>NC_079874.1:8916235-10116235 GCF_023065955.2 Ursus arctos | reverse complement strand
TTTTCTGTATGTGTGTGTCGGGACCACATTTGTGAATATGTTAGGGCAGTTCCAAGTGTTGATGGCTCTGCTGGAGACCCAGTGAGAGTGCTGTGTTGTGAGTGTGATAGTGTGTGTGTGTCTGTGTGTGTGTGTGTGTTTGGGGGAACCCCACAGTGTATGCTTCTAAGAAAAAGTCGATGGGTGTTTGTGTGTGTTTCTTGTGTATGTGTGTGTCGAGACCACGTATGTGAGTATGTTGTGGCAGTTCCAAGCGCCAGTGTGAATGCTGTGTTGTGAGTGTGGCAGTGTGTGTTTCTGTGTGTGTTTGTGTTGGCGGGAAAACATTGTGTATGCCTGTAAGAATAAGTCGATGGATGTTTGTGTGAGTTTCATGTGTATGTGTGTGTCGCGACCACATTTGTCAATATTTTAAGGCAGTTCCAAGTGTTGATGGTTCTGCTGGATACCCATTGTGAGTGCTGTGTTGTAAGTGTGACTGTGTGTGTGTGTGTTCACGGGAAACCGTTGTGTATGCCTGTAAGAAAAAGTCGATGGGTGTTTGTGTGTGATTCTTGTGTATGTGTGTGTCGGTGAAACGTTTGTGAGTATGTTAGGGCAGTTCCAAGTGTTGATGGCTCTGCCGAGGTCCAGTGTGCGTACTGTGCTGTTAGTGTGACAGTGTGTGTGTGTGTGTGTGTGTGTGTTTGGGGAAACCCCACTCTGTCTCCCTGTAACAAAATGTTGATGGGTGTTTGTGTGTGTTTCTTGTGTATGTGTGTGTCGGGACCACGTTTGTTTGTATGTTAGGGCAGATTCAAGTGCCAGTGTGAATGCTGTGTTGTGAGTGTGATAGTGTGTGTGTGTGTGTGTTTGCGGAAACCATTGTGCATGACTGTAAGTAAAAGTCCATGGGAGTTTGTGTGTGTTTCTTGTGTATGTGTGTGTCGGGACCACGTTTGTGAGTATGTTAGGGCAGTTCCAACTGTTGATGGCTATGCCGGGGACCCAGTGTGAGTGCTGTGTTGTGCGTGTGATAGTGTCTGTGTGTGTGTGTGTGTGTGTGTTTTGCTGGATACCATTGTGTATGTCTGTAAGAAAAAGTCGTAGGGTGTTTTTGTGTGTTTCTTCTGCATGTGTGTTTCGGGACCACGTTTGTGAATATGTTAAGGTAATTCCAAGTGTTCATGGCTCTGCTGGAGATCCAATGTGAGTGCTCTGTCGTGAGTGTGCCTTTTGTGTGTGTGTGTGTGTGTGTGTGTGTGTGTTTGCAGGAAACCATTGTGTATGCCTGCAAGAAAAAGTCGATGGGTGTTTGTGTGTGTTATTTGTATATGTGTGTGTCAGGACCATGTTTGTGATTATGTTAAAGCAGTTCCAAGTGTTGACGGCTGTGTTGGAGACCCAGTGTGAGTGCTGTGTTGTGAGTGTGATAGTGTGTGTGTGTCTGTGTGTGTTTCCGAACCCCCTGTGTACGCCTGTAAGAAAAATTCCATGGGTGTTTGTGTGTGTTTCTTGTGTATGCGTGTGTCAGGAAAACGTTTGTGAGTATGTTAGGGCAGTTCCAAGTGTTGATGGCTCTGCCGAGGCCCAGTGTGAGTGCTGTGTTGCGAGTGTGACAGTGTGTGTGTGTGTGTGTGTGTGTGTTTTCGGGTTACCATTGTGTATGCCTGTATGAAAAAGTCGATGGGTGTATTTGTGTGTTCTTGCGTATTGTGTTTCAGATCCACATTTGTGAGTGTGTGAGGGCAGTTCCAAGTGTTCATGAGTTTGCTGGATATCCAGTGTGAGTGTGTGTTGTGAGTGTGACAGTGTGTGTGCGTGTCTGTGTGTGTGTTTGCAGGAAACCAGTCTGTATGCCTATAAGAAAAATTCGATGGGTGTTTGTGTGTGTTTCTTCTGTATGTGTGTGTCGGGACCACATTTGTGAATATGTTAGGGCAGTTCCAAGTGTTGATGGCTCTGCTGGAGACCCAGTGAGAGTGCTGTGTTGTGAGTGTGACAGTGTGTGTGTGTCTGTGTGTGTGTGTGTGTTTGGGGGAACCCCACAGTGTATGCTTCTAAGAAAAAGTCGATGGGTGTTTGTGTGTGTTTCTTGTGTATGTGTGTGTCGGGACCACGTATGAGAGTATTTTGTGGCAGTTCCAAGCGCCAGAGTGAATGCTGTGTTGTGAGTGTGGCAGTGTGTGTTTCTGTGTGTGTTTGTGTTGGCGGGAAAACATTGTGTATGCCTGTAAGAATAAGTCGATGGATGTGTGTGTGAGTTTCATGTGTATGTGTGTGTCGCGACCACATTTGTCAATATTTTAAGGCAGTTCCAAGTGTTGATGGTTCTGCTGGATACCCATTGTGAGTGGTGTGTTGTAAGTGTGACTGTGTGTGTGTGTGTTCAAGGGAAACCGTTGTGTATGCCTGTAAGAAAAAGTCGATGGGTGTTTGTGTGCGTTTCTTGTGTATGTGTGTGTCGGGAAAACGTTTGGGAGTATGTTAGGGCAGTTCCAAGTGTTGATGGCTCTGCCGAGGACCAGTGTGAGTGCTGTGTTGTGAGTGTGACAGTGTGTGTGTGTGTGTGTGTGTGTGTTTTCGGGTAACCATTGTGTATGCCTGTATGAAAAAGTCGATGGGTGTATTTGTGTGTTCTTGCGTATTGTGTTTCAGATCCACATTTGTGAGTGTGTGAGGGCAGTTCCAAGTCTTCATGAGTTTGCAGGACATCCAGTGTGAGTGTGTGTTGTGAGTGTGACAGTGTGTGTGCGTGTCTGTGTGTGTGTTTGCAGGAAACCAGTCTGTATGCCTATAAGAAAAATTCGATGGGTGTTTGTGTGTGTTTTTTCTGTATGTGTGTGTCGGGACCACATTTGTGAATATGTTAGGGCAGTTCCAAGTGTTGATGGCTCTGCTGGAGACCCAGTGAGAGTGCTGTGTTGTGAGTGTGATAGTGTGTGTGTGTCTGTGTGTGTGTGTGTGTTTGGGGGAACCCCACAGTGTATGCTTCTAAGAAAAAGTCGATGGGTGTTTGTGTGTGTTTCTTGTGTATGTGTGTGTCGAGACCACGTATGTGAGTATGTTGTGGCAGTTCCAAGCGCCAGTGTGAATGCTGTGTTGTGAGTGTGGCAGTGTGTGTTTCTGTGTGTGTTTGTGTTGGCGGGAAAACATTGTGTATGCCTGTAAGAATAAGTCGATGGATGTTTGTGTGAGTTTCATGTGTATGTGTGTGTCGCGACCACATTTGTCAATATTTTAAGGCAGTTCCAAGTGTTGATGGTTCTGCTGGATACCCATTGTGAGTGCTGTGTTGTAAGTGTGACTGTGTGTGTGTGTGTTCACGGGAAACCGTTGTGTATGCCTGTAAGAAAAAGTCGATGGGTGTTTGTGTGTGATTCTTGTGTATGTGTGTGTCGGTGAAACGTTTGTGAGTATGTTAGGGCAGTTCCAAGTGTTGATGGCTCTGCCGAGGTCCAGTGTGCGTACTGTGCTGTTAGTGTGACAGTGTGTGTGTGTGTGTGTGTGTGTGTGTGTTTGGGGAAACCCCACTCTGTCTCCCTGTAACAAAATGTTGATGGGTGTTTGTGTGTGTTTCTTGTGTATGTGTGTGTCGGGACCACGTTTGTTTGTATGTTAGGGCAGATTCAAGTGCCAGTGTGAATGCTGTGTTGTGAGTGTGATAGTGTGTGTGTGTGTGTGTTTGCGGAAACCATTGTGCATGACTGTAAGTAAAAGTCCATGGGAGTTTGTGTGTGTTTCTTGTGTATGTGTGTGTCGGGACCACGTTTGTGAGTATGTTAGGGCAGTTCCAACTGTTGATGGCTATGCCGGGGACCCAGTGTGAGTGCTGTGTTGTGCGTGTGATAGTGTCTGTGTGTGTGTGTGTGTGTGTGTGTTTTGCTGGATACCATTGTGTATGTCTGTAAGAAAAAGTCGTAGGGTGTTTTTGTGTGTTTCTTCTGCATGTGTGTTTCGGGACCACGTTTGTGAATATGTTAAGGTAATTCCAAGTGTTCATGGCTCTGCTGGAGATCCAATGTGAGTGCTCTGTCGTGAGTGTGCCTTTTGTGTGTGTGTGTGTGTGTGTGTGTGTTTGCAGGAAACCATTGTGTATGCCTGCAAGAAAAAGTCGATGGGTGTTTGTGTGTGTTATTTGTATATGTGTGTGTCAGGACCATGTTTGTGATTATGTTAAAGCAGTTCCAAGTGTTGACGGCTGTGTTGGAGACCCAGTGTGAGTGCTGTGTTGTGAGTGTGATAGTGTGTGTGTGTCTGTGTGTGTTTCCGAACCCCCTGTGTACGCCTGTAAGAAAAATTCCATGGGTGTTTGTGTGTGTTTCTTGTGTATGCGTGTGTCAGGAAAACGTTTGTGAGTATGTTAGGGCAGTTCCAAGTGTTGATGGCTCTGCCGAGGCCCAGTGTGAGTGCTGTGTTGCGAGTGTGACAGTGTGTGTGTGTGTGTGTGTGTGTGTGTGTTTTCGGGTTACCATTGTGTATGCCTGTATGAAAAAGTCGATGGGTGTATTTGTGTGTTCTTGCGTATTGTGTTTCAGATCCACATTTGTGAGTGTGTGAGGGCAGTTCCAAGTGTTCATGAGTTTGCTGGATATCCAGTGTGAGTGTGTGTTGTGAGTGTGACAGTGTGTGTGCGTGTCTGTGTGTGTGTTTGCAGGAAACCAGTCTGTATGCCTATAAGAAAAATTCGATGGGTGTTTGTGTGTGTTTCTTCTGTATGTGTGTGTCGGGACCACATTTGTGAATATGTTAGGGCAGTTCCAAGTGTTGATGGCTCTGCTGGAGACCCAGTGAGAGTGCTGTGTTGTGAGTGTGACAGTGTGTGTGTGTCTGTGTGTGTGTGTGTGTTTGGGGGAACCCCACAGTGTATGCTTCTAAGAAAAAGTCGATGGGTGTTTGTGTGTGTTTCTTGTGTATGTGTGTGTCGGGACCACGTATGAGAGTATTTTGTGGCAGTTCCAAGCGCCAGAGTGAATGCTGTGTTGTGAGTGTGGCAGTGTGTGTTTCTGTGTGTGTTTGTGTTGGCGGGAAAACATTGTGTATGCCTGTAAGAATAAGTCGATGGATGTTTGTGTGAGTTTCATGTGTATGTGTGTGTCGCGACCACATTTGTCAATATTTTAAGGCAGTTCCAAGTGTTGATGGTTCTGCTGGATACCCATTGTGAGTGGTGTGTTGTAAGTGTGACTGTGTGTGTGTGTGTTCAAGGGAAACCGTTGTGTATGCCTGTAAGAAAAAGTCGATGGGTGTTTGTGTGCGTTTCTTGTGTATGTGTGTGTCGGGAAAACGTTTGGGAGTATGTTAGGGCAGTTCCAAGTGTTGATGGCTCTGCCGAGGACCAGTGTGAGTGCTGTGTTGCGAGTGTGACAGTGTGTGTGTGTGTGTGTGTGTGTGTGTTTTCGGGTAACCATTGTGTATGCCTGTATGAAAAAGTCGATGGGTGTATTTGTGTGTTCTTGCGTATTGTGTTTCAGATCCACATTTGTGAGTGTGTGAGGGCAGTTCCAAGTCTTCATGAGTTTGCAGGATATCCAGTGTGAGTGTGTGTTGTGAGTGTGACAGTGTGTGTGCGTGTCTGTGTGTGTGTTTGCAGGAAACCAGTCTGTATGCCTATAAGAAAAATTCGATGGGTGTTTGTGTGTGTTTTTTCTGTATGTGTGTGTCGGGACCACATTTGTGAATATGTTAGGGCAGTTCCAAGTGTTGATGGCTCTGCTGGAGACCCAGTGAGAGTGCTGTGTTGTGAGTGTGATAGTGTGTGTGTGTCTGTGTGTGTGTGTGTGTTTGGGGGAACCCCACAGTGTATGCTTCTAAGAAAAAGTCGATGGGTGTTTGTGTGTGTTTCTTGTGTATGTGTGTGTCGAGACCACGTATGTGAGTATGTTGTGGCAGTTCCAAGCGCCAGTGTGAATGCTGTGTTGTGAGTGTGGCAGTGTGTGTTTCTGTGTGTGTTTGTGTTGGCGGGAAAACATTGTGTATGCCTGTAAGAATAAGTCGATGGATGTTTGTGTGAGTTTCATGTGTATGTGTGTGTCGCGACCACATTTGTCAATATTTTAAGGCAGTTCCAAGTGTTGATGGTTCTGCTGGATACCCATTGTGAGTGCTGTGTTGTAAGTGTGACTGTGTGTGTGTGTGTTCACGGGAAACCGTTGTGTATGCCTGTAAGAAAAAGTCGATGGGTGTTTGTGTGTGATTCTTGTGTATGTGTGTGTCGGTGAAACGTTTGTGAGTATGTTAGGGCAGTTCCAAGTGTTGATGGCTCTGCCGAGGTCCAGTGTGCGTACTGTGCTGTTAGTGTGACAGTGTGTGTGTGTGTGTGTGTGTGTGTGTGTTTGGGGAAACCCCACTCTGTCTCCCTGTAACAAAATGTTGATGGGTGTTTGTGTGTGTTTCTTCTGTATGTGTGTGTCGGGACCACGTTTGTTTGTATGTTAGGGCAGATTCAAGTGCCAGTGTGAATGCTGTGTTGTGAGTGTGATAGTGTGTGTGTGTGTGTGTTTGCGGAAACCATTGTGCATGACTGTAAGTAAAAGTCCATGGGAGTTTGTGTGTGTTTCTTGTGTATGTGTGTGTCGGGACCACGTTTGTGAGTATGTTAGGGCAGTTCCAACTGTTGATGGCTATGCCGGGGACCCAGTGTGAGTGCTGTGTTGTGCGTGTGATAGTGTCTGTGTGTGTGTGTGTGTGTTTTGCTGGATACCATTGTGTATGTCTGTAAGAAAAAGTCGTAGGGTGTTTTTGTGTGTTTCTTCTGCATGTGTGTTTCGGGACGACGTTTGTGAATATGTTAAGGTAATTCCAAGTGTTCATGGCTCTGCTGGAGATCCAATGTGAGTGCTCTGTCGTGAGTGTGCCTTTTGTGTGTGTGTGTGTGTGTGTGTGTGTTTGCAGGAAACCATTGTGTATGCCTGCAAGAAAAAGTCGATGGGTGTTTGTGTGTGTTATTTGTATATGTGTGTGTCAGGACCATGTTTGTGATTATGTTAAAGCAGTTCCAAGTGTTGACGGCTGTGTTGGAGACCCAGTGTGAGTGCTGTGTTGTGAGTGTGATAGTGTGTGTGTGTCTGTGTGTGTTTCCGAACCCCCTGTGTACGCCTGTAAGAAAAATTCCATGGGTGTTTGTGTGTGTTTCTTGTGTATGCGTGTGTCAGGAAAACGTTTGTGAGTATGTTAGGGCAGTTCCAAGTGCTGATGGCTCTGCCGAGGCCCAGTGTGAGTGCTGTGTTGCGAGTGTGACAGTGTGTGTGTGTGTGTGTGTGTGTGTTTTCGGGTTACCATTGTGTATGCCTGTATGAAAAAGTCGATGGGTGTATTTGTGTGTTCTTGCGTATTGTGTTTCAGATCCACATTTGTGAGTGTGTGAGGGCAGTTCCAAGTGTTCATGAGTTTGCTGGATATCCAGTGTGAGTGTGTGTTGTGAGTGTGACAGTGTGTGTGCGTGTCTGTGTGTGTGTTTGCAGGAAACCAGTCTGTATGCCTATAAGAAAAATTCGATGGGTGTTTGTGTGTGTTTCTTCTGTATGTGTGTGTCGGGACCACATTTGTGAATATGTTAGGGCAGTTCCAAGTGTTGATGGCTCTGCTGGAGACCCAGTGAGAGTGCTGTGTTGTGAGTGTGACAGTGTGTGTGTGTCTGTGTGTGTGTGTGTGTTTGGGGGAACCCCACAGTGTATGCTTCTAAGAAAAAGTCGATGGGTGTTTGTGTGTGTTTCTTGTGTATGTGTGTGTCGGGACCACGTATGAGAGTATTTTGTGGCAGTTCCAAGCGCCAGAGTGAATGCTGTGTTGTGAGTGTGGCAGTGTGTGTTTCTGTGTGTGTTTGTGTTGGCGGGAAAACATTGTGTATGCCTGTAAGAATAAGTCGATGGATGTTTGTGTGAGTTTCATGTGTATGTGTGTGTCGCGACCACATTTGTCAATATTTTAAGGCAGTTCCAAGTGTTGATGGTTCTGCTGGATACCCATTGTGAGTGGTGTGTTGTAAGTGTGACTGTGTGTGTGTGTGTTCAAGGGAAACCGTTGTGTATGCCTGTAAGAAAAAGTCGATGGGTGTTTGTGTGCGTTTCTTGTGTATGTGTGTGTCGGGAAAACGTTTGGGAGTATGTTAGGGCAGTTCCAAGTGTTGATGGCTCTGCCGAGGACCAGTGTGAGTGCTGTGTTGTGAGTGTGACAGTGTGTGTGTGTGTGTGTGTGTGTGTTTTCGGGTAACCATTGTGTATGCCTGTATGAAAAAGTCGATGGGTGTATTTGTGTGTTCTTGCGTATTGTGTTTCAGATCCACATTTGTGAGTGTGTGAGGGCAGTTCCAAGTCTTCATGAGTTTGCAGGATATCCAGTGTGAGTGTGTGTTGTGAGTGTGACAGTGTGTGTGCGTGTCTGTGTGTGTGTTTGCAGGAAACCAGTCTGTATGCCTATAAGAAAAATTCGATGGGTGTTTGTGTGTGTTTTTTCTGTATGTGTGTGTCGGGACCACATTTGTGAATATGTTAGGGCAGTTCCAAGTGTTGATGGCTCTGCTGGAGACCCAGTGAGAGTGCTGTGTTGTGAGTGTGATAGTGTGTGTGTGTCTGTGTGTGTGTGTGTGTTTGGGGGAACCCCACAGTGTATGCTTCTAAGAAAAAGTCGATGGGTGTTTGTGTGTGTTTCTTGTGTATGTGTGTGTCGAGACCACGTATGTGAGTATGTTGTGGCAGTTCCAAGCGCCAGTGTGAATGCTGTGTTGTGAGTGTGGCAGTGTGTGTTTCTGTGTGTGTTTGTGTTGGCGGGAAAACATTGTGTATGCCTGTAAGAATAAGTCGATGGATGTTTGTGTGAGTTTCATGTGTATGTGTGTGTCGCGACCACATTTGTCAATATTTTAAGGCAGTTCCAAGTGTTGATGGTTCTGCTGGATACCCATTGTGAGTGCTGTGTTGTAAGTGTGACTGTGTGTGTGTGTGTTCACGGGAAACCGTTGTGTATGCCTGTAAGAAAAAGTCGATGGGTGTTTGTGTGTGATTCTTGTGTATGTGTGTGTCGGTGAAACGTTTGTGAGTATGTTAGGGCAGTTCCAAGTGTTGATGGCTCTGCCGAGGTCCAGTGTGCGTACTGTGCTGTTAGTGTGACAGTGTGTGTGTGTGTGTGTGTGTGTGTTTGGGGAAACCCCACTCTGTCTCCCTCTAACAAAATGTTGATGGGTGTTTGTGTGTGTTTCTTGTGTATGTGTGTGTCGGGACCACGTTTGTTTGTATGTTAGGGCAGATTCAAGTGCCAGTGTGAATGCTGTGTTGTGAGTGTGATAGTGTGTGTGTGTGTGTGTTTGCGGAAACCATTGTGCATGACTGTAAGTAAAAGTCCATGGGAGTTTGTGTGTGTTTCTTGTGTATGTGTGTGTCGGGACCACGTTTGTGAGTATGTTAGGGCAGTTCCAACTGTTGATGGCTATGCCGGGGACCCAGTGTGAGTGCTGTGTTGTGCGTGTGATAGTGTCTGTGTGTGTGTGTGTGTGTGTGTTTTGCTGGATAACATTGTGTATGTCTGTAAGAAAAAGTCGTAGGGTGTTTTTGTGTGTTTCTTCTGCATGTGTGTTTCGGGACCACGTTTGTGAATATGTTAAGGTAATTCCAAGTGTTCATGGCTCTGCTGGAGATCCAATGTGAGTGCTCTGTCGTGAGTGTGCCTTTTGTGTGTGTGTGTGTGTGTGTGTGTGTTTGCAGGAAACCATTGTGTATGCCTGCAAGAAAAAGTCGATGGGTGTTTGTGTGTGTTATTTGTATATGTGTGTGTCAGGACCATGTTTGTGATTATGTTAAAGCAGTTCCAAGTGTTGACGGCTGTGTTGGAGACCCAGTGTGAGTGCTGTGTTGTGAGTGTGATAGTGTGTGTGTGTCTGTGTGTGTTTCCGAACCCCCTGTGTACGCCTGTAAGAAAAATTCCATGGGTGTTTGTGTGTGTTTCTTGTGTATGCGTGTGTCAGGAAAACGTTTGTGAGTATGTTAGGGCAGTTCCAAGTGTTGATGGCTCTGCCGAGGCCCAGTGTGAGTGCTGTGTTGCGAGTGTGACAGTGTGTGTGTGTGTGTGTGTGTGTGTTTTCGGGTTACCATTGTGTATGCCTGTATGAAAAAGTCGATGGGTGTATTTGTGTGTTCTTGCGTATTGTGTTTCAGATCCACATTTGTGAGTGTGTGAGGGCAGTTCCAAGTGTTCATGAGTTTGCTGGATATCCAGTGTGAGTGTGTGTTGTGAGTGTGACAGTGTGTGTGCGTGTCTGTGTGTGTGTTTGCAGGAAACCAGTCTGTATGCCTATAAGAAAAATTCGATGGGTGTTTGTGTGTGTTTCTTCTGTATGTGTGTGTCGGGACCACATTTGTGAATATGTTAGGGCAGTTCCAAGTGTTGATGGCTCTGCTGGAGACCCAGTGAGAGTGCTGTGTTGTGAGTGTGACAGTGTGTGTGTGTCTGTGTGTGTGTGTGTGTTTGGGGGAACCCCACAGTGTATGCTTCTAAGAAAAAGTCGATGGGTGTTTGTGTGTGTTTCTTGTGTATGTGTGTGTCGGGACCACGTATGAGAGTATTTTGTGGCAGTTCCAAGCGCCAGAGTGAATGCTGTGTTGTGAGTGTGGCAGTGTGTGTTTCTGTGTGTGTTTGTGTTGGCGGGAAAACATTGTGTATGCCTGTAAGAATAAGTCGATGGATGTTTGTGTGAGTTTCATGTGTATGTGTGTGTCGCGACCACATTTGTCAATATTTTAAGGCAGTTCCAAGTGTTGATGGTTCTGCTGGATACCCATTGTGAGTGGTGTGTTGTAAGTGTGACTGTGTGTGTGTGTGTTCAAGGGAAACCGTTGTGTATGCCTGTAAGAAAAAGTCGATGGGTGTTTGTGTGCGTTTCTTGTGTATGTGTGTGTCGGGAAAACGTTTGGGAGTATGTTAGGGCAGTTCCAAGTGTTGATGGCTCTGCCGAGGACCAGTGTGAGTGCTGTGTTGCGAGTGTGACAGTGTGTGTGTGTGTGTGTGTTTTCGGGTAACCATTGTGTATGCCTGTATGAAAAAGTCGATGGGTGTATTTGTGTGTTCTTGCGTATTGTGTTTCAGATCCACATTTGTGAGTGTGTGAGGGCAGTTCCAAGTCTTCATGAGTTTGCAGGATATCCAGTGTGAGTGTGTGTTGTGAGTGTGACAGTGTGTGTGCGTGTCTGTGTGTGTGTTTGCAGGAAACCAGTCTGTATGCCTATAAGAAAAATTCGATGGGTGTTTGTGTGTGTTTTTTCTGTATGTGTGTGTCGGGACCACATTTGTGAATATGTTAGGGCAGTTCCAAGTGTTGATGGCTCTGCTGGAGACCCAGTGAGAGTGCTGTGTTGTGAGTGTGATAGTGTGTGTGTGTCTGTGTGTGTGTGTGTGTTTGGGGGAACCCCACAGTGTATGCTTCTAAGAAAAAGTCGATGGGTGTTTGTGTGTGTTTCTTGTGTATGTGTGTGTCGAGACCACGTATGTGAGTATGTTGTGGCAGTTCCAAGCGCCAGTGTGAATGCTGTGTTGTGAGTGTGGCAGTGTGTGTTTCTGTGTGTGTTTGTGTTGGCGGGAAAACATTGTGTATGCCTGTAAGAATAAGTCGATGGATGTTTGTGTGAGTTTCATGTGTATGTGTGTGTCGCGACCACATTTGTCAATATTTTAAGGCAGTTCCAAGTGTTGATGGTTCTGCTGGATACCCATTGTGAGTGCTGTGTTGTAAGTGTGACTGTGTGTGTGTGTGTTCACGGGAAACCGTTGTGTATGCCTGTAAGAAAAAGTCGATGGGTGTTTGTGTGTGATTCTTGTGTATGTGTGTGTCGGTGAAACGTTTGTGAGTATGTTAGGGCAGTTCCAAGTGTTGATGGCTCTGCCGAGGTCCAGTGTGCGTACTGTGCTGTTAGTGTGACAGTGTGTGTGTGTGTGTGTGTGTGTGTGTGTTTGGGGAAACCCCACTCTGTCTCCCTGTAACAAAATGTTGATGGGTGTTTGTGTGTGTTTCTTCTGTATGTGTGTGTCGGGACCACGTTTGTTTGTATGTTAGGGCAGATTCAAGTGCCAGTGTGAATGCTGTGTTGTGAGTGTGATAGTGTGTGTGTGTGTGTGTTTGCGGAAACCATTGTGCATGACTGTAAGTAAAAGTCCATGGGAGTTTGTGTGTGTTTCTTGTGTATGTGTGTGTCGGGACCACGTTTGTGAGTATGTTAGGGCAGTTCCAACTGTTGATGGCTATGCCGGGGACCCAGTGTGAGTGCTGTGTTGTGCGTGTGATAGTGTCTGTGTGTGTGTGTGTGTGTTTTGCTGGATACCATTGTGTATGTCTGTAAGAAAAAGTCGTAGGGTGTTTTTGTGTGTTTCTTCTGCATGTGTGTTTCGGGACCACGTTTGTGAATATGTTAAGGTAATTCCAAGTGTTCATGGCTCTGCTGGAGATCCAATGTGAGTGCTCTGTCGTGAGTGTGCCTTTTGTGTGTGTGTGTGTGTGTGTGTGTGTTTGCAGGAAACCATTGTGTATGCCTGCAAGAAAAAGTCGATGGGTGTTTGTGTGTGTTATTTGTATATGTGTGTGTCAGGACCATGTTTGTGATTATGTTAAAGCAGTTCCAAGTGTTGACGGCTGTGTTGGAGACCCAGTGTGAGTGCTGTGTTGTGAGTGTGATAGTGTGTGTGTGTCTGTGTGTGTTTCCGAACCCCCTGTGTACGCCTGTAAGAAAAATTCCATGGGTGTTTGTGTGTGTTTCTTGTGTATGCGTGTGTCAGGAAAACGTTTGTGAGTATGTTAGGGCAGTTCCAAGTGCTGATGGCTCTGCCGAGGCCCAGTGTGAGTGCTGTGTTGCGAGTGTGACAGTGTGTGTGTGTGTGTGTGTGTGTGTGTTTTCGGGTTACCATTGTGTATGCCTGTATGAAAAAGTCGATGGGTGTATTTGTGTGTTCTTGCGTATTGTGTTTCAGATCCACATTTGTGAGTGTGTGAGGGCAGTTCCAAGTGTTCATGAGTTTGCTGGATATCCAGTGTGAGTGTGTGTTGTGAGTGTGACAGTGTGTGTGCGTGTCTGTGTGTGTGTTTGCAGGAAACCAGTCTGTATGCCTATAAGAAAAATTCGATGGGTGTTTGTGTGTGTTTCTTCTGTATGTGTGTGTCGGGACCACATTTGTGAATATGTTAGGGCAGTTCCAAGTGTTGATGGCTCTGCTGGAGACCCAGTGAGAGTGCTGTGTTGTGAGTGTGACAGTGTGTGTGTGTCTGTGTGTGTGTGTGTGTTTGGGGGAACCCCACAGTGTATGCTTCTAAGAAAAAGTCGATGGGTGTTTGTGTGTGTTTCTTGTGTATGTGTGTGTCGGGACCACGTATGAGAGTATTTTGTGGCAGTTCCAAGCGCCAGAGTGAATGCTGTGTTGTGAGTGTGGCAGTGTGTGTTTCTGTGTGTGTTTGTGTTGGCGGGAAAACATTGTGTATGCCTGTAAGAATAAGTCGATGGATGTTTGTGTGAGTTTCATGTGTATGTGTGTGTCGCGACCACATTTGTCAATATTTTAAGGCAGTTCCAAGTGTTGATGGTTCTGCTGGATACCCATTGTGAGTGGTGTGTTGTAAGTGTGACTGTGTGTGTGTGTGTTCAAGGGAAACCGTTGTGTATGCCTGTAAGAAAAAGTCGATGGGTGTTTGTGTGCGTTACTTGTGTATGTGTGTGTCGGGAAAACGTTTGGGAGTATGTTAGGGCAGTTCCAAGTGTTGATGGCTCTGCCGAGGACCAGTGTGAGTGCTGTGTTGCGAGTGTGACAGTGTGTGTGTGTGTGTGTGTGTTTTCGGGTAACCATTGTGTATGCCTGTATGAAAAAGTCGATGGGTGTATTTGTGTGTTCTTGCGTATTGTGTTTCAGATCCACATTTGTGAGTGTGTGAGGGCAGTTCCAAGTCCTCATGAGTTTGCAGGATATCCAGTGTGAGTGTGTGTTGTGAGTGTGACAGTGTGTGTGCGTGTCTGTGTGTGTGTTTGCAGGAAACCAGTCTGTATGCCTATAAGAAAAATTCGATGGGTGTTTGTGTGTGTTTTTTCTGTATGTGTGTGTCGGGACCACATTTGTGAATATGTTAGGGCAGTTCCAAGTGTTGATGGCTCTGCTGGAGACCCAGTGAGAGTGCTGTGTTGTGAGTGTGATAGTGTGTGTGTGTCTGTGTGTGTGTGTGTGTTTGGGGGAACCCCACAGTGTATGCTTCTAAGAAAAAGTCGATGGGTGTTTGTATGTGTTTCTTGTGTATGTGTGTGTCGAGACCACGTATGTGAGTATGTTGTGGCAGTTCCAAGCGCCAGTGTGAATGCTGTGTTGTGAGTGTGGCAGTGTGTGTTTCTGTGTGTGTTTGTGTTGGCGGGAAAACATTGTGTATGCCTGTAAGAATAAGTCGATGGATGTTTGTGTGAGTTTCATGTGTATGTGTGTGTCGCGACCACATTTGTCAATATTTTAAGGCAGTTCCAAGTGTTGATGGTTCTGCTGGATACCCATTGTGAGTGCTGTGTTGTAAGTGTGACTGTGTGTGTGTGTGTTCACGGGAAACCGTTGTGTATGCCTGTAAGAAAAAGTCGATGGGTGTTTGTGTGTGATTCTTGTGTATGTGTGTGTCGGTGAAACGTTTGTGAGTATGTTAGGGCAGTTCCAAGTGTTGATGGCTCTGCCGAGGTCCAGTGTGCGTACTGTGCTGTTAGTGTGACAGTGTGTGTGTGTGTGTGTGTGTGTGTGTTTGGGGAAACCCCACTCTGTCTCCCTGTAACAAAATGTTGATGGGTGTTTGTGTGTGTTTCTTCTGTATGTGTGTGTCGGGACCACGTTTGTTTGTATGTTAGGGCAGATTCAAGTGCCAGTGTGAATGCTGTGTTGTGAGTGTGATAGTGTGTGTGTGTGTGTGTTTGCGGAAACCATTGTGCATGACTGTAAGTAAAAGTCAATGGGAGTTTGTGTGTGTTTCTTGTGTATGTGTGTGTCGGGACCACGTTTGTGAGTATGTTAGGGCAGTTCCAACTGTTGATGGCTATGCCGGGGACCCAGTGTGAGTGCTGTGTTGTGCGTGTGATAGTGTCTGTGTGTGTGTGTGTGTGTTTTGCTGGATACCATTGTGTATGTCTGTAAGAAAAAGTCGTAGGGTGTTTTTGTGTGTTTCTTCTGCATGTGTGTTTCGGGACCACGTTTGTGAATATGTTAAGGTAATTCCAAGTGTTCATGGCTCTGCTGGAGATCCAATGTGAGTGCTCTGTCGTGAGTGTGCCTTTTGTGTGTGTGTGTGTGTGTGTGTGTGTTTGCAGGAAACCATTGTGTATGCCTGCAAGAAAAAGTCGATGGGTGTTTGTGTGTGTTATTTGTATATGTGTGTGTCAGGACCATGTTTATGATTATGTTAAAGCAGTTCCAAGTGTTGACGGCTGTGTTGGAGACCCAGTGTGAGTGCTGTGTTGTGAGTGTGATAGTGTGTGTGTGTCTGTGTGTGTTTCCGAACCCCCTGTGTACGCCTGTAAGAAAAATTCCATGGGTGTTTGTGTGTGTTTCTTGTGTATGCGTGTGTCAGGAAAACGTTTGTGAGTATGTTAGGGCAGTTCCAAGTGTTGATGGCTCTGCCGAGGCCCAGTGTGAGTGCTGTGTTGCGAGTGTGACAGTGTGTGTGTGTGTGTGTGTGTTTTCGGGTTACCATTGTGTATGCCTGTATGAAAAAGTCGATGGGTGTATTTGTGTGTTCTTGCGTATTGTGTTTCAGATCCACATTTGTGAGTGTGTGAGGGCAGTTCCAAGTGTTCATGAGTTTGCTGGATATCCAGTGTGAGTGTGTGTTGTGAGTGTGACAGTGTGTGTGCGTGTCTGTGTGTGTGTTTGCAGGAAACCAGTCTGTATGCCTATAAGAAAAATTCGATGGGTGTTTGTGTGTGTTTCTTCTGTATGTGTGTGTCGGGACCACACTTGTGAATATGTTAGGGCAGTTCCAAGTGTTGATGGCTCTGCTGGAGACCCAGTGAGAGTGCTGTGTTGTGAGTGTGACAGTGTGTGTGTGTCTGTGTGTGTGTGTGTGTTTGGGGGAACCCCACAGTGTATGCTTCTAAGAAAAAGTCGATGGGTGTTTGTGTGTGTTTCTTGTGTATGTGTGTGTCGGGACCACGTATGAGAGTATTTTGTGGCAGTTCCAAGCGCCAGAGTGAATGCTGTGTTGTGAGTGTGGCAGTGTGTGTTTCTGTGTGTGTTTGTGTTGGCGGGAAAACATTGTGTATGCCTGTAAGAATAAGTCGATGGATGTTTGTGTGAGTTTCATGTGTATGTGTGTGTCGCGACCACATTTGTCAATATTTTAAGGCAGTTCCAAGTGTTGATGGTTCTGCTGGATACCCATTGTGAGTGGTGTGTTGTAAGTGTGACTGTGTGTGTGTGTGTTCAAGGGAAACCGTTGTGTATGCCTGTAAGAAAAAGTCGATGGGTGTTTGTGTGCGTTTCTTGTGTATGTGTGTGTCGGGAAAACGTTTGGGAGTATGTTAGGGCAGTTCCAAGTGTTGATGGCTCTGCCGAGGACCAGTGTGAGTGCTGTGTTGCGAGTGTGACAGTGTGTGTGTGTGTGTGTGTGTGTTTTCGGGTAACCATTGTGTATGCCTGTATGAAAAAGTCGATGGGTGTATTTGTGTGTTCTTGCGTATTGTGTTTCAGATCCACATTTGTGAGTGTGTGAGGGCAGTTCCAAGTCTTCATGAGTTTGCAGGATATCCAGTGTGAGTGTGTGTTGTGAGTGTGACAGTGTGTGTGCGTGTCTGTGTGTGTGTTTGCAGGAAACCAGTCTGTATGCCTATAAGAAAAATTCGATGGGTGTTTGTGTGTGTTTTTTCTGTATGTGTGTGTCGGGACCACATTTTTGAATATGTTAGGGCAGTTCCAAGTGTTGATGGCTCTGCTGGAGACCCAGTGAGAGTGCTGTGTTGTGAGTGTGATAGTGTGTGTGTGTCTGTGTGTGTGTGTCTGTGTTTGGGGGAACCCCACAGTGTATGCTTCTAAGAAAAAGTCGATGGGTGTTTGTGTGTGTTTCTTGTGTATGTGTGTGTCGAGACCACGTATGTGAGTATGTTGTGGCAGTTCCAAGCGCCAGTGTGAATGCTGTGTTGTGAGTGTGGCAGTGTGTGTTTCTGTGTGTGTTTGTGTTGGCGGGAAAACATTGTGTATGCCTGTAAGAATAAGTCGATGGATGTTTGTGTGAGTTTCATGTGTATGTGTGTGTCGCGACCACATTTGTCAATATTTTAAGGCAGTTCCAAGTGTTGATGGTTCTGCTGGATACCCATTGTGAGTGCTGTGTTGTAAGTGTGACTGTGTGTGTGTGTGTTCACGGGAAACCGTTGTGTATGCCTGTAAGAAAAAGTCGATGGGTGTTTGTGTGTGATTCTTGTGTATGTGTGTGTCGGTGAAACGTTTGTGAGTATGTTAGGGCAGTTCCAAGTGTTGATGGCTCTGCCGAGGTCCAGTGTGCGTACTGTGCTGTTAGTGTGACAGTGTGTGTGTGTGTGTGTGTGTGTTTGGGGAAACCCCACTCTGTCTCCCTGTAACAAAATGTTGATGGGTGTTTGTGTGTGTTTCTTCTGTATGTGTGTGTCGGGACCACGTTTGTTTGTATGTTAGGGCAGATTCAAGTGCCAGTGTGAATGCTGTGTTGTGAGTGTGATAGTGTGTGTGTGTGTGTGTTTGCGGAAACCATTGTGCATGACTGTAAGTAAAAGTCCATGGGAGTTTGTGTGTGTTTCTTGTGTATGTGTGTGTCGGGACCACGTTTGTGAGTATGTTAGGGCAGTTCCAACTGTTGATGGCTATGCCGGGGACCCAGTGTGAGTGCTGTGTTGTGCGTGTGATAGTGTCTGTGTGTGTGTGTGTGTGTTTTGCTGGATACCATTGTGTATGTCTGTAAGAAAAAGTCGTAGGGTGTTTTTGTGTGTTTCTTCTGCATGTGTGTTTCGGGACCACGTTTGTGAATATGTTAAGGTAATTCCAAGTGTTCATGGCTCTGCTGGAGATCCAATGTGAGTGCTCTGTCGTGAGTGTGCCTTTTGTGTGTGTGTGTGTGTGTGTGTGTGTTTGCAGGAAACCATTGTGTATGCCTGCAAGAAAAAGTCGATGGGTGTTTGTGTGTGTTATTTGTATATATGTGTGTCAGGACCATGTTTGTGATTATGTTAAAGCAGTTCCAAGTGTTGACGGCTGTGTTGGAGACCCAGTGTGAGTGCTGTGTTGTGAGTGTGATAGTGTGTGTGTGTCTGTGTGTGTTTCCGAACCCCCTGTGTACGCCTGTAAGAAAAATTCCATGGGTGTTTGTGTGTGTTTCTTGTGTATGCGTGTGTCAGGAAAACGTTTGTGAGTATGTTAGGGCAGTTCCAAGTGTTGATGGCTCTGCCGAGGCCCAGTGTGAGTGCTGTGTTGCGAGTGTGACAGTGTGTGTGTGTGTGTGTGTGTGTGTTTTCGGGTTACCATTGTGTATGCCTGTATGAAAAAGTCGATGGGTGTATTTGTGTGTTCTTGCGTATTGTGTTTCAGATCCACATTTGTGAGTGTGTGAGGGCAGTTCCAAGTGTTCATGAGTTTGCTGGATATCCAGTGTGAGTGTCTGTTGTGAGTGTGACAGTGTGTGTGCGTGTCTGTGTGTGTGTTTGCAGGAAACCAGTCTGTATGCCTATAAGAAAAATTCGATGGGTGTTTGTGTGTGTTTCTTCTGTATGTGTGTGTCGGGACCACATTTGTGAATATGTTAGGGCAGTTCCAAGTGTTGATGGCTCTGCTGGAGACCCAGTGAGAGTGCTGTGTTGTGAGTGTGACAGTGTGTGTGTGTCTGTGTGTGTGTGTGTGTTTGGGGGAACCCCACAGTGTATGCTTCTAAGAAAAAGTCGATGGGTGTTTGTGTGTTTCTTGTGTATGTGTGTGTCGGGACCACGTATGAGAGTATTTTGTGGCAGTTCCAAGCGCCAGAGTGAATGCTGTGTTGTGAGTGTGGCAGTGTGTGTTTCTGTGTGTGTTTGTGTTGGCGGGAAAACATTGTGTATGCCTGTAAGAATAAGTCGATGGATGTTTGTGTGAGTTTCATGTGTATGTGTGTGTCGCGACCACATTTGTCAATATTTTAAGGCAGTTCCAAGTGTTGATGGTTCTGCTGGATACCCATTGTGAGTGGTGTGTTGTAAGTGTGACTGTGTGTGTGTGTGTTCAAGGGAAACCGTTGTGTATGCCTGTAAGAAAAAGTCGATGGGTGTTTGTGTGCGTTTCTTGTGTATGTGTGTGTCGGGAAAACGTTTGGGAGTATGTTAGGGCAGTTCCAAGTGTTGATGGCTCTGCCGAGGTCCAGTGTGCGTACTGTGCTGTTAGTGTGACAGTGTGTGTGTGTGTGTGTGTGTGTTTGGGGAAACCCCACTCTGTCTCCCTTTAACAAAATGTTGATGGGTGTTTGTGTGTGTTTCTTCTGTATGTGTGTGTCGGGACCACGTTTGTTTGTATGTTAGGGCAGATTCAAGTGCCAGTGTGAATGCTGTGTTGTGAGTGTGATAGTGTGTGTGTGTGTGTGTTTGCGGAAACCATTGTGCATGACTGTAAGTAAAAGTCAATGGGAGTTTGTGTGTGTTTCTTGTGTATGTGTGTGTCGGGACCACGTTTGTGAGTATGTTAGGGCAGTTCCAACTGTTGATGGCTATGCCGGGGACCCAGTGTGAGTGCTGTGTTGTGCGTGTGATAGTGTCTGTGTGTGTATGTGTGTGTTTTGCTGGATACCATTGTGTATGTCTGTAAGAAAAAGTCGTAGGGTGTTTTTGTGTGTTTCTTCTGCATGTGTGTTTCGGGACCACGTTTGTGAATATGTTAAGGTAATTCCAAGTGTTCATGGCTCTGCTGGAGATCCAATGTGAGTGCTCTGTCGTGAGTGTGCCTTTTGTGTGTGTGTGTGTGTGTGTGTGTGTTTGCAGGAAACCATTGTGTATGCCTGCAAGAAAAAGTCGATGGGTGTTTGTGTGTGTTATTTGTATATGCGTGTGTCAGGACCATGTTTGTGATTATGTTAAAGCAGTTCCAAGTGTTGACGGCTGTGTTGGAGACCCAGTGTGAGTGCTGTGTTGTGAGTGTGATAGTGTGTGTGTGTCTGTGTGTGTTTCCGAACCCCCTGTGTACGCCTGTAAGAAAAATTCCATGGGTGTTTGTGTGTGTTTCTTGTGTATGCGTGTGTCAGGAAAACGTTTGTGAGTATGTTAGGGCAGTTCCAAGTGTTGATGGCTCTGCCGAGGCCCAGTGTGAGTGCTGTGTTGCGAGTGTGACAGTGTGTGTGTGTGTGTGTGTGTGTGTGTGTGTGTGTTTTCGGGTTACCATTGTGTATGCCTGTATGAAAAAGTCGATGGGTGTATTTGTGTGTTCTTGCGTATTGTGTTTCAGATCCACATTTGTGAGTGTGTGAGGGCAGTTCCAAGTGTTCATGAGTTTGCTGGATATCCAGTGTGAGTGTCTGTTGTGAGTGTGACAGTGTGTGTGCGTGTCTGTGTGTGTGTTTGCAGGAAACCAGTCTGTATGCCTATAAGAAAAATTCGATGGGTGTTTGTGTGTGTTTCTTCTGTATGTGTGTGTCGGGACCACATTTGTGAATATGTTAGGGCAGTTCCAAGTGTTGATGGCTCTGCTGGAGACCCAGTGAGAGTGCTGTGTTGTGAGTGTGACAGTGTGTGTGTGTCTGTGTGTGTGTGTGTGTTTGGGGGAACCCCACAGTGTATGCTTCTAAGAAAAAGTCGATGGGTGTTTGTGTGTGTTTCTTGTGTATGTGTGTGTCGGGACCACGTATGAGAGTATTTTGTGGCAGTTCCAAGCGCCAGAGTGAATGCTGTGTTGTGAGTGTGGCAGTGTGTGTTTCTGTGTGTGTTTGTGTTGGCGGGAAAACATTGTGTATGCCTGTAAGAATAAGTCGATGGATGTTTGTGTGAGTTTCATGTGTATGTGTGTGTCGCGACCACATTTGTCAATATTTTAAGGCAGTTCCAAGTGTTGATGGTTCTGCTGGATACCCATTGTGAGGGGTGTGTTGTAAGTGTGACTGTGTGTGTGTGTGTTCACGGGAAACCGTTGTGTATGCCTGTAAGAAAAAGTCGATGGGTGTTTGTGTGCGTTTCTTGTGTATGTGTGTGTCGGGAAAACGTTTGGGAGTATGTTAGGGCAGTTCCAAGTGTTGATGGCTCTGCCGAGGACCAGTGTGAGTGCTGTGTTGCGAGTGTGACAGTGTGTGTGTGTGTGTGTGTGTTTTCGGGTAACCATTGTGTATGCCTGTATGAAAAAGTCGATGGGTGTATTTGTGTGTTCTTGCGTATTGTGTTTCAGATCCACATTTGTGAGTGTGTGAGGGCAGTTCCAAGTGTTCATGAGTTTGCTGGATATCCAGTGTGAGTGTGTGTTGTGAGTGTGACAGTGTGTGTGCGTGTCTGTGTGTGTGTTTGCAGGAAACCAGTCTGTATGCCTATAAGAAAAATTCGATGGGTGTTTGTGTGTGTTTTTTCTGTATGTGTGTGTCGGGACCACATTTGTGAATATGTTAGGGCAGTTCCAAGTGTTGATGGCTCTGCTGGAGACCCAGTGAGAGTGCTGTGTTGTGAGTGTGATAGTGTGTGTGTGTCTGTGTGTGTGTGTGTGTGTTTGGGGGAACCCCAAAGTGTATGCTTCTAAGAAAAAGTCGATGGGTGTTTGTGTGTGTTTCTTGTGTATGTGTGTGTCGAGACCACGTATGTGAGTATGTTGTGGCAGTTCCAAGCGCTAGTGTGAATGCTGTGTTGTGAGTGTGGCAGTGTGTGTTTCTGTGTGTGTTTGTGTTGGCGGGAAAACATTGTGTATGCCTGTAAGAATAAGTCGATGGATGTTTGTGTGAGTTTCATGTGTATGTGTGTGTCGCGACCACATTTGTCAATATTTTAAGGCAGTTCCAAGTGTTGATGGTTCTGCTGGATACCCATTGTGAGTGCTGTGTTGTAAGTGTGACTGTGTGTGTGTGTGTTCACGGGAAACCGTTGTGTATGCCTGTAAGAAAAAGTCGATGGGTGTTTGTGTGTGATTCTTGTGTATGTGTGTGTCGGTGAAACGTTTGTGAGTATGTTAGGGCAGTTCCAAGTGTTGATGGCTCTGCCGAGGTCCAGTGTGCGTACTGTGCTGTTAGTGTGACAGTGTGTGTGTGTGTGTGTGTGTGTTTGGGGAAACCCCACTCTGTCTCCCTGTAACAAAATGTTGATGGGTGTTTGTGTGTGTTTCTTCTGTATGTGTGTGTCGGGACCACGTTTGTTTGTATGTTAGGGCAGATTCAAGTGCCAGTGTGAATGCTGTGTTGTGAGTGTGATAGTGTGTGTGTGTGTGTGTTTGCGGAAACCATTGTGCATGACTGTAAGTAAAAGTCCATGAGAGTTTGTGTGTGTTTCTTGTGTATGTGTGTGTCGGGACCACGTTTGTGAGTATGTTAGGGCAGTTCCAACTGTTGATGGCTATGCCGGGGACCCAGTGTGAGTGCTGTGTTGTGCGTGTGATAGTGTCTGTGTGTGTATGTGTGTGTTTTGCTGGATACCATTGTGTATGTCTCTAAGAAAAAGTCGTAGGGTGTTTTTGTGTGTTTCTTCTGCATGTGTGTTTCGGGACCACGTTTGTGAATATGTTAAGGTAATTCCAAGTGTTCATGGCTCTGCTGGAGATCCAATGTGAGTGCTCTGTCGTGAGTGTGCCTTTTGTGTGTGTGTGTGTGTGTGTGTGTGTTTGCAGGAAACCATTGTGTATGCCTGCAAGAAAAAGTCGATGGGTGTTTGTGTGTGTTATTTGTATATGTGTGTGTCAGGACCATGTTTGTGATTATGTTAAAGCAGTTCCAAGTGTTGACGGCTGTGTTGGAGACCCAGTGTGAGTGCTGTGTTGTGAGTGTGATAGTGTGTGTGTGTCTGTGTGTGTTTCCGAACCCCCTGTGTACGCCTGTAAGAAAAATTCCATGGGTGTTTGTGTGTGTTTCTTGTGTATGCGTGTGTCAGGAAAACGTTTGTGAGTATGTTAGGGCAGTTCCAAGTGTTGATGGCTCTGCCGAGGCCCAGTGTGAGTGCTGTGTTGCGAGTGTGACAGTGTGTGTGTGTGTGTGTGTGTGTGTTTTCGGGTTACCATTGTGTATGCCTGTATGAAAAAGTCGATGGGTGTATTTGTGTGTTCTTGCGTATTGTGTTTCAGATCCACATTTGTGAGTGTGTGAGGGCAGTTCCAAGTGTTAATGAGTTTGCTGGATATCCAGTGTGAGTGTGTGTTGTGAGTGTGACAGTGTGTGTGCGTGTCTGTGTGTGTGTTTGCAGGAAACCAGTCTGTATGCCTATAAGAAAAATTCGATGGGTGTTTGTGTGTGTTTCTTCTGTATGTGTGTGTCGGGACCACATTTGTGAATATGTTAGGGCAGTTCCAAGTGTTGATGGCTCTGCTGGAGACCCAGTGAGAGTGCTGTGTTGTGAGTGTGATAGTGTGTGTGTGTCTGTGTGTGTGTGTGTGTTTGGGGGAACCCCACAGTGTATGCTTCTAAGAAAAAGTCGATGGGTGTTTGTGTGTGTTTCTTGTGTATGTGTGTGTCGGGACCACGTATGAGAGTATTTTGTGGCAGTTCCAAGCGCCAGAGTGAATGCTGTGTTGTGAGTGTGGCAGTGTGTGTTTCTGTGTGTGTTTGTGTTGGCGGGAAAACATTGTGTATGCCTGTAAGAATAAGTCGATGGATGTTTGTGTGAGTTTCATGTGTATGTGTGTGTCGCGACCACATTTGTCAATATTTTAAGGCAGTTCCAAGTGTTGATGGTTCTGCTGGATACCCATTGTGAGGGGTGTGTTGTAAGTGTGACTGTGTGTGTGTGTGTTCAAGGGAAACCGTTGTGTATGCCTGTAAGAAAAAGTCGATGGGTGTTTGTGTGCGTTTCTTGTGTATGTGTGTGTCGGGAAAACGTTTGGGAGTATGTTAGGGCAGTTCCAAGTGTTGATGGCTCTGCCGAGGCCCAGTGTGAGTGCTGTGTTGCGAGTGTGACAGTGTGTGTGTGTGTGTGTGTGCTGTTTTCGGGTAACCATTGTGTATGCCTGTATGAAAAAGTCGATGGGTGTATTTGTGTGTTCTTGCGTATTGTGTTTCAGATCCACATTTGTGAGTGTGTGAGGGCAGTTCCAAGTCTTCATGAGTTTGCAGGATATCCAGTGTGAGTGTGTGTTGTGAGTGTGACAGTGTGTGTGCGTGTCTGTGTGTGTGTTTGCAGGAAACCAGTCTGTATGCCTATAAGAAAAATTCGATGGGTGTTTGTGTGTGTTTTTTCTGTATGTGTGTGTCGGGACCACATTTGTGAATATGTTAGGGCAGTTCCAAGTGTTGATGGCTCTGCTGGAGACCCAGTGAGAGTGCTGTGTTGTGAGTGTGATAGTGTGTGTGTGTCTGTGTGTGTGTGTGTGTGTTTGGGGGAACCCCACAGTGTATGCTTCTAAGAAAAAGTCGATGGGTGTTTGTGTGTGTTTCTTGTGTATGTGTGTGTCGAGACCACGTATGTGAGTATGTTGTGGCAGTTCCAAGCGCCAGTGTGAATGCTGTGTTGTGAGTGTGGCAGTGTGTGTTTCTGTGTGTGTTTGTGTTGGCGGGAAAACATTGTGTATGCCTGTAAGAATAAGTCGATGGATGTTTGTGTGAGTTTCATGTGTATGTGTGTGTCGCGACCACATTTGTCAATATTTTAAGGCAGTTCCAAGTGTTGATGGTTCTGCTGGATACCCATTGTGAGTGCTGTGTTGTAAGTGTGACTGTGTGTGTGTGTGTTCACGGGAAACCGTTGTGTATGCCTGTAAGAAAAAGTCGATGGGTGTTTGTGTGTGATTCTTGTGTATGTGTGTGTCGGTGAAACGTTTGTGAGTATGTTAGGGCAGTTCCAAGTGTTGATGGCTCTGCCGAGGTCCAGTGTGCGTACTGTGCTGTTAGTGTGACAGTGTGTGTGTGTGTGTGTGTGTGTTTGGGGAAACCCCACTCTGTCTCCCTGTAACAAAATGTTGATGGGTGTTTGTGTGTGTTTCTTCTGTATGTGTGTGTCGGGACCACGTTTGTTTGTATGTTAGGGCAGATTCAAGTGCCAGTGTGAATGCTGTGTTGTGAGTGTGATAGTGTGTGTGTGTGTGTGTTTGCGGAAACCATTGTGCATGACTGTAAGTAAAAGTCCATGGGAGTTTGTGTGTGTTTCTTGTGTATGTGTGTGTCGGGACCACGTTTGTGAGTATGTTAGGGCAGTTCCAACTGTTGATGGCTATGCCGGGGACCCAGTGTGAGTGCTGTGTTGTGCGTGTGATAGTGTCTGTGTGTGTGTGTGTGTGTTTTGCTGGATACCATTGTGTATGTCTGTAAGAAAAAGTCGTAGGGTGTTTTTGTGTGTTTCTTCTGCATGTGTGTTTCGGGACCACGTTTGTGAATATGTTAAGGTAATTCCAAGTGTTCATGGCTCTGCTGGAGATCCAATGTGAGTGCTCTGTCGTGAGTGTGCCTTTTGTGTGTGTGTGTGTGTGTGTGTGTGTTTGCAGGAAACCATTGTGTATGCCTGCAAGAAAAAGTCGATGGGTGTTTGTGTGTGTTATTTGTATATGTGTGTGTCAGGACCATGTTTGTGATTATGTTAAAGCAGTTCCAAGTGTTGACGGCTGTGTTGGAGACCCAGTGTGAGTGCTGTGTTGTGAGTGTGATAGTGTGTGTGTGTCTGTGTGTGTTTCCGAACCCCCTGTGTACGCCTGTAAGAAAAATTCCATGGGTGTTTGTGTGTGTTTCTTGTGTATGCGTGTGTCAGGAAAACGTTTGTGAGTATGTTAGGGCAGTTCCAAGTGTTGATGGCTCTGCCGAGGCCCAGTGTGAGTGCTGTGTTGCGAGTGTGACAGTGTGTGTGTGTGTGTGTGTGTGTTTTCGGGTAACCATTGTGTATGCCTGTATGAAAAAGTCGATGGGTGTATTTGTGTGTTCTTGCGTATTGTGTTTCAGATCCACATTTGTGAGTGTGTGAGGGCAGTTCCAAGTGTTCATGAATTTGCTGGATATCCAGTGTGAGTGTGTGTTGTGAGTGTGACAGTGTGTGTGCGTGTCTGTGTGTGTGTTTGCAGGAAACCAGTCTGTATGCCTATAAGAAAAATTCGATGGGTGTTTGTGTGTGTTTCTTCTGTATGTGTGTGTCGGGACCACATTTGTGAATATGTTAGGGCAGTTCCAAGTGTTGATGGCTCTGCTGGAGACCCAGTGAGAGTGCTGTGTTGTGAGTGTGACAGTGTGTGTGTGTCTGTGTGTGTGTGTGTGTTTGGGGGAACCCCACAGTGTATGCTTCTAAGAAAAAGTCGATGGGTGTTTGTGTGTGTTTCTTGTGTATGTGTGTGTCGGGACCACGTATGAGAGTATTTTGTGGCAGTTCCAAGCGCCAGAGTGAATGCTGTGTTGTGAGTGTGGCAGTGTGTGTTTCTGTGTGTGTTTGTGTTGGCGGGAAAACATTGTGTATGCCTGTAAGAATAAGTCGATGGATGTTTGTGTGAGTTTCATGTGTATGTGTGTGTCGCGACCACATTTGTCAATATTTTAAGGCAGTTCCAAGTGTTGATGGTTCTGCTGGATACCCATTGTGAGTGGTGTGTTGTAAGTGTGACTGTGTGTGTGTGTGTTCAAGGGAAACCGTTGTGTATGCCTGTAAGAAAAAGTCGATGGGTGTTTGTGTGCGTTTCTTGTGTATGTGTGTGTCGGGAAAACGTTTGGGAGTATGTTAGGGCAGTTCCAAGTGTTGATGGCTCTGCCGAGGACCAGTGTGAGTGCTGTGTTGCGAGTGTGACAGTGTGTGTGTGTGTGTGTGTGTGTGTTTTCGGGTAACCATTGTGTATGCCTGTATGAAAAAGTCGATGGGTGTATTTGTGTGTTCTTGCGTATTGTGTTTCAGATCCACATTTGTGAGTGTGTGAGGGCAGTTCCAAGTCTTCATGAGTTTGCAGGATATCCAGTGTGAGTGTGTGTTGTGAGTGTGACAGTGTGTGTGCGTGTCTGTGTGTGTGTTTGCAGGAAACCAGTCTGTATGCCTATAAGAAAAATTCGATGGGTGTTTGTGTGTGTTTTTTCTGTATGTGTGTGTCGGGACCACATTTGTGAATATGTTAGGGCAGTTCCAAGTGTTGATGGCTCTGCTGGAGACCCAGTGAGAGTGCTGTGTTGTGAGTGTGATAGTGTGTGTGTGTCTGTGTGTGTGTGTGTGTGTGTTTGGGGGAACCCCAAAGTGTATGCTTCTAAGAAAAAGTCGATGGGTGTTTGTGCGTGTTTCTTGTGTATGTGTGTGTCGAGACCACGTATGTGAGTATGTTGTGGCAGTTCCAAGCGCCAGTGTGAATGCTGTGTTGTGAGTGTGGCAGTGTGTGTTTCTGTGTGTGTTTGTGTTGGCGGGAAAACATTGTGTATGCCTGTAAGAATAAGTCGATGGATGTTTGTGTGAGTTTCATGTGTATGTGTGTGTCGCGACCACATTTGTCAATATTTTAAGGCAGTTCCAAGTGTTGATGGTTCTGCTGGATACCCATTGTGAGTGCTGTGTTGTAAGTGTGACTGTGTGTGTGTGTGTTCACGGGAAACCGTTGTGTATGCCTGTAAGAAAAAGTCGATGGGTGTTTGTGTGTGATTCTTGTGTATGTGTGTGTCGGTGAAACGTTTGTGAGTATGTTAGGGCAGTTCCAAGTGTTGATGGCTCTGCCGAGGTCCAGTGTGCGTACTGTGCTGTTAGTGTGACAGTGTGTGTGTGTGTGTGTGTGTGTTTGGGGAAACCCCACTCTGTCTCCCTGTAACAAAATGTTGATGGGTGTTTGTGTGTGTTTCTTCTGTATGTGTGTGTCGGGACCACGTTTGTTTGTATGTTAGGGCAGATTCAAGTGCCAGTGTGAATGCTGTGTTGTGAGTGTGATAGTGTGTGTGTGTGTGTGTTTGCGGAAACCATTGTGCATGACTGTAAGTAAAAGTCCATGGGAGTTTGTGTGTGTTTCTTGTGTATGTGTGTGTCGGGACCACGTTTGTGAGTATGTTAGGGCAGTTCCAACTGTTGATGGCTATGCCGGGGACCCAGTGTGAGTGCTGTGTTGTGCGTGTGATAGTGTCTGTGTGTGTGTGTGTGTGTTTTGCTGGATACCATTGTGTATGTCTGTAAGAAAAAGTCGTAGGGTGTTTTTGTGTGTTTCTTCTGCATGTGTGTTTCGGGACCACGTTTGTGAATATGTTAAGGTAATTCCAAGTGTTCATGGCTCTGCTGGAGATCCAATGTGAGTGCTCTGTCGTGAGTGTGCCTTTTGTGTGTGTGTGTGTGTGTGTGTGTGTTTGCAGGAAACCATTGTGTATGCCTGCAAGAAAAAGTCGATGGGTGTTTGTGTGTGTTATTTGTATATGTGTGTGTCAGGACCATGTTTGTGATTATGTTAAAGCAGTTCCAAGTGTTGACGGCTGTGTTGGAGACCCAGTGTGAGTGCTGTGTTGTGAGTGTGATAGTGTGTGTGTGTCTGTGTGTGTTTCCGAACCCCCTGTGTACGCCTGTAAGAAAAATTCCATGGGTGTTTGTGTGTGTTTCTTGTGTATGCGTGTGTCAGGAAAACGTTTGTGAGTATGTTAGGGCAGTTCCAAGTGTTGATGGCTCTGCCGAGGCCCAGTGTGAGTGCTGTGTTGCGAGTGTGACAGTGTGTGTGTGTGTGTGTGTGTGTTTTCGGGTAACCATTGTGTATGCCTGTATGAAAAAGTCGATGGGTGTATTTGTGTGTTCTTGCGTATTGTGTTTCAGATCCACATTTGTGAGTGTGTGAGGGCAGTTCCAAGTGTTCATGAATTTGCTGGATATCCAGTGTGAGTGTGTGTTGTGAGTGTGACAGTGTGTGTGCGTGTCTGTGTGTGTGTTTGCAGGAAACCAGTCTGTATGCCTATAAGAAAAATTCGATGGGTGTTTGTGTGTGTTTCTTCTGTATGTGTGTGTCGGGACCACATTTGTGAATATGTTAGGGCAGTTCCAAGTGTTGATGGCTCTGCTGGAGACCCAGTGAGAGTGCTGTGTTGTGAGTGTGACAGTGTGTGTGTGTCTGTGTGTGTGTGTGTGTTTGGGGGAACCCCACAGTGTATGCTTCTAAGAAAAAGTCGATGGGTGTTTGTGTGTGTTTCTTGTGTATGTGTGTGTCGGGACCACGTATGAGAGTATTTTGTGGCAGTTCCAAGCGCCAGAGTGAATGCTGTGTTGTGAGTGTGGCAGTGTGTGTTTCTGTGTGTGTTTGTGTTGGCGGGAAAACATTGTGTATGCCTGTAAGAATAAGTCGATGGATGTTTGTGTGAGTTTCATGTGTATGTGTGTGTCGCGACCACATTTGTCAATATTTTAAGGCAGTTCCAAGTGTTGATGGTTCTGCTGGATACCCATTGTGAGTGGTGTGTTGTAAGTGTGACTGTGTGTGTGTGTGTTCAAGGGAAACCGTTGTGTATGCCTGTAAGAAAAAGTCGATGGGTGTTTGTGTGCGTTTCTTGTGTATGTGTGTGTCGGGAAAACGTTTGGGAGTATGTTAGGGCAGTTCCAAGTGTTGATGGCTCTGCCGAGGACCAGTGTGAGTGCTGTGTTGCGAGTGTGACAGTGTGTGTGTGTGTGTGTGTGTGTGTTTTCGGGTAACCATTGTGTATGCCTGTATGAAAAAGTCGATGGGTGTATTTGTGTGTTCTTGCGTATTGTGTTTCAGATCCACATTTGTGAGTGTGTGAGGGCAGTTCCAAGTCTTCATGAGTTTGCAGGATATCCAGTGTGAGTGTGTGTTGTGAGTGTGACAGTGTGTGTGCGTGTCTGTGTGTGTGTTTGCAGGAAACCAGTCTGTATGCCTATAAGAAAAATTCGATGGGTGTTTGTGTGTGTTTTTTCTGTATGTGTGTGTCGGGACCACATTTGTGAATATGTTAGGGCAGTTCCAAGTGTTGATGGCTCTGCTGGAGACCCAGTGAGAGTGCTGTGTTGTGAGTGTGATAGTGTGTGTGTGTCTGTGTGTGTGTGTGTGTGTGTTTGGGGGAACCCCAAAGTGTATGCTTCTAAGAAAAAGTCGATGGGTGTTTGTGCGTGTTTCTTGTGTATGTGTGTGTCGAGACCACGTATGTGAGTATGTTGTGGCAGTTCCAAGCGCCAGTGTGAATGCTGTGTTGTGAGTGTGGCAGTGTGTGTTTCTGTGTGTGTTTGTGTTGGCGGGAAAACATTGTGTATGCCTGTAAGAATAAGTCGATGGATGTTTGTGTGAGTTTCATGTGTATGTGTGTGTCGCGACCACATTTGTCAATATTTTAAGGCAGTTCCAAGTGTTGATGGTTCTGCTGGATACCCATTGTGAGTGCTGTGTTGTAAGTGTGACTGTGTGTGTGTGTGTTCACGGGAAACCGTTGTGTATGCCTGTAAGAAAAAGTCGATGGGTGTTTGTGTGTGATTCTTGTGTATGTGTGTGTCGGTGAAACGTTTGGGAGTATGTTAGGGCAGTTCCAAGTGTTGATGGCTCTGCCGAGGTCCAGTGTGCGTACTGTGCTCTTAGTGTGACAGTGTGTGTGTGTGTGTGTGTGTGTTTGGGGAAACCCCACTCTGTCTCCCTGTAACAAAATGTTGATGGGTGTTTGTGTGTGTTTCTTCTGTATGTGTGTGTCGGGACCACGTTTGTTTGTATGTTAGGGCAGATTCAAGTGCCAGTGTGAATGCTGTGTTGTGAGTGTGATAGTGTGTGTGTGTGTGTGTGTTTGCGGAAACCATTGTGCATGACTGTAAGTAAAAGTCCATGAGAGTTTGTGTGTGTTTCTTGTGTATGTGTGTGTCGGGACCACGTTTGTGAGTATGTTAGGGCAGTTCCAACTGTTGATGGCTATGCCGGGGACCCAGTGTGAGTGCTGTGTTGTGCGTGTGATAGTGTCTGTGTGTGTGTGTGTGTGTTTTGCTGGATACCATTGTGTATGTCTGTAAGAAAAAGTCGTAGGGTGTTTTTGTGTGTTTCTTCTGCATGTGTGTTTCGGGACCACGTTTGTGAATATGTTAAGGTAATTCCAAGTGTTCATGGCTCTGCTGGAGATCCAATGTGAGTGCTCTGTCGTGAGTGTGCCTTTTGTGTGTGTGTGTGTGTGTGTGTTTGCAGGAAACCATTGTGTATGCCTGCAAGAAAAAGTCGATGGGTGTTTGTGTGTGTTATTTGTATATGTGTGTGTCAGGACCATGTTTGTGATTATGTTAAAGCAGTTCCAAGTGTTGACGGCTGTGTTGGAGACCCAGTGTGAGTGCTGTGTTGTGAGTGTGATAGTGTGTGTGTGTCTGTGTGTGTTTCCGAACCCCCTGTGTACGCCTGTAAGAAAAATTCCATGGGTGTTTGTGTGTGTTTCTTGTGTATGCGTGTGTCAGGAAAACGTTTGTGAGTATGTTAGGGCAGTTCCAAGTGTTGATGGCTCTGCCGAGGCCCAGTGTGAGTGCTGTGTTGCGAGTGTGACAGTGTGTGTGTGTGTGTGTGAGTGTGTTTTCGGGTTACCATTGTGTATGCCTGTATGAAAAAGTCGATGGGTGTATTTGTGTGTTCTTGCGTATTGTGTTTCAGATCCACATTTGTGAGTGTGTGAGGGCAGTTCCAAGTGTTCATGAGTTTGCTGGATATCCAGTGTGAGTGTGTGTTGTGAGTGTGACAGTGTGTGTGCGTGTCTGTGTGTGTGTTTGCAGGAAACCAGTCTGTATGCCTATAAGAAAAATTCGATGGGTGTTTGTGTGTGTTTCTTCTGTATGTGTGTGTCGGGACCACATTTGTGAATATGTTAGGGCAGTTCCAAGTGTTGATGGCTCTGCTGGAGACCCAGTGAGAGTGCTGTGTTGTGAGTGTGACAGTGTGTGTGTGTCTGTGTGTGTGTGTGTGTTTGGGGGAACCCCACAGTGTATGCTTCTAAGAAAAAGTCGATGGGTGTTTGTGTGTGTTTCTTGTGTATGTGTGTGTCGGGACCACGTATGAGAGTATTTTGTGGCAGTTCCAAGCGCCAGAGTGAATGCTGTGTTGTGAGTGTGGCAGTGTGTGTTTCTGTGTGTGTTTGTGTTGGCGGGAAAACATTGTGTATGCCTGTAAGAATAAGTCGATGGATGTTTGTGTGAGTTTCATGTGTATGTGTGTGTCGCGACCACATTTGTCAATATTTTAAGGCAGTTCCAAGTGTTGATGGTTCTGCTGGATACCCATTGTGAGTGGTGTGTTGTAAGTGTGACTGTGTGTGTGTGTGTTCAAGGGAAACCGTTGTGTATGCCTGTAAGAAAAAGTCGATGGGTGTTTGTGTGCGTTTCTTGTGTATGTGTGTGTCGGGAAAACGTTTGGGAGTATGTTAGGGCAGTTCCAAGTGTTGATGGCTCTGCCGAGGACCAGTGTGAGTGCTGTTTTGCGAGTGTGACAGTGTGTGTGTGTGTGTTTTCGGGTAACCATTGTGTATGCCTGTATGAAAAAGTCGATGGGTGTATTTGTGTGTTCTTGCGTATTGTGTTTCAGATCCACATTTGTGAGTGTGTGAGGGCAGTTCCAAGTCTTCATGAGTTTGCAGGATATCCAGTGTGAGTGTGTGTTGTGAGTGTGACAGTGTGTGTGCGTGTCTGTGTGTGTGTTTGCAGGAAACCAGTCTGTATGCCTATAAGAAAAATTCGATGGGTGTTTGTGTGTGTTTTTTCTGTATGTGTGTGTCGGGACCACATTTGTGAATATGTTAGGGCAGTTCCAAGTGTTGATGGCTCTGCTGGAGACCCAGTGAGAGTGCTGTGTTGTGAGTGTGATAGTGTGTGTGTGTCTGTGTGTGTGTGTGTGTGTTTGGGGGAACCCCACAGTGTATGCTTCTAAGAAAAAGTCGATGGGTGTTTGTGTGTGTTTCTTGTGTATGTGTGTGTCGAGACCACGTATGTGAGTATGTTGTGGCAGTTCCAAGTGCCAGTGTGAATGCTGTGTTGTGAGTGTGGCAGTGTGTGTTTCTGTGTGTGTTTGTGTTGGCGGGAAAACATTGTGTATGCCTGTAAGAATAAGTCGATGGATGTTTGTGTGAGTTTCATGTGTATGTGTGTGTCGCGACCACATTTGTCAATATTTTAAGGCAGTTCCAAGTCTTGATGGTTCTGCTGGATACCCATTGTGAGTGCTGTGTTGTAAGTGTGACTGTGTGTGTGTGTGTTCACGGGAAACCGTTGTGTATGCCTGTAAGAAAAAGTCGATGGGTGTTTGTGTGTGATTCTTGTGTATGTGTGTGTCGGTGAAACGTTTGTGAGTATGTTAGGGCAGTTCCAAGTGTTGATGGCTCTGCCGAGGTCCAGTGTGCGTACTGTGCTGTTAGTGTGACAGTGTGTGTGTGTGTGTGTGTGTGTTTGGGGAAACCCCACTCTGTCTCCCTGTAACAAAATGTTGATGGGTGTTTGTGTGTGTTTCTTCTGTATGTGTGTGTCGGGACCACGTTTGTTTGTATGTTAGGGCAGATTCAAGTGCCAGTGTGAATGCTGTGTTGTGAGTGTGATAGTGTGTGTGTGTGTGTGTTTGCGGAAACCATTGTGCATGACTGTAAGTAAAAGTCCATGGGAGTTTGTGTGTGTTTCTTGTGTATGTGTGTGTCGGGACCACGTTTGTGAGTATGTTAGGGCAGTTCCAACTGTTGATGGCTATGCCGGGGACCCAGTGTGAGTGCTGTGTTGTGCGTGTGATAGTGTCTGTGTGTGTGTGTGTGTGTTTTGCTGGATACCATTGTGTATGTCTGTAAGAAAAAGTCGTAGGGTGTTTTTGTGTGTTTCTTCTGCATGTGTGTTTCGGGACCACGTTTGTGAATATGTTAAGGTAATTCCAAGTGTTCATGGCTCTGCTGGAGATCCAATGTGAGTGCTCTGTCGTGAGTGTGCCTTTTGTGTGTGTGTGTGTGTGTGTGTGTGTGTTTGCAGGAAACCATTGTGTATGCCTGCAAGAAAAAGTCGATGGGTGTTTGTGTGTGTTATTTGTATATGTGTGTGTCAGGACCATGTTTGTGATTATGTTAAAGCAGTTCCAAGTGTTGACGGCTGTGTTGGAGACCCAGTGTGAGTGCTGTGTTGTGAGTGTGATAGTGTGTGTGTGTCTGTGTGTGTTTCCGAACCCCCTGTGTACGCCTGTAAGAAAAATTCCATGGGTGTTTGTGTGTGTTTCTTGTGTATGCGTGTGTCAGGAAAACGTTTGTGAGTATGTTAGGGCAGTTCCAAGTGTTGATGGCTCTGCCGAGGCCCAGTGTGAGTGCTGTGTTGCGAGTGTGACAGTGTGTGTGTGTGTGTGTGTGTGTTTTCGGGTTACCATTGTGTATGCCTGTATGAAAAAGTCGATGGGTGTATTTGTGTGTTCTTGCGTATTGTGTTTCAGATCCACATTTGTGAGTGTGTGAGGGCAGTTCCAAGTGTTCATGAGTTTGCTGGATATCCAGTGTGAGTGTGTGTTGTGAGTGTGACAGTGTGTGTGCGTGTCTGTGTGTGTGTTTGCAGGAAACCAGTCTGTATGCCTATAAGAAAAATTCGATGGGTGTTTGTGTGTGTTTCTTCTGTATGTGTGTGTCGGGACCACATTTGTGAATATGTTAGGGCAGTTCCAAGTGTTGATGGCTCTGCTGGAGACCCAGTGAGAGTGCTGTGTTGTGAGTGTGACAGTGTGTGTGTGTCTGTGTGTGTGTGTGTGTTTGGGGGAACCCCACAGTGTATGCTTCTAAGAAAAAGTCGATGGGTGTTTGTGTGTGTTTCTTGTGTATGTGTGTGTCGGGACCACGTATGAGAGTATTTTGTGGCAGTTCCAAGCGCCAGAGTGAATGCTGTGTTGTGAGTGTGGCAGTGTGTGTTTCTGTGTGTGTTTGTGTTGGCGGGAAAACATTGTGTATGCCTGTAAGAATAAGTCGATGGATGTTTGTGTGAGTTTCATGTGTATGTGTGTGTCGCGACCACATTTGTCAATATTTTAAGGCAGTTCCAAGTCTTGATGGTTCTGCTGGATACCCATTGTGAGTGCTGTGTTGTAAGTGTGACTGTGTGTGTGTGTTTTTCAAGGGAAACCGTTGTGTATGCCTGTAAGAAAAAGTCGATGGGTGTTTGTGTGCGTTTCTTGTGTATGTGTGTGTCGGGAAAACGTTTGGGAGTATGTTAGGGCAGTTCCAAGTGTTGATGGCTCTGCCGAGGCCCAGTGTGAGTGCTGTGTTGCGAGTGTGACAGTGTGTGTGTGTGTGTGTGTGTGTTTTCGGGTAACCATTGTGTATGCCTGTATGAAAAAGTCGATGGGTGTATTTGTGTGTTATTGCGTATTGTGTTTCAGATCCACATTTGTGAGTGTGTGAGGGCAGTTCCAAGTCTTCATGAGTTTGCAGGATATCCAGTGTGAGTGTGTGTTGTGAGTGTGACAGTGTGTGTGCGTGTCTGTGTGTGTGTTTGCAGGAAACCAGTCTGTATGCCTATAAGAAAAATTCGATGGGTGTTTGTGTGTGTTTCTTCTGTATGTGTGTGTCGGGACCACATTTGTGAATATGTTAGGGCAGTTCCAAGTGTTGATGGCTCTGCTGGAGACCCAGTGAGAGTGCTGTGTTGTGAGTGTGATAGTGTGTGTGTGTCTGTGTGTGTGTGTGTGTTTGGGGGAACCCCACAGTGTATGCTTCTAAGAAAAAGTCGATGGGTGTTTGTGTGTGTTTCTTGTGTATGTGTGTGTCGAGACCACGTATGTGAGTATGTTGTGGCAGTTCCAAGCGCCAGTGTGAATGCTGTGTTGTGAGTGTGGCAGTGTGTGTTTCTGTGTGTGTTTGTGTTGGCGGGAAAACATTGTGTATGCCTGTAAGAATAAGTCGATGGATGTTTGTGTGAGTTTCATGTGTATGTGTGTGTCGCGACCACATTTGTCAATATTTTAAGGCAGTTCCAAGTGTTGATGGTTCTGCTGGATACCCATTGTGAGTGCTGTGTTGTAAGTGTGACTGTGTGTGTGTGTGTTCACGGGAAACCGTTGTGTATGCCTGTAAGAAAAAGTCGATGGGTGTTTGTGTGTGATTCTTGTGTATGTGTGTGTCGGTGAAACGTTTGTGAGTATGTTAGGGCAGTTCCAAGTGTTGATGGCTCTGCCGAGGTCCAGTGTGCGTACTGTGCTGTTAGTGTGACAGTGTGTGTGTGTGTGTGTGTGTGTTTGGGGAAACCCCACTCTGTCTCCCTGTAACAAAATGTTGATGGGTGTTTGTGTGTGTTTCTTCTGTATGTGTGTGTCGGGACCACGTTTGTTTGTATGTTAGGGCAGATTCAAGTGCCAGTGTGAATGCTGTGTTGTGAGTGTGATAGTGTGTGTGTGTGTGTGTTTGCGGAAACCATTGTGCATGACTGTAAGTAAAAGTCAATGGGAGTTTGTGTGTGTTTCTTGTGTATGTGTGTGTCGGGACCACGTTTGTGAGTATGTTAGGGCAGTTCCAACTGTTGATGGCTATGCCGGGGACCCAGTGTGAGTGCTGTGTTGTGCGTGTGATAGTGTCTGTGTGTGTGTGTGTGTGTTTTGCTGGATACCATTGTGTATGTCTGTAAGAAAAAGTCGTAGGGTGTTTTTGTGTGTTTCTTCTGCATGTGTGTTTCGGGACCACGTTTGTGAATATGTTAAGGTAATTCCAAGTGTTCATGGCTCTGCTGGAGATCCAATGTGAGTGCTCTGTCGTGAGTGTGCCTTTTGTGTGTGTGTGTGTGTGTGTGTGTGTGTTTGCAGGAAACCATTGTGTATGCCTGCAAGAAAAAGTCGATGGGTGTTTGTGTGTGTTATTTGTATATGTGTGTGTCAGGACCATGTTTGTGATTATGTTAAAGCAGTTCCAAGTGTTGACGGCTGTGTTGGAGACCCAGTGTGAGTGCTGTGTTGTGAGTGTGATAGTGTGTGTGTGTCTGTGTGTGTTTCCGAACCCCCTGTGTACGCCTGTAAGAAAAATTCCATGGGTGTTTGTGTGTGTTTCTTGTGTATGCGTGTGTCAGGAAAACGTTTGTGAGTATGTTAGGGCAGTTCCAAGTGTTGATGGCTCTGCCGAGGCCCAGTGTGAGTGCTGTGTTGCGAGTGTGACAGTGTGTGTGTGTGTGTGTGTGTGTTTTCGGGTTACCATTGTGTATGCCTGTATGAAAAAGTCGATGGGTGTATTTGTGTGTTCTTGCGTATTGTGTTTCAGATCCACATTTGTGAGTGTGTGAGGGCAGTTCCAAGTGTTCATGAGTTTGCTGGATATCCAGTGTGAGTGTGTGTTGTGAGTGTGACAGTGTGTGTGCGTGTCTGTGTGTGTGTTTGCAGGAAACCAGTCTGTATGCCTATAAGAAAAATTCGATGGGTGTTTGTGTGTGTTTCTTCTGTATGTGTGTGTCGGGACCACATTTGTGAATATGTTAGGGCAGTTCCAAGTGTTGATGGCTCTGCTGGAGACCCAGTGAGAGTGCTGTGTTGTGAGTGTGACAGTGTGTGTGTGTCTGTGTGTGTGTGTGTGTTTGGGGGAACCCCACAGTGTATGCTTCTAAGAAAAAGTCGATGGGTGTTTGTGTGTGTTTCTTGTGTATGTGTGTGTCGGGACCACGTATGAGAGTATTTTGTGGCAGTTCCAAGCGCCAGAGTGAATGCTGTGTTGTGAGTGTGGCAGTGTGTGTTTCTGTGTGTGTTTGTGTTGGCGGGAAAACATTGTGTATGCCTGTAAGAATAAGTCGATGGATGTTTGTGTGAGTTTCATGTGTATGTGTGTGTCGCGACCACATTTGTCAATATTTTAAGGCAGTTCCAAGTGTTGATGGTTCTGCTGGATACCCATTGTGAGTGGTGTGTTGTAAGTGTGACTGTGTGTGTGTGTGTTCAAGGGAAACCGTTGTGTATGCCTGTAAGAAAAAGTCGATGGGTGTTTGTGTGCGTTTCTTGTGTATGTGTGTGTCGGGAAAACGTTTGGGAGTATGTTAGGGCAGTTCCAAGTGTTGATGGCTCTGCCGAGGACCAGTGTGAGTGCTGTGTTGCGAGTGTGACAGTGTGTGTGTGTGTGTGTGTGTGTTTTCGGGTAACCATTGTGTATGCCTGTATGAAAAAGTCGATGGGTGTATTTGTGTGTTCTTGCGTATTGTGTTTCAGATCCACATTTGTGAGTGTGTGAGGGCAGTTCCAAGTCTTCATGAGTTTGCAGGATATCCAGTGTGAGTGTGTGTTGTGAGTGTGACAGTGTGTGTGCGTGTCTGTGTGTGTGTTTGCAGGAAACCAGTCTGTATGCCTATAAGAAAAATTCGATGGGTGTTTGTGTGTGTTTTTTCTGTATGTGTGTGTCGGGACCACATTTGTGAATATGTTAGGGCAGTTCCAAGTGTTGATGGCTCTGCTGGAGACCCAGTGAGAGTGCTGTGTTGTGAGTGTGATAGTGTGTGTGTGTCTGTGTGTGTGTGTGTGTTTGGGGGAACCCCACAGTGTATGCTTCTAAGAAAAAGTCGATGGGTGTTTGTGTGTGTTTCTTGTGTATGTGTGTGTCGAGACCACGTATGTGAGTATGTTGTGGCAGTTCCAAGCGCCAGTGTGAATGCTGTGTTGTGAGTGTGGCAGTGTGTGTTTCTGTGTGTGTTTGTGTTGGCGGGAAAACATTGTGTATGCCTGTAAGAATAAGTCGATGGATGTTTGTGTGAGTTTCATGTGTATGTGTGTGTCGCGACCACATTTGTCAATATTTTAAGGCAGTTCCAAGTGTTGATGGTTCTGCTGGATACCCATTGTGAGTGCTGTGTTGTAAGTGTGACTGTGTGTGTGTGTGTGTGTTCACGGGAAACCGTTGTGTATGCCTGTAAGAAAAAGTCGATGGGTGTTTGTGTGTGATTCTTGTGTATGTGTGTGTCGGTGAAACGTTTGGGAGTATGTTAGGGCAGTTCCAAGTGTTGATGGCTCTGCCGAGGTCCAGTGTGCGTACTGTGCTGTTAGTGTGACAGTGTGTGTGTGTGTGTGTGTGTGTGTGTTTGGGGAAACCCCACTCTGTCTCCCTGTAACAAAATGTTGATGGGTGTTTGTGTGTGTTTCTTCTGTATGTGTGTGTCGGGACCACGTTTGTTTGTATGTTAGGGCAGATTCAAGTGCCAGTGTGAATGCTGTGTTGTGAGTGTGATAGTGTGTGTGTGTGTGTGTTTGCGGAAACCATTGTGCATGACTGTAAGTAAAAGTCCATGGGAGTTTGTGTGTGTTTCTTGTGTATGTGTGTTTCGGGACCACGTTTGTGAGTATGTTAGGGCAGTTCCAACTGTTGATGGCTATGCCGGGGACCCAGTGTGAGTGCTGTGTTGTGCGTGTGATAGTGTCTGTGTGTGTGTGTGTGTGTTTTGCTGGATACCATTGTGTATGTCTGTAAGAAAAAGTCGTAGGGTGTTTTTGTGTGTTTCTTCTGCATGTGTGTTTCGGGACCACGTTTGTGAATATGTTAAGGTAATTCCAAGTGTTCATGGCTCTGCTGGAGATCCAATGTGAGTGCTCTGTCGTGAGTGTGCCTTTTGTGTGTGTGTGTGTGTGTGTGTGTGTGTTTGCAGGAAACCATTGTGTATGCCTGCAAGAAAAAGTCGATGGGTGTTTGTGTGTGTTATTTGTATATGTGTGTGTCAGGACCATGTTTGTGATTATGTAAAAGCAGTTCCAAGTGTTGACGGCTGTGTTGGAGACCCAGTGTGAGTGCTGTGTTGTGAGTGTGATAGTGTGTGTGTGTCTGTGTGTGTTTCCGAACCCCCTGTGTACGCCTGTAAGAAAAATTCCATGGGTGTTTGTGTGTGTTTCTTGTGTATGCGTGTGTCAGGAAAACGTTTGTGAGTGAGTATGTTAGGGCAGTTCCAAGTGTTGATGGCTCTGCCGAGGCCCAGTGTGAGTGCTGTGTTGCGAGTGTGACAGTGTGTGTGTGTGTGTGTGTGTGTTTTCGGGTTACCATTGTGTATGCCTGTATGAAAAAGTCGATGGGTGTATTTGTGTGTTCTTGCGTATTGTGTTTCAGATCCACATTTGTGAGTGTGTGAGGGCAGTTCCAAGTGTTCATGAGTTTGCTGGATATCCAGTGTGAGTGTGTGTTGTGAGTGTGACAGTGTGTGTGCGTGTCTGTGTGTGTGTTTGCAGGAAACCAGTCTGTATGCCTATAAGAAAAATTCGATGGGTGTTTGTGTGTGTTTCTTCTGTATGGGTGTGTCGGGACCACATTTGTGAATATGTTAGGGCAGTTCCAAGTGTTGATGGCTCTGCTGGAGACCCAGTGAGAGTGCTGTGTTGTGAGTGTGACAGTGTGTGTGTGTCTGTGTGTGTGTGTGTGTTTGGGGGAACCCCACAGTGTATGCTTCTAAGAAAAAGTCGATGGGTGTTTGTGTGTGTTTCTTGTGTATGTGTGTGTCGGGACCACGTATGAGAGTATTTTGTGGCAGTTCCAAGCGCCAGAGTGAATGCTGTGTTGTGAGTGTGGCAGTGTGTGTTTCTGTGTGTGTTTGTGTTGGCGGGAAAACATTGTGTATGCCTGTAAGAATAAGTCGATGGATGTTTGTGTGAGTTTCATGTGTATGTGTGTGTCGCGACCACATTTGTCAATATTTTAAGGCAGTTCCAAGTGTTGATGGTTCTGCTGGATACCCATTGTGAGTGGTGTGTTGTAAGTGTGACTGTGTGTGTGTGTGTTCAAGGGAAACCGTTGTGTATGCCTGTAAGAAAAAGTCGATGGGTGTTTGTGTGCGTTTCTTGTGTATGTGTGTGTCGGGAAAATGTTTGGGAGTATGTTAGGGCAGTTCCAAGTGTTGATGGCTCTGCCGAGGACCAGTGTGAGTGCTGTGTTGCGAGTGTGACAGTGTGTGTGTGTGTGTGTGTGTTTTCGGGTAACCATTGTGTATGCCTGTATGAAAAAGTCGATGGGTGTATTTGTGTGTTCTTGCGTATTGTGTTTCAGATCCACATTTGTGAGTGTGTGAGGGCAGTTCCAAGTCTTCATGAGTTTGCAGGATATCCAGTGTGAGTGTGTGTTGTGAGTGTGACAGTGTGTGTGCGTGTCTGTGTGTGTGTTTGCAGGAAACCAGTCTGTATGCCTATAAGAAAAATTCGATGGGTGTTTGTGTGTGTTTTTTCTGTATGGGTGTGTCGGGACCACATTTGTGAATATGTTAGGGCAGTTCCAAGTGTTGATGGCTCTGCTGGAGACCCAGTGAGAGTGCTGTGTTGTGAGTGTGATAGTGTGTGTGTGTCTGTGTGTGTGTGTGTGTTTGGGGGAACCCCACAGTGTATGCTTCTAAGAAAAAGTCGATGGGTGTTTGTGTGTGTTTCTTGTGTATGTGTGTGTCGAGACCACGTATGTGAGTATGTTGTGGCAGTTCCAAGCGCCAGTGTGAATGCTGTGTTGTGAGTGTGGCAGTGTGTGTTTCTGTGTGTGTTTGTGTTGGCGGGAAAACATTGTGTATGCCTGTAAGAATAAGTCGATGGATGTTTGTGTGAGTTTCATGTGTATGTGTGTGTCGCGACCACATTTGTCAATATTTTAAGGCAGTTCCAAGTGTTGATGGTTCTGCTGGATACCCATTGTGAGTGCTGTGTTGTAAGTGTGACTGTGTGTGTGTGTGTGTGTTCACGGGAAACCGTTGTGTATGCCTGTAAGAAAAAGTCGATGGGTGTTTGTGTGTGATTCTTGTGTATGTGTGTGTCGGTGAAACGTTTGGGAGTATGTTAGGGCAGTTCCAAGTGTTGATGGCTCTGCCGAGGTCCAGTGTGCGTACTGTGCTGTTAGTGTGACAGTGTGTGTGTGTGTGTGTGTGTGTGTTTGGGGAAACCCCACTCTGTCTCCCTGTAACAAAATGTTGATGGGTGTTTGTGTGTGTTTCTTCTGTATGTGTGTGTCGGGACCACGTTTGTTTGTATGTTAGGGCAGATTCAAGTGCCAGTGTGAATGCTGTGTTGTGAGTGTGATAGTGTGTGTGTGTGTGTGTTTGCGGAAACCATTGTGGATGACTGTAAGTAAAAGTCCATGGGAGTTTGTGTGTGTTTCTTGTGTATGTGTGTGTCGGGACCACGTTTGTGATTATGTTAAAGCAGTTCCAAGTGTTGACGGCTGTGTTGGAGACCCAGTGTGAGTGCTGTGTTGTGAGTGTGATAGTGTGTGTGTGTCTGTGTGTGTTTCCGAACCCCCTGTGTACGCCTGTAAGAAAAATTCCATGGGTGTTTGTGTGTGTTTCTTGTGTATGCGTGTGTCAGGAAAACGTTTGTGAGTATGTTAGGGCAGTTCCAAGTGTTGATGGCTCTGCCGAGGCCCAGTGTGAGGGCTGTGTTGCGAGTGTGACAGTGTGTGTGTGTGTGTGTGTGTTTTCGGGTTACCATTGTGTATGCCTGTATGAAAAAGTCGATGGGTGTATTTGTGTGTTCTTGCGTATTGTGTTTCAGATCCACATTTGTGAGTGTGTGAGGGCAGTTCCAAGTGTTCATGAGTTTGCTGGATATCCAGTGTGAGTGTGTGTTGTGAGTGTGACAGTGTGTGTGCGTGTCTGTGTGTGTGTTTGCAGGAAACCAGTCTGTATGCCTATAAGAAAAATTCGATGGGTGTTTGTGTGTGTTTCTTCTGTATGTGTGTGTCGGGACCACATTTGTGAATATGTTAGGGCAGTTCCAAGTGTTGATGGCTCTGCTGGAGACCCAGTGAGAGTGCTGTGTTGTGAGTGTGACAGTGTGTGTGTGTCTGTGTGTGTGTGTGTGTTTGGGGGAACCCCACAGTGTATGCTTCTAAGAAAAAGTCGATGGGTGTTTGTGTGTGTTTCTTGTGTATGTGTGTGTCGGGACCACGTATGAGAGTATTTTGTGGCAGTTCCAAGCGCCAGAGTGAATGCTGTGTTGTGAGTGTGGCAGTGTGTGTTTCTGTGTGTGTTTGTGTTGGCGGGAAAACATTGTGTATGCCTGTAAGAATAAGTCGATGGATGTGTGTGTGAGTTTCATGTGTATGTGTGTGTCGCGACCACATTTGTCAATATTTTAAGGCAGTTCCAAGTGTTGATGGTTCTGCTGGATACCCATTGTGAGTGGTGTGTTGTAAGTGTGACTGTGTGTGTGTGTGTTCAAGGGAAACCGTTGTGTATGCCTGTAAGAAAAAGTCGATGGGTGTTTGTGTGCGTTTCTTGTGTATGTGTGTGTCGGGAAAACGTTTGGGAGTATGTTAGGGCAGTTCCAAGTGTTGATGGCTCTGCCGAGGACCAGTGTGAGTGCTGTGTTGCGAGTGTGACAGTGTGTGTGTGTGTGTGTGTGTGTGTTTTCGGGTAACCATTGTGTATGCCTGTATGAAAAAGTCGATGGGTGTATTTGTGTGTTCTTGCGTATTGTGTTTCAGATCCACATTTGTGAGTGTGTGAGGGCAGTTCCAAGTCTTCATGAGTTTGCAGGATATCCAGTGTGAGTGTGTGTTGTGAGTGTGACAGTGTGTGTGCGTGTCTGTGTGTGTGTTTGCAGGAAACCAGTCTGTATGCCTATAAGAAAAATTCGATGGGTGTTTGTGTGTGTTTTTTCTGTATGTGTGTGTCGGGACCACATTTGTGAATATGTTAGGGCAGTTCCAAGTGTTGATGGCTCTGCTGGAGACCCAGTGAGAGTGCTGTGTTGTGAGTGTGATAGTGTGTGTGTGTCTGTGTGTGTGTGTGTGTTTGGGGGAACCCCACAGTGTATGCTTCTAAGAAAAAGTCGATGGGTGTTTGTGTGTGTTTCTTGTGTATGTGTGTGTCGAGACCACGTATGTGAGTATGTTGTGGCAGTTCCAAGCGCCAGTGTGAATGCTGTGTTGTGAGTGTGGCAGTGTGTGTTTCTGTGTGTGTTTGTGTTGGCGGGAAAACATTGTGTATGCCTGTAAGAATAAGTCGATGGATGTTTGTGTGAGTTTCATGTGTATGTGTGTGTCGCGACCACATTTGTCAATATTTTAAGGCAGTTCCAAGTGTTGATGGTTCTGCTGGATACCCATTGTGAGTGCTGTGTTGTAAGTGTGACTGTGTGTGTGTGTGTGTGTTCACGGGAAACCGTTGTGTATGCCTGTAAGAAAAAGTCGATGGGTGTTTGTGTGTGATTCTTGTGTATGTGTGTGTCGGTGAAACGTTTGTGAGTATGTTAGGGCAGTTCCAAGTGTTGATGGCTCTGCCGAGGTCCAGTGTGCGTACTGTGCTGTTAGTGTGACAGTGTGTGTGTGTGTGTGTGTGTGTGTTTGGGGAAACCCCACTCTGTCTCCCTGTAACAAAATGTTGATGGGTGTTTGTGTGTGTTTCTTCTGTATGTGTGTGTCGGGACCACGTTTGTTTGTATGTTAGGGCAGATTCAAGTGCCAGTGTGAATGCTGTGTTGTGAGTGTGATAGTGTGTGTGTGTGTGTGTTTGCGGAAACCATTGTGCATGACTGTAAGTAAAAGTCCATGGGAGTTTGTGTGTGTTTCTTGTGTATGTGTGTGTCGGGACCACGTTTGTGAGTATGTTAGGGCAGTTCCAACTGTTGATGGCTATGCCGGGGACCCAGTGTGAGTGCTGTGTTGTGCGTGTGATAGTGTCTGTGTGTGTGTGTGTGTGTTTTGCTGGATACCATTGTGTATGTCTGTAAGAAAAAGTCGTAGGGTGTTTTTGTGTGTTTCTTCTGCATGTGTGTTTCGGGACCACGTTTGTGAATATGTTAAGGTAATTCCAAGTGTTCATGGCTCTGCTGGAGATCCAATGTGAGTGCTCTGTCGTGAGTGTGCCTTTTGTGTGTGTGTGTGTGTGTGTGTGTGTGTTTGCAGGAAACCATTGTGTATGCCTGCAAGAAAAAGTCGATGGGTGTTTGTGTGTGTTATTTGTATATGTGTGTGTCAGGACCATGTTTGTGATTATGTTAAAGCAGTTCCAAGTGTTGACGGCTGTGTTGGAGACCCAGTGTGAGTGCTGTGTTGTGAGTGTGATAGTGTGTGTGTGTCTGTGTGTGTTTCCGAACCCCCTGTGTACGCCTGTAAGAAAAATTCCATGGGTGTTTGTGTGTGTTTCTTGTGTATGCGTGTGTCAGGAAAACGTTTGTGAGTATGTTAGGGCAGTTCCAAGTGTTGATGGCTCTGCCGAGGCCCAGTGTGAGTGCTGTGTTGCGAGTGTGACAGTGTGTGTGTGTGTGTGTGTGTGTGTGTGTGTTTTCGGGTTACCATTGTGTATGCCTGTATGAAAAAGTCGATGGGTGTATTTGTGTGTTCTTGCGTATTGTGTTTCAGATCCACATTTGTGAGTGTGTGAGGGCAGTTCCAAGTGTTCATGAGTTTGCTGGATATCCAGTGTGAGTGTGTGTTGTGAGTGTGACAGTGTGTGTGCGTGTCTGTGTGTGTGTTTGCAGGAAACCAGTCTGTATGCCTATAAGAAAAATTCGATGGGTGTTTGTGTGTGTTTCTTCTGTATGTGTGTGTCGGGACCACATTTGTGAATATGTTAGGGCAGTTCCAAGTGTTGATGGCTCTGCTGGAGACCCAGTGAGAGTGCTGTGTTGTGAGTGTGACAGTGTGTGTGTGTCTGTGTGTGTGTGTGTGTTTGGGGGAACCCCACAGTGTATGCTTCTAAGAAAAAGTCGATGGGTGTTTGTGTGTGTTTCTTGTGTATGTGTGTGTCGGGACCACGTATGAGAGTATTTTGTGGCAGTTCCAAGCGCCAGAGTGAATGCTGTGTTGTGAGTGTGGCAGTGTGTGTTTCTGTGTGTGTTTGTGTTGGCGGGAAAACATTGTGTATGCCTGTAAGAATAAGTCGATGGATGTTTGTGTGAGTTTCATGTGTATGTGTGTGTCGCGACCACATTTGTCAATATTTTAAGGCAGTTCCAAGTGTTGATGGTTCTGCTGGATACCCATTGTGAGTGGTGTGTTGTAAGTGTGACTGTGTGTGTGTGTGTTCAAGGGAAACCGTTGTGTATGCCTGTAAGAAAAAGTCGATGGGTGTTTGTGTGCGTTTCTTGTGTATGTGTGTGTCGGGAAAACGTTTGGGAGTATGTTAGGGCAGTTCCAAGTGTTGATGGCTCTGCCGAGGACCAGTGTGAGTGCTGTGTTGCGAGTGTGACAGTGTGTGTGTGTGTGTGTGTGTGTTTTCGGGTAACCATTGTGTATGCCTGTATGAAAAAGTCGATGGGTGTATTTGTGTGTTCTTGCGTATTGTGTTTCAGATCCACATTTGTGAGTGTGTGAGGGCAGTTCCAAGTCTTCATGAGTTTGCAGGATATCCAGTGTGAGTGTGTGTTGTGAGTGTGACAGTGTGTGTGCGTGTCTGTGTGTGTGTTTGCAGGAAACCAGTCTGTATGCCTATAAGAAAAATTCGATGGGTGTTTGTGTGTGTTTTTTCTGTATGGGTGTGTCGGGACCACATTTGTGAATATGTTAGGGCAGTTCCAAGTGTTGATGGCTCTGCTGGAGACCCAGTGAGAGTGCTGTGTTGTGAGTGTGATAGTGTGTGTGTGTCTGTGTGTGTGTGTGTGTTTGGGGGAACCCCACAGTGTATGCTTCTAAGAAAAAGTCGATGGGTGTTTGTGTGTGTTTCTTGTGTATGTGTGTGTCGAGACCACGTATGTGAGTATGTTGTGGCAGTTCCAAGCGCCAGTGTGAATGCTGTGTTGTGAGTGTGGCAGTGTGTGTTTCTGTGTGTGTTTGTGTTGGCGGGAAAACATTGTGTATGCCTGTAAGAATAAGTCGATGGATGTTTGTGTGAGTTTCATGTGTATGTGTGTGTCGCGACCACATTTGTCAATATTTTAAGGCAGTTCCAAGTGTTGATGGTTCTGCTGGATACCCATTGTGAGTGCTGTGTTGTAAGTGTGACTGTGTGTGTGTGTGTGTGTTCACGGGAAACCGTTGTGTATGCCTGTAAGAAAAAGTCGATGGGTGTTTGTGTGTGATTCTTGTGTATGTGTGTGTCGGTGAAACGTTTGGGAGTATGTTAGGGCAGTTCCAAGTGTTGATGGCTCTGCCGAGGTCCAGTGTGCGTACTGTGCTGTTAGTGTGACAGTGTGTGTGTGTGTGTGTGTGTGTGTTTGGGGAAACCCCACTCTGTCTCCCTGTAACAAAATGTTGATGGGTGTTTGTGTGTGTTTCTTCTGTATGTGTGTGTCGGGACCACGTTTGTTTGTATGTTAGGGCAGATTCAAGTGCCAGTGTGAATGCTGTGTTGTGAGTGTGATAGTGTGTGTGTGTGTGTGTTTGCGGAAACCATTGTGGATGACTGTAAGTAAAAGTCCATGGGAGTTTGTGTGTGTTTCTTGTGTATGTGTGTGTCGGGACCACGTTTGTGATTATGTTAAAGCAGTTCCAAGTGTTGACGGCTGTGTTGGAGACCCAGTGTGAGTGCTGTGTTGTGAGTGTGATAGTGTGTGTGTGTCTGTGTGTGTTTCCGAACCCCCTGTGTACGCCTGTAAGAAAAATTCCATGGGTGTTTGTGTGTGTTTCTTGTGTATGCGTGTGTCAGGAAAACGTTTGTGAGTATGTTAGGGCAGTTCCAAGTGTTGATGGCTCTGCCGAGGCCCAGTGTGAGGGCTGTGTTGCGAGTGTGACAGTGTGTGTGTGTGTGTGTGTGTGTGTTTTCGGGTTACCATTGTGTATGCCTGTATGAAAAAGTCGATGGGTGTATTTGTGTGTTCTTGCGTATTGTGTTTCAGATCCACATTTGTGAGTGTGTGAGGGCAGTTCCAAGTGTTCATGAGTTTGCTGGATATCCAGTGTGAGTGTGTGTTGTGAGTGTGACAGTGTGTGTGCGTGTCTGTGTGTGTGTTTGCAGGAAACCAGTCTGTATGCCTATAAGAAAAATTCGATGGGTGTTTGTGTGTGTTTCTTCTGTATGTGTGTGTCGGGACCACATTTGTGAATATGTTAGGGCAGTTCCAAGTGTTGATGGCTCTGCTGGAGACCCAGTGAGAGTGCTGTGTTGTGAGTGTGACAGTGTGTGTGTGTCTGTGTGTGTGTGTGTGTTTGGGGGAACCCCACAGTGTATGCTTCTAAGAAAAAGTCGATGGGTGTTTGTGTGTGTTTCTTGTGTATGTGTGTGTCGGGACCACGTATGAGAGTATTTTGTGGCAGTTCCAAGCGTCAGAGTGAATGCTGTGTTGTGAGTGTGGCAGTGTGTGTTTCTGTGTGTGTTTGTGTTGGCGGGAAAACATTGTGTATGCCTGTAAGAATAAGTCGATGGATGTGTGTGTGAGTTTCATGTGTATGTGTGTGTCGCGACCACATTTGTCAATATTTTAAGGCAGTTCCAAGTGTTGATGGTTCTGCTGGATACCCATTGTGAGTGGTGTGTTGTAAGTGTGACTGTGTGTGTGTGTGTTCAAGGGAAACCGTTGTGTATGCCTGTAAGAAAAAGTCGATGGGTGTTTGTGTGCGTTTCTTGTGTATGTGTGTGTCGGGAAAACGTTTGGGAGTATGTTAGGGCAGTTCCAAGTGTTGATGGCTCTGCCGAGGACCAGTGTGAGTGCTGTGTTGCGAGTGTGACAGTGTGTGTGTGTGTGTGTGTGTGTGTTTTCGGGTAACCATTGTGTATGCCTGTATGAAAAAGTCGATGGGTGTATTTGTGTGTTCTTGCGTATTGTGTTTCAGATCCACATTTGTGAGTGTGTGAGGGCAGTTCCAAGTCTTCATGAGTTTGCAGGATATCCAGTGTGAGTGTGTGTTGTGAGTGTGACAGTGTGTGTGCGTGTCTGTGTGTGTGTTTGCAGGAAACCAGTCTGTATGCCTATAAGAAAAATTCGATGGGTGTTTGTGTGTGTTTTTTCTGTATGTGTGTGTCGGGACCACATTTGTGAATATGTTAGGGCAGTTCCAAGTGTTGATGGCTCTGCTGGAGACCCAGTGAGAGTGCTGTGTTGTGAGTGTGATAGTGTGTGTGTGTCTGTGTGTGTGTGTGTGTTTGGGGGAACCCCACAGTGTATGCTTCTAAGAAAAAGTCGATGGGTGTTTGTGTGTGTTTCTTGTGTATGTGTGTGTCGAGACCACGTATGTGAGTATGTTGTGGCAGTTCCAAGCGCCAGTGTGAATGCTGTGTTGTGAGTGTGGCAGTGTGTGTTTCTGTGTGTGTTTGTGTTGGCGGGAAAACATTGTGTATGCCTGTAAGAATAAGTCGATGGATGTTTGTGTGAGTTTCATGTGTATGTGTGTGTCGCGACCACATTTGTCAATATTTTAAGGCAGTTCCAAGTGTTGATGGTTCTGCTGGATACCCATTGTGAGTGCTGTGTTGTAAGTGTGACTGTGTGTGTGTGTGTGTGTTCACGGGAAACCGTTGTGTATGCCTGTAAGAAAAAGTCGATGGGTGTTTGTGTGTGATTCTTGTGTATGTGTGTGTCGGTGAAACGTTTGTGAGTATGTTAGGGCAGTTCCAAGTGTTGATGGCTCTGCCGAGGTCCAGTGTGCGTACTGTGCTGTTAGTGTGACAGTGTGTGTGTGTGTGTGTGTGTGTGTTTGGGGAAACCCCACTCTGTCTCCCTGTAACAAAATGTTGATGGGTGTTTGTGTGTGTTTCTTCTGTATGTGTGTGTCGGGACCACGTTTGTTTGTATGTTAGGGCAGATTCAAGTGCCAGTGTGAATGCTGTGTTGTGAGTGTGATAGTGTGTGTGTGTGTGTGTTTGCGGAAACCATTGTGCATGACTGTAAGTAAAAGTCCATGGGAGTTTGTGTGTGTTTCTTGTGTATGTGTGTGTCGGGACCACGTTTGTGAGTATGTTAGGGCAGTTCCAACTGTTGATGGCTATGCCGGGGACCCAGTGTGAGTGCTGTGTTGTGCGTGTGATAGTGTCTGTGTGTGTGTGTGTGTGTTTTGCTGGATACCATTGTGTATGTCTGTAAGAAAAAGTCGTAGGGTGTTTTTGTGTGTTTCTTCTGCATGTGTGTTTCGGGACCACGTTTGTGAATATGTTAAGGTAATTCCAAGTGTTCATGGCTCTGCTGGAGATCCAATGTGAGTGCTCTGTCGTGAGTGTGCCTTTTGTGTGTGTGTGTGTGTGTGTGTGTGTGTTTGCAGGAAACCATTGTGTATGCCTGCAAGAAAAAGTCGATGGGTGTTTGTGTGTGTTATTTGTATATGTGTGTGTCAGGACCATGTTTGTGATTATGTTAAAGCAGTTCCAAGTGTTGACGGCTGTGTTGGAGACCCAGTGTGAGTGCTGTGTTGTGAGTGTGATAGTGTGTGTGTGTCTGTGTGTGTTTCCGAACCCCCTGTGTACGCCTGTAAGAAAAATTCCATGGGTGTTTGTGTGTGTTTCTTGTGTATGCGTGTGTCAGGAAAACGTTTGTGAGTATGTTAGGGCAGTTCCAAGTGTTGATGGCTCTGCCGAGGCCCAGTGTGAGTGCTGTGTTGCGAGTGTGACAGTGTGTGTGTGTGTGTGTGTGTGTGTGTGTTTTCGGGTTACCATTGTGTATGCCTGTATGAAAAAGTCGATGGGTGTATTTGTGTGTTCTTGCGTATTGTGTTTCAGATCCACATTTGTGAGTGTGTGAGGGCAGTTCCAAGTGTTCATGAGTTTGCTGGATATCCAGTGTGAGTGTGTGTTGTGAGTGTGACAGTGTGTGTGCGTGTCTGTGTGTGTGTTTGCAGGAAACCAGTCTGTATGCCTATAAGAAAAATTCGATGGGTGTTTGTGTGTGTTTCTTCTGTATGTGTGTGTCGGGACCACATTTGTGAATATGTTAGGGCAGTTCCAAGTGTTGATGGCTCTGCTGGAGACCCAGTGAGAGTGCTGTGTTGTGAGTGTGACAGTGTGTGTGTGTCTGTGTGTGTGTGTGTGTTTGGGGGAACCCCACAGTGTATGCTTCTAAGAAAAAGTCGATGGGTGTTTGTGTGTGTTTCTTGTGTATGTGTGTGTCGGGACCACGTATGAGAGTATTTTGTGGCAGTTCCAAGCGCCAGAGTGAATGCTGTGTTGTGAGTGTGGCAGTGTGTGTTTCTGTGTGTGTTTGTGTTGGCGGGAAAACATTGTGTATGCCTGTAAGAATAAGTCGATGGATGTTTGTGTGAGTTTCATGTGTATGTGTGTGTCGCGACCACATTTGTCAATATTTTAAGGCAGTTCCAAGTGTTGATGGTTCTGCTGGATACCCATTGTGAGTGGTGTGTTGTAAGTGTGACTGTGTGTGTGTGTGTTCAAGGGAAACCGTTGTGTATGCCTGTAAGAAAAAGTCGATGGGTGTTTGTGTGCGTTTCTTGTGTATGTGTGTGTCGGGAAAACGTTTGGGAGTATGTTAGGGCAGTTCCAAGTGTTGATGGCTCTGCCGAGGACCAGTGTGAGTGCTGTGTTGCGAGTGTGACAGTGTGTGTGTGTGTGTGTGTGTGTTTTCGGGTAACCATTGTGTATGCCTGTATGAAAAAGTCGATGGGTGTATTTGTGTGTTCTTGCGTATTGTGTTTCAGATCCACATTTGTGAGTGTGTGAGGGCAGTTCCAAGTCTTCATGAGTTTGCAGGATATCCAGTGTGAGTGTGTGTTGTGAGTGTGACAGTGTGTGTGCGTGTCTGTGTGTGTGTTTGCAGGAAACCAGTCTGTATGCCTATAAGAAAAATTCGATGGGTGTTTGTGTGTGTTTTTTCTGTATGGGTGTGTCGGGACCACATTTGTGAATATGTTAGGGCAGTTCCAAGTGTTGATGGCTCTGCTGGAGACCCAGTGAGAGTGCTGTGTTGTGAGTGTGATAGTGTGTGTGTGTCTGTGTGTGTGTGTGTGTTTGGGGGAACCCCACAGTGTATGCTTCTAAGAAAAAGTCGATGGGTGTTTGTGTGTGTTTCTTGTGTATGTGTGTGTCGAGACCACGTATGTGAGTATGTTGTGGCAGTTCCAAGCGCCAGTGTGAATGCTGTGTTGTGAGTGTGGCAGTGTGTGTTTCTGTGTGTGTTTGTGTTGGCGGGAAAACATTGTGTATGCCTGTAAGAATAAGTCGATGGATGTTTGTGTGAGTTTCATGTGTATGTGTGTGTCGCGACCACATTTGTCAATATTTTAAGGCAGTTCCAAGTGTTGATGGTTCTGCTGGATACCCATTGTGAGTGCTGTGTTGTAAGTGTGACTGTGTGTGTGTGTGTGTGTTCACGGGAAACCGTTGTGTATGCCTGTAAGAAAAAGTCGATGGGTGTTTGTGTGTGATTCTTGTGTATGTGTGTGTCGGTGAAACGTTTGGGAGTATGTTAGGGCAGTTCCAAGTGTTGATGGCTCTGCCGAGGTCCAGTGTGCGTACTGTGCTGTTAGTGTGACAGTGTGTGTGTGTGTGTGTGTGTGTGTGTTTGGGGAAACCCCACTCTGTCTCCCTGTAACAAAATGTTGATGGGTGTTTGTGTGTGTTTCTTCTGTATGTGTGTGTCGGGACCACGTTTGTTTGTATGTTAGGGCAGATTCAAGTGCCAGTGTGAATGCTGTGTTGTGAGTGTGATAGTGTGTGTGTGTGTGTGTTTGCGGAAACCATTGTGCATGACTGTAAGTAAAAGTCCATGGGAGTTTGTGTGTGTTTCTTGTGTATGTGTGTGTCGGGACCACGTTTGTGAGTATGTTAGGGCAGTTCCAACTGTTGATGGCTATGCCGGGGACCCAGTGTGAGTGCTGTGTTGTGCGTGTGATAGTGTCTGTGTGTGTGTGTGTGTGTTTTGCTGGATACCATTGTGTATGTCTGTAAGAAAAAGTCGTAGGGTGTTTTTGTGTGTTTCTTCTGCATGTGTGTTTCGGGACCACGTTTGTGAATATGTTAAGGTAATTCCAAGTGTTCATGGCTCTGCTGGAGATCCAATGTGAGTGCTCTGTCGTGAGTGTGCCTTTTGTGTGTGTGTGTGTGTGTGTGTGTGTGTTTGCAGGAAACCATTGTGTATGCCTGCAAGAAAAAGTCGATGGGTGTTTGTGTGTGTTATTTGTATATGTGTGTGTCAGGACCATGTTTGTGATTATGTAAAAGCAGTTCCAAGTGTTGACGGCTGTGTTGGAGACCCAGTGTGAGTGCTGTGTTGTGAGTGTGATAGTGTGTGTGTGTGTGTGTGTTTCCGAACCCCCTGTGTACGCCTGTAAGAAAAAATTCCATGGGTGTTTGTGTGTGTTTCTTGTGTATGCGTGTGTCAGGAAAACGTTTGTGAGTATGTTAGGGCAGTTCCAAGTGTTGATGGCTCTGCCGAGGCCCAGTGTGAGTGCTGTGTTGCGAGTGTGACAGTGTGTGTGTGTGTGTGTGTGTGTGTGTGTTTTCGGGTTACCATTGTGTATGCCTGTATGAAAAAGTCGATGGGTGTATTTGTGTGTTCTTGCGTATTGTGTTTCAGATCCACATTTGTGAGTGTGTGAGGGCAGTTCCAAGTGTTCATGAGTTTGCTGGATATCCAGTGTGAGTGTGTGTTGTGAGTGTGACAGTGTGTGTGCGTGTCTGTGTGTGTGTTTGCAGGAAACCAGTCTGTATGCCTATAAGAAAAATTCGATGGGTGTTTGTGTGTGTTTCTTCTGTATGGGTGTGTCGGGACCACATTTGTGAATATGTTAGGGCAGTTCCAAGTGTTGATGGCTCTGCTGGAGACCCAGTGAGAGTGCTGTGTTGTGAGTGTGACAGTGTGTGTGTGTCTGTGTGTGTGTGTGTGTTTGGGGGAACCCCACAGTGTATGCTTCTAAGAAAAAGTCGATGGGTGTTTGTGTGTGTTTCTTGTGTATGTGTGTGTCGGGACCACGTATGAGAGTATTTTGTGGCAGTTCCAAGCGCCAGAGTGAATGCTGTGTTGTGAGTGTGGCAGTGTGTGTTTCTGTGTGTGTTTGTGTTGGCGGGAAAACATTGTGTATGCCTGTAAGAATAAGTCGATGGATGTGTGTGTGAGTTTCATGTGTATGTGTGTGTCGCGACCACATTTGTCAATATTTTAAGGCAGTTCCAAGTGTTGATGGTTCTGCTGGATACCCATTGTGAGTGGTGTGTTGTAAGTGTGACTGTGTGTGTGTGTGTTCAAGGGAAACCGTTGTGTATGCCTGTAAGAAAAAGTCGATGGGTGTTTGTGTGCGTTTCTTGTGTATGTGTGTGTCGGGAAAACGTTTGGGAGTATGTTAGGGCAGTTCCAAGTGTTGATGGCTCTGCCGAGGACCAGTGTGAGTGCTGTGTTGCGAGTGTGACAGTGTGTGTGTGTGTGTGTGTGTGTGTTTTCGGGTAACCATTGTGTATGCCTGTATGAAAAAGTCGATGGGTGTATTTGTGTGTTCTTGCGTATTGTGTTTCAGATCCACATTTGTGAGTGTGTGAGGGCAGTTCCAAGTCTTCATGAGTTTGCAGGATATCCAGTGTGAGTGTGTGTTGTGAGTGTGACAGTGTGTGTGCGTGTCTGTGTGTGTGTTTGCAGGAAACCAGTCTGTATGCCTATAAGAAAAATTCGATGGGTGTTTGTGTGTGTTTTTTCTGTATGTGTGTGTCGGGACCACATTTGTGAATATGTTAGGGCAGTTCCAAGTGTTGATGGCTCTGCTGGAGACCCAGTGAGAGTGCTGTGTTGTGAGTGTGATAGTGTGTGTGTGTCTGTGTGTGTGTGTGTGTTTGGGGGAACCCCACAGTGTATGCTTCTAAGAAAAAGTCGATGGGTGTTTGTGTGTGTTTCTTGTGTATGTGTGTGTCGAGACCACGTATGTGAGTATGTTGTGGCAGTTCCAAGCGCCAGTGTGAATGCTGTGTTGTGAGTGTGGCAGTGTGTGTTTCTGTGTGTGTTTGTGTTGGCGGGAAAACATTGTGTATGCCTGTAAGAATAAGTCGATGGATGTTTGTGTGAGTTTCATGTGTATGTGTGTGTCGCGACCACATTTGTCAATATTTTAAGGCAGTTCCAAGTGTTGATGGTTCTGCTGGATACCCATTGTGAGTGCTGTGTTGTAAGTGTGACTGTGTGTGTGTGTGTGTGTTCACGGGAAACCGTTGTGTATGCCTGTAAGAAAAAGTCGACGGGTGTTTGTGTGTGATTCTTGTGTATGTGTGTGTCGGTGAAACGTTTGGGAGTATGTTAGGGCAGTTCCAAGTGTTGATGGCTCTGCCGAGGTCCAGTGTGCGTACTGTGCTGTTAGTGTGACAGTGTGTGTGTGTGTGTGTGTGTGTGTTTGGGGAAACCCCACTCTGTCTCCCTGTAACAAAATGTTGATGGGTGTTTGTGTGTGTTTCTTCTGTATGTGTGTGTCGGGACCACGTTTGTTTGTATGTTAGGGCAGATTCAAGTGCCAGTGTGAATGCTGTGTTGTGAGTGTGATAGTGTGTGTGTGTGTGTGTTTGCGGAAACCATTGTGCATGACTGTAAGTAAAAGTCCATGGGAGTTTGTGTGTGTTTCTTGTGTATGTGTGTGTCGGGACCACGTTTGTGAGTATGTTAGGGCAGTTCCAACTGTTGATGGCTATGCCGGGGACCCAGTGTGAGTGCTGTGTTGTGCGTGTGATAGTGTCTGTGTGTGTGTGTGTGTGTTTTGCTGGATACCATTGTGTATGTCTGTAAGAAAAAGTCGTAGGGTGTTTTTGTGTGTTTCTTCTGCATGTGTGTTTCGGGACCACGTTTGTGAATATGTTAAGGTAATTCCAAGTGTTCATGGCTCTGCTGGAGATCCAATGTGAGTGCTCTGTCGTGAGTGTGCCTTTTGTGTGTGTGTGTGTGTGTGTGTGTGTGTTTGCAGGAAACCATTGTGTATGCCTGCAAGAAAAAGTCGATGGGTGTTTGTGTGTGTTATTTGTATATGTGTGTGTCAGGACCATGTTTGTGATTATGTAAAAGCAGTTCCAAGTGTTGACGGCTGTGTTGGAGACCCAGTGTGAGTGCTGTGTTGTGAGTGTGATAGTGTGTGTGTGTCTGTGTGTGTTTCCGAACCCCCTGTGTACGCCTGTAAGAAAAATTCCATGGGTGTTTGTGTGTGTTTCTTGTGTATGCGTGTGTCAGGAAAACGTTTGTGAGTATGTTAGGGCAGTTCCAAGTGTTGATGGCTCTGCCGAGGCCCAGTGTGAGTGCTGTGTTGCGAGTGTGACAGTGTGTGTGTGTGTGTGTGTGTGTGTGTGTGTTTTCGGGTTACCATTGTGTATGCCTGTATGAAAAAGTCGATGGGTGTATTTGTGTGTTCTTGCGTATTGTGTTTCAGATCCACATTTGTGAGTGTGTGAGGGCAGTTCCAAGTGTTCATGAGTTTGCTGGATATCCAGTGTGAGTGTGTGTTGTGAGTGTGACAGTGTGTGTGCGTGTCTGTGTGTGTGTTTGCAGGAAACCAGTCTGTATGCCTATAAGAAAAATTCGATGGGTGTTTGTGTGTGTTTCTTCTGTATGTGTGTGTCGGGACCACATTTGTGAATATGTTAGGGCAGTTCCAAGTGTTGATGGCTCTGCTGGAGACCCAGTGAGAGTGCTGTGTTGTGAGTGTGACAGTGTGTGTGTGTCTGTGTGTGTGTGTGTGTTTGGGGGAACCCCACAGTGTATGCTTCTAAGAAAAAGTCGATGGGTGTTTGTGTGTGTTTCTTGTGTATGTGTGTGTCGGGACCACGTATGAGAGTATTTTGTGGCAGTTCCAAGCGCCAGAGTGAATGCTGTGTTGTGAGTGTGGCAGTGTGTGTTTCTGTGTGTGTTTGTGTTGGCGGGAAAACATTGTGTATGCCTGTAAGAATAAGTCGATGGATGTTTGTGTGAGTTTCATGTGTATGTGTGTGTCGCGACCACATTTGTCAATATTTTAAGGCAGTTCCAAGTGTTGATGGTTCTGCTGGATACCCATTGTGAGTGGTGTGTTGTAAGTGTGACTGTGTGTGTGTGTGTTCAAGGGAAACCGTTGTGTATGCCTGTAAGAAAAAGTCGATGGGTGTTTGTGTGCGTTTCTTGTGTATGTGTGTGTCGGGAAAACGTTTGGGAGTATGTTAGGGCAGTTCCAAGTGTTGATGGCTCTGCCGAGGACCAGTGTGAGTGCTGTGTTGCGAGTGTGACAGTGTGTGTGTGTGTGTGTGTGTGTGTTTTCGGGTAACCATTGTGTATGCCTGTATGAAAAAGTCGATGGGTGTATTTGTGTGTTCTTGCGTATTGTGTTTCAGATCCACATTTGTGAGTGTGTGAGGGCAGTTCCAAGTCTTCATGAGTTTGCAGGATATCCAGTGTGAGTGTGTGTTGTGAGTGTGACAGTGTGTGTGCGTGTCTGTGTGTGTGTTTGCAGGAAACCAGTCTGTATGCCTATAAGAAAAATTCGATGGGTGTTTGTGTGTGTTTTTTCTGTATGTGTGTGTCGGGACCACATTTGTGAATATGTTAGGGCAGTTCCAAGTGTTGATGGCTCTGCTGGAGACCCAGTGAGAGTGCTGTGTTGTGAGTGTGATAGTGTGTGTGTGTCTGTGTGTGTGTGTGTGTTTGGGGGAACCCCACAGTGTATGCTTCTAAGAAAAAGTCGATGGGTGTTTGTGTGTGTTTCTTGTGTATGTGTGTGTCGAGACCACGTATGTGAGTATGTTGTGGCAGTTCCAAGCGCCAGTGTGAATGCTGTGTTGTGAGTGTGGCAGTGTGTGTTTCTGTGTGTGTTTGTGTTGGCGGGAAAACATTGTGTATGCCTGTAAGAATAAGTCGATGGATGTTTGTGTGAGTTTCATGTGTATGTGTGTGTCGCGACCACATTTGTCAATATTTTAAGGCAGTTCCAAGTGTTGATGGTTCTGCTGGATACCCATTGTGAGTGCTGTGTTGTAAGTGTGACTGTGTGTGTGTGTGTGTGTTCACGGGAAACCGTTGTGTATGCCTGTAAGAAAAAGTCGATGGGTGTTTGTGTGTGATTCTTGTGTATGTGTGTGTCGGTGAAACGTTTGGGAGTATGTTAGGGCAGTTCCAAGTGTTGATGGCTCTGCCGAGGTCCAGTGTGCGTACTGTGCTGTTAGTGTGACAGTGTGTGTGTGTGTGTGTGTGTGTGTGTTTGGGGAAACCCCACTCTGTCTCCCTGTAACAAAATGTTGATGGGTGTTTGTGTGTGTTTCTTCTGTATGTGTGTGTCGGGACCACGTTTGTTTGTATGTTAGGGCAGATTCAAGTGCCAGTGTGAATGCTGTGTTGTGAGTGTGATAGTGTGTGTGTGTGTGTGTTTGCGGAAACCATTGTGCATGACTGTAAGTAAAAGTCCATGGGAGTTTGTGTGTGTTTCTTGTGTATGTGTGTGTCGGGACCACGTTTGTGAGTATGTTAGGGCAGTTCCAACTGTTGATGGCTATGCCGGGGACCCAGTGTGAGTGCTGTGTTGTGCGTGTGATAGTGTCTGTGTGTGTGTGTGTGTGTTTTGCTGGATACCATTGTGTATGTCTGTAAGAAAAAGTCGTAGGGTGTTTTTGTGTGTTTCTTCTGCATGTGTGTTTCGGGACCACGTTTGTGAATATGTTAAGGTAATTCCAAGTGTTCATGGCTCTGCTGGAGATCCAATGTGAGTGCTCTGTCGTGAGTGTGCCTTTTGTGTGTGTGTGTGTGTGTGTGTGTGTGTGTTTGCAGGAAACCATTGTGTATGCCTGCAAGAAAAAGTCGATGGGTGTTTGTGTGTGTTATTTGTATATGTGTGTGTCAGGACCATGTTTGTGATTATGTAAAAGCAGTTCCAAGTGTTGACGGCTGTGTTGGAGACCCAGTGTGAGTGCTGTGTTGTGAGTGTGATAGTGTGTGTGTGTCTGTGTGTGTTTCCGAACCCCCTGTGTACGCCTGTAAGAAAAATTCCATGGGTGTTTGTGTGTGTTTCTTGTGTATGCGTGTGTCAGGAAAACGTTTGTGAGTATGTTAGGGCAGTTCCAAGTGTTGATGGCTCTGCCGAGGCCCAGTGTGAGTGCTGTGTTGCGAGTGTGACAGTGTGTGTGTGTGTGTGTGTGTGTGTGTGTGTTTTCGGGTTACCATTGTGTATGCCTGTATGAAAAAGTCGATGGGTGTATTTGTGTGTTCTTGCGTATTGTGTTTCAGATCCACATTTGTGAGTGTGTGAGGGCAGTTCCAAGTGTTCATGAGTTTGCTGGATATCCAGTGTGAGTGTGTGTTGTGAGTGTGACAGTGTGTGTGCGTGTCTGTGTGTGTGTTTGCAGGAAACCAGTCTGTATGCCTATAAGAAAAATTCGATGGGTGTTTGTGTGTGTTTCTTCTGTATGTGTGTGTCGGGACCACATTTGTGAATATGTTAGGGCAGTTCCAAGTGTTGATGGCTCTGCTGGAGACCCAGTGAGAGTGCTGTGTTGTGAGTGTGACAGTGTGTGTGTGTCTGTGTGTGTGTGTGTGTTTGGGGGAACCCCACAGTGTATGCTTCTAAGAAAAAGTCGATGGGTGTTTCTGTGTGTTTCTTGTGTATGTGTGTGTCGGGACCACGTATGAGAGTATTTTGTGGCAGTTCCAAGCGCCAGAGTGAATGCTGTGTTGTGAGTGTGGCAGTGTGTGTTTCTGTGTGTGTTTGTGTTGGCGGGAAAACATTGTGTATGCCTGTAAGAATAAGTCGATGGATGTTTGTGTGAGTTTCATGTGTATGTGTGTGTCGCGACCACATTTGTCAATATTTTAAGGCAGTTCCAAGTGTTGATGGTTCTGCTGGATACCCATTGTGAGTGGTGTGTTGTAAGTGTGACTGTGTGGGTGTGTGTTCAAGGGAAACCGTTGTGTATGCCTGTAAGAAAAAGTCGATGGGTGTTTGTGTGCGTTTCTTGTGTATGTGTGTGTCGGGAAAACGTTTGGGAGTATGTTAGGGCAGTTCCAAGTGTTGATGGCTCTGCCGAGGACCAGTGTGAGTGCTGTGTTGCGAGTGTGACAGTGTGTGTGTGTGTGTGTGTGTGTGTGTGTTTTCGGGTAACCATTGTGTATGCCTGTATGAAAAAGTCGATGGGTGTATTTGTGTGTTCTTGCGTATTGTGTTTCAGATCCACATTTGTGAGTGTGTGAGGGCAGTTCCAAGTCTTCATGAGTTTGCAGGATATCCAGTGTGAGTGTGTGTTGTGAGTGTGACAGTGTGTGTGCGTGTCTGTGTGTGTGTTTGCAGGAAACCAGTCTGTATGCCTATAAGAAAAATTCGATGGGTGTTTGTGTGTGTTTTTTCTGTATGTGTGTGTCGGGACCACATTTGTGAATATGTTAGGGCAGTTCCAAGTGTTGATGGCTCTGCTGGAGACCCAGTGAGAGTGCTGTGTTGTGAGTGTGATAGTGTGTGTGTGTCTGTGTGTGTGTGTGTGTTTGGGGGAACCCCACAGTGTATGCTTCTAAGAAAAAGTCGATGGGTGTTTGTGTGTGTTTCTTGTGTATGTGTGTGTCGAGACCACGTATGTGAGTATGTTGTGGCAGTTCCAAGCGCCAGTGTGAATGCTGTGTTGTGAGTGTGGCAGTGTGTGTTTCTGTGTGTGTTTGTGTTGGCGGGAAAACATTGTGTATGCCTGTAAGAATAAGTCGATGGATGTTTGTGTGAGTTTCATGTGTATGTGTGTGTCGCGACCACATTTGTCAATATTTTAAGGCAGTTCCAAGTGTTGATGGTTCTGCTGGATACCCATTGTGAGTGCTGTGTTGTAAGTGTGACTGTGTGTGTGTGTGTGTGTTCACGGGAAACCGTTGTGTATGCCTGTAAGAAAAAGTCGATGGGTGTTTGTGTGTGATTCTTGTGTATGTGTGTGTCGGTGAAACGTTTGGGAGTATGTTAGGGCAGTTCCAAGTGTTGATGGCTCTGCCGAGGTCCAGTGTGCGTACTGTGCTGTTAGTGTGACAGTGTGTGTGTGTGTGTGTGTGTGTGTTTGGGGAAACCCCACTCTGTCTCCCTGTAACAAAATGTTGATGGGTGTTTGTGTGTGTTTCTTCTGTATGTGTGTGTCGGGACCACGTTTGTTTGTATGTTAGGGCAGATTCAAGTGCCAGTGTGAATGCTGTGTTGTGAGTGTGATAGTGTGTGTGTGTGTGTGTTTGCGGAAACCATTGTGCATGACTGTAAGTAAAAGTCAATGGGAGTTTGTGTGTGTTTCTTGTGTATGTGTGTGTCGGGACCACGTTTGTGAGTATGTTAGGGCAGTTCCAACTGTTGATGGCTATGCCGGGGACCCAGTGTGAGTGCTGTGTTGTGCGTGTGATAGTGTCTGTGTGTGTGTGTGTGTGTTTTGCTGGATACCATTGTGTATGTCTGTAAGAAAAAGTCGTAGGGTGTTTTTGTGTGTTTCTTCTGCATGTGTGTTTCGGGACCACGTTTGTGAATATGTTAAGGTAATTCCAAGTGTTCATGGCTCTGCTGGAGATCCAATGTGAGTGCTCTGTCGTGAGTGTGCCTTTTGTGTGTGTGTGTGTGTGTGTGTGTGTTTGCAGGAAACCATTGTGTATGCCTGCAAGAAAAAGTCGATGGGTGTTTGTGTGTGTTATTTGTATATGTGTGTGTCAGGACCATGTTTGTGATTATGTTAAAGCAGTTCCAAGTGTTGACGGCTGTGTTGGAGACCCAGTGTGAGTGCTGTGTTGTGAGTGTGATAGTGTGTGTGTGTCTGTGTGTGTTTCCGAACCCCCTGTGTACGCCTGTAAGAAAAATTCCATGGGTGTTTGTGTGTGTTTCTTGTGTATGCGTGTGTCAGGAAAACGTTTGTGAGTATGTTAGGGCAGTTCCAAGTGTTGATGGCTCTGCCGAGGCCCAGTGTGAGTGCTGTGTTGCGAGTGTGACAGTGTGTGTGTGTGTGTGTGTGTGTGTGTTTTCGGGTTACCATTGTGTATGCCTGTATGAAAAAGTCGATGGGTGTATTTGTGTGTTCTTGCGTATTGTGTTTCAGATCCACATTTGTGAGTGTGTGAGGGCAGTTCCAAGTGTTCATGAGTTTGCTGGATATCCAGTGTGAGTGTGTGTTGTGAGTGTGACAGTGTGTGTGCGTGTCTGTGTGTGTGTTTGCAGGAAACCAGTCTGTATGCCTATAAGAAAAATTCGATGGGTGTTTGTGTGTGTTTCTTCTGTATGTGTGTGTCGGGACCACATTTGTGAATATGTTAGGGCAGTTCCAAGTGTTGATGGCTCTGCTGGAGACCCAGTGAGAGTGCTGTGTTGTGAGTGTGACAGTGTGTGTGTGTCTGTGTGTGTGTGTGTGTTTGGGGGAACCCCACAGTGTATGCTTCTAAGAAAAAGTCGATGGGTGTTTGTGTGTGTTTCTTGTGTATGTGTGTGTCGGGACCACGTATGAGAGTATTTTGTGGCAGTTCCAAGCGCCAGAGTGAATGCTGTGTTGTGAGTGTGGCAGTGTGTGTTTCTGTGTGTGTTTGTGTTGGCGGGAAAACATTGTGTATGCCTGTAAGAATAAGTCGATGGATGTTTGTGTGAGTTTCATGTGTATGTGTGTGTCGCGACCACATTTGTCAATATTTTAAGGCAGTTCCAAGTGTTGATGGTTCTGCTGGATACCCATTGTGAGTGGTGTGTTGTAAGTGTGACTGTGTGTGTGTGTGTTCAAGGGAAACCGTTGTGTATGCCTGTAAGAAAAAGTCGATGGGTGTTTGTGTGCGTTTCTTGTGTATGTGTGTGTCGGGAAAACGTTTGGGAGTATGTTAGGGCAGTTCCAAGTGTTGATGGCTCTGCCGAGGACCAGTGTGAGTGCTGTGTTGCGAGTGTGACAGTGTGTGTGTGTGTGTGTGTGTGTGTTTTCGGGTAACCATTGTGTATGCCTGTATGAAAAAGTCGATGGGTGTATTTGTGTGTTCTTGCGTATTGTGTTTCAGATCCACATTTGTGAGTGTGTGAGGGCAGTTCCAAGTCTTCATGAGTTTGCAGGATATCCAGTGTGAGTGTGTGTTGTGAGTGTGACAGTGTGTGTGCGTGTCTGTGTGTGTGTTTGCAGGAAACCAGTCTGTATGCCTATAAGAAAAATTCGATGGGTGTTTGTGTGTGTTTTTTCTGTATGTGTGTGTCGGGACCACATTTGTGAATATGTTAGGGCAGTTCCAAGTGTTGATGGCTCTGCTGGAGACCCAGTGAGAGTGCTGTGTTGTGAGTGTGACAGTGTGTGTGTGTCTGTGTGTGTGTGTGTGTTTGGGGGAACCCCACAGTGTATGCTTCTAAGAAAAAGTCGATGGGTGTTTGTGTGTGTTTCTTGTGTATGTGTGTGTCGGGACCACGTATGAGAGTATTTTGTGGCAGTTCCAAGCGCCAGAGTGAATGCTGTGTTGTGAGTGTGGCAGTGTGTGTTTCTGTGTGTGTTTGTGTTGGCGGGAAAACATTGTGTATGCCTGTAAGAATAAGTCGATGGATGTTTGTGTGAGTTTCATGTGTATGTGTGTGTCGCGACCACATTTGTCAATATTTTAAGGCAGTTCCAAGTGTTGATGGTTCTGCTGGATACCCATTGTGAGTGGTGTGTTGTAAGTGTGACTGTGTGGGTGTGTGTTCAAGGGAAACCGTTGTGTATGCCTGTAAGAAAAAGTCGATGGGTGTTTGTGTGCGTTTCTTGTGTATGTGTGTGTCGGGAAAACGTTTGGGAGTATGTTAGGGCAGTTCCAAGTGTTGATGGCTCTGCCGAGGCCCAGTGTGAGTGCTGTGTTGCGAGTGTGACAGTGTGTGTGTGTGTGTGTGTGTGTTTTCGGGTAACCATTGTGTATGCCTGTATGAAAAAGTCGATGGGTGTATTTGTGTGTTCTTGCGTATTGTGTTTCAGATCCACATTTGTGAGTGTGTGAGGGCAGTTCCAAGTCTTCATGAGTTTGCAGGATATCCAGTGTGAGTGTGTGTTGTGAGTGTGACAGTGTGTGTGCGTGTCTGTGTGTGTGTTTGCAGGAAACCAGTCTGTATGCCTATAAGAAAAATTCGATGGGTGTTTGTGTGTGTTTTTTCTGTATGTGTGTGTCGGGACCACATTTGTGAATATGTTAGGGCAGTTCCAAGTGTTGATGGCTCTGCTGGAGACCCAGTGAGAGTGCTGTGTTGTGAGTGTGATAGTGTGTGTGTGTCTGTGTGTGTGTGTGTGTTTGGGGGAACCCCACAGTGTATGCTTCTAAGAAAAAGTCGATGGGTGTTTGTGTGTGTTTCTTGTGTATGTGTGTGTCGAGACCACGTATGTGAGTATGTTGTGGCAGTTACAAGTGCCAGTGTGAATGCTGTGTTGTGAGTGTGGCAGTGTGTGTTTCTGTGTGTGTTTGTGTTGGCGGGAAAACATTGTGTATGCCTGTAAGAATAAGTCGATGGATGTTTGTGTGAGTTTCATGTGTATGTGTGTGTCGCGACCACATTTGTCAATATTTTAAGGCAGTTCCAAGTGTTGATGGTTCTGCTGGATACCCATTGTGAGTGCTGTGTTGTAAGTGTGACTGTGTGTGTGTGTGTGTGTTCACGGGAAACCGTTGTGTATGCCTGTAAGAAAAAGTCGATGGGTGTTTGTGTGTGATTCTTGTGTATGTGTGTGTCGGTGAAACGTTTGTGAGTATGTTAGGGCAGTTCCAAGTGTTGATGGCTCTGCCGAGGTCCAGTGTGCGTACTGTGCTGTTAGTGTGACAGTGTGTGTGTGTGTGTGTGTGTGTGTTTGGGGAAACCCCACTCTGTCTCCCTGTAACAAAATGTTGATGGGTGTTTGTGTGTGTTTCTTCTGTATGTGTGTGTCGGGACCACGTTTGTTTGTATGTTAGGGCAGATTCAAGTGCCAGTGTGAATGCTGTGTTGTGAGTGTGATAGTGTGTGTGTGTGTGTGTTTGCGGAAACCATTGTGCATGACTGTAAGTAAAAGTCAATGGGAGTTTGTGTGTGTTTCTTGTGTATGTGTGTGTCGGGACCACGTTTGTGAGTATGTTAGGGCAGTTCCAACTGTTGATGGCTATGCCGGGGACCCAGTGTGAGTGCTGTGTTGTGCGTGTGATAGTGTCTGTGTGTGTGTGTGTGTGTTTTGCTGGATACCATTGTGTATGTCTGTAAGAAAAAGTCGTAGGGTGTTTTTGTGTGTTTCTTCTGCATGTGTGTTTCGGGACCACGTTTGTGAATATGTTAAGGTAATTCCAAGTGTTCATGGCTCTGCTGGAGATCCAATGTGAGTGCTCTGTCGTGAGTGTGCCTTTTGTGTGTGTGTGTGTGTGTGTGTGTGTGTGTGTTTGCAGGAAACCATTGTGTATGCCTGCAAGAAAAAGTCGATGGGTGTTTGTGTGTGTTATTTGTATATGTGTGTGTCAGGACCATGTTTGTGATTATGTTAAAGCAGTTCCAAGTGTTGACGGCTGTGTTGGAGACCCAGTGTGAGTGCTGTGTTGTGAGTGTGATAGTGTGTGTGTGTCTGTGTGTGTTTCCGAACCCCCTGTGTACGCCTGTAAGAAAAATTCCATGGGTGTTTGTGTGTGTTTCTTGTGTATGCGTGTGTCAGGAAAACGTTTGTGAGTATGTTAGGGCAGTTCCAAGTGTTGATGGCTCTGCCGAGGCCCAGTGTGAGTGCTGTGTTGCGAGTGTGACAGTGTGTGTGTGTGTGTGTGTGTGTGTGTGTGTGTTTTCGGGTTACCATTGTGTATGCCTGTATGAAAAAGTCGATGGGTGTATTTGTGTGTTCTTGCGTATTGTGTTTCAGATCCACATTTGTGAGTGTGTGAGGGCAGTTCCAAGTGTTCATGAGTTTGCTGGATATCCAGTGTGAGTGTGTGTTGTGAGTGTGACAGTGTGTGTGCGTGTCTGTGTGTGTGTTTGCAGGAAACCAGTCTGTATGCCTATAAGAAAAATTCGATGGGTGTTTGTGTGTGTTTCTTCTGTATGTGTGTGTCGGGACCACATTTGTGAATATGTTAGGGCAGTTCCAAGTGTTGATGGCTCTGCTGGAGACCCAGTGAGAGTGCTGTGTTGTGAGTGTGACAGTGTGTGTGTGTCTGTGTGTGTGTGTGTGTTTGGGGGAACCCCACAGTGTATGCTTCTAAGAAAAAGTCGATGGGTGTTTGTGTGTGTTTCTTGTGTATGTGTGTGTCGGGACCACGTATGAGAGTATTTTGTGGCAGTTCCAAGCGCCAGAGTGAATGCTGTGTTGTGAGTGTGGCAGTGTGTGTTTCTGTGTGTGTTTGTGTTGGCGGGAAAACATTGTGTATGCCTGTAAGAATAAGTCGATGGATGTTTGTGTGAGTTTCATGTGTATGTGTGTGTCGCGACCACATTTGTCAATATTTTAAGGCAGTTCCAAGTGTTGATGGTTCTGCTGGATACCCATTGTGAGTGGTGTGTTGTAAGTGTGACTGTGTGGGTGTGTGTTCAAGGGAAACCGTTGTGTATGCCTGTAAGAAAAAGTCGATGGGTGTTTGTGTGCGTTTCTTGTGTATGTGTGTGTCGGGAAAACGTTTGGGAGTATGTTAGGGCAGTTCCAAGTGTTGATGGCTCTGCCGAGGCCCAGTGTGAGTGCTGTGTTGCGAGTGTGACAGTGTGTGTGTGTGTGTGTGTGTGTGTTTTCGGGTAACCATTGTGTATGCCTGTATGAAAAAGTCGATGGGTGTATTTGTGTGTTCTTGCGTATTGTGTTTCAGATCCACATTTGTGAGTGTGTGAGGGCAGTTCCAAGTCTTCATGAGTTTGCAGGATATCCAGTGTGAGTGTGTGTTGTGAGTGTGACAGTGTGTGTGCGTGTCTGTGTGTGTGTTTGCAGGAAACCAGTCTGTATGCCTATAAGAAAAATTCGATGGGTGTTTGTGTGTGTTTTTTCTGTATGTGTGTGTCGGGACCACATTTGTGAATATGTTAGGGCAGTTCCAAGTGTTGATGGCTCTGCTGGAGACCCAGTGAGAGTGCTGTGTTGTGAGTGTGATAGTGTGTGTGTGTCTGTGTGTGTGTGTGTGTTTGGGGGAACCCCACAGTGTATGCTTCTAAGAAAAAGTCGATGGGTGTTTGTGTGTGTTTCTTGTGTATGTGTGTGTCGAGACCACGTATGTGAGTATGTTGTGGCAGTTCCAAGCGCCAGTGTGAATGCTGTGTTGTGAGTGTGGCAGTGTGTGTTTCTGTGTGTGTTTGTGTTGGCGGGAAAACATTGTGTATGCCTGTAAGAATAAGTCGATGGATGTTTGTGTGAGTTTCATGTGTATGTGTGTGTCGCGACCACATTTGTCAATATTTTAAGGCAGTTCCAAGTGTTGATGGTTCTGCTGGATACCCATTGTGAGTGCTGTGTTGTAAGTGTGACTGTGTGTGTGTGTGTGTGTTCACGGGAAACCGTTGTGTATGCCTGTAAGAAAAAGTCGATGGGTGTTTGTGTGTGATTCTTGTGTATGTGTGTGTCGGTGAAACGTTTGTGAGTATGTTAGGGCAGTTCCAAGTGTTGATGGCTCTGCCGAGGTCCAGTGTGCGTACTGTGCTGTTAGTGTGACAGTGTGTGTGTGTGTGTGTGTGTGTTTGGGGAAACCCCACTCTGTCTCCCTGTAACAAAATGTTGATGGGTGTTTGTGTGTGTTTCTTCTGTATGTGTGTGTCGGGACCACGTTTGTTTGTATGTTAGGGCAGATTCAAGTGCCAGTGTGAATGCTGTGTTGTGAGTGTGATAGTGTGTGTGTGTGTGTGTTTGCGGAAACCATTGTGCATGACTGTAAGTAAAAGTCCATGGGAGTTTGTGTGTGTTTCTTGTGTATGTGTGTGTCGGGACCACGTTTGTGAGTATGTTAGGGCAGTTCCAACTGTTGATGGCTATGCCGGGGACCCAGTGTGAGTGCTGTGTTGTGCGTGTGATAGTGTCTGTGTGTGTGTGTGTGTGTTTTGCTGGATACCATTGTGTATGTCTGTAAGAAAAAGTCGTAGGGTGTTTTTGTGTGTTTCTTCTGCATGTGTGTTTCGGGACCACGTTTGTGAATATGTTAAGGTAATTCCAAGTGTTCATGGCTCTGCTGGAGATCCAATGTGAGTGCTCTGTCGTGAGTGTGCCTTTTGTGTGTGTGTGTGTGTGTGTGTGTGTGTGTTTGCAGGAAACCATTGTGTATGCCTGCAAGAAAAAGTCGATGGGTGTTTGTGTGTGTTATTTGTATATGTGTGTGTCAGGACCATGTTTGTGATTATGTTAAAGCAGTTCCAAGTGTTGACGGCTGTGTTGGAGACCCAGTGTGAGTGCTGTGTTGTGAGTGTGATAGTGTGTGTGTGTCTGTGTGTGTTTCCGAACCCCCTGTGTACGCCTGTAAGAAAAATTCCATGGGTGTTTGTGTGTGTTTCTTGTGTATGCGTGTGTCAGGAAAACGTTTGTGAGTATGTTAGGGCAGTTCCAAGTGTTGATGGCTCTGCCGAGGCCCAGTGTGAGTGCTGTGTTGCGAGTGTGACAGTGTGTGTGTGTGTGTGTGTGTGTGTGTTTTCGGGTTACCATTGTGTATGCCTGTATGAAAAAGTCGATGGGTGTATTTGTGTGTTCTTGCGTATTGTGTTTCAGATCCACATTTGTGAGTGTGTGAGGGCAGTTCCAAGTGTTCATGAGTTTGCTGGATATCCAGTGTGAGTGTGTGTTGTGAGTGTGACAGTGTGTGTGCGTGTCTGTGTGTGTGTTTGCAGGAAACCAGTCTGTATGCCTATAAGAAAAATTCGATGGGTGTTTGTGTGTGTTTCTTCTGTATGTGTGTGTCGGGACCACATTTGTGAATATGTTAGGGCAGTTCCAAGTGTTGATGGCTCTGCTGGAGACCCAGTGAGAGTGCTGTGTTGTGAGTGTGACAGTGTGTGTGTGTCTGTGTGTGTGTGTTTGGGGGAACCCCACAGTGTATGCTTCTAAGAAAAAGTCGATGGGTGTTTGTGTGTGTTTCTTGTGTATGTGTGTGTCGGGACCACGTATGAGAGTATTTTGTGGCAGTTCCAAGCGCCAGAGTGAATGCTGTGTTGTGAGTGTGGCAGTGTGTGTTTCTGTGTGTGTTTGTGTTGGCGGGAAAACATTGTGTATGCCTGTAAGAATAAGTCGATGGATGTTTGTGTGAGTTTCATGTGTATGTGTGTGTCGCGACCACATTTGTCAATATTTTAAGGCAGTTCCAAGTGTTGATGGTTCTGCTGGATACCCATTGTGAGTGGTGTGTTGTAAGTGTGACTGTGTGTGTGTGTGTTCAAGGGAAACCGTTGTGTATGCCTGTAAGAAAAAGTCGATGGGTGTTTGTGTGCGTTTCTTGTGTATGTGTGTGTCGGGAAAACGTTTGGGAGTATGTTAGGGCAGTTCCAAGTGTTGATGGCTCTGCCGAGGACCAGTGTGAGTGCTGTGTTGCGAGTGTGACAGTGTGTGTGTGTGTGTGTGTGTGTGTTTTCGGGTAACCATTGTGTATGCCTGTATGAAAAAGTCGATGGGTGTATTTGTGTGTTCTTGCGTATTGTGTTTCAGATCCACATTTGTGAGTGTGTGAGGGCAGTTCCAAGTCTTCATGAGTTTGCAGGATATCCAGTGTGAGTGTGTGTTGTGAGTGTGACAGTGTGTGTGCGTGTCTGTGTGTGTGTTTGCAGGAAACCAGTCTGTATGCCTATAAGAAAAATTCGATGGGTGTTTGTGTGTGTTTTTTCTGTATGTGTGTGTCGGGACCACATTTGTGAATATGTTAGGGCAGTTCCAAGTGTTGATGGCTCTGCTGGAGACCCAGTGAGAGTGCTGTGTTGTGAGTGTGATAGTGTGTGTGTGTCTGTGTGTGTGTGTGTGTTTGGGGGAACCCCACAGTGTATGCTTCTAAGAAAAAGTCGATGGGTGTTTGTGTGTGTTTCTTGTGTATGTGTGTGTCGAGACCACGTATGTGAGTATGTTGTGGCAGTTCCAAGCGCCAGTGTGAATGCTGTGTTGTGAGTGTGGCAGTGTGTGTTTCTGTGTGTGTTTGTGTTGGCGGGAAAACATTGTGTATGCCTGTAAGAATAAGTCGATGGATGTTTGTGTGAGTTTCATGTGTATGTGTGTGTCGCGACCACATTTGTCAATATTTTAAGGCAGTTCCAAGTGTTGATGGTTCTGCTGGATACCCATTGTGAGTGCTGTGTTGTAAGTGTGACTGTGTGTGTGTGTGTTCACGGGAAACCGTTGTGTATGCCTGTAAGAAAAAGTCGATGGGTGTTTGTGTGTGATTCTTGTGTATGTGTGTGTCGGTGAAACGTTTGTGAGTATGTTAGGGCAGTTCCAAGTGTTGATGGCTCTGCCGAGGTCCAGTGTGCGTACTGTGCTGTTAGTGTGACAGTGTGTGTGTGTGTGTGTGTGTGTGTGTTTGGGGAAACCCCACTCTGTCTCCCTGTAACAAAATGTTGATGGGTGTTTGTGTGTGTTTCTTCTGTATGTGTGTGTCGGGACCACGTTTGTTTGTATGTTAGGGCAGATTCAAGTGCCAGTGTGAATGCTGTGTTGTGAGTGTGATAGTGTGTGTGTGTGTGTTTGCGGAAACCATTGTGCATGACTGTAAGTAAAAGTCCATGGGAGTTTGTGTGTGTTTCTTGTGTATGTGTGTGTCGGGACCACGTTTGTGAGTATGTTAGGGCAGTTCCAACTGTTGATGGCTATGCCGGGGACCCAGTGTGAGTGCTGTGTTGTGCGTGTGATAGTGTCTGTGTGTGTGTGTGTGTGTTTTGCTGGATACCATTGTGTATGTCTGTAAGAAAAAGTCGTAGGGTGTTTTTGTGTGTTTCTTCTGCATGTGTGTTTCGGGACCACGTTTGTGAATATGTTAAGGTAATTCCAAGTGTTCATGGCTCTGCTGGAGATCCAATGTGAGTGCTCTGTCGTGAGTGTGCCTTTTGTGTGTGTGTGTGTGTGTGTGTGTGTTTGCAGGAAACCATTGTGTATGCCTGCAAGAAAAAGTCGATGGGTGTTTGTGTGTGTTATTTGTATATGTGTGTGTCAGGACCATGTTTGTGATTATGTTAAAGCAGTTCCAAGTGTTGACGGCTGTGTTGGAGACCCAGTGTGAGTGCTGTGTTGTGAGTGTGATAGTGTGTGTGTGTCTGTGTGTGTTTCCGAACCCCCTGTGTACGCCTGTAAGAAAAATTCCATGGGTGTTTGTGTGTGTTTCTTGTGTATGCGTGTGTCAGGAAAACGTTTGTGAGTATGTTAGGGCAGTTCCAAGTGTTGATGGCTCTGCCGAGGCCCAGTGTGAGTGCTGTGTTGCGAGTGTGACAGTGTGTGTGTGTGTGTGTGTGTGTTTTCGGGTTACCATTGTGTATGCCTGTATGAAAAAGTCGATGGGTGTATTTGTGTGTTCTTGCGTATTGTGTTTCAGATCCACATTTGTGAGTGTGTGAGGGCAGTTCCAAGTGTTCATGAGTTTGCTGGATATCCAGTGTGAGTGTGTGTTGTGAGTGTGACAGTGTGTGTGCGTGTCTGTGTGTGTGTTTGCAGGAAACCAGTCTGTATGCCTATAAGAAAAATTCGATGGGTGTTTGTGTGTGTTTCTTCTGTATGTGTGTGTCGGGACCACATTTGTGAATATGTTAGGGCAGTTCCAAGTGTTGATGGCTCTGCTGGAGACCCAGTGAGAGTGCTGTGTTGTGAGTGTGACAGTGTGTGTGTGTCTGTGTGTGTGTGTGTGTTTGGGGGAACCCCACAGTGTATGCTTCTAAGAAAAAGTCGATGGGTGTTTGTGTGTGTTTCTTGTGTATGTGTGTGTCGGGACCACGTATGAGAGTATTTTGTGGCAGTTCCAAGCGCCAGAGTGAATGCTGTGTTGTGAGTGTGGCAGTGTGTGTTTCTGTGTGTGTTTGTGTTGGCGGGAAAACATTGTGTATGCCTGTAAGAATAAGTCGATGGATGTGTGTGTGAGTTTCATGTGTATGTGTGTGTCGCGACCACATTTGTCAATATTTTAAGGCAGTTCCAAGTGTTGATGGTTCTGCTGGATACCCATTGTGAGTGGTGTGTTGTAAGTGTGACTGTGTGTGTGTGTGTTCAAGGGAAACCGTTGTGTATGCCTGTAAGAAAAAGTCGATGGGTGTTTGTGTGCGTTTCTTGTGTATGTGTGTGTCGGGAAAACGTTTGGGAGTATGTTAGGGCAGTTCCAAGTGTTGATGGCTCTGCCGAGGACCAGTGTGAGTGCTGTGTTGCGAGTGTGACAGTGTGTGTGTGTGTGTGTGTGTGTTTTCGGGTAACCATTGTGTATGCCTGTATGAAAAAGTCGATGGGTGTATTTGTGTGTTCTTGCGTATTGTGTTTCAGATCCACATTTGTGAGTGTGTGAGGGCAGTTCCAAGTCTTCATGAGTTTGCAGGACATCCAGTGTGAGTGTGTGTTGTGAGTGTGACAGTGTGTGTGCGTGTCTGTGTGTGTGTTTGCAGGAAACCAGTCTGTATGCCTATAAGAAAAATTCGATGGGTGTTTGTGTGTGTTTTTTCTGTATGTGTGTGTCGGGACCACATTTGTGAATATGTTAGGGCAGTTCCAAGTGTTGATGGCTCTGCTGGAGACCCAGTGAGAGTGCTGTGTTGTGAGTGTGATAGTGTGTGTGTGTCTGTGTGTGTGTGTGTGTTTGGGGGAACCCCACAGTGTATGCTTCTAAGAAAAAGTCGATGGGTGTTTGTGTGTGTTTCTTGTGTATGTGTGTGTCGAGACCACGTATGTGAGTATGTTGTGGCAGTTCCAAGCGCCAGTGTGAATGCTGTGTTGTGAGTGTGGCAGTGTGTGTTTCTGTGTGTGTTTGTGTTGGCGGGAAAACATTGTGTATGCCTGTAAGAATAAGTCGATGGATGTTTGTGTGAGTTTCATGTGTATGTGTGTGTCGCGACCACATTTGTCAATATTTTAAGGCAGTTCCAAGTGTTGATGGTTCTGCTGGATACCCATTGTGAGTGCTGTGTTGTAAGTGTGACTGTGTGTGTGTGTGTTCACGGGAAACCGTTGTGTATGCCTGTAAGAAAAAGTCGATGGGTGTTTGTGTGTGATTCTTGTGTATGTGTGTGTCGGTGAAACGTTTGTGAGTATGTTAGGGCAGTTCCAAGTGTTGATGGCTCTGCCGAGGTCCAGTGTGCGTACTGTGCTGTTAGTGTGACAGTGTGTGTGTGTGTGTGTGTGTGTGTTTGGGGAAACCCCACTCTGTCTCCCTGTAACAAAATGTTGATGGGTGTTTGTGTGTGTTTCTTCTGTATGTGTGTGTCGGGACCACGTTTGTTTGTATGTTAGGGCAGATTCAAGTGCCAGTGTGAATGCTGTGTTGTGAGTGTGATAGTGTGTGTGTGTGTGTGTTTGCGGAAACCATTGTGCATGACTGTAAGTAAAAGTCCATGGGAGTTTGTGTGTGTTTCTTGTGTATGTGTGTGTCGGGACCACGTTTGTGAGTATGTTAGGGCAGTTCCAACTGTTGATGGCTATGCCGGGGACCCAGTGTGAGTGCTGTGTTGTGCGTGTGATAGTGTCTGTGTGTGTGTGTGTGTGTTTTGCTGGATACCATTGTGTATGTCTGTAAGAAAAAGTCGTAGGGTGTTTTTGTGTGTTTCTTCTGCATGTGTGTTTCGGGACCACGTTTGTGAATATGTTAAGGTAATTCCAAGTGTTCATGGCTCTGCTGGAGATCCAATGTGAGTGCTCTGTCGTGAGTGTGCCTTTTGTGTGTGTGTGTGTGTGTGTGTGTGTGTTTGCAGGAAACCATTGTGTATGCCTGCAAGAAAAAGTCGATGGGTGTTTGTGTGTGTTATTTGTATATGTGTGTGTCAGGACCATGTTTGTGATTATGTTAAAGCAGTTCCAAGTGTTGACGGCTGTGTTGGAGACCCAGTGTGAGTGCTGTGTTGTGAGTGTGATAGTGTGTGTGTGTCTGTGTGTGTTTCCGAACCCCCTGTGTACGCCTGTAAGAAAAATTCCATGGGTGTTTGTGTGTGTTTCTTGTGTATGCGTGTGTCAGGAAAACGTTTGTGAGTATGTTAGGGCAGTTCCAAGTGTTGATGGCTCTGCCGAGGCCCAGTGTGAGTGCTGTGTTGCGAGTGTGACAGTGTGTGTGTGTGTGTGTGTGTGTGTTTTCGGGTTACCATTGTGTATGCCTGTATGAAAAAGTCGATGGGTGTATTTGTGTGTTCTTGCGTATTGTGTTTCAGATCCACATTTGTGAGTGTGTGAGGGCAGTTCCAAGTGTTCATGAGTTTGCTGGATATCCAGTGTGAGTGTGTGTTGTGAGTGTGACAGTGTGTGTGCGTGTCTGTGTGTGTGTTTGCAGGAAACCAGTCTGTATGCCTATAAGAAAAATTCGATGGGTGTTTGTGTGTGTTTCTTCTGTATGTGTGTGTCGGGACCACATTTGTGAATATGTTAGGGCAGTTCCAAGTGTTGATGGCTCTGCTGGAGACCCAGTGAGAGTGCTGTGTTGTGAGTGTGACAGTGTGTGTGTGTCTGTGTGTGTGTGTGTGTTTGGGGGAACCCCACAGTGTATGCTTCTAAGAAAAAGTCGATGGGTGTTTGTGTGTGTTTCTTGTGTATGTGTGTGTCGGGACCACGTATGAGAGTATTTTGTGGCAGTTCCAAGCGCCAGAGTGAATGCTGTGTTGTGAGTGTGGCAGTGTGTGTTTCTGTGTGTGTTTGTGTTGGCGGGAAAACATTGTGTATGCCTGTAAGAATAAGTCGATGGATGTTTGTGTGAGTTTCATGTGTATGTGTGTGTCGCGACCACATTTGTCAATATTTTAAGGCAGTTCCAAGTGTTGATGGTTCTGCTGGATACCCATTGTGAGTGGTGTGTTGTAAGTGTGACTGTGTGTGTGTGTTCAAGGGAAACCGTTGTGTATGCCTGTAAGAAAAAGTCGATGGGTGTTTGTGTGCGTTTCTTGTGTATGTGTGTGTCGGGAAAACGTTTGGGAGTATGTTAGGGCAGTTCCAAGTGTTGATGGCTCTGCCGAGGACCAGTGTGAGTGCTGTGTTGTGAGTGTGACAGTGTGTGTGTGTGTGTGTGTGTGTGTGTGTTTTCGGGTAACCATTGTGTATGCCTGTATGAAAAAGTCGATGGGTGTATTTGTGTGTTCTTGCGTATTGTGTTTCAGATCCACATTTGTGAGTGTGTGAGGGCAGTTCCAAGTCTTCATGAGTTTGCAGGATATCCAGTGTGAGTGTGTGTTGTGAGTGTGACAGTGTGTGTGCGTGTCTGTGTGTGTGTTTGCAGGAAACCAGTCTGTATGCCTATAAGAAAAATTCAATGGGTGTTTGTGTGTGTTTTTTCTGTATGTGTGTGTCGGGACCACATTTGTGAATATGTTAGGGCACTTCCAAGTGTTGATGGCTCTGCTGGAGACCCAGTGAGAGTGCTGTGTTGTGAGTGTGATAGTGTGTGTGTGTCTGTGTGTGTGTGTGTGTTTGGGGGAACCCCACAGTGTATGCTTCTAAGAAAAAGTCGATGGGTGTTTGTGTGTGTTTCTTGTGTATGTGTGTGTCGAGACCACGTATGTGAGTATGTTGTGGCAGTTCCAAGCGCCAGTGTGAATGCTGTGTTGTGAGTGTGGCAGTGTGTGTTTCTGTGTGTGTTTGTGTTGGCGGGAAAACATTGTGTATGCCTGTAAGAATAAGTCGATGGATGTTTGTGTGAGTTTCATGTGTATGTGTGTGTCGCGACCACATTTGTCAATATTTTAAGGCAGTTCCAAGTGTTGATGGTTCTGCTGGATACCCATTGTGAGTGCTGTGTTGTAAGTGTGACTGTGTGTGTGTGTGTTCACGGGAAACCGTTGTGTATGCCTGTAAGAAAAAGTCGATGGGTGTTTGTGTGTGATTCTTGTGTATGTGTGTGTCGGTGAAACGTTTGTGAGTATGTTAGGGCAGTTCCAAGTGTTGATGGCTCTGCCGAGGTCCAGTGTGCGTACTGTGCTGTTAGTGTGACAGTGTGTGTGTGTGTGTGTGTGTGTGTTTGGGGAAACCCCACTCTGTCTCCCTGTAACAAAATGTTGATGGGTGTTTGTGTGTGTTTCTTGTGTATGTGTGTGTCGGGACCACGTTTGTTTGTATGTTAGGGCAGATTCAAGTGCCAGTGTGAATGCTGTGTTGTGAGTGTGATAGTGTGTGTGTGTGTGTGTTTGCGGAAACCATTGTGCATGACTGTAAGTAAAAGTCCATGGGAGTTTGTGTGTGTTTCTTGTGTATGTGTGTGTCGGGACCACGTTTGTGAGTATGTTAGGGCAGTTCCAACTGTTGATGGCTATGCCGGGGACCCAGTGTGAGTGCTGTGTTGTGCGTGTGATAGTGTCTGTGTGTGTGTGTGTGTGTGTTTTGCTGGATACCATTGTGTATGTCTGTAAGAAAAAGTCGTAGGGTGTTTTTGTGTGTTTCTTCTGCATGTGTGTTTCGGGACCACGTTTGTGAATATGTTAAGGTAATTCCAAGTGTTCATGGCTCTGCTGGAGATCCAATGTGAGTGCTCTGTCGTGAGTGTGCCTTTTGTGTGTGTGTGTGTGTGTGTGTGTGTGTGTTTGCAGGAAACCATTGTGTATGCCTGCAAGAAAAAGTCGATGGGTGTTTGTGTGTGTTATTTGTATATGTGTGTGTCAGGACCATGTTTGTGATTATGTTAAAGCAGTTCCAAGTGTTGACGGCTGTGTTGGAGACCCAGTGTGAGTGCTGTGTTGTGAGTGTGATAGTGTGTGTGTGTCTGTGTGTGTTTCCGAACCCCCTGTGTACGCCTGTAAGAAAAATTCCATGGGTGTTTGTGTGTGTTTCTTGTGTATGCGTGTGTCAGGAAAACGTTTGTGAGTATGTTAGGGCAGTTCCAAGTGTTGATGGCTCTGCCGAGGCCCAGTGTGAGTGCTGTGTTGCGAGTGTGACAGTGTGTGTGTGTGTGTGTGTGTGTGTTTTCGGGTTACCATTGTGTATGCCTGTATGAAAAAGTCGATGGGTGTATTTGTGTGTTCTTGCGTATTGTGTTTCAGATCCACATTTGTGAGTGTGTGAGGGCAGTTCCAAGTGTTCATGAGTTTGCTGGATATCCAGTGTGAGTGTGTGTTGTGAGTGTGACAGTGTGTGTGCGTGTCTGTGTGTGTGTTTGCAGGAAACCAGTCTGTATGCCTATAAGAAAAATTCGATGGGTGTTTGTGTGTGTTTCTTCTGTATGTGTGTGTCGGGACCACATTTGTGAATATGTTAGGGCAGTTCCAAGTGTTGATGGCTCTGCTGGAGACCCAGTGAGAGTGCTGTGTTGTGAGTGTGACAGTGTATGTGTGTCTGTGTGTGTGTGTGTTTGGGGGAACCCCACAGTGTATGCTTCTAAGAAAAAGTCGATGGGTGTTTGTGTGTGTTTCTTGTGTATGTGTGTGTCGGGACCACGTATGAGAGTATTTTGTGGCAGTTCCAAGCGCCAGAGTGAATGCTGTGTTGTGAGTGTGGCAGTGTGTGTTTCTGTGTGTGTTTGTGTTGGCGGGAAAACATTGTGTATGCCTGTAAGAATAAGTCGATGGATGTGTGTGTGAGTTTCATGTGTATGTGTGTGTCGCGACCACATTTGTCAATATTTTAAGGCAGTTCCAAGTGTTGATGGTTCTGCTGGATACCCATTGTGAGTGGTGTGTTGTAAGTGTGACTGTGTGTGTGTGTGTTCAAGGGAAACCGTTGTGTATGCCTGTAAGAAAAAGTCGATGGGTGTTTGTGTGCGTTTCTTGTGTATGTGTGTGTCGGGAAAACGTTTGGGAGTATGTTAGGGCAGTTCCAAGTGTTGATGGCTCTGCCGAGGACCAGTGTGAGTGCTGTGTTGTGAGTGTGACAGTGTGTGTGTGTGTGTGTGTGTGTGTGTTTTCGGGTAACCATTGTGTATGCCTGTATGAAAAAGTCGATGGGTGTATTTGTGTGTTCTTGCGTATTGTGTTTCAGATCCACATTTGTGAGTGTGTGAGGGCAGTTCCAAGTCTTCATGAGTTTGCAGGACATCCAGTGTGAGTGTGTGTTGTGAGTGTGACAGTGTGTGTGCGTGTCTGTGTGTGTGTTTGCAGGAAACCAGTCTGTATGCCTATAAGAAAAATTCGATGGGTGTTTGTGTGTGTTTTTTCTGTATGTGTGTGTCGGGACCACATTTGTGAATATGTTAGGGCAGTTCCAAGTGTTGATGGCTCTGCTGGAGACCCAGTGAGAGTGCTGTGTTGTGAGTGTGATAGTGTGTGTGTGTCTGTGTGTGTGTGTGTGTTTGGGGGAACCCCACAGTGTATGCTTCTAAGAAAAAGTCGATGGGTGTTTGTGTGTGTTTCTTGTGTATGTGTGTGTCGAGACCACGTATGTGAGTATGTTGTGGCAGTTCCAAGCCCAGTGTGAATGCTGTGTTGTGAGTGTGGCAGTGTGTGTTTCTGTGTGTGTTTGTGTTGGCGGGGAAAACATTGTGTATGCCTGTAAGAATAAGTCGATGGATGTTTGTGTGAGTTTCATGTGTATGTGTGTGTCGCGACCACATTTGTCAATATTTTAAGGCAGTTCCAAGTGTTGATGGTTCTGCTGGATACCCATTGTGAGTGCTGTGTTGTAAGTGTGACTGTGTGTGTGTGTGTTCACGGGAAACCGTTGTGTATGCCTGTAAGAAAAAGTCGATGGGTGTTTGTGTGTGATTCTTGTGTATGTGTGTGTCGGTGAAACGTTTGTGAGTATGTTAGGGCAGTTCCAAGTGTTGATGGCTCTGCCGAGGTCCAGTGTGCGTACTGTGCTGTTAGTGTGACAGTGTGTGTGTGTGTGTGTGTGTGTGTGTTTGGGGAAACCCCACTCTGTCTCCCTGTAACAAAATGTTGATGGGTGTTTGTGTGTGTTTCTTGTGTATGTGTGTGTCGGGACCACGTTTGTTTGTATGTTAGGGCAGATTCAAGTGCCAGTGTGAATGCTGTGTTGTGAGTGTGATAGTGTGTGTGTGTGTGTGTTTGCGGAAACCATTGTGCATGACTGTAAGTAAAAGTCCATGGGAGTTTGTGTGTGTTTCTTGTGTATGTGTGTGTCGGGACCACGTTTGTGAGTATGTTAGGGCAGTTCCAACTGTTGATGGCTATGCCGGGGACCCAGTGTGAGTGCTGTGTTGTGCGTGTGATAGTGTCTGTGTGTGTGTGTGTGTGTGTGTTTTGCTGGATACCATTGTGTATGTCTGTAAGAAAAAGTCGTAGGGTGTTTTTGTGTGTTTCTTCTGCATGTGTGTTTCGGGACCACGTTTGTGAATATGTTAAGGTAATTCCAAGTGTTCATGGCTCTGCTGCAGATCCAATGTGAGTGCTCTGTCGTGAGTGTGCCTTTTGTGTGTGTGTGTGTGTGTGTGTGTGTGTGTTTGCAGGAAACCATTGTGTATGCCTGCAAGAAAAAGTCGATGGGTGTTTGTGTGTGTTATTTGTATATGTGTGTGTCAGGACCATGTTTGTGATTATGTTAAAGCAGTTCCAAGTGTTGACGGCTGTGTTGGAGACCCAGTGTGAGTGCTGTGTTGTGAGTGTGATAGTGTGTGTGTGTCTGTGTGTGTTTCCGAACCCCCTGTGTACGCCTGTAAGAAAAATTCCATGGGTGTTTGTGTGTGTTTCTTGTGTATGCGTGTGTCAGGAAAACGTTTGTGAGTATGTTAGGGCAGTTCCAAGTGTTGATGGCTCTGCCGAGGCCCAGTGTGAGTGCTGTGTTGCGAGTGTGACAGTGTGTGTGTGTGTGTGTGTGTGTGTTTTCGGGTTACCATTGTGTATGCCTGTATGAAAAAGTCGATGGGTGTATTTGTGTGTTCTTGCGTATTGTGTTTCAGATCCACATTTGTGAGTGTGTGAGGGCAGTTCCAAGTGTTCATGAGTTTGCTGGATATCCAGTGTGAGTGTGTGTTGTGAGTGTGACAGTGTGTGTGCGTGTCTGTGTGTGTGTTTGCAGGAAACCAGTCTGTATGCCTATAAGAAAAATTCGATGGGTGTTTGTGTGTGTTTCTTCTGTATGTGTGTGTCGGGACCACATTTGTGAATATGTTAGGGCAGTTCCAAGTGTTGATGGCTCTGCTGGAGACCCAGTGAGAGTGCTGTGTTGTGAGTGTGACAGTGTATGTGTGTCTGTGTGTGTGTGTGTTTGGGGGAACCCCACAGTGTATGCTTCTAAGAAAAAGTCGATGGGTGTTTGTGTGTGTTTCTTGTGTATGTGTGTGTCGGGACCACGTATGAGAGTATTTTGTGGCAGTTCCAAGCGCCAGAGTGAATGCTGTGTTGTGAGTGTGGCAGTGTGTGTTTCTGTGTGTGTTTGTGTTGGCGGGAAAACATTGTGTATGCCTGTAAGAATAAGTCGATGGATGTGTGTGTGAGTTTCATGTGTATGTGTGTGTCGTGACCACATTTGTCAATATTTTAAGGCAGTTCCAAGTGTTGATGGTTCTGCTGGATACCCATTGTGAGTGGTGTGTTGTAAGTGTGACTGTGTGTGTGTGTGTTCAAGGGAAACCGTTGTGTATGCCTGTAAGAAAAAGTCGATGGGTGTTTGTGTGCGTTTCTTGTGTATGTGTGTGTCGGGAAAACGTTTGGGAGTATGTTAGGGCAGTTCCAAGTGTTGATGGCTCTGCCGAGGACCAGTGTGAGTGCTGTGTTGTGAGTGTGACAGTGTGTGTGTGTGTGTGTGTGTGTGTGTGTTTTCGGGGTAACCATTGTGTATGCCTGTATGAAAAAGTCGATGGGTGTATTTGTGTGTTCTTGCGTATTGTGTTTCAGATCCACATTTGTGAGTGTGTGAGGGCAGTTCCAAGTCTTCATGAGTTTGCAGGACATCCAGTGTGAGTGTGTGTTGTGAGTGTGACAGTGTGTGTGCGTGTCTGTGTGTGTGTTTGCAGGAAACCAGTCTGTATGCCTATAAGAAAAATTCGATGGGTGTTTGTGTGTGTTTTTTCTGTATGTGTGTGTCGGGACCACATTTGTGAATATGTTAGGGCAGTTCCAAGTGTTGATGGCTCTGCTGGAGACCCAGTGAGAGTGCTGTGTTGTGAGTGTGATAGTGTGTGTGTGTCTGTGTGTGTGTGTGTGTTTGGGGGAACCCCACAGTGTATGCTTCTAAGAAAAAGTCGATGGGTGTTTGTGTGTGTTTCTTGTGTATGTGTGTGTCGAGACCACGTATGTGAGTATGTTGTGGCAGTTCCAAGCGCCAGTGTGAATGCTGTGTTGTGAGTGTGGCAGTGTGTGTTTCTGTGTGTGTTTGTGTTGGCGGGGAAAACATTGTGTATGCCTGTAAGAATAAGTCGATGGATGTTTGTGTGAGTTTCATGTGTATGTGTGTGTCGCGACCACATTTGTCAATATTTTAAGGCAGTTCCAAGTGTTGATGGTTCTGCTGGATACCCATTGTGAGTGCTGTGTTGTAAGTGTGACTGTGTGTGTGTGTGTTCACGGGAAACCGTTGTGTATGCCTGTAAGAAAAAGTCGATGGGTGTTTGTGTGTGATTCTTGTGTATGTGTGTGTCGGTGAAACGTTTGTGAGTATGTTAGGGCAGTTCCAAGTGTTGATGGCTCTGCCGAGGTCCAGTGTGCGTACTGTGCTGTTAGTGTGACAGTGTGTGTGTGTGTGTGTGTGTGTGTGTTTGGGGAAACCCCACTCTGTCTCCCTGTAACAAAATGTTGATGGGTGTTTGTGTGTGTTTCTTGTGTATGTGTGTGTCGGGACCACGTTTGTTTGTATGTTAGGGCAGATTCAAGTGCCAGTGTGAATGCTGTGTTGTGAGTGTGATAGTGTGTGTGTGTGTGTGTTTGCGGAAACCATTGTGCATGACTGTAAGTAAAAGTCCATGGGAGTTTGTGTGTGTTTCTTGTGTATGTGTGTGTCGGGACCACGTTTGTGAGTATGTTAGGGCAGTTCCAACTGTTGATGGCTATGCCGGGGACCCAGTGTGAGTGCTGTGTTGTGCGTGTGATAGTGTCTGTGTGTGTGTGTGTGTGTGTGTTTTGCTGGATACCATTGTGTATGTCTGTAAGAAAAAGTCGTAGGGTGTTTTTGTGTGTTTCTTCTGCATGTGTGTTTCGGGACCACGTTTGTGAATATGTTAAGGTAATTCCAAGTGTTCATGGCTCTGCTGCAGATCCAATGTGAGTGCTCTGTCGTGAGTGTGCCTTTTGTGTGTGTGTGTGGTGTGTGTGTGTGTGTTTGCAGGAAACCATTGTGTATGCCTGCAAGAAAAAGTCGATGGGTGTTTGTGTGTGTTATTTGTATATGTGTGTGTCAGGACCATGTTTGTGATTATGTTAAAGCAGTTCCAAGTGTTGACGGCTGTGTTGGAGACCCAGTGTGAGTGCTGTGTTGTGAGTGTGATAGTGTGTGTGTGTCTGTGTGTGTTTCCGAACCCCCTGTGTACGCCTGTAAGAAAAATTCCATGGGTGTTTGTGTGTGTTTCTTGTGTATGCGTGTGTCAGGAAAACGTTTGTGAGTATGTTAGGGCAGTTCCAAGTGTTGATGGCTCTGCCGAGGCCCAGTGTGAGTGCTGTGTTGCGAGTGTGACAGTGTGTGTGTGTGTGTGTGTGTGTGTTTTCGGGTTACCATTGTGTATGCCTGTATGAAAAAGTCGATGGGTGTATTTGTGTGTTCTTGCGTATTGTGTTTCAGATCCACATTTGTGAGTGTGTGAGGGCAGTTCCAAGTGTTCATGAGTTTGCTGGATATCCAGTGTGAGTGTGTGTTGTGAGTGTGACAGTGTGTGTGCGTGTCTGTGTGTGTGTTTGCAGGAAACCAGTCTGTATGCCTATAAGAAAAATTCGATGGGTGTTTGTGTGTGTTTCTTCTGTATGTGTGTGTCGGGACCACATTTGTGAATATGTTAGGGCAGTTCCAAGTGTTGATGGCTCTGCTGGAGACCCAGTGAGAGTGCTGTGTTGTGAGTGTGACAGTGTATGTGTGTCTGTGTGTGTGTGTGTTTGGGGGAACCCCACAGTGTATGCTTCTAAGAAAAAGTCGATGGGTGTTTGTGTGTGTTTCTTGTGTATGTGTGTGTCGGGACCACGTATGAGAGTATTTTGTGGCAGTTCCAAGCGCCAGAGTGAATGCTGTGTTGTGAGTGTGGCAGTGTGTGTTTCTGTGTGTGTTTGTGTTGGCGGGAAAACATTGTGTATGCCTGTAAGAATAAGTCGATGGATGTGTGTGTGAGTTTCATGTGTATGTGTGTGTCGTGACCACATTTGTCAATATTTTAAGGCAGTTCCAAGTGTTGATGGTTCTGCTGGATACCCATTGTGAGTGGTGTGTTGTAAGTGTGACTGTGTGTGTGTGTTCAAGGGAAACCGTTGTGTATGCCTGTAAGAAAAAGTCGATGGGTGTTTGTGTGCGTTTCTTGTGTATGTGTGTGTCGGGAAAACGTTTGGGAGTATGTTAGGGCAGTTCCAAGTGTTGATGGCTCTGCCGAGGACCAGTGTGAGTGCTGTGTTGTGAGTGTGACAGTGTGTGTGTGTGTGTGTGTGTGTGTGTGTTTTCGGGTAACCATTGTGTATGCCTGTATGAAAAAGTCGATGGGTGTATTTGTGTGTTCTTGCGTATTGTGTTTCAGATCCACATTTGTGAGTGTGTGAGGGCAGTTCCAAGTCTTCATGAGTTTGCAGGACATCCAGTGTGAGTGTGTGTTGTGAGTGTGACAGTGTGTGTGCGTGTCTGTGTGTGTGTTTGCAGGAAACCAGTCTGTATGCCTATAAGAAAAATTCGATGGGTGTTTGTGTGTGTTTTTTCTGTATGTGTGTGTCGGGACCACATTTGTGAATATGTTAGGGCAGTTCCAAGTGTTGATGGCTCTGCTGGAGACCCAGTGAGAGTGCTGTGTTGTGAGTGTGATAGTGTGTGTGTGTCTGTGTGTGTGTGTGTGTTTGGGGGAACCCCACAGTGTATGCTTCTAAGAAAAAGTCGATGGGTGTTTGTGTGTGTTTCTTGTGTATGTGTGTGTCGAGACCACGTATGTGAGTATGTTGTGGCAGTTCCAAGCGCCAGTGTGAATGCTGTGTTGTGAGTGTGGCAGTGTGTGTTTCTGTGTGTGTTTGTGTTGGCGGGAAAACATTGTGTATGCCTGTAAGAATAAGTCGATGGATGTTTGTGTGAGTTTCATGTGTATGTGTGTGTCGCGACCACATTTGTCAATATTTTAAGGCAGTTCCAAGTGTTGATGGTTCTGCTGGATACCCATTGTGAGTGCTGTGTTGTAAGTGTGACTGTGTGTGTGTGTGTTCACGGGAAACCGTTGTGTATGCCTGTAAGAAAAAGTCGATGGGTGTTTGTGTGTGATTCTTGTGTATGTGTGTGTCGGTGAAACGTTTGTGAGTATGTTAGGGCAGTTCCAAGTGTTGATGGCTCTGCCGAGGTCCAGTGTGCGTACTGTGCTGTTAGTGTGACAGTGTGTGTGTGTGTGTGTGTGTGTGTTTGGGGAAACCCCACTCTGTCTCCCTGTAACAAAATGTTGATGGGTGTTTGTGTGTGTTTCTTGTGTATGTGTGTGTCGGGACCACGTTTGTTTGTATGTTAGGGCAGATTCAAGTGCCAGTGTGAATGCTGTGTTGTGAGTGTGATAGTGTGTGTGTGTGTGTGTTTGCGGAAACCATTGTGCATGACTGTAAGTAAAAGTCCATGGGAGTTTGTGTGTGTTTCTTGTGTATGTGTGTGTCGGGACCACGTTTGTGAGTATGTTAGGGCAGTTCCAACTGTTGATGGCTATGCCGGGGACCCAGTGTGAGTGCTGTGTTGTGCGTGTGATAGTGTCTGTGTGTGTGTGTGTGTGTGTTTTGCTGGATACCATTGTGTATGTCTGTAAGAAAAAGTCGTAGGGTGTTTTTGTGTGTTTCTTCTGCATGTGTGTTTCGGGACCACGTTTGTGAATATGTTAAGGTAATTCCAAGTGTTCATGGCTCTGCTGGAGATCCAATGTGAGTGCTCTGTCGTGAGTGTGCCTTTTGTGTGTGTGTGTGTGTGTGTGTGTGTGTGTGTTTGCAGGAAACCATTGTGTATGCCTGCAAGAAAAAGTCGATGGGTGTTTGTGTGTGTTATTTGTATATGTGTGTGTCAGGACCATGTTTGTGATTATGTTAAAGCAGTTCCAAGTGTTGACGGCTGTGTTGGAGACCCAGTGTGAGTGCTGTGTTGTGAGTGTGATAGTGTGTGTGTGTCTGTGTGTGTTTCCGAACCCCCTGTGTACGCCTGTAAGAAAAATTCCATGGGTGTTTGTGTGTGTTTCTTGTGTATGCGTGTGTCAGGAAAACGTTTGTGAGTATGTTAGGGCAGTTCCAAGTGTTGATGGCTCTGCCGAGGCCCAGTGTGAGTGCTGTGTTGCGAGTGTGACAGTGTGTGTGTGTGTGTGTGTGTGTGTTTTCGGGTTACCATTGTGTATGCCTGTATGAAAAAGTCGATGGGTGTATTTGTGTGTTCTTGCGTATTGTGTTTCAGATCCACATTTGTGAGTGTGTGAGGGCAGTTCCAAGTGTTCATGAGTTTGCTGGATATCCAGTGTGAGTGTGTGTTGTGAGTGTGACAGTGTGTGTGCGTGTCTGTGTGTGTGTTTGCAGGAAACCAGTCTGTATGCCTATAAGAAAAATTCGATGGGTGTTTGTGTGTGTTTCTTCTGTATGTGTGTGTCGGGACCACATTTGTGAATATGTTAGGGCAGTTCCAAGTGTTGATGGCTCTGCTGGAGACCCAGTGAGAGTGCTGTGTTGTGAGTGTGACAGTGTATGTGTGTCTGTGTGTGTGTGTGTTTGGGGGAACCCCACAGTGTATGCTTCTAAGAAAAAGTCGATGGGTGTTTGTGTGTGTTTCTTGTGTATGTGTGTGTCGGGACCACGTATGAGAGTATTTTGTGGCAGTTCCAAGCGCCAGAGTGAATGCTGTGTTGTGAGTGTGGCAGTGTGTGTTTCTGTGTGTGTTTGTGTTGGCGGGAAAACATTGTGTATGCCTGTAAGAATAAGTCGATGGATGTGTGTGTGAGTTTCATGTGTATGTGTGTGTCGCGACCACATTTGTCAATATTTTAAGGCAGTTCCAAGTGTTGATGGTTCTGCTGGATACCCATTGTGAGTGGTGTGTTGTAAGTGTGACTGTGTGTGTGTGTTCAAGGGAAACCGTTGTGTATGCCTGTAAGAAAAAGTCGATGGGTGTTTGTGTGCGTTTCTTGTGTATGTGTGTGTCGGGAAAACGTTTGGGAGTATGTTAGGGCAGTTCCAAGTGTTGATGGCTCTGCCGAGGACCAGTGTGAGTGCTGTGTTGTGAGTGTGACAGTGTGTGTGTGTGTGTGTGTGTGTGTGTTTTCGGGTAACCATTGTGTATGCCTGTATGAAAAAGTCGATGGGTGTATTTGTGTGTTCTTGCGTATTGTGTTTCAGATCCACATTTGTGAGTGTGTGAGGGCAGTTCCAAGTCTTCATGAGTTTGCAGGACATCCAGTGTGAGTGTGTGTTGTGAGTGTGACAGTGTGTGTGCGTGTCTGTGTGTGTGTTTGCAGGAAACCAGTCTGTATGCCTATAAGAAAAATTCGATGGGTGTTTGTGTGTGTTTTTTCTGTATGTGTGTGTCGGGACCACATTTGTGAATATGTTAGGGCACTTCCAAGTGTTGATGGCTCTGCTGGAGACCCAGTGAGAGTGCTGTGTTGTGAGTGTGATAGTGTGTGTGTGTCTGTGTGTGTGTGTGTGTTTGGGGGAACCCCACAGTGTATGCTTCTAAGAAAAAGTCGATGGGTGTTTGTGTGTGTTTCTTGTGTATGTGTGTGTCGAGACCACGTATGTGAGTATGTTGTGGCAGTTCCAAGCGCCAGTGTGAATGCTGTGTTGTGAGTGTGGCAGTGTGTGTTTCTGTGTGTGTTTGTGTTGGCGGGAAAACATTGTGTATGCCTGTAAGAATAAGTCGATGGATGTTTGTGTGAGTTTCATGTGTATGTGTGTGTCGCGACCACATTTGTCAATATTTTAAGGCAGTTCCAAGTGTTGATGGTTCTGCTGGATACCCATTGTGAGTGCTGTGTTGTAAGTGTGACTGTGTGTGTGTGTGTTCACGGGAAACCGTTGTGTATGCCTGTAAGAAAAAGTCGATGGGTGTTTGTGTGTGATTCTTGTGTATGTGTGTGTCGGTGAAACGTTTGTGAGTATGTTAGGGCAGTTCCAAGTGTTGATGGCTCTGCCGAGGTCCAGTGTGCGTACTGTGCTGTTAGTGTGACAGTGTGTGTGTGTGTGTGTGTGTGTGTGTTTGGGGAAACCCCACTCTGTCTCCCTGTAACAAAATGTTGATGGGTGTTTGTGTGTGTTTCTTGTGTATGTGTGTGTCGGGACCACGTTTGTTTGTATGTTAGGGCAGATTCAAGTGCCAGTGTGAATGCTGTGTTGTGAGTGTGATAGTGTGTGTGTGTGTGTGTTTGCGGAAACCATTGTGCATGACTGTAAGTAAAAGTCCATGGGAGTTTGTGTGTGTTTCTTGTGTATGTGTGTGTCGGGACCACGTTTGTGAGTATGTTAGGGCAGTTCCAACTGTTGATGGCTATGCCGGGGACCCAGTGTGAGTGCTGTGTTGTGCGTGTGATAGTGTCTGTGTGTGTGTGTGTGTGTGTGTTTTGCTGGATACCATTGTGTATGTCTGTAAGAAAAAGTCGTAGGGTGTTTTTGTGTGTTTCTTCTGCATGTGTGTTTCGGGACCACGTTTGTGAATATGTTAAGGTAATTCCAAGTGTTCATGGCTCTGCTGCAGATCCAATGTGAGTGCTCTGTCGTGAGTGTGCCTTTTGTGTGTGTGTGTGTGTGTGTGTGTGTTTGCAGGAAACCATTGTGTATGCCTGCAAGAAAAAGTCGATGGGTGTTTGTGTGTGTTATTTGTATATGTGTGTGTCAGGACCATGTTTGTGATTATGTTAAAGCAGTTCCAAGTGTTGACGGCTGTGTTGGAGACCCAGTGTGAGTGCTGTGTTGTGAGTGTGATAGTGTGTGTGTGTCTGTGTGTGTTTCCGAACCCCCTGTGTACGCCTGTAAGAAAAATTCCATGGGTGTTTGTGTGTGTTTCTTGTGTATGCGTGTGTCAGGAAAACGTTTGTGAGTATGTTAGGGCAGTTCCAAGTGTTGATGGCTCTGCCGAGGCCCAGTGTGAGTGCTGTGTTGCGAGTGTGACAGTGTGTGTGTGTGTGTGTGTGTGTGTTTTCGGGTTACCATTGTGTATGCCTGTATGAAAAAGTCGATGGGTGTATTTGTGTGTTCTTGCGTATTGTGTTTCAGATCCACATTTGTGAGTGTGTGAGGGCAGTTCCAAGTGTTCATGAGTTTGCTGGATATCCAGTGTGAGTGTGTGTTGTGAGTGTGACAGTGTGTGTGCGTGTCTGTGTGTGTGTTTGCAGGAAACCAGTCTGTATGCCTATAAGAAAAATTCGATGGGTGTTTGTGTGTGTTTCTTCTGTATGTGTGTGTCGGGACCACATTTGTGAATATGTTAGGGCAGTTCCAAGTGTTGATGGCTCTGCTGGAGACCCAGTGAGAGTGCTGTGTTGTGAGTGTGACAGTGTATGTGTGTCTGTGTGTGTGTGTGTTTGGGGGAACCCCACAGTGTATGCTTCTAAGAAAAAGTCGATGGGTGTTTGTGTGTGTTTCTTGTGTATGTGTGTGTCGGGACCACGTATGAGAGTATTTTGTGGCAGTTCCAAGCGCCAGAGTGAATGCTGTGTTGTGAGTGTGGCAGTGTGTGTTTCTGTGTGTGTTTGTGTTGGCGGGAAAACATTGTGTATGCCTGTAAGAATAAGTCGATGGATGTGTGTGTGAGTTTCATGTGTATGTGTGTGTCGTGACCACATTTGTCAATATTTTAAGGCAGTTCCAAGTGTTGATGGTTCTGCTGGATACCCATTGTGAGTGGTGTGTTGTAAGTGTGACTGTGTGTGTGTGTGTTCAAGGGAAACCGTTGTGTATGCCTGTAAGAAAAAGTCGATGGGTGTTTGTGTGCGTTTCTTGTGTATGTGTGTGTCGGGAAAACGTTTGGGAGTATGTTAGGGCAGTTCCAAGTGTTGATGGCTCTGCCGAGGACCAGTGTGAGTGCTGTGTTGTGAGTGTGACAGTGTGTGTGTGTGTGTGTGTGTGTGTGTGTGTTTTCGGGTAACCATTGTGTATGCCTGTATGAAAAAGTCGATGGGTGTATTTGTGTGTTCTTGCGTATTGTGTTTCAGATCCACATTTGTGAGTGTGTGAGGGCAGTTCCAAGTCTTCATGAGTTTGCAGGACATCCAGTGTGAGTGTGTGTTGTGAGTGTGACAGTGTGTGTGCGTGTCTGTGTGTGTGTTTGCAGGAAACCAGTCTGTATGCCTATAAGAAAAATTCGATGGGTGTTTGTGTGTGTTTTTTCTGTATGTGTGTGTCGGGACCACATTTGTGAATATGTTAGGGCAGTTCCAAGTGTTGATGGCTCTGCTGGAGACCCAGTGAGAGTGCTGTGTTGTGAGTGTGATAGTGTGTGTGTGTCTGTGTGTGTGTGTGTGTTTGGGGGAACCCCACAGTGTATGCTTCTAAGAAAAAGTCGATGGGTGTTTGTGTGTGTTTCTTGTGTATGTGTGTGTCGAGACCACGTATGTGAGTATGTTGTGGCAGTTCCAAGCGCCAGTGTGAATGCTGTGTTGTGAGTGTGGCAGTGTGTGTTTCTGTGTGTGTTTGTGTTGGCGGGAAAACATTGTGTATGCCTGTAAGAATAAGTCGATGGATGTTTGTGTGAGTTTCATGTGTATGTGTGTGTCGCGACCACATTTGTCAATATTTTAAGGCAGTTCCAAGTGTTGATGGTTCTGCTGGATACCCATTGTGAGTGCTGTGTTGTAAGTGTGACTGTGTGTGTGTGTGTTCACGGGAAACCGTTGTGTATGCCTGTAAGAAAAAGTCGATGGGTGTTTGTGTGTGATTCTTGTGTATGTGTGTGTCGGTGAAACGTTTGTGAGTATGTTAGGGCAGTTCCAAGTGTTGATGGCTCTGCCGAGGTCCAGTGTGCGTACTGTGCTGTTAGTGTGACAGTGTGTGTGTGTGTGTGTGTGTGTGTGTTTGGGGAAACCCCACTCTGTCTCCCTGTAACAAAATGTTGATGGGTGTTTGTGTGTGTTTCTTGTGTATGTGTGTGTCGGGACCACGTTTGTTTGTATGTTAGGGCAGATTCAAGTGCCAGTGTGAATGCTGTGTTGTGAGTGTGATAGTGTGTGTGTGTGTGTGTTTGCGGAAACCATTGTGCATGACTGTAAGTAAAAGTCCATGGGAGTTTGTGTGTGTTTCTTGTGTATGTGTGTGTCGGGACCACGTTTGTGAGTATGTTAGGGCAGTTCCAACTGTTGATGGCTATGCCGGGGACCCAGTGTGAGTGCTGTGTTGTGCGTGTGATAGTGTCTGTGTGTGTGTGTGTGTGTGTGTTTTGCTGGATACCATTGTGTATGTCTGTAAGAAAAAGTCGTAGGGTGTTTTTGTGTGTTTCTTCTGCATGTGTGTTTCGGGACCACGTTTGTGAATATGTTAAGGTAATTCCAAGTGTTCATGGCTCTGCTGCAGATCCAATGTGAGTGCTCTGTCGTGAGTGTGCCTTTTGTGTGTGTGTGTGTGTGTGTGTGTGTGTTTGCAGGAAACCATTGTGTATGCCTGCAAGAAAAAGTCGATGGGTGTTTGTGTGTGTTATTTGTATATGTGTGTGTCAGGACCATGTTTGTGATTATGTTAAAGCAGTTCCAAGTGTTGACGGCTGTGTTGGAGACCCAGTGTGAGTGCTGTGTTGTGAGTGTGATAGTGTGTGTGTGTCTGTGTGTGTTTCCGAACCCCCTGTGTACGCCTGTAAGAAAAATTCCATGGGTGTTTGTGTGTGTTTCTTGTGTATGCGTGTGTCAGGAAAACGTTTGTGAGTATGTTAGGGCAGTTCCAAGTGTTGATGGCTCTGCCGAGGCCCAGTGTGAGTGCTGTGTTGCGAGTGTGACAGTGTGTGTGTGTGTGTGTGTGTGTGTTTTCGGGTTACCATTGTGTATGCCTGTATGAAAAAGTCGATGGGTGTATTTGTGTGTTCTTGCGTATTGTGTTTCAGATCCACATTTGTGAGTGTGTGAGGGCAGTTCCAAGTGTTCATGAGTTTGCTGGATATCCAGTGTGAGTGTGTGTTGTGAGTGTGACAGTGTGTGTGCGTGTCTGTGTGTGTGTTTGCAGGAAACCAGTCTGTATGCCTATAAGAAAAATTCGATGGGTGTTTGTGTGTGTTTCTTCTGTATGTGTGTGTCGGGACCACATTTGTGAATATGTTAGGGCAGTTCCAAGTGTTGATGGCTCTGCTGGAGACCCAGTGAGAGTGCTGTGTTGTGAGTGTGACAGTGTATGTGTGTCTGTGTGTGTGTGTGTTTGGGGGAACCCCACAGTGTATGCTTCTAAGAAAAAGTCGATGGGTGTTTGTGTGTGTTTCTTGTGTATGTGTGTGTCGGGACCACGTATGAGAGTATTTTGTGGCAGTTCCAAGCGCCAGAGTGAATGCTGTGTTGTGAGTGTGGCAGTGTGTGTTTCTGTGTGTGTTTGTGTTGGCGGGAAAACATTGTGTATGCCTGTAAGAATAAGTCGATGGATGTGTGTGTGAGTTTCATGTGTATGTGTGTGTCGTGACCACATTTGTCAATATTTTAAGGCAGTTCCAAGTGTTGATGGTTCTGCTGGATACCCATTGTGAGTGGTGTGTTGTAAGTGTGACTGTGTGTGTGTGTGTTCAAGGGAAACCGTTGTGTATGCCTGTAAGAAAAAGTCGATGGGTGTTTGTGTGCGTTTCTTGTGTATGTGTGTGTCGGGAAAACGTTTGGGAGTATGTTAGGGCAGTTCCAAGTGTTGATGGCTCTGCCGAGGACCAGTGTGAGTGCTGTGTTGTGAGTGTGACAGTGTGTGTGTGTGTGTGTGTGTGTGTGTGTTTTCGGGTAACCATTGTGTATGCCTGTATGAAAAAGTCGATGGGTGTATTTGTGTGTTCTTGCGTATTGTGTTTCAGATCCACATTTGTGAGTGTGTGAGGGCAGTTCCAAGTCTTCATGAGTTTGCAGGACATCCAGTGTGAGTGTGTGTTGTGAGTGTGACAGTGTGTGTGCGTGTCTGTGTGTGTGTTTGCAGGAAACCAGTCTGTATGCCTATAAGAAAAATTCGATGGGTGTTTGTGTGTGTTTTTTCTGTATGTGTGTGTCGGGACCACATTTGTGAATATGTTAGGGCAGTTCCAAGTGTTGATGGCTCTGCTGGAGACCCAGTGAGAGTGCTGTGTTGTGAGTGTGATAGTGTGTGTGTGTCTGTGTGTGTGTGTGTGTTTGGGGGAACCCCACAGTGTATGCTTCTAAGAAAAAGTCGATGGGTGTTTGTGTGTGTTTCTTGTGTATGTGTGTGTCGAGACCACGTATGTGAGTATGTTGTGGCAGTTCCAAGCGCCAGTGTGAATGCTGTGTTGTGAGTGTGGCAGTGTGTGTTTCTGTGTGTGTTTGTGTTGGCGGGAAAACATTGTGTATGCCTGTAAGAATAAGTCGATGGATGTTTGTGTGAGTTTCATGTGTATGTGTGTGTCGCGACCACATTTGTCAATATTTTAAGGCAGTTCCAAGTGTTGATGGTTCTGCTGGATACCCATTGTGAGTGCTGTGTTGTAAGTGTGACTGTGTGTGTGTGTGTTCACGGGAAACCGTTGTGTATGCCTGTAAGAAAAAGTCGATGGGTGTTTGTGTGTGATTCTTGTGTATGTGTGTGTCGGTGAAACGTTTGTGAGTATGTTAGGGCAGTTCCAAGTGTTGATGGCTCTGCCGAGGTCCAGTGTGCGTACTGTGCTGTTAGTGTGACAGTGTGTGTGTGTGTGTGTGTGTGTGTGTTTGGGGAAACCCCACTCTGTCTCCCTGTAACAAAATGTTGATGGGTGTTTGTGTGTGTTTCTTCTGTATGTGTGTGTCGGGACCACGTTTGTTTGTATGTTAGGGCAGATTCAAGTGCCAGTGTGAATGCTGTGTTGTGAGTGTGATAGTGTGTGTGTGTGTGTGTTTGCGGAAACCATTGTGCATGACTGTAAGTAAAAGTCCATGGGAGTTTGTGTGTGTTTCTTGTGTATGTGTGTGTCGGGACCACGTTTGTGAGTATGTTAGGGCAGTTCCAACTGTTGATGGCTATGCCGGGGACCCAGTGTGAGTGCTGTGTTGTGCGTGTGATAGTGTCTGTGTGTGTGTGTGTGTGTGTGTTTTGCTGGATACCATTGTGTATGTCTGTAAGAAAAAGTCGTAGGGTGTTTTTGTGTGTTTCTTCTGCATGTGTGTTTCGGGACCACGTTTGTGAATATGTTAAGGTAATTCCAAGTGTTCATGGCTCTGCTGCAGATCCAATGTGAGTGCTCTGTCGTGAGTGTGCCTTTTGTGTGTGTGTGTGTGTGTGTGTGTGTGTTTGCAGGAAACCATTGTGTATGCCTGCAAGAAAAAGTCGATGGGTGTTTGTGTGTGTTATTTGTATATGTGTGTGTCAGGACCATGTTTGTGATTATGTTAAAGCAGTTCCAAGTGTTGACGGCTGTGTTGGAGACCCAGTGTGAGTGCTGTGTTGTGAGTGTGATAGTGTGTGTGTGTCTGTGTGTGTTTCCGAACCCCCTGTGTACGCCTGTAAGAAAAATTCCATGGGTGTTTGTGTGTGTTTCTTGTGTATGCGTGTGTCAGGAAAACGTTTGTGAGTATGTTAGGGCAGTTCCAAGTGTTGATGGCTCTGCCGAGGCCCAGTGTGAGTGCTGTGTTGCGAGTGTGACAGTGTGTGTGTGTGTGTGTGTGTGTGTTTTCGGGTTACCATTGTGTATGCCTGTATGAAAAAGTCGATGGGTGTATTTGTGTGTTCTTGCGTATTGTGTTTCAGATCCACATTTGTGAGTGTGTGAGGGCAGTTCCAAGTGTTCATGAGTTTGCTGGATATCCAGTGTGAGTGTGTGTTGTGAGTGTGACAGTGTGTGTGCGTGTCTGTGTGTGTGTTTGCAGGAAACCAGTCTGTATGCCTATAAGAAAAATTCGATGGGTGTTTGTGTGTGTTTCTTCTGTATGTGTGTGTCGGGACCACATTTGTGAATATGTTAGGGCAGTTCCAAGTGTTGATGGCTCTGCTGGAGACCCAGTGAGAGTGCTGTGTTGTGAGTGTGACAGTGTATGTGTGTCTGTGTGTGTGTGTGTTTGGGGGAACCCCACAGTGTATGCTTCTAAGAAAAAGTCGATGGGTGTTTGTGTGTGTTTCTTGTGTATGTGTGTGTCGGGACCACGTATGAGAGTATTTTGTGGCAGTTCCAAGCGCCAGAGTGAATGCTGTGTTGTGAGTGTGGCAGTGTGTGTTTCTGTGTGTGTTTGTGTTGGCGGGAAAACATTGTGTATGCCTGTAAGAATAAGTCGATGGATGTGTGTGTGAGTTTCATGTGTATGTGTGTGTCGTGACCACATTTGTCAATATTTTAAGGCAGTTCCAAGTGTTGATGGTTCTGCTGGATACCCATTGTGAGTGGTGTGTTGTAAGTGTGACTGTGTGTGTGTGTGTTCAAGGGAAACCGTTGTGTATGCCTGTAAGAAAAAGTCGATGGGTGTTTGTGTGCGTTTCTTGTGTATGTGTGTGTCGGGAAAACGTTTGGGAGTATGTTAGGGCAGTTCCAAGTGTTGATGGCTCTGCCGAGGACCAGTGTGAGTGCTGTGTTGTGAGTGTGACAGTGTGTGTGTGTGTGTGTGTGTGTGTGTGTTTTCGGGTAACCATTGTGTATGCCTGTATGAAAAAGTCGATGGGTGTATTTGTGTGTTCTTGCGTATTGTGTTTCAGATCCACATTTGTGAGTGTGTGAGGGCAGTTCCAAGTCTTCATGAGTTTGCAGGACATCCAGTGTGAGTGTGTGTTGTGAGTGTGACAGTGTGTGTGCGTGTCTGTGTGTGTGTTTGCAGGAAACCAGTCTGTATGCCTATAAGAAAAATTCGATGGGTGTTTGTGTGTGTTTTTTCTGTATGTGTGTGTCGGGACCACATTTGTGAATATGTTAGGGCAGTTCCAAGTGTTGATGGCTCTGCTGGAGACCCAGTGAGAGTGCTGTGTTGTGAGTGTGATAGTGTGTGTGTGTCTGTGTGTGTGTGTGTGTTTGGGGGAACCCCACAGTGTATGCTTCTAAGAAAAAGTCGATGGGTGTTTGTGTGTGTTTCTTGTGTATGTGTGTGTCGAGACCACGTATGTGAGTATGTTGTGGCAGTTCCAAGCGCCAGTGTGAATGCTGTGTTGTGAGTGTGGCAGTGTGTGTTTCTGTGTGTGTTTGTGTTGGCGGGAAAACATTGTGTATGCCTGTAAGAATAAGTCGATGGATGTTTGTGTGAGTTTCATGTGTATGTGTGTGTCGCGACCACATTTGTCAATATTTTAAGGCAGTTCCAAGTGTTGATGGTTCTGCTGGATACCCATTGTGAGTGCTGTGTTGTAAGTGTGACTGTGTGTGTGTGTGTTCACGGGAAACCGTTGTGTATGCCTGTAAGAAAAAGTCGATGGGTGTTTGTGTGTGATTCTTGTGTATGTGTGTGTCGGTGAAACGTTTGTGAGTATGTTAGGGCAGTTCCAAGTGTTGATGGCTCTGCCGAGGTCCAGTGTGCGTACTGTGCTGTTAGTGTGACAGTGTGTGTGTGTGTGTGTGTGTGTGTGTTTGGGGAAACCCCACTCTGTCTCCCTGTAACAAAATGTTGATGGGTGTTTGTGTGTGTTTCTTCTGTATGTGTGTGTCGGGACCACGTTTGTTTGTATGTTAGGGCAGATTCAAGTGCCAGTGTGAATGCTGTGTTGTGAGTGTGATAGTGTGTGTGTGTGTGTGTTTGCGGAAACCATTGTGCATGACTGTAAGTAAAAGTCCATGGGAGTTTGTGTGTGTTTCTTGTGTATGTGTGTGTCGGGACCACGTTTGTGAGTATGTTAGGGCAGTTCCAACTGTTGATGGCTATGCCGGGGACCCAGTGTGAGTGCTGTGTTGTGCGTGTGATAGTGTCTGTGTGTGTGTGTGTGTGTTTTGCTGGATACCATTGTGTATGTCTGTAAGAAAAAGTCGTAGGGTGTTTTTGTGTGTTTCTTCTGCATGTGTGTTTCGGGACCACGTTTGTGAATATGTTAAGGTAATTCCAAGTGTTCATGGCTCTGCTGGAGATCCAATGTGAGTGCTCTGTCGTGAGTGTGCCTTTTGTGTGTGTGTGTGTGTGTGTGTGTGTTTGCAGGAAACCATTGTGTATGCCTGCAAGAAAAAGTCGATGGGTGTTTGTGTGTGTTATTTGTATATGTGTGTGTCAGGACCATGTTTGTGATTATGTTAAAGCAGTTCCAAGTGTTGACGGCTGTGTTGGAGACCCAGTGTGAGTGCTGTGTTGTGAGTGTGATAGTGTGTGTGTGTCTGTGTGTGTTTCCGAACCCCCTGTGTACGCCTGTAAGAAAAATTCCATGGGTGTTTGTGTGTGTTTCTTGTGTATGCGTGTGTCAGGAAAACGTTTGTGAGTATGTTAGGGCAGTTCCAAGTGTTGATGGCTCTGCCGAGGCCCAGTGTGAGTGCTGTGTTGCGAGTGTGACAGTGTGTGTGTGTGTGTGTGTGTGTGTGTTTTCGGGTTACCATTGTGTATGCCTGTATGAAAAAGTCGATGGGTGTATTTGTGTGTTCTTGCGTATTGTGTTTCAGATCCACATTTGTGAGTGTGTGAGGGCAGTTCCAAGTGTTCATGAGTTTGCTGGATATCCAGTGTGAGTGTGTGTTGTGAGTGTGACAGTGTGTGTGCGTGTCTGTGTGTGTGTTTGCAGGAAACCAGTCTGTATGCCTATAAGAAAAATTCGATGGGTGTTTGTGTGTGTTTCTTCTGTATGTGTGTGTCGGGACCACATTTGTGAATATGTTAGGGCAGTTCCAAGTGTTGATGGCTCTGCTGGAGACCCAGTGAGAGTGCTGTGTTGTGAGTGTGACAGTGTGTGTGTGTCTGTGTGTGTGTGTGTGTTTGGGGGAACCCCACAGTGTATGCTTCTAAGAAAAAGTCGATGGGTGTTTGTGTGTGTTTCTTGTGTATGTGTGTGTCGGGACCACGTATGAGAGTATTTTGTGGCAGTTCCAAGCGCCAGAGTGAATGCTGTGTTGTGAGTGTGGCAGTGTGTGTTTCTGTGTGTGTTTGTGTTGGCGGGAAAACATTGTGTATGCCTGTAAGAATAAGTCGATGGATGTTTGTGTGAGTTTCATGTGTATGTGTGTGTCGCGACCACATTTGTCAATATTTTAAGGCAGTTCCAAGTGTTGATGGTTCTGCTGGATACCCATTGTGAGTGGTGTGTTGTAAGTGTGACTGTGTGTGTGTGTGTTCAAGGGAAACCGTTGTGTATGCCTGTAAGAAAAAGTCGATGGGTGTTTGTGTGCGTTTCTTGTGTATGTGTGTGTCGGGAAAACGTTTGGGAGTATGTTAGGGCAGTTCCAAGTGTTGATGGCTCTGCCGAGGACCAGTGTGAGTGCTGTGTTGCGAGTGTGACAGTGTGTGTGTGTGTGTGTGTGTGTGTGTTTTCGGGTAACCATTGTGTATGCCTGTATGAAAAAGTCGATGGGTGTATTTGTGTGTTCTTGCGTATTGTGTTTCAGATCCACATTTGTGAGTGTGTGAGGGCAGTTCCAAGTCTTCATGAGTTTGCAGGATATCCAGTGTGAGTGTGTGTTGTGAGTGTGACAGTGTGTGTGCGTGTCTGTGTGTGTGTTTGCAGGAAACCAGTCTGTATGCCTATAAGAAAAATTCGATGGGTGTTTGTGTGTGTTTTTTCTGTATGTGTGTGTCGGGACCACATTTGTGAATATGTTAGGGCAGTTCCAAGTGTTGATGGCTCTGCTGGAGACCCAGTGAGAGTGCTGTGTTGTGAGTGTGATAGTGTGTGTGTGTCTGTGTGTGTGTGTGTGTTTGGGGGAACCCCACAGTGTATGCTTCTAAGAAAAAGTCGATGGGTGTTTGTGTGTGTTTCTTGTGTATGTGTGTGTCGAGACCACGTATGTGAGTATGTTGTGGCAGTTCCAAGCGCCAGTGTGAATGCTGTGTTGTGAGTGTGGCAGTGTGTGTTTCTGTGTGTGTTTGTGTTGGCGGGAAAACATTGTGTATGCCTGTAAGAATAAGTCGATGGATGTTTGTGTGAGTTTCATGTGTATGTGTGTGTCGCGACCACATTTGTCAATATTTTAAGGCAGTTCCAAGTGTTGATGGTTCTGCTGGATACCCATTGTGAGTGCTGTGTTGTAAGTGTGACTGTGTGTGTGTGTGTTCACGGGAAACCGTTGTGTATGCCTGTAAGAAAAAGTCGATGGGTGTTTGTGTGTGATTCTTGTGTATGTGTGTGTCGGTGAAACGTTTGTGAGTATGTTAGGGCAGTTCCAAGTGTTGATGGCTCTGCCGAGGTCCAGTGTGCGTACTGTGCTGTTAGTGTGACAGTGTGTGTGTGTGTGTGTGTGTGTGTGTGTGTTTGGGGAAACCCCACTCTGTCTCCCTGTAACAAAATGTTGATGGGTGTTTGTGTGTGTTTCTTCTGTATGTGTGTGTCGGGACCACGTTTGTTTGTATGTTAGGGCAGATTCAAGTGCCAGTGTGAATGCTGTGTTGTGAGTGTGATAGTGTGTGTGTGTGTGTGTTTGCGGAAACCATTGTGCATGACTGTAAGTAAAAGTCCATGGGAGTTTGTGTGTGTTTCTTGTGTATGTGTGTGTCGGGACCACGTTTGTGAGTATGTTAGGGCAGTTCCAACTGTTGATGGCTATGCCGGGGACCCAGTGTGAGTGCTGTGTTGTGCGTGTGATAGTGTCTGTGTTTGTGTGTGTGTGTTTTGCTGGATACCATTGTGTATGTCTGTAAGAAAAAGTCGTAGGGTGTTTTTGTGTGTTTCTTCTGCATGTGTGTTTCGGGACCACGTTTGTGAATATGTTAAGGTAATTCCAAGTGTTCATGGCTCTGCTGGAGATCCAATGTGAGTGCTCTGTCGTGAGTGTGCCTTTTGTGTGTGTGTGTGTGTGTGTGTGTGTTTGCAGGAAACCATTGTGTATGCCTGCAAGAAAAAGTCGATGGGTGTTTGTGTGTGTTATTTGTATATGTGTGTGTCAGGACCATGTTTGTGATTATGTTAAAGCAGTTCCAAGTGTTGACGGCTGTGTTGGAGACCCAGTGTGAGTGCTGTGTTGTGAGTGTGATAGTGTGTGTGTGTCTGTGTGTGTTTCCGAACCCCCTGTGTACGCCTGTAAGAAAAATTCCATGGGTGTTTGTGTGTGTTTCTTGTGTATGCGTGTGTCAGGAAAACGTTTGTGAGTATGTTAGGGCAGTTCCAAGTGTTGATGGCTCTGCCGAGGCCCAGTGTGAGTGCTGTGTTGCGAGTGTGACAGTGTGTGTGTGTGTGTGTGTGTGTTTTCGGGTTACCATTGTGTATGCCTGTATGAAAAAGTCGATGGGTGTATTTGTGTGTTCTTGCGTATTGTGTTTCAGATCCACATTTGTGAGTGTGTGAGGGCAGTTCCAAGTGTTCATGAGTTTGCTGGATATCCAGTGTGAGTGTGTGTTGTGAGTGTGACAGTGTGTGTGCGTGTCTGTGTGTGTGTTTGCAGGAAACCAGTCTGTATGCCTATAAGAAAAATTCGATGGGTGTTTGTGTGTGTTTCTTCTGTATGTGTGTGTCGGGACCACATTTGTGAATATGTTAGGGCAGTTCCAAGTGTTGATGGCTCTGCTGGAGACCCAGTGAGAGTGCTGTGTTGTGAGTGTGACAGTGTGTGTGTGTCTGTGTGTGTGTGTGTGTTTGGGGGAACCCCACAGTGTATGCTTCTAAGAAAAAGTCGATGGGTGTTTGTGTGTGTTTCTTGTGTATGTGTGTGTCGGGACCACGTATGAGAGTATTTTGTGGCAGTTCCAAGCGCCAGAGTGAATGCTGTGTTGTGAGTGTGGCAGTGTGTGTTTCTGTGTGTGTTTGTGTTGGCGGGAAAACATTGTGTATGCCTGTAAGAATAAGTCGATGGATGTTTGTGTGAGTTTCATGTGTATGTGTGTGTCGCGACCACATTTGTCAATATTTTAAGGCAGTTCCAAGTGTTGATGGTTCTGCTGGATACCCATTGTGAGTGGTGTGTTGTAAGTGTGACTGTGTGTGTGTGTGTTCAAGGGAAACCGTTGTGTATGCCTGTAAGAAAAAGTCGATGGGTGTTTGTGTGCGTTTCTTGTGTATGTGTGTGTCGGGAAAACGTTTGGGAGTATGTTAGGGCAGTTCCAAGTGTTGATGGCTCTGCCGAGGACCAGTGTGAGTGCTGTGTTGCGAGTGTGACAGTGTGTGTGTGTGTGTGTGTGTGTGTGTGTTTTCGGGTAACCATTGTGTATGCCTGTATGAAAAAGTCGATGGGTGTATTTGTGTGTTCTTGCGTATTGTGTTTCAGATCCACATTTGTGAGTGTGTGAGGGCAGTTCCAAGTCTTCATGAGTTTGCAGGATATCCAGTGTGAGTGTGTGTTGTGAGTGTGACAGTGTGTGTGCGTGTCTGTGTGTGTGTTTGCAGGAAACCAGTCTGTATGCCTATAAGAAAAATTCGATGGGTGTTTGTGTGTGTTTTTTCTGTATGTGTGTGTCGGGACCACATTTGTGAATATGTTAGGGCAGTTCCAAGTGTTGATGGCTCTGCTGGAGACCCAGTGAGAGTGCTGTGTTGTGAGTGTGATAGTGTGTGTGTGTCTGTGTGTGTGTGTGTGTTTGGGGGAACCCCACAGTGTATGCTTCTAAGAAAAAGTCGATGGGTGTTTGTGTGTGTTTCTTGTGTATGTGTGTGTCGAGACCACGTATGTGAGTATGTTGTGGCAGTTCCAAGCGCCAGTGTGAATGCTGTGTTGTGAGTGTGGCAGTGTGTGTTTCTGTGTGTGTTTGTGTTGGCGGGAAAACATTGTGTATGCCTGTAAGAATAAGTCGATGGATGTTTGTGTGAGTTTCATGTGTATGTGTGTGTCGCGACCACATTTGTCAATATTTTAAGGCAGTTCCAAGTGTTGATGGTTCTGCTGGATACCCATTGTGAGTGCTGTGTTGTAAGTGTGACTGTGTGTGTGTGTGTTCACGGGAAACCGTTGTGTATGCCTGTAAGAAAAAGTCGATGGGTGTTTGTGTGTGATTCTTGTGTATGTGTGTGTCGGTGAAACGTTTGTGAGTATGTTAGGGCAGTTCCAAGTGTTGATGGCTCTGCCGAGGTCCAGTGTGCGTACTGTGCTGTTAGTGTGACAGTGTGTGTGTGTGTGTGTGTGTGTGTTTGGGGAAACCCCACTCTGTCTCCCTGTAACAAAATGTTGATGGGTGTTTGTGTGTGTTTCTTGTGTATGTGTGTGTCGGGACCACGTTTGTTTGTATGTTAGGGCAGATTCAAGTGCCAGTGTGAATGCTGTGTTGTGAGTGTGATAGTGTGTGTGTGTGTGTGTTTGCGGAAACCATTGTGCATGACTGTAAGTAAAAGTCCATGGGAGTTTGTGTGTGTTTCTTGTGTATGTGTGTGTCGGGACCACGTTTGTGAGTATGTTAGGGCAGTTCCAACTGTTGATGGCTATGCCGGGGACCCAGTGTGAGTGCTGTGTTGTGCGTGTGATAGTGTCTGTGTGTGTGTGTGTGTGTGTGTTTTGCTGGATAACATTGTGTATGTCTGTAAGAAAAAGTCGTAGGGTGTTTTTGTGTGTTTCTTCTGCATGTGTGTTTCGGGACCACGTTTGTGAATATGTTAAGGTAATTCCAAGTGTTCATGGCTCTGCTGGAGATCCAATGTGAGTGCTCTGTCGTGAGTGTGCCTTTTGTGTGTGTGTGTGTGTGTGTGTGTGTTTGCAGGAAACCATTGTGTATGCCTGCAAGAAAAAGTCGATGGGTGTTTGTGTGTGTTATTTGTATATGTGTGTGTCAGGACCATGTTTGTGATTATGTTAAAGCAGTTCCAAGTGTTGACGGCTGTGTTGGAGACCCAGTGTGAGTGCTGTGTTGTGAGTGTGATAGTGTGTGTGTGTCTGTGTGTGTTTCCGAACCCCCTGTGTACGCCTGTAAGAAAAATTCCATGGGTGTTTGTGTGTGTTTCTTGTGTATGCGTGTGTCAGGAAAACGTTTGTGAGTATGTTAGGGCAGTTCCAAGTGTTGATGGCTCTGCCGAGGCCCAGTGTGAGTTCTGTGTTGCGAGTGTGACAGTGTGTGTGTGTGTGTGTGTGTGTTTTCGGGTTACCATTGTGTATGCCTGTATGAAAAAGTCGATGGGTGTATTTGTGTGTTCTTGCGTATTGTGTTTCAGATCCACATTTGTGAGTGTGTGAGGGCAGTTCCAAGTGTTCATGAGTTTGCTGGACATCCAGTGTGAGTGTGTGTTGTGAGTGTGACAGTGTGTGTGCGTGTCTGTGTGTGTGTTTGCAGGAAACCAGTCTGTATGCCTATAAGAAAAATTCGATGGGTGTTTGTGTGTGTTTCTTCTGTATGTGTGTGTCGGGACCACATTTGTGAATATGTTAGGGCAGTTCCAAGTGTTGATGGCTCTGCTGGAGACCCAGTGAGAGTGCTGTGTTGTGAGTGTGACAGTGTGTGTGTGTCTGTGTGTGTGTGTGTGTTTGGGGGAACCCCACAGTGTATGCTTCTAAGAAAAAGTCGATGGGTGTTTGTGTGTGTTTCTTGTGTATGTGTGTGTCGGGACCACGTATGAGAGTATTTTGTGGCAGTTCCAAGCGCCAGAGTGAATGCTGTGTTGTGAGTGTGGCAGTGTGTGTTTCTGTGTGTGTTTGTGTTGGCGGGAAAACATTGTGTATGCCTGTAAGAATAAGTCGATGGATGTTTGTGTGAGTTTCATGTGTATGTGTGTGTCGCGACCACATTTGTCAATATTTTAAGGCAGTTCCAAGTGTTGATGGTTCTGCTGGATACCCATTGTGAGTGCTGTGTTGTAAGTGTGACTGTGTGTGTGTGTGTTCACGGGAAACCGTTGTGTATGCCTGTAAGAAAAAGTCGATGGGTGTTTGTGTGCGTTTCTTGTGTATGTGTGTGTCGGGAAAACGTTTGGGAGTATGTTAGGGCAGTTCCAAGTGTTGATGGCTCTGTCGAGGACCAGTGTGAGTGCTGTGTTGCGAGTGTGACAGTGTGTGTGTGTGTGTGTGTGTGTGTGTTTTCGGGTAACCATTGTGTATGCCTGTATGAAAAAGTCGATGGGTGTATTTGTGTGTTCTTGCGTATTGTGTTTCAGATCCACATTTGTGAGTGTGTGAGGGCAGTTCCAAGTCTTCATGAGTTTGCAGGATATCCAGTGTGAGTGTGTGTTGTGAGTGTGACAGTGTGTGTGCGTGTCTGTGTGTGTGTTTGCAGGAAACCAGTCTGTATGCCTATAAGAAAAATTCGATGTGTGTTTGTGTGTGTTTTTTCTGTATGTGTGTGTCGGGACCACATTTGTGAATATGTTAGGGCAGTTCCAAGTGTTGATGGCTCTGCTGGAGACCCAGTGAGAGTGCTGTGTTGTGAGTGTGATAGTGTGTGTGTGTCTGTGTGTGTGTGTGTGTTTGGGGGAACCCCACAGTGTATGCTTCTAAGAAAAAGTCGATGGGTGTTTGTGTGTGTTTCTTGTGTATGTGTGTGTCGAGACCACGTATGTGAGTATGTTGTGGCAGTTCCAAGCGCCAGTGTGAATGCTGTGTTGTGAGTGTGGCAGTGTGTGTTTCTGTGTGTGTTTGTGTTGGCGGGAAAACATTGTGTATGCCTGTAAGAATAAGTCGATGGATGTTTGTGTGAGTTTCATGTGTATGTGTGTGTCGCGACCACATTTGTCAATATTTTAAGGCAGTTCCAAGTGTTGATGGTTCTGCTGGATACCCATTGTGAGTGCTGTGTTGTAAGTGTGACTGTGTGTGTGTGTGTTCACGGGAAACCGTTGTGTATGCCTGTAAGAAAAAGTCGATGGGTGTTTGTGTGTGATTCTTGTGTATGTGTGTGTCGGTGAAACGTTTGTGAGTATGTTAGGGCAGTTCCAAGTGTTGATGGCTCTGCCGAGGTCCAGTGTGCGTACTGTGCTGTTAGTGTGACAGTGTGTGTGTGTGTGTGTGTGTGTGTGTGTGTTTGGGGAAACCCCACTCTGTCTCCCTGTAACAAAATGTTGATGGGTGTTTGTGTGTGTTTCTTCTGTATGTGTGTGTCGGGACCACGTTTGTTTGTATGTTAGGGCAGATTCAAGTGCCAGTGTGAATGCTGTGTTGTGAGTGTGATAGTGTGTGTGTGTGTGTGTTTGCGGAAACCATTGTGCATGACTGTAAGTAAAAGTCCATGGGAGTTTGTGTGTGTTTCTTGTGTATGTGTGTGTCGGGACCACGTTTGTGAGTATGTTAGGGCAGTTCCAACTGTTGATGGCTATGCCGCGGACCCAGTGTGAGTGCTGTGATGTGCGTGTGATAGTGTCTGTGTGTGTGTGTGTGTGTTTTGCTGGATACCATTGTGTATGTCTGTAAGAAAAAGTCGTAGGGTGTTTTTGTGTGTTTCTTCTGCATGTGTGTTTCGGGACCACGTTTGTGAATATGTTAAGGTAATTCCAAGTGTTCATGGCTCTGCTGGAGATCCAATGTGAGTGCTCTGTCGTGAGTGTGCCTTTTGTGTGTGTGTGTGTGTGTGTTTGCAGGAAACCATTGTGTATGCCTGCAAGAAAAAGTCGATGGGTGTTTGTGTGTGTTATTTGTATATGTGTGTGTCAGGACCATGTTTGTGATTATGTTAAAGCAGTTCCAAGTGTTGACGGCTGTGTTGGAGACCCAGTGTGAGTGCTGTGTTGTGAGTGTGATAGTGTGTGTGTGTCTGTGTGTGTTTCCGAACCCCCTGTGTACGCCTGTAAGAAAAATTCCATGGGTGTTTGTGTGTGTTTCTTGTGTATGCGTGTGTCAGGAAAACGTTTGTGAGTATGTTAGGGCAGTTCCAAGTGTTGATGGCTCTGCCGAGGCCCAGTGTGAGTGCTGTGTTGCGAGTGTGACAGTGTGTGTGTGTGTGTGTGTGTGTGTGTTTTCGGGTTACCATTGTGTATGCCTGTATGAAAAAGTCGATGGGTGTATTTGTGTGTTCTTGCGTATTGTGTTTCAGATCCACATTTGTGAGTGTGTGAGGGCAGTTCCAAGTGTTCATGAGTTTGCTGGATATCCAGTGTGAGTGTGTGTTGTGAGTGTGACAGTGTGTGTGCGTGTCTGTGTGTGTGTTTGCAGGAAACCAGTCTGTATGCCTATAAGAAAAATTCGATGGGTGTTTGTGTGTGTTTCTTCTGTATGTGTGTGTCGGGACCACATTTGTGAATATGTTAGGGCAGTTCCAAGTGTTGATGGCTCTGCTGGAGACCCAGTGAGAGTGCTGTGTTGTGAGTGTGACAGTGTGTGTGTGTCTGTGTGTGTGTGTGTGTTTGGGGGAACCCCACAGTGTATGCTTCTAAGAAAAAGTCGATGGGTGTTTGTGTGTGTTTCTTGTGTATGTGTGTGTCGGGACCACGTATGAGAGTATTTTGTGGCAGTTCCAAGCGCCAGAGTGAATGCTGTGTTGTGAGTGTGGCAGTGTGTGTTTCTGTGTGTGTTTGTGTTGGCGGGAAAACATTGTGTATGCCTGTAAGAATAAGTCGATGGATGTTTGTGTGAGTTTCATGTGTATGTGTGTGTCGCGACCACATTTGTCAATATTTTAAGGCAGTTCCAAGTGTTGATGGTTCTGCTGGATACCCATTGTGAGTGGTGTGTTGTAAGTGTGACTGTGTGTGTGTGTGTTCAAGGGAAACCGTTGTGTATGCCTGTAAGAAAAAGTCGATGGGTGTTTGTGTGCGTTTCTTGTGTATGCGTGTGTCAGGAAAACGTTTGTGAGTATGTTAGGGCAGTTCCAAGTGTTGATGGCTCTGCCGAGGCCCAGTGTGAGTTCTGTGTTGCGAGTGTGACAGTGTGTGTGTGTGTGTGTGTGTGTTTTCGGGTTACCATTGTGTATGCCTGTATGAAAAAGTCGATGGGTGTATTTGTGTGTTCTTGCGTATTGTGTTTCAGATCCACATTTGTGAGTGTGTGAGGGCAGTTCCAAGTGTTCATGAGTTTGCTGGACATCCAGTGTGAGTGTGTGTTGTGAGTGTGACAGTGTGTGTGCGTGTCTGTGTGTGTGTTTGCAGGAAACCAGTCTGTATGCCTATAAGAAAAATTCGATGGGTGTTTGTGTGTGTTTCTTCTGTATGTGTGTGTCGGGACCACATTTGTGAATATGTTAGGGCAGTTCCAAGTGTTGATGGCTCTGCTGGAGACCCAGTGAGAGTGCTGTGTTGTGAGTGTGACAGTGTGTGTGTGTCTGTGTGTGTGTGTGTGTTTGGGGGAACCCCACAGTGTATGCTTCTAAGAAAAAGTCGATGGGTGTTTGTGTGTGTTTCTTGTGTATGTGTGTGTCGGGACCACGTATGAGAGTATTTTGTGGCAGTTCCAAGCGCCAGAGTGAATGCTGTGTTGTGAGTGTGGCAGTGTGTGTTTCTGTGTGTGTTTGTGTTGGCGGGAAAACATTGTGTATGCCTGTAAGAATAAGTCGATGGATGTTTGTGTGAGTTTCATGTGTATGTGTGTGTCGCGACCACATTTGTCAATATTTTAAGGCAGTTCCAAGTGTTGATGGTTCTGCTGGATACCCATTGTGAGTGCTGTGTTGTAAGTGTGACTGTGTGTGTGTGTGTTCAAGGGAAACCGTTGTGTATGCCTGTAAGAAAAAGTCGATGGGTGTTTGTGTGCGTTTCTTGTGTATGTGTGTGTCGGGAAAACGTTTGGGAGTATGTTAGGGCAGTTCCAAGTGTTGATGGCTCTGCCGAGGACCAGTGTGAGTGCTGTGTTGCGAGTGTGACAGTGTGTGTGTGTGTGTGTGTGTGTGTTTTCGGGTAACCATTGTGTATGCCTGTATGAAAAAGTCGATGGGTGTATTTGTGTGTTCTTGCGTATTGTGTTTCAGATCCACATTTGTGAGTGTGTGAGGGCAGTTCCAAGTCTTCATGAGTTTGCAGGATATCCAGTGTGAGTGTGTGTTGTGAGTGTGACAGTGTGTGTGCGTGTCTGTGTGTGTGTTTGCAGGAAACCAGTCTGTATGCCTATAAGAAAAATTCGATGGGTGTTTGTGTGTGTTTTTTCTGTATGTGTGTGTCGGGACCACATTTGTGAATATGTTAGGGCAGTTCCAAGTGTTGATGGCTCTGCTGGAGACCCAGTGAGAGTGCTGTGTTGTGAGTGTGATAGTGTGTGTGTGTCTGTGTGTGTGTGTGTGTTTGGGGGAACCCCACAGTGTATGCTTCTAAGAAAAAGTCGATGGGTGTTTGTGTGTGTTTCTTGTGTATGTGTGTGTCGAGACCACGTATGTGAGTATGTTGTGGCAGTTCCAAGCGCCAGTGTGAATGCTGTGTTGTGAGTGTGGCAGTGTGTGTTTCTGTGTGTGTTTGTGTTGGCGGGAAAACATTGTGTATGCCTGTAAGAATAAGTCGATGGATGTTTGTGTGAGTTTCATGTGTATGTGTGTGTCGCGACCACATTTGTCAATATTTTAAGGCAGTTCCAAGTGTTGATGGTTCTGCTGGATACCCATTGTGAGTGCTGTGTTGTAAGTGTGACTGTGTGTGTGTGTGTTCACGGGAAACCGTTGTGTATGCCTGTAAGAAAAAGTCGATGGGTGTTTGTGTGTGATTCTTGTGTATGTGTGTGTCGGTGAAACGTTTGTGAGTATGTTAGGGCAGTTCCAAGTGTTGATGGCTCTGCCGAGGTCCAGTGTGCGTACTGTGCTGTTAGTGTGACAGTGTGTGTGTGTGTGTGTGTGTGTGTGTGTTTGGGGAAACCCCACTCTGTCTCCCTGTAACAAAATGTTGATGGGTGTTTGTGTGTGTTTCTTCTGTATGTGTGTGTCGGGACCACGTTTGTTTGTATGTTAGGGCAGATTCAAGTGCCAGTGTGAATGCTGTGTTGTGAGTGTGATAGTGTGTGTGTGTGTGTGTGTTTGCGGAAACCATTGTGCATGACTGTAAGTAAAAGTCCATGGGAGTTTGTGTGTGTTTCTTGTGTATGTGTGTGTCGGGACCACGTTTGTGAGTATGTTAGGGCAGTTCCAACTGTTGATGGCTATGCCGCGGACCCAGTGTGAGTGCTGTGATGTGCGTGTGATAGTGTCTGTGTGTGTGTGTGTGTGTTTTGCTGGATACCATTGTGTATGTCTGTAAGAAAAAGTCGTAGGGTGTTTTTGTGTGTTTCTTCTGCATGTGTGTTTCGGGACCACGTTTGTGAATATGTTAAGGTAATTCCAAGTGTTCATGGCTCTGCTGGAGATCCAATGTGAGTGCTCTGTCGTGAGTGTGCCTTTTGTGTGTGTGTGTGTGTGTGTGTGTGTTTGCAGGAAACCATTGTGTATGCCTGCAAGAAAAAGTCGATGGGTGTTTGTGTGTGTTATTTGTATATGTGTGTGTCAGGACCATGTTTGTGATTATGTTAAAGCAGTTCCAAGTGTTGACGGCTGTGTTGGAGACCCAGTGTGAGTGCTGTGTTGTGAGTGTGATAGTGTGTGTGTGTCTGTGTGTGTTTCCGAACCCCCTGTGTACGCCTGTAAGAAAAATTCCATGGGTGTTTGTGTGTGTTTCTTGTGTATGCGTGTGTCAGGAAAACGTTTGTGAGTATGTTAGGGCAGTTCCAAGTGTTGATGGCTCTGCCGAGGCCCAGTGTGAGTGCTGTGTTGCGAGTGTGACAGTGTGTGTGTGTGTGTGTGTGTGTGTTTTCGGGTTACCATTGTGTATGCCTGTATGAAAAAGTCGATGGGTGTATTTGTGTGTTCTTGCGTATTGTGTTTCAGATCCACATTTGTGAGTGTGTGAGGGCAGTTCCAAGTGTTCATGAGTTTGCTGGATATCCAGTGTGAGTGTGTGTTGTGAGTGTGACAGTGTGTGTGCGTGTCTGTGTGTGTGTTTGCAGGAAACCAGTCTGTATGCCTATAAGAAAAATTCGATGGGTGTTTGTGTGTGTTTCTTCTGTATGTGTGTGTCGGGACCACATTTGTGAATATGTTAGGGCAGTTCCAAGTGTTGATGGCTCTGCTGGAGACCCAGTGAGAGTGCTGTGTTGTGAGTGTGACAGTGTGTGTGTGTCTGTGTGTGTGTGTGTGTTTGGGGGAACCCCACAGTGTATGCTTCTAAGAAAAAGTCGATGGGTGTTTGTGTGTGTTTCTTGTGTATGTGTGTGTCGGGACCACGTATGAGAGTATTTTGTGGCAGTTCCAAGCGCCAGAGTGAATGCTGTGTTGTGAGTGTGGCAGTGTGTGTTTCTGTGTGTGTTTGTGTTGGCGGGAAAACATTGTGTATGCCTGTAAGAATAAGTCGATGGATGTTTGTGTGAGTTTCATGTGTATGTGTGTGTCGCGACCACATTTGTCAATATTTTAAGGCAGTTCCAAGTGTTGATGGTTCTGCTGGATACCCATTGTGAGTGGTGTGTTGTAAGTGTGACTGTGTGTGTGTGTGTTCAAGGGAAACCGTTGTGTATGCCTGTAAGAAAAAGTCGATGGGTGTTTGTGTGCGTTTCTTGTGTATGTGTGTGTCGGGAAAACGTTTGGGAGTATGTTAGGGCAGTTCCAAGTGTTGATGGCTCTGCCGAGGACCAGTGTGAGTGCTGTGTTGTGAGTGTGACAGTGTGTGTGTGTGTGTGTGTGTGTGTGTTTTCGGGTAACCATTGTGTATGCCTGTATGAAAAAGTCGATGGGTGTATTTGTGTGTTCTTGCGTATTGTGTTTCAGATCCACATTTGTGAGTGTGTGAGGGCAGTTCCAAGTCTTCATGAGTTTGCAGGATATCCAGTGTGAGTGTGTGTTGTGAGTGTGACAGTGTGTGTGCGTGTCTGTGTGTGTGTTTGCAGGAAACCAGTCTGTATGCCTATAAGAAAAATTCGATGGGTGTTTGTGTGTGTTTTTTCTGTATGTGTGTGTCGGGACCACATTTGTGAATATGTTAGGGCAGTTCCAAGTGTTGATGGCTCTGCTGGAGACCCAGTGAGAGTGCTGTGTTGTGAGTGTGATAGTGTGTGTGTGTCTGTGTGTGTGTGTGTGTTTGGGGGAACCCCACAGTGTATGCTTCTAAGAAAAAGTCGATGGGTGTTTGTGTGTGTTTCTTGTGTATGTGTGTGTCGAGACCACGTATGTGAGTATGTTGTGGCAGTTCCAAGCGCCAGTGTGAATGCTGTGTTGTGAGTGTGGCAGTGTGTGTTTCTGTGTGTGTTTGTGTTGGCGGGAAAACATTGTGTATGCCTGTAAGAATAAGTCGATGGATGTTTGTGTGAGTTTCATGTGTATGTGTGTGTCGCGACCACATTTGTCAATATTTTAAGGCAGTTCCAAGTGTTGATGGTTCTGCTGGATACCCATTGTGAGTGCTGTGTTGTAAGTGTGACTGTGTGTGTGTGTGTTCACGGGAAACCGTTGTGTATGCCTGTAAGAAAAAGTCGATGGGTGTTTGTGTGTGATTCTTGTGTATGTGTGTGTCGGTGAAACGTTTGTGAGTATGTTAGGGCAGTTCCAAGTGTTGATGGCTCTGCCGAGGTCCAGTGTGCGTACTGTGCTGTTAGTGTGACAGTGTGTGTGTGTGTGTGTGTGTGTGTGTTTGGGGAAACCCCACTCTGTCTCCCTGTAACAAAATGTTGATGGGTGTTTGTGTGTGTTTCTTCTGTATGTGTGTGTCGGGACCACGTTTGTTTGTATGTTAGGGCAGATTCAAGTGCCAGTGTGAATGCTGTGTTGTGAGTGTGATAGTGTGTGTGTGTGTGTGTTTGCGGAAACCATTGTGCATGACTGTAAGTAAAAGTCCATGGGAGTTTGTGTGTGTTTCTTGTGTATGTGTGTGTCGGGACCACGTTTGTGAGTATGTTAGGGCAGTTCCAACTGTTGATGGCTATGCCGGGGACCCAGTGTGAGTGCTGTGTTGTGCGTGTGATAGTGTCTGTGTGTGTGTGTGTGTGTGTGTGTTTTGCTGGATACCATTGTGTATGTCTGTAAGAAAAAGTCGTAGGGTGTTTTTGTGTGTTTCTTCTGCATGTGTGTTTCGGGACCACGTTTGTGAATATGTTAAGGTAATTCCAAGTGTTCATGGCTCTGCTGGAGATCCAATGTGAGTGCTCTGTCGTGAGTGTGCCTTTTGTGTGTGTGTGTGTGTGTGTGTGTGTTTGCAGGAAACCATTGTGTATGCCTGCAAGAAAAAGTCGATGGGTGTTTGTGTGTGTTATTTGTATATGTGTGTGTCAGGACCATGTTTGTGATTATGTTAAAGCAGTTCCAAGTGTTGACGGCTGTGTTGGAGACCCAGTGTGAGTGCTGTGTTGTGAGTGTGATAGTGTGTGTGTGTCTGTGTGTGTTTCCGAACCCCCTGTGTACGCCTGTAAGAAAAATTCCATGGGTGTTTGTGTGTGTTTCTTGTGTATGCGTGTGTCAGGAAAACGTTTGTGAGTATGTTAGGGCAGTTCCAAGTGTTGATGGCTCTGCCGAGGCCCAGTGTGAGTGCTGTGTTGCGAGTGTGACAGTGTGTGTGTGTGTGTGTGTGTGTGTGTGTTTTCGGGTTACCATTGTGTATGCCTGTATGAAAAAGTCGATGGGTGTATTTGTGTGTTCTTGCGTATTGTGTTTCAGATCCACATTTGTGAGTGTGTGAGGGCAGTTCCAAGTGTTCATGAGTTTGCTGGATATCCAGTGTGAGTGTGTGTTGTGAGTGTGACAGTGTGTGTGCGTGTCTGTGTGTGTGTTTGCAGGAAACCAGTCTGTATGCCTATAAGAAAAATTCGATGGGTGTTTGTGTGTGTTTCTTCTGTATGTGTGTGTCGGGACCACATTTGTGAATATGTTAGGGCAGTTCCAAGTGTTGATGGCTCTGCTGGAGACCCAGTGAGAGTGCTGTGTTGTGAGTGTGACAGTGTGTGTGTGTCTGTGTGTGTGTGTGTGTTTGGGGGAACCCCACAGTGTATGCTTCTAAGAAAAAGTCGATGGGTGTTTGTGTGTGTTTCTTGTGTATGTGTGTGTCGGGACCACGTATGAGAGTATTTTGTGGCAGTTCCAAGCGCCAGAGTGAATGCTGTGTTGTGAGTGTGGCAGTGTGTGTTTCTGTGTGTGTTTGTGTTGGCGGGAAAACATTGTGTATGCCTGTAAGAATAAGTCGATGGATGTTTGTGTGAGTTTCATGTGTATGTGTGTGTCGCGACCACATTTGTCAATATTTTAAGGCAGTTCCAAGTGTTGATGGTTCTGCTGGATACCCATTGTGAGTGGTGTGTTGTAAGTGTGACTGTGTGTGTGTGTGTTCAAGGGAAACCGTTGTGTATGCCTGTAAGAAAAAGTCGATGGGTGTTTGTGTGCGTTTCTTGTGTATGTGTGTGTCGGGAAAACGTTTGGGAGTATGTTAGGGCAGTTCCAAGTGTTGATGGCTCTGCCGAGGACCAGTGTGAGTGCTGTGTTGTGAGTGTGACAGTGTGTGTGTGTGTGTGTGTGTGTGTGTGTGTTTTCGGGTAACCATTGTGTATGCCTGTATGAAAAAGTCGATGGGTGTATTTGTGTGTTCTTGCGTATTGTGTTTCAGATCCACATTTGTGAGTGTGTGAGGGCAGTTCCAAGTCTTCATGAGTTTGCAGGATATCCAGTGTGAGTGTGTGTTGTGAGTGTGACAGTGTGTGTGCGTGTCTGTGTGTGTGTTTGCAGGAAACCAGTCTGTATGCCTATAAGAAAAATTCGATGGGTGTTTGTGTGTGTTTTTTCTGTATGTGTGTGTCGGGACCACATTTGTGAATATGTTAGGGCAGTTCCAAGTGTTGATGGCTCTGCTGGAGACCCAGTGAGAGTGCTGTGTTGTGAGTGTGATAGTGTGTGTGTGTCTGTGTGTGTGTGTGTGTTTGGGGGAACCCCACAGTGTATGCTTCTAAGAAAAAGTCGATGGGTGTTTGTGTGTGTTTCTTGTGTATGTGTGTGTCGAGACCACGTATGTGAGTATGTTGTGGCAGTTCCAAGCGCCAGTGTGAATGCTGTGTTGTGAGTGTGGCAGTGTGTGTTTCTGTGTGTGTTTGTGTTGGCGGGAAAACATTGTGTATGCCTGTAAGAATAAGTCGATGGATGTTTGTGTGAGTTTCATGTGTATGTGTGTGTCGCGACCACATTTGTCAATATTTTAAGGCAGTTCCAAGTGTTGATGGTTCTGCTGGATACCCATTGTGAGTGCTGTGTTGTAAGTGTGACTGTGTGTGTGTGTGTTCACGGGAAACCGTTGTGTATGCCTGTAAGAAAAAGTCGATGGGTGTTTGTGTGTGATTCTTGTGTATGTGTGTGTCGGTGAAACGTTTGTGAGTATGTTAGGGCAGTTCCAAGTGTTGATGGCTCTGCCGAGGTCCAGTGTGCGTACTGTGCTGTTAGTGTGACAGTGTGTGTGTGTGTGTGTGTGTGTGTGTGTTTGGGGAAACCCCACTCTGTCTCCCTGTAACAAAATGTTGATGGGTGTTTGTGTGTGTTTCTTCTGTATGTGTGTGTCGGGACCACGTTTGTTTGTATGTTAGGGCAGATTCAAGTGCCAGTGTGAATGCTGTGTTGTGAGTGTGATAGTGTGTGTGTGTGTGTTTGCGGAAACCATTGTGCATGACTGTAAGTAAAAGTCCATGGGAGTTTGTGTGTGTTTCTTGTGTATGTGTGTGTCGGGACCACGTTTGTGAGTATGTTAGGGCAGTTCCAACTGTTGATGGCTATGCCGGGGACCCAGTGTGAGTGCTGTGTTGTGCGTGTGATAGTGTCTGTGTGTGTGTGTGTGTGTGTGTGTTTTGCTGGATACCATTGTGTATGTCTGTAAGAAAAAGTCGTAGGGTGTTTTTGTGTGTTTCTTCTGCATGTGTGTTTCGGGACCACGTTTGTGAATATGTTAAGGTAATTCCAAGTGTTCATGGCTCTGCTGGAGATCCAATGTGAGTGCTCTGTCGTGAGTGTGCCTTTTGTGTGTGTGTGTGTGTGTGTGTGTGTTTGCAGGAAACCATTGTGTATGCCTGCAAGAAAAAGTCGATGGGTGTTTGTGTGTGTTATTTGTATATGTGTGTGTCAGGACCATGTTTGTGATTATGTTAAAGCAGTTCCAAGTGTTGACGGCTGTGTTGGAGACCCAGTGTGAGTGCTGTGTTGTGAGTGTGATAGTGTGTGTGTGTCTGTGTGTGTTTCCGAACCCCCTGTGTACGCCTGTAAGAAAAATTCCATGGGTGTTTGTGTGTGTTTCTTGTGTATGCGTGTGTCAGGAAAACGTTTGTGAGTATGTTAGGGCAGTTCCAAGTGTTGATGGCTCTGCCGAGGCCCAGTGTGAGTGCTGTGTTGCGAGTGTGACAGTGTGTGTGTGTGTGTGTGTGTGTGTGTGTTTTCGGGTTACCATTGTGTATGCCTGTATGAAAAAGTCGATGGGTGTATTTGTGTGTTCTTGCGTATTGTGTTTCAGATCCACATTTGTGAGTGTGTGAGGGCAGTTCCAAGTGTTCATGAGTTTGCTGGATATCCAGTGTGAGTGTGTGTTGTGAGTGTGACAGTGTGTGTGCGTGTCTGTGTGTGTGTTTGCAGGAAACCAGTCTGTATGCCTATAAGAAAAATTCGATGGGTGTTTGTGTGTGTTTCTTCTGTATGTGTGTGTCGGGACCACATTTGTGAATATGTTAGGGCAGTTCCAAGTGTTGATGGCTCTGCTGGAGACCCAGTGAGAGTGCTGTGTTGTGAGTGTGACAGTGTGTGTGTGTCTGTGTGTGTGTGTGTGTGTTTGGGGGAACCCCACAGTGTATGCTTCTAAGAAAAAGTCGATGGGTGTTTGTGTGTGTTTCTTGTGTATGTGTGTGTCGGGACCACGTATGAGAGTATTTTGTGGCAGTTCCAAGCGCCAGAGTGAATGCTGTGTTGTGAGTGTGGCAGTGTGTGTTTCTGTGTGTGTTTGTGTTGGCGGGAAAACATTGTGTATGCCTGTAAGAATAAGTCGATGGATGTTTGTGTGAGTTTCATGTGTATGTGTGTGTCGCGACCACATTTGTCAATATTTTAAGGCAGTTCCAAGTGTTGATGGTTCTGCTGGATACCCATTGTGAGTGGTGTGTTGTAAGTGTGACTGTGTGTGTGTGTGTTCAAGGGAAACCGTTGTGTATGCCTGTAAGAAAAAGTCGATGGGTGTTTGTGTGCGTTTCTTGTGTATGTGTGTGTCGGGAAAACGTTTGGGAGTATGTTAGGGCAGTTCCAAGTGTTGATGGCTCTGCCGAGGACCAGTGTGAGTGCTGTGTTGTGAGTGTGACAGTGTGTGTGTGTGTGTGTGTGTGTTTTCGGGTAACCATTGTGTATGCCTGTATGAAAAAGTCGATGGGTGTATTTGTGTGTTCTTGCGTATTGTGTTTCAGATCCACATTTGTGAGTGTGTGAGGGCAGTTCCAAGTCTTCATGAGTTTGCAGGATATCCAGTGTGAGTGTGTGTTGTGAGTGTGACAGTGTGTGTGCGTGTCTGTGTGTGTGTTTGCAGGAAACCAGTCTGTATGCCTATAAGAAAAATTCGATGGGTGTTTGTGTGTGTTTTTTCTGTATGTGTGTGTCGGGACCACATTTGTGAATATGTTAGGGCAGTTCCAAGTGTTGATGGCTCTGCTGGAGACCCAGTGAGAGTGCTGTGTTGTGAGTGTGATAGTGTGTGTGTGTCTGTGTGTGTGTGTGTGTGTTTGGGGGAACCCCACAGTGTATGCTTCTAAGAAAAAGTCGATGGGTGTTTGTGTGTGTTTCTTGTGTATGTGTGTGTCGAGACCACGTATGTGAGTATGTTGTGGCAGTTCCAAGCGCCAGTGTGAATGCTGTGTTGTGAGTGTGGCAGTGTGTGTTTCTGTGTGTGTTTGTGTTGGCGGGAAAACATTGTGTATGCCTGTAAGAATAAGTCGATGGATGTTTCTGTGAGTTTCATGTGTATGTGTGTGTCGCGACCACATTTGTCAATATTTTAAGGCAGTTCCAAGTGTTGATGGTTCTGCTGGATACCCATTGTGAGTGCTGTGTTGTAAGTGTGACTGTGTGTGTGTGTGTGTTCACGGGAAACCGTTGTGTATGCCTGTAAGAAAAAGTCGATGGGTGTTTGTGTGTGATTCTTGTGTATGTGTGTGTCGGTGAAACGTTTGTGAGTATGTTAGGGCAGTTCCAAGTGTTGATGGCTCTGCCGAGGTCCAGTGTGCGTACTGTGCTGTTAGTGTGACAGTGTGTGTGTGTGTGTGTGTGTGTGTGTGTTTGGGGAAACCCCACTCTGTCTCCCTGTAACAAAATGTTGATGGGTGTTTGTGTGTGTTTCTTCTGTATGTGTGTGTCGGGACCACGTTTGTTTGTATGTTAGGGCAGATTCAAGTGCCAGTGTGAATGCTGTGTTGTGAGTGTGATAGTGTGTGTGTGTGTGTGTTTGCGGAAACCATTGTGCATGACTGTAAGTAAAAGTCCATGGGAGTTTGTGTGTGTTTCTTGTGTATGTGTGTGTCGGGACCACGTTTGTGAGTATGTTAGGGCAGTTCCAACTGTTGATGGCTATGCCGGGGACCCAGTGTGAGTGCTGTGTTGTGCGTGTGATAGTGTCTGTGTGTGTGTGTGTGTGTTTTGCTGGATACCATTGTGTATGTCTGTAAGAAAAAGTCGTAGGGTGTTTTTGTGTGTTTCTTCTGCATGTGTGTTTCGGGACCACGTTTGTGAATATGTTAAGGTAATTCCAAGTGTTCATGGCTCTGCTGGAGATCCAATGTGAGTGCTCTGTCGTGAGTGTGCCTTTTGTGTGTGTGTGTGTGTGTGTGTGTGTTTGCAGGAAACCATTGTGTATGCCTGCAAGAAAAAGTCGATGGGTGTTTGTGTGTGTTATTTGTATATGTGTGTGTCAGGACCATGTTTGTGATTATGTTAAAGCAGTTCCAAGTGTTGACGGCTGTGTTGGAGACCCAGTGTGAGTGCTGTGTTGTGAGTGTGATAGTGTGTGTGTGTCTGTGTGTGTTTCCGAACCCCCTGTGTACGCCTGTAAGAAAAATTCCATGGGTGTTTGTGTGTGTTTCTTGTGTATGCGTGTGTCAGGAAAACGTTTGTGAGTATGTTAGGGCAGTTCCAAGTGTTGATGGCTCTGCCGAGGCCCAGTGTGAGTGCTGTGTTGCGAGTGTGACAGTGTGTGTGTGTGTGTGTGTGTTTTCGGGTTACCATTGTGTATGCCTGTATGAAAAAGTCGATGGGTGTATTTGTGTGTTCTTGCGTATTGTGTTTCAGATCCACATTTGTGAGTGTGTGAGGGCAGTTCCAAGTGTTCATGAGTTTGCTGGATATCCAGTGTGAGTGTGTGTTGTGAGTGTGACAGTGTGTGTGCGTGTCTGTGTGTGTGTTTGCAGGAAACCAGTCTGTATGCCTATAAGAAAAATTCGATGGGTGTTTGTGTGTGTTTCTTCTGTATGTGTGTGTCGGGACCACATTTGTGAATATGTTAGGGCAGTTCCAAGTGTTGATGGCTCTGCTGGAGACCCAGTGAGAGTGCTGTGTTGTGAGTGTGACAGTGTGTGTGTGTCTGTGTGTGTGTGTGTGTTTGGGGGAACCCCACAGTGTATGCTTCTAAGAAAAAGTCGATGGGTGTTTGTGTGTGTTTCTTGTGTATGTGTGTGTCGGGACCACGTATGAGAGTATTTTGTGGCAGTTCCAAGCGCCAGAGTGAATGCTGTGTTGTGAGTGTGGCAGTGTGTGTTTCTGTGTGTGTTTGTGTTGGCGGGAAAACATTGTGTATGCCTGTAAGAATAAGTCGATGGATGTGTGTGTGAGTTTCATGTGTATGTGTGTGTCGCGACCACATTTGTCAATATTTTAAGGCAGTTCCAAGTGTTGATGGTTCTGCTGGATACCCATTGTGAGTGGTGTGTTGTAAGTGTGACTGTGTGTGTGTGTGTTCAAGGGAAACCGTTGTGTATGCCTGTAAGAAAAAGTCGATGGGTGTTTGTGTGCGTTTCTTGTGTATGTGTGTGTCGGGAAAACGTTTGGGAGTATGTTAGGGCAGTTCCAAGTGTTGATGGCTCTGCCGAGGACCAGTGTGAGTGCTGTGTTGCGAGTGTGACAGTGTGTGTGTGTGTGTGTGTGTTTTCGGGTAACCATTGTGTATGCCTGTATGAAAAAGTCGATGGGTGTATTTGTGTGTTCTTGCGTATTGTGTTTCAGATCCACATTTGTGAGTGTGTGAGGGCAGTTCCAAGTCCTCATGAGTTTGCAGGATATCCAGTGTGAGTGTGTGTTGTGAGTGTGACAGTGTGTGTGCGTGTCTGTGTGTGTGTTTGCAGGAAACCAGTCTGTATGCCTATAAGAAAAATTCGATGGGTGTTTGTGTGTGTTTTTTCTGTATGTGTGTGTCGGGACCACATTTGTGAATATGTTAGGGCAGTTCCAAGTGTTGATGGCTCTGCTGGAGACCCAGTGAGAGTGCTGTGTTGTGAGTGTGATAGTGTGTGTGTGTCTGTGTGTGTGTGTGTGTGTTTGGGGGAACCCCACAGTGTATGCTTCTAAGAAAAAGTCGATGGGTGTTTGTGTGTGTTTCTTGTGTATGTGTGTGTCGAGACCACGTATGTGAGTATGTTGTGGCAGTTCCAAGTGCCAGTGTGAATGCTGTGTTGTGAGTGTGGCAGTGTGTGTTTCTGTGTGTGTTTGTGTTGGCGGGAAAACATTGTGTATGCCTGTAAGAATAAGTCGATGGATGTTTGTGTGAGTTTCATGTGTATGTGTGTGTCGCGACCACATTTGTCAATATTTTAAGGCAGTTCCAAGTGTTGATGGTTCTGCTGGATACCCATTGTGAGTGCTGTGTTGTAAGTGTGACTGTGTGTGTGTGTGTGTTCACGGGAAACCGTTGTGTATGCCTGTAAGAAAAAGTCGATGGGTGTTTGTGTGTGATTCTTGTGTATGTGTGTGTCGGTGAAACGTTTGTGAGTATGTTAGGGCAGTTCCAAGTGTTGATGGCTCTGCCGAGGTCCAGTGTGCGTACTGTGCTGTTAGTGTGACAGTGTGTGTGTGTGTGTGTGTGTGTGTGTTTGGGGAAACCCCACTCTGTCTCCCTGTAACAAAATGTTGATGGGTGTTTGTGTGTGTTTCTTCTGTATGTGTGTGTCGGGACCACGTTTGTTTGTATGTTAGGGCAGATTCAAGTGCCAGTGTGAATGCTGTGTTGTGAGTGTGATAGTGTGTGTGTGTGTGTGTTTGCGGAAACCATTGTGCATGACTGTAAGTAAAAGTCCATGGGAGTTTGTGTGTGTTTCTTGTGTATGTGTGTGTCGGGACCACGTTTGTGAGTATGTTAGGGCAGTTCCAACTGTTGATGGCTATGCCGGGGACCCAGTGTGAGTGCTGTGTTGTGCGTGTGATAGTGTCTGTGTGTGTGTGTGTGTGTTTTGCTGGATACCATTGTGTATGTCTGTAAGAAAAAGTCGTAGGGTGTTTTTGTGTGTTTCTTCTGCATGTGTGTTTCGGGACCACGTTTGTGAATATGTTAAGGTAATTCCAAGTGTTCATGGCTCTGCTGGAGATCCAATGTGAGTGCTCTGTCGTGAGTGTGCCTTTTGTGTGTGTGTGTGTGTGTGTGTGTGTTTGCAGGAAACCATTGTGTATGCCTGCAAGAAAAAGTCGATGGGTGTTTGTGTGTGTTATTTGTATATGTGTGTGTCAGGACCATGTTTATGATTATTTTAAAGCAGTTCCAAGTGTTGACGGCTGTGTTGGAGACCCAGTGTGAGTGCTGTGTTGTGAGTGTGATAGTGTGTGTGTGTCTGTGTGTGTTTCCGAACCCCCTGTGTACGCCTGTAAGAAAAATTCCATGGGTGTTTGTGTGTGTTTCTTGTGTATGCGTGTGTCAGGAAAACGTTTGTGAGTATGTTAGGGCAGTTCCAAGTGTTGATGGCTCTGCCGAGGCCCAGTGTGAGTGCTGTGTTGCGAGTGTGACAGTGTGTGTGTGTGTGTGTGTCTTTTCGGGTTACCATTGTGTATGCCTGTATGAAAAAGTCGATGGGTGTATTTGTGTGTTCTTGCGTATTGTGTTTCAGATCCACATTTGTGAGTGTGTGAGGGCAGTTCCAAGTGTTCATGAGTTTGCTGGATATCCAGTGTGAGTGTGTGTTGTGAGTGTGACAGTGTGTGTGCGTGTCTGTGTGTGTGTTTGCAGGAAACCAGTCTGTATGCCTATAAGAAAAATTCGATGGGTGTTTGTGTGTGTTTCTTCTGTATGTGTGTGTCGGGACCACATTTGTGAATATGTTAGGGCAGTTCCAAGTGTTGATGGCTCTGCTGGAGACCCAGTGAGAGTGCTGTGTTGTGAGTGTGACAGTGTGTGTGTGTCTGTGTGTGTGTGTGTGTTTGGGGGAACCCCACAGTGTATGCTTCTAAGAAAAAGTCGATGGGTGTTTGTGTGTGTTTCTTGTGTATGTGTGTGTCGGGACCACGTATGAGAGTATTTTGTGGCAGTTCCAAGCGCCAGAGTGAATGCTGTGTTGTGAGTGTGGCAGTGTGTGTTTCTGTGTGTGTTTGTGTTGGCGGGAAAACATTGTGTATGCCTGTAAGAATAAGTCGATGGATGTTTGTGTGAGTTTCATGTGTATGTGTGTGTCGCGACCACATTTGTCAATATTTTAAGGCAGTTCCAAGTGTTGATGGTTCTGCTGGATACCCATTGTGAGTGCTGTGTTGTAAGTGTGACTGTGTGTGTGTGTGTTCAAGGGAAACCGTTGTGTATGCCTGTAAGAAAAAGTCGATGGGTGTTTGTGTGCGTTTCTTGTGTATGTGTGTGTCGGGAAAACGTTTGGGAGTATGTTAGGGCAGTTCCAAGTGTTGATGGCTCTGCCGAGGACCAGTGTGAGTGCTGTGTTGCGAGTGTGACAGTGTGTGTGTGTGTGTGTGTGTTGTTTTCGGGTAACCATTGTGTATGCCTGTATGAAAAAGTCGATGGGTGTATTTGTGTGTTCTTGCGTATTGTGTTTCAGATCCACATTTGTGAGTGTGTGAGGGCAGTTCCAAGTCTTCATGAGTTTGCAGGATATCCAGTGTGAGTGTGTGTTGTGAGTGTGACAGTGTGTGTGCGTGTCTGTGTGTGTGTTTGCAGGAAACCAGTCTGTATGCCTATAAGAAAAATTCGATGGGTGTTTGTGTGTGTTTTTTCTGTATGTGTGTGTCGGGACCACATTTGTGAATATGTTAGGGCAGTTCCAAGTGTTGATGGCTCTGCTGGAGACCCAGTGAGAGTGCTGTGTTGTGAGTGTGATAGTGTGTGTGTGTCTGTGTGTGTGTGTGTGTGTTTGGGGGAACCCCACAGTGTATGCTTCTAAGAAAAAGTCGATGGGTGTTTGTGTGTGTTTCTTGTGTATGTGTGTGTCGAGACCACGTATGTGAGTATGTTGTGGCAGTTCCAAGTGCCAGTGTGAATGCTGTGTTGTGAGTGTGGCAGTGTGTGTTTCTGTGTGTGTTGTGTTGGCGGGAAAACATTGTGTATGCCTGTAAGAATAAGTCGATGGATGTTTGTGTGAGTTTCATGTGTATGTGTGTGTCGCGACCACATTTGTCAATATTTTAAGGCAGTTCCAAGTGTTGATGGTTCTGCTGGATACCCATTGTGAGTGCTGTGTTGTAAGTGTGACTGTGTGTGTGTGTTCACGGGAAACCGTTGTGTATGCCTGTAAGAAAAAGTCGATGGGTGTTTGTGTGTGATTCTTGTGTATGTGTGTGTCGGTGAAACGTTTGTGAGTATGTTAGGGCAGTTCCAAGTGTTGATGGCTCTGCCGAGGTCCAGTGTGCGTACTGTGCTGTTAGTGTGACAGTGTGTGTGTGTGTGTGTGTGTGTGGGGGGAAACCCCACTCTGTCTCCCTGTAACAAAATGTTGATGGGTGTTTGTGTGTGTTTCTTCCGTATGTGTGTGTCGGGACCACGTTTGTTTGTATGTTAGGGCAGATTCAAGTGCCAGTGTGAATGCTGTGTTGTGAGTGTGATAGTGTGTGTGTGTGTGTGTTTGCGGAAACCATTGTGCATGACTGTAAGTAAAAGTCCATGGGAGTTTGTGTGTGTTTCTTGTGTATGTGTGTGTCGGGACCACGTTTGTGAGTATGTTAGGGCAGTTCCAACTGTTGATGGCTATGCCGGGGACCCAGTGTGAGTGCTGTGTTGTGCGTGTGATAGTGTCTGTGTGTGTGTGTGTGTGTTTTGCTGGATACCATTGTGTATGTCTGTAAGAAAAAGTCGTAGGGTGTTTTTGTGTGTTTCTTCTGCATGTGTGTTTCGGGACCACGTTTGTGAATATGTTAAGGTAATTCCAAGTGTTCATGGCTCTGCTGGAGATCCAATGTGAGTGCTCTGTCGTGAGTGTGCCTTTTGTGTGTGTGTGTGTGTGTGTGTGTGTTTGCAGGAAACCATTGTGTATGCCTGCAAGAAAAAGTCGATGGGTGTTTGTGTGTGTTATTTGTATATGTGTGTGTCAGGACCATGTTTGTGATTATGTTAAAGCAGTTCCAAGTGTTGACGGCTGTGTTGGAGACCCAGTGTGAGTGCTGTGTTGTGAGTGTGATAGTGTGTGTGTGTCTGTGTGTGTTTCCGAACCCCCTGTGTACGCCTGTAAGAAAAATTCCATGGGTGTTTGTGTGTGTTTCTTGTGTATGCGTGTGTCAGGAAAACGTTTGTGAGTATGTTAGGGCAGTTCCAAGTGTTGATGGCTCTGCCGAGGCCCAGTGTGAGTGCTGTGTTGCGAGTGTGACAGTGTGTGTGTGTGTGTGTGTGTTTTCGGGTTACCATTGTGTATGCCTGTATGAAAAAGTCGATGGGTGTATTTGTGTGTTCTTGCGTATTGTGTTTCAGATCCACATTTGTGAGTGTGTGAGGGCAGTTCCAAGTGTTCATGAGTTTGCTGGATATCCAGTGTGAGTGTGTGTTGTGAGTGTGACAGTGTGTGTGCGTGTCTGTGTGTGTGTTTGCAGGAAACCAGTCTGTATGCCTATAAGAAAAATTCGATGGGTGTTTGTGTGTGTTTCTTCTGTATGTGTGTGTCGGGACCACATTTGTGAATATGTTAGGGCAGTTCCAAGTGTTGATGGCTCTGCTGGAGACCCAGTGAGAGTGCTGTGTTGTGAGTGTGACAGTGTGTGTGTGTCTGTGTGTGTGTGTGTGTTTGGGGGAACCCCACAGTGTATGCTTCTAAGAAAAAGTCGATGGGTGTTTGTGTGTGTTTCTTGTGTATGTGTGTGTCGGGACCACGTATGAGAGTATTTTGTGGCAGTTCCAAGCGCCAGAGTGAATGCTGTGTTGTGAGTGTGGCAGTGTGTGTTTCTGTGTGTGTTTGTGTTGGCGGGAAAACATTGTGTATGCCTGTAAGAATAAGTCGATGGATGTTTGTGTGAGTTTCATGTGTATGTGTGTGTCGCGACCACATTTGTCAATATTTTAAGGCAGTTCCAAGTGTTGATGGTTCTGCTGGATACCCATTGTGAGTGGTGTGTTGTAAGTGTGACTGTGTGTGTGTGTGTTCAAGGGAAACCGTTGTGTATGCCTGTAAGAAAAAGTCGATGGGTGTTTGTGTGCGTTTCTTGTGTATGTGTGTGTCGGGAAAACGTTTGGGAGTATGTTAGGGCAGTTCCAAGTGTTGATGGCTCTGCCGAGGACCAGTGTGAGTGCTGTGTTGCGAGTGTGACAGTGTGTGTGTGTGTGTGTGTGTTGTTTTCGGGTAACCATTGTGTATGCCTGTATGAAAAAGTCGATGGGTGTATTTGTGTGTTCTTGCGTATTGTGTTTCAGATCCACATTTGTGAGTGTGTGAGGGCAGTTCCAAGTCTTCATGAGTTTGCAGGATATCCAGTGTGAGTGTGTGTTGTGAGTGTGACAGTGTGTGTGCGTGTCTGTGTGTGTGTTTGCAGGAAACCAGTCTGTATGCCTATAAGAAAAATTCGATGGGTGTTTGTGTGTGTTTTTTCTGTATGTGTGTGTCGGGACCACATTTGTGAATATGTTAGGGCAGTTCCAAGTGTTGATGGCTCTGCTGGAGACCCAGTGAGAGTGCTGTGTTGTGAGTGTGATAGTGTGTGTGTGTCTGTGTGTGTGTGTGTGTGTTTGGGGGAACCCCACAGTGTATGCTTCTAAGAAAAAGTCGATGGGTGTTTGTGTGTGTTTCTTGTGTATGTGTGTGTCGAGACCACGTATGTGAGTATGTTGTGGCAGTTCCAAGTGCCAGTGTGAATGCTGTGTTGTGAGTGTGGCAGTGTGTGTTTCTGTGTGTGTTGTGTTGGCGGGAAAACATTGTGTATGCCTGTAAGAATAAGTCGATGGATGTTTGTGTGAGTTTCATGTGTATGTGTGTGTCGCGACCACATTTGTCAATATTTTAAGGCAGTTCCAAGTGTTGATGGTTCTGCTGGATACCCATTGTGAGTGCTGTGTTGTAAGTGTGACTGTGTGTGTGTGTGTTCACGGGAAACCGTTGTGTATGCCTGTAAGAAAAAGTCGATGGGTGTTTGTGTGTGATTCTTGTGTATGTGTGTGTCGGTGAAACGTTTGTGAGTATGTTAGGGCAGTTCCAAGTGTTGATGGCTCTGCCGAGGTCCAGTGTGCGTACTGTGCTGTTAGTGTGACAGTGTGTGTGTGTGTGTGTGTGTGTGTGTGTGTTGGGGAAACCCCACTCTGTCTCCCTGTAACAAAATGTTGATGGGTGTTTGTGTGTGTTTCTTCTGTATGTGTGTCTCGGGACCACGTTTGTTTGTATGTTAGGGCAGATTCAAGTGCCAGTGTGAATGCTGTGTTGTGAGTGTGATAGTGTGTGTGTGTGTGTGTTTGCGGAAACCATTGTGCATGACTGTAAGTAAAAGTCCATGGGAGTTTGTGTGTGTTTCTTGTGTATGTGTGTGTCGGGACCACGTTTGTGAGTATGTTAGGGCAGTTCCAACTGTTGATGGCTATGCCGGGGACCCAGTGTGAGTGCTGTGTTGTGCGTGTGATAGTGTCTGTGTGTGTGTGTGTGTGTTTTGCTGGATACCATTGTGTATGTCTGTAAGAAAAAGTCGTAGGGTGTTTTTGTGTGTTTCTTCTGCATGTGTGTTTCGGGACCACGTTTGTGAATATGTTAAGGTAATTCCAAGTGTTCATGGCTCTGCTGGAGATCCAATGTGAGTGCTCTGTCGTGAGTGTGCCTTTTGTGTGTGTGTGTGTGTGTGTGTGTGTTTGCAGGAAACCACTGTGTATGCCTGCAAGAAAAAGTCGATGGGTGTTTGTGTGTGTTATTTGTATATGTGTGTGTCAGGACCATGTTTGTGATTATGTTAAAGCAGTTCCAAGTGTTGACGGCTGTGTTGGAGACCCAGTGTGAGTGCTGTGTTGTGAGTGTGATAGTGTGTGTGTGTCTGTGTGTGTTTCCGAACCCCCTGTGTACGCCTGTAAGAAAAATTCCATGGGTGTTTGTGTGTGTTTCTTGTGTATGCGTGTGTCAGGAAAACGTTTGTGAGTATGTTAGGGCAGTTCCAAGTGTTGATGGCTCTGCCGAGGCCCAGTGTGAGTGCTGTGTTGCGAGTGTGACAGTGTGTGTGTGTGTGTGTGTGTGTGTTTTCGGGTTACCATTGTGTATGCCTGTATGAAAAAGTCGATGGGTGTATTTGTGTGTTCTTGCGTATTGTGTTTCAGATCCACATTTGTGAGTGTGTGAGGGCAGTTCCAAGTCTTCATGAGTTTGCAGGATATCCAGTGTGAGTGTGTGTTGTGAGTGTGACAGTGTGTGTGCGTGTCTGTGTGTGTGTTTGCAGGAAACCAGTCTGTATGCCTATAAGAAAAATTCGATGGGTGTTTGTGTGTGTTTCTTCTGTATGTGTGTGTCGGGACCACATTTGTGAATATGTTAGGGCAGTTCCAAGTGTTGATGGCTCTGCTGGAGACCCAGTGAGAGTGCTGTGTTGTGAGTGTGACAGTGTGTGTGTGTCTGTGTGTGTGTGTGTGTTTGGGGGAACCCCACAGTGTATGCTTCTAAGAAAAAGTCGATGGGTGTTTGTGTGTGTTTCTTGTGTATGTGTGTGTCGGGACCACGTATGAGAGTATTTTGTGGCAGTTCCAAGCGCCAGAGTGAATGCTGTGTTGTGAGTGTGGCAGTGTGTGTTTCTGTGTGTGTTTGTGTTGGCGGGAAAACATTGTGTATGCCTGTAAGAATAAGTCGATGGATGTTTGTGTGAGTTTCATGTGTATGTGTGTGTCGCGACCACATTTGTCAATATTTTAAGGCAGTTCCAAGTGTTGATGGTTCTGCTGGATACCCATTGTGAGTGGTGTGTTGTAAGTGTGACTGTGTGTGTGTGTGTTCAAGGGAAACCGTTGTGTATGCCTGTAAGAAAAAGTCGATGGGTGTTTGTGTGCGTTTCTTGTGTATGTGTGTGTCGGGAAAACGTTTGGGAGTATGTTAGGGCAGTTCCAAGTGTTGATGGCTCTGCCGAGGACCAGTGTGAGTGCTGTGTTGCGAGTGTGACAGTGTGTGTGTGTGTGTGTGTGTTGTTTTCGGGTAACCATTGTGTATGCCTGTATGAAAAAGTCGATGGGTGTATTTGTGTGTTCTTGCGTATTGTGTTTCAGATCCACATTTGTGAGTGTGTGAGGGCAGTTCCAAGTCTTCATGAGTTTGCAGGATATCCAGTGTGAGTGTGTGTTGTGAGTGTGACAGTGTGTGTGCGTGTCTGTGTGTGTGTTTGCAGGAAACCAGTCTGTATGCCTATAAGAAAAATTCGATGGGTGTTTGTGTGTGTTTTTTCTGTATGTGTGTGTCGGGACCACATTTGTGAATATGTTAGGGCAGTTCCAAGTGTTGATGGCTCTGCTGGAGACCCAGTGAGAGTGCTGTGTTGTGAGTGTGATAGTGTGTGTGTGTCTGTGTGTGTGTGTGTGTGTTTGGGGGAACCCCACAGTGTATGCTTCTAAGAAAAAGTCGATGGGTGTTTGTGTGTGTTTCTTGTGTATGTGTGTGTCGAGACCACGTATGTGAGTATGTTGTGGCAGTTCCAAGTGCCAGTGTGAATGCTGTGTTGTGAGTGTGGCAGTGTGTGTTTCTGTGTGTGTTGTGTTGGCGGGAAAACATTGTGTATGCCTGTAAGAATAAGTCGATGGATGTTTGTGTGAGTTTCATGTGTATGTGTGTGTCGCGACCACATTTGTCAATATTTTAAGGCAGTTCCAAGTGTTGATGGTTCTGCTGGATACCCATTGTGAGTGCTGTGTTGTAAGTGTGACTGTGTGTGTGTGTGTTCACGGGAAACCGTTGTGTATGCCTGTAAGAAAAAGTCGATGGGTGTTTGTGTGTGATTCTTGTGTATGTGTGTGTCGGTGAAACGTTTGTGAGTATGTTAGGGCAGTTCCAAGTGTTGATGGCTCTGCCGAGGTCCAGTGTGCGTACTGTGCTGTTAGTGTGACAGTGTGTGTGTGTGTGTGTGTGTGTGTGTGGGGAAACCCCACTCTGTCTCCCTGTAACAAAATGTTGATGGGTGTTTGTGTGTGTTTCTTCTGTATGTGTGTGTCGGGACCACGTTTGTTTGTATGTTAGGGCAGATTCAAGTGCCAGTGTGAATGCTGTGTTGTGAGTGTGATAGTGTGTGTGTGTGTGTGTTTGCGGAAACCATTGTGCATGACTGTAAGTAAAAGTCCATGGGAGTTTGTGTGTGTTTCTTGTGTATGTGTGTGTCGGGACCACGTTTGTGAGTATGTTAGGGCAGTTCCAACTGTTGATGGCTATGCCGGGGACCCAGTGTGAGTGCTGTGTTGTGCGTGTGATAGTGTCTGTGTGTGTGTGTGTGTTTTGCTGGATACCATTGTGTATGTCTGTAAGAAAAAGTCGTAGGGTGTTTTTGTGTGTTTCTTCTGCATGTGTGTTTCGGGACCACGTTTGTGAATATGTTAAGGTAATTCCAAGTGTTCATGGCTCTGCTGGAGATCCAATGTGAGTGCTCTGTCGTGAGTGTGCCTTTTGTGTGTGTGTGTGTGTGTGTGTGTGTGTTTGCAGGAAACCATTGTGTATGCCTGCAAGAAAAAGTCGATGGGTGTTTGTGTGTGTTATTTGTATATGTGTGTGTCAGGACCATGTTTGTGATTATGTTAAAGCAGTTCCAAGTGTTGACGGCTGTGTTGGAGACCCAGTGTGAGTGCTGTGTTGTGAGTGTGATAGTGTGTGTGTGTCTGTGTGTGTTTCCGAACCCCCTGTGTACGCCTGTAAGAAAAATTCCATGGGTGTTTGTGTGTGTTTCTTGTGTATGCGTGTGTCAGGAAAACGTTTGTGAGTATGTTAGGGCAGTTCCAAGTGTTGATGGCTCTGCCGAGGCCCAGTGTGAGTGCTGTGTTGCGAGTGTGACAGTGTGTGTGTGTGTGTGTGTGTGTGTGTTTTCGGGTTACCATTGTGTATGCCTGTATGAAAAAGTCGATGGGTGTATTTGTGTGTTCTTGCGTATTGTGTTTCAGATCCACATTTGTGAGTGTGTGAGGGCAGTTCCAAGTGTTCATGAGTTTGCTGGATATCCAGTGTGAGTGTGTGTTGTGAGTGTGACAGTGTGTGTGCGTGTCTGTGTGTGTGTTTGCAGGAAACCAGTCTGTATGCCTATAAGAAAAATTCGATGGGTGTTTGTGTGTGTTTCTTCTGTATGTGTGTGTCGGGACCACATTTGTGAATATGTTAGGGCAGTTCCAAGTGTTGATGGCTCTGCTGGAGACCCAGTGAGAGTGCTGTGTTGTGAGTGTGACAGTGTGTGTGTGTCTGTGTGTGTGTGTGTGTGTTTGGGGGAACCCCACAGTGTATGCTTCTAAGAAAAAGTCGATGGGTGTTTGTGTGTGTTTCTTGTGTATGTGTGTGTCGGGACCACGTATGAGAGTATTTTGTGGCAGTTCCAAGCGCCAGAGTGAATGCTGTGTTGTGAGTGTGGCAGTGTGTGTTTCTGTGTGTGTTTGTGTTGGCGGGAAAACATTGTGTATGCCTGTAAGAATAAGTCGATGGATGTTTGTGTGAGTTTCATGTGTATGTGTGTGTCGCGACCACATTTGTCAATATTTTAAGGCAGTTCCAAGTGTTGATGGTTCTGCTGGATACCCATTGTGAGTGGTGTGTTGTAAGTGTGACTGTGTGTGTGTGTGTTCAAGGGAAACCGTTGTGTATGCCTGTAAGAAAAAGTCGATGGGTGTTTGTGTGCGTTTCTTGTGTATGTGTGTGTCGGGAAAACGTTTGGGAGTATGTTAGGGCAGTTCCAAGTGTTGATGGCTCTGCCGAGGACCAGTGTGAGTGCTGTGTTGCGAGTGTGACTGTGTGTGTGTGTGTGTGTGTGTGTGTGTTTTCGGGTAACCATTGTGTATGCCTGTATAAAAAGTCGATGGGTGTATTTGTGTGTTCTTGCGTATTGTGTTTCAGATCCACATTTGTGAGTGTGTGAGGGCAGTTCCAAGTCTTCATGAGTTTGCAGGATATCCAGTGTGAGTGTGTGTTGTGAGTGTGACAGTGTGTGTGCGTGTCTGTGTGTGTGTTTGCAGGAAACCAGTCTGTATGCCTATAAGAAAAATTCGATGGGTGTTTGTGTGTGTTTTTTCTGTATGTGTGTGTCGGGACCACATTTGTGAATATGTTAGGGCAGTTCCAAGTGTTGATGGCTCTGCTGGAGACCCAGTGAGAGTGCTGTGTTGTGAGTGTGATAGTGTGTGTGTGTCTGTGTGTGTGTGTGTGTTTGGGGGAACCCCACAGTGTATGCTTCTAAGAAAAAGTCGATGGGTGTTTGTGTGTGTTTCTTGTGTATGTGTGTGTCGAGACCACGTATGTGAGTATGTTGTGGCAGTTCCAAGCGCCAGTGTGAATGCTGTGTTGTGAGTGTGGCAGTGTGTGTTTCTGTGTGTGTTTGTGTTGGCGGGAAAACATTGTGTATGCCTGTAAGAATAAGTCGATGGATGTTTGTGTGAGTTTCATGTGTATGTGTGTGTCGCGACCACATTTGTCAATATTTTAAGGCAGTTCCAAGTGTTGATGGTTCTGCTGGATACCCATTGTGAGTGCTGTGTTGTAAGTGTGACTGTGTGTGTGTGTGTTCACGGGAAACCGTTGTGTATGCCTGTAAGAAAAAGTCGATGGGTGTTTGTGTGTGATTCTTGTGTATGTGTGTGTCGGTGAAACGTTTTTGAGTATGTTAGGGCAGTTCCAAGTGTTGATGGCTCTGCCGAGGTCCAGTGTGCGTACTGTGCTGTTAGTGTGACAGTGTGTGTGTGTGTGTGTGTGTGTTTGGGGAAACCCCACTCTGTCTCCCTGTAACAAAATGTTGATGGGTGTTTGTGTGTGTTTCTTCTGTATGTGTGTGTCGGGACCACGTTTGTTTGTATGTTAGGGCAGATTCAAGTGCCAGTGTGAATGCTGTGTTGTGAGTGTGATAGTGTGTGTGTGTGTGTGTGTGTTTGCGGAAACCATTGTGCATGACTGTAAGTAAAAGTCCATGGGAGTTTGTGTGTGTTTCTTGTGTATGTGTGTGTCGGGACCACGTTTGTGAGTATGTTAGGGCAGTTCCAACTGTTGATGGCTATGCCGGGGACCCAGTGTGAGTGCTGTGTTGTGCGTGTGATAGTGTCTGTGTGTGTGTGTGTGTGTTTTGCTGGATACCATTGTGTATGTCTGTAAGAAAAAGTCGTAGGGTGTTTTTGTGTGTTTCTTCTGCATGTGTGTTTCGGGACCACGTTTGTGAATATGTTAAGGTAATTCCAAGTGTTCATGGCTCTGCTGGAGATCCAATGTGAGTGCTCTGTCGTGAGTGTGCCTTTTGTGTGTGTGTGTGTGTGTGTGTTTGCAGGAAGCCATTGTGTATGCCTGCAAGAAAAAGTCGATGGGTGTTTGTGTGTGTTATTTGTATATGTGTGTGTCAGGACCATGTTTGTGATTATGTTAAAGCAGTTCCAAGTGTTGACGGCTGTGTTGGAGACCCAGTGTGAGTGCTGTGTTGTGAGTGTGATAGTGTGTGTGTGTCTGTGTGTGTTTCCGAACCCCCTGTGTACGCCTGTAAGAAAAATTCCATGGGTGTTTGTGTGTGTTTCTTGTGTATGCGTGTGTCAGGAAAACGTTTGTGAGTATGTTAGGGCAGTTCCAAGTGTTGATGGCTCTGCCGAGGCCCAGTGTGAGTGCTGTGTTGCGAGTGTGACAGTGTGTGTGTGTGTGTGTGTGTGTGTTTTCGGGTTACCATTGTGTATGCCTGTATGAAAAAGTCGATGGGTGTATTTGTGTGTTCTTGCGTATTGTGTTTCAGATCCACATTTGTGAGTGTGTGAGGGCAGTTCCAAGTGTTCATGAGTTTGCTGGATATCCAGTGTGAGTGTGTGTTGTGAGTGTGACAGTGTGTGTGCGTGTCTGTGTGTGTGTTTGCAGGAAACCAGTCTGTATGCCTATAAGAAAAATTCGATGGGTGTTTGTGTGTGTTTCTTCTGTATGTGTGTGTCGGGACCACATTTGTGAATATGTTAGGGCAGTTCCAAGTGTTGATGGCTCTGTTGGAGACCCAGTGAGAGTGCTGTGTTGTGAGTGTGACAGTGTGTGTGTGTCTGTGTGTGTGTGTGTTTGGGGGAACCCCACAGTGTATGCTTCTAAGAAAAAGTCGATGGGTGTTTGTGTGTGTTTCTTGTGTATGTGTGTGTCGGGACCACGTATGAGAGTATTTTGTGGCAGTTCCAAGCGCCAGAGTGAATGCTGTGTTGTGAGTGTGGCAGTGTGTGTTTCTGTGTGTGTTTGTGTTGGCGGGAAAACATTGTGTATGCCTGTAAGAATAAGTCGATGGATGTTTGTGTGAGTTTCATGTGTATGTGTGTGTCGCGACCACATTTGTCAATATTTTAAGGCAGTTCCAAGTGTTGATGGTTCTGCTGGATACCCATTGTGAGTGGTGTGTTGTAAGTGTGACTGTGTGTGTGTGTGTTCAAGGGAAACCGTTGTGTATGCCTGTAAGAAAAAGTCGATGGGTGTTTGTGTGCGTTTCTTGTGTATGTGTGTGTCGGGAAAACGTTTGGGAGTATGTTAGGGCAGTTCCAAGTGTTGATGGCTCTGCCGAGGACCAGTGTGAGTGCTGTGCTGTTAGTGTGACAGTGTGTGTGTGTGTGTGTGTGTGTGTGTTTGGGGAAACCCCACTCTGTCTCCCTGTAACAAAATGTTGATGGGTGTTTGTGTGTGTTTCTTCTGTATGTGTGTGTCGGGACCACGTTTGTTTGTATGTTAGGGCAGATTCAAGTGCCAGTGTGAATGCTGTGTTGTGAGTGTGATAGTGTGTGTGTGTGTGTGTTTGCGGAAACCATTGTGCATGACTGTAAGTAAAAGTCCATGGGAGTTTGTGTGTGTTTCTTGTGTATGTGTGTGTCGGGACCACGTTTGTGAGTATGTTAGGGCAGTTCCAACTGTTGATGGCTATGCCGGGGACCCAGTGTGAGTGCTGTGTTGTGCGTGTGATAGTGTCTGTGTGTGTGTGTGTGTGTTTTGCTGGATACCATTGTGTATGTCTGTAAGAAAAAGTCGTAGGGTGTTTTTGTGTGTTTCTTCTGCATGTGTGTTTCGGGACCACGTTTGTGAATATGTTAAGGTAATTCCAAGTGTTCATGGCTCTGCTGGAGATCCAATGTGAGTGCTCTGTCGTGAGTGTGCCTTTTGTGTGTGTGTGTGTGTGTGTGTGTGTTTGCAGGAAACCACTGTGTATGCCTGCAAGAAAAAGTCGATGGGTGTTTGTGTGTGTTATTTGTATATGTGTGTGTCAGGACCATGTTTGTGATTATGTTAAAGCAGTTCCAAGTGTTGACGGCTGTGTTGGAGACCCAGTGTGAGTGCTGTGTTGTGAGTGTGATAGTGTGTGTGTGTCTGTGTGTGTTTCCGAACCCCCTGTGTACGCCTGTAAGAAAAATTCCATGGGTGTTTGTGTGTGTTTCTTGTGTATGCGTGTGTCAGGAAAACGTTTGTGAGTATGTTAGGGCAGTTCCAAGTGTTGATGGCTCTGCCGAGGCCCAGTGTGAGTGCTGTGTTGCGAGTGTGACAGTGTGTGTGTGTGTGTGTGTGTGTGTGTTTTCGGGTTACCATTGTGTATGCCTGTATGAAAAAGTCGATGGGTGTATTTGTGTGTTCTTGCGTATTGTGTTTCAGATCCACATTTGTGAGTGTGTGAGGGCAGTTCCAAGTCTTCATGAGTTTGCAGGATATCCAGTGTGAGTGTGTGTTGTGAGTGTGACAGTGTGTGTGCGTGTCTGTGTGTGTGTTTGCAGGAAACCAGTCTGTATGCCTATAAGAAAAATTCGATGGGTGTTTGTGTGTGTTTCTTCTGTATGTGTGTGTCGGGACCACATTTGTGAATATGTTAGGGCAGTTCCAAGTGTTGATGGCTCTGCTGGAGACCCAGTGAGAGTGCTGTGTTGTGAGTGTGACAGTGTGTGTGTGTCTGTGTGTGTGTGTGTGTTTGGGGGAACCCCACAGTGTATGCTTCTAAGAAAAAGTCGATGGGTGTTTGTGTGTGTTTCTTGTGTATGTGTGTGTCGGGACCACGTATGAGAGTATTTTGTGGCAGTTCCAAGCGCCAGAGTGAATGCTGTGTTGTGAGTGTGGCAGTGTGTGTTTCTGTGTGTGTTTGTGTTGGCGGGAAAACATTGTGTATGCCTGTAAGAATAAGTCGATGGATGTTTGTGTGAGTTTCATGTGTATGTGTGTGTCGCGACCACATTTGTCAATATTTTAAGGCAGTTCCAAGTGTTGATGGTTCTGCTGGATACCCATTGTGAGTGGTGTGTTGTAAGTGTGACTGTGTGTGTGTGTGTTCAAGGGAAACCGTTGTGTATGCCTGTAAGAAAAAGTCGATGGGTGTTTGTGTGCGTTTCTTGTGTATGTGTGTGTCGGGAAAACGTTTGGGAGTATGTTAGGGCAGTTCCAAGTGTTGATGGCTCTGCCGAGGACCAGTGTGAGTGCTGTGTTGCGAGTGTGACAGTGTGTGTGTGTGTGTGTGTGTTGTTTTCGGGTAACCATTGTGTATGCCTGTATGAAAAAGTCGATGGGTGTATTTGTGTGTTCTTGCGTATTGTGTTTCAGATCCACATTTGTGAGTGTGTGAGGGCAGTTCCAAGTCTTCATGAGTTTGCAGGATATCCAGTGTGAGTGTGTGTTGTGAGTGTGACAGTGTGTGTGCGTGTCTGTGTGTGTGTTTGCAGGAAACCAGTCTGTATGCCTATAAGAAAAATTCGATGGGTGTTTGTGTGTGTTTTTTCTGTATGTGTGTGTCGGGACCACATTTGTGAATATGTTAGGGCAGTTCCAAGTGTTGATGGCTCTGCTGGAGACCCAGTGAGAGTGCTGTGTTGTGAGTGTGATAGTGTGTGTGTGTCTGTGTGTGTGTGTGTGTGTTTGGGGGAACCCCACAGTGTATGCTTCTAAGAAAAAGTCGATGGGTGTTTGTGTGTGTTTCTTGTGTATGTGTGTGTCGAGACCACGTATGTGAGTATGTTGTGGCAGTTCCAAGTGCCAGTGTGAATGCTGTGTTGTGAGTGTGGCAGTGTGTGTTTCTGTGTGTGTTGTGTTGGCGGGAAAACATTGTGTATGCCTGTAAGAATAAGTCGATGGATGTTTGTGTGAGTTTCATGTGTATGTGTGTGTCGCGACCACATTTGTCAATATTTTAAGGCAGTTCCAAGTGTTGATGGTTCTGCTGGATACCCATTGTGAGTGCTGTGTTGTAAGTGTGACTGTGTGTGTGTGTGTTCACGGGAAACCGTTGTGTATGCCTGTAAGAAAAAGTCGATGGGTGTTTGTGTGTGATTCTTGTGTATGTGTGTGTCGGTGAAACGTTTGTGAGTATGTTAGGGCAGTTCCAAGTGTTGATGGCTCTGCCGAGGTCCAGTGTGCGTACTGTGCTGTTAGTGTGACAGTGTGTGTGTGTGTGTGTGTGTGTGGGGAAACCCCACTCTGTCTCCCTGTAACAAAATGTTGATGGGTGTTTGTGTGTGTTTCTTCTGTATGTGTGTGTCGGGACCACGTTTGTTTGTATGTTAGGGCAGATTCAAGTGCCAGTGTGAATGCTGTGTTGTGAGTGTGATAGTGTGTGTGTGTGTGTGTTTGCGGAAACCATTGTGCATGACTGTAAGTAAAAGTCCATGGGAGTTTGTGTGTGTTTCTTGTGTATGTGTGTGTCGGGACCACGTTTGTGAGTATGTTAGGGCAGTTCCAACTGTTGATGGCTATGCCGGGGACCCAGTGTGAGTGCTGTGTTGTGCGTGTGATAGTGTCTGTGTGTGTGTGTGTGTTTTGCTGGATACCATTGTGTATGTCTGTAAGAAAAAGTCGTAGGGTGTTTTTGTGTGTTTCTTCTGCATGTGTGTTTCGGGACCACGTTTGTGAATATGTTAAGGTAATTCCAAGTGTTCATGGCTCTGCTGGAGATCCAATGTGAGTGCTCTGTCGTGAGTGTGCCTTTTGTGTGTGTGTGTGTGTGTGTGTGTGTGTTTGCAGGAAACCATTGTGTATGCCTGCAAGAAAAAGTCGATGGGTGTTTGTGTGTGTTATTTGTATATGTGTGTGTCAGGACCATGTTTGTGATTATGTTAAAGCAGTTCCAAGTGTTGACGGCTGTGTTGGAGACCCAGTGTGAGTGCTGTGTTGTGAGTGTGATAGTGTGTGTGTGTCTGTGTGTGTTTCCGAACCCCCTGTGTACGCCTGTAAGAAAAATTCCATGGGTGTTTGTGTGTGTTTCTTGTGTATGCGTGTGTCAGGAAAACGTTTGTGAGTATGTTAGGGCAGTTCCAAGTGTTGATGGCTCTGCCGAGGCCCAGTGTGAGTGCTGTGTTGCGAGTGTGACAGTGTGTGTGTGTGTGTGTGTGTGTGTGTTTTCGGGTTACCATTGTGTATGCCTGTATGAAAAAGTCGATGGGTGTATTTGTGTGTTCTTGCGTATTGTGTTTCAGATCCACATTTGTGAGTGTGTGAGGGCAGTTCCAAGTGTTCATGAGTTTGCTGGATATCCAGTGTGAGTGTGTGTTGTGAGTGTGACAGTGTGTGTGCGTGTCTGTGTGTGTGTTTGCAGGAAACCAGTCTGTATGCCTATAAGAAAAATTCGATGGGTGTTTGTGTGTGTTTCTTCTGTATGTGTGTGTCGGGACCACATTTGTGAATATGTTAGGGCAGTTCCAAGTGTTGATGGCTCTGCTGGAGACCCAGTGAGAGTGCTGTGTTGTGAGTGTGACAGTGTGTGTGTGTCTGTGTGTGTGTGTGTGTGTTTGGGGGAACCCCACAGTGTATGCTTCTAAGAAAAAGTCGATGGGTGTTTGTGTGTGTTTCTTGTGTATGTGTGTGTCGGGACCACGTATGAGAGTATTTTGTGGCAGTTCCAAGCGCCAGAGTGAATGCTGTGTTGTGAGTGTGGCAGTGTGTGTTTCTGTGTGTGTTTGTGTTGGCGGGAAAACATTGTGTATGCCTGTAAGAATAAGTCGATGGATGTTTGTGTGAGTTTCATGTGTATGTGTGTGTCGCGACCACATTTGTCAATATTTTAAGGCAGTTCCAAGTGTTGATGGTTCTGCTGGATACCCATTGTGAGTGGTGTGTTGTAAGTGTGACTGTGTGTGTGTGTGTTCAAGGGAAACCGTTGTGTATGCCTGTAAGAAAAAGTCGATGGGTGTTTGTGTGCGTTTCTTGTGTATGTGTGTGTCGGGAAAACGTTTGGGAGTATGTTAGGGCAGTTCCAAGTGTTGATGGCTCTGCCGAGGACCAGTGTGAGTGCTGTGTTCCGAGTGTGACTGTGTGTGTGTGTGTGTGTGTGTGTGTGTGTTTTCGGGTAACCATTGTGTATGCCTGTATAAAAAGTCGATGGGTGTATTTGTGTGTTCTTGCGTATTGTGTTTCAGATCCACATTTGTGAGTGTGTGAGGGCAGTTCCAAGTCTTCATGAGTTTGCAGGATATCCAGTGTGAGTGTGTGTTGTGAGTGTGACAGTGTGTGTGCGTGTCTGTGTGTGTGTTTGCAGGAAACCAGTCTGTATGCCTATAAGAAAAATTCGATGGGTGTTTGTGTGTGTTTTTTCTGTATGTGTGTGTCGGGACCACATTTGTGAATATGTTAGGGCAGTTCCAAGTGTTGATGGCTCTGCTGGAGACCCAGTGAGAGTGCTGTGTTGTGAGTGTGATAGTGTGTGTGTGTCTGTGTGTGTGTGTGTGTTTGGGGGAACCCCACAGTGTATGCTTCTAAGAAAAAGTCGATGGGTGTTTGTGTGTGTTTCTTGTGTATGTGTGTGTCGAGACCACGTATGTGAGTATGTTGTGGCAGTTCCAAGCGCCAGAGTGAATGCTGTGTTGTGAGTGTGGCAGTGTGTGTTTCTGTGTGTGTTTGTGTTGGCGGGAAAACATTGTGTATGCCTGTAAGAATAAGTCGATGGATGTTTGTGTGAGTTTCATGTGTATGTGTGTGTCGCGACCACATTTGTCAATATTTTAAGGCAGTTCCAAGTGTTGATGGTTCTGCTGGATACCCATTGTGAGTGCTGTGTTGTAAGTGTGACTGTGTGTGTGTGTGTGTTCACGGGAAACCGTTGTGTATGCCTGTAAGAAAAAGTCGATGGGTGTTTGTGTGTGATTCTTGTGTATGTGTGTGTCGGTGAAACGTTTGTGAGTATGTTAGGGCAGTTCCAAGTGTTGATGGCTCTGCCGAGGTCCAGTGTGCGTACTGTGCTGTTAGTGTGACAGTGTGTGTGTGTGTGTGTGTGTGTTTGGGGAAACCCCACTCTGTCTCCCTGTAACAAAATGTTGATGGGTGTTTGTGTGTGTTTCTTCTGTATGTGTGTGTCGGGACCACGTTTGTTTGTATGTTAGGGCAGATTCAAGTGCCAGTGTGAATGCTGTGTTGTGAGTGTGATAGTGTGTGTGTGTGTGTGTGTTTGCGGAAACCATTGTGCATGACTGTAAGTAAAAGTCCATGGGAGTTTGTGTGTGTTTCTTGTGTATGTGTGTGTCGGGACCACGTTTGTGAGTATGTTAGGGCAGTTCCAACTGTTGATGGCTATGCCGGGGACCCAGTGTGAGTGCTGTGTTGTGCGTGTGATAGTGTCTGTGTGTGTGTGTGTGTGTTTTGCTGGATACCATTGTGTATGTCTGTAAGAAAAAGTCGTAGGGTGTTTTTGTGTGTTTCTTCTGCATGTGTGTTTCGGGACCACGTTTGTGAATATGTTAAGGTAATTCCAAGTGTTCATGGCTCTGCTGGAGATCCAATGTGAGTGCTCTGTCGTGAGTGTGCCTTTTGTGTGTGTGTGTGTGTGTGTGTTTGCAGGAAGCCATTGTGTATGCCTGCAAGAAAAAGTCGATGGGTGTTTGTGTGTGTTATTTGTATATGTGTGTGTCAGGACCATGTTTGTGATTATGTTAAAGCAGTTCCAAGTGTTGACGGCTGTGTTGGAGACCCAGTGTGAGTGCTGTGTTGTGAGTGTGATAGTGTGTGTGTGTCTGTGTGTGTTTCCGAACCCCCTGTGTACGCCTGTAAGAAAAATTCCATGGGTGTTTGTGTGTGTTTCTTGTGTATGCGTGTGTCAGGAAAACGTTTGTGAGTATGTTAGGGCAGTTCCAAGTGTTGATGGCTCTGCCGAGGCCCAGTGTGAGTGCTGTGTTGCGAGTGTGACAGTGTGTGTGTGTGTGTGTGTGTGTGTTTTCGGGTTACCATTGTGTATGCCTGTATGAAAAAGTCGATGGGTGTATTTGTGTGTTCTTGCGTATTGTGTTTCAGATCCACATTTGTGAGTGTGTGAGGGCAGTTCCAAGTGTTCATGAGTTTGCTGGATATCCAGTGTGAGTGTGTGTTGTGAGTGTGACAGTGTGTGTGCGTGTCTGTGTGTGTGTTTGCAGGAAACCAGTCTGTATGCCTATAAGAAAAATTCGATGGGTGTTTGTGTGTGTTTCTTCTGTATGTGTGTGTCGGGACCACATTTGTGAATATGTTAGGGCAGTTCCAAGTGTTGATGGCTCTGTTGGAGACCCAGTGAGAGTGCTGTGTTGTGAGTGTGACAGTGTGTGTGTGTCTGTGTGTGTGTGTGTTTGGGGGAACCCCACAGTGTATGCTTCTAAGAAAAAGTCGATGGGTGTTTGTGTGTGTTTCTTGTGTATGTGTGTGTCGGGACCACGTATGAGAGTATTTTGTGGCAGTTCCAAGCGCCAGAGTGAATGCTGTGTTGTGAGTGTGGCAGTGTGTGTTTCTGTGTGTGTTTGTGTTGGCGGGAAAACATTGTGTATGCCTGTAAGAATAAGTCGATGGATGTTTGTGTGAGTTTCATGTGTATGTGTGTGTCGCGACCACATTTGTCAATATTTTAAGGCAGTTCCAAGTGTTGATGGTTCTGCTGGATACCCATTGTGAGTGGTGTGTTGTAAGTGTGACTGTGTGTGTGTGTGTTCAAGGGAAACCGTTGTGTATGCCTGTAAGAAAAAGTCGATGGGTGTTTGTGTGCGTTTCTTGTGTATGTGTGTGTCGGGAAAACGTTTGGGAGTATGTTAGGGCAGTTCCAAGTGTTGATGGCTCTGCCGAGGACCAGTGTGAGTGCTGTGTTGCGAGTGTGACAGTGTGTGTGTGTGTGTGTGTGTTTTCGGGTAACCATTGTGTATGCCTGTATGAAAAAGTCGATGGGTGTATTTGTGTGTTCTTGCGTATTGTGTTTCAGATCCACATTTGTGAGTGTGTGAGGGCAGTTCCAAGTCTTCATGAGTTTGCAGGATATCCAGTGTGAGTGTGTGTTGTGAGTGTGACAGTGTGTGTGCGTGTCTGTGTGTGTGTTTGCAGGAAACCAGTCTGTATGCCTATAAGAAAAATTCGATGGGTGTTTGTGTGTGTTTTTTCTGTATGTGTGTGTCGGGACCACATTTGTGAATATGTTAGGGCAGTTCCAAGTGTTGATGGCTCTGCTGGAGACCCAGTGAGAGTGCTGTGTTGTGAGTGTGATAGTGTGTGTGTGTCTGTGTGTGTGTGTGTTTGGGGGAACCCCACAGTGTATGCTTCTAAGAAAAAGTCGATGGGTGTTTGTGTGTGTTTCTTGTGTATGTGTGTGTCGAGACCACGTATGTGAGTATGTTGTGGCAGTTCCAAGCGCCAGTGTGAATGCTGTGTTGTGAGTGTGGCAGTGTGTGTTTCTGTGTGTGTTTGTGTTGGCGGGAAAACATTGTGTATGCCTGTAAGAATAAGTCGATGGATGTTTGTGTGAGTTTCATGTGTATGTGTGTGTCGCGACCACATTTGTCAATATTTTAAGGCAGTTCCAAGTGTTGATGGTTCTGCTGGATACCCATTGTGAGTGCTGTGTTGTAAGTGTGACTGTGTGTGTGTGTGTGTTCACGGGAAACCGTTGTGTATGCCTGTAAGAAAAAGTCGATGGGTGTTTGTGTGTGATTCTTGTGTATGTGTGTGTCGGTGAAACGTTTGTGAGTATGTTAGGGCAGTTCCAAGTGTTGATGGCTCTGCCGAGGTCCAGTGTGCGTACTGTGCTGTTAGTGTGACAGTGTGTGTGTGTGTGTGTGTGTGTGTGTGTGTGTGTGTTTGGGGAAACCCCACTCTGTCTCCCTGTAACAAAATGTTGATGGGTGTTTGTGTGTGTTTCTTCTGTATGTGTGTGTCGGGACCACGTTTGTTTGTATGTTAGGGCAGATTCAAGTGCCAGTGTGAATGCTGTGTTGTGAGTGTGATAGTGTGTGTGTGTGTGTGTTTGCGGAAACCATTGTGCATGACTGTAAGTAAAAGTCAATGGGAGTTTGTGTGTGTTTCTTGTGTATGTGTGTGTCGGGACCACGTTTGTGAGTATGTTAGGGCAGTTCCAACTGTTGATGGCTATGCCGGGGACCCAGTGTGAGTGCTGTGTTGTGCGTGTGATAGTGTCTGTGTGTGTGTGTGTGTGTTTTGCTGGATACCATTGTGTATGTCTGTAAGAAAAAGTCGTAGGGTGTTTTTGTGTGTTTCTTCTGCATGTGTGTTTCGGGACCACGTTTGTGAATATGTTAAGGTAATTCCAAGTGTTCATGGCTCTGCTGGAGATCCAATGTGAGTGCTCTGTCGTGAGTGTGCCTTTTGTGTGTGTGTGTGTGTGTGTGTGTGTTTGCAGGAAACCATTGTGTATGCCTGCAAGAAAAAGTCGATGGGTGTTTGTGTGTGTTATTTGTATATGTGTGTGTCAGGACCATGTTTGTGATTATGTTAAAGCAGTTCCAAGTGTTGACGGCTGTGTTGGAGACCCAGTGTGAGTGCTGTGTTGTGAGTGTGATAGTGTGTGTGTGTCTGTGTGTGTTTCCGAACCCCCTGTGTACGCCTGTAAGAAAAATTCCATGGGTGTTTGTGTGTGTTTCTTGTGTATGCGTGTGTCAGGAAAACGTTTGTGAGTATGTTAGGGCAGTTCCAAGTGTTGATGGCTCTGCCGAGGCCCAGTGTGAGTGCTGTGTTGCGAGTGTGACAGTGTGTGTGTGTGTGTGTGTGTTTTCGGGTTACCATTGTGTATGCCTGTATGAAAAAGTCGATGGGTGTATTTGTGTGTTCTTGCGTATTGTGTTTCAGATCCACATTTGTGAGTGTGTGAGGGCAGTTCCAAGTGTTCATGAGTTTGCTGGATATCCAGTGTGAGTGTGTGTTGTGAGTGTGACAGTGTGTGTGCGTGTCTGTGTGTGTGTTTGCAGGAAACCAGTCTGTATGCCTATAAGAAAAATTCGATGGGTGTTTGTGTGTGTTTCTTCTGTATGTGTGTGTCGGGACCACATTTGTGAATATGTTAGGGCAGTTCCAAGTGTTGATGGCTCTGCTGGAGACCCAGTGAGAGTGCTGTGTTGTGAGTGTGACAGTGTGTGTGTGTCTGTGTGTGTGTGTGTTTGGGGGAACCCCACAGTGTATGCTTCTAAGAAAAAGTCGATGGGTGTTTGTGTGTGTTTCTTGTGTATGTGTGTGTCGGGACCACGTATGAGAGTATTTTGTGGCAGTTCCAAGCGCCAGAGTGAATGCTGTGTTGTGAGTGTGGCAGTGTGTGTTTCTGTGTGTGTTTGTGTTGGCGGGAAAACATTGTGTATGCCTCTAAGAATAAGTCGATGGATGTTTGTGTGAGTTTCATGTGTATGTGTGTGTCGCGACCACATTTGTCAATATTTTAAGGCAGTTCCAAGTGTTGATGGTTCTGCTGGATACCCATTGTGAGTGGTGTGTTGTAAGTGTGACTGTGTGTGTGTGTGTTCAAGGGAAACCGTTGTGTATGCCTGTAAGAAAAAGTCGATGGGTGTTTGTGTGCGTTTCTTGTGTATGTGTGTGTCGGGAAAACGTTTGGGAGTATGTTAGGGCAGTTCCAAGTGTTGATGGCTCTGCCGAGGACCAGTGTGAGTGCTGTGTTGCGAGTGTGACTGTGTGTGTGTGTGTGTGTGTGTGTTTTCGGGTAACCATTGTGTATGCCTGTATGAAAAAGTCGATGGGTGTATTTGTGTGTTCTTGCGTATTGTGTTTCAGATCCACATTTGTGAGTGTGTGAGGGCAGTTCCAAGTCTTCATGAGTTTGCAGGATATCCAGTGTGAGTGTGTGTTGTGAGTGTGACAGTGTGTGTGCGTGTCTGTGTGTGTGTTTGCAGGAAACCAGTCTGTATGCCTATAAGAAAAATTCGATGGGTGTTTGTGTGTGTTTTTTCTGTATGTGTGTGTCGGGACCACATTTGTGAATATGTTAGGGCAGTTCCAAGTGTTGATGGCTCTGCTGGAGACCCAGTGAGAGTGCTGTGTTGTGAGTGTGATAGTGTGTGTGTGTCTGTGTGTGTGTGTGTGTATTTGGGGGAACCCCACAGTGTATGCTTCTAAGAAAAAGTCGATGGGTGTTTGTGTGTGTTTCTTGTGTATGTGTGTGTCGAGACCACGTATGTGAGTATGTTGTGGCAGTTCCAAGCGCCAGTGTGAATGCTGTGTTGTGAGTGTGGCAGTGTGTGTTTCTGTGTGTGTTTGTGTTGGCGGGAAAACATTGTGTATGCCTGTAAGAATAAGTCGATGGATGTTTGTGTGAGTTTCATGTGTATGTGTGTGTCGCGACCACATTTGTCAATATTTTAAGGCAGTTCCAAGTGTTGATGGTTCTGCTGGATACCCATTGTGAGTGCTGTGTTGTAAGTGTGACTGTGTGTGTGTGTGTTCACGGGAAACCGTTGTGTATGCCTGTAAGAAAAAGTCGATGGGTGTTTGTGTGTGATTCTTGTGTATGTGTGTGTCGGTGAAACGTTTTTGAGTATGTTAGGGCAGTTCCAAGTGTTGATGGCTCTGCCGAGGTCCAGTGTGCGTACTGTGCTGTTAGTGTGACAGTGTGTGTGTGTGTGTGTGTGTGTTTGGGGAAACCCCACTCTGTCTCCCTGTAACAAAATGTTGATGGGTGTTTGTGTGTGTTTCTTCTGTATGTGTGTGTCGGGACCACGTTTGTTTGTATGTTAGGGCAGATTCAAGTGCCAGTGTGAATGCTGTGTTGTGAGTGTGATAGTGTGTGTGTGTGTGTGTTTGCGGAAACCATTGTGCATGACTGTAAGTAAAAGTCCATGGGAGTTTGTGTGTGTTTCTTGTGTATGTGTGTGTCGGGACCACGTTTGTGAGTATGTTAGGGCAGTTCCAACTGTTGATGGCTATGCCGGGGACCCAGTGTGAGTGCTGTGTTGTGCGTGTGATAGTGTCTGTGTGTGTGTGTGTGTGTTTTGCTGGATACCATTGTGTATGTCTGTAAGAAAAAGTCGTAGGGTGTTTTTGTGTGTTTCTTCTGCATGTGTGTTTCGGGACCACGTTTGTGAATATGTTAAGGTAATTCCAAGTGTTCATGGCTCTGCTGGAGATCCAATGTGAGTGCTCTGTCGTGAGTGTGCCTTTTGTGTGTGTGTGTGTGTGTGTGTTTGCAGGAAGCCATTGTGTATGCCTGCAAGAAAAAGTCGATGGGTGTTTGTGTGTGTTATTTGTATATGTGTGTGTCAGGACCATGTTTGTGATTATGTTAAAGCAGTTCCAAGTGTTGACGGCTGTGTTGGAGACCCAGTGTGAGTGCTGTGTTGTGAGTGTGATAGTGTGTGTGTGTCTGTGTGTGTTTCCGAACCCCCTGTGTACGCCTGTAAGAAAAATTCCATGGGTGTTTGTGTGTGTTTCTTGTGTATGCGTGTGTCAGGAAAACGTTTGTGAGTATGTTAGGGCAGTTCCAAGTGTTGATGGCTCTGCCGAGGCCCAGTGTGAGTGCTGTGTTGCGAGTGTGACAGTGTGTGTGTGTGTGTGTGTGTGTGTTTTCGGGTTACCATTGTGTATGCCTGTATGAAAAAGTCGATGGGTGTATTTGTGTGTTCTTGCGTATTGTGTTTCAGATCCACATTTGTGAGTGTGTGAGGGCAGTTCCAAGTGTTCATGAGTTTGCTGGATATCCAGTGTGAGTGTGTGTTGTGAGTGTGACAGTGTGTGTGCGTGTCTGTGTGTGTGTTTGCAGGAAACCAGTCTGTATGCCTATAAGAAAAATTCGATGGGTGTTTGTGTGTGTTTCTTCTGTATGTGTGTGTCGGGACCACATTTGTGAATATGTTAGGGCAGTTCCAAGTGTTGATGGCTCTGTTGGAGACCCAGTGAGAGTGCTGTGTTGTGAGTGTGACAGTGTGTGTGTGTCTGTGTGTGTGTGTGTTTGGGGGAACCCCACAGTGTATGCTTCTAAGAAAAAGTCGATGGGTGTTTGTGTGTGTTTCTTGTGTATGTGTGTGTCGGGACCACGTATGAGAGTATTTTGTGGCAGTTCCAAGCGCCAGAGTGAATGCTGTGTTGTGAGTGTGGCAGTGTGTGTTTCTGTGTGTGTTTGTGTTGGCGGGAAAACATTGTGTATGCCTGTAAGAATAAGTCGATGGATGTTTGTGTGAGTTTCATGTGTATGTGTGTGTCGCGACCACATTTGTCAATATTTTAAGGCAGTTCCAAGTGTTGATGGTTCTGCTGGATACCCATTGTGAGTGGTGTGTTGTAAGTGTGACTGTGTGTGTGTGTGTTCAAGGGAAACCGTTGTGTATGCCTGTAAGAAAAAGTCGATGGGTGTTTGTGTGCGTTTCTTGTGTATGTGTGTGTCGGGAAAACGTTTGGGAGTATGTTAGGGCAGTTCCAAGTGTTGATGGCTCTGCCGAGGACCAGTGTGAGTGCTGTGCTGTTAGTGTGACAGTGTGTGTGTGTGTGTGTGTGTGTGTGTTTGGGGAAACCCCACTCTGTCTCCCTGTAACAAAATGTTGATGGGTGTTTGTGTGTGTTTCTTCTGTATGTGTGTGTCGGGACCACGTTTGTTTGTATGTTAGGGCAGATTCAAGTGCCAGTGTGAATGCTGTGTTGTGAGTGTGATAGTGTGTGTGTGTGTGTGTTTGCGGAAACCATTGTGCATGACTGTAAGTAAAAGTCCATGGGAGTTTGTGTGTGTTTCTTGTGTATGTGTGTGTCGGGACCACGTTTGTGAGTATGTTAGGGCAGTTCCAACTGTTGATGGCTATGCCGGGGACCCAGTGTGAGTGCTGTGTTGTGCGTGTGATAGTGTCTGTGTGTGTGTGTGTGTGTTTTGCTGGATACCATTGTGTATGTCTGTAAGAAAAAGTCGTAGGGTGTTTTTGTGTGTTTCTTCTGCATGTGTGTTTCGGGACCACGTTTGTGAATATGTTAAGGTAATTCCAAGTGTTCATGGCTCTGCTGGAGATCCAATGTGAGTGCTCTGTCGTGAGTGTGCCTTTTGTGTGTGTGTGTGTGTGTGTGTGTGTTTGCAGGAAACCACTGTGTATGCCTGCAAGAAAAAGTCGATGGGTGTTTGTGTGTGTTATTTGTATATGTGTGTGTCAGGACCATGTTTGTGATTATGTTAAAGCAGTTCCAAGTGTTGACGGCTGTGTTGGAGACCCAGTGTGAGTGCTGTGTTGTGAGTGTGATAGTGTGTGTGTGTCTGTGTGTGTTTCCGAACCCCCTGTGTACGCCTGTAAGAAAAATTCCATGGGTGTTTGTGTGTGTTTCTTGTGTATGCGTGTGTCAGGAAAACGTTTGTGAGTATGTTAGGGCAGTTCCAAGTGTTGATGGCTCTGCCGAGGCCCAGTGTGAGTGCTGTGTTGCGAGTGTGACAGTGTGTGTGTGTGTGTGTGTGTGTGTGTTTTCGGGTTACCATTGTGTATGCCTGTATGAAAAAGTCGATGGGTGTATTTGTGTGTTCTTGCGTATTGTGTTTCAGATCCACATTTGTGAGTGTGTGAGGGCAGTTCCAAGTCTTCATGAGTTTGCAGGATATCCAGTGTGAGTGTGTGTTGTGAGTGTGACAGTGTGTGTGCGTGTCTGTGTGTGTGTTTGCAGGAAACCAGTCTGTATGCCTATAAGAAAAATTCGATGGGTGTTTGTGTGTGTTTCTTCTGTATGTGTGTGTCGGGACCACATTTGTGAATATGTTAGGGCAGTTCCAAGTGTTGATGGCTCTGCTGGAGACCCAGTGAGAGTGCTGTGTTGTGAGTGTGACAGTGTGTGTGTGTCTGTGTGTGTGTGTGTGTTTGGGGGAACCCCACAGTGTATGCTTCTAAGAAAAAGTCGATGGGTGTTTGTGTGTGTTTCTTGTGTATGTGTGTGTCGGGACCACGTATGAGAGTATTTTGTGGCAGTTCCAAGCGCCAGAGTGAATGCTGTGTTGTGAGTGTGGCAGTGTGTGTTTCTGTGTGTGTTTGTGTTGGCGGGAAAACATTGTGTATGCCTGTAAGAATAAGTCGATGGATGTTTGTGTGAGTTTCATGTGTATGTGTGTGTCGCGACCACATTTGTCAATATTTTAAGGCAGTTCCAAGTGTTGATGGTTCTGCTGGATACCCATTGTGAGTGGTGTGTTGTAAGTGTGACTGTGTGTGTGTGTGTTCAAGGGAAACCGTTGTGTATGCCTGTAAGAAAAAGTCGATGGGTGTTTGTGTGCGTTTCTTGTGTATGTGTGTGTCGGGAAAACGTTTGGGAGTATGTTAGGGCAGTTCCAAGTGTTGATGGCTCTGCCGAGGACCAGTGTGAGTGCTGTGTTGCGAGTGTGACAGTGTGTGTGTGTGTGTGTGTGTTGTTTTCGGGTAACCATTGTGTATGCCTGTATGAAAAAGTCGATGGGTGTATTTGTGTGTTCTTGCGTATTGTGTTTCAGATCCACATTTGTGAGTGTGTGAGGGCAGTTCCAAGTCTTCATGAGTTTGCAGGATATCCAGTGTGAGTGTGTGTTGTGAGTGTGACAGTGTGTGTGCGTGTCTGTGTGTGTGTTTGCAGGAAACCAGTCTGTATGCCTATAAGAAAAATTCGATGGGTGTTTGTGTGTGTTTTTTCTGTATGTGTGTGTCGGGACCACATTTGTGAATATGTTAGGGCAGTTCCAAGTGTTGATGGCTCTGCTGGAGACCCAGTGAGAGTGCTGTGTTGTGAGTGTGATAGTGTGTGTGTGTCTGTGTGTGTGTGTGTGTGTTTGGGGGAACCCCACAGTGTATGCTTCTAAGAAAAAGTCGATGGGTGTTTGTGTGTGTTTCTTGTGTATGTGTGTGTCGAGACCACGTATGTGAGTATGTTGTGGCAGTTCCAAGTGCCAGTGTGAATGCTGTGTTGTGAGTGTGGCAGTGTGTGTTTCTGTGTGTGTTGTGTTGGCGGGAAAACATTGTGTATGCCTGTAAGAATAAGTCGATGGATGTTTGTGTGAGTTTCATGTGTATGTGTGTGTCGCGACCACATTTGTCAATATTTTAAGGCAGTTCCAAGTGTTGATGGTTCTGCTGGATACCCATTGTGAGTGCTGTGTTGTAAGTGTGACTGTGTGTGTGTGTGTTCACGGGAAACCGTTGTGTATGCCTGTAAGAAAAAGTCGATGGGTGTTTGTGTGTGATTCTTGTGTATGTGTGTGTCGGTGAAACGTTTGTGAGTATGTTAGGGCAGTTCCAAGTGTTGATGGCTCTGCCGAGGTCCAGTGTGCGTACTGTGCTGTTAGTGTGACAGTGTGTGTGTGTGTGTGTGTGTGTGGGGAAACCCCACTCTGTCTCCCTGTAACAAAATGTTGATGGGTGTTTGTGTGTGTTTCTTCTGTATGTGTGTGTCGGGACCACGTTTGTTTGTATGTTAGGGCAGATTCAAGTGCCAGTGTGAATGCTGTGTTGTGAGTGTGATAGTGTGTGTGTGTGTGTGTTTGCGGAAACCATTGTGCATGACTGTAAGTAAAAGTCCATGGGAGTTTGTGTGTGTTTCTTGTGTATGTGTGTGTCGGGACCACGTTTGTGAGTATGTTAGGGCAGTTCCAACTGTTGATGGCTATGCCGGGGACCCAGTGTGAGTGCTGTGTTGTGCGTGTGATAGTGTCTGTGTGTGTGTGTGTGTTTTGCTGGATACCATTGTGTATGTCTGTAAGAAAAAGTCGTAGGGTGTTTTTGTGTGTTTCTTCTGCATGTGTGTTTCGGGACCACGTTTGTGAATATGTTAAGGTAATTCCAAGTGTTCATGGCTCTGCTGGAGATCCAATGTGAGTGCTCTGTCGTGAGTGTGCCTTTTGTGTGTGTGTGTGTGTGTGTGTGTGTGTTTGCAGGAAACCATTGTGTATGCCTGCAAGAAAAAGTCGATGGGTGTTTGTGTGTGTTATTTGTATATGTGTGTGTCAGGACCATGTTTGTGATTATGTTAAAGCAGTTCCAAGTGTTGACGGCTGTGTTGGAGACCCAGTGTGAGTGCTGTGTTGTGAGTGTGATAGTGTGTGTGTGTCTGTGTGTGTTTCCGAACCCCCTGTGTACGCCTGTAAGAAAAATTCCATGGGTGTTTGTGTGTGTTTCTTGTGTATGCGTGTGTCAGGAAAACGTTTGTGAGTATGTTAGGGCAGTTCCAAGTGTTGATGGCTCTGCCGAGGCCCAGTGTGAGTGCTGTGTTGCGAGTGTGACAGTGTGTGTGTGTGTGTGTGTGTGTGTGTTTTCGGGTTACCATTGTGTATGCCTGTATGAAAAAGTCGATGGGTGTATTTGTGTGTTCTTGCGTATTGTGTTTCAGATCCACATTTGTGAGTGTGTGAGGGCAGTTCCAAGTGTTCATGAGTTTGCTGGATATCCAGTGTGAGTGTGTGTTGTGAGTGTGACAGTGTGTGTGCGTGTCTGTGTGTGTGTTTGCAGGAAACCAGTCTGTATGCCTATAAGAAAAATTCGATGGGTGTTTGTGTGTGTTTCTTCTGTATGTGTGTGTCGGGACCACATTTGTGAATATGTTAGGGCAGTTCCAAGTGTTGATGGCTCTGCTGGAGACCCAGTGAGAGTGCTGTGTTGTGAGTGTGACAGTGTGTGTGTGTCTGTGTGTGTGTGTGTGTGTTTGGGGGAACCCCACAGTGTATGCTTCTAAGAAAAAGTCGATGGGTGTTTGTGTGTGTTTCTTGTGTATGTGTGTGTCGGGACCACGTATGAGAGTATTTTGTGGCAGTTCCAAGCGCCAGAGTGAATGCTGTGTTGTGAGTGTGGCAGTGTGTGTTTCTGTGTGTGTTTGTGTTGGCGGGAAAACATTGTGTATGCCTGTAAGAATAAGTCGATGGATGTTTGTGTGAGTTTCATGTGTATGTGTGTGTCGCGACCACATTTGTCAATATTTTAAGGCAGTTCCAAGTGTTGATGGTTCTGCTGGATACCCATTGTGAGTGGTGTGTTGTAAGTGTGACTGTGTGTGTGTGTGTTCAAGGGAAACCGTTGTGTATGCCTGTAAGAAAAAGTCGATGGGTGTTTGTGTGCGTTTCTTGTGTATGTGTGTGTCGGGAAAACGTTTGGGAGTATGTTAGGGCAGTTCCAAGTGTTGATGGCTCTGCCGAGGACCAGTGTGAGTGCTGTGTTCCGAGTGTGACTGTGTGTGTGTGTGTGTGTGTGTGTGTGTTTTCGGGTAACCATTGTGTATGCCTGTATAAAAAGTCGATGGGTGTATTTGTGTGTTCTTGCGTATTGTGTTTCAGATCCACATTTGTGAGTGTGTGAGGGCAGTTCCAAGTCTTCATGAGTTTGCAGGATATCCAGTGTGAGTGTGTGTTGTGAGTGTGACAGTGTGTGTGCGTGTCTGTGTGTGTGTTTGCAGGAAACCAGTCTGTATGCCTATAAGAAAAATTCGATGGGTGTTTGTGTGTGTTTTTTCTGTATGTGTGTGTCGGGACCACATTTGTGAATATGTTAGGGCAGTTCCAAGTGTTGATGGCTCTGCTGGAGACCCAGTGAGAGTGCTGTGTTGTGAGTGTGATAGTGTGTGTGTGTCTGTGTGTGTGTGTGTGTTTGGGGGAACCCCACAGTGTATGCTTCTAAGAAAAAGTCGATGGGTGTTTGTGTGTGTTTCTTGTGTATGTGTGTGTCGGGACCACGTATGAGAGTATTTTGTGGCAGTTCCAAGCGCCAGAGTGAATGCTGTGTTGTGAGTGTGGCAGTGTGTGTTTCTGTGTGTGTTTGTGTTGGCGGGAAAACATTGTGTATGCCTGTAAGAATAAGTCGATGGATGTGTGTGTGAGTTTCATGTGTATGTGTGTGTCGCGACCACATTTGTCAATATTTTAAGGCAGTTCCAAGTGTTGATGGTTCTGCTGGATACCCATTGTGAGTGGTGTGTTGTAAGTGTGACTGTGTGTGTGTGTGTTCAAGGGAAACCGTTGTGTATGCCTGTAAGAAAAAGTCGATGGGTGTTTGTGTGCGTTTCTTGTGTATGTGTGTGTCGGGAAAACGTTTGGGAGTATGTTAGGGCAGTTCCAAGTGTTGATGGCTCTGCCGAGGACCAGTGTGAGTGCTGTGTTGCGAGTGTGACAGTGTGTGTGTGTGTGTGTGTGTTTTCGGGTAACCATTGTGTATGCCTGTATGAAAAAGTCGATGGGTGTATTTGTGTGTTCTTGCGTATTGTGTTTCAGATCCACATTTGTGAGTGTGTGAGGGCAGTTCCAAGTCCTCATGAGTTTGCAGGATATCCAGTGTGAGTGTGTGTTGTGAGTGTGACAGTGTGTGTGCGTGTCTGTGTGTGTGTTTGCAGGAAACCAGTCTGTATGCCTATAAGAAAAATTCGATGGGTGTTTGTGTGTGTTTTTTCTGTATGTGTGTGTCGGGACCACATTTGTGAATATGTTAGGGCAGTTCCAAGTGTTGATGGCTCTGCTGGAGACCCAGTGAGAGTGCTGTGTTGTGAGTGTGATAGTGTGTGTGTGTCTGTGTGTGTGTGTGTGTGTTTGGGGGAACCCCACAGTGTATGCTTCTAAGAAAAAGTCGATGGGTGTTTGTGTGTGTTTCTTGTGTATGTGTGTGTCGAGACCACGTATGTGAGTATGTTGTGGCAGTTCCAAGTGCCAGTGTGAATGCTGTGTTGTGAGTGTGGCAGTGTGTGTTTCTGTGTGTGTTTGTGTTGGCGGGAAAACATTGTGTATGCCTGTAAGAATAAGTCGATGGATGTTTGTGTGAGTTTCATGTGTATGTGTGTGTCGCGACCACATTTGTCAATATTTTAAGGCAGTTCCAAGTGTTGATGGTTCTGCTGGATACCCATTGTGAGTGCTGTGTTGTAAGTGTGACTGTGTGTGTGTGTGTGTTCACGGGAAACCGTTGTGTATGCCTGTAAGAAAAAGTCGATGGGTGTTTGTGTGTGATTCTTGTGTATGTGTGTGTCGGTGAAACGTTTGTGAGTATGTTAGGGCAGTTCCAAGTGTTGATGGCTCTGCCGAGGTCCAGTGTGCGTACTGTGCTGTTAGTGTGACAGTGTGTGTGTGTGTGTGTGTGTGTGTGTTTGGGGAAACCCCACTCTGTCTCCCTGTAACAAAATGTTGATGGGTGTTTGTGTGTGTTTCTTCTGTATGTGTGTGTCGGGACCACGTTTGTTTGTATGTTAGGGCAGATTCAAGTGCCAGTGTGAATGCTGTGTTGTGAGTGTGATAGTGTGTGTGTGTGTGTGTTTGCGGAAACCATTGTGCATGACTGTAAGTAAAAGTCCATGGGAGTTTGTGTGTGTTTCTTGTGTATGTGTGTGTCGGGACCACGTTTGTGAGTATGTTAGGGCAGTTCCAACTGTTGATGGCTATGCCGGGGACCCAGTGTGAGTGCTGTGTTGTGCGTGTGATAGTGTCTGTGTGTGTGTGTGTGTGTTTTGCTGGATACCATTGTGTATGTCTGTAAGAAAAAGTCGTAGGGTGTTTTTGTGTGTTTCTTCTGCATGTGTGTTTCGGGACCACGTTTGTGAATATGTTAAGGTAATTCCAAGTGTTCATGGCTCTGCTGGAGATCCAATGTGAGTGCTCTGTCGTGAGTGTGCCTTTTGTGTGTGTGTGTGTGTGTGTGTGTGTTTGCAGGAAACCATTGTGTATGCCTGCAAGAAAAAGTCGATGGGTGTTTGTGTGTGTTATTTGTATATGTGTGTGTCAGGACCATGTTTATGATTATTTTAAAGCAGTTCCAAGTGTTGACGGCTGTGTTGGAGACCCAGTGTGAGTGCTGTGTTGTGAGTGTGATAGTGTGTGTGTGTCTGTGTGTGTTTCCGAACCCCCTGTGTACGCCTGTAAGAAAAATTCCATGGGTGTTTGTGTGTGTTTCTTGTGTATGCGTGTGTCAGGAAAACGTTTGTGAGTATGTTAGGGCAGTTCCAAGTGTTGATGGCTCTGCCGAGGCCCAGTGTGAGTGCTGTGTTGCGAGTGTGACAGTGTGTGTGTGTGTGTGTGTCTTTTCGGGTTACCATTGTGTATGCCTGTATGAAAAAGTCGATGGGTGTATTTGTGTGTTCTTGCGTATTGTGTTTCAGATCCACATTTGTGAGTGTGTGAGGGCAGTTCCAAGTGTTCATGAGTTTGCTGGATATCCAGTGTGAGTGTGTGTTGTGAGTGTGACAGTGTGTGTGCGTGTCTGTGTGTGTGTTTGCAGGAAACCAGTCTGTATGCCTATAAGAAAAATTCGATGGGTGTTTGTGTGTGTTTCTTCTGTATGTGTGTGTCGGGACCACATTTGTGAATATGTTAGGGCAGTTCCAAGTGTTGATGGCTCTGCTGGAGACCCAGTGAGAGTGCTGTGTTGTGAGTGTGACAGTGTGTGTGTGTCTGTGTGTGTGTGTGTGTTTGGGGGAACCCCACAGTGTATGCTTCTAAGAAAAAGTCGATGGGTGTTTGTGTGTGTTTCTTGTGTATGTGTGTGTCGGGACCACGTATGAGAGTATTTTGTGGCAGTTCCAAGCGCCAGAGTGAATGCTGTGTTGTGAGTGTGGCAGTGTGTGTTTCTGTGTGTGTTTGTGTTGGCGGGAAAACATTGTGTATGCCTGTAAGAATAAGTCGATGGATGTTTGTGTGAGTTTCATGTGTATGTGTGTGTCGCGACCACATTTGTCAATATTTTAAGGCAGTTCCAAGTGTTGATGGTTCTGCTGGATACCCATTGTGAGTGCTGTGTTGTAAGTGTGACTGTGTGTGTGTGTGTTCAAGGGAAACCGTTGTGTATGCCTGTAAGAAAAAGTCGATGGGTGTTTGTGTGCGTTTCTTGTGTATGTGTGTGTCGGGAAAACGTTTGGGAGTATGTTAGGGCAGTTCCAAGTGTTGATGGCTCTGCCGAGGACCAGTGTGAGTGCTGTGTTGCGAGTGTGACAGTGTGTGTGTGTGTGTGTGTGTTGTTTTCGGGTAACCATTGTGTATGCCTGTATGAAAAAGTCGATGGGTGTATTTGTGTGTTCTTGCGTATTGTGTTTCAGATCCACATTTGTGAGTGTGTGAGGGCAGTTCCAAGTCTTCATGAGTTTGCAGGATATCCAGTGTGAGTGTGTGTTGTGAGTGTGACAGTGTGTGTGCGTGTCTGTGTGTGTGTTTGCAGGAAACCAGTCTGTATGCCTATAAGAAAAATTCGATGGGTGTTTGTGTGTGTTTTTTCTGTATGTGTGTGTCGGGACCACATTTGTGAATATGTTAGGGCAGTTCCAAGTGTTGATGGCTCTGCTGGAGACCCAGTGAGAGTGCTGTGTTGTGAGTGTGATAGTGTGTGTGTGTCTGTGTGTGTGTGTGTGTGTTTGGGGGAACCCCACAGTGTATGCTTCTAAGAAAAAGTCGATGGGTGTTTGTGTGTGTTTCTTGTGTATGTGTGTGTCGAGACCACGTATGTGAGTATGTTGTGGCAGTTCCAAGTGCCAGTGTGAATGCTGTGTTGTGAGTGTGGCAGTGTGTGTTTCTGTGTGTGTTGTGTTGGCGGGAAAACATTGTGTATGCCTGTAAGAATAAGTCGATGGATGTTTGTGTGAGTTTCATGTGTATGTGTGTGTCGCGACCACATTTGTCAATATTTTAAGGCAGTTCCAAGTGTTGATGGTTCTGCTGGATACCCATTGTGAGTGCTGTGTTGTAAGTGTGACTGTGTGTGTGTGTTCACGGGAAACCGTTGTGTATGCCTGTAAGAAAAAGTCGATGGGTGTTTGTGTGTGATTCTTGTGTATGTGTGTGTCGGTGAAACGTTTGTGAGTATGTTAGGGCAGTTCCAAGTGTTGATGGCTCTGCCGAGGTCCAGTGTGCGTACTGTGCTGTTAGTGTGACAGTGTGTGTGTGTGTGTGTGTGTGTGGGGGGAAACCCCACTCTGTCTCCCTGTAACAAAATGTTGATGGGTGTTTGTGTGTGTTTCTTCCGTATGTGTGTGTCGGGACCACGTTTGTTTGTATGTTAGGGCAGATTCAAGTGCCAGTGTGAATGCTGTGTTGTGAGTGTGATAGTGTGTGTGTGTGTGTGTTTGCGGAAACCATTGTGCATGACTGTAAGTAAAAGTCCATGGGAGTTTGTGTGTGTTTCTTGTGTATGTGTGTGTCGGGACCACGTTTGTGAGTATGTTAGGGCAGTTCCAACTGTTGATGGCTATGCCGGGGACCCAGTGTGAGTGCTGTGTTGTGCGTGTGATAGTGTCTGTGTGTGTGTGTGTGTGTTTTGCTGGATACCATTGTGTATGTCTGTAAGAAAAAGTCGTAGGGTGTTTTTGTGTGTTTCTTCTGCATGTGTGTTTCGGGACCACGTTTGTGAATATGTTAAGGTAATTCCAAGTGTTCATGGCTCTGCTGGAGATCCAATGTGAGTGCTCTGTCGTGAGTGTGCCTTTTGTGTGTGTGTGTGTGTGTGTGTGTGTTTGCAGGAAACCATTGTGTATGCCTGCAAGAAAAAGTCGATGGGTGTTTGTGTGTGTTATTTGTATATGTGTGTGTCAGGACCATGTTTGTGATTATGTTAAAGCAGTTCCAAGTGTTGACGGCTGTGTTGGAGACCCAGTGTGAGTGCTGTGTTGTGAGTGTGATAGTGTGTGTGTGTCTGTGTGTGTTTCCGAACCCCCTGTGTACGCCTGTAAGAAAAATTCCATGGGTGTTTGTGTGTGTTTCTTGTGTATGCGTGTGTCAGGAAAACGTTTGTGAGTATGTTAGGGCAGTTCCAAGTGTTGATGGCTCTGCCGAGGCCCAGTGTGAGTGCTGTGTTGCGAGTGTGACAGTGTGTGTGTGTGTGTGTGTGTGTGTGTTCGGGTTACCATTGTGTATGCCTGTATGAAAAAGTCGATGGGTGTATTTGTGTGTTCTTGCGTATTGTGTTTCAGATCCACATTTGTGAGTGTGTGAGGGCAGTTCCAAGTGTTCATGAGTTTGCTGGATATCCAGTGTGAGTGTGTGTTGTGAGTGTGACAGTGTGTGTGCGTGTCTGTGTGTGTGTTTGCAGGAAACCAGTCTGTATGCCTATAAGAAAAATTCGATGGGTGTTTGTGTGTGTTTCTTCTGTATGTGTGTGTCGGGACCACATTTGTGAATATGTTAGGGCAGTTCCAAGTGTTGATGGCTCTGCTGGAGACCCAGTGAGAGTGCTGTGTTGTGAGTGTGACAGTGTGTGTGTGTCTGTGTGTGTGTGTGTGTTTGGGGGAACCCCACAGTGTATGCTTCTAAGAAAAAGTCGATGGGTGTTTGTGTGTGTTTCTTGTGTATGTGTGTGTCGGGACCACGTATGAGAGTATTTTGTGGCAGTTCCAAGCGCCAGAGTGAATGCTGTGTTGTGAGTGTGGCAGTGTGTGTTTCTGTGTGTGTTTGTGTTGGCGGGAAAACATTGTGTATGCCTGTAAGAATAAGTCGATGGATGTTTGTGTGAGTTTCATGTGTATGTGTGTGTCGCGACCACATTTGTCAATATTTTAAGGCAGTTCCAAGTGTTGATGGTTCTGCTGGATACCCATTGTGAGTGGTGTGTTGTAAGTGTGACTGTGTGTGTGTGTGTTCAAGGGAAACCGTTGTGTATGCCTGTAAGAAAAAGTCGATGGGTGTTTGTGTGCGTTTCTTGTGTATGTGTGTGTCGGGAAAACGTTTGGGAGTATGTTAGGGCAGTTCCAAGTGTTGATGGCTCTGCCGAGGACCAGTGTGAGTGCTGTGTTGCGAGTGTGACAGTGTGTGTGTGTGTGTGTGTGTTGTTTTCGGGTAACCATTGTGTATGCCTGTATGAAAAAGTCGATGGGTGTATTTGTGTGTTCTTGCGTATTGTGTTTCAGATCCACATTTGTGAGTGTGTGAGGGCAGTTCCAAGTCTTCATGAGTTTGCAGGATATCCAGTGTGAGTGTGTGTTGTGAGTGTGACAGTGTGTGTGCGTGTCTGTGTGTGTGTTTGCAGGAAACCAGTCTGTATGCCTATAAGAAAAATTCGATGGGTGTTTGTGTGTGTTTTTTCTGTATGTGTGTGTCGGGACCACATTTGTGAATATGTTAGGGCAGTTCCAAGTGTTGATGGCTCTGCTGGAGACCCAGTGAGAGTGCTGTGTTGTGAGTGTGATAGTGTGTGTGTGTCTGTGTGTGTGTGTGTGTGTTTGGGGGAACCCCACAGTGTATGCTTCTAAGAAAAAGTCGATGGGTGTTTGTGTGTGTTTCTTGTGTATGTGTGTGTCGAGACCACGTATGTGAGTATGTTGTGGCAGTTCCAAGTGCCAGTGTGAATGCTGTGTTGTGAGTGTGGCAGTGTGTGTTTCTGTGTGTGTTGTGTTGGCGGGAAAACATTGTGTATGCCTGTAAGAATAAGTCGATGGATGTTTGTGTGAGTTTCATGTGTATGTGTGTGTCGCGACCACATTTGTCAATATTTTAAGGCAGTTCCAAGTGTTGATGGTTCTGCTGGATACCCATTGTGAGTGCTGTGTTGTAAGTGTGACTGTGTGTGTGTGTGTTCACGGGAAACCGTTGTGTATGCCTGTAAGAAAAAGTCGATGGGTGTTTGTGTGTGATTCTTGTGTATGTGTGTGTCGGTGAAACGTTTGTGAGTATGTTAGGGCAGTTCCAAGTGTTGATGGCTCTGCCGAGGTCCAGTGTGCGTACTGTGCTGTTAGTGTGACAGTGTGTGTGTGTGTGTGTGTGTGTGTGTGTGTGTTGGGGAAACCCCACTCTGTCTCCCTGTAACAAAATGTTGATGGGTGTTTGTGTGTGTTTCTTCTGTATGTGTGTCTCGGGACCACGTTTGTTTGTATGTTAGGGCAGATTCAAGTGCCAGTGTGAATGCTGTGTTGTGAGTGTGATAGTGTGTGTGTGTGTGTGTTTGCGGAAACCATTGTGCATGACTGTAAGTAAAAGTCCATGGGAGTTTGTGTGTGTTTCTTGTGTATGTGTGTGTCGGGACCACGTTTGTGAGTATGTTAGGGCAGTTCCAACTGTTGATGGCTATGCCGGGGACCCAGTGTGAGTGCTGTGTTGTGCGTGTGATAGTGTCTGTGTGTGTGTGTGTGTGTTTTGCTGGATACCATTGTGTATGTCTGTAAGAAAAAGTCGTAGGGTGTTTTTGTGTGTTTCTTCTGCATGTGTGTTTCGGGACCACGTTTGTGAATATGTTAAGGTAATTCCAAGTGTTCATGGCTCTGCTGGAGATCCAATGTGAGTGCTCTGTCGTGAGTGTGCCTTTTGTGTGTGTGTGTGTGTGTGTGTGTGTTTGCAGGAAACCACTGTGTATGCCTGCAAGAAAAAGTCGATGGGTGTTTGTGTGTGTTATTTGTATATGTGTGTGTCAGGACCATGTTTGTGATTATGTTAAAGCAGTTCCAAGTGTTGACGGCTGTGTTGGAGACCCAGTGTGAGTGCTGTGTTGTGAGTGTGATAGTGTGTGTGTGTCTGTGTGTGTTTCCGAACCCCCTGTGTACGCCTGTAAGAAAAATTCCATGGGTGTTTGTGTGTGTTTCTTGTGTATGCGTGTGTCAGGAAAACGTTTGTGAGTATGTTAGGGCAGTTCCAAGTGTTGATGGCTCTGCCGAGGCCCAGTGTGAGTGCTGTGTTGCGAGTGTGACAGTGTGTGTGTGTGTGTGTGTGTGTGTTTTCGGGTTACCATTGTGTATGCCTGTATGAAAAAGTCGATGGGTGTATTTGTGTGTTCTTGCGTATTGTGTTTCAGATCCACATTTGTGAGTGTGTGAGGGCAGTTCCAAGTCTTCATGAGTTTGCAGGATATCCAGTGTGAGTGTGTGTTGTGAGTGTGACAGTGTGTGTGCGTGTCTGTGTGTGTGTTTGCAGGAAACCAGTCTGTATGCCTATAAGAAAAATTCGATGGGTGTTTGTGTGTGTTTCTTCTGTATGTGTGTGTCGGGACCACATTTGTGAATATGTTAGGGCAGTTCCAAGTGTTGATGGCTCTGCTGGAGACCCAGTGAGAGTGCTGTGTTGTGAGTGTGACAGTGTGTGTGTGTCTGTGTGTGTGTGTGTGTTTGGGGGAACCCCACAGTGTATGCTTCTAAGAAAAAGTCGATGGGTGTTTGTGTGTGTTTCTTGTGTATGTGTGTGTCGGGACCACGTATGAGAGTATTTTGTGGCAGTTCCAAGCGCCAGAGTGAATGCTGTGTTGTGAGTGTGGCAGTGTGTGTTTCTGTGTGTGTTTGTGTTGGCGGGAAAACATTGTGTATGCCTGTAAGAATAAGTCGATGGATGTTTGTGTGAGTTTCATGTGTATGTGTGTGTCGCGACCACATTTGTCAATATTTTAAGGCAGTTCCAAGTGTTGATGGTTCTGCTGGATACCCATTGTGAGTGGTGTGTTGTAAGTGTGACTGTGTGTGTGTGTGTTCAAGGGAAACCGTTGTGTATGCCTGTAAGAAAAAGTCGATGGGTGTTTGTGTGCGTTTCTTGTGTATGTGTGTGTCGGGAAAACGTTTGGGAGTATGTTAGGGCAGTTCCAAGTGTTGATGGCTCTGCCGAGGACCAGTGTGAGTGCTGTGTTGCGAGTGTGACAGTGTGTGTGTGTGTGTGTGTGTTGTTTTCGGGTAACCATTGTGTATGCCTGTATGAAAAAGTCGATGGGTGTATTTGTGTGTTCTTGCGTATTGTGTTTCAGATCCACATTTGTGAGTGTGTGAGGGCAGTTCCAAGTCTTCATGAGTTTGCAGGATATCCAGTGTGAGTGTGTGTTGTGAGTGTGACAGTGTGTGTGCGTGTCTGTGTGTGTGTTTGCAGGAAACCAGTCTGTATGCCTATAAGAAAAATTCGATGGGTGTTTGTGTGTGTTTTTTCTGTATGTGTGTGTCGGGACCACATTTGTGAATATGTTAGGGCAGTTCCAAGTGTTGATGGCTCTGCTGGAGACCCAGTGAGAGTGCTGTGTTGTGAGTGTGATAGTGTGTGTGTGTCTGTGTGTGTGTGTGTGTGTTTGGGGGAACCCCACAGTGTATGCTTCTAAGAAAAAGTCGATGGGTGTTTGTGTGTGTTTCTTGTGTATGTGTGTGTCGAGACCACGTATGTGAGTATGTTGTGGCAGTTCCAAGTGCCAGTGTGAATGCTGTGTTGTGAGTGTGGCAGTGTGTGTTTCTGTGTGTGTTGTGTTGGCGGGAAAACATTGTGTATGCCTGTAAGAATAAGTCGATGGATGTTTGTGTGAGTTTCATGTGTATGTGTGTGTCGCGACCACATTTGTCAATATTTTAAGGCAGTTCCAAGTGTTGATGGTTCTGCTGGATACCCATTGTGAGTGCTGTGTTGTAAGTGTGACTGTGTGTGTGTGTGTTCACGGGAAACCGTTGTGTATGCCTGTAAGAAAAAGTCGATGGGTGTTTGTGTGTGATTCTTGTGTATGTGTGTGTCGGTGAAACGTTTGTGAGTATGTTAGGGCAGTTCCAAGTGTTGATGGCTCTGCCGAGGTCCAGTGTGCGTACTGTGCTGTTAGTGTGACAGTGTGTGTGTGTGTGTGTGTGTGTGTGTGGGGAAACCCCACTCTGTCTCCCTGTAACAAAATGTTGATGGGTGTTTGTGTGTGTTTCTTCTGTATGTGTGTGTCGGGACCACGTTTGTTTGTATGTTAGGGCAGATTCAAGTGCCAGTGTGAATGCTGTGTTGTGAGTGTGATAGTGTGTGTGTGTGTGTGTTTGCGGAAACCATTGTGCATGACTGTAAGTAAAAGTCCATGGGAGTTTGTGTGTGTTTCTTGTGTATGTGTGTGTCGGGACCACGTTTGTGAGTATGTTAGGGCAGTTCCAACTGTTGATGGCTATGCCGGGGACCCAGTGTGAGTGCTGTGTTGTGCGTGTGATAGTGTCTGTGTGTGTGTGTGTGTTTTGCTGGATACCATTGTGTATGTCTGTAAGAAAAAGTCGTAGGGTGTTTTTGTGTGTTTCTTCTGCATGTGTGTTTCGGGACCACGTTTGTGAATATGTTAAGGTAATTCCAAGTGTTCATGGCTCTGCTGGAGATCCAATGTGAGTGCTCTGTCGTGAGTGTGCCTTTTGTGTGTGTGTGTGTGTGTGTGTGTGTGTTTGCAGGAAACCATTGTGTATGCCTGCAAGAAAAAGTCGATGGGTGTTTGTGTGTGTTATTTGTATATGTGTGTGTCAGGACCATGTTTGTGATTATGTTAAAGCAGTTCCAAGTGTTGACGGCTGTGTTGGAGACCCAGTGTGAGTGCTGTGTTGTGAGTGTGATAGTGTGTGTGTGTCTGTGTGTGTTTCCGAACCCCCTGTGTACGCCTGTAAGAAAAATTCCATGGGTGTTTGTGTGTGTTTCTTGTGTATGCGTGTGTCAGGAAAACGTTTGTGAGTATGTTAGGGCAGTTCCAAGTGTTGATGGCTCTGCCGAGGCCCAGTGTGAGTGCTGTGTTGCGAGTGTGACAGTGTGTGTGTGTGTGTGTGTGTGTGTGTTTTCGGGTTACCATTGTGTATGCCTGTATGAAAAAGTCGATGGGTGTATTTGTGTGTTCTTGCGTATTGTGTTTCAGATCCACATTTGTGAGTGTGTGAGGGCAGTTCCAAGTGTTCATGAGTTTGCTGGATATCCAGTGTGAGTGTGTGTTGTGAGTGTGACAGTGTGTGTGCGTGTCTGTGTGTGTGTTTGCAGGAAACCAGTCTGTATGCCTATAAGAAAAATTCGATGGGTGTTTGTGTGTGTTTCTTCTGTATGTGTGTGTCGGGACCACATTTGTGAATATGTTAGGGCAGTTCCAAGTGTTGATGGCTCTGCTGGAGACCCAGTGAGAGTGCTGTGTTGTGAGTGTGACAGTGTGTGTGTGTCTGTGTGTGTGTGTGTGTGTTTGGGGGAACCCCACAGTGTATGCTTCTAAGAAAAAGTCGATGGGTGTTTGTGTGTGTTTCTTGTGTATGTGTGTGTCGGGACCACGTATGAGAGTATTTTGTGGCAGTTCCAAGCGCCAGAGTGAATGCTGTGTTGTGAGTGTGGCAGTGTGTGTTTCTGTGTGTGTTTGTGTTGGCGGGAAAACATTGTGTATGCCTGTAAGAATAAGTCGATGGATGTTTGTGTGAGTTTCATGTGTATGTGTGTGTCGCGACCACATTTGTCAATATTTTAAGGCAGTTCCAAGTGTTGATGGTTCTGCTGGATACCCATTGTGAGTGGTGTGTTGTAAGTGTGACTGTGTGTGTGTGTGTTCAAGGGAAACCGTTGTGTATGCCTGTAAGAAAAAGTCGATGGGTGTTTGTGTGCGTTTCTTGTGTATGTGTGTGTCGGGAAAACGTTTGGGAGTATGTTAGGGCAGTTCCAAGTGTTGATGGCTCTGCCGAGGACCAGTGTGAGTGCTGTGTTGCGAGTGTGACTGTGTGTGTGTGTGTGTGTGTGTGTGTGTTTTCGGGTAACCATTGTGTATGCCTGTATAAAAAGTCGATGGGTGTATTTGTGTGTTCTTGCGTATTGTGTTTCAGATCCACATTTGTGAGTGTGTGAGGGCAGTTCCAAGTCTTCATGAGTTTGCAGGATATCCAGTGTGAGTGTGTGTTGTGAGTGTGACAGTGTGTGTGCGTGTCTGTGTGTGTGTTTGCAGGAAACCAGTCTGTATGCCTATAAGAAAAATTCGATGGGTGTTTGTGTGTGTTTTTTCTGTATGTGTGTGTCGGGACCACATTTGTGAATATGTTAGGGCAGTTCCAAGTGTTGATGGCTCTGCTGGAGACCCAGTGAGAGTGCTGTGTTGTGAGTGTGATAGTGTGTGTGTGTCTGTGTGTGTGTGTGTGTTTGGGGGAACCCCACAGTGTATGCTTCTAAGAAAAAGTCGATGGGTGTTTGTGTGTGTTTCTTGTGTATGTGTGTGTCGAGACCACGTATGTGAGTATGTTGTGGCAGTTCCAAGCGCCAGTGTGAATGCTGTGTTGTGAGTGTGGCAGTGTGTGTTTCTGTGTGTGTTTGTGTTGGCGGGAAAACATTGTGTATGCCTGTAAGAATAAGTCGATGGATGTTTGTGTGAGTTTCATGTGTATGTGTGTGTCGCGACCACATTTGTCAATATTTTAAGGCAGTTCCAAGTGTTGATGGTTCTGCTGGATACCCATTGTGAGTGCTGTGTTGTAAGTGTGACTGTGTGTGTGTGTGTTCACGGGAAACCGTTGTGTATGCCTGTAAGAAAAAGTCGATGGGTGTTTGTGTGTGATTCTTGTGTATGTGTGTGTCGGTGAAACGTTTTTGAGTATGTTAGGGCAGTTCCAAGTGTTGATGGCTCTGCCGAGGTCCAGTGTGCGTACTGTGCTGTTAGTGTGACAGTGTGTGTGTGTGTGTGTGTGTGTTTGGGGAAACCCCACTCTGTCTCCCTGTAACAAAATGTTGATGGGTGTTTGTGTGTGTTTCTTCTGTATGTGTGTGTCGGGACCACGTTTGTTTGTATGTTAGGGCAGATTCAAGTGCCAGTGTGAATGCTGTGTTGTGAGTGTGATAGTGTGTGTGTGTGTGTGTGTGTTTGCGGAAACCATTGTGCATGACTGTAAGTAAAAGTCCATGGGAGTTTGTGTGTGTTTCTTGTGTATGTGTGTGTCGGGACCACGTTTGTGAGTATGTTAGGGCAGTTCCAACTGTTGATGGCTATGCCGGGGACCCAGTGTGAGTGCTGTGTTGTGCGTGTGATAGTGTCTGTGTGTGTGTGTGTGTGTTTTGCTGGATACCATTGTGTATGTCTGTAAGAAAAAGTCGTAGGGTGTTTTTGTGTGTTTCTTCTGCATGTGTGTTTCGGGACCACGTTTGTGAATATGTTAAGGTAATTCCAAGTGTTCATGGCTCTGCTGGAGATCCAATGTGAGTGCTCTGTCGTGAGTGTGCCTTTTGTGTGTGTGTGTGTGTGTGTGTTTGCAGGAAGCCATTGTGTATGCCTGCAAGAAAAAGTCGATGGGTGTTTGTGTGTGTTATTTGTATATGTGTGTGTCAGGACCATGTTTGTGATTATGTTAAAGCAGTTCCAAGTGTTGACGGCTGTGTTGGAGACCCAGTGTGAGTGCTGTGTTGTGAGTGTGATAGTGTGTGTGTGTCTGTGTGTGTTTCCGAACCCCCTGTGTACGCCTGTAAGAAAAATTCCATGGGTGTTTGTGTGTGTTTCTTGTGTATGCGTGTGTCAGGAAAACGTTTGTGAGTATGTTAGGGCAGTTCCAAGTGTTGATGGCTCTGCCGAGGCCCAGTGTGAGTGCTGTGTTGCGAGTGTGACAGTGTGTGTGTGTGTGTGTGTGTGTGTTTTCGGGTTACCATTGTGTATGCCTGTATGAAAAAGTCGATGGGTGTATTTGTGTGTTCTTGCGTATTGTGTTTCAGATCCACATTTGTGAGTGTGTGAGGGCAGTTCCAAGTGTTCATGAGTTTGCTGGATATCCAGTGTGAGTGTGTGTTGTGAGTGTGACAGTGTGTGTGCGTGTCTGTGTGTGTGTTTGCAGGAAACCAGTCTGTATGCCTATAAGAAAAATTCGATGGGTGTTTGTGTGTGTTTCTTCTGTATGTGTGTGTCGGGACCACATTTGTGAATATGTTAGGGCAGTTCCAAGTGTTGATGGCTCTGTTGGAGACCCAGTGAGAGTGCTGTGTTGTGAGTGTGACAGTGTGTGTGTGTCTGTGTGTGTGTGTGTTTGGGGGAACCCCACAGTGTATGCTTCTAAGAAAAAGTCGATGGGTGTTTGTGTGTGTTTCTTGTGTATGTGTGTGTCGGGACCACGTATGAGAGTATTTTGTGGCAGTTCCAAGCGCCAGAGTGAATGCTGTGTTGTGAGTGTGGCAGTGTGTGTTTCTGTGTGTGTTTGTGTTGGCGGGAAAACATTGTGTATGCCTGTAAGAATAAGTCGATGGATGTTTGTGTGAGTTTCATGTGTATGTGTGTGTCGCGACCACATTTGTCAATATTTTAAGGCAGTTCCAAGTGTTGATGGTTCTGCTGGATACCCATTGTGAGTGGTGTGTTGTAAGTGTGACTGTGTGTGTGTGTGTTCAAGGGAAACCGTTGTGTATGCCTGTAAGAAAAAGTCGATGGGTGTTTGTGTGCGTTTCTTGTGTATGTGTGTGTCGGGAAAACGTTTGGGAGTATGTTAGGGCAGTTCCAAGTGTTGATGGCTCTGCCGAGGACCAGTGTGAGTGCTGTGCTGTTAGTGTGACAGTGTGTGTGTGTGTGTGTGTGTGTGTGTTTGGGGAAACCCCACTCTGTCTCCCTGTAACAAAATGTTGATGGGTGTTTGTGTGTGTTTCTTCTGTATGTGTGTGTCGGGACCACGTTTGTTTGTATGTTAGGGCAGATTCAAGTGCCAGTGTGAATGCTGTGTTGTGAGTGTGATAGTGTGTGTGTGTGTGTGTTTGCGGAAACCATTGTGCATGACTGTAAGTAAAAGTCCATGGGAGTTTGTGTGTGTTTCTTGTGTATGTGTGTGTCGGGACCACGTTTGTGAGTATGTTAGGGCAGTTCCAACTGTTGATGGCTATGCCGGGGACCCAGTGTGAGTGCTGTGTTGTGCGTGTGATAGTGTCTGTGTGTGTGTGTGTGTGTTTTGCTGGATACCATTGTGTATGTCTGTAAGAAAAAGTCGTAGGGTGTTTTTGTGTGTTTCTTCTGCATGTGTGTTTCGGGACCACGTTTGTGAATATGTTAAGGTAATTCCAAGTGTTCATGGCTCTGCTGGAGATCCAATGTGAGTGCTCTGTCGTGAGTGTGCCTTTTGTGTGTGTGTGTGTGTGTGTGTGTGTTTGCAGGAAACCACTGTGTATGCCTGCAAGAAAAAGTCGATGGGTGTTTGTGTGTGTTATTTGTATATGTGTGTGTCAGGACCATGTTTGTGATTATGTTAAAGCAGTTCCAAGTGTTGACGGCTGTGTTGGAGACCCAGTGTGAGTGCTGTGTTGTGAGTGTGATAGTGTGTGTGTGTCTGTGTGTGTTTCCGAACCCCCTGTGTACGCCTGTAAGAAAAATTCCATGGGTGTTTGTGTGTGTTTCTTGTGTATGCGTGTGTCAGGAAAACGTTTGTGAGTATGTTAGGGCAGTTCCAAGTGTTGATGGCTCTGCCGAGGCCCAGTGTGAGTGCTGTGTTGCGAGTGTGACAGTGTGTGTGTGTGTGTGTGTGTGTGTGTTTTCGGGTTACCATTGTGTATGCCTGTATGAAAAAGTCGATGGGTGTATTTGTGTGTTCTTGCGTATTGTGTTTCAGATCCACATTTGTGAGTGTGTGAGGGCAGTTCCAAGTCTTCATGAGTTTGCAGGATATCCAGTGTGAGTGTGTGTTGTGAGTGTGACAGTGTGTGTGCGTGTCTGTGTGTGTGTTTGCAGGAAACCAGTCTGTATGCCTATAAGAAAAATTCGATGGGTGTTTGTGTGTGTTTCTTCTGTATGTGTGTGTCGGGACCACATTTGTGAATATGTTAGGGCAGTTCCAAGTGTTGATGGCTCTGCTGGAGACCCAGTGAGAGTGCTGTGTTGTGAGTGTGACAGTGTGTGTGTGTCTGTGTGTGTGTGTGTGTTTGGGGGAACCCCACAGTGTATGCTTCTAAGAAAAAGTCGATGGGTGTTTGTGTGTGTTTCTTGTGTATGTGTGTGTCGGGACCACGTATGAGAGTATTTTGTGGCAGTTCCAAGCGCCAGAGTGAATGCTGTGTTGTGAGTGTGGCAGTGTGTGTTTCTGTGTGTGTTTGTGTTGGCGGGAAAACATTGTGTATGCCTGTAAGAATAAGTCGATGGATGTTTGTGTGAGTTTCATGTGTATGTGTGTGTCGCGACCACATTTGTCAATATTTTAAGGCAGTTCCAAGTGTTGATGGTTCTGCTGGATACCCATTGTGAGTGGTGTGTTGTAAGTGTGACTGTGTGTGTGTGTGTTCAAGGGAAACCGTTGTGTATGCCTGTAAGAAAAAGTCGATGGGTGTTTGTGTGCGTTTCTTGTGTATGTGTGTGTCGGGAAAACGTTTGGGAGTATGTTAGGGCAGTTCCAAGTGTTGATGGCTCTGCCGAGGACCAGTGTGAGTGCTGTGTTGCGAGTGTGACAGTGTGTGTGTGTGTGTGTGTGTTGTTTTCGGGTAACCATTGTGTATGCCTGTATGAAAAAGTCGATGGGTGTATTTGTGTGTTCTTGCGTATTGTGTTTCAGATCCACATTTGTGAGTGTGTGAGGGCAGTTCCAAGTCTTCATGAGTTTGCAGGATATCCAGTGTGAGTGTGTGTTGTGAGTGTGACAGTGTGTGTGCGTGTCTGTGTGTGTGTTTGCAGGAAACCAGTCTGTATGCCTATAAGAAAAATTCGATGGGTGTTTGTGTGTGTTTTTTCTGTATGTGTGTGTCGGGACCACATTTGTGAATATGTTAGGGCAGTTCCAAGTGTTGATGGCTCTGCTGGAGACCCAGTGAGAGTGCTGTGTTGTGAGTGTGATAGTGTGTGTGTGTCTGTGTGTGTGTGTGTGTGTTTGGGGGAACCCCACAGTGTATGCTTCTAAGAAAAAGTCGATGGGTGTTTGTGTGTGTTTCTTGTGTATGTGTGTGTCGAGACCACGTATGTGAGTATGTTGTGGCAGTTCCAAGTGCCAGTGTGAATGCTGTGTTGTGAGTGTGGCAGTGTGTGTTTCTGTGTGTGTTGTGTTGGCGGGAAAACATTGTGTATGCCTGTAAGAATAAGTCGATGGATGTTTGTGTGAGTTTCATGTGTATGTGTGTGTCGCGACCACATTTGTCAATATTTTAAGGCAGTTCCAAGTGTTGATGGTTCTGCTGGATACCCATTGTGAGTGCTGTGTTGTAAGTGTGACTGTGTGTGTGTGTGTTCACGGGAAACCGTTGTGTATGCCTGTAAGAAAAAGTCGATGGGTGTTTGTGTGTGATTCTTGTGTATGTGTGTGTCGGTGAAACGTTTGTGAGTATGTTAGGGCAGTTCCAAGTGTTGATGGCTCTGCCGAGGTCCAGTGTGCGTACTGTGCTGTTAGTGTGACAGTGTGTGTGTGTGTGTGTGTGTGTGGGGAAACCCCACTCTGTCTCCCTGTAACAAAATGTTGATGGGTGTTTGTGTGTGTTTCTTCTGTATGTGTGTGTCGGGACCACGTTTGTTTGTATGTTAGGGCAGATTCAAGTGCCAGTGTGAATGCTGTGTTGTGAGTGTGATAGTGTGTGTGTGTGTGTGTTTGCGGAAACCATTGTGCATGACTGTAAGTAAAAGTCCATGGGAGTTTGTGTGTGTTTCTTGTGTATGTGTGTGTCGGGACCACGTTTGTGAGTATGTTAGGGCAGTTCCAACTGTTGATGGCTATGCCGGGGACCCAGTGTGAGTGCTGTGTTGTGCGTGTGATAGTGTCTGTGTGTGTGTGTGTGTTTTGCTGGATACCATTGTGTATGTCTGTAAGAAAAAGTCGTAGGGTGTTTTTGTGTGTTTCTTCTGCATGTGTGTTTCGGGACCACGTTTGTGAATATGTTAAGGTAATTCCAAGTGTTCATGGCTCTGCTGGAGATCCAATGTGAGTGCTCTGTCGTGAGTGTGCCTTTTGTGTGTGTGTGTGTGTGTGTGTGTGTGTTTGCAGGAAACCATTGTGTATGCCTGCAAGAAAAAGTCGATGGGTGTTTGTGTGTGTTATTTGTATATGTGTGTGTCAGGACCATGTTTGTGATTATGTTAAAGCAGTTCCAAGTGTTGACGGCTGTGTTGGAGACCCAGTGTGAGTGCTGTGTTGTGAGTGTGATAGTGTGTGTGTGTCTGTGTGTGTTTCCGAACCCCCTGTGTACGCCTGTAAGAAAAATTCCATGGGTGTTTGTGTGTGTTTCTTGTGTATGCGTGTGTCAGGAAAACGTTTGTGAGTATGTTAGGGCAGTTCCAAGTGTTGATGGCTCTGCCGAGGCCCAGTGTGAGTGCTGTGTTGCGAGTGTGACAGTGTGTGTGTGTGTGTGTGTGTGTGTGTTTTCGGGTTACCATTGTGTATGCCTGTATGAAAAAGTCGATGGGTGTATTTGTGTGTTCTTGCGTATTGTGTTTCAGATCCACATTTGTGAGTGTGTGAGGGCAGTTCCAAGTGTTCATGAGTTTGCTGGATATCCAGTGTGAGTGTGTGTTGTGAGTGTGACAGTGTGTGTGCGTGTCTGTGTGTGTGTTTGCAGGAAACCAGTCTGTATGCCTATAAGAAAAATTCGATGGGTGTTTGTGTGTGTTTCTTCTGTATGTGTGTGTCGGGACCACATTTGTGAATATGTTAGGGCAGTTCCAAGTGTTGATGGCTCTGCTGGAGACCCAGTGAGAGTGCTGTGTTGTGAGTGTGACAGTGTGTGTGTGTCTGTGTGTGTGTGTGTGTGTTTGGGGGAACCCCACAGTGTATGCTTCTAAGAAAAAGTCGATGGGTGTTTGTGTGTGTTTCTTGTGTATGTGTGTGTCGGGACCACGTATGAGAGTATTTTGTGGCAGTTCCAAGCGCCAGAGTGAATGCTGTGTTGTGAGTGTGGCAGTGTGTGTTTCTGTGTGTGTTTGTGTTGGCGGGAAAACATTGTGTATGCCTGTAAGAATAAGTCGATGGATGTTTGTGTGAGTTTCATGTGTATGTGTGTGTCGCGACCACATTTGTCAATATTTTAAGGCAGTTCCAAGTGTTGATGGTTCTGCTGGATACCCATTGTGAGTGGTGTGTTGTAAGTGTGACTGTGTGTGTGTGTGTTCAAGGGAAACCGTTGTGTATGCCTGTAAGAAAAAGTCGATGGGTGTTTGTGTGCGTTTCTTGTGTATGTGTGTGTCGGGAAAACGTTTGGGAGTATGTTAGGGCAGTTCCAAGTGTTGATGGCTCTGCCGAGGACCAGTGTGAGTGCTGTGTTCCGAGTGTGACTGTGTGTGTGTGTGTGTGTGTGTGTGTGTGTTTTCGGGTAACCATTGTGTATGCCTGTATAAAAAGTCGATGGGTGTATTTGTGTGTTCTTGCGTATTGTGTTTCAGATCCACATTTGTGAGTGTGTGAGGGCAGTTCCAAGTCTTCATGAGTTTGCAGGATATCCAGTGTGAGTGTGTGTTGTGAGTGTGACAGTGTGTGTGCGTGTCTGTGTGTGTGTTTGCAGGAAACCAGTCTGTATGCCTATAAGAAAAATTCGATGGGTGTTTGTGTGTGTTTTTTCTGTATGTGTGTGTCGGGACCACATTTGTGAATATGTTAGGGCAGTTCCAAGTGTTGATGGCTCTGCTGGAGACCCAGTGAGAGTGCTGTGTTGTGAGTGTGATAGTGTGTGTGTGTCTGTGTGTGTGTGTGTGTTTGGGGGAACCCCACAGTGTATGCTTCTAAGAAAAAGTCGATGGGTGTTTGTGTGTGTTTCTTGTGTATGTGTGTGTCGAGACCACGTATGTGAGTATGTTGTGGCAGTTCCAAGCGCCAGAGTGAATGCTGTGTTGTGAGTGTGGCAGTGTGTGTTTCTGTGTGTGTTTGTGTTGGCGGGAAAACATTGTGTATGCCTGTAAGAATAAGTCGATGGATGTTTGTGTGAGTTTCATGTGTATGTGTGTGTCGCGACCACATTTGTCAATATTTTAAGGCAGTTCCAAGTGTTGATGGTTCTGCTGGATACCCATTGTGAGTGCTGTGTTGTAAGTGTGACTGTGTGTGTGTGTGTGTTCACGGGAAACCGTTGTGTATGCCTGTAAGAAAAAGTCGATGGGTGTTTGTGTGTGATTCTTGTGTATGTGTGTGTCGGTGAAACGTTTGTGAGTATGTTAGGGCAGTTCCAAGTGTTGATGGCTCTGCCGAGGTCCAGTGTGCGTACTGTGCTGTTAGTGTGACAGTGTGTGTGTGTGTGTGTGTGTGTTTGGGGAAACCCCACTCTGTCTCCCTGTAACAAAATGTTGATGGGTGTTTGTGTGTGTTTCTTCTGTATGTGTGTGTCGGGACCACGTTTGTTTGTATGTTAGGGCAGATTCAAGTGCCAGTGTGAATGCTGTGTTGTGAGTGTGATAGTGTGTGTGTGTGTGTGTGTTTGCGGAAACCATTGTGCATGACTGTAAGTAAAAGTCCATGGGAGTTTGTGTGTGTTTCTTGTGTATGTGTGTGTCGGGACCACGTTTGTGAGTATGTTAGGGCAGTTCCAACTGTTGATGGCTATGCCGGGGACCCAGTGTGAGTGCTGTGTTGTGCGTGTGATAGTGTCTGTGTGTGTGTGTGTGTGTTTTGCTGGATACCATTGTGTATGTCTGTAAGAAAAAGTCGTAGGGTGTTTTTGTGTGTTTCTTCTGCATGTGTGTTTCGGGACCACGTTTGTGAATATGTTAAGGTAATTCCAAGTGTTCATGGCTCTGCTGGAGATCCAATGTGAGTGCTCTGTCGTGAGTGTGCCTTTTGTGTGTGTGTGTGTGTGTGTGTTTGCAGGAAGCCATTGTGTATGCCTGCAAGAAAAAGTCGATGGGTGTTTGTGTGTGTTATTTGTATATGTGTGTGTCAGGACCATGTTTGTGATTATGTTAAAGCAGTTCCAAGTGTTGACGGCTGTGTTGGAGACCCAGTGTGAGTGCTGTGTTGTGAGTGTGATAGTGTGTGTGTGTCTGTGTGTGTTTCCGAACCCCCTGTGTACGCCTGTAAGAAAAATTCCATGGGTGTTTGTGTGTGTTTCTTGTGTATGCGTGTGTCAGGAAAACGTTTGTGAGTATGTTAGGGCAGTTCCAAGTGTTGATGGCTCTGCCGAGGCCCAGTGTGAGTGCTGTGTTGCGAGTGTGACAGTGTGTGTGTGTGTGTGTGTGTGTGTTTTCGGGTTACCATTGTGTATGCCTGTATGAAAAAGTCGATGGGTGTATTTGTGTGTTCTTGCGTATTGTGTTTCAGATCCACATTTGTGAGTGTGTGAGGGCAGTTCCAAGTGTTCATGAGTTTGCTGGATATCCAGTGTGAGTGTGTGTTGTGAGTGTGACAGTGTGTGTGCGTGTCTGTGTGTGTGTTTGCAGGAAACCAGTCTGTATGCCTATAAGAAAAATTCGATGGGTGTTTGTGTGTGTTTCTTCTGTATGTGTGTGTCGGGACCACATTTGTGAATATGTTAGGGCAGTTCCAAGTGTTGATGGCTCTGTTGGAGACCCAGTGAGAGTGCTGTGTTGTGAGTGTGACAGTGTGTGTGTGTCTGTGTGTGTGTGTGTTTGGGGGAACCCCACAGTGTATGCTTCTAAGAAAAAGTCGATGGGTGTTTGTGTGTGTTTCTTGTGTATGTGTGTGTCGGGACCACGTATGAGAGTATTTTGTGGCAGTTCCAAGCGCCAGAGTGAATGCTGTGTTGTGAGTGTGGCAGTGTGTGTTTCTGTGTGTGTTTGTGTTGGCGGGAAAACATTGTGTATGCCTGTAAGAATAAGTCGATGGATGTTTGTGTGAGTTTCATGTGTATGTGTGTGTCGCGACCACATTTGTCAATATTTTAAGGCAGTTCCAAGTGTTGATGGTTCTGCTGGATACCCATTGTGAGTGGTGTGTTGTAAGTGTGACTGTGTGTGTGTGTGTTCAAGGGAAACCGTTGTGTATGCCTGTAAGAAAAAGTCGATGGGTGTTTGTGTGCGTTTCTTGTGTATGTGTGTGTCGGGAAAACGTTTGGGAGTATGTTAGGGCAGTTCCAAGTGTTGATGGCTCTGCCGAGGACCAGTGTGAGTGCTGTGTTGCGAGTGTGACAGTGTGTGTGTGTGTGTGTGTGTTTTCGGGTAACCATTGTGTATGCCTGTATGAAAAAGTCGATGGGTGTATTTGTGTGTTCTTGCGTATTGTGTTTCAGATCCACATTTGTGAGTGTGTGAGGGCAGTTCCAAGTCTTCATGAGTTTGCAGGATATCCAGTGTGAGTGTGTGTTGTGAGTGTGACAGTGTGTGTGCGTGTCTGTGTGTGTGTTTGCAGGAAACCAGTCTGTATGCCTATAAGAAAAATTCGATGGGTGTTTGTGTGTGTTTTTTCTGTATGTGTGTGTCGGGACCACATTTGTGAATATGTTAGGGCAGTTCCAAGTGTTGATGGCTCTGCTGGAGACCCAGTGAGAGTGCTGTGTTGTGAGTGTGATAGTGTGTGTGTGTCTGTGTGTGTGTGTGTTTGGGGGAACCCCACAGTGTATGCTTCTAAGAAAAAGTCGATGGGTGTTTGTGTGTGTTTCTTGTGTATGTGTGTGTCGAGACCACGTATGTGAGTATGTTGTGGCAGTTCCAAGCGCCAGTGTGAATGCTGTGTTGTGAGTGTGGCAGTGTGTGTTTCTGTGTGTGTTTGTGTTGGCGGGAAAACATTGTGTATGCCTGTAAGAATAAGTCGATGGATGTTTGTGTGAGTTTCATGTGTATGTGTGTGTCGCGACCACATTTGTCAATATTTTAAGGCAGTTCCAAGTGTTGATGGTTCTGCTGGATACCCATTGTGAGTGCTGTGTTGTAAGTGTGACTGTGTGTGTGTGTGTGTTCACGGGAAACCGTTGTGTATGCCTGTAAGAAAAAGTCGATGGGTGTTTGTGTGTGATTCTTGTGTATGTGTGTGTCGGTGAAACGTTTGTGAGTATGTTAGGGCAGTTCCAAGTGTTGATGGCTCTGCCGAGGTCCAGTGTGCGTACTGTGCTGTTAGTGTGACAGTGTGTGTGTGTGTGTGTGTGTGTGTGTGTGTGTGTGTTTGGGGAAACCCCACTCTGTCTCCCTGTAACAAAATGTTGATGGGTGTTTGTGTGTGTTTCTTCTGTATGTGTGTGTCGGGACCACGTTTGTTTGTATGTTAGGGCAGATTCAAGTGCCAGTGTGAATGCTGTGTTGTGAGTGTGATAGTGTGTGTGTGTGTGTGTTTGCGGAAACCATTGTGCATGACTGTAAGTAAAAGTCAATGGGAGTTTGTGTGTGTTTCTTGTGTATGTGTGTGTCGGGACCACGTTTGTGAGTATGTTAGGGCAGTTCCAACTGTTGATGGCTATGCCGGGGACCCAGTGTGAGTGCTGTGTTGTGCGTGTGATAGTGTCTGTGTGTGTGTGTGTGTGTTTTGCTGGATACCATTGTGTATGTCTGTAAGAAAAAGTCGTAGGGTGTTTTTGTGTGTTTCTTCTGCATGTGTGTTTCGGGACCACGTTTGTGAATATGTTAAGGTAATTCCAAGTGTTCATGGCTCTGCTGGAGATCCAATGTGAGTGCTCTGTCGTGAGTGTGCCTTTTGTGTGTGTGTGTGTGTGTGTGTGTGTTTGCAGGAAACCATTGTGTATGCCTGCAAGAAAAAGTCGATGGGTGTTTGTGTGTGTTATTTGTATATGTGTGTGTCAGGACCATGTTTGTGATTATGTTAAAGCAGTTCCAAGTGTTGACGGCTGTGTTGGAGACCCAGTGTGAGTGCTGTGTTGTGAGTGTGATAGTGTGTGTGTGTCTGTGTGTGTTTCCGAACCCCCTGTGTACGCCTGTAAGAAAAATTCCATGGGTGTTTGTGTGTGTTTCTTGTGTATGCGTGTGTCAGGAAAACGTTTGTGAGTATGTTAGGGCAGTTCCAAGTGTTGATGGCTCTGCCGAGGCCCAGTGTGAGTGCTGTGTTGCGAGTGTGACAGTGTGTGTGTGTGTGTGTGTGTTTTCGGGTTACCATTGTGTATGCCTGTATGAAAAAGTCGATGGGTGTATTTGTGTGTTCTTGCGTATTGTGTTTCAGATCCACATTTGTGAGTGTGTGAGGGCAGTTCCAAGTGTTCATGAGTTTGCTGGATATCCAGTGTGAGTGTGTGTTGTGAGTGTGACAGTGTGTGTGCGTGTCTGTGTGTGTGTTTGCAGGAAACCAGTCTGTATGCCTATAAGAAAAATTCGATGGGTGTTTGTGTGTGTTTCTTCTGTATGTGTGTGTCGGGACCACATTTGTGAATATGTTAGGGCAGTTCCAAGTGTTGATGGCTCTGCTGGAGACCCAGTGAGAGTGCTGTGTTGTGAGTGTGACAGTGTGTGTGTGTCTGTGTGTGTGTGTGTTTGGGGGAACCCCACAGTGTATGCTTCTAAGAAAAAGTCGATGGGTGTTTGTGTGTGTTTCTTGTGTATGTGTGTGTCGGGACCACGTATGAGAGTATTTTGTGGCAGTTCCAAGCGCCAGAGTGAATGCTGTGTTGTGAGTGTGGCAGTGTGTGTTTCTGTGTGTGTTTGTGTTGGCGGGAAAACATTGTGTATGCCTCTAAGAATAAGTCGATGGATGTTTGTGTGAGTTTCATGTGTATGTGTGTGTCGCGACCACATTTGTCAATATTTTAAGGCAGTTCCAAGTGTTGATGGTTCTGCTGGATACCCATTGTGAGTGGTGTGTTGTAAGTGTGACTGTGTGTGTGTGTGTTCAAGGGAAACCGTTGTGTATGCCTGTAAGAAAAAGTCGATGGGTGTTTGTGTGCGTTTCTTGTGTATGTGTGTGTCGGGAAAACGTTTGGGAGTATGTTAGGGCAGTTCCAAGTGTTGATGGCTCTGCCGAGGACCAGTGTGAGTGCTGTGTTGCGAGTGTGACTGTGTGTGTGTGTGTGTGTGTGTGTTTTCGGGTAACCATTGTGTATGCCTGTATGAAAAAGTCGATGGGTGTATTTGTGTGTTCTTGCGTATTGTGTTTCAGATCCACATTTGTGAGTGTGTGAGGGCAGTTCCAAGTCTTCATGAGTTTGCAGGATATCCAGTGTGAGTGTGTGTTGTGAGTGTGACAGTGTGTGTGCGTGTCTGTGTGTGTGTTTGCAGGAAACCAGTCTGTATGCCTATAAGAAAAATTCGATGGGTGTTTGTGTGTGTTTTTTCTGTATGTGTGTGTCGGGACCACATTTGTGAATATGTTAGGGCAGTTCCAAGTGTTGATGGCTCTGCTGGAGACCCAGTGAGAGTGCTGTGTTGTGAGTGTGATAGTGTGTGTGTGTCTGTGTGTGTGTGTGTGTATTTGGGGGAACCCCACAGTGTATGCTTCTAAGAAAAAGTCGATGGGTGTTTGTGTGTGTTTCTTGTGTATGTGTGTGTCGAGACCACGTATGTGAGTATGTTGTGGCAGTTCCAAGCGCCAGTGTGAATGCTGTGTTGTGAGTGTGGCAGTGTGTGTTTCTGTGTGTGTTTGTGTTGGCGGGAAAACATTGTGTATGCCTGTAAGAATAAGTCGATGGATGTTTGTGTGAGTTTCATGTGTATGTGTGTGTCGCGACCACATTTGTCAATATTTTAAGGCAGTTCCAAGTGTTGATGGTTCTGCTGGATACCCATTGTGAGTGCTGTGTTGTAAGTGTGACTGTGTGTGTGTGTGTTCACGGGAAACCGTTGTGTATGCCTGTAAGAAAAAGTCGATGGGTGTTTGTGTGTGATTCTTGTGTATGTGTGTGTCGGTGAAACGTTTTTGAGTATGTTAGGGCAGTTCCAAGTGTTGATGGCTCTGCCGAGGTCCAGTGTGCGTACTGTGCTGTTAGTGTGACAGTGTGTGTGTGTGTGTGTGTGTGTTTGGGGAAACCCCACTCTGTCTCCCTGTAACAAAATGTTGATGGGTGTTTGTGTGTGTTTCTTCTGTATGTGTGTGTCGGGACCACGTTTGTTTGTATGTTAGGGCAGATTCAAGTGCCAGTGTGAATGCTGTGTTGTGAGTGTGATAGTGTGTGTGTGTGTGTGTTTGCGGAAACCATTGTGCATGACTGTAAGTAAAAGTCCATGGGAGTTTGTGTGTGTTTCTTGTGTATGTGTGTGTCGGGACCACGTTTGTGAGTATGTTAGGGCAGTTCCAACTGTTGATGGCTATGCCGGGGACCCAGTGTGAGTGCTGTGTTGTGCGTGTGATAGTGTCTGTGTGTGTGTGTGTGTGTTTTGCTGGATACCATTGTGTATGTCTGTAAGAAAAAGTCGTAGGGTGTTTTTGTGTGTTTCTTCTGCATGTGTGTTTCGGGACCACGTTTGTGAATATGTTAAGGTAATTCCAAGTGTTCATGGCTCTGCTGGAGATCCAATGTGAGTGCTCTGTCGTGAGTGTGCCTTTTGTGTGTGTGTGTGTGTGTGTGTTTGCAGGAAGCCATTGTGTATGCCTGCAAGAAAAAGTCGATGGGTGTTTGTGTGTGTTATTTGTATATGTGTGTGTCAGGACCATGTTTGTGATTATGTTAAAGCAGTTCCAAGTGTTGACGGCTGTGTTGGAGACCCAGTGTGAGTGCTGTGTTGTGAGTGTGATAGTGTGTGTGTGTCTGTGTGTGTTTCCGAACCCCCTGTGTACGCCTGTAAGAAAAATTCCATGGGTGTTTGTGTGTGTTTCTTGTGTATGCGTGTGTCAGGAAAACGTTTGTGAGTATGTTAGGGCAGTTCCAAGTGTTGATGGCTCTGCCGAGGCCCAGTGTGAGTGCTGTGTTGCGAGTGTGACAGTGTGTGTGTGTGTGTGTGTGTGTGTTTTCGGGTTACCATTGTGTATGCCTGTATGAAAAAGTCGATGGGTGTATTTGTGTGTTCTTGCGTATTGTGTTTCAGATCCACATTTGTGAGTGTGTGAGGGCAGTTCCAAGTGTTCATGAGTTTGCTGGATATCCAGTGTGAGTGTGTGTTGTGAGTGTGACAGTGTGTGTGCGTGTCTGTGTGTGTGTTTGCAGGAAACCAGTCTGTATGCCTATAAGAAAAATTCGATGGGTGTTTGTGTGTGTTTCTTCTGTATGTGTGTGTCGGGACCACATTTGTGAATATGTTAGGGCAGTTCCAAGTGTTGATGGCTCTGTTGGAGACCCAGTGAGAGTGCTGTGTTGTGAGTGTGACAGTGTGTGTGTGTCTGTGTGTGTGTGTGTTTGGGGGAACCCCACAGTGTATGCTTCTAAGAAAAAGTCGATGGGTGTTTGTGTGTGTTTCTTGTGTATGTGTGTGTCGGGACCACGTATGAGAGTATTTTGTGGCAGTTCCAAGCGCCAGAGTGAATGCTGTGTTGTGAGTGTGGCAGTGTGTGTTTCTGTGTGTGTTTGTGTTGGCGGGAAAACATTGTGTATGCCTGTAAGAATAAGTCGATGGATGTTTGTGTGAGTTTCATGTGTATGTGTGTGTCGCGACCACATTTGTCAATATTTTAAGGCAGTTCCAAGTGTTGATGGTTCTGCTGGATACCCATTGTGAGTGGTGTGTTGTAAGTGTGACTGTGTGTGTGTGTGTTCAAGGGAAACCGTTGTGTATGCCTGTAAGAAAAAGTCGATGGGTGTTTGTGTGCGTTTCTTGTGTATGTGTGTGTCGGGAAAACGTTTGGGAGTATGTTAGGGCAGTTCCAAGTGTTGATGGCTCTGCCGAGGACCAGTGTGAGTGCTGTGCTGTTAGTGTGACAGTGTGTGTGTGTGTGTGTGTGTGTGTGTTTGGGGAAACCCCACTCTGTCTCCCTGTAACAAAATGTTGATGGGTGTTTGTGTGTGTTTCTTCTGTATGTGTGTGTCGGGACCACGTTTGTTTGTATGTTAGGGCAGATTCAAGTGCCAGTGTGAATGCTGTGTTGTGAGTGTGATAGTGTGTGTGTGTGTGTGTTTGCGGAAACCATTGTGCATGACTGTAAGTAAAAGTCCATGGGAGTTTGTGTGTGTTTCTTGTGTATGTGTGTGTCGGGACCACGTTTGTGAGTATGTTAGGGCAGTTCCAACTGTTGATGGCTATGCCGGGGACCCAGTGTGAGTGCTGTGTTGTGCGTGTGATAGTGTCTGTGTGTGTGTGTGTGTGTTTTGCTGGATACCATTGTGTATGTCTGTAAGAAAAAGTCGTAGGGTGTTTTTGTGTGTTTCTTCTGCATGTGTGTTTCGGGACCACGTTTGTGAATATGTTAAGGTAATTCCAAGTGTTCATGGCTCTGCTGGAGATCCAATGTGAGTGCTCTGTCGTGAGTGTGCCTTTTGTGTGTGTGTGTGTGTGTGTGTGTGTTTGCAGGAAACCACTGTGTATGCCTGCAAGAAAAAGTCGATGGGTGTTTGTGTGTGTTATTTGTATATGTGTGTGTCAGGACCATGTTTGTGATTATGTTAAAGCAGTTCCAAGTGTTGACGGCTGTGTTGGAGACCCAGTGTGAGTGCTGTGTTGTGAGTGTGATAGTGTGTGTGTGTCTGTGTGTGTTTCCGAACCCCCTGTGTACGCCTGTAAGAAAAATTCCATGGGTGTTTGTGTGTGTTTCTTGTGTATGCGTGTGTCAGGAAAACGTTTGTGAGTATGTTAGGGCAGTTCCAAGTGTTGATGGCTCTGCCGAGGCCCAGTGTGAGTGCTGTGTTGCGAGTGTGACAGTGTGTGTGTGTGTGTGTGTGTGTGTGTTTTCGGGTTACCATTGTGTATGCCTGTATGAAAAAGTCGATGGGTGTATTTGTGTGTTCTTGCGTATTGTGTTTCAGATCCACATTTGTGAGTGTGTGAGGGCAGTTCCAAGTCTTCATGAGTTTGCAGGATATCCAGTGTGAGTGTGTGTTGTGAGTGTGACAGTGTGTGTGCGTGTCTGTGTGTGTGTTTGCAGGAAACCAGTCTGTATGCCTATAAGAAAAATTCGATGGGTGTTTGTGTGTGTTTCTTCTGTATGTGTGTGTCGGGACCACATTTGTGAATATGTTAGGGCAGTTCCAAGTGTTGATGGCTCTGCTGGAGACCCAGTGAGAGTGCTGTGTTGTGAGTGTGACAGTGTGTGTGTGTCTGTGTGTGTGTGTGTGTTTGGGGGAACCCCACAGTGTATGCTTCTAAGAAAAAGTCGATGGGTGTTTGTGTGTGTTTCTTGTGTATGTGTGTGTCGGGACCACGTATGAGAGTATTTTGTGGCAGTTCCAAGCGCCAGAGTGAATGCTGTGTTGTGAGTGTGGCAGTGTGTGTTTCTGTGTGTGTTTGTGTTGGCGGGAAAACATTGTGTATGCCTGTAAGAATAAGTCGATGGATGTTTGTGTGAGTTTCATGTGTATGTGTGTGTCGCGACCACATTTGTCAATATTTTAAGGCAGTTCCAAGTGTTGATGGTTCTGCTGGATACCCATTGTGAGTGGTGTGTTGTAAGTGTGACTGTGTGTGTGTGTGTTCAAGGGAAACCGTTGTGTATGCCTGTAAGAAAAAGTCGATGGGTGTTTGTGTGCGTTTCTTGTGTATGTGTGTGTCGGGAAAACGTTTGGGAGTATGTTAGGGCAGTTCCAAGTGTTGATGGCTCTGCCGAGGACCAGTGTGAGTGCTGTGTTGCGAGTGTGACAGTGTGTGTGTGTGTGTGTGTGTTGTTTTCGGGTAACCATTGTGTATGCCTGTATGAAAAAGTCGATGGGTGTATTTGTGTGTTCTTGCGTATTGTGTTTCAGATCCACATTTGTGAGTGTGTGAGGGCAGTTCCAAGTCTTCATGAGTTTGCAGGATATCCAGTGTGAGTGTGTGTTGTGAGTGTGACAGTGTGTGTGCGTGTCTGTGTGTGTGTTTGCAGGAAACCAGTCTGTATGCCTATAAGAAAAATTCGATGGGTGTTTGTGTGTGTTTTTTCTGTATGTGTGTGTCGGGACCACATTTGTGAATATGTTAGGGCAGTTCCAAGTGTTGATGGCTCTGCTGGAGACCCAGTGAGAGTGCTGTGTTGTGAGTGTGATAGTGTGTGTGTGTCTGTGTGTGTGTGTGTGTGTTTGGGGGAACCCCACAGTGTATGCTTCTAAGAAAAAGTCGATGGGTGTTTGTGTGTGTTTCTTGTGTATGTGTGTGTCGAGACCACGTATGTGAGTATGTTGTGGCAGTTCCAAGTGCCAGTGTGAATGCTGTGTTGTGAGTGTGGCAGTGTGTGTTTCTGTGTGTGTTGTGTTGGCGGGAAAACATTGTGTATGCCTGTAAGAATAAGTCGATGGATGTTTGTGTGAGTTTCATGTGTATGTGTGTGTCGCGACCACATTTGTCAATATTTTAAGGCAGTTCCAAGTGTTGATGGTTCTGCTGGATACCCATTGTGAGTGCTGTGTTGTAAGTGTGACTGTGTGTGTGTGTGTTCACGGGAAACCGTTGTGTATGCCTGTAAGAAAAAGTCGATGGGTGTTTGTGTGTGATTCTTGTGTATGTGTGTGTCGGTGAAACGTTTGTGAGTATGTTAGGGCAGTTCCAAGTGTTGATGGCTCTGCCGAGGTCCAGTGTGCGTACTGTGCTGTTAGTGTGACAGTGTGTGTGTGTGTGTGTGTGTGTGGGGAAACCCCACTCTGTCTCCCTGTAACAAAATGTTGATGGGTGTTTGTGTGTGTTTCTTCTGTATGTGTGTGTCGGGACCACGTTTGTTTGTATGTTAGGGCAGATTCAAGTGCCAGTGTGAATGCTGTGTTGTGAGTGTGATAGTGTGTGTGTGTGTGTGTTTGCGGAAACCATTGTGCATGACTGTAAGTAAAAGTCCATGGGAGTTTGTGTGTGTTTCTTGTGTATGTGTGTGTCGGGACCACGTTTGTGAGTATGTTAGGGCAGTTCCAACTGTTGATGGCTATGCCGGGGACCCAGTGTGAGTGCTGTGTTGTGCGTGTGATAGTGTCTGTGTGTGTGTGTGTGTTTTGCTGGATACCATTGTGTATGTCTGTAAGAAAAAGTCGTAGGGTGTTTTTGTGTGTTTCTTCTGCATGTGTGTTTCGGGACCACGTTTGTGAATATGTTAAGGTAATTCCAAGTGTTCATGGCTCTGCTGGAGATCCAATGTGAGTGCTCTGTCGTGAGTGTGCCTTTTGTGTGTGTGTGTGTGTGTGTGTGTGTGTTTGCAGGAAACCATTGTGTATGCCTGCAAGAAAAAGTCGATGGGTGTTTGTGTGTGTTATTTGTATATGTGTGTGTCAGGACCATGTTTGTGATTATGTTAAAGCAGTTCCAAGTGTTGACGGCTGTGTTGGAGACCCAGTGTGAGTGCTGTGTTGTGAGTGTGATAGTGTGTGTGTGTCTGTGTGTGTTTCCGAACCCCCTGTGTACGCCTGTAAGAAAAATTCCATGGGTGTTTGTGTGTGTTTCTTGTGTATGCGTGTGTCAGGAAAACGTTTGTGAGTATGTTAGGGCAGTTCCAAGTGTTGATGGCTCTGCCGAGGCCCAGTGTGAGTGCTGTGTTGCGAGTGTGACAGTGTGTGTGTGTGTGTGTGTGTGTGTGTTTTCGGGTTACCATTGTGTATGCCTGTATGAAAAAGTCGATGGGTGTATTTGTGTGTTCTTGCGTATTGTGTTTCAGATCCACATTTGTGAGTGTGTGAGGGCAGTTCCAAGTGTTCATGAGTTTGCTGGATATCCAGTGTGAGTGTGTGTTGTGAGTGTGACAGTGTGTGTGCGTGTCTGTGTGTGTGTTTGCAGGAAACCAGTCTGTATGCCTATAAGAAAAATTCGATGGGTGTTTGTGTGTGTTTCTTCTGTATGTGTGTGTCGGGACCACATTTGTGAATATGTTAGGGCAGTTCCAAGTGTTGATGGCTCTGCTGGAGACCCAGTGAGAGTGCTGTGTTGTGAGTGTGACAGTGTGTGTGTGTCTGTGTGTGTGTGTGTGTGTTTGGGGGAACCCCACAGTGTATGCTTCTAAGAAAAAGTCGATGGGTGTTTGTGTGTGTTTCTTGTGTATGTGTGTGTCGGGACCACGTATGAGAGTATTTTGTGGCAGTTCCAAGCGCCAGAGTGAATGCTGTGTTGTGAGTGTGGCAGTGTGTGTTTCTGTGTGTGTTTGTGTTGGCGGGAAAACATTGTGTATGCCTGTAAGAATAAGTCGATGGATGTTTGTGTGAGTTTCATGTGTATGTGTGTGTCGCGACCACATTTGTCAATATTTTAAGGCAGTTCCAAGTGTTGATGGTTCTGCTGGATACCCATTGTGAGTGGTGTGTTGTAAGTGTGACTGTGTGTGTGTGTGTTCAAGGGAAACCGTTGTGTATGCCTGTAAGAAAAAGTCGATGGGTGTTTGTGTGCGTTTCTTGTGTATGTGTGTGTCGGGAAAACGTTTGGGAGTATGTTAGGGCAGTTCCAAGTGTTGATGGCTCTGCCGAGGACCAGTGTGAGTGCTGTGTTCCGAGTGTGACTGTGTGTGTGTGTGTGTGTGTGTGTGTGTGTTTTCGGGTAACCATTGTGTATGCCTGTATAAAAAGTCGATGGGTGTATTTGTGTGTTCTTGCGTATTGTGTTTCAGATCCACATTTGTGAGTGTGTGAGGGCAGTTCCAAGTCTTCATGAGTTTGCAGGATATCCAGTGTGAGTGTGTGTTGTGAGTGTGACAGTGTGTGTGCGTGTCTGTGTGTGTGTTTGCAGGAAACCAGTCTGTATGCCTATAAGAAAAATTCGATGGGTGTTTGTGTGTGTTTTTTCTGTATGTGTGTGTCGGGACCACATTTGTGAATATGTTAGGGCAGTTCCAAGTGTTGATGGCTCTGCTGGAGACCCAGTGAGAGTGCTGTGTTGTGAGTGTGATAGTGTGTGTGTGTCTGTGTGTGTGTGTGTGTTTGGGGGAACCCCACAGTGTATGCTTCTAAGAAAAAGTCGATGGGTGTTTGTGTGTGTTTCTTGTGTATGTGTGTGTCGAGACCACGTATGTGAGTATGTTGTGGCAGTTCCAAGCGCCAGTGTGAATGCTGTGTTGTGAGTGTGGCAGTGTGTGTTTCTGTGTGTGTTTGTGTTGGCGGGAAAACATTGTGTATGCCTGTAAGAATAAGTCGATGGATGTTTGTGTGAGTTTCATGTGTATGTGTGTGTCGCGACCACATTTGTCAATATTTTAAGGCAGTTCCAAGTGTTGATGGTTCTGCTGGATACCCATTGTGAGTGCTGTGTTGTAAGTGTGACTGTGTGTGTGTGTGTGTTCACGGGAAACCGTTGTGTATGCCTGTAAGAAAAAGTCGATGGGTGTTTGTGTGTGATTCTTGTGTATGTGTGTGTCGGTGAAACGTTTGTGAGTATGTTAGGGCAGTTCCAAGTGTTGATGGCTCTGCCGAGGTCCAGTGTGCGTACTGTGCTGTTAGTGTGACAGTGTGTGTGTGTGTGTGTGTGTGTTTGGGGAAACCCCACTCTGTCTCCCTGTAACAAAATGTTGATGGGTGTTTGTGTGTGTTTCTTCTGTATGTGTGTGTCGGGACCACGTTTGTTTGTATGTTAGGGCAGATTCAAGTGCCAGTGTGAATGCTGTGTTGTGAGTGTGATAGTGTGTGTGTGTGTGTGTGTTTGCGGAAACCATTGTGCATGACTGTAAGTAAAAGTCCATGGGAGTTTGTGTGTGTTTCTTGTGTATGTGTGTGTCGGGACCACGTTTGTGAGTATGTTAGGGCAGTTCCAACTGTTGATGGCTATGCCGGGGACCCAGTGTGAGTGCTGTGTTGTGCGTGTGATAGTGTCTGTGTGTGTGTGTGTGTGTTTTGCTGGATACCATTGTGTATGTCTGTAAGAAAAAGTCGTAGGGTGTTTTTGTGTGTTTCTTCTGCATGTGTGTTTCGGGACCACGTTTGTGAATATGTTAAGGTAATTCCAAGTGTTCATGGCTCTGCTGGAGATCCAATGTGAGTGCTCTGTCGTGAGTGTGCCTTTTGTGTGTGTGTGTGTGTGTGTGTTTGCAGGAAGCCATTGTGTATGCCTGCAAGAAAAAGTCGATGGGTGTTTGTGTGTGTTATTTGTATATGTGTGTGTCAGGACCATGTTTGTGATTATGTTAAAGCAGTTCCAAGTGTTGACGGCTGTGTTGGAGACCCAGTGTGAGTGCTGTGTTGTGAGTGTGATAGTGTGTGTGTGTCTGTGTGTGTTTCCGAACCCCCTGTGTACGCCTGTAAGAAAAATTCCATGGGTGTTTGTGTGTGTTTCTTGTGTATGCGTGTGTCAGGAAAACGTTTGTGAGTATGTTAGGGCAGTTCCAAGTGTTGATGGCTCTGCCGAGGCCCAGTGTGAGTGCTGTGTTGCGAGTGTGACAGTGTGTGTGTGTGTGTGTGTGTGTGTTTTCGGGTTACCATTGTGTATGCCTGTATGAAAAAGTCGATGGGTGTATTTGTGTGTTCTTGCGTATTGTGTTTCAGATCCACATTTGTGAGTGTGTGAGGGCAGTTCCAAGTGTTCATGAGTTTGCTGGATATCCAGTGTGAGTGTGTGTTGTGAGTGTGACAGTGTGTGTGCGTGTCTGTGTGTGTGTTTGCAGGAAACCAGTCTGTATGCCTATAAGAAAAATTCGATGGGTGTTTGTGTGTGTTTCTTCTGTATGTGTGTGTCGGGACCACATTTGTGAATATGTTAGGGCAGTTCCAAGTGTTGATGGCTCTGTTGGAGACCCAGTGAGAGTGCTGTGTTGTGAGTGTGACAGTGTGTGTGTGTCTGTGTGTGTGTGTGTTTGGGGGAACCCCACAGTGTATGCTTCTAAGAAAAAGTCGATGGGTGTTTGTGTGTGTTTCTTGTGTATGTGTGTGTCGGGACCACGTATGAGAGTATTTTGTGGCAGTTCCAAGCGCCAGAGTGAATGCTGTGTTGTGAGTGTGGCAGTGTGTGTTTCTGTGTGTGTTTGTGTTGGCGGGAAAACATTGTGTATGCCTGTAAGAATAAGTCGATGGATGTTTGTGTGAGTTTCATGTGTATGTGTGTGTCGCGACCACATTTGTCAATATTTTAAGGCAGTTCCAAGTGTTGATGGTTCTGCTGGATACCCATTGTGAGTGGTGTGTTGTAAGTGTGACTGTGTGTGTGTGTGTTCAAGGGAAACCGTTGTGTATGCCTGTAAGAAAAAGTCGATGGGTGTTTGTGTGCGTTTCTTGTGTATGTGTGTGTCGGGAAAACGTTTGGGAGTATGTTAGGGCAGTTCCAAGTGTTGATGGCTCTGCCGAGGACCAGTGTGAGTGCTGTGTTGCGAGTGTGACAGTGTGTGTGTGTGTGTGTGTGTTTTCGGGTAACCATTGTGTATGCCTGTATGAAAAAGTCGATGGGTGTATTTGTGTGTTCTTGCGTATTGTGTTTCAGATCCACATTTGTGAGTGTGTGAGGGCAGTTCCAAGTCTTCATGAGTTTGCAGGATATCCAGTGTGAGTGTGTGTTGTGAGTGTGACAGTGTGTGTGCGTGTCTGTGTGTGTGTTTGCAGGAAACCAGTCTGTATGCCTATAAGAAAAATTCGATGGGTGTTTGTGTGTGTTTTTTCTGTATGTGTGTGTCGGGACCACATTTGTGAATATGTTAGGGCAGTTCCAAGTGTTGATGGCTCTGCTGGAGACCCAGTGAGAGTGCTGTGTTGTGAGTGTGATAGTGTGTGTGTGTCTGTGTGTGTGTGTGTTTGGGGGAACCCCACAGTGTATGCTTCTAAGAAAAAGTCGATGGGTGTTTGTGTGTGTTTCTTGTGTATGTGTGTGTCGAGACCACGTATGTGAGTATGTTGTGGCAGTTCCAAGCGCCAGTGTGAATGCTGTGTTGTGAGTGTGGCAGTGTGTGTTTCTGTGTGTGTTTGTGTTGGCGGGAAAACATTGTGTATGCCTGTAAGAATAAGTCGATGGATGTTTGTGTGAGTTTCATGTGTATGTGTGTGTCGCGACCACATTTGTCAATATTTTAAGGCAGTTCCAAGTGTTGATGGTTCTGCTGGATACCCATTGTGAGTGCTGTGTTGTAAGTGTGACTGTGTGTGTGTGTGTGTTCACGGGAAACCGTTGTGTATGCCTGTAAGAAAAAGTCGATGGGTGTTTGTGTGTGATTCTTGTGTATGTGTGTGTCGGTGAAACGTTTGTGAGTATGTTAGGGCAGTTCCAAGTGTTGATGGCTCTGCCGAGGTCCAGTGTGCGTACTGTGCTGTTAGTGTGACAGTGTGTGTGTGTGTGTGTGTGTGTGTGTGTGTGTGTGTTTGGGGAAACCCCACTCTGTCTCCCTGTAACAAAATGTTGATGGGTGTTTGTGTGTGTTTCTTCTGTATGTGTGTGTCGGGACCACGTTTGTTTGTATGTTAGGGCAGATTCAAGTGCCAGTGTGAATGCTGTGTTGTGAGTGTGATAGTGTGTGTGTGTGTGTGTTTGCGGAAACCATTGTGCATGACTGTAAGTAAAAGTCAATGGGAGTTTGTGTGTGTTTCTTGTGTATGTGTGTGTCGGGACCACGTTTGTGAGTATGTTAGGGCAGTTCCAACTGTTGATGGCTATGCCGGGGACCCAGTGTGAGTGCTGTGTTGTGCGTGTGATAGTGTCTGTGTGTGTGTGTGTGTGTTTTGCTGGATACCATTGTGTATGTCTGTAAGAAAAAGTCGTAGGGTGTTTTTGTGTGTTTCTTCTGCATGTGTGTTTCGGGACCACGTTTGTGAATATGTTAAGGTAATTCCAAGTGTTCATGGCTCTGCTGGAGATCCAATGTGAGTGCTCTGTCGTGAGTGTGCCTTTTGTGTGTGTGTGTGTGTGTGTGTGTGTTTGCAGGAAACCATTGTGTATGCCTGCAAGAAAAAGTCGATGGGTGTTTGTGTGTGTTATTTGTATATGTGTGTGTCAGGACCATGTTTGTGATTATGTTAAAGCAGTTCCAAGTGTTGACGGCTGTGTTGGAGACCCAGTGTGAGTGCTGTGTTGTGAGTGTGATAGTGTGTGTGTGTCTGTGTGTGTTTCCGAACCCCCTGTGTACGCCTGTAAGAAAAATTCCATGGGTGTTTGTGTGTGTTTCTTGTGTATGCGTGTGTCAGGAAAACGTTTGTGAGTATGTTAGGGCAGTTCCAAGTGTTGATGGCTCTGCCGAGGCCCAGTGTGAGTGCTGTGTTGCGAGTGTGACAGTGTGTGTGTGTGTGTGTGTGTTTTCGGGTTACCATTGTGTATGCCTGTATGAAAAAGTCGATGGGTGTATTTGTGTGTTCTTGCGTATTGTGTTTCAGATCCACATTTGTGAGTGTGTGAGGGCAGTTCCAAGTGTTCATGAGTTTGCTGGATATCCAGTGTGAGTGTGTGTTGTGAGTGTGACAGTGTGTGTGCGTGTCTGTGTGTGTGTTTGCAGGAAACCAGTCTGTATGCCTATAAGAAAAATTCGATGGGTGTTTGTGTGTGTTTCTTCTGTATGTGTGTGTCGGGACCACATTTGTGAATATGTTAGGGCAGTTCCAAGTGTTGATGGCTCTGCTGGAGACCCAGTGAGAGTGCTGTGTTGTGAGTGTGACAGTGTGTGTGTGTCTGTGTGTGTGTGTGTTTGGGGGAACCCCACAGTGTATGCTTCTAAGAAAAAGTCGATGGGTGTTTGTGTGTGTTTCTTGTGTATGTGTGTGTCGGGACCACGTATGAGAGTATTTTGTGGCAGTTCCAAGCGCCAGAGTGAATGCTGTGTTGTGAGTGTGGCAGTGTGTGTTTCTGTGTGTGTTTGTGTTGGCGGGAAAACATTGTGTATGCCTCTAAGAATAAGTCGATGGATGTTTGTGTGAGTTTCATGTGTATGTGTGTGTCGCGACCACATTTGTCAATATTTTAAGGCAGTTCCAAGTGTTGATGGTTCTGCTGGATACCCATTGTGAGTGGTGTGTTGTAAGTGTGACTGTGTGTGTGTGTGTTCAAGGGAAACCGTTGTGTATGCCTGTAAGAAAAAGTCGATGGGTGTTTGTGTGCGTTTCTTGTGTATGTGTGTGTCGGGAAAACGTTTGGGAGTATGTTAGGGCAGTTCCAAGTGTTGATGGCTCTGCCGAGGACCAGTGTGAGTGCTGTGTTGCGAGTGTGACTGTGTGTGTGTGTGTGTGTGTGTGTTTTCGGGTAACCATTGTGTATGCCTGTATGAAAAAGTCGATGGGTGTATTTGTGTGTTCTTGCGTATTGTGTTTCAGATCCACATTTGTGAGTGTGTGAGGGCAGTTCCAAGTCTTCATGAGTTTGCAGGATATCCAGTGTGAGTGTGTGTTGTGAGTGTGACAGTGTGTGTGCGTGTCTGTGTGTGTGTTTGCAGGAAACCAGTCTGTATGCCTATAAGAAAAATTCGATGGGTGTTTGTGTGTGTTTTTTCTGTATGTGTGTGTCGGGACCACATTTGTGAATATGTTAGGGCAGTTCCAAGTGTTGATGGCTCTGCTGGAGACCCAGTGAGAGTGCTGTGTTGTGAGTGTGATAGTGTGTGTGTGTCTGTGTGTGTGTGTGTGTATTTGGGGGAACCCCACAGTGTATGCTTCTAAGAAAAAGTCGATGGGTGTTTGTGTGTGTTTCTTGTGTATGTGTGTGTCGAGACCACGTATGTGAGTATGTTGTGGCAGTTCCAAGCGCCAGTGTGAATGCTGTGTTGTGAGTGTGGCAGTGTGTGTTTCTGTGTGTGTTTGTGTTGGCGGGAAAACATTGTGTATGCCTGTAAGAATAAGTCGATGGATGTTTGTGTGAGTTTCATGTGTATGTGTGTGTCGCGACCACATTTGTCAATATTTTAAGGCAGTTCCAAGTGTTGATGGTTCTGCTGGATACCCATTGTGAGTGCTGTGTTGTAAGTGTGACTGTGTGTGTGTGTGTTCACGGGAAACCGTTGTGTATGCCTGTAAGAAAAAGTCGATGGGTGTTTGTGTGTGATTCTTGTGTATGTGTGTGTCGGTGAAACGTTTGTGAGTATGTTAGGGCAGTTCCAAGTGTTGATGGCTCTGCCGAGGTCCAGTGTGCGTACTGTGCTGTTAGTGTGACAGTGTGTGTGTGTGTGTGTGTGTTTGGGGAAACCCCACTCTGTCTCCCTGTAACAAAATGTTGATGGGTGTTTGTGTGTGTTTCTTCTGTATGTGTGTGTCGGGACCACGTTTGTTTGTATGTTAGGGCAGATTCAAGTGCCAGTGTGAATGCTGTGTTGTGAGTGTGATAGTGTGTGTGTGTGTGTGTTTGCGGAAACCATTGTGCATGACTGTAAGTAAAAGTCCATGGGAGTTTGTGTGTGTTTCTTGTGTATGTGTGTGTCGGGACCACGTTTGTGAGTATGTTAGGGCAGTTCCAACTGTTGATGGCTATGCCGGGGACCCAGTGTGAGTGCTGTGTTGTGCGTGTGATAGTGTCTGTGTGTGTGTGTGTGTGTTTTGCTGGATACCATTGTGTATGTCTGTAAGAAAAAGTCGTAGGGTGTTTTTGTGTGTTTCTTCTGCATGTGTGTTTCGGGACCACGTTTGTGAATATGTTAAGGTAATTCCAAGTGTTCATGGCTCTGCTGGAGATCCAATGTGAGTGCTCTGTCGTGAGTGTGCCTTTTGTGTGTGTGTGTGTGTGTGTGTGTTTGCAGGAAACCATTGTGTATGCCTGCAAGAAAAAGTCGATGGGTGTTTGTGTGTGTTATTTGTATATGCGTGTGTCAGGACCATGTTTGTGATTATGTTAAAGCAGTTCCAAGTGTTGACGGCTGTGTTGGAGACCCAGTGTGAGTGCTGTGTTGTGAGTGTGATAGTGTGTGTGTGTCTGTGTGTGTTTCCGAACCCCCTGTGTACGCCTGTAAGAAAAATTCCATGGGTGTTTGTGTGTGTTTCTTGTGTATGCGTGTGTCAGGAAAACGTTTGTGAGTATGTTAGGGCAGTTCCAAGTGTTGATGGCTCTGCCGAGGCCCAGTGTGAGTGCTGTGTTGCGAGTGTGACAGTGTGTGTTTGTGTGTGTGTGTGTTTTCGGGTTACCATTGTGTATGCCTGTATGAAAAAGTCGATGGGTGTATTTGTGTGTTCTTGCGTATTGTGTTTCAGATCCACATTTGTGAGTGTGTGAGGGCAGTTCCAAGTGTTCATGAGTTTGCTGGATATCCAGTGTGAGTGTGTGTTGTGAGTGTGACAGTGTGTGTGCGTGTCTGTGTGTGTGTTTGCAGGAAACCAGTCTGTATGCCTATAAGAAAAATTCGATGGGTGTTTGTGTGTGTTTCTTCTGTATGTGTGTGTCGGGACCACATTTGTGAATATGTTAGGGCAGTTCCAAGTGTTGATGGCTCTGCTGGAGACCCAGTGAGAGTGCTGTGTTGTGAGTGTGACAGTGTGTGTGTGTCTGTGTGTGTGTGTGTGTGTTTGGGGGAACCCCACAGTGTATGCTTCTAAGAAAAAGTCGATGGGTGTTTGTGTGTGTTTCTTGTGTATGTGTGTGTCGGGACCACGTATGAGAGTATTTTGTGGCAGTTCCAAGCGCCAGAGTGAATGCTGTGTTGTGAGTGTGGCAGTGTGTGTTTCTGTGTGTGTTTGTGTTGGCGGGAAAACATTGTGTATGCCTGTAAGAATAAGTCGATGGATGTTTGTGTGAGTTTCATGTGTATGTGTGTGTCGCGACCACATTTGTCAATATTTTAAGGCAGTTCCAAGTGTTGATGGTTCTGCTGGATACCCATTGTGAGTGGTGTGTTGTAAGTGTGACTGTGTGTGTGTGTGTTCAAGGGAAACCGTTGTGTATGCCTGTAAGAAAAAGTCGATGGGTGTTTGTGTGCGTTTCTTGTGTATGTGTGTGTCGGGAAAACGTTTGGGAGTATGTTAGGGCAGTTCCAAGTGTTGATGGCTCTGCCGAGGACCAGTGTGAGTGCTGTGTTGCGAGTGTGACAGTGTGTGTGTGTGCGTGTGTGTTTTCGGGTAACCATTGTGTATGCCTGTATGAAAAAGTCGATGGGTGTATTTGTGTGTTCTTGCGTATTGTGTTTCAGATCCACATTTGTGAGTGTGTGAGGGCAGTTCCAAGTCTTCATGAGTTTGCAGGATATCCAGTGTGAGTGTGTGTTGTGAGTGTGACAGTGTGTGTGCGTGTCTGTGTGTGTGTTTGCAGGAAACCAGTCTGTATGCCTATAAGAAAAATTCGATGGGTGTTTGTGTGTGTTTTTTCTGTATGTGTGTGTCGGGACCACATTTGTGAATATGTTAGGGCAGTTCCAAGTGTTGATGGCTCTGCTGGAGACCCAGTGAGAGTGCTGTGTTGTGAGTGTGATAGTGTGTGTGTGTCTGTGTGTGTGTGTGTGTTTGGGGGAACCCCACAGTGTATGCTTCTAAGAAAAAGTCGATGGGTGTTTGTGTGTGTTTCTTGTGTATGTGTGTGTCGAGACCACGTATGTGAGTATGTTGTGGCAGTTCCAAGCGCCAGTGTGAATGCTGTGTTGTGAGTGTGGCAGTGTGTGTTTCTGTGTGTGTTTGTGTTGGCGGGAAAACATTGTGTATGCCTGTAAGAATAAGTCGATGGATGTTTGTGTGAGTTTCATGTGTATGTGTGTGTCGCGACCACATTTGTCAATATTTTAAGGCAGTTCCAAGTGTTGATGGTTCTGCTGGATACCCATTGTGAGTGGTGTGTTGTAAGTGTGACTGTGTGTGTGTGTGTTCACGGGAAACCGTTGTGTATGCCTGTAAGAAAAAGTCGATGGGTGTTTGTGTGTGATTCTTGTGTATGTGTGTGTCGGTGAAACGTTTGTGAGTATGTTAGGGCAGTTCCAAGTGTTGATGGCTCTGCCGAGGTCCAGTGTGCGTACTGTGCTGTTAGTGTGACAGTGTGTGTGTGTGTGTGTGTGTGTTTGGGGAAACCCCACTCTGTCTCCCTGTAACAAAATGTTGATGGGTGTTTGTGTGTGTTTCTTCTGTATGTGTGTGTCGGGACCACGTTTGTTTGTATGTTAGGGCAGATTCAAGTGCCAGTGTGAATGCTGTGTTGTGAGTGTGATAGTGTGTGTGTGTGTGTGTTTGCGGAAACCATTGTGCATGACTGTAAGTAAAAGTCCATGGGAGTTTGTGTGTGTTTCTTGTGTATGTGTGTGTCGGGACCACGTTTGTGAGTATGTTAGGGCAGTTCCAACTGTTGATGGCTATGCCGGGGACCCAGTGTGAGTGCTGTGTTGTGCGTGTGATAGTGTCTGTGTGTGTGTGTGTGTGTTTTGCTGGATACCATTGTGTATGTCTGTAAGAAAAAGTCGTAGGGTGTTTTTGTGTGTTTCTTCTGCATGTGTGTTTCGGGACCACGTTTGTGAATATGTTAAGGTAATTCCAAGTGTTCATGGCTCTGCTGGAGATCCAATGTGAGTGCTCTGTCGTGAGTGTGCCTTTTGTGTGTGTGTGTGTGTGTGTGTTTGCAGGAAACCATTGTGTATGCCTGCAAGAAAAAGTCGATGGGTGTTTGTGTGTGTTATTTGTATATGTGTGTGTCAGGACCATGTTTGTGATTATGTTAAAGCAGTTCCAAGTGTTGACGGCTGTGTTGGAGACCCAGTGTGAGTGCTGTGTTGTGAGTGTGATAGTGTGTGTGTGTCTGTGTGTGTTTCCGAACCCCCTGTGTACGCCTGTAAGAAAAATTCCATGGGTGTTTGTGTGTGTTTCTTGTGTATGCGTGTGTCAGGAAAACGTTTGTGAGTATGTTAGGGCAGTTCCAAGTGTTGATGGCTCTGCCGAGGCCCAGTGTGAGTGCTGTGTTGCGAGTGTGACAGTGTGTGTGTGTGTGTGTGTGTGTGTTTTCGGGTTACCATTGTGTATGCCTGTATGAAAAAGTCGATGGGTGTATTTGTGTGTTCTTGCGTATTGTGTTTCAGATCCACATTTGTGAGTGTGTGAGGGCAGTTCCAAGTGTTCATGAGTTTGCTGGATATCCAGTGTGAGTGTGTGTTGTGAGTGTGACAGTGTGTGTGCGTGTCTGTGTGTGTGTTTGCAGGAAACCAGTCTGTATGCCTATAAGAAAAATTCGATGGGTGTTTGTGTGTGTTTCTTCTGTATGTGTGTGTCGGGACCACATTTGTGAATATGTTAGGGCAGTTCCAAGTGTTGATGGCTCTGCTGGAGACCCAGTGAGAGTGCTGTGTTGTGAGTGTGACAGTGTGTGTGTGTCTGTGTGTGTGTGTGTTTGGGGGAACCCCACAGTGTATGCTTCTAAGAAAAAGTCGATGGGTGTTTGTGTGTGTTTCTTGTGTATGTGTGTGTCGGGACCACGTATGAGAGTATTTTGTGGCAGTTCCAAGCGCCAGAGTGAATGCTGTGTTGTGAGTGTGGCAGTGTGTGTTTCTGTGTGTGTTTGTGTTGGCGGGAAAACATTGTGTATGCCTGTAAGAATAAGTCGATGGATGTTTGTGTGAGTTTCATGTGTATGTGTGTGTCGCGACCACATTTGTCAATATTTTAAGGCAGTTCCAAGTGTTGATGGTTCTGCTGGATACCCATTGTGAGTGGTGTGTTGTAAGTGTGACTGTGTGTGTGTGTGTTCAAGGGAAACCGTTGTGTATGCCTGTAAGAAAAAGTCGATGGGTGTTTGTGTGCGTTTCTTGTGTATGTGTGTGTCGGGAAAACGTTTGGGAGTATGTTAGGGCAGTTCCAAGTGTTGATGGCTCTGCCGAGGACCAGTGTGAGTGCTGTGTTGCGAGTGTGACAGTGTGTGTGTGTGTGTGTGTGTTTTCGGGTAACCATTGTGTATGCCTGTATGAAAAAGTCGATGGGTGTATTTGTGTGTTCTTGCGTATTGTGTTTCAGATCCACATTTGTGAGTGTGTGAGGGCAGTTCCAAGTCTTCATGAGTTTGCAGGATATCCAGTGTGAGTGTGTGTTGTGAGTGTGACAGTGTGTGTGCGTGTCTGTGTGTGTGTTTGCAGGAAACCAGTCTGTATGCCTATAAGAAAAATTCGATGGGTGTTTGTGTGTGTTTTTTCTGTATGTGTGTGTCGGGACCACATTTGTGAATATGTTAGGGCAGTTCCAAGTGTTGATGGCTCTGCTGGAGACCCAGTGAGAGTGCTGTGTTGTGAGTGTGATAGTGTGTGTGTGTCTGTGTGTGTGTGTGTTTGGGGGAACCCCACAGTGTATGCTTCTAAGAAAAAGTCGATGGGTGTTTGTGTGTGTTTCTTGTGTATGTGTGTGTCGAGACCACGTATGTGAGTATGTTGTGGCAGTTCCAAGCGCCAGTGTGAATGCTGTGTTGTGAGTGTGGCAGTGTGTGTTTCTGTGTGTGTTTGTGTTGGCGGGAAAACATTGTGTATGCCTGTAAGAATAAGTCGATGGATGTTTGTGTGAGTTTCATGTGTATGTGTGTGTCGCGACCACATTTGTCAATATTTTAAGGCAGTTCCAAGTGTTGATGGTTCTGCTGGATACCCATTGTGAGTGCTGTGTTGTAAGTGTGACTGTGTGTGTGTGTGTTCACGGGAAACCGTTGTGTATGCCTGTAAGAAAAAGTCGATGGGTGTTTGTGTGTGATTCTTGTGTATGTGTGTGTCGGTGAAACGTTTGTGAGTATGTTAGGGCAGTTCCAAGTGTTGATGGCTCTGCCGAGGTCCAGTGTGCGTACTGTGCTGTTAGTGTGACAGTGTGTGTGTGTGTGTGTGTGTGTGTGTGTGTGTGTGTGTGTGTTTGGGGAAACCCCACTCTGTCTCCCTGTAACAAAATGTTGATGGGTGTTTGTGTGTGTTTCTTCTGTATGTGTGTGTCGGGACCACGTTTGTTTGTATGTTAGGGCAGATTCAAGTGCCAGTGTGAATGCTGTGTTGTGAGTGTGATAGTGTGTGTGTGTGTGTGTTTGCGGAAACCATTGTGCATGACTGTAAGTAAAAGTCAATGGGAGTTTGTGTGTGTTTCTTGTGTATGTGTGTGTCGGGACCACGTTTGTGAGTATGTTAGGGCAGTTCCAACTGTTGATGGCTATGCCGGGGACCCAGTGTGAGTGCTGTGTTGTGCGTGTGATAGTGTCTGTGTGTGTGTGTGTGTTTTGCTGGATACCATTGTGTATGTCTGTAAGAAAAAGTCGTAGGGTGTTTTTGTGTGTTTCTTCTGCATGTGTGTTTCGGGACCACGTTTGTGAATATGTTAAGGTAATTCCAAGTGTTCATGGCTCTGCTGGAGATCCAATGTGAGTGCTCTGTCGTGAGTGTGCCTTTTGTGTGTGTGTGTGTGTGTGTGTGTGTGTTTGCAGGAAACCATTGTGTATGCCTGCAAGAAAAAGTCGATGGGTGTTTGTGTGTGTTATTTGTATATGTGTGTGTCAGGACCATGTTTGTGATTATGTTAAAGCAGTTCCAAGTGTTGACGGCTGTGTTGGAGACCCAGTGTGAGTGCTGTGTTGTGAGTGTGATAGTGTGTGTGTGTCTGTGTGTGTTTCCGAACCCCCTGTGTACGCCTGTAAGAAAAATTCCATGGGTGTTTGTGTGTGTTTCTTGTGTATGCGTGTGTCAGGAAAACGTTTGTGAGTATGTTAGGGCAGTTCCAAGTGTTGATGGCTCTGCCGAGGCCCAGTGTGAGTGCTGTGTTGCGAGTGTGACAGTGTGTGTGTGTGTGTGTGTGTGTGTGTTTTCGGGTTACCATTGTGTATGCCTGTATGAAAAAGTCGATGGGTGTATTTGTGTGTTCTTGCGTATTGTGTTTCAGATCCACATTTGTGAGTGTGTGAGGGCAGTTCCAAGTGTTCATGAGTTTGCTGGATATCCAGTGTGAGTGTGTGTTGTGAGTGTGACAGTGTGTGTGCGTGTCTGTGTGTGTGTTTGCAGGAAACCAGTCTGTATGCCTATAAGAAAAATTCGATGGGTGTTTGTGTGTGTTTCTTCTGTATGTGTGTGTCGGGACCACATTTGTGAATATGTTAGGGCAGTTCCAAGTGTTGATGGCTCTGCTGGAGACCCAGTGAGAGTGCTGTGTTGTGAGTGTGACAGTGTGTGTGTGTCTGTGTGTGTGTGTGTGTGTTTGGGGGAACCCCACAGTGTATGCTTCTAAGAAAAAGTCGATGGGTGTTTGTGTGTGTTTCTTGTGTATGTGTGTGTCGGGACCACGTATGAGAGTATTTTGTGGCAGTTCCAAGCGCCAGAGTGAATGCTGTGTTGTGAGTGTGGCAGTGTGTGTTTCTGTGTGTGTTTGTGTTGGCGGGAAAACATTGTGTATGCCTGTAAGAATAAGTCGATGGATGTTTGTGTGAGTTTCATGTGTATGTGTGTGTCGCGACCACATTTGTCAATATTTTAAGGCAGTTCCAAGTGTTGATGGTTCTGCTGGATACCCATTGTGAGTGGTGTGTTGTAAGTGTGACTGTGTGTGTGTGTGTTCAAGGGAAACCGTTGTGTATGCCTGTAAGAAAAAGTCGATGGGTGTTTGTGTGCGTTTCTTGTGTATGTGTGTGTCGGGAAAACGTTTGGGAGTATGTTAGGGCAGTTCCAAGTGTTGATGGCTCTGCCGAGGACCAGTGTGAGTGCTGTGTTGCGAGTGTGACTGTGTGTGTGTGTGTGTGTGTGTGTTTTCGGGTAACCATTGTGTATGCCTGTATGAAAAAGTCGATGGGTGTATTTGTGTGTTCTTGCGTATTGTGTTTCAGATCCACATTTGTGAGTGTGTGAGGGCAGTTCCAAGTCTTCATGAGTTTGCAGGATATCCAGTGTGAGTGTGTGTTGTGAGTGTGACAGTGTGTGTGCGTGTCTGTGTGTGTGTTTGCAGGAAACCAGTCTGTATGCCTATAAGAAAAATTCGATGGGTGTTTGTGTGTGTTTTTTCTGTATGTGTGTGTCGGGACCACATTTGTGAATATGTTAGGGCAGTTCCAAGTGTTGATGGCTCTGCTGGAGACCCAGTGAGAGTGCTGTGTTGTGAGTGTGATAGTGTGTGTGTGTCTGTGTGTGTGTGTGTGTATTTGGGGGAACCCCACAGTGTATGCTTCTAAGAAAAAGTCGATGGGTGTTTGTGTGTGTTTCTTGTGTATGTGTGTGTCGAGACCACGTATGTGAGTATGTTGTGGCAGTTCCAAGCGCTAGTGTGAATGCTGTGTTGTGAGTGTGGCAGTGTGTGTTTCTGTGTGTGTTTGTGTTGGCGGGAAAACATTGTGTATGCCTGTAAGAATAAGTCGATGGATGTTTGTGTGAGTTTCATGTGTATGTGTGTGTCGCGACCACATTTGTCAATATTTTAAGGCAGTTCCAAGTGTTGATGGTTCTGCTGGATACCCATTGTGAGTGCTGTGTTGTAAGTGTGACTGTGTGTGTGTGTGTTCACGGGAAACCGTTGTGTATGCCTGTAAGAAAAAGTCGATGGGTGTTTGTGTGTGATTCTTGTGTATGTGTGTGTCGGTGAAACGTTTGTGAGTATGTTAGGGCAGTTCCAAGTGTTGATGGCTCTGCCGAGGTCCAGTGTGCGTACTGTGCTGTTAGTGTGACAGTGTGTGTGTGTGTGTGTGTGTTTGGGGAAACCCCACTCTGTCTCCCTGTAACAAAATGTTGATGGGTGTTTGTGTGTGTTTCTTCTGTATGTGTGTGTCGGGACCACGTTTGTTTGTATGTTAGGGCAGATTCAAGTGCCAGTGTGAATGCTGTGTTGTGAGTGTGATAGTGTGTGTGTGTGTGTGTGTTTGCGGAAACCATTGTGCATGACTGTAAGTAAAAGTCCATGGGAGTTTGTGTGTGTTTCTTGTGTATGTGTGTGTCGGGACCACGTTTGTGAGTATGTTAGGGCAGTTCCAACTGTTGATGGCTATGCCGGGGACCCAGTGTGAGTGCTGTGTTGTGCGTGTGATAGTGTCTGTGTGTGTGTGTGTGTGTTTTGCTGGATACCATTGTGTATGTCTGTAAGAAAAAGTCGTAGGGTGTTTTTGTGTGTTTCTTCTGCATGTGTGTTTCGGGACCACGTTTGTGAATATGTTAAGGTAATTCCAAGTGTTCATGGCTCTGCTGGAGATCCAATGTGAGTGCTCTGTCGTGAGTGTGCCTTTTGTGTGTGTGTGTGTGTGTGTGTGTGTGTGTTTGCAGGAAACCATTGTGTATGCCTGCAAGAAAAAGTCGATGGGTGTTTGTGTGTGTTATTTGTATATGTGTGTGTCAGGACCATGTTTGTGATTATGTTAAAGCAGTTCCAAGTGTTGACGGCTGTGTTGGAGACCCAGTGTGAGTGCTGTGTTGTGAGTGTGATAGTGTGTGTGTGTCTGTGTGTGTTTCCGAACCCCCTGTGTACGCCTGTAAGAAAAATTCCATGGGTGTTTGTGTGTGTTTCTTGTGTATGCGTGTGTCAGGAAAACGTTTGTGAGTATGTTAGGGCAGTTCCAAGTGTTGATGGCTCTGCCGAGGCCCAGTGTGAGTGCTGTGTTGCGAGTGTGACAGTGTGTGTGTGTGTGTGTGTGTGTGTGTGTTTTCGGGTTACCATTGTGTATGCCTGTATGAAAAAGTCGATGGGTGTATTTGTGTGTTCTTGCGTATTGTGTTTCAGATCCACATTTGTGAGTGTGTGAGGGCAGTTCCAAGTCTTCATGAGTTTGCTGGATATCCAGTGTGAGTGTGTGTTGTGAGTGTGACAGTGTGTGTGCGTGTCTGTGTGTGTGTTTGCAGGAAACCAGTCTGTATGCCTATAAGAAAAATTCGATGGGTGTTTGTGTGTGTTTCTTCTGTATGTGTGTGTCGGGACCACATTTGTGAATATGTTAGGGCAGTTCCAAGTGTTGATGGCTCTGCTGGAGACCCAGTGAGAGTGCTGTGTTGTGAGTGTGACAGTGTGTGTGTGTCTGTGTGTGTGTGTGTGTTTGGGGGAACCCCACAGTGTATGCTTCTAAGAAAAAGTCGATGGGTGTTTGTGTGTGTTTCTTGTGTATGTGTGTGTCGGGACCACGTATGAGAGTATTTTGTGGCAGTTCCAAGCGCCAGAGTGAATGCTGTGTTGTGAGTGTGGCAGTGTGTGTTTCTGTGTGTGTTTGTGTTGGCGGGAAAACATTGTGTATGCCTGTAAGAATAAGTCGATGGATGTGTGTGTGAGTTTCATGTGTATGTGTGTGTCGCGACCACATTTGTCAATATTTTAAGGCAGTTCCAAGTGTTGATGGTTCTGCTGGATACCCATTGTGTGTGGTGTGTTGTAAGTGTGACTGTGTGTGTGTTCAAGGGAAACCGTTGTGTATGCCTGTAAGAAAAAGTCGATGGGTGTTTGTGTGCGTTTCTTGTGTATGTGTGTGTCGGGAAAACGTTTGGGAGTATGTTAGGGCAGTTCCAAGTGTTGATGGCTCTGCTGAGGACCAGTGTGAGTGCTGTGTTGCGAGTGTGACAGTGTGTGTGTGTGCGTGTGTGTTTTCGGGTAACCATTGTGTATGCCTGTATGAAAAAGTCGATGGGTGTATTTGTGTGTTCTTGCGTATTGTGTTTCAGATCCACATTTGTGAGTGTGTGAGGGCAGTTCCAAGTCTTCATGAGTTTGCAGGATATCCAGTGTGAGTGTGTGTTGTGAGTGTGACAGTGTGTGTGCGTGTCAGTGTGTGTGTTTGCAGGAAACCAGTCTGTATGCCTATAAGAAAAATTCGATGGGTGTTTGTGTGTGTTTTTTCTGTATGTGTGTGTCGGGACCACATTTGTGAATATGTTAGGGCAGTTCCAAGTGTTGATGGCTCTGCTGGAGACCCAGTGAGAGTGCTGTGTTGTGAGTGTGATAGTGTGTGTGTGTCTCTGTGTGTGTGTGTGTTTGGGGGAACCCCACAGTGTATGCTTCTAAGAAAAAGTCGATGGGTGTTTGTGTGTGTTTCTTGTGTATGTGTGTGTCGAGACCACGTATGTGAGTATGTTGTGGCAGTTCCAAGTGCCAGTGTGAATGCTGTGTTGTGAGTGTGGCAGTGTGTGTTTCTGTGTGTGTTTGTGTTGGCGGGAAAACATTGTGTATGCCTGTAAGAATAAGTCGATGGATGTTTGTGTGAGTTTCATGTGTATGTGTGTGTCGCGACCACATTTGTCAATATTTTAAGGCAGTTCCAAGTGTTGATGGTTCTGCTGGATACCCATTGTGAGTGCTGTGTTGTAAGTGTGACTGTGTGTGTGTGTGTGTTCACGGGAAACCGTTGTGTATGCCTGTAAGAAAAAGTCGATGGGTGTTTGTGTGTGATTCTTGTGTATGTGTGTGTCGGTGAAACGTTTGTGAGTATGTTAGGGCAGTTCCAAGTGTTGATGGCTCTGCCGAGGTCCAGTGTGCGTACTGTGCTGTTAGTGTGACAGTGTGTGTGTGTGTGTGTGTGTGTTTGGGGAAACCCCACTCTGTCTCCCTGTAACAAAATGTTGATGGGTGTTTGTGTGTGTTTCTTCTGTATGTGTGTGTCGGGACCACGTTTGTTTGTATGTTAGGGCAGATTCAAGTGCCAGTGTGAATGCTGTGTTGTGAGTGTGATAGTGTGTGTGTGTGTGTTTTTGCGGAAACCATTGTGCATGACTGTAAGTAAAAGTCCATGGGAGTTTGTGTGTGTTTCTTGTGTATGTGTGTGTCGGGACCACGTTTGTGAGTATGTTAGGGCAGTTCCAACTGTTGATGGCTATGCCGGGGACCCAGTGTGAGTGCTGTGTTGTGCGTGTGATAGTGTCTGTGTGTGTGTGTGTGTTTTGCTGGATACCATTGTGTATGTCTGTAAGAAAAAGTCGTAGGGTGTTTTTGTGTGTTTCTTCTCCATGTGTGTTTCGGGACCACGTTTGTGAATATGTTAAGGTAATTCCAAGTGTTCATGGCTCTGCTGGAGATCCAATGTGAGTGCTCTGTCGTGAGTGTGCCTTTTGTGTGTGTGTGTGTGTGTGTGTGTGTTTGCAGGAAACCATTGTGTATGCCTGCAAGAAAAAGTCGATGGGTGTTTGTGTGTGTTATTTGTATATGTGTGTGTCAGGACCATGTTTGTGATTATGTTAAAGCAGTTCCAAGTGTTGACGGCTGTGTTGGAGACCCAGTGTGAGTGCTGTGTTGTGAGTGTGATAGTGTGTGTGTGTCTGTGTATGTTTCCGAACCCCCTGTGTACGCCTGTAAGAAAAATTCCATGGGTGTTTGTGTGTGTTTCTTGTGTATGCGTGTGTCAGGAAAACGTTTGTGAGTATGTTAGGGCAGTTCCAAGTGTTGATGGCTCTGCCGAGGCCCAGTGTGAGTGCTGTGTTGCGAGTGTGACAGTGTGTGTGTGTGTGTGTGTGTGTGTGTGTTTTCGGGTTACCATTGTGTATGCCTGTATGAAAAAGTCGATGGGTGTATTTGTGTGTTCTTGCGTATTGTGTTTCAGATCCACATTTGTGAGTGTGTGAGGGCAGTTCCAAGTGTTCATGAGTTTGCTGGATATCCAGTGTGAGTGTGTGTTGTGAGTGTGACAGTGTGTGTGCGTGTCTGTGTGTGTGTTTGCAGGAAACCAGTCTGTATGCCTATAAGAAAAATTCGATGGGTGTTTGTGTGTGTTTCTTCTGTATGTGTGTGTCGGGACCACATTTGTGAATATGTTAGGGCAGTTCCAAGTGTTGATGGCTCTGCTGGAGACCCAGTGAGAGTGCTGTGTTGTGAGTGTGACAGTGTGTGTGTGTCTGTGTGTGTGTGTGTGTTTGGGGGAACCCCACAGTGTATGCTTCTAAGAAAAAGTCGATGGGTGTTTGTGTGTGTTTCTTGTGTATGTGTGTGTCGGGACCACGTATGAGAGTATTTTGTGGCAGTTCCAAGCGCCAGAGTGAATGCTGTGTTGTGAGTGTGGCAGTGTGTGTTTCTGTGTGTGTTTGTGTTGGCGGGAAAACATTGTGTATGCCTGTAAGAATAAGTCGATGGATGTTTGTGTGAGTTTCATGTGTATGTGTGTGTCGCGACCACAATTGTCAATATTTTAAGGCAGTTCCAAGTGTTGATGGTTCTGCTGGATACCCATTGTGAGTGGTGTGTTGTAAGTGTGACTGTGTGTGTGTGTGTTCAAGGGAAACCGTTGTGTATGCCTGTAAGAAAAAGTCGATGGGTGTTTGTGTGCGTTTCTTGTGTATGTGTGTGTCGGGAAAACGTTTGGGAGTATGTTAGGGCAGTTCCAAGTGTTGATGGCTCTGCCGAGGACCAGTGTGAGTGCTGTGTTGCGAGTGTGACAGTGTGTGTGTGTGTGTGTGTGTGTTGTTTTCGGGTAACCATTGTGTATGCCTGTATGAAAAAGTCGATGGGTGTATTTGTGTGTTCTTGCGTATTGTGTTTCAGATCCACATTTGTGAGTGTGTGAGGGCAGTTCCAAGTCTTCATGAGTTTGCAGGATATCCAGTGTGAGTGTGTGTTGTGAGTGTGACAGTGTGTGTGCGTGTCTGTGTGTGTGTTTGCAGGAAACCAGTCTGTATGCCTATGAGAAAAATTCGATGGGTGTTTGTGTGTGTTTTTTCTGTATGTGTGTGTCGGGACCACATTTGTGAATATGTTAGGGCAGTTCCAAGTGTTGATGGCTCTGCTGGAGACCCAGTGAGAGTGCTGTGTTGTGAGTGTGATAGTGTGTGTGTGTCTGTGTGTGTGTGTGTGTGTTTGGGGGAACCCCACAGTGTATGCTTCTAAGAAAAAGTCGATGGGTGTTTGTGTGTGTTTCTTGTGTATGTGTGTGTCGAGACCACGTATGTGAGTATGTTGTGGCAGTTCCAAGTGCCAGTGTGAATGCTGTGTTGTGAGTGTGGCAGTGTGTGTTTCTGTGTGTGTTGTGTTGGCGGGAAAACATTGTGTATGCCTGTAAGAATAAGTCGATGGATGTTTGTGTGAGTTTCATGTGTATGTGTGTGTCGCGACCACATTTGTCAATATTTTAAGGCAGTTCCAAGTGTTGATGGTTCTGCTGGATACCCATTGTGAGTGCTGTGTTGTAAGTGTGACTGTGTGTGTGTGTGTTCACGGGAAACCGTTGTGTATGCCTGTAAGAAAAAGTCGATGGGTGTTTGTGTGTGATTCTTGTGTATGTGTGTGTCGGTGAAACGTTTGTGAGTATGTTAGGGCAGTTCCAAGTGTTGATGGCTCTGCCGAGGTCCAGTGTGCGTACTGTGCTGTTAGTGTGACAGTGTGTGTGTGTGTGTGTGTGTGTGTGTGGGGAAACCCCACTCTGTCTCCCTGTAACAAAATGTTGATGGGTGTTTGTGTGTGTTTCTTCTGTATGTGTGTGTCGGGACCACGTTTGTTTGTATGTTAGGGCAGATTCAAGTGCCAGTGTGAATGCTGTGTTGTGAGTGTGATAGTGTGTGTGTGTGTGTGTGTTTGCGGAAACCATTGTGCATGACTGTAAGTAAAAGTCCATGGGAGTTTGTGTGTGTTTCTTGTGTATGTGTGTGTCGGGACCACGTTTGTGAGTATGTTAGGGCAGTTCCAACTGTTGATGGCTATGCCGGGGACCCAGTGTGAGTGCTGTGTTGTGCGTGTGATAGTGTCTGTGTGTGTGTGTGTGTGTTTTGCTGGATACCATTGTGTATGTCTGTAAGAAAAAGTCGTAGGGTGTTTTTGTGTGTTTCTTCTGCATGTGTGTTTCGGGACCACGTTTGTGAATATGTTAAGGTAATTCCAAGTGTTCATGGCTCTGCTGGAGATCCAATGTGAGTGCTCTGTCGTGAGTGTGCCTTTTGTGTGTGTGTGTGTGTGTGTGTGTGTGTTTGCAGGAAACCATTGTGTATGCCTGCAAGAAAAAGTCGATGGGTGTTTGTGTGTGTTATTTGTATATGCGTGTGTCAGGACCATGTTTGTGATTATGTTAAAGCAGTTCCAAGTGTTGACGGCTGTGTTGGAGACCCAGTGTGAGTGCTGTGTTGTGAGTGTGATAGTGTGTGTGTGTCTGTGTGTGTTTCCGAACCCCCTGTGTACGCCTGTAAGAAAAATTCCATGGGTGTTTGTGTGTGTTTCTTGTGTATGCGTGTGTCAGGAAAACGTTTGTGAGTATGTTAGGGCAGTTCCAAGTGTTGATGGCTCTGCCGAGGCCCAGTGTGAGTGCTGTGTTGCGAGTGTGACAGTGTGTGTGTGTGTGTGTGTGTGTGTGTGTTTTCGGGTTACCATTGTGTATGCCTGTATGAAAAAGTCGATGGGTGTATTTGTGTGTTCTTGCGTATTGTGTTTCAGATCCACATTTGTGAGTGTGTGAGGGCAGTTCCAAGTGTTCATGAGTTTGCTGGATATCCAGTGTGAGTGTGTGTTGTGAGTGTGACAGTGTGTGTGCGTGTCTGTGTGTGTGTTTGCAGGAAACCAGTCTGTATGCCTATAAGAAAAATTCGATGGGTGTTTGTGTGTGTTTCTTCTGTATGTGTGTGTCGGGACCACATTTGTGAATATGTTAGGGCAGTTCCAAGTGTTGATGGCTCTGCTGGAGACCCAGTGAGAGTGCTGTGTTGTGAGTGTGACAGTGTGTGTGTGTCTGTGTGTGTGTGTGTGTGTGTTTGGGGGAACCCCACAGTGTATGCTTCTAAGAAAAAGTCGATGGGTGTTTGTGTGTGTTTCTTGTGTATGTGTGTGTCGGGACCACGTATGAGAGTATTTTGTGGCAGTTCCAAGCGCCAGAGTGAATGCTGTGTTGTGAGTGTGGCAGTGTGTGTTTCTGTGTGTGTTTGTGTTGGCGGGAAAACATTGTGTATGCCTGTAAGAATAAGTCGATGGATGTTTGTGTGAGTTTCATGTGTATGTGTGTGTCGCGACCACATTTGTCAATATTTTAAGGCAGTTCCAAGTGTTGATGGTTCTGCTGGATACCCATTGTGAGTGGTGTGTTGTAAGTGTGACTGTGTGTGTGTGTGTTCAAGGGAAACCGTTGTGTATGCCTGTAAGAAAAAGTCGATGGGTGTTTGTGTGCGTTTCTTGTGTATGTGTGTGTCGGGAAAACGTTTGGGAGTATGTTAGGGCAGTTCCAAGTGTTGATGGCTCTGCCGAGGACCAGTGTGAGTGCTGTGTTGCGAGTGTGACAGTGTGTGTGTGTGCGTGTGTGTTTTCGGGTAACCATTGTGTATGCCTGTATGAAAAAGTCGATGGGTGTATTTGTGTGTTCTTGCGTATTGTGTTTCAGATCCACATTTGTGAGTGTGTGAGGGCAGTTCCAAGTCTTCATGAGTTTGCAGGATATCCAGTGTGAGTGTGTGTTGTGAGTGTGACAGTGTGTGTGCGTGTCTGTGTGTGTGTTTGCAGGAAACCAGTCTGTATGCCTATAAGAAAAATTCGATGGGTGTTTGTGTGTGTTTTTTCTGTATGTGTGTGTCGGGACCACATTTGTGAATATGTTAGGGCAGTTCCAAGTGTTGATGGCTCTGCTGGAGACCCAGTGAGAGTGCTGTGTTGTGAGTGTGATAGTGTGTGTGTGTCTGTGTGTGTGTGTGTGTTTGGGGGAACCCCACAGTGTATGCTTCTAAGAAAAAGTCGATGGGTGTTTGTGTGTGTTTCTTGTGTATGTGTGTGTCGAGACCACGTATGTGAGTATGTTGTGGCAGTTCCAAGCGCCAGTGTGAATGCTGTGTTGTGAGTGTGGCAGTGTGTGTTTCTGTGTGTGTTTGTGTTGGCGGGAAAACATTGTGTATGCCTGTAAGAATAAGTCGATGGATGTTTGTGTGAGTTTCATGTGTATGTGTGTGTCGCGACCACATTTGTCAATATTTTAAGGCAGTTCCAAGTGTTGATGGTTCTGCTGGATACCCATTGTGAGTGCTGTGTTGTAAGTGTGACTGTGTGTGTGTGTGTGTTCACGGGAAACCGTTGTGTATGCCTGTAAGAAAAAGTCGATGGGTGTTTGTGTGTGATTCTTGTGTATGTGTGTGTCGGTGAAACGTTTGTGAGTATGTTAGGGCAGTTCCAAGTGTTGATGGCTCTGCCGAGGTCCAGTGTGCGTACTGTGCTGTTAGTGTGACAGTGTGTGTGTGTGTGTGTGTGTGTTTGGGGAAACCCCACTCTGTCTCCCTGTAACAAAATGTTGATGGGTGTTTGTGTGTGTTTCTTCTGTATGTGTGTGTCGGGACCACGTTTGTTTGTATGTTAGGGCAGATTCAAGTGCCAGTGTGAATGCTGTGTTGTGAGTGTGATAGTGTGTGTGTGTGTGTGTTTGCGGAAACCATTGTGCATGACTGTAAGTAAAAGTCCATGGGAGTTTGTGTGTGTTTCTTGTGTATGTGTGTGTCGGGACCACGTTTGTGAGTATGTTAGGGCAGTTCCAACTGTTGATGGCTATGCCGGGGACCCAGTGTGAGTGCTGTGTTGTGCGTGTGATAGTGTCTGTGTGTGTGTGTGTGTGTTTTGCTGGATACCATTGTGTATGTCTGTAAGAAAAAGTCGTAGGGTGTTTTTGTGTGTTTCTTCTGCATGTGTGTTTCGGGACCACGTTTGTGAATATGTTAAGGTAATTCCAAGTGTTCATGGCTCTGCTGGAGATCCAATGTGAGTGCTCTGTCGTGAGTGTGCCTTTTGTGTGTGTGTGTGTGTGTGTGTGTGTTTGCAGGAAACCATTGTGTATGCCTGCAAGAAAAAGTCGATGGGTGTTTGTGTGTGTTATTTGTATATGTGTGTGTCAGGACCATGTTTGTGATTATGTTAAAGCAGTTCCAAGTGTTGACGGCTGTGTTGGAGACCCAGTGTGAGTGCTGTGTTGTGAGTGTGATAGTGTGTGTGTGTCTGTGTGTGTTTCCGAACCCCCTGTGTACGCCTGTAAGAAAAATTCCATGGGTGTTTGTGTGTGTTTCTTGTGTATGCGTGTGTCAGGAAAACGTTTGTGAGTATGTTAGGGCAGTTCCAAGTGTTGATGGCTCTGCCGAGGCCCAGTGTGAGTGCTGTGTTGCGAGTGTGACAGTGTGTGTGTGTGTGTGTGTGTGTGTGTTTTCGGGTTACCATTGTGTATGCCTGTATGAAAAAGTCGATGGGTGTATTTGTGTGTTCTTGCGTATTGTGTTTCAGATCCACATTTGTGAGTGTGTGAGGGCAGTTCCAAGTGTTCATGAGTTTGCTGGATATCCAGTGTGAGTGTGTGTTGTGAGTGTGACAGTGTGTGTGCGTGTCTGTGTGTGTGTTTGCAGGAAACCAGTCTGTATGCCTATAAGAAAAATTCGATGGGTGTTTGTGTGTGTTTCTTCTGTATGTGTGTGTCGGGACCACATTTGTGAATATGTTAGGGCAGTTCCAAGTGTTGATGGCTCTGCTGGAGACCCAGTGAGAGTGCTGTGTTGTGAGTGTGACAGTGTGTGTGTGTCTGTGTGTGTGTGTGTGTGTGTTTGGGGGAACCCCACAGTGTATGCTTCTAAGAAAAAGTCGATGGGTGTTTGTGTGTGTTTCTTGTGTATGTGTGTGTCGGGACCACGTATGAGAGTATTTTGTGGCAGTTCCAAGCGCCAGAGTGAATGCTGTGTTGTGAGTGTGGCAGTGTGTGTTTCTGTGTGTGTTTGTGTTGGCGGGAAAACATTGTGTATGCCTGTAAGAATAAGTCGATGGATGTTTGTGTGAGTTTCATGTGTATGTGTGTGTCGCGACCACATTTGTCAATATTTTAAGGCAGTTCCAAGTGTTGATGGTTCTGCTGGATACCCATTGTGAGTGGTGTGTTGTAAGTGTGACTGTGTGTGTGTGTGTTCAAGGGAAACCGTTGTGTATGCCTGTAAGAAAAAGTCGATGGGTGTTTGTGTGCGTTTCTTGTGTATGTGTGTGTCGGGAAAACGTTTGGGAGTATGTTAGGGCAGTTCCAAGTGTTGATGGCTCTGCCGAGGACCAGTGTGAGTGCTGTGTTGCGAGTGTGACAGTGTGTGTGTGTGCGTGTGTGTTTTCGGGTAACCATTGTGTATGCCTGTATGAAAAAGTCGATGGGTGTATTTGTGTGTTCTTGCGTATTGTGTTTCAGATCCACATTTGTGAGTGTGTGAGGGCAGTTCCAAGTCTTCATGAGTTTGCAGGATATCCAGTGTGAGTGTGTGTTGTGAGTGTGACAGTGTGTGTGCGTGTCTGTGTGTGTGTTTGCAGGAAACCAGTCTGTATGCCTATAAGAAAAATTCGATGGGTGTTTGTGTGTGTTTTTTCTGTATGTGTGTGTCGGGACCACATTTGTGAATATGTTAGGGCAGTTCCAAGTGTTGATGGCTCTGCTGGAGACCCAGTGAGAGTGCTGTGTTGTGAGTGTGATAGTGTGTGTGTGTCTGTGTGTGTGTGTGTGTTTGGGGGAACCCCACAGTGTATGCTTCTAAGAAAAAGTCGATGGGTGTTTGTGTGTGTTTCTTGTGTATGTGTGTGTCGAGACCACGTATGTGAGTATGTTGTGGCAGTTCCAAGCGCCAGTGTGAATGCTGTGTTGTGAGTGTGGCAGTGTGTGTTTCTGTGTGTGTTTGTGTTGGCGGGAAAACATTGTGTATGCCTGTAAGAATAAGTCGATGGATGTTTGTGTGAGTTTCATGTGTATGTGTGTGTCGCGACCACATTTGTCAATATTTTAAGGCAGTTCCAAGTGTTGATGGTTCTGCTGGATACCCATTGTGAGTGCTGTGTTGTAAGTGTGACTGTGTGTGTGTGTGTGTTCACGGGAAACCGTTGTGTATGCCTGTAAGAAAAAGTCGATGGGTGTTTGTGTGTGATTCTTGTGTATGTGTGTGTCGGTGAAACGTTTGTGAGTATGTTAGGGCAGTTCCAAGTGTTGATGGCTCTGCCGAGGTCCAGTGTGCGTACTGTGCTGTTAGTGTGACAGTGTGTGTGTGTGTGTGTGTGTGTGTTTGGGGAAACCCCACTCTGTCTCCCTGTAACAAAATGTTGATGGGTGTTTGTGTGTGTTTCTTCTGTATGTGTGTGTCGGGACCACGTTTGTTTGTATGTTAGGGCAGATTCAAGTGCCAGTGTGAATGCTGTGTTGTGAGTGTGATAGTGTGTGTGTGTGTGTGTTTGCGGAAACCATTGTGCATGACTGTAAGTAAAAGTCCATGGGAGTTTGTGTGTGTTTCTTGTGTATGTGTGTGTCGGGACCACGTTTGTGAGTATGTTAGGGCAGTTCCAACTGTTGATGGCTATGCCGGGGACCCAGTGTGAGTGCTGTGTTGTGCGTGTGATAGTGTCTGTGTGTGTGTGTGTGTGTTTTGCTGGATACCATTGTGTATGTCTGTAAGAAAAAGTCGTAGGGTGTTTTTGTGTGTTTCTTCTGCATGTGTGTTTCGGGACCACGTTTGTGAATATGTTAAGGTAATTCCAAGTGTTCATGGCTCTGCTGGAGATCCAATGTGAGTGCTCTGTCGTGAGTGTGCCTTTTGTGTGTGTGTGTGTGTGTGTGTGTGTTTGCAGGAAACCATTGTGTATGCCTGCAAGAAAAAGTCGATGGGTGTTTGTGTGTGTTATTTGTATATGTGTGTGTCAGGACCATGTTTGTGATTATGTTAAAGCAGTTCCAAGTGTTGACGGCTGTGTTGGAGACCCAGTGTGAGTGCTGTGTTGTGAGTGTGATAGTGTGTGTCTGTGTGTGTTTCCGAACCCCCTGTGTACGCCTGTAAGAAAAATTCCATGGGTGTTTGTGTGTGTTTCTTGTGTATGCGTGTGTCAGGAAAACGTTTGTGAGTATGTTAGGGCAGTTCCAAGTGTTGATGGCTCTGCCGAGGCCCAGTGTGAGTGCTGTGTTGCGAGTGTGACAGTGTGTGTGTGTGTGTGTGTGTGTGTGTTTTCGGGTTACCATTGTGTATGCCTGTATGAAAAAGTCGATGGGTGTATTTGTGTGTTCTTGCGTATTGTGTTTCAGATCCACATTTGTGAGTGTGTGAGGGCAGTTCCAAGTCTTCATGAGTTTGCAGGATATCCAGTGTGAGTGTGTGTTGTGAGTGTGACAGTGTGTGTGCGTGTCTGTGTGTGTGTTTGCAGGAAACCAGTCTGTATGCCTATAAGAAAAATTCGATGGGTGTTTGTGTGTGTTTCTTCTGTATGTGTGTGTCGGGACCACATTTGTGAATATGTTAGGGCAGTTCCAAGTGTTGATGGCTCTGCTGGAGACCCAGTGAGAGTGCTGTGTTGTGAGTGTGACAGTGTGTGTGTGTCTGTGTGTGTGTGTGTGTTTGGGGGAACCCCACAGTGTATGCTTCTAAGAAAAAGTCGATGGGTGTTTGTGTGTGTTTCTTGTGTATGTGTGTGTCGGGACCACGTATGAGAGTATTTTGTGGCAGTTCCAAGCGCCAGAGTGAATGCTGTGTTGTGAGTGTGGCAGTGTGTGTTTCTGTGTGTGTTTGTGTTGGCGGGAAAACATTGTGTATGCCTGTAAGAATAAGTCGATGGATGTTTGTGTGAGTTTCATGTGTATGTGTGTGTCGCGACCACATTTGTCAATATTTTAAGGCAGTTCCAAGTGTTGATGGTTCTGCTGGATACCCATTGTGAGTGGTGTGTTGTAAGTGTGACTGTGTGTGTGTGTGTTCAAGGGAAACCGTTGTGTATGCCTGTAAGAAAAAGTCGATGGGTGTTTGTGTGCGTTTCTTGTGTATGTGTGTGTCGGGAAAACGTTTGGGAGTATGTTAGGGCAGTTCCAAGTGTTGATGGCTCTGCCGAGGACCAGTGTGAGTGCTGTGTTGCGAGTGTGACAGTGTGTGTGTGTGTGTGTGTGTTGTTTTCGGGTAACCATTGTGTATGCCTGTATGAAAAAGTCGATGGGTGTATTTGTGTGTTCTTGCGTATTGTGTTTCAGATCCACATTTGTGAGTGTGTGAGGGCAGTTCCAAGTCTTCATGAGTTTGCAGGATATCCAGTGTGAGTGTGTGTTGTGAGTGTGACAGTGTGTGTGCGTGTCTGTGTGTGTGTTTGCAGGAAACCAGTCTGTATGCCTATAAGAAAAATTCGATGGGTGTTTGTGTGTGTTTTTTCTGTATGTGTGTGTCGGGACCACATTTGTGAATATGTTAGGGCAGTTCCAAGTGTTGATGGCTCTGCTGGAGACCCAGTGAGAGTGCTGTGTTGTGAGTGTGATAGTGTGTGTGTGTCTGTGTGTGTGTGTGTGTGTTTGGGGGAACCCCACAGTGTATGCTTCTAAGAAAAAGTCGATGGGTGTTTGTGTGTGTTTCTTGTGTATGTGTGTGTCGAGACCACGTATGTGAGTATGTTGTGGCAGTTCCAAGCGCCAGTGTGAATGCTGTGTTGTGAGTGTGGCAGTGTGTGTTTCTGTGTGTGTTGTGTTGGCGGGAAAACATTGTGTATGCCTGTAAGAATAAGTCGATGGATGTTTGTGTGAGTTTCATGTGTATGTGTGTGTCGCGACCACATTTGTCAATATTTTAAGGCAGTTCCAAGTGTTGATGGTTCTGCTGGATACCCATTGTGAGTGCTGTGTTGTAAGTGTGACTGTGTGTGTGTGTGTGTTCACGGGAAACCGTTGTGTATGCCTGTAAGAAAAAGTCGATGGGTGTTTGTGTGTGATTCTTGTGTATGTGTGTGTCGGTGAAACGTTTGTGAGTATGTTAGGGCAGTTCCAAGTGTTGATGGCTCTGCCGAGGTCCAGTGTGCGTACTGTGCTGTTAGTGTGACAGTGTGTGTGTGTGTGTGTGTGTGTTTGGGGAAACCCCACTCTGTCTCCCTGTAACAAAATGTTGATGGGTGTTTGTGTGTGTTTCTTCTGTATGTGTGTGTCGGGACCACGTTTGTTTGTATGTTAGGGCAGATTCAAGTGCCAGTGTGAATGCTGTGTTGTGAGTGTGATAGTGTGTGTGTGTGTGTGTTTGCGGAAACCATTGTGCATGACTGTAAGTAAAAGTCCATGGGAGTTTGTGTGTGTTTCTTGTGTATGTGTGTGTCGGGACCACGTTTGTGAGTATGTTAGGGCAGTTCCAACTGTTGATGGCTATGCCGGGGACCCAGTGTGAGTGCTGTGTTGTGCGTGTGATAGTGTCTGTGTGTGTGTGTGTGTTTTGCTGGATACCATTGTGTATGTCTGTAAGAAAAAGTCGTAGGGTGTTTTTGTGTGTTTCTTCTGCATGTGTGTTTCGGGACCACGTTTGTGAATATGTTAAGGTAATTCCAAGTGTTCATGGCTCTGCTGGAGATCCAATGTGAGTGCTCTGTCGTGAGTGTGCCTTTTGTGTGTGTGTGTGTGTGTGTGTGTGTTTGCAGGAAACCATTGTGTATGCCTGCAAGAAAAAGTCGATGGGTGTTTGTGTGTGTTATTTGTATATGTGTGTGTCAGGACCATGTTTGTGATTATGTTAAAGCAGTTCCAAGTGTTGACGGCTGTGTTGGAGACCCAGTGTGAGTGCTGTGTTGTGAGTGTGATAGTGTGTGTGTGTCTGTGTGTGTTTCCGAACCCCCTGTGTACGCCTGTAAGAAAAATTCCATGGGTGTTTGTGTGTGTTTCTTGTGTATGCGTGTGTCAGGAAAACGTTTGTGAGTATGTTAGGGCAGTTCCAAGTGTTGATGGCTCTGCCGAGGCCCAGTGTGAGTGCTGTGTTGCGAGTGTGACAGTGTGTGTGTGTGTGTGTGTGTGTGTGTGTTTTCGGGTTACCATTGTGTATGCCTGTATGAAAAAGTCGATGGGTGTATTTGTGTGTTCTTGCGTATTGTGTTTCAGATCCACATTTGTGAGTGTGTGAGGGCAGTTCCAAGTCTTCATGAGTTTGCAGGATATCCAGTGTGAGTGTGTGTTGTGAGTGTGACAGTGTGTGTGCGTGTCTGTGTGTGTGTTTGCAGGAAACCAGTCTGTATGCCTATAAGAAAAATTCGATGGGTGTTTGTGTGTGTTTCTTCTGTATGTGTGTGTCGGGACCACATTTGTGAATATGTTAGGGCAGTTCCAAGTGTTGATGGCTCTGCTGGAGACCCAGTGAGAGTGCTGTGTTGTGAGTGTGACAGTGTGTGTGTGTCTGTGTGTGTGTGTGTGTTTGGGGGAACCCCACAGTGTATGCTTCTAAGAAAAAGTCGATGGGTGTTTGTGTGTGTTTCTTGTGTATGTGTGTGTCGGGACCACGTATGAGAGTATTTTGTGGCAGTTCCAAGCGCCAGAGTGAATGCTGTGTTGTGAGTGTGGCAGTGTGTGTTTCTGTGTGTGTTTGTGTTGGCGGGAAAACATTGTGTATGCCTGTAAGAATAAGTCGATGGATGTTTGTGTGAGTTTCATGTGTATGTGTGTGTCGCGACCACATTTGTCAATATTTTAAGGCAGTTCCAAGTGTTGATGGTTCTGCTGGATACCCATTGTGAGTGGTGTGTTGTAAGTGTGACTGTGTGTGTGTGTGTTCAAGGGAAACCGTTGTGTATGCCTGTAAGAAAAAGTCGATGGGTGTTTGTGTGTGTTTCTTGTGTATGTGTGTGTCGGGAAAACGTTTGGGAGTATGTTAGGGCAGTTCCAAGTGTTGATGGCTCTGCCGAGGACCAGTGTGAGTGCTGTGTTGCGAGTGTGACAGTGTGTGTGTGTGTGTGTGTGTTGTTTTCGGGTAACCATTGTGTATGCCTGTATGAAAAAGTCGATGGGTGTATTTGTGTGTTCTTGCGTATTGTGTTTCAGATCCACATTTGTGAGTGTGTGAGGGCAGTTCCAAGTCTTCATGAGTTTGCAGGATATCCAGTGTGAGTGTGTGTTGTGAGTGTGACAGTGTGTGTGCGTGTCTGTGTGTGTGTTTGCAGGAAACCAGTCTGTATGCCTATAAGAAAAATTCGATGGGTGTTTGTGTGTGTTTTTTCTGTATGTGTGTGTCGGGACCACATTTGTGAATATGTTAGGGCAGTTCCAAGTGTTGATGGCTCTGCTGGAGACCCAGTGAGAGTGCTGTGTTGTGAGTGTGATAGTGTGTGTGTGTCTGTGTGTGTGTGTGTGTGTTTGGGGGAACCCCACAGTGTATGCTTCTAAGAAAAAGTCGATGGGTGTTTGTGTGTGTTTCTTGTGTATGTGTGTGTCGAGACCACGTATGTGAGTATGTTGTGGCAGTTCCAAGTGCCAGTGTGAATGCTGTGTTGTGAGTGTGGCAGTGTGTGTTTCTGTGTGTGTTGTGTTGGCGGGAAAACATTGTGTATGCCTGTAAGAATAAGTCGATGGATGTTTGTGTGAGTTTCATGTGTATGTGTGTGTCGCGACCACATTTGTCAATATTTTAAGGCAGTTCCAAGTGTTGATGGTTCTGCTGGATACCCATTGTGAGTGGTGTGTTGTAAGTGTGACTGTGTGTGTGTGTGTTCAAGGGAAACCGTTGTGTATGCCTGTAAGAAAAAGTCGATGGGTGTTTGTGTGTGATTCTTGTGTATGTGTGTGTCGGTGAAACGTTTGTGAGTATGTTAGGGCAGTTCCAAGTGTTGATGGCTCTGCCGAGGTCCAGTGTGCGTACTGTGCTGTTAGTGTGACTGTGTGTGTGTGTGTGTGTGTGTGTGTGTGGGGAAACCCCACTCTGTCTCCCTGTAACAAAATGTTGATGGGTGTTTGTGTGTGTTTCTTCTGTATGTGTGTGTCGGGACCACGTTTGTTTGTATGTTAGGGCAGATTCAAGTGCCAGTGTGAATGCTGTGTTGTGAGTGTGATAGTGTGTGTGTGTGTGTGTGTTTGCGGAAACCATTGTGCATGACTGTAAGTAAAAGTCCATGGGAGTTTGTGTGTGTTTCTTGTGTATGTGTGTGTCGGGACCACTTTTGTGAGTATGTTAGGGCAGTTCCAACTGTTGATGGCTATGCCGGGGACCCAGTGTGATTGCTGTGTTGTGCGTGTGATAGTGTCTGTGTGTGTGTGTGTGTGTTTTGCTGGATACCATTGTGTATGTCTGTAAGAAAAAGTCGTAGGGTGTTTTTGTGTGTTTCTTCTGCATGTGTGTTTCGGGACCACGTTTGTGAATATGTTAAGGTAATTCCAAGTGTTCATGGCTCTGCTGGAGATCCAATGTGAGTGCTCTGTCATGAGTGTGCCTTTTGTGTGTGTGTGTGTGTGTGTGTGTTTGCAGGAAACCATTGTGTATGCCTGCAAGAAAAAGTCGATGGGTGTTTGTGTGTGTTATTTGTATATGCGTGTGTCAGGACCATGTTTGTGATTATGTTAAAGCAGTTCCAAGTGTTGACGGCTGTGTTGGAGACCCAGTGTGAGTGCTGTGTTGTGAGTGTGATAGTGTGTGTGTGTCTGTGTGTGTTTCCGAACCCCCTGTGTACGCCTGTAAGAAAAATTCCATGGGTGTTTGTGTGTGTTTCTTGTGTATGCGTGTGTCAGGAAAACGTTTGTGAGTATGTTAGGGCAGTTCCAAGTGTTGATGGCTCTGCCGAGGCCCAGTGTGAGTGCTGTGTTGCGAGTGTGACAGTGTGTGTGTGTGTGTGTGTGTTTTCGGGTTACCATTGTGTATGCCTGTATGAAAAAGTCGATGGGTGTATTTGTGTGTTCTTGCGTATTGTGTTTCAGATCCACATTTGTGAGTGTGTGAGGGCAGTTCCAAGTGTTCATGAGTTTGCTGGATATCCAGTGTGAGTGTGTGTTGTGAGTGTGACAGTGTGTGTGCGTGTCTGTGTGTGTGTTTGCAGGAAACCAGTCTGTATGCCTATAAGAAAAATTCGATGGGTGTTTGTGTGTGTTTCTTCTGTATGTGTGTGTCGGGACCACATTTGTGAATATGTTAGGGCAGTTCCAAGTGTTGATGGCTCTGCTGGAGACCCAGTGAGAGTGCTGTGTTGTGAGTGTGACAGTGTGTGTGTGTCTGTGTGTGTGTGTGTGTGTTTGGGGGAACCCCACAGTGTATGCTTCTAAGAAAAAGTCGATGGGTGTTTGTGTGTGTTTCTTGTGTATGTGTGTGTCGGGACCACGTATGAGAGTATTTTGTGGCAGTTCCAAGCGCCAGAGTGAATGCTGTGTTGTGAGTGTGGCAGTGTGTGTTTCTGTGTGTGTTTGTGTTGGCGGGAAAACATTGTGTATGCCTGTAAGAATAAGTCGATGGATGTTTGTGTGAGTTTCATGTGTATGTGTGTGTCGCGACCACATTTGTCAATATTTTAAGGCAGTTCCAAGTGTTGATGGTTCTGCTGGATACCCATTGTGAGTGGTGTGTTGTAAGTGTGACTGTGTGTGTGTGTGTTCAAGGGAAACCGTTGTGTATGCCTGTAAGAAAAAGTCGATGGGTGTTTGTGTGCGTTTCTTGTGTATGTGTGTGTCGGGAAAACGTTTGGGAGTATGTTAGGGCAGTTCCAAGTGTTGATGGCTCTGCCGAGGACCAGTGTGAGTGCTGTGTTGCGAGTGTGACAGTGTGTGTGTGTGCGTGTGTGTTTTCGGGTAACCATTGTGTATGCCTGTATGAAAAAGTCGATGGGTGTATTTGTGTGTTCTTGCGTATTGTGTTTCAGATCCACATTTGTGAGTGTGTGAGGGCAGTTCCAAGTCTTCATGAGTTTGCAGGATATCCAGTGTGAGTGTGTGTTGTGAGTGTGACAGTGTGTGTGCGTGTCTGTGTGTGTGTTTGCAGGAAACCAGTCTGTATGCCTATAAGAAAAATTCGATGGGTGTTTGTGTGTGTTTTTTCTGTATGTGTGTGTCGGGACCACATTTGTGAATATGTTAGGGCAGTTCCAAGTGTTGATGGCTCTGCTGGAGACCCAGTGAGAGTGCTGTGTTGTGAGTGTGATAGTGTGTGTGTGTCTGTGTGTGTGTGTGTGTTTGGGGGAACCCCACAGTGTATGCTTCTAAGAAAATTCGATGGGTGTTTGTGTGTGTTTCTTGTGTATGTGTGTGTCGAGACCACGTATGTGAGTATGTTGTGGCAGTTCCAAGCGCCAGTGTGAATGCTGTGTTGTGAGTGTGGCAGTGTGTGTTTCTGTGTGTGTTTGTGTTGGCGGGAAAACATTGTGTATGCCTGTAAGAATAAGTCGATGGATGTTTGTGTGAGTTTCATGTGTATGTGTGTGTCGCGACCACATTTGTCAATATTTTAAGGCAGTTCCAAGTGTTGATGGTTCTGCTGGATACCCATTGTGAGTGCTGTGTTGTAAGTGTGACTGTGTGTGTGTGTGTTCACGGGAAACCGTTGTGTATGCCTGTAAGAAAAAGTCGATGGGTGTTTGTGTGTGATTCTTGTGTATGTGTGTGTCGGTGAAACGTTTGTGAGTATGTTAGGGCAGTTCCAAGTGTTGATGGCTCTGCCGAGGTCCAGTGTGCGTACTGTGCTGTTAGTGTGACAGTGTGTGTGTGTGTGTGTGTGTGTTTGGGGAAACCCCACTCTGTCTCCCTGTAACAAAATGTTGATGGGTGTTTGTGTGTGTTTCTTCTGTATGTGTGTGTCGGGACCACGTTTGTTTGTATGTTAGGGCAGATTCAAGTGCCAGTGTGAATGCTGTGTTGTGAGTGTGATAGTGTGTGTGTGTGTGTGTTTGCGGAAACCATTGTGCATGACTGTAAGTAAAAGTCCATGGGAGTTTGTGTGTGTTTCTTGTGTATGTGTGTGTCGGGACCACGTTTGTGAGTATGTTAGGGCAGTTCCAACTGTTGATGGCTATGCCGGGGACCCAGTGTGAGTGCTGTGTTGTGCGTGTGATAGTGTCTGTGTGTGTGTGTGTGTTTTGCTGGATACCATTGTGTATGTCTGTAAGAAAAAGTCGTAGGGTGTTTTTGTGTGTTTCTTCTGCATGTGTGTTTCGGGACCACGTTTGTGAATATGTTAAGGTAATTCCAAGTGTTCATGGCTCTGCTGGAGATCCAATGTGAGTGCTCTGTCGTGAGTGTGCCTTTTGTGTGTGTGTGTGTGTGTGTGTGTGTGTGTGTGTGTTTGCAGGAAACCATTGTGTATGCCTGCAAGAAAAAGTCGATGGGTGTTTGTGTGTGTTATTTGTATATGTGTGTGTCAGGACCATGTTTGTGATTATGTTAAAGCAGTTCCAAGTGTTGACGGCTGTGTTGGAGACCCAGTGTGAGTGCTGTGTTGTGAGTGTGATAGTGTGTGTGTGTCTGTGTGTGTTTCCGAACCCCCTGTGTACGCCTGTAAGAAAAATTCCATGGGTGTTTGTGTGTGTTTCTTGTGTATGCGTGTGTCAGGAAAACGTTTGTGAGTATGTTAGGGCAGTTCCAAGTGTTGATGGCTCTGCCGAGGCCCAGTGTGAGTGCTGTGTTGCGAGTGTGACAGTGTGTGTGTGTGTGTGTGTGTGTGTTTTCGGGTTACCATTGTGTATGCCTGTATGAAAAAGTCGATGGGTGTATTTGTGTGTTCTTGCGTATTGTGTTTCAGATCCACATTTGTGAGTGTGTGAGGGCAGTTCCAAGTGTTCATGAGTTTGCTGGATATCCAGTGTGAGTGTGTGTTGTGAGTGTGACAGTGTGTGTGCGTGTCTGTGTGTGTGTTTGCAGGAAACCAGTCTGTATGCCTATAAGAAAAATTCGATGGGTGTTTGTGTGTGTTTCTTCTGTATGTGTGTGTCGGGACCACATTTGTGAATATGTTAGGGCAGTTCCAAGTGTTGATGGCTCTGCTGGAGACCCAGTGAGAGTGCTGTGTTGTGAGTGTGACAGTGTGTGTGTGTCTGTGTGTGTGTGTGTGTGTTTGGGGGAACCCCACAGTGTATGCTTCTAAGAAAAAGTCGATGGGTGTTTGTGTGTGTTTCTTGTGTATGTGTGTGTCGGGACCACGTATGAGAGTATTTTGTGGCAGTTCCAAGCGCCAGAGTGAATGCTGTGTTGTGAGTGTGGCAGTGTGTGTTTCTGTGTGTGTTTGTGTTGGCGGGAAAACATTGTGTATGCCTGTAAGAATAAGTCGATGGATGTTTGTGTGAGTTTCATGTGTATGTGTGTGTCGCGACCACATTTGTCAATATTTTAAGGCAGTTCCAAGTGTTGATGGTTCTGCTGGATACCCATTGTGAGTGGTGTGTTGTAAGTGTGACTGTGTGTGTGTGTGTTCACGGGAAACCGTTGTGTATGCCTGTAAGAAAAAGTCGATGGGTGTTTGTGTGTGATTCTTGTGTATGTGTGTGTCGGTGAAACGTTTGTGAGTATGTTAGGGCAGTTCCAAGTGTTGATGGCTCTGCCGAGGTCCAGTGTGCGTACTGTGCTGTTAGTGTGACAGTGTGTGTGTGTGTGTGTGTGTGTGTGTGGGGAAACCCCACTCTGTCTCCCTGTAACAAAATGTTGATGGGTGTTTGTGTGTGTTTCTTCTGTATGTGTGTGTCGGGACCACGTTTGTTTGTATGTTAGGGCAGATTCAAGTGCCAGTGTGAATGCTGTGTTGTGAGTGTGATAGTGTGTGTGTGTGTGTGTGTGTTTGCGGAAACCATTGTGCATGACTGTAAGTAAAAGTCCATCGGAGTTTGTGTGTGTTTCTTGTGTATGTGTGTGTCGGGACCACGTTTGTGAGTATGTTAGGGCAGTTCCAACTGTTGATGGCTATGCCGGGGACCCAGTGTGAGTGCTGTGTTGTGCGTGTGATAGTGTCTGTGTGTGTGTGTGTGTGTTTTGCTGGATACCATTGTGTATGTCTGTAAGAAAAAGTCGTAGGGTGTTTTTGTGTGTTTCTTCTGCATGTGTGTTTCGGGACCACGTTTGTGAATATGTTAAGGTAATTCCAAGTGTTCATGGCTCTGCTGGAGATCCAATGTGAGTGCTCTGTCATGAGTGTGCCTTTTGTGTGTGTGTGTGTGTGTGTGTGTTTGCAGGAAACCATTGTGTATGCCTGCAAGAAAAAGTCGATGGGTGTTTGTGTGTGTTATTTGTATATGCGTGTGTCAGGACCATGTTTGTGATTATGTTAAAGCAGTTCCAAGTGTTGACGGCTGTGTTGGAGACCCAGTGTGAGTGCTGTGTTGTGAGTGTGATAGTGTGTGTGTGTCTGTGTGTGTTTCCGAACCCCCTGTGTACGCCTGTAAGAAAAATTCCATGGGTGTTTGTGTGTGTTTCTTGTGTATGCGTGTGTCAGGAAAACGTTTGTGAGTATGTTAGGGCAGTTCCAAGTGTTGATGGCTCTGCCGAGGCCCAGTGTGAGTGCTGTGTTGCGAGTGTGACAGTGTGTGTGTGTGTGTGTGTGTGTTTTCGGGTTACCATTGTGTATGCCTGTATGAAAAAGTCGATGGGTGTATTTGTGTGTTCTTGCGTATTGTGTTTCAGATCCACATTTGTGAGTGTGTGAGGGCAGTTCCAAGTGTTCATGAGTTTGCTGGATATCCAGTGTGAGTGTGTGTTGTGAGTGTGACAGTGTGTGTGCGTGTCTGTGTGTGTGTTTGCAGGAAACCAGTCTGTATGCCTATAAGAAAAATTCGATGGGTGTTTGTGTGTGTTTCTTCTGTATGTGTGTGTCGGGACCACATTTGTGAATATGTTAGGGCAGTTCCAAGTGTTGATGGCTCTGCTGGAGACCCAGTGAGAGTGCTGTGTTGTGAGTGTGACAGTGTGTGTGTGTCTGTGTGTGTGTGTGTGTTTGGGGGAACCCCACAGTGTATGCTTCTAAGAAAAAGTCGATGGGTGTTTGTGTGTGTTTCTTGTGTATGTGTGTGTCGGGACCACGTATGAGAGTATTTTGTGGCAGTTCCAAGCGCCAGAGTGAATGCTGTGTTGTGAGTGTGGCAGTGTGTGTTTCTGTGTGTGTTTGTGTTGGCGGGAAAACATTGTGTATGCCTGTAAGAATAAGTCGATGGATGTTTGTGTGAGTTTCATGTGTATGTGTGTGTCGCGACCACATTTGTCAATATTTTAAGGCAGTTCCAAGTGTTGATGGTTCTGCTGGATACCCATTGTGAGTGGTGTGTTGTAAGTGTGACTGTGTGTGTGTGTGTTCAAGGGAAACCGTTGTGTATGCCTGTAAGAAAAAGTCGATGGGTGTTTGTGTGCGTTTCTTGTGTATGTGTGTGTCGGGAAAACGTTTGGGAGTATGTTAGGGCAGTTCCAAGTGTTGATGGCTCTGCCGAGGACCAGTGTGAGTGCTGTGTTGCGAGTGTGACAGTGTGTGTGTGTGCGTGTGTGTTTTCGGGTAACCATTGTGTATGCCTGTATGAAAAAGTCGATGGGTGTATTTGTGTGTTCTTGCGTATTGTGTTTCAGATCCACATTTGTGAGTGTGTGAGGGCAGTTCCAAGTCTTCATGAGTTTGCAGGATATCCAGTGTGAGTGTGTGTTGTGAGTGTGACAGTGTGTGTGCGTGTCTGTGTGTGTGTTTGCAGGAAACCAGTCTGTATGCCTATAAGAAAAATTCGATGGGTGTTTGTGTGTGTTTTTTCTGTATGTGTGTGTCGGGACCACATTTGTGAATATGTTAGGGCAGTTCCAAGTGTTGATGGCTCTGCTGGAGACCCAGTGAGAGTGCTGTGTTGTGAGTGTGATAGTGTGTGTGTGTCTGTGTGTGTGTGTGTGTGTTTGGGGGAACCCCACAGTGTATGCTTCTAAGAAAAAGTCGATGGGTGTTTGTGTGTGTTTCTTGTGTATGTGTGTGTCGAGACCACGTATGTGAGTATGTTGTGGCAGTTCCAAGCGCCAGTGTGAATGCTGTGTTGTGAGTGTGGCAGTGTGTGTTTCTGTGTGTGTTTGTGTTGGCGGGAAAACATTGTGTATGCCTGTAAGAATAAGTCGATGGATGTTTCTGTGAGTTTCATGTGTATGTGTGTGTCGCGACCACATTTGTCAATATTTTAAGGCAGTTCCAAGTGTTGATGGTTCTGCTGGATACCCATTGTGAGTGCTGTGTTGTAAGTGTGACTGTGTGTGTGTGTGTGTTCACGGGAAACCGTTGTGTATGCCTGTAAGAAAAAGTCGATGGGTGTTTGTGTGTGATTCTTGTGTATGTGTGTGTCGGTGAAACGTTTGTGAGTATGTTAGGGCAGTTCCAAGTGTTGATGGCTCTGCCGAGGTCCAGTGTGCGTACTGTGCTGTTAGTGTGACAGTGTGTGTGTGTGTGTGTGTGTGTGTGTGTTTGGGGAAACCCCACTCTGTCTCCCTGTAACAAAATGTTGATGGGTGTTTGTGTGTGTTTCTTCTGTATGTGTGTGTCGGGACCACGTTTGTTTGTATGTTAGGGCAGATTCAAGTGCCAGTGTGAATGCTGTGTTGTGAGTGTGATAGTGTGTGTGTGTGTGTGTTTGCGGAAACCATTGTGCATGACTGTAAGTAAAAGTCCATGGGAGTTTGTGTGTGTTTCTTGTGTATGTGTGTGTCGGGACCACGTTTGTGAGTATGTTAGGGCAGTTCCAACTGTTGATGGCTATGCCGGGGACCCAGTGTGAGTGCTGTGTTGTGCGTGTGATAGTGTCTGTGTGTGTGTGTGTGTGTTTTGCTGGATACCATTGTGTATGTCTGTAAGAAAAAGTCGTAGGGTGTTTTTGTGTGTTTCTTCTGCATGTGTGTTTCGGGACCACGTTTGTGAATATGTTAAGGTAATTCCAAGTGTTCATGGCTCTGCTGGAGATCCAATGTGAGTGCTCTGTCGTGAGTGTGCCTTTTGTGTGTGTGTGTGTGTGTGTGTGTGTGTGTGTGTGTTTGCAGGAAACCATTGTGTATGCCTGCAAGAAAAAGTCGATGGGTGTTTGTGTGTGTTATTTGTATATGTGTGTGTCAGGACCATGTTTGTGATTATGTTAAAGCAGTTCCAAGTGTTGACGGCTGTGTTGGAGACCCAGTGTGAGTGCTGTGTTGTGAGTGTGATAGTGTGTGTGTGTCTGTGTGTGTTTCCGAACCCCCTGTGTACGCCTGTAAGAAAAATTCCATGGGTGTTTGTGTGTGTTTCTTGTGTATGCGTGTGTCAGGAAAACGTTTGTGAGTATGTTAGGGCAGTTCCAAGTGTTGATGGCTCTGCCGAGGCCCAGTGTGAGTGCTGTGTTGCGAGTGTGACAGTGTGTGTGTGTGTGTGTGTGTGTGTGTTTTCGGGTTACCATTGTGTATGCCTGTATGAAAAAGTCGATGGGTGTATTTGTGTGTTCTTGCGTATTGTGTTTCAGATCCACATTTGTGAGTGTGTGAGGGCAGTTCCAAGTGTTCATGAGTTTGCTGGATATCCAGTGTGAGTGTGTGTTGTGAGTGTGACAGTGTGTGTGCGTGTCTGTGTGTGTGTTTGCAGGAAACCAGTCTGTATGCCTATAAGAAAAATTCGATGGGTGTTTGTGTGTGTTTCTTCTGTATGTGTGTGTCGGGACCACATTTGTGAATATGTTAGGGCAGTTCCAAGTGTTGATGGCTCTGCTGGAGACCCAGTGAGAGTGCTGTGTTGTGAGTGTGACAGTGTGTGTGTGTCTGTGTGTGTGTGTGTGTGTGTTTGGGGGAACCCCACAGTGTATGCTTCTAAGAAAAAGTCGATGGGTGTTTGTGTGTGTTTCTTGTGTATGTGTGTGTCGGGACCACGTATGAGAGTATTTTGTGGCAGTTCCAAGCGCCAGAGTGAATGCTGTGTTGTGAGTGTGGCAGTGTGTGTTTCTGTGTGTGTTTGTGTTGGCGGGAAAACATTGTGTATGCCTGTAAGAATAAGTCGATGGATGTTTGTGTGAGTTTCATGTGTATGTGTGTGTCGCGACCACATTTGTCAATATTTTAAGGCAGTTCCAAGTGTTGATGGTTCTGCTGGATACCCATTGTGAGTGGTGTGTTGTAAGTGTGACTGTGTGTGTGTGTGTTCAAGGGAAACCGTTGTGTATGCCTGTAAGAAAAAGTCGATGGGTGTTTGTGTGCGTTTCTTGTGTATGTGTGTGTCGGGAAAACGTTTGGGAGTATGTTAGGGCAGTTCCAAGTGTTGATGGCTCTGCCGAGGACCAGTGTGAGTGCTGTGTTGCGAGTGTGACAGTGTGTGTGTGTGCGTGTGTGTTTTCGGGTAACCATTGTGTATGCCTGTATGAAAAAGTCGATGGGTGTATTTGTGTGTTCTTGCGTATTGTGTTTCAGATCCACATTTGTGAGTGTGTGAGGGCAGTTCCAAGTCTTCATGAGTTTGCAGGATATCCAGTGTGAGTGTGTGTTGTGAGTGTGACAGTGTGTGTGCGTGTCTGTGTGTGTGTTTGCAGGAAACCAGTCTGTATGCCTATAAGAAAAATTCGATGGGTGTTTGTGTGTGTTTTTTCTGTATGTGTGTGTCGGGACCACATTTGTGAATATGTTAGGGCAGTTCCAAGTGTTGATGGCTCTGCTGGAGACCCAGTGAGAGTGCTGTGTTGTGAGTGTGATAGTGTGTGTGTGTCTGTGTGTGTGTGTGTGTTTGGGGGAACCCCACAGTGTATGCTTCTAAGAAAAAGTCGATGGGTGTTTGTGTGTGTTTCTTGTGTATGTGTGTGTCGAGACCACGTATGTGAGTATGTTGTGGCAGTTCCAAGCGCCAGTGTGAATGCTGTGTTGTGAGTGTGGCAGTGTGTGTTTCTGTGTGTGTTTGTGTTGGCGGGAAAACATTGTGTATGCCTGTAAGAATAAGTCGATGGATGTTTGTGTGAGTTTCATGTGTATGTGTGTGTCGCGACCACATTTGTCAATATTTTAAGGCAGTTCCAAGTGTTGATGGTTCTGCTGGATACCCATTGTGAGTGCTGTGTTGTAAGTGTGACTGTGTGTGTGTGTGTGTTCACGGGAAACCGTTGTGTATGCCTGTAAGAAAAAGTCGATGGGTGTTTGTGTGTGATTCTTGTGTATGTGTGTGTCGGTGAAACGTTTGTGAGTATGTTAGGGCAGTTCCAAGTGTTGATGGCTCTGCCGAGGTCCAGTGTGCGTACTGTGCTGTTAGTGTGACAGTGTGTGTGTGTGTGTGTGTGTGTGTTTGGGGAAACCCCACTCTGTCTCCCTGTAACAAAATGTTGATGGGTGTTTGTGTGTGTTTCTTCTGTATGTGTGTGTCGGGACCACGTTTGTTTGTATGTTAGGGCAGATTCAAGTGCCAGTGTGAATGCTGTGTTGTGAGTGTGATAGTGTGTGTGTGTGTGTGTGTTTGCGGAAACCATTGTGCATGACTGTAAGTAAAAGTCCATGGGAGTTTGTGTGTGTTTCTTGTGTATGTGTGTGTCGGGACCACGTTTGTGAGTATGTTAGGGCAGTTCCAACTGTTGATGGCTATGCCGGGGACCCAGTGTGAGTGCTGTGTTGTGCGTGTGATAGTGTCTGTGTGTGTGTGTGTGTGTTTTGCTGGATACCATTGTGTATGTCTGTAAGAAAAAGTCGTAGGGTGTTTTTGTGTGTTTCTTCTGCATGTGTGTTTCGGGACCACGTTTGTGAATATGTTAAGGTAATTCCAAGTGTTCATGGCTCTGCTGGAGATCCAATGTGAGTGCTCTGTCGTGAGTGTGCCTTTTGTGTGTGTGTGTGTGTGTGTGTGTGTTTGCAGGAAACCATTGTGTATGCCTGCAAGAAAAAGTCGATGGGTGTTTGTGTGTGTTATTTGTATATGTGTGTGTCAGGACCATGTTTGTGATTATGTTAAAGCAGTTCCAAGTGTTGACGGCTGTGTTGGAGACCCAGTGTGAGTGCTGTGTTGTGAGTGTGATAGTGTGTGTCTGTGTGTGTTTCCGAACCCCCTGTGTACGCCTGTAAGAAAAATTCCATGGGTGTTTGTGTGTGTTTCTTGTGTATGCGTGTGTCAGGAAAACGTTTGTGAGTATGTTAGGGCAGTTCCAAGTGTTGATGGCTCTGCCGAGGCCCAGTGTGAGTGCTGTGTTGCGAGTGTGACAGTGTGTGTGTGTGTGTGTGTGTGTGTGTTTTCGGGTTACCATTGTGTATGCCTGTATGAAAAAGTCGATGGGTGTATTTGTGTGTTCTTGCGTATTGTGTTTCAGATCCACATTTGTGAGTGTGTGAGGGCAGTTCCAAGTCTTCATGAGTTTGCAGGATATCCAGTGTGAGTGTGTGTTGTGAGTGTGACAGTGTGTGTGCGTGTCTGTGTGTGTGTTTGCAGGAAACCAGTCTGTATGCCTATAAGAAAAATTCGATGGGTGTTTGTGTGTGTTTCTTCTGTATGTGTGTGTCGGGACCACATTTGTGAATATGTTAGGGCAGTTCCAAGTGTTGATGGCTCTGCTGGAGACCCAGTGAGAGTGCTGTGTTGTGAGTGTGACAGTGTGTGTGTGTCTGTGTGTGTGTGTGTGTGTTTGGGGGAACCCCACAGTGTATGCTTCTAAGAAAAAGTCGATGGGTGTTTGTGTGTGTTTCTTGTGTATGTGTGTGTCGGGACCACGTATGAGAGTATTTTGTGGCAGTTCCAAGCGCCAGAGTGAATGCTGTGTTGTGAGTGTGGCAGTGTGTGTTTCTGTGTGTGTTTGTGTTGGCGGGAAAACATTGTGTATGCCTGTAAGAATAAGTCGATGGATGTTTGTGTGAGTTTCATGTGTATGTGTGTGTCGCGACCACATTTGTCAATATTTTAAGGCAGTTCCAAGTGTTGATGGTTCTGCTGGATACCCATTGTGAGTGGTGTGTTGTAAGTGTGACTGTGTGTGTGTGTGTTCAAGGGAAACCGTTGTGTATGCCTGTAAGAAAAAGTCGATGGGTGTTTGTGTGCGTTTCTTGTGTATGTGTGTGTCGGGAAAACGTTTGGGAGTATGTTAGGGCAGTTCCAAGTGTTGATGGCTCTGCCGAGGACCAGTGTGAGTGCTGTGTTGCGAGTGTGACAGTGTGTGTGTGTGTGTGTGTGTTGTTTTCGGGTAACCATTGTGTATGCCTGTATGAAAAAGTCGATGGGTGTATTTGTGTGTTCTTGCGTATTGTGTTTCAGATCCACATTTGTGAGTGTGTGAGGGCAGTTCCAAGTCTTCATGAGTTTGCAGGATATCCAGTGTGAGTGTGTGTTGTGAGTGTGACAGTGTGTGTGCGTGTCTGTGTGTGTGTTTGCAGGAAACCAGTCTGTATGCCTATAAGAAAAATTCGATGGGTGTTTGTGTGTGTTTTTTCTGTATGTGTGTGTCGGGACCACATTTGTGAATATGTTAGGGCAGTTCCAAGTGTTGATGGCTCTGCTGGAGACCCAGTGAGAGTGCTGTGTTGTGAGTGTGATAGTGTGTGTGTGTCTGTGTGTGTGTGTGTGTGTTTGGGGGAACCCCACAGTGTATGCTTCTAAGAAAAAGTCGATGGGTGTTTGTGTGTGTTTCTTGTGTATGTGTGTGTCGAGACCACGTATGTGAGTATGTTGTGGCAGTTCCAAGCGCCAGTGTGAATGCTGTGTTGTGAGTGTGGCAGTGTGTGTTTCTGTGTGTGTTGTGTTGGCGGGAAAACATTGTGTATGCCTGTAAGAATAAGTCGATGGATGTTTGTGTGAGTTTCATGTGTATGTGTGTGTCGCGACCACATTTGTCAATATTTTAAGGCAGTTCCAAGTGTTGATGGTTCTGCTGGATACCCATTGTGAGTGCTGTGTTGTAAGTGTGACTGTGTGTGTGTGTGTGTTCACGGGAAACCGTTGTGTATGCCTGTAAGAAAAAGTCGATGGGTGTTTGTGTGTGATTCTTGTGTATGTGTGTGTCGGTGAAACGTTTGTGAGTATGTTAGGGCAGTTCCAAGTGTTGATGGCTCTGCCGAGGTCCAGTGTGCGTACTGTGCTGTTAGTGTGACAGTGTGTGTGTGTGTGTGTGTGTGTTTGGGGAAACCCCACTCTGTCTCCCTGTAACAAAATGTTGATGGGTGTTTGTGTGTGTTTCTTCTGTATGTGTGTGTCGGGACCACGTTTGTTTGTATGTTAGGGCAGATTCAAGTGCCAGTGTGAATGCTGTGTTGTGAGTGTGATAGTGTGTGTGTGTGTGTGTTTGCGGAAACCATTGTGCATGACTGTAAGTAAAAGTCCATGGGAGTTTGTGTGTGTTTCTTGTGTATGTGTGTGTCGGGACCACGTTTGTGAGTATGTTAGGGCAGTTCCAACTGTTGATGGCTATGCCGGGGACCCAGTGTGAGTGCTGTGTTGTGCGTGTGATAGTGTCTGTGTGTGTGTGTGTGTTTTGCTGGATACCATTGTGTATGTCTGTAAGAAAAAGTCGTAGGGTGTTTTTGTGTGTTTCTTCTGCATGTGTGTTTCGGGACCACGTTTGTGAATATGTTAAGGTAATTCCAAGTGTTCATGGCTCTGCTGGAGATCCAATGTGAGTGCTCTGTCGTGAGTGTGCCTTTTGTGTGTGTGTGTGTGTGTGTGTGTGTTTGCAGGAAACCATTGTGTATGCCTGCAAGAAAAAGTCGATGGGTGTTTGTGTGTGTTATTTGTATATGTGTGTGTCAGGACCATGTTTGTGATTATGTTAAAGCAGTTCCAAGTGTTGACGGCTGTGTTGGAGACCCAGTGTGAGTGCTGTGTTGTGAGTGTGATAGTGTGTGTGTGTCTGTGTGTGTTTCCGAACCCCCTGTGTACGCCTGTAAGAAAAATTCCATGGGTGTTTGTGTGTGTTTCTTGTGTATGCGTGTGTCAGGAAAACGTTTGTGAGTATGTTAGGGCAGTTCCAAGTGTTGATGGCTCTGCCGAGGCCCAGTGTGAGTGCTGTGTTGCGAGTGTGACAGTGTGTGTGTGTGTGTGTGTGTGTGTGTGTGTGTTTTCGGGTTACCATTGTGTATGCCTGTATGAAAAAGTCGATGGGTGTATTTGTGTGTTCTTGCGTATTGTGTTTCAGATCCACATTTGTGAGTGTGTGAGGGCAGTTCCAAGTCTTCATGAGTTTGCAGGATATCCAGTGTGAGTGTGTGTTGTGAGTGTGACAGTGTGTGTGCGTGTCTGTGTGTGTGTTTGCAGGAAACCAGTCTGTATGCCTATAAGAAAAATTCGATGGGTGTTTGTGTGTGTTTCTTCTGTATGTGTGTGTCGGGACCACATTTGTGAATATGTTAGGGCAGTTCCAAGTGTTGATGGCTCTGCTGGAGACCCAGTGAGAGTGCTGTGTTGTGAGTGTGACAGTGTGTGTGTGTCTGTGTGTGTGTGTGTGTTTGGGGGAACCCCACAGTGTATGCTTCTAAGAAAAAGTCGATGGGTGTTTGTGTGTGTTTCTTGTGTATGTGTGTGTCGGGACCACGTATGAGAGTATTTTGTGGCAGTTCCAAGCGCCAGAGTGAATGCTGTGTTGTGAGTGTGGCAGTGTGTGTTTCTGTGTGTGTTTGTGTTGGCGGGAAAACATTGTGTATGCCTGTAAGAATAAGTCGATGGATGTTTGTGTGAGTTTCATGTGTATGTGTGTGTCGCGACCACATTTGTCAATATTTTAAGGCAGTTCCAAGTGTTGATGGTTCTGCTGGATACCCATTGTGAGTGGTGTGTTGTAAGTGTGACTGTGTGTGTGTGTGTTCAAGGGAAACCGTTGTGTATGCCTGTAAGAAAAAGTCGATGGGTGTTTGTGTGCGTTTCTTGTGTATGTGTGTGTCGGGAAAACGTTTGGGAGTATGTTAGGGCAGTTCCAAGTGTTGATGGCTCTGCCGAGGACCAGTGTGAGTGCTGTGTTGCGAGTGTGACAGTGTGTGTGTGTGCGTGTGTGTTTTCGGGTAACCATTGTGTATGCCTGTATGAAAAAGTCGATGGGTGTATTTGTGTGTTCTTGCGTATTGTGTTTCAGATCCACATTTGTGAGTGTGTGAGGGCAGTTCCAAGTCTTCATGAGTTTGCAGGATATCCAGTGTGAGTGTGTGTTGTGAGTGTGACAGTGTGTGTGCGTGTCTGTGTGTGTGTTTGCAGGAAACCAGTCTGTATGCCTATAAGAAAAATTCGATGGGTGTTTGTGTGTGTTTTTTCTGTATGTGTGTGTCGGGACCACATTTGTGAATATGTTAGGGCAGTTCCAAGTGTTGATGGCTCTGCTGGAGACCCAGTGAGAGTGCTGTGTTGTGAGTGTGATAGTGTGTGTGTGTCTGTGTGTGTGTGTGTGTTTGGGGGAACCCCACAGTGTATGCTTCTAAGAAAAAGTCGATGGGTGTTTGTGTGTGTTTCTTGTGTATGTGTGTGTCGAGACCACGTATGTGAGTATGTTGTGGCAGTTCCAAGCGCCAGTGTGAATGCTGTGTTGTGAGTGTGGCAGTGTGTGTTTCTGTGTGTGTTTGTGTTGGCGGGAAAACATTGTGTATGCCTGTAAGAATAAGTCGATGGATGTTTGTGTGAGTTTCATGTGTATGTGTGTGTCGCGACCACATTTGTCAATATTTTAAGGCAGTTCCAAGTGTTGATGGTTCTGCTGGATACCCATTGTGAGTGCTGTGTTGTAAGTGTGACTGTGTGTGTGTGTGTGTTCACGGGAAACCGTTGTGTATGCCTGTAAGAAAAAGTCGATGGGTGTTTGTGTGTGATTCTTGTGTATGTGTGTGTCGGTGAAACGTTTGTGAGTATGTTAGGGCAGTTCCAAGTGTTGATGGCTCTGCCGAGGTCCAGTGTGCGTACTGTGCTGTTAGTGTGACAGTGTGTGTGTGTGTGTGTGTGTGTGTGTTTGGGGAAACCCCACTCTGTCTCCCTGTAACAAAATGTTGATGGGTGTTTGTGTGTGTTTCTTCTGTATGTGTGTGTCGGGACCACGTTTGTTTGTATGTTAGGGCAGATTCAAGTGCCAGTGTGAATGCTGTGTTGTGAGTGTGATAGTGTGTGTGTGTGTGTGTGTTTGCGGAAACCATTGTGCATGACTGTAAGTAAAAGTCCATGGGAGTTTGTGTGTGTTTCTTGTGTATGTGTGTGTCGGGACCACGTTTGTGAGTATGTTAGGGCAGTTCCAACTGTTGATGGCTATGCCGGGGACCCAGTGTGAGTGCTGTGTTGTGCGTGTGATAGTGTCTGTGTGTGTGTGTGTGTGTTTTGCTGGATACCATTGTGTATGTCTGTAAGAAAAAGTCGTAGGGTGTTTTTGTGTGTTTCTTCTGCATGTGTGTTTCGGGACCACGTTTGTGAATATGTTAAGGTAATTCCAAGTGTTCATGGCTCTGCTGGAGATCCAATGTGAGTGCTCTGTCGTGAGTGTGCCTTTTGTGTGTGTGTGTGTGTGTGTGTGTTTGCAGGAAACCATTGTGTATGCCTGCAAGAAAAAGTCGATGGGTGTTTGTGTGTGTTATTTGTATATGTGTGTGTCAGGACCATGTTTGTGATTATGTTAAAGCAGTTCCAAGTGTTGACGGCTGTGTTGGAGACCCAGTGTGAGTGCTGTGTTGTGAGTGTGATAGTGTGTGTCTGTGTGTGTTTCCGAACCCCCTGTGTACGCCTGTAAGAAAAATTCCATGGGTGTTTGTGTGTGTTTCTTGTGTATGCGTGTGTCAGGAAAACGTTTGTGAGTATGTTAGGGCAGTTCCAAGTGTTGATGGCTCTGCCGAGGCCCAGTGTGAGTGCTGTGTTGCGAGTGTGACAGTGTGTGTGTGTGTGTGTGTGTGTGTGTTTTCGGGTTACCATTGTGTATGCCTGTATGAAAAAGTCGATGGGTGTATTTGTGTGTTCTTGCGTATTGTGTTTCAGATCCACATTTGTGAGTGTGTGAGGGCAGTTCCAAGTCTTCATGAGTTTGCAGGATATCCAGTGTGAGTGTGTGTTGTGAGTGTGACAGTGTGTGTGCGTGTCTGTGTGTGTGTTTGCAGGAAACCAGTCTGTATGCCTATAAGAAAAATTCGATGGGTGTTTGTGTGTGTTTCTTCTGTATGTGTGTGTCGGGACCACATTTGTGAATATGTTAGGGCAGTTCCAAGTGTTGATGGCTCTGCTGGAGACCCAGTGAGAGTGCTGTGTTGTGAGTGTGACAGTGTGTGTGTGTCTGTGTGTGTGTGTGTGTGTTTGGGGGAACCCCACAGTGTATGCTTCTAAGAAAAAGTCGATGGGTGTTTGTGTGTGTTTCTTGTGTATGTGTGTGTCGGGACCACGTATGAGAGTATTTTGTGGCAGTTCCAAGCGCCAGAGTGAATGCTGTGTTGTGAGTGTGGCAGTGTGTGTTTCTGTGTGTGTTTGTGTTGGCGGGAAAACATTGTGTATGCCTGTAAGAATAAGTCGATGGATGTTTGTGTGAGTTTCATGTGTATGTGTGTGTCGCGACCACATTTGTCAATATTTTAAGGCAGTTCCAAGTGTTGATGGTTCTGCTGGATACCCATTGTGAGTGGTGTGTTGTAAGTGTGACTGTGTGTGTGTGTGTTCAAGGGAAACCGTTGTGTATGCCTGTAAGAAAAAGTCGATGGGTGTTTGTGTGCGTTTCTTGTGTATGTGTGTGTCGGGAAAACGTTTGGGAGTATGTTAGGGCAGTTCCAAGTGTTGATGGCTCTGCCGAGGACCAGTGTGAGTGCTGTGTTGCGAGTGTGACAGTGTGTGTGTGTGTGTGTGTGTTGTTTTCGGGTAACCATTGTGTATGCCTGTATGAAAAAGTCGATGGGTGTATTTGTGTGTTCTTGCGTATTGTGTTTCAGATCCACATTTGTGAGTGTGTGAGGGCAGTTCCAAGTCTTCATGAGTTTGCAGGATATCCAGTGTGAGTGTGTGTTGTGAGTGTGACAGTGTGTGTGCGTGTCTGTGTGTGTGTTTGCAGGAAACCAGTCTGTATGCCTATAAGAAAAATTCGATGGGTGTTTGTGTGTGTTTTTTCTGTATGTGTGTGTCGGGACCACATTTGTGAATATGTTAGGGCAGTTCCAAGTGTTGATGGCTCTGCTGGAGACCCAGTGAGAGTGCTGTGTTGTGAGTGTGATAGTGTGTGTGTGTCTGTGTGTGTGTGTGTGTGTTTGGGGGAACCCCACAGTGTATGCTTCTAAGAAAAAGTCGATGGGTGTTTGTGTGTGTTTCTTGTGTATGTGTGTGTCGAGACCACGTATGTGAGTATGTTGTGGCAGTTCCAAGCGCCAGTGTGAATGCTGTGTTGTGAGTGTGGCAGTGTGTGTTTCTGTGTGTGTTGTGTTGGCGGGAAAACATTGTGTATGCCTGTAAGAATAAGTCGATGGATGTTTGTGTGAGTTTCATGTGTATGTGTGTGTCGCGACCACATTTGTCAATATTTTAAGGCAGTTCCAAGTGTTGATGGTTCTGCTGGATACCCATTGTGAGTGCTGTGTTGTAAGTGTGACTGTGTGTGTGTGTGTGTTCACGGGAAACCGTTGTGTATGCCTGTAAGAAAAAGTCGATGGGTGTTTGTGTGTGATTCTTGTGTATGTGTGTGTCGGTGAAACGTTTGTGAGTATGTTAGGGCAGTTCCAAGTGTTGATGGCTCTGCCGAGGTCCAGTGTGCGTACTGTGCTGTTAGTGTGACAGTGTGTGTGTGTGTGTGTGTGTGTGTTTGGGGAAACCCCACTCTGTCTCCCTGTAACAAAATGTTGATGGGTGTTTGTGTGTGTTTCTTCTGTATGTGTGTGTCGGGACCACGTTTGTTTGTATGTTAGGGCAGATTCAAGTGCCAGTGTGAATGCTGTGTTGTGAGTGTGATAGTGTGTGTGTGTGTGTGTTTGCGGAAACCATTGTGCATGACTGTAAGTAAAAGTCCATGGGAGTTTGTGTGTGTTTCTTGTGTATGTGTGTGTCGGGACCACGTTTGTGAGTATGTTAGGGCAGTTCCAACTGTTGATGGCTATGCCGGGGACCCAGTGTGAGTGCTGTGTTGTGCGTGTGATAGTGTCTGTGTGTGTGTGTGTGTTTTGCTGGATACCATTGTGTATGTCTGTAAGAAAAAGTCGTAGGGTGTTTTTGTGTGTTTCTTCTGCATGTGTGTTTCGGGACCACGTTTGTGAATATGTTAAGGTAATTCCAAGTGTTCATGGCTCTGCTGGAGATCCAATGTGAGTGCTCTGTCGTGAGTGTGCCTTTTGTGTGTGTGTGTGTGTGTGTGTGTGTTTGCAGGAAACCATTGTGTATGCCTGCAAGAAAAAGTCGATGGGTGTTTGTGTGTGTTATTTGTATATGTGTGTGTCAGGACCATGTTTGTGATTATGTTAAAGCAGTTCCAAGTGTTGACGGCTGTGTTGGAGACCCAGTGTGAGTGCTGTGTTGTGAGTGTGATAGTGTGTGTGTGTCTGTGTGTGTTTCCGAACCCCCTGTGTACGCCTGTAAGAAAAATTCCATGGGTGTTTGTGTGTGTTTCTTGTGTATGCGTGTGTCAGGAAAACGTTTGTGAGTATGTTAGGGCAGTTCCAAGTGTTGATGGCTCTGCCGAGGCCCAGTGTGAGTGCTGTGTTGCGAGTGTGACAGTGTGTGTGTGTGTGTGTGTGTGTGTGTGTGTGTGTGTTTTCGGGTTACCATTGTGTATGCCTGTATGAAAAAGTCGATGGGTGTATTTGTGTGTTCTTGCGTATTGTGTTTCAGATCCACATTTGTGAGTGTGTGAGGGCAGTTCCAAGTCTTCATGAGTTTGCAGGATATCCAGTGTGAGTGTGTGTTGTGAGTGTGACAGTGTGTGTGCGTGTCTGTGTGTGTGTTTGCAGGAAACCAGTCTGTATGCCTATAAGAAAAATTCGATGGGTGTTTGTGTGTGTTTCTTCTGTATGTGTGTGTCGGGACCACATTTGTGAATATGTTAGGGCAGTTCCAAGTGTTGATGGCTCTGCTGGAGACCCAGTGAGAGTGCTGTGTTGTGAGTGTGACAGTGTGTGTGTGTCTGTGTGTGTGTGTGTGTTTGGGGGAACCCCACAGTGTATGCTTCTAAGAAAAAGTCGATGGGTGTTTGTGTGTGTTTCTTGTGTATGTGTGTGTCGGGACCACGTATGAGAGTATTTTGTGGCAGTTCCAAGCGCCAGAGTGAATGCTGTGTTGTGAGTGTGGCAGTGTGTGTTTCTGTGTGTGTTTGTGTTGGCGGGAAAACATTGTGTATGCCTGTAAGAATAAGTCGATGGATGTTTGTGTGAGTTTCATGTGTATGTGTGTGTCGCGACCACATTTGTCAATATTTTAAGGCAGTTCCAAGTGTTGATGGTTCTGCTGGATACCCATTGTGAGTGGTGTGTTGTAAGTGTGACTGTGTGTGTGTGTGTTCAAGGGAAACCGTTGTGTATGCCTGTAAGAAAAAGTCGATGGGTGTTTGTGTGTGTTTCTTGTGTATGTGTGTGTCGGGAAAACGTTTGGGAGTATGTTAGGGCAGTTCCAAGTGTTGATGGCTCTGCCGAGGACCAGTGTGAGTGCTGTGTTGCGAGTGTGACAGTGTGTGTGTGTGTGTGTGTGTTGTTTTCGGGTAACCATTGTGTATGCCTGTATGAAAAAGTCGATGGGTGTATTTGTGTGTTCTTGCGTATTGTGTTTCAGATCCACATTTGTGAGTGTGTGAGGGCAGTTCCAAGTCTTCATGAGTTTGCAGGATATCCAGTGTGAGTGTGTGTTGTGAGTGTGACAGTGTGTGTGCGTGTCTGTGTGTGTGTTTGCAGGAAACCAGTCTGTATGCCTATAAGAAAAATTCGATGGGTGTTTGTGTGTGTTTTTTCTGTATGTGTGTGTCGGGACCACATTTGTGAATATGTTAGGGCAGTTCCAAGTGTTGATGGCTCTGCTGGAGACCCAGTGAGAGTGCTGTGTTGTGAGTGTGATAGTGTGTGTGTGTCTGTGTGTGTGTGTGTGTGTTTGGGGGAACCCCACAGTGTATGCTTCTAAGAAAAAGTCGATGGGTGTTTGTGTGTGTTTCTTGTGTATGTGTGTGTCGAGACCACGTATGTGAGTATGTTGTGGCAGTTCCAAGTGCCAGTGTGAATGCTGTGTTGTGAGTGTGGCAGTGTGTGTTTCTGTGTGTGTTGTGTTGGCGGGAAAACATTGTGTATGCCTGTAAGAATAAGTCGATGGATGTTTGTGTGAGTTTCATGTGTATGTGTGTGTCGCGACCACATTTGTCAATATTTTAAGGCAGTTCCAAGTGTTGATGGTTCTGCTGGATACCCATTGTGAGTGGTGTGTTGTAAGTGTGACTGTGTGTGTGTGTGTTCAAGGGAAACCGTTGTGTATGCCTGTAAGAAAAAGTCGATGGGTGTTTGTGTGTGATTCTTGTGTATGTGTGTGTCGGTGAAACGTTTGTGAGTATGTTAGGGCAGTTCCAAGTGTTGATGGCTCTGCCGAGGTCCAGTGTGCGTACTGTGCTGTTAGTGTGACAGTGTGTGTGTGTGTGTGTGTGTGTGTGTGGGGAAACCCCACTCTGTCTCCCTGTAACAAAATGTTGATGGGTGTTTGTGTGTGTTTCTTCTGTATGTGTGTGTCGGGACCACGTTTGTTTGTATGTTAGGGCAGATTCAAGTGCCAGTGTGAATGCTGTGTTGTGAGTGTGATAGTGTGTGTGTGTGTGTGTGTTTGCGGAAACCATTGTGCATGACTGTAAGTAAAAGTCCATGGGAGTTTGTGTGTGTTTCTTGTGTATGTGTGTGTCGGGACCACGTTTGTGAGTATGTTAGGGCAGTTCCAACTGTTGATGGCTATGCCGGGGACCCAGTGTGATTGCTGTGTTGTGCGTGTGATAGTGTCTGTGTGTGTGTGTGTGTGTTTTGCTGGATACCATTGTGTATGTCTGTAAGAAAAAGTCGTAGGGTGTTTTTGTGTGTTTCTTCTGCATGTGTGTTTCGGGACCACGTTTGTGAATATGTTAAGGTAATTCCAAGTGTTCATGGCTCTGCTGGAGATCCAATGTGAGTGCTCTGTCATGAGTGTGCCTTTTGTGTGTGTGTGTGTGTGTGTGTGTTTGCAGGAAACCATTGTGTATGCCTGCAAGAAAAAGTCGATGGGTGTTTGTGTGTGTTATTTGTATATGCGTGTGTCAGGACCATGTTTGTGATTATGTTAAAGCAGTTCCAAGTGTTGACGGCTGTGTTGGAGACCCAGTGTGAGTGCTGTGTTGTGAGTGTGATAGTGTGTGTGTGTCTGTGTGTGTTTCCGAACCCCCTGTGTACGCCTATAAGAAAAATTCCATGGGTGTTTGTGTGTGTTTCTTGTGTATGCGTGTGTCAGGAAAACGTTTGTGAGTATGTTAGGGCAGTTCCAAGTGTTGATGGCTCTGCCGAGGCCCAGTGTGAGTGCTGTGTTGCGAGTGTGACAGTGTGTGTGTGTGTGTGTGTGTTTTCGGGTTACCATTGTGTATGCCTGTATGAAAAAGTCGATGGGTGTATTTGTGTGTTCTTGCGTATTGTGTTTCAGATCCACATTTGTGAGTGTGTGAGGGCAGTTCCAAGTGTTCATGAGTTTGCTGGATATCCAGTGTGAGTGTGTGTTGTGAGTGTGACAGTGTGTGTGCGTGTCTGTGTGTGTGTTTGCAGGAAACCAGTCTGTATGCCTATAAGAAAAATTCGATGGGTGTTTGTGTGTGTTTCTTCTGTATGTGTGTGTCGGGACCACATTTGTGAATATGTTAGGGCAGTTCCAAGTGTTGATGGCTCTGCTGGAGACCCAGTGAGAGTGCTGTGTTGTGAGTGTGACAGTGTGTGTGTGTCTGTGTGTGTGTGTGTGTGTTTGGGGGAACCCCACAGTGTATGCTTCTAAGAAAAAGTCGATGGGTGTTTGTGTGTGTTTCTTGTGTATGTGTGTGTCGGGACCACGTATGAGAGTATTTTGTGGCAGTTCCAAGCGCCAGAGTGAATGCTGTGTTGTGAGTGTGGCAGTGTGTGTTTCTGTGTGTGTTTGTGTTGGCGGGAAAACATTGTGTATGCCTGTAAGAATAAGTCGATGGATGTTTGTGTGAGTTTCATGTGTATGTGTGTGTCGCGACCACATTTGTCAATATTTTAAGGCAGTTCCAAGTGTTGATGGTTCTGCTGGATACCCATTGTGAGTGGTGTGTTGTAAGTGTGACTGTGTGTGTGTGTGTTCAAGGGAAACCGTTGTGTATGCCTGTAAGAAAAAGTCGATGGGTGTTTGTGTGCGTTTCTTGTGTATGTGTGTGTCGGGAAAACGTTTGGGAGTATGTTAGGGCAGTTCCAAGTGTTGATGGCTCTGCCGAGGACCAGTGTGAGTGCTGTGTTGCGAGTGTGACAGTGTGTGTGTGTGCGTGTGTGTTTTCGGGTAACCATTGTGTATGCCTGTATGAAAAAGTCGATGGGTGTATTTGTGTGTTCTTGCGTATTGTGTTTCAGATCCACATTTGTGAGTGTGTGAGGGCAGTTCCAAGTCTTCATGAGTTTGCAGGATATCCAGTGTGAGTGTGTGTTGTGAGTGTGACAGTGTGTGTGCGTGTCTGTGTGTGTGTTTGCAGGAAACCAGTCTGTATGCCTATAAGAAAAATTCGATGGGTGTTTGTGTGTGTTTTTTCTGTATGTGTGTGTCGGGACCACATTTGTGAATATGTTAGGGCAGTTCCAAGTGTTGATGGCTCTGCTGGAGACCCAGTGAGAGTGCTGTGTTGTGAGTGTGATAGTGTGTGTGTGTCTGTGTGTGTGTGTGTGTTTGGGGGAACCCCACAGTGTATGCTTCTAAGAAAATTCGATGGGTGTTTGTGTGTGTTTCTTGTGTATGTGTGTGTCGAGACCACGTATGTGAGTATGTTGTGGCAGTTCCAAGCGCCAGTGTGAATGCTGTGTTGTGAGTGTGGCAGTGTGTGTTTCTGTGTGTGTTTGTGTTGGCGGGAAAACATTGTGTATGCCTGTAAGAATAAGTCGATGGATGTTTGTGTGAGTTTCATGTGTATGTGTGTGTCGCGACCACATTTGTCAATATTTTAAGGCAGTTCCAAGTGTTGATGGTTCTGCTGGATACCCATTGTGAGTGCTGTGTTGTAAGTGTGACTGTGTGTGTGTGTGTTCACGGGAAACCGTTGTGTATGCCTGTAAGAAAAAGTCGATGGGTGTTTGTGTGTGATTCTTGTGTATGTGTGTGTCGGTGAAACGTTTGTGAGTATGTTAGGGCAGTTCCAAGTGTTGATGGCTCTGCCGAGGTCCAGTGTGCGTACTGTGCTGTTAGTGTGACAGTGTGTGTGTGTGTGTGTGTGTGTTTGGGGAAACCCCACTCTGTCTCCCTGTAACAAAATGTTGATGGGTGTTTGTGTGTGTTTCTTCTGTATGTGTGTGTCGGGACCACGTTTGTTTGTATGTTAGGGCAGATTCAAGTGCCAGTGTGAATGCTGTGTTGTGAGTGTGATAGTGTGTGTGTGTGTGTGTTTGCGGAAACCATTGTGCATGACTGTAAGTAAAAGTCCATGGGAGTTTGTGTGTGTTTCTTGTGTATGTGTGTGTCGGGACCACGTTTGTGAGTATGTTAGGGCAGTTCCAACTGTTGATGGCTATGCCGGGGACCCAGTGTGAGTGCTGTGTTGTGCGTGTGATAGTGTCTGTGTGTGTGTGTGTGTTTTGCTGGATACCATTGTGTATGTCTGTAAGAAAAAGTCGTAGGGTGTTTTTGTGTGTTTCTTCTGCATGTGTGTTTCGGGACCACGTTTGTGAATATGTTAAGGTAATTCCAAGTGTTCATGGCTCTGCTGGAGATCCAATGTGAGTGCTCTGTCGTGAGTGTGCCTTTTGTGTGTGTGTGTGTGTGTGTGTGTGTGTGTGTGTTTGCAGGAAACCATTGTGTATGCCTGCAAGAAAAAGTCGATGGGTGTTTGTGTGTGTTATTTGTATATGTGTGTGTCAGGACCATGTTTGTGATTATGTTAAAGCAGTTCCAAGTGTTGACGGCTGTGTTGGAGACCCAGTGTGAGTGCTGTGTTGTGAGTGTGATAGTGTGTGTGTGTCTGTGTGTGTTTCCGAACCCCCTGTGTACGCCTGTAAGAAAAATTCCATGGGTGTTTGTGTGTGTTTCTTGTGTATGCGTGTGTCAGGAAAACGTTTGTGAGTATGTTAGGGCAGTTCCAAGTGTTGATGGCTCTGCCGAGGCCCAGTGTGAGTGCTGTGTTGCGAGTGTGACAGTGTGTGTGTGTGTGTGTGTGTGTGTTTTCGGGTTACCATTGTGTATGCCTGTATGAAAAAGTCGATGGGTGTATTTGTGTGTTCTTGCGTATTGTGTTTCAGATCCACATTTGTGAGTGTGTGAGGGCAGTTCCAAGTGTTCATGAGTTTGCTGGATATCCAGTGTGAGTGTGTGTTGTGAGTGTGACAGTGTGTGTGCGTGTCTGTGTGTGTGTTTGCAGGAAACCAGTCTGTATGCCTATAAGAAAAATTCGATGGGTGTTTGTGTGTGTTTCTTCTGTATGTGTGTGTCGGGACCACATTTGTGAATATGTTAGGGCAGTTCCAAGTGTTGATGGCTCTGCTGGAGACCCAGTGAGAGTGCTGTGTTGTGAGTGTGACAGTGTGTGTGTGTCTGTGTGTGTGTGTGTGTGTTTGGGGGAACCCCACAGTGTATGCTTCTAAGAAAAAGTCGATGGGTGTTTGTGTGTGTTTCTTGTGTATGTGTGTGTCGGGACCACGTATGAGAGTATTTTGTGGCAGTTCCAAGCGCCAGAGTGAATGCTGTGTTGTGAGTGTGGCAGTGTGTGTTTCTGTGTGTGTTTGTGTTGGCGGGAAAACATTGTGTATGCCTGTAAGAATAAGTCGATGGATGTTTGTGTGAGTTTCATGTGTATGTGTGTGTCGCGACCACATTTGTCAATATTTTAAGGCAGTTCCAAGTGTTGATGGTTCTGCTGGATACCCATTGTGAGTGGTGTGTTGTAAGTGTGACTGTGTGTGTGTGTGTTCACGGGAAACCGTTGTGTATGCCTGTAAGAAAAAGTCGATGGGTGTTTGTGTGTGATTCTTGTGTATGTGTGTGTCGGTGAAACGTTTGTGAGTATGTTAGGGCAGTTCCAAGTGTTGATGGCTCTGCCGAGGTCCAGTGTGCGTACTGTGCTGTTAGTGTGACAGTGTGTGTGTGTGTGTGTGTGTGTGTGTGGGGAAACCCCACTCTGTCTCCCTGTAACAAAATGTTGATGGGTGTTTGTGTGTGTTTCTTCTGTATGTGTGTGTCGGGACCACGTTTGTTTGTATGTTAGGGCAGATTCAAGTGCCAGTGTGAATGCTGTGTTGTGAGTGTGATAGTGTGTGTGTGTGTGTGTGTGTTTGCGGAAACCATTGTGCATGACTGTAAGTAAAAGTCCATCGGAGTTTGTGTGTGTTTCTTGTGTATGTGTGTGTCGGGACCACGTTTGTGAGTATGTTAGGGCAGTTCCAACTGTTGATGGCTATGCCGGGGACCCAGTGTGAGTGCTGTGTTGTGCGTGTGATAGTGTCTGTGTGTGTGTGTGTGTGTTTTGCTGGATACCATTGTGTATGTCTGTAAGAAAAAGTCGTAGGGTGTTTTTGTGTGTTTCTTCTGCATGTGTGTTTCGGGACCACGTTTGTGAATATGTTAAGGTAATTCCAAGTGTTCATGGCTCTGCTGGAGATCCAATGTGAGTGCTCTGTCATGAGTGTGCCTTTTGTGTGTGTGTGTGTGTGTGTGTGTTTGCAGGAAACCATTGTGTATGCCTGCAAGAAAAAGTCGATGGGTGTTTGTGTGTGTTATTTGTATATGCGTGTGTCAGGACCATGTTTGTGATTATGTTAAAGCAGTTCCAAGTGTTGACGGCTGTGTTGGAGACCCAGTGTGAGTGCTGTGTTGTGAGTGTGATAGTGTGTGTGTGTCTGTGTGTGTTTCCGAACCCCCTGTGTACGCCTGTAAGAAAAATTCCATGGGTGTTTGTGTGTGTTTCTTGTGTATGCGTGTGTCAGGAAAACGTTTGTGAGTATGTTAGGGCAGTTCCAAGTGTTGATGGCTCTGCCGAGGCCCAGTGTGAGTGCTGTGTTGCGAGTGTGACAGTGTGTGTGTGTGTGTGTGTGTGTTTTCGGGTTACCATTGTGTATGCCTGTATGAAAAAGTCGATGGGTGTATTTGTGTGTTCTTGCGTATTGTGTTTCAGATCCACATTTGTGAGTGTGTGAGGGCAGTTCCAAGTGTTCATGAGTTTGCTGGATATCCAGTGTGAGTGTGTGTTGTGAGTGTGACAGTGTGTGTGCGTGTCTGTGTGTGTGTTTGCAGGAAACCAGTCTGTATGCCTATAAGAAAAATTCGATGGGTGTTTGTGTGTGTTTCTTCTGTATGTGTGTGTCGGGACCACATTTGTGAATATGTTAGGGCAGTTCCAAGTGTTGATGGCTCTGCTGGAGACCCAGTGAGAGTGCTGTGTTGTGAGTGTGACAGTGTGTGTGTGTCTGTGTGTGTGTGTGTGTTTGGGGGAACCCCACAGTGTATGCTTCTAAGAAAAAGTCGATGGGTGTTTGTGTGTGTTTCTTGTGTATGTGTGTGTCGGGACCACGTATGAGAGTATTTTGTGGCAGTTCCAAGCGCCAGAGTGAATGCTGTGTTGTGAGTGTGGCAGTGTGTGTTTCTGTGTGTGTTTGTGTTGGCGGGAAAACATTGTGTATGCCTGTAAGAATAAGTCGATGGATGTTTGTGTGAGTTTCATGTGTATGTGTGTGTCGCGACCACATTTGTCAATATTTTAAGGCAGTTCCAAGTGTTGATGGTTCTGCTGGATACCCATTGTGAGTGGTGTGTTGTAAGTGTGACTGTGTGTGTGTGTGTTCAAGGGAAACCGTTGTGTATGCCTGTAAGAAAAAGTCGATGGGTGTTTGTGTGCGTTTCTTGTGTATGTGTGTGTCGGGAAAACGTTTGGGAGTATGTTAGGGCAGTTCCAAGTGTTGATGGCTCTGCCGAGGACCAGTGTGAGTGCTGTGTTGCGAGTGTGACAGTGTGTGTGTGTGCGTGTGTGTTTTCGGGTAACCATTGTGTATGCCTGTATGAAAAAGTCGATGGGTGTATTTGTGTGTTCTTGCGTATTGTGTTTCAGATCCACATTTGTGAGTGTGTGAGGGCAGTTCCAAGTCTTCATGAGTTTGCAGGATATCCAGTGTGAGTGTGTGTTGTGAGTGTGACAGTGTGTGTGCGTGTCTGTGTGTGTGTTTGCAGGAAACCAGTCTGTATGCCTATAAGAAAAATTCGATGGGTGTTTGTGTGTGTTTTTTCTGTATGTGTGTGTCGGGACCACATTTGTGAATATGTTAGGGCAGTTCCAAGTGTTGATGGCTCTGCTGGAGACCCAGTGAGAGTGCTGTGTTGTGAGTGTGATAGTGTGTGTGTGTCTGTGTGTGTGTGTGTGTGTTTGGGGGAACCCCACAGTGTATGCTTCTAAGAAAAAGTCGATGGGTGTTTGTGTGTGTTTCTTGTGTATGTGTGTGTCGAGACCACGTATGTGAGTATGTTGTGGCAGTTCCAAGCGCCAGTGTGAATGCTGTGTTGTGAGTGTGGCAGTGTGTGTTTCTGTGTGTGTTTGTGTTGGCGGGAAAACATTGTGTATGCCTGTAAGAATAAGTCGATGGATGTTTCTGTGAGTTTCATGTGTATGTGTGTGTCGCGACCACATTTGTCAATATTTTAAGGCAGTTCCAAGTGTTGATGGTTCTGCTGGATACCCATTGTGAGTGCTGTGTTGTAAGTGTGACTGTGTGTGTGTGTGTGTTCACGGGAAACCGTTGTGTATGCCTGTAAGAAAAAGTCGATGGGTGTTTGTGTGTGATTCTTGTGTATGTGTGTGTCGGTGAAACGTTTGTGAGTATGTTAGGGCAGTTCCAAGTGTTGATGGCTCTGCCGAGGTCCAGTGTGCGTACTGTGCTGTTAGTGTGACAGTGTGTGTGTGTGTGTGTGTGTGTGTGTGTTTGGGGAAACCCCACTCTGTCTCCCTGTAACAAAATGTTGATGGGTGTTTGTGTGTGTTTCTTCTGTATGTGTGTGTCGGGACCACGTTTGTTTGTATGTTAGGGCAGATTCAAGTGCCAGTGTGAATGCTGTGTTGTGAGTGTGATAGTGTGTGTGTGTGTGTGTTTGCGGAAACCATTGTGCATGACTGTAAGTAAAAGTCCATGGGAGTTTGTGTGTGTTTCTTGTGTATGTGTGTGTCGGGACCACGTTTGTGAGTATGTTAGGGCAGTTCCAACTGTTGATGGCTATGCCGGGGACCCAGTGTGAGTGCTGTGTTGTGCGTGTGATAGTGTCTGTGTGTGTGTGTGTGTGTTTTGCTGGATACCATTGTGTATGTCTGTAAGAAAAAGTCGTAGGGTGTTTTTGTGTGTTTCTTCTGCATGTGTGTTTCGGGACCACGTTTGTGAATATGTTAAGGTAATTCCAAGTGTTCATGGCTCTGCTGGAGATCCAATGTGAGTGCTCTGTCGTGAGTGTGCCTTTTGTGTGTGTGTGTGTGTGTGTGTGTGTGTGTGTGTGTTTGCAGGAAACCATTGTGTATGCCTGCAAGAAAAAGTCGATGGGTGTTTGTGTGTGTTATTTGTATATGTGTGTGTCAGGACCATGTTTGTGATTATGTTAAAGCAGTTCCAAGTGTTGACGGCTGTGTTGGAGACCCAGTGTGAGTGCTGTGTTGTGAGTGTGATAGTGTGTGTGTGTCTGTGTGTGTTTCCGAACCCCCTGTGTACGCCTGTAAGAAAAATTCCATGGGTGTTTGTGTGTGTTTCTTGTGTATGCGTGTGTCAGGAAAACGTTTGTGAGTATGTTAGGGCAGTTCCAAGTGTTGATGGCTCTGCCGAGGCCCAGTGTGAGTGCTGTGTTGCGAGTGTGACAGTGTGTGTGTGTGTGTGTGTGTGTGTGTTTTCGGGTTACCATTGTGTATGCCTGTATGAAAAAGTCGATGGGTGTATTTGTGTGTTCTTGCGTATTGTGTTTCAGATCCACATTTGTGAGTGTGTGAGGGCAGTTCCAAGTGTTCATGAGTTTGCTGGATATCCAGTGTGAGTGTGTGTTGTGAGTGTGACAGTGTGTGTGCGTGTCTGTGTGTGTGTTTGCAGGAAACCAGTCTGTATGCCTATAAGAAAAATTCGATGGGTGTTTGTGTGTGTTTCTTCTGTATGTGTGTGTCGGGACCACATTTGTGAATATGTTAGGGCAGTTCCAAGTGTTGATGGCTCTGCTGGAGACCCAGTGAGAGTGCTGTGTTGTGAGTGTGACAGTGTGTGTGTGTCTGTGTGTGTGTGTGTGTGTGTTTGGGGGAACCCCACAGTGTATGCTTCTAAGAAAAAGTCGATGGGTGTTTGTGTGTGTTTCTTGTGTATGTGTGTGTCGGGACCACGTATGAGAGTATTTTGTGGCAGTTCCAAGCGCCAGAGTGAATGCTGTGTTGTGAGTGTGGCAGTGTGTGTTTCTGTGTGTGTTTGTGTTGGCGGGAAAACATTGTGTATGCCTGTAAGAATAAGTCGATGGATGTTTGTGTGAGTTTCATGTGTATGTGTGTGTCGCGACCACATTTGTCAATATTTTAAGGCAGTTCCAAGTGTTGATGGTTCTGCTGGATACCCATTGTGAGTGGTGTGTTGTAAGTGTGACTGTGTGTGTGTGTGTTCAAGGGAAACCGTTGTGTATGCCTGTAAGAAAAAGTCGATGGGTGTTTGTGTGCGTTTCTTGTGTATGTGTGTGTCGGGAAAACGTTTGGGAGTATGTTAGGGCAGTTCCAAGTGTTGATGGCTCTGCCGAGGACCAGTGTGAGTGCTGTGTTGCGAGTGTGACAGTGTGTGTGTGTGCGTGTGTGTTTTCGGGTAACCATTGTGTATGCCTGTATGAAAAAGTCGATGGGTGTATTTGTGTGTTCTTGCGTATTGTGTTTCAGATCCACATTTGTGAGTGTGTGAGGGCAGTTCCAAGTCTTCATGAGTTTGCAGGATATCCAGTGTGAGTGTGTGTTGTGAGTGTGACAGTGTGTGTGCGTGTCTGTGTGTGTGTTTGCAGGAAACCAGTCTGTATGCCTATAAGAAAAATTCGATGGGTGTTTGTGTGTGTTTTTTCTGTATGTGTGTGTCGGGACCACATTTGTGAATATGTTAGGGCAGTTCCAAGTGTTGATGGCTCTGCTGGAGACCCAGTGAGAGTGCTGTGTTGTGAGTGTGATAGTGTGTGTGTGTCTGTGTGTGTGTGTGTGTTTGGGGGAACCCCACAGTGTATGCTTCTAAGAAAAAGTCGATGGGTGTTTGTGTGTGTTTCTTGTGTATGTGTGTGTCGAGACCACGTATGTGAGTATGTTGTGGCAGTTCCAAGCGCCAGTGTGAATGCTGTGTTGTGAGTGTGGCAGTGTGTGTTTCTGTGTGTGTTTGTGTTGGCGGGAAAACATTGTGTATGCCTGTAAGAATAAGTCGATGGATGTTTGTGTGAGTTTCATGTGTATGTGTGTGTCGCGACCACATTTGTCAATATTTTAAGGCAGTTCCAAGTGTTGATGGTTCTGCTGGATACCCATTGTGAGTGCTGTGTTGTAAGTGTGACTGTGTGTGTGTGTGTGTTCACGGGAAACCGTTGTGTATGCCTGTAAGAAAAAGTCGATGGGTGTTTGTGTGTGATTCTTGTGTATGTGTGTGTCGGTGAAACGTTTGTGAGTATGTTAGGGCAGTTCCAAGTGTTGATGGCTCTGCCGAGGTCCAGTGTGCGTACTGTGCTGTTAGTGTGACAGTGTGTGTGTGTGTGTGTGTGTGTGTTTGGGGAAACCCCACTCTGTCTCCCTGTAACAAAATGTTGATGGGTGTTTGTGTGTGTTTCTTCTGTATGTGTGTGTCGGGACCACGTTTGTTTGTATGTTAGGGCAGATTCAAGTGCCAGTGTGAATGCTGTGTTGTGAGTGTGATAGTGTGTGTGTGTGTGTGTGTTTGCGGAAACCATTGTGCATGACTGTAAGTAAAAGTCCATGGGAGTTTGTGTGTGTTTCTTGTGTATGTGTGTGTCGGGACCACGTTTGTGAGTATGTTAGGGCAGTTCCAACTGTTGATGGCTATGCCGGGGACCCAGTGTGAGTGCTGTGTTGTGCGTGTGATAGTGTCTGTGTGTGTGTGTGTGTGTTTTGCTGGATACCATTGTGTATGTCTGTAAGAAAAAGTCGTAGGGTGTTTTTGTGTGTTTCTTCTGCATGTGTGTTTCGGGACCACGTTTGTGAATATGTTAAGGTAATTCCAAGTGTTCATGGCTCTGCTGGAGATCCAATGTGAGTGCTCTGTCGTGAGTGTGCCTTTTGTGTGTGTGTGTGTGTGTGTGTGTGTTTGCAGGAAACCATTGTGTATGCCTGCAAGAAAAAGTCGATGGGTGTTTGTGTGTGTTATTTGTATATGTGTGTGTCAGGACCATGTTTGTGATTATGTTAAAGCAGTTCCAAGTGTTGACGGCTGTGTTGGAGACCCAGTGTGAGTGCTGTGTTGTGAGTGTGATAGTGTGTGTCTGTGTGTGTTTCCGAACCCCCTGTGTACGCCTGTAAGAAAAATTCCATGGGTGTTTGTGTGTGTTTCTTGTGTATGCGTGTGTCAGGAAAACGTTTGTGAGTATGTTAGGGCAGTTCCAAGTGTTGATGGCTCTGCCGAGGCCCAGTGTGAGTGCTGTGTTGCGAGTGTGACAGTGTGTGTGTGTGTGTGTGTGTGTGTGTTTTCGGGTTACCATTGTGTATGCCTGTATGAAAAAGTCGATGGGTGTATTTGTGTGTTCTTGCGTATTGTGTTTCAGATCCACATTTGTGAGTGTGTGAGGGCAGTTCCAAGTCTTCATGAGTTTGCAGGATATCCAGTGTGAGTGTGTGTTGTGAGTGTGACAGTGTGTGTGCGTGTCTGTGTGTGTGTTTGCAGGAAACCAGTCTGTATGCCTATAAGAAAAATTCGATGGGTGTTTGTGTGTGTTTCTTCTGTATGTGTGTGTCGGGACCACATTTGTGAATATGTTAGGGCAGTTCCAAGTGTTGATGGCTCTGCTGGAGACCCAGTGAGAGTGCTGTGTTGTGAGTGTGACAGTGTGTGTGTGTCTGTGTGTGTGTGTGTGTGTTTGGGGGAACCCCACAGTGTATGCTTCTAAGAAAAAGTCGATGGGTGTTTGTGTGTGTTTCTTGTGTATGTGTGTGTCGGGACCACGTATGAGAGTATTTTGTGGCAGTTCCAAGCGCCAGAGTGAATGCTGTGTTGTGAGTGTGGCAGTGTGTGTTTCTGTGTGTGTTTGTGTTGGCGGGAAAACATTGTGTATGCCTGTAAGAATAAGTCGATGGATGTTTGTGTGAGTTTCATGTGTATGTGTGTGTCGCGACCACATTTGTCAATATTTTAAGGCAGTTCCAAGTGTTGATGGTTCTGCTGGATACCCATTGTGAGTGGTGTGTTGTAAGTGTGACTGTGTGTGTGTGTGTTCAAGGGAAACCGTTGTGTATGCCTGTAAGAAAAAGTCGATGGGTGTTTGTGTGCGTTTCTTGTGTATGTGTGTGTCGGGAAAACGTTTGGGAGTATGTTAGGGCAGTTCCAAGTGTTGATGGCTCTGCCGAGGACCAGTGTGAGTGCTGTGTTGCGAGTGTGACAGTGTGTGTGTGTGTGTGTGTGTTGTTTTCGGGTAACCATTGTGTATGCCTGTATGAAAAAGTCGATGGGTGTATTTGTGTGTTCTTGCGTATTGTGTTTCAGATCCACATTTGTGAGTGTGTGAGGGCAGTTCCAAGTCTTCATGAGTTTGCAGGATATCCAGTGTGAGTGTGTGTTGTGAGTGTGACAGTGTGTGTGCGTGTCTGTGTGTGTGTTTGCAGGAAACCAGTCTGTATGCCTATAAGAAAAATTCGATGGGTGTTTGTGTGTGTTTTTTCTGTATGTGTGTGTCGGGACCACATTTGTGAATATGTTAGGGCAGTTCCAAGTGTTGATGGCTCTGCTGGAGACCCAGTGAGAGTGCTGTGTTGTGAGTGTGATAGTGTGTGTGTGTCTGTGTGTGTGTGTGTGTGTTTGGGGGAACCCCACAGTGTATGCTTCTAAGAAAAAGTCGATGGGTGTTTGTGTGTGTTTCTTGTGTATGTGTGTGTCGAGACCACGTATGTGAGTATGTTGTGGCAGTTCCAAGCGCCAGTGTGAATGCTGTGTTGTGAGTGTGGCAGTGTGTGTTTCTGTGTGTGTTGTGTTGGCGGGAAAACATTGTGTATGCCTGTAAGAATAAGTCGATGGATGTTTGTGTGAGTTTCATGTGTATGTGTGTGTCGCGACCACATTTGTCAATATTTTAAGGCAGTTCCAAGTGTTGATGGTTCTGCTGGATACCCATTGTGAGTGCTGTGTTGTAAGTGTGACTGTGTGTGTGTGTGTGTTCACGGGAAACCGTTGTGTATGCCTGTAAGAAAAAGTCGATGGGTGTTTGTGTGTGATTCTTGTGTATGTGTGTGTCGGTGAAACGTTTGTGAGTATGTTAGGGCAGTTCCAAGTGTTGATGGCTCTGCCGAGGTCCAGTGTGCGTACTGTGCTGTTAGTGTGACAGTGTGTGTGTGTGTGTGTGTGTTTGGGGAAACCCCACTCTGTCTCCCTGTAACAAAATGTTGATGGGTGTTTGTGTGTGTTTCTTCTGTATGTGTGTGTCGGGACCACGTTTGTTTGTATGTTAGGGCAGATTCAAGTGCCAGTGTGAATGCTGTGTTGTGAGTGTGATAGTGTGTGTGTGTGTGTGTTTGCGGAAACCATTGTGCATGACTGTAAGTAAAAGTCCATGGGAGTTTGTGTGTGTTTCTTGTGTATGTGTGTGTCGGGACCACGTTTGTGAGTATGTTAGGGCAGTTCCAACTGTTGATGGCTATGCCGGGGACCCAGTGTGAGTGCTGTGTTGTGCGTGTGATAGTGTCTGTGTGTGTGTGTGTGTTTTGCTGGATACCATTGTGTATGTCTGTAAGAAAAAGTCGTAGGGTGTTTTTGTGTGTTTCTTCTGCATGTGTGTTTCGGGACCACGTTTGTGAATATGTTAAGGTAATTCCAAGTGTTCATGGCTCTGCTGGAGATCCAATGTGAGTGCTCTGTCGTGAGTGTGCCTTTTGTGTGTGTGTGTGTGTGTGTGTGTGTTTGCAGGAAACCATTGTGTATGCCTGCAAGAAAAAGTCGATGGGTGTTTGTGTGTGTTATTTGTATATGTGTGTGTCAGGACCATGTTTGTGATTATGTTAAAGCAGTTCCAAGTGTTGACGGCTGTGTTGGAGACCCAGTGTGAGTGCTGTGTTGTGAGTGTGATAGTGTGTGTGTGTCTGTGTGTGTTTCCGAACCCCCTGTGTACGCCTGTAAGAAAAATTCCATGGGTGTTTGTGTGTGTTTCTTGTGTATGCGTGTGTCAGGAAAACGTTTGTGAGTATGTTAGGGCAGTTCCAAGTGTTGATGGCTCTGCCGAGGCCCAGTGTGAGTGCTGTGTTGCGAGTGTGACAGTGTGTGTGTGTGTGTGTGTGTGTGTGTGTGTTTTCGGGTTACCATTGTGTATGCCTGTATGAAAAAGTCGATGGGTGTATTTGTGTGTTCTTGCGTATTGTGTTTCAGATCCACATTTGTGAGTGTGTGAGGGCAGTTCCAAGTCTTCATGAGTTTGCAGGATATCCAGTGTGAGTGTGTGTTGTGAGTGTGACAGTGTGTGTGCGTGTCTGTGTGTGTGTTTGCAGGAAACCAGTCTGTATGCCTATAAGAAAAATTCGATGGGTGTTTGTGTGTGTTTCTTCTGTATGTGTGTGTCGGGACCACATTTGTGAATATGTTAGGGCAGTTCCAAGTGTTGATGGCTCTGCTGGAGACCCAGTGAGAGTGCTGTGTTGTGAGTGTGACAGTGTGTGTGTGTCTGTGTGTGTGTGTGTGTTTGGGGGAACCCCACAGTGTATGCTTCTAAGAAAAAGTCGATGGGTGTTTGTGTGTGTTTCTTGTGTATGTGTGTGTCGGGACCACGTATGAGAGTATTTTGTGGCAGTTCCAAGCGCCAGAGTGAATGCTGTGTTGTGAGTGTGGCAGTGTGTGTTTCTGTGTGTGTTTGTGTTGGCGGGAAAACATTGTGTATGCCTGTAAGAATAAGTCGATGGATGTTTGTGTGAGTTTCATGTGTATGTGTGTGTCGCGACCACATTTGTCAATATTTTAAGGCAGTTCCAAGTGTTGATGGTTCTGCTGGATACCCATTGTGAGTGGTGTGTTGTAAGTGTGACTGTGTGTGTGTGTGTTCAAGGGAAACCGTTGTGTATGCCTGTAAGAAAAAGTCGATGGGTGTTTGTGTGTGTTTCTTGTGTATGTGTGTGTCGGGAAAACGTTTGGGAGTATGTTAGGGCAGTTCCAAGTGTTGATGGCTCTGCCGAGGCCCAGTGTGAGTGCTGTGTTGCGAGTGTGACAGTGTGTGTGTGTGTGTGTGTGTGTGTTTTCGGGTTACCATTGTGTATGCCTGTATGAAAAAGTCGATGGGTGTATTTGTGTGTTCTTGCGTATTGTGTTTCAGATCCACATTTGTGAGTGTGTGAGGGCAGTTCCAAGTCTTCATGAGTTTGCAGGATATCCAGTGTGAGTGTGTGTTGTGAGTGTGACAGTGTGTGTGCGTGTCTGTGTGTGTGTTTGCAGGAAACCAGTCTGTATGCCTATAAGAAAAATTCGATGGGTGTTTGTGTGTGTTTCTTCTGTATGTGTGTGTCGGGACCACATTTGTGAATATGTTAGGGCAGTTCCAAGTGTTGATGGCTCTGCTGGAGACCCAGTGAGAGTGCTGTGTTGTGAGTGTGACAGTGTGTGTGTGTCTGTGTGTGTGTGTGTGTGTTTGGGGGAACCCCACAGTGTATGCTTCTAAGAAAAAGTCGATGGGTGTTTGTGTGTGTTTCTTGTGTATGTGTGTGTCGGGACCACGTATGAGAGTATTTTGTGGCAGTTCCAAGCGCCAGAGTGAATGCTGTGTTGTGAGTGTGGCAGTGTGTGTTTCTGTGTGTGTTTGTGTTGGCGGGAAAACATTGTGTATGCCTGTAAGAATAAGTCGATGGATGTTTGTGTGAGTTTCATGTGTATGTGTGTGTCGCGACCACATTTGTCAATATTTTAAGGCAGTTCCAAGTGTTGATGGTTCTGCTGGATACCCATTGTGAGTGGTGTGTTGTAAGTGTGACTGTGTGTGTGTGTGTTCAAGGGAAACCGTTGTGTATGCCTGTAAGAAAAAGTCGATGGGTGTTTGTGTGCGTTTCTTGTGTATGTGTGTGTCGGGAAAACGTTTGGGAGTATGTTAGGGCAGTTCCAAGTGTTGATGGCTCTGCCGAGGACCAGTGTGAGTGCTGTGTTGCGAGTGTGACAGTGTGTGTGTGTGTGTGTGTGTTGTTTTCGGGTAACCATTGTGTATGCCTGTATGAAAAAGTCGATGGGTGTATTTGTGTGTTCTTGCGTATTGTGTTTCAGATCCACATTTGTGAGTGTGTGAGGGCAGTTCCAAGTCTTCATGAGTTTGCAGGATATCCAGTGTGAGTGTGTGTTGTGAGTGTGACAGTGTGTGTGCGTGTCTGTGTGTGTGTTTGCAGGAAACCAGTCTGTATGCCTATAAGAAAAATTCGATGGGTGTTTGTGTGTGTTTTTTCTGTATGTGTGTGTCGGGACCACATTTGTGAATATGTTAGGGCAGTTCCAAGTGTTGATGGCTCTGCTGGAGACCCAGTGAGAGTGCTGTGTTGTGAGTGTGATAGTGTGTGTGTGTCTGTGTGTGTGTGTGTGTGTTTGGGGGAACCCCACAGTGTATGCTTCTAAGAAAAAGTCGATGGGTGTTTGTGTGTGTTTCTTGTGTATGTGTGTGTCGAGACCACGTATGTTAGTATGTTGTGGCAGTTCCAAGCGCCAGTGTGAATGCTGTGTTGTGAGTGTGGCAGTGTGTGTTTCTGTGTGTGTTGTGTTGGCGGGAAAACATTGTGTATGCCTGTAAGAATAAGTCGATGGATGTTTGTGTGAGTTTCATGTGTATGTGTGTGTCGCGACCACATTTGTCAATATTTTAAGGCAGTTCCAAGTGTTGATGGTTCTGCTGGATACCCATTGTGAGTGCTGTGTTGTAAGTGTGACTGTGTGTGTGTGTGTGTTCACGGGAAACCGTTGTGTATGCCTGTAAGAAAAAGTCGATGGGTGTTTGTGTGTGATTCTTGTGTATGTGTGTGTCGGTGAAACGTTTGTGAGTATGTTAGGGCAGTTCCAAGTGTTGATGGCTCTGCCGAGGTCCAGTGTGCGTACTGTGCTGTTAGTGTGACAGTGTGTGTGTGTGTGTGTGTGTGTTTGGGGAAACCCCACTCTGTCTCCCTGTAACAAAATGTTGATGGGTGTTTGTGTGTGTTTCTTCTGTATGTGTGTGTCGGGACCACGTTTGTTTGTATGTTAGGGCAGATTCAAGTGCCAGTGTGAATGCTGTGTTGTGAGTGTGATAGTGTGTGTGTGTGTGTGTTTGCGGAAACCATTGTGCATGACTGTAAGTAAAAGTCCATGGGAGTTTGTGTGTGTTTCTTGTGTATGTGTGTGTCGGGACCACGTTTGTGAGTATGTTAGGGCAGTTCCAACTGTTGATGGCTATGCCGGGGACCCAGTGTGAGTGCTGTGTTGTGCGTGTGATAGTGTCTGTGTGTGTGTGTGTGTTTTGCTGGATACCATTGTGTATGTCTGTAAGAAAAAGTCGTAGGGTGTTTTTGTGTGTTTCTTCTGCATGTGTGTTTCGGGACCACGTTTGTGAATATGTTAAGGTAATTCCAAGTGTTCATGGCTCTGCTGGAGATCCAATGTGAGTGCTCTGTCGTGAGTGTGCCTTTTGTGTGTGTGTGTGTGTGTGTGTGTGTTTGCAGGAAACCATTGTGTATGCCTGCAAGAAAAAGTCGATGGGTGTTTGTGTGTGTTATTTGTATATGTGTGTGTCAGGACCATGTTTGTGATTATGTTAAAGCAGTTCCAAGTGTTGACGGCTGTGTTGGAGACCCAGTGTGAGTGCTGTGTTGTGAGTGTGATAGTGTGTGTGTGTCTGTGTGTGTTTCCGAACCCCCTGTGTACGCCTGTAAGAAAAATTCCATGGGTGTTTGTGTGTGTTTCTTGTGTATGCGTGTGTCAGGAAAACGTTTGTGAGTATGTTAGGGCAGTTCCAAGTGTTGATGGCTCTGCCGAGGCCCAGTGTGAGTGCTGTGTTGCGAGTGTGACAGTGTGTGTGTGTGTGTGTGTGTGTGTGTGTGTGTGTTTTCGGGTTACCATTGTGTATGCCTGTATGAAAAAGTCGATGGGTGTATTTGTGTGTTCTTGCGTATTGTGTTTCAGATCCACATTTGTGAGTGTGTGAGGGCAGTTCCAAGTCTTCATGAGTTTGCAGGATATCCAGTGTGAGTGTGTGTTGTGAGTGTGACAGTGTGTGTGCGTGTCTGTGTGTGTGTTTGCAGGAAACCAGTCTGTATGCCTATAAGAAAAATTCGATGGGTGTTTGTGTGTGTTTCTTCTGTATGTGTGTGTCGGGACCACATTTGTGAATATGTTAGGGCAGTTCCAAGTGTTGATGGCTCTGCTGGAGACCCAGTGAGAGTGCTGTGTTGTGAGTGTGACAGTGTGTGTGTGTCTGTGTGTGTGTGTGTGTTTGGGGGAACCCCACAGTGTATGCTTCTAAGAAAAAGTCGATGGGTGTTTGTGTGTGTTTCTTGTGTATGTGTGTGTCGGGACCACGTATGAGAGTATTTTGTGGCAGTTCCAAGCGCCAGAGTGAATGCTGTGTTGTGAGTGTGGCAGTGTGTGTTTCTGTGTGTGTTTGTGTTGGCGGGAAAACATTGTGTATGCCTGTAAGAATAAGTCGATGGATGTTTGTGTGAGTTTCATGTGTATGTGTGTGTCGCGACCACATTTGTCAATATTTTAAGGCAGTTCCAAGTGTTGATGGTTCTGCTGGATACCCATTGTGAGTGGTGTGTTGTAAGTGTGACTGTGTGTGTGTGTGTTCAAGGGAAACCGTTGTGTATGCCTGTAAGAAAAAGTCGATGGGTGTTTGTGTGTGTTTCTTGTGTATGTGTGTGTCGGGAAAACGTTTGGGAGTATGTTAGGGCAGTTCCAAGTGTTGATGGCTCTGCCGAGGACCAGTGTGAGTGCTGTGTTGCGAGTGTGACAGTGTGTGTGTGTGTGTGTGTGTTGTTTTCGGGTAACCATTGTGTATGCCTGTATGAAAAAGTCGATGGGTGTATTTGTGTGTTCTTGCGTATTGTGTTTCAGATCCACATTTGTGAGTGTGTGAGGGCAGTTCCAAGTCTTCATGAGTTTGCAGGATATCCAGTGTGAGTGTGTGTTGTGAGTGTGACAGTGTGTGTGCGTGTCTGTGTGTGTGTTTGCAGGAAACCAGTCTGTATGCCTATAAGAAAAATTCGATGGGTGTTTGTGTGTGTTTTTTCTGTATGTGTGTGTCGGGACCACATTTGTGAATATGTTAGGGCAGTTCCAAGTGTTGATGGCTCTGCTGGAGACCCAGTGAGAGTGCTGTGTTGTGAGTGTGATAGTGTGTGTGTGTCTGTGTGTGTGTGTGTGTGTTTGGGGGAACCCCACAGTGTATGCTTCTAAGAAAAAATCGATGGGTGTTTGTGTGTGTTTCTTGTGTATGTGTGTGTCGAGACCACGTATGTGAGTATGTTGTGGCAGTTCCAAGTGCCAGTGTGAATGCTGTGTTGTGAGTGTGGCAGTGTGTGTTTCTGTGTGTGTTTGTGTTGGCGGGAAAACATTGTGTATGCCTGTAAGAATAAGTCGATGGATGTTTGTGTGAGTTTCATGTGTATGTGTGTGTCGCGACCACATTTGTCAATATTTTAAGGCAGTTCCAAGTGTTGATGGTTCTGCTGGATACCCATTGTGAGTGGTGTGTTGTAAGTGTGACTGTGTGTGTGTGTGTTCAAGGGAAACCGTTGTGTATGCCTGTAAGAAAAAGTCGATGGGTGTTTGTGTGTGATTCTTGTGTATGTGTGTGTCGGTGAAACGTTTGTGAGTATGTTAGGGCAGTTCCAAGTGTTGATGGCTCTGCCGAGGTCCAGTGTGCGTACTGTGCTGTTAGTGTGACAGTGTGTGTGTGTGTGTGTGTGTGTGTGTGGGGAAACCCCACTCTGTCTCCCTGTAACAAAATGTTGATGGGTGTTTGTGTGTGTTTCTTCTGTATGTGTGTGTCGGGACCACGTTTGTTTGTATGTTAGGGCAGATTCAAGTGCCAGTGTGAATGCTGTGTTGTGAGTGTGATAGTGTGTGTGTGTGTGTGTGTTTGCGGAAACCATTGTGCATGACTGTAAGTAAAAGTCCATGGGAGTTTGTGTGTGTTTCTTGTGTATGTGTGTGTCGGGACCACGTTTGTGAGTATGTTAGGGCAGTTCCAACTGTTGATGGCTATGCCGGGGACCCAGTGTGATTGCTGTGTTGTGCGTGTGATAGTGTCTGTGTGTGTGTGTGTGTGTTTTGCTGGATACCATTGTGTATGTCTGTAAGAAAAAGTCGTAGAGTGTTTTTGTGTGTTTCTTCTGCATGTGTGTTTCGGGACCACGTTTGTGAATATGTTAAGGTAATTCCAAGTGTTCATGGCTCTGCTGGAGATCCAATGTGAGTGCTCTGTCATGAGTGTGCCTTTTGTGTGTGTGTGTGTGTGTGTGTGTGTTTGCAGGAAACCATTGTGTATGCCTGCAAGAAAAAGTCGATGGGTGTTTGTGTGTGTTATTTGTATATGCGTGTGTCAGGACCATGTTTGTGATTATGTTAAAGCAGTTCCAAGTGTTGACGGCTGTGTTGGAGACCCAGTGTGAGTGCTGTGTTGTGAGTGTGATAGTGTGTGTGTGTCTGTGTGTGTTTCCGAACCCCCTGTGTACGCCTGTAAGAAAAATTCCATGGGTGTTTGTGTGTGTTTCTTGTGTATGCGTGTGTCAGGAAAACGTTTGTGAGTATGTTAGGGCAGTTCCAAGTGTTGATGGCTCTGCCGAGGCCCAGTGTGAGTGCTGTGTTGCGAGTGTGACAGTGTGTGTGTGTGTGTGTGTGTTTTCGGGTTACCATTGTGTATGCCTGTATGAAAAAGTCGATGGGTGTATTTGTGTGTTCTTGCGTATTGTGTTTCAGATCCACATTTGTGAGTGTGTGAGGGCAGTTCCAAGTGTTCATGAGTTTGCTGGATATCCAGTGTGAGTGTGTGTTGTGAGTGTGACAGTGTGTGTGCGTGTCTGTGTGTGTGTTTGCAGGAAACCAGTCTGTATGCCTATAAGAAAAATTCGATGGGTGTTTGTGTGTGTTTCTTCTGTATGTGTGTGTCGGGACCACATTTGTGAATATGTTAGGGCAGTTCCAAGTGTTGATGGCTCTGCTGGAGACCCAGTGAGAGTGCTGTGTTGTGAGTGTGACAGTGTGTGTGTGTCTGTGTGTGTGTGTGTGTGTTTGGGGGAACCCCACAGTGTATGCTTCTAAGAAAAAGTCGATGGGTGTTTGTGTGTGTTTCTTGTGTATGTGTGTGTCGGGACCACGTATGAGAGTATTTTGTGGCAGTTCCAAGCGCCAGAGTGAATGCTGTGTTGTGAGTGTGGCAGTGTGTGTTTCTGTGTGTGTTTGTGTTGGCGGGAAAACATTGTGTATGCCTGTAAGAATAAGTCGATGGATGTTTGTGTGAGTTTCATGTGTATGTGTGTGTCGCGACCACATTTGTCAATATTTTAAGGCAGTTCCAAGTGTTGATGGTTCTGCTGGATACCCATTGTGAGTGGTGTGTTGTAAGTGTGACTGTGTGTGTGTGTGTTCAAGGGAAACCGTTGTGTATGCCTGTAAGAAAAAGTCGATGGGTGTTTGTGTGCGTTTCTTGTGTATGTGTGTGTCGGGAAAACGTTTGGGAGTATGTTAGGGCAGTTCCAAGTGTTGATGGCTCTGCCGAGGACCAGTGTGAGTGCTGTGTTGCGAGTGTGACAGTGTGTGTGTGTGCGTGTGTGTTTTCGGGTAACCATTGTGTATGCCTGTATGAAAAAGTCGATGGGTGTATTTGTGTGTTCTTGCGTATTGTGTTTCAGATCCACATTTGTGAGTGTGTGAGGGCAGTTCCAAGTCTTCATGAGTTTGCAGGATATCCAGTGTGAGTGTGTGTTGTGAGTGTGACAGTGTGTGTGCGTGTCTGTGTGTGTGTTTGCAGGAAACCAGTCTGTATGCCTATAAGAAAAATTCGATGGGTGTTTGTGTGTGTTTTTTCTGTATGTGTGTGTCGGGACCACATTTGTGAATATGTTAGGGCAGTTCCAAGTGTTGATGGCTCTGCTGGAGACCCAGTGAGAGTGCTGTGTTGTGAGTGTGATAGTGTGTGTGTGTCTGTGTGTGTGTGTGTGTTTGGGGGAACCCCACAGTGTATGCTTCTAAGAAAATTCGATGGGTGTTTGTGTGTGTTTCTTGTGTATGTGTGTGTCGAGACCACGTATGTGAGTATGTTGTGGCAGTTCCAAGCGCCAGTGTGAATGCTGTGTTGTGAGTGTGGCAGTGTGTGTTTCTGTGTGTGTTTGTGTTGGCGGGAAAACATTGTGTATGCCTGTAAGAATAAGTCGATGGATGTTTGTGTGAGTTTCATGTGTATGTGTGTGTCGCGACCACATTTGTCAATATTTTAAGGCAGTTCCAAGTGTTGATGGTTCTGCTGGATACCCATTGTGAGTGCTGTGTTGTAAGTGTGACTGTGTGTGTGTGTGTTCACGGGAAACCGTTGTGTATGCCTGTAAGAAAAAGTCGATGGGTGTTTGTGTGTGATTCTTGTGTATGTGTGTGTCGGTGAAACGTTTGTGAGTATGTTAGGGCAGTTCCAAGTGTTGATGGCTCTGCCGAGGTCCAGTGTGCGTACTGTGCTGTTAGTGTGACAGTGTGTGTGTGTGTGTGTGTGTGTTTGGGGAAACCCCACTCTGTCTCCCTGTAACAAAATGTTGATGGGTGTTTGTGTGTGTTTCTTCTGTATGTGTGTGTCGGGACCACGTTTGTTTGTATGTTAGGGCAGATTCAAGTGCCAGTGTGAATGCTGTGTTGTGAGTGTGATAGTGTGTGTGTGTGTGTGTTTGCGGAAACCATTGTGCATGACTGTAAGTAAAAGTCCATGGGAGTTTGTGTGTGTTTCTTGTGTATGTGTGTGTCGGGACCACGTTTGTGAGTATGTTAGGGCAGTTCCAACTGTTGATGGCTATGCCGGGGACCCAGTGTGAGTGCTGTGTTGTGCGTGTGATAGTGTCTGTGTGTGTGTGTGTGTTTTGCTGGATACCATTGTGTATGTCTGTAAGAAAAAGTCGTAGGGTGTTTTTGTGTGTTTCTTCTGCATGTGTGTTTCGGGACCACGTTTGTGAATATGTTAAGGTAATTCCAAGTGTTCATGGCTCTGCTGGAGATCCAATGTGAGTGCTCTGTCGTGAGTGTGCCTTTTGTGTGTGTGTGTGTGTGTGTGTGTGTGTGTGTGTTTGCAGGAAACCATTGTGTATGCCTGCAAGAAAAAGTCGATGGGTGTTTGTGTGTGTTATTTGTATATGTGTGTGTCAGGACCATGTTTGTGATTATGTTAAAGCAGTTCCAAGTGTTGACGGCTGTGTTGGAGACCCAGTGTGAGTGCTGTGTTGTGAGTGTGATAGTGTGTGTGTGTCTGTGTGTGTTTCCGAACCCCCTGTGTACGCCTGTAAGAAAAATTCCATGGGTGTTTGTGTGTGTTTCTTGTGTATGCGTGTGTCAGGAAAACGTTTGTGAGTATGTTAGGGCAGTTCCAAGTGTTGATGGCTCTGCCGAGGCCCAGTGTGAGTGCTGTGTTGCGAGTGTGACAGTGTGTGTGTGTGTGTGTGTGTGTGTTTTCGGGTTACCATTGTGTATGCCTGTATGAAAAAGTCGATGGGTGTATTTGTGTGTTCTTGCGTATTGTGTTTCAGATCCACATTTGTGAGTGTGTGAGGGCAGTTCCAAGTGTTCATGAGTTTGCTGGATATCCAGTGTGAGTGTGTGTTGTGAGTGTGACAGTGTGTGTGCGTGTCTGTGTGTGTGTTTGCAGGAAACCAGTCTGTATGCCTATAAGAAAAATTCGATGGGTGTTTGTGTGTGTTTCTTCTGTATGTGTGTGTCGGGACCACATTTGTGAATATGTTAGGGCAGTTCCAAGTGTTGATGGCTCTGCTGGAGACCCAGTGAGAGTGCTGTGTTGTGAGTGTGACAGTGTGTGTGTGTCTGTGTGTGTGTGTGTGTGTTTGGGGGAACCCCACAGTGTATGCTTCTAAGAAAAAGTCGATGGGTGTTTGTGTGTGTTTCTTGTGTATGTGTGTGTCGGGACCACGTATGAGAGTATTTTGTGGCAGTTCCAAGCGCCAGAGTGAATGCTGTGTTGTGAGTGTGGCAGTGTGTGTTTCTGTGTGTGTTTGTGTTGGCGGGAAAACATTGTGTATGCCTGTAAGAATAAGTCGATGGATGTTTGTGTGAGTTTCATGTGTATGTGTGTGTCGCGACCACATTTGTCAATATTTTAAGGCAGTTCCAAGTGTTGATGGTTCTGCTGGATACCCATTGTGAGTGGTGTGTTGTAAGTGTGACTGTGTGTGTGTGTGTTCACGGGAAACCGTTGTGTATGCCTGTAAGAAAAAGTCGATGGGTGTTTGTGTGTGATTCTTGTGTATGTGTGTGTCGGTGAAACGTTTGTGAGTATGTTAGGGCAGTTCCAAGTGTTGATGGCTCTGCCGAGGTCCAGTGTGCGTACTGTGCTGTTAGTGTGACAGTGTGTGTGTGTGTGTGTGTGTGTGTGTGGGGAAACCCCACTCTGTCTCCCTGTAACAAAATGTTGATGGGTGTTTGTGTGTGTTTCTTCTGTATGTGTGTGTCGGGACCACGTTTGTTTGTATGTTAGGGCAGATTCAAGTGCCAGTGTGAATGCTGTGTTGTGAGTGTGATAGTGTGTGTGTGTGTGTGTGTTTGCGGAAACCATTGTGCATGACTGTAAGTAAAAGTCCATGGGAGTTTGTGTGTGTTTCTTGTGTATGTGTGTGTCGGGACCACGTTTGTGAGTATGTTAGGGCAGTTCCAACTGTTGATGGCTATGCCGGGGACCCAGTGTGAGTGCTGTGTTGTGCGTGTGATAGTGTCTGTGTGTGTGTGTGTGTGTTTTGCTGGATACCATTGTGTATGTCTGTAAGAAAAAGTCGTAGGGTGTTTTTGTGTGTTTCTTCTGCATGTGTGTTTCGGGACCACGTTTGTGAATATGTTAAGGTAATTCCAAGTGTTCATGGCTCTGCTGGAGATCCAATGTGAGTGCTCTGTCATGAGTGTGCCTTTTGTGTGTGTGTGTGTGTGTGTGTGTGTTTGCAGGAAACCATTGTGTATGCCTGCAAGAAAAAGTCGATGGGTGTTTGTGTGTGTTATTTGTATATGCGTGTGTCAGGACCATGTTTGTGATTATGTTAAAGCAGTTCCAAGTGTTGACGGCTGTGTTGGAGACCCAGTGTGAGTGCTGTGTTGTGAGTGTGATAGTGTGTGTGTGTCTGTGTGTGTTTCCGAACCCCCTGTGTACGCCTGTAAGAAAAATTCCATGGGTGTTTGTGTGTGTTTCTTGTGTATGCGTGTGTCAGGAAAACGTTTGTGAGTATGTTAGGGCAGTTCCAAGTGTTGATGGCTCTGCCGAGGCCCAGTGTGAGTGCTGTGTTGCGAGTGTGACAGTGTGTGTGTGTGTGTGTGTGTTTTCGGGTTACCATTGTGTATGCCTGTATGAAAAAGTCGATGGGTGTATTTGTGTGTTCTTGCGTATTGTGTTTCAGATCCACATTTGTGAGTGTGTGAGGGCAGTTCCAAGTGTTCATGAGTTTGCTGGATATCCAGTGTGAGTGTGTGTTGTGAGTGTGACAGTGTGTGTGCGTGTCTGTGTGTGTGTTTGCAGGAAACCAGTCTGTATGCCTATAAGAAAAATTCGATGGGTGTTTGTGTGTGTTTCTTCTGTATGTGTGTGTCGGGACCACATTTGTGAATATGTTAGGGCAGTTCCAAGTGTTGATGGCTCTGCTGGAGACCCAGTGAGAGTGCTGTGTTGTGAGTGTGACAGTGTGTGTGTGTCTGTGTGTGTGTGTGTGTGTTTGGGGGAACCCCACAGTGTATGCTTCTAAGAAAAAGTCGATGGGTGTTTGTGTGTGTTTCTTGTGTATGTGTGTGTCGGGACCACGTATGAGAGTATTTTGTGGCAGTTCCAAGCGCCAGAGTGAATGCTGTGTTGTGAGTGTGGCAGTGTGTGTTTCTGTGTGTGTTTGTGTTGGCGGGAAAACATTGTGTATGCCTGTAAGAATAAGTCGATGGATGTTTGTGTGAGTTTCATGTGTATGTGTGTGTCGCGACCACATTTGTCAATATTTTAAGGCAGTTCCAAGTGTTGATGGTTCTGCTGGATACCCATTGTGAGTGGTGTGTTGTAAGTGTGACTGTGTGTGTGTGTGTTCAAGGGAAACCGTTGTGTATGCCTGTAAGAAAAAGTCGATGGGTGTTTGTGTGCGTTTCTTGTGTATGTGTGTGTCGGGAAAACGTTTGGGAGTATGTTAGGGCAGTTCCAAGTGTTGATGGCTCTGCCGAGGACCAGTGTGAGTGCTGTGTTGCGAGTGTGACAGTGTGTGTGTGTGCGTGTGTGTTTTCGGGTAACCATTGTGTATGCCTGTATGAAAAAGTCGATGGGTGTATTTGTGTGTTCTTGCGTATTGTGTTTCAGATCCACATTTGTGAGTGTGTGAGGGCAGTTCCAAGTCTTCATGAGTTTGCAGGATATCCAGTGTGAGTGTGTGTTGTGAGTGTGACAGTGTGTGTGCGTGTCTGTGTGTGTGTTTGCAGGAAACCAGTCTGTATGCCTATAAGAAAAATTCGATGGGTGTTTGTGTGTGTTTTTTCTGTATGTGTGTGTCGGGACCACATTTGTGAATATGTTAGGGCAGTTCCAAGTGTTGATGGCTCTGCTGGAGACCCAGTGAGAGTGCTGTGTTGTGAGTGTGATAGTGTGTGTGTGTCTGTGTGTGTGTGTGTGTGTTTGGGGGAACCCCACAGTGTATGCTTCTAAGAAAAAGTCGATGGGTGTTTGTGTGTGTTTCTTGTGTATGTGTGTGTCGAGACCACGTATGTGAGTATGTTGTGGCAGTTCCAAGCGCCAGTGTGAATGCTGTGTTGTGAGTGTGGCAGTGTGTGTTTCTGTGTGTGTTTGTGTTGGCGGGAAAACATTGTGTATGCCTGTAAGAATAAGTCGATGGATGTTTCTGTGAGTTTCATGTGTATGTGTGTGTCGCGACCACATTTGTCAATATTTTAAGGCAGTTCCAAGTGTTGATGGTTCTGCTGGATACCCATTGTGAGTGCTGTGTTGTAAGTGTGACTGTGTGTGTGTGTGTGTTCACGGGAAACCGTTGTGTATGCCTGTAAGAAAAAGTCGATGGGTGTTTGTGTGTGATTCTTGTGTATGTGTGTGTCGGTGAAACGTTTGTGAGTATGTTAGGGCAGTTCCAAGTGTTGATGGCTCTGCCGAGGTCCAGTGTGCGTACTGTGCTGTTAGTGTGACAGTGTGTGTGTGTGTGTGTGTGTGTGTGTGTTTGGGGAAACCCCACTCTGTCTCCCTGTAACAAAATGTTGATGGGTGTTTGTGTGTGTTTCTTCTGTATGTGTGTGTCGGGACCACGTTTGTTTGTATGTTAGGGCAGATTCAAGTGCCAGTGTGAATGCTGTGTTGTGAGTGTGATAGTGTGTGTGTGTGTGTGTTTGCGGAAACCATTGTGCATGACTGTAAGTAAAAGTCCATGGGAGTTTGTGTGTGTTTCTTGTGTATGTGTGTGTCGGGACCACGTTTGTGAGTATGTTAGGGCAGTTCCAACTGTTGATGGCTATGCCGGGGACCCAGTGTGAGTGCTGTGTTGTGCGTGTGATAGTGTCTGTGTGTGTGTGTGTGTGTTTTGCTGGATACCATTGTGTATGTCTGTAAGAAAAAGTCGTAGGGTGTTTTTGTGTGTTTCTTCTGCATGTGTGTTTCGGGACCACGTTTGTGAATATGTTAAGGTAATTCCAAGTGTTCATGGCTCTGCTGGAGATCCAATGTGAGTGCTCTGTCGTGAGTGTGCCTTTTGTGTGTGTGTGTGTGTGTGTGTGTGTGTGTGTGTGTTTGCAGGAAACCATTGTGTATGCCTGCAAGAAAAAGTCGATGGGTGTTTGTGTGTGTTATTTGTATATGTGTGTGTCAGGACCATGTTTGTGATTATGTTAAAGCAGTTCCAAGTGTTGACGGCTGTGTTGGAGACCCAGTGTGAGTGCTGTGTTGTGAGTGTGATAGTGTGTGTGTGTCTGTGTGTGTTTCCGAACCCCCTGTGTACGCCTGTAAGAAAAATTCCATGGGTGTTTGTGTGTGTTTCTTGTGTATGCGTGTGTCAGGAAAACGTTTGTGAGTATGTTAGGGCAGTTCCAAGTGTTGATGGCTCTGCCGAGGCCCAGTGTGAGTGCTGTGTTGCGAGTGTGACAGTGTGTGTGTGTGTGTGTGTGTGTGTGTTTTCGGGTTACCATTGTGTATGCCTGTATGAAAAAGTCGATGGGTGTATTTGTGTGTTCTTGCGTATTGTGTTTCAGATCCACATTTGTGAGTGTGTGAGGGCAGTTCCAAGTGTTCATGAGTTTGCTGGATATCCAGTGTGAGTGTGTGTTGTGAGTGTGACAGTGTGTGTGCGTGTCTGTGTGTGTGTTTGCAGGAAACCAGTCTGTATGCCTATAAGAAAAATTCGATGGGTGTTTGTGTGTGTTTCTTCTGTATGTGTGTGTCGGGACCACATTTGTGAATATGTTAGGGCAGTTCCAAGTGTTGATGGCTCTGCTGGAGACCCAGTGAGAGTGCTGTGTTGTGAGTGTGACAGTGTGTGTGTGTCTGTGTGTGTGTGTGTGTGTTTGGGGGAACCCCACAGTGTATGCTTCTAAGAAAAAGTCGATGGGTGTTTGTGTGTGTTTCTTGTGTATGTGTGTGTCGGGACCACGTATGAGAGTATTTTGTGGCAGTTCCAAGCGCCAGAGTGAATGCTGTGTTGTGAGTGTGGCAGTGTGTGTTTCTGTGTGTGTTTGTGTTGGCGGGAAAACATTGTGTATGCCTGTAAGAATAAGTCGATGGATGTTTGTGTGAGTTTCATGTGTATGTGTGTGTCGCGACCACATTTGTCAATATTTTAAGGCAGTTCCAAGTGTTGATGGTTCTGCTGGATACCCATTGTGAGTGCTGTGTTGTAAGTGTGACTGTGTGTGTGTGTTCAAGGGAAACCGTTGTGTATGCCTGTAAGAAAAAGTCGATGGGTGTTTGTGTGCGTTTCTTGTGTATGTGTGTGTCGGGAAAACGTTTGGGAGTATGTTAGGGCAGTTCCAAGTGTTGATGGCTCTGCCGAGGACCAGTGTGAGTGCTGTGTTGCGAGTGTGACAGTGTGTGTGTGTGTGTGTGTGTGTTTTCGGGTAACCATTGTGTATGCCTGTATGAAAAAGTCGATGGGTGTATTTGTGTGTTCTTGCGTATTGTGTTTCAGATCCACATTTGTGAGTGTGTGAGGGCAGTTCCAAGTCTTCATGAGTTTGCAGGATATCCAGTGTGAGTGTGTGTTGTGAGTGTGACAGTGTGTGTGCGTGTCTGTGTGTGTGTTTGCAGGAAACCAGTCTGTATGCCTATAAGAAAAATTCGATGGGTGTTTGTGTGTGTTTTTTCTGTATGTGTGTGTCGGGACCACATTTGTGAATATGTTAGGGCAGTTCCAAGTGTTGATGGCTCTGCTGGAGACCCAGTGAGAGTGCTGTGTTGTGAGTGTGATAGTGTGTGTGTGTCTGTGTGTGTGTGTGTGTTTGCGGGAACCCCACAGTGTATGCTTCTAAGAAAAAGTCGATGGGTGTTTGTGTGTGTTTCTTGTGTATGTGTGTGTCGAGACCACGTATGTGAGTATGTTGTGGCAGTTCCAAGCGCCAGTGTGAATGCTGTGTTGTGAGTGTGGCAGTGTGTGTTTCTGTGTGTGTTTGTGTTGGCGGGAAAACATTGTGTATGCCTGTAAGAATAAGTCGATGGATGTTTGTGTGAGTTTCATGTGTATGTGTGTGTCGCGACCACATTTGTCAATATTTTAAGGCAGTTCCAAGTGTTGATGGTTCTGCTGGATACCCATTGTGAGTGCTGTGTTGTAAGTGTGACTGTGTGTGTGTGTGTTCACGGGAAACCGTTGTGTATGCCTGTAAGAAAAAGTCGATGGGTGTTTGTGTGTGATTCTTGTGTATGTGTGTGTCGGTGAAACGTTTGTGAGTATGTTAGGGCAGTTCCAAGTGTTGATGGCTCTGCCGAGGTCCAGTGTGCGTACTGTGCTGTTAGTGTGACAGTGTGTGTGTGTGTGTGTGTGTGTGTGTTTGGGGAAACCCCACTCTGTCTCCCTGTAACAAAATGTTGATGGGTGTTTGTGTGTGTTTCTTCTGTATGTGTGTGTCGGGACCACGTTTGTTTGTATGTTAGGGCAGATTCAAGTGCCAGTGTGAATGCTGTGTTGTGAGTGTGATAGTGTGTGTGTGTGTGTGTGTTTGCGGAAACCATTGTGCATGACTGTAAGTAAAAGTCCATGGGAGTTTGTGTGTGTTTCTTGTGTATGTGTGTGTCGGGACCACGTTTGTGAGTATGTTAGGGCAGTTCCAACTGTTGATGGCTATGCCGGGGACCCAGTGTGAGTGCTGTGTTGTGCGTGTGATAGTGTCTGTGTGTGTGTGTGTGTGTGTTTTGCTGGATACCATTGTGTATGTCTGTAAGAAAAAGTCGTAGGGTGTTTTTGTGTGTTTCTTCTGCATGTGTGTTTCGGGACCACGTTTGTGAATATGTTAAGGTAATTCCAAGTGTTCATGGCTCTGCTGGAGATCCAATGTGAGTGCTCTGTCGTGAGTGTGCCTTTTGTGTGTGTGTGTGTGTGTGTGTGTGTGTGTTTGCAGGAAACCATTGTGTATGCCTGCAAGAAAAAGTCGATGGGTGTTTGTGTGTGTTATTTGTATATGTGTGTGTCAGGACCATGTTTGTGATTATGTTAAAGCAGTTCCAAGTGTTGACGGCTGTGTTGGAGACCCAGTGTGAGTGCTGTGTTGTGAGTGTGATAGTGTGTGTGTGTCTGTGTGTGTTTCCGAACCCCCTGTGTACGCCTGTAAGAAAAATTCCATGGGTGTTTGTGTGTGTTTCTTGTGTATGCGTGTGTCAGGAAAACGTTTGTGAGTATGTTAGGGCAGTTCCAAGTGTTGATGGCTCTGCCGAGGCCCAGTGTGAGTGCTGTGTTGCGAGTGTGACAGTGTGTGTGTGTGTGTGTGTGTGTGTTTTCGGGTTACCATTGTGTATGCCTGTATGAAAAAGTCGATGGGTGTATTTGTGTGTTCTTGCGTATTGTGTTTCAGATCCACATTTGTGAGTGTGTGAGGGCAGTTCCAAGTGTTCATGAGTTTGCTGGATATCCAGTGTGAGTGTGTGTTGTGAGTGTGACAGTGTGTGTGCGTGTCTGTGTGTGTGTTTGCAGGAAACCAGTCTGTATGCCTATAAGAAAAATTCGATGGGTGTTTGTGTGTGTTTCTTCTGTATGTGTGTGTCGGGACCACATTTGTGAATATGTTAGGGCAGTTCCAAGTGTTGATGGCTCTGCTGGAGACCCAGTGAGAGTGCTGTGTTGTGAGTGTGACAGTGTGTGTGTGTCTGTGTGTGTGTGTGTGTGTGTTTGGGGGAACCCCACAGTGTATGCTTCTAAGAAAAAGTCGATGGGTGTTTGTGTGTGTTTCTTGTGTATGTGTGTGTCGGGACCACGTATGAGAGTATTTTGTGGCAGTTCCAAGCGCCAGAGTGAATGCTGTGTTGTGAGTGTGGCAGTGTGTGTTTCTGTGTGTGTTTGTGTTGGCGGGAAAACATTGTGTATGCCTGTAAGAATAAGTCGATGGATGTTTGTGTGAGTTTCATGTGTATGTGTGTGTCGCGACCACATTTGTCAATATTTTAAGGCAGTTCCAAGTGTTGATGGTTCTGCTGGATACCCATTGTGAGTGGTGTGTTGTAAGTGTGACTGTGTGTGTGTGTTCAAGGGAAACCGTTGTGTATGCCTGTAAGAAAAAGTCGATGGGTGTTTGTGTGCGTTTCTTGTGTATGTGTGTGTCGGGAAAACGTTTGGGAGTATGTTAGGGCAGTTCCAAGTGTTGATGGCTCTGCCGAGGCCCAGTGTGAGTGCTGTGTTGCGAGTGTGACAGTGTGTGTGTGTGTGTGTGTGTGTGTTTTCGGGTAACCATTGTGTATGCCTGTATGAAAAAGTCGATGGGTGTATTTGTGTGTTCTTGCGTATTGTGTTTCAGATCCACATTTGTGAGTGTGTGAGGGCAGTTCCAAGTCTTCATGAGTTTGCAGGATATCCAGTGTGAGTGTGTGTTGTGAGTGTGACAGTGTGTGTGCGTGTCTGTGTGTGTGTTTGCAGGAAACCAGTCTGTATGCCTATAAGAAAAATTCGATGGGTGTTTGTGTGTGTTTTTTCTGTATGTGTGTGTCGGGACCACATTTGTGAATATGTTAGGGCAGTTCCAAGTGTTGATGGCTCTGCTGGAGACCCAGTGAGAGTGCTGTGTTGTGAGTGTGATAGTGTGTGTGTGTCTGTGTGTGTGTGTGTGTTTGCGGGAACCCCACAGTGTATGCTTCTAAGAAAAAGTCGATGGGTGTTTGTGTGTGTTTCTTGTGTATGTGTGTGTCGAGACCACGTATGTGAGTATGTTGTGGCAGTTCCAAGCGCCAGTGTGAATGCTGTGTTGTGAGTGTGGCAGTGTGTGTTTCTGTGTGTGTTTGTGTTGGCGGGAAAACATTGTGTATGCCTGTAAGAATAAGTCGATGGATGTTTGTGTGAGTTTCATGTGTATGTGTGTGTCGCGACCACATTTGTCAATATTTTAAGGCAGTTCCAAGTGTTGATGGTTCTGCTGGATACCCATTGTGAGTGCTGTGTTGTAAGTGTGACTGTGTGTGTGTGTGTTCACGGGAAACCGTTGTGTATGCCTGTAAGAAAAAGTCGATGGGTGTTTGTGTGTGATTCTTGTGTATGTGTGTGTCGGTGAAACGTTTGTGAGTATGTTAGGGCAGTTCCAAGTGTTGATGGCTCTGCCGAGGTCCAGTGTGCGTACTGTGCTGTTAGTGTGACAGTGTGTGTGTGTGTGTGTGTGTGTGTGTGTTTGGGGAAACCCCACTCTGTCTCCCTGTAACAAAATGTTGATGGGTGTTTGTGTGTGTTTCTTCTGTATGTGTGTGTCGGGACCACGTTTGTTTGTATGTTAGGGCAGATTCAAGTGCCAGTGTGAATGCTGTGTTGTGAGTGTGATAGTGTGTGTGTGTGTGTGTGTTTGCGGAAACCATTGTGCATGACTGTAAGTAAAAGTCCATGGGAGTTTGTGTGTGTTTCTTGTGTATGTGTGTGTCGGGACCACGTTTGTGAGTATGTTAGGGCAGTTCCAACTGTTGATGGCTATGCCGGGGACCCAGTGTGAGTGCTGTGTTGTGCGTGTGATAGTGTCTGTGTGTGTGTGTGTGTGTGTTTTGCTGGATACCATTGTGTATGTCTGTAAGAAAAAGTCGTAGGGTGTTTTTGTGTGTTTCTTCTGCATGTGTGTTTCGGGACCACGTTTGTGAATATGTTAAGGTAATTCCAAGTGTTCATGGCTCTGCTGGAGATCCAATGTGAGTGCTCTGTCGTGAGTGTGCCTTTTGTGTGTGTGTGTGTGTGTGTGTGTGTGTGTTTGCAGGAAACCATTGTGTATGCCTGCAAGAAAAAGTCGATGGGTGTTTGTGTGTGTTATTTGTATATGTGTGTGTCAGGACCATGTTTGTGATTATGTTAAAGCAGTTCCAAGTGTTGACGGCTGTGTTGGAGACCCAGTGTGAGTGCTGTGTTGTGAGTGTGATAGTGTGTGTGTGTCTGTGTGTGTTTCCGAACCCCCTGTGTACGCCTGTAAGAAAAATTCCATGGGTGTTTGTGTGTGTTTCTTGTGTATGCGTGTGTCAGGAAAACGTTTGTGAGTATGTTAGGGCAGTTCCAAGTGTTGATGGCTCTGCCGAGGCCCAGTGTGAGTGCTGTGTTGCGAGTGTGACAGTGTGTGTGTGTGTGTGTGTGTGTGTTTTCGGGTTACCATTGTGTATGCCTGTATGAAAAAGTCGATGGGTGTATTTGTGTGTTCTTGCGTATTGTGTTTCAGATCCACATTTGTGAGTGTGTGAGGGCAGTTCCAAGTGTTCATGAGTTTGCTGGATATCCAGTGTGAGTGTGTGTTGTGAGTGTGACAGTGTGTGTGCGTGTCTGTGTGTGTGTTTGCAGGAAACCAGTCTGTATGCCTATAAGAAAAATTCGATGGGTGTTTGTGTGTGTTTCTTCTGTATGTGTGTGTCGGGACCACATTTGTGAATATGTTAGGGCAGTTCCAAGTGTTGATGGCTCTGCTGGAGACCCAGTGAGAGTGCTGTGTTGTGAGTGTGACAGTGTGTGTGTGTCTGTGTGTGTGTGTGTGTGTGTTTGGGGGAACCCCACAGTGTATGCTTCTAAGAAAAAGTCGATGGGTGTTTGTGTGTGTTTCTTGTGTATGTGTGTGTCGGGACCACGTATGAGAGTATTTTGTGGCAGTTCCAAGCGCCAGAGTGAATGCTGTGTTGTGAGTGTGGCAGTGTGTGTTTCTGTGTGTGTTTGTGTTGGCGGGAAAACATTGTGTATGCCTGTAAGAATAAGTCGATGGATGTTTGTGTGAGTTTCATGTGTATGTGTGTGTCGCGACCACATTTGTCAATATTTTAAGGCAGTTCCAAGTGTTGATGGTTCTGCTGGATACCCATTGTGAGTGGTGTGTTGTAAGTGTGACTGTGTGTGTGTGTTCAAGGGAAACCGTTGTGTATGCCTGTAAGAAAAAGTCGATGGGTGTTTGTGTGCGTTTCTTGTGTATGTGTGTGTCGGGAAAACGTTTGGGAGTATGTTAGGGCAGTTCCAAGTGTTGATGGCTCTGCCGAGGCCCAGTGTGAGTGCTGTGTTGCGAGTGTGACAGTGTGTGTGTGTGTGTGTGTGTGTGTTTTCGGGTAACCATTGTGTATGCCTGTATGAAAAAGTCGATGGGTGTATTTGTGTGTTCTTGCGTATTGTGTTTCAGATCCACATTTGTGAGTGTGTGAGGGCAGTTCCAAGTCCTCATGAGTTTGCAGGATATCCAGTGTGAGTGTGTGTTGTGAGTGTGACAGTGTGTGTGCGTGTCTGTGTGTGTGTTTGCAGGAAACCAGTCTGTATGCCTATAAGAAAAATTCGATGGGTGTTTGTGTGTGTTTTTTCTGTATGTGTGTGTCGGGACCACATTTGTGAATATGTTAGGGCAGTTCCAAGTGTTGATGGCTCTGCTGGAGACCCAGTGAGAGTGCTGTGTTGTGAGTGTGATAGTGTGTGTGTGTCTGTGTGTGTGTGTGTGTTTGCGGGAACCCCACAGTGTATGCTTCTAAGAAAAAGTCGATGGGTGTTTGTGTGTGTTTCTTGTGTATGTGTGTGTCGAGACCACGTATGTGAGTATGTTGTGGCAGTTCCAAGCGCCAGTGTGAATGCTGTGTTGTGAGTGTGGCAGTGTGTGTTTCTGTGTGTGTTTGTGTTGGCGGGAAAACATTGTGTATGCCTGTAAGAATAAGTCGATGGATGTTTGTGTGAGTTTCATGTGTATGTGTGTGTCGCGACCACATTTGTCAATATTTTAAGGCAGTTCCAAGTGTTGATGGTTCTGCTGGATACCCATTGTGAGTGCTGTGTTGTAAGTGTGACTGTGTGTGTGTGTGTTCACGGGAAACCGTTGTGTATGCCTGTAAGAAAAAGTCGATGGGTGTTTGTGTGTGATTCTTGTGTATGTGTGTGTCGGTGAAACGTTTGTGAGTATGTTAGGGCAGTTCCAAGTGTTGATGGCTCTGCCGAGGTCCAGTGTGCGTACTGTGCTGTTAGTGTGACAGTGTGTGTGTGTGTGTGTGTGTGTGTTTGGGGAAACCCCACTCTGTCTCCCTGTAACAAAATGTTGATGGGTGTTTGTGTGTGTTTCTTCTGTATGTGTGTGTCGGGACCACGTTTGTTTGTATGTTAGGGCAGATTCAAGTGCCAGTGTGAATGCTGTGTTGTGAGTGTGATAGTGTGTGTGTGTGTGTGTGTTTGCGGAAACCATTGTGCATGACTGTAAGTAAAAGTCCATGGGAGTTTGTGTGTGTTTCTTGTGTATGTGTGTGTCGGGACCACGTTTGTGAGTATGTTAGGGCAGTTCCAACTGTTGATGGCTATGCCGGGGACCCAGTGTGAGTGCTGTGTTGTGCGTGTGATAGTGTCTGTGTGTGTGTGTGTGTGTGTTTTGCTGGATACCATTGTGTATGTCTGTAAGAAAAAGTCGTAGGGTGTTTTTGTGTGTTTCTTCTGCATGTGTGTTTCGGGACCACGTTTGTGAATATGTTAAGGTAATTCCAAGTGTTCATGGCTCTGCTGGAGATCCAATGTGAGTGCTCTGTCGTGAGTGTGCCTTTTGTGTGTGTGTGTGTGTGTGTGTGTGTGTGTTTGCAGGAAACCATTGTGTATGCCTGCAAGAAAAAGTCGATGGGTGTTTGTGTGTGTTATTTGTATATGTGTGTGTCAGGACCATGTTTGTGATTATGTTAAAGCAGTTCCAAGTGTTGACGGCTGTGTTGGAGACCCAGTGTGAGTGCTGTGTTGTGAGTGTGATAGTGTGTGTGTGTCTGTGTGTGTTTCCGAACCCCCTGTGTACGCCTGTAAGAAAAATTCCATGGGTGTTTGTGTGTGTTTCTTGTGTATGCGTGTGTCAGGAAAACGTTTGTGAGTATGTTAGGGCAGTTCCAAGTGTTGATGGCTCTGCCGAGGCCCAGTGTGAGTGCTGTGTTGCGAGTGTGACAGTGTGTGTGTGTGTGTGTGTGTGTGTTTTCGGGTTACCATTGTGTATGCCTGTATGAAAAAGTCGATGGGTGTATTTGTGTGTTCTTGCGTATTGTGTTTCAGATCCACATTTGTGAGTGTGTGAGGGCAGTTCCAAGTGTTCATGAGTTTGCTGGATATCCAGTGTGAGTGTGTGTTGTGAGTGTGACAGTGTGTGTGCGTGTCTGTGTGTGTGTTTGCAGGAAACCAGTCTGTATGCCTATAAGAAAAATTCGATGGGTGTTTGTGTGTGTTTCTTCTGTATGTGTGTGTCGGGACCACATTTGTGAATATGTTAGGGCAGTTCCAAGTGTTGATGGCTCTGCTGGAGACCCAGTGAGAGTGCTGTGTTGTGAGTGTGACAGTGTGTGTGTGTCTGTGTGTGTGTGTGTGTGTGTTTGGGGGAACCCCACAGTGTATGCTTCTAAGAAAAAGTCGATGGGTGTTTGTGTGTGTTTCTTGTGTATGTGTGTGTCGGGACCACGTATGAGAGTATTTTGTGGCAGTTCCAAGCGCCAGAGTGAATGCTGTGTTGTGAGTGTGGCAGTGTGTGTTTCTGTGTGTGTTTGTGTTGGCGGGAAAACATTGTGTATGCCTGTAAGAATAAGTCGATGGATGTTTGTGTGAGTTTCATGTGTATGTGTGTGTCGCGACCACATTTGTCAATATTTTAAGGCAGTTCCAAGTGTTGATGGTTCTGCTGGATACCCATTGTGAGTGGTGTGTTGTAAGTGTGACTGTGTGTGTGTGTGTTCAAGGGAAACCGTTGTGTATGCCTGTAAGAAAAAGTCGATGGGTGTTTGTGTGCGTTTCTTGTGTATGTGTGTGTCGGGAAAACGTTTGGGAGTATGTTAGGGCAGTTCCAAGTGTTGATGGCTCTGCCGAGGACCAGTGTGAGTGCTGTGTTGCGAGTGTGACAGTGTGTGTGTGTGTGTGTGTGCTGTTTTCGGGTAACCATTGTGTATGCCTGTATGAAAAAGTCGATGGGTGTATTTGTGTGTTCTTGCGTATTGTGTTTCAGATCCACATTTGTGAGTGTGTGAGGGCAGTTCCAAGTCTTCATGAGTTTGCAGGATATCCAGTGTGAGTGTGTGTTGTGAGTGTGACAGTGTGTGTGCGTGTCTGTGTGTGTGTTTGCAGGAAACCAGTCTGTATGCCTATAAGAAAAATTCGATGGGTGTTTGTGTGTGTTTTTTCTGTATGTGTGTGTCGGGACCACATTTGTGAATATGTTAGGGCAGTTCCAAGTGTTGATGGCTCTGCTGGAGACCCAGTGAGAGTGCTGTGTTGTGAGTGTGATAGTGTGTGTGTGTCTGTGTGTGTGTGTGTGTGTTTGGGGGAACCCCACAGTGTATGCTTCTAAGAAAAAGTCGATGGGTGTTTGTGTGTGTTTCTTGTGTATGTGTGTGTCGAGACCACGTATGTGAGTATGTTGTGGCAGTTCCAAGCGCCAGTGTGAATGCTGTGTTGTGAGTGTGGCAGTGTGTGTTTCTGTGTGTGTTTGTGTTGGCGGGAAAACATTGTGTATGCCTGTAAGAATAAGTCGATGGATGTTTGTGTGAGTTTCATGTGTATGTGTGTGTCGCGACCACATTTGTCAATATTTTAAGGCAGTTCCAAGTGTTGATGGTTCTGCTGGATACCCATTGTGAGTGGTGTGTTGTAAGTGTGACTGTGTGTGTGTGTGTTCAAGGGAAACCGTTGTGTATGCCTGTAAGAAAAAGTCGATGGGTGTTTGTGTGCGTTTCTTGTGTATGTGTGTGTCGGGAAAACGTTTGGGAGTATGTTAGGGCAGTTCCAAGTGTTGATGGCTCTGCCGAGGACCAGTGTGAGTGCTGTGTTGCGAGTGTGACAGTGTGTGTGTGTGTGTGTGTGTGTGTGTGTTTTCGGGTAACCATTGTGTATGCCTGTATGAAAAAGTCGATGGGTGTATTTGTGTGTTCTTGCGTATTGTGTTTCAGATCCACATTTGTGAGTGTGTGAGGGCAGTTCCAAGTCTTCATGAGTTTGCAGGATATCCAGTGTGAGTGTGTGTTGTGAGTGTGACAGTGTGTGTGCGTGTCTGTGTGTGTGTTTGCAGGAAACCAGTCTGTATGCCTATAAGAAAAATTCGATGGGTGTTTGTGTGTGTTTTTTCTGTATGTGTGTGTCGGGACCACATTTGTGAATATGTTAGGGCAGTTCCAAGTGTTGATGGCTCTGCTGGAGACCCAGTGAGAGTGCTGTGTTGTGAGTGTGATAGTGTGTGTGTCTGTGTGTGTGTGTGTGTGTGTGTTTGGGGGAACCCCACAGTGTATGCTTCTAAGAAAAAGTCGATGGGTGTTTGTGTGTGTTTCTTGTGTATGTGTGTGTCGAGACCACGTATGTGAGTATGTTGTGGCAGTTCCAAGCGCCAGTGTGAATGCTGTGTTGTGAGTGTGGCAGTGTGTGTTTCTGTGTGTGTTTGTGTTGGCGGGAAAACATTGTGTATGCCTGTAAGAATAAGTCGATGGATGTTTGTGTGAGTTTCATGTGTATGTGTGTGTCGCGACCACATTTGTCAATATTTTAAGGCAGTTCCAAGTGTTGATGGTTCTGCTGGATACCCATTGTGAGTGCTGTGTTGTAAGTGTGACTGTGTGTGTGTGTGTTCACGGGAAACCGTTGTGTATGCCTGTAAGAAAAAGTCGATGGGTGTTTGTGTGTGATTCTTGTGTATGTGTGTGTCGGTGAAACGTTTGTGAGTATGTTAGGGCAGTTCCAAGTGTTGATGGCTCTGCCGAGGTCCAGTGTGCGTACTGTGCTGTTAGTGTGACAGTGTGTGTGTGTGTGTGTGTGTGTGTGTTTGGGGAAACCCCACTCTGTCTCCCTGTAACAAAATGTTGATGGGTGTTTGTGTGTGTTTCTTCTGTATGTGTGTGTCGGGACCACGTTTGTTTGTATGTTAGGGCAGATTCAAGTGCCAGTGTGAATGCTGTGTTGTGAGTGTGATAGTGTGTGTGTGTGTGTGTTTGCGGAAACCATTGTGCATGACTGTAAGTAAAAGTCAATGGGAGTTTGTGTGTGTTTCTTGTGTATGTGTGTGTCGGGACCACGTTTGTGAGTATGTTAGGGCAGTTCCAACTGTTGATGGCTATGCCGGGGACCCAGTGTGAGTGCTGTGTTGTGCGTGTGATAGTGTCTGTGTGTGTGTGTGTGTTTTGCTGGATACCATTGTGTATGTCTGTAAGAAAAAGTCGTAGGGTGTTTTTGTGTGTTTCTTCTGCATGTGTGTTTCGGGACCACGTTTGTGAATATGTTAAGGTAATTCCAAGTGTTCATGGCTCTGCTGGAGATCCAATGTGAGTGCTCTGTCGTGAGTGTGCCTTTTGTGTGTGTGTGTGTGTGTGTGTGTGTTTGCAGGAAACCATTGTGTATGCCTGCAAGAAAAAGTCGATGGGTGTTTGTGTGTGTTATTTGTATATGTGTGTGTCAGGACCATGTTTGTGATTATGTTAAAGCAGTTCCAAGTGTTGACGGCTGTGTTGGAGACCCAGTGTGAGTGCTGTGTTGTGAGTGTGATAGTGTGTGTGTGTCTGTGTGTGTTTCCGAACCCCCTGTGTACGCCTGTAAGAAAAATTCCATGGGTGTTTGTGTGTGTTTCTTGTGTATGCGTGTGTCAGGAAAACGTTTGTGAGTATGTTAGGGCAGTTCCAAGTGTTGATGGCTCTGCCGAGGCCCAGTGTGAGTGCTGTGTTGCGAGTGTGACAGTGTGTGTGTGTGTGTGTGTGTGTGTGTTTTCGGGTTACCATTGTGTATGCCTGTATGAAAAAGTCGATGGGTGTATTTGTGTGTTCTTGCGTATTGTGTTTCAGATCCACATTTGTGAGTGTGTGAGGGCAGTTCCAAGTGTTCATGAGTTTGCTGGATATCCAGTGTGAGTGTGTGTTGTGAGTGTGACAGTGTGTGTGCGTGTCTGTGTGTGTGTTTGCAGGAAACCAGTCTGTATGCCTATAAGAAAAATTCGATGGGTGTTTGTGTGTGTTTCTTCTGTATGTGTGTGTCGGGACCACATTTGTGAATATGTTAGGGCAGTTCCAAGTGTTGATGGCTCTGCTGGAGACCCAGTGAGAGTGCTGTGTTGTGAGTGTGACAGTGTGTGTGTGTCTGTGTGTGTGTGTGTGTTTGGGGGAACCCCACAGTGTATGCTTCTAAGAAAAAGTCGATGGGTGTTTGTGTGTGTTTCTTGTGTATGTGTGTGTCGGGACCACGTATGAGAGTATTTTGTGGCAGTTCCAAGCGCCAGAGTGAATGCTGTGTTGTGAGTGTGGCAGTGTGTGTTTCTGTGTGTGTTTGTGTTGGCGGGAAAACATTGTGTATGCCTGTAAGAATAAGTCGATGGATGTTTGTGTGAGTTTCATGTGTATGTGTGTGTCGCGACCACATTTGTCAATATTTTAAGGCAGTTCCAAGTGTTGATGGTTCTGCTGGATACCCATTGTGAGTGGTGTGTTGTAAGTGTGACTGTGTGTGTGTGTGTTCAAGGGAAACCGTTGTGTATGCCTGTAAGAAAAAGTCGATGGGTGTTTGTGTGCGTTTCTTGTGTATGTGTGTGTCGGGAAAACGTTTGGGAGTATGTTAGGGCAGTTCCAAGTGTTGATGGCTCTGCCGAGGACCAGTGTGAGTGCTGTGTTGCGAGTGTGACAGTGTGTGTGTGTGTGTGTGTGTTGTTTTCGGGTAACCATTGTGTATGCCTGTATGAAAAAGTCGATGGGTGTATTTGTGTGTTCTTGCGTATTGTGTTTCAGATCCACATTTGTGAGTGTGTGAGGGCAGTTCCAAGTCTTCATGAGTTTGCAGGATATCCAGTGTGAGTGTGTGTTGTGAGTGTGACAGTGTGTGTGCGTGTCTGTGTGTGTGTTTGCAGGAAACCAGTCTGTATGCCTATAAGAAAAATTCGATGGGTGTTTGTGTGTGTTTTTTCTGTATGTGTGTGTCGGGACCACATTTGTGAATATGTTAGGGCAGTTCCAAGTGTTGATGGCTCTGCTGGAGACCCAGTGAGAGTGCTGTGTTGTGAGTGTGATAGTGTGTGTGTGTCTGTGTGTGTGTGTGTGTGTTTGGGGGAACCCCACAGTGTATGCTTCTAAGAAAAAGTCGATGGGTGTTTGTGTGTGTTTCTTGTGTATGTGTGTGTCGAGACCACGTATGTGAGTATGTTGTGGCAGTTCCAAGTGCCAGTGTGAATGCTGTGTTGTGAGTGTGGCAGTGTGTGTTTCTGTGTGTGTTTGTGTTGGCGGGAAAACATTGTGTATGCCTGTAAGAATAAGTCGATGGATGTTTGTGTGAGTTTCATGTGTATGTGTGTGTCGCGACCACATTTGTCAATATTTTAAGGCAGTTCCAAGTGTTGATGGTTCTGCTGGATACCCATTGTGAGTGCTGTGTTGTAAGTGTGACTGTGTGTGTGTGTGTTCACGGGAAACCGTTGTGTATGCCTGTAAGAAAAAGTCGATGGGTGTTTGTGTGTGATTCTTGTGTATGTGTGTGTCGGTGAAACGTTTGTGAGTATGTTAGGGCAGTTCCAAGTGTTGATGGCTCTGCCGAGGTCCAGTGTGCGTACTGTGCTGTTAGTGTGACAGTGTGTGTGTGTGTGTGTGTGTGTGTTTGGGGAAACCCCACTCTGTCTCCCTGTAACAAAATGTTGATGGGTGTTTGTGTGTGTTTCTTCTGTATGTGTGTGTCGGGACCACGTTTGTTTGTATGTTAGGGCAGATTCAAGTGCCAGTGTGAATGCTGTGTTGTGAGTGTGATAGTGTGTGTGTGTGTGTGTTTGCGGAAACCATTGTGCATGACTGTAAGTAAAAGTCAATGGGAGTTTGTGTGTGTTTCTTGTGTATGTGTGTGTCGGGACCACGTTTGTGAGTATGTTAGGGCAGTTCCAACTGTTGATGGCTATGCCGGGGACCCAGTGTGAGAGCTGTGTTGTGCGTGTGATAGTGTCTGTGTGTGTGTGTGTGTTTTGCTGGATACCATTGTGTATGTCTGTAAGAAAAAGTCGTAGGGTGTTTTTGTGTGTTTCTTCTGCATGTGTGTTTCGGGACCACGTTTGTGAATATGTTAAGGTAATTCCAAGTGTTCATGGCTCTGCTGGAGATCCAATGTGAGTGCTCTGTCGTGAGTGTGCCTTTTGTGTGTGTGTGTGTGTGTGTGTGTGTGTTTGCAGGAAACCATTGTGTATGCCTGCAAGAAAAAGTCGATGGGTGTTTGTGTGTGTTATTTGTATATGTGTGTGTCAGGACCATGTTTGTGATTATGTTAAAGCAGTTCCAAGTGTTGACGGCTGTGTTGGAGACCCAGTGTGAGTGCTGTGTTGTGAGTGTGATAGTGTGTGTGTGTCTGTGTGTGTTTCCGAACCCCCTGTGTACGCCTGTAAGAAAAATTCCATGGGTGTTTGTGTGTGTTTCTTGTGTATGCGTGTGTCAGGAAAACGTTTGTGAGTATGTTAGGGCAGTTCCAAGTGTTGATGGCTCTGCCGAGGCCCAGTGTGAGTGCTGTGTTGCGAGTGTGACAGTGTGTGTGTGTGTGTGTGTGTGTGTGTTTTCGGGTTACCATTGTGTATGCCTGTATGAAAAAGTCGATGGGTGTATTTGTGTGTTCTTGCGTATTGTGTTTCAGATCCACATTTGTGAGTGTGTGAGGGCAGTTCCAAGTGTTCATGAGTTTGCTGGATATCCAGTGTGAGTGTGTGTTGTGAGTGTGACAGTGTGTGTGCGTGTCTGTGTGTGTGTTTGCAGGAAACCAGTCTGTATGCCTATAAGAAAAATTCGATGGGTGTTTGTGTGTGTTTCTTCTGTATGTGTGTGTCGGGACCACATTTGTGAATATGTTAGGGCAGTTCCAAGTGTTGATGGCTCTGCTGGAGACCCAGTGAGAGTGCTGTGTTGTGAGTGTGACAGTGTGTGTGTGTCTGTGTGTGTGTGTGTGTTTGGGGGAACCCCACAGTGTATGCTTCTAAGAAAAAGTCGATGGGTGTTTGTGTGTGTTTCTTGTGTATGTGTGTGTCGGAACCACGTATGAGAGTATTTTGTGGCAGTTCCAAGCGCCAGAGTGAATGCTGTGTTGTGAGTGTGGCAGTGTGTGTTTCTGTGTGTGTTTGTGTTGGCGGGAAAACATTGTGTATGCCTGTAAGAATAAGTCGATGGATGTTTGTGTGAGTTTCATGTGTATGTGTGTGTCGCAACCACATTTGTCAATATTTTAAGGCAGTTCCAAGTGTTGATGGTTCTGCTGGATACCCATTGTGAGTGGTGTGTTGTAAGTGTGACTGTGTGTGTGTGTGTTCAAGGGAAACCGTTGTGTATGCCTGTAAGAAAAAGTCGATGGGTGTTTGTGTGCGTTTCTTGTGTATGTGTGTGTCGGGAAAACGTTTGGGAGTATGTCAGGGCAGTTCCAAGTGTTGATGGCTCTGCCGAGGACCAGTGTGAGTGCTGTGTTGCGAGTGTGACTGTGTGTGTGTGTGTGTGTGTGTGTGTGTTTTCGGGTAACCATTGTGTATGCCTGTATGAAAAAGTCGATGGGTGTATTTGTGTGTTCTTGCGTATTGTGTTTCAGATCCACATTTGTGAGTGTGTGAGGGCAGTTCCAAGTCTTCATGAGTTTGCAGGATATCCAGTGTGAGTGTGTGTTGTGAGTGTGACAGTGTGTGTGCGTGTCTGTGTGTGTGTTTGCAGGAAACCAGTCTGTATGCCTATAAGAAAAATTCGATGGGTGTTTGTGTGTGTTTTTTCTGTATGTGTGTGTCGGGACCACATTTGTGAATATGTTAGGGCAGTTCCAAGTGTTGATGGCTCTGCTGGAGACCCAGTGAGAGTGCTGTGTTGTGAGTGTGATAGTGTGTGTGTCTGTGTGTGTGTGTGTGTGTTTGGGGGAACCCCACAGTGTATGCTTCTAAGAAAAAGTCGATGGGTGTTTGTGTGTGTTTCTTGTGTATGTGTGTGTCGAGACCACGTATGTGAGTATGTTGTGGCAGTTCCAAGTGCCAGTGTGAATGCTGTGTTGTGAGTGTGGCAGTGTGTGTTTCTGTGTGTGTTTGTGTTGGCGGGAAAACATTGTGTATGCCTGTAAGAATAAGTCGATGGATGTTTGTGTGAGTTTCATGTGTATGTGTGTGTCGCGACCACATTTGTCAATATTTTAAGGCAGTTCCAAGTGTTGATGGTTCTGCTGGATACCCATTGTGAGTGCTGTGTTGTAAGTGTGACTGTGTGTGTGTGTGTTCACGGGAAACCGTTGTGTATGCCTGTAAGAAAAAGTCGATGGGTGTTTGTGTGTGATTCTTGTGTATGTGTGTGTCGGTGAAACGTTTGTGAGTATGTTAGGGCAGTTCCAAGTGTTGATGGCTCTGCCGAGGTCCAGTGTGCGTACTGTGCTGTTAGTGTGACAGTGTGTGTGTGTGTGTGTGTGTGTGTTTGGGGAAACCCCACTCTGTCTCCCTGTAACAAAATGTTGATGGGTGTTTGTGTGTGTTTCTTCTGTATGTGTGTGTCGGGACCACGTTTGTTTGTATGTTAGGGCAGATTCAAGTGCCAGTGTGAATGCTGTGTTGTGAGTGTGATAGTGTGTGTGTGTGTGTGTTTGCGGAAACCATTGTGCATGACTGTAAGTAAAAGTCAATGGGAGTTTGTGTGTGTTTCTTGTGTATGTGTGTGTCGGGACCACGTTTGTGAGTATGTTAGGGCAGTTCCAACTGTTGATGGCTATGCCGGGGACCCAGTGTGAGAGCTGTGTTGTGCGTGTGATAGTGTCTGTGTGTGTGTGTGTGTTTTGCTGGATACCATTGTGTATGTCTGTAAGAAAAAGTCGTAGGGTGTTTTTGTGTGTTTCTTCTGCATGTGTGTTTCGGGACCACGTTTGTGAATATGTTAAGGTAATTCCAAGTGTTCATGGCTCTGCTGGAGATCCAATGTGAGTGCTCTGTCGTGAGTGTGCCTTTTGTGTGTGTGTGTGTGTGTGTGTGTGTGTTTGCAGGAAACCATTGTGTATGCCTGCAAGAAAAAGTCGATGGGTGTTTGTGTGTGTTATTTGTATATGTGTGTGTCAGGACCATGTTTGTGATTATGTTAAAGCAGTTCCAAGTGTTGACGGCTGTGTTGGAGACCCAGTGTGAGTGCTGTGTTGTGAGTGTGATAGTGTGTGTGTGTCTGTGTGTGTTTCCGAACCCCCTGTGTACGCCTGTAAGAAAAATTCCATGGGTGTTTGTGTGTGTTTCTTGTGTATGCGTGTGTCAGGAAAACGTTTGTGAGTATGTTAGGGCAGTTCCAAGTGTTGATGGCTCTGCCGAGGCCCAGTGTGAGTGCTGTGTTGCGAGTGTGACAGTGTGTGTGTGTGTGTGTGTGTGTGTGTTTTCGGGTTACCATTGTGTATGCCTGTATGAAAAAGTCGATGGGTGTATTTGTGTGTTCTTGCGTATTGTGTTTCAGATCCACATTTGTGAGTGTGTGAGGGCAGTTCCAAGTGTTCATGAGTTTGCTGGATATCCAGTGTGAGTGTGTGTTGTGAGTGTGACAGTGTGTGTGCGTGTCTGTGTGTGTGTTTGCAGGAAACCAGTCTGTATGCCTATAAGAAAAATTCGATGGGTGTTTGTGTGTGTTTCTTCTGTATGTGTGTGTCGGGACCACATTTGTGAATATGTTAGGGCAGTTCCAAGTGTTGATGGCTCTGCTGGAGACCCAGTGAGAGTGCTGTGTTGTGAGTGTGACAGTGTGTGTGTGTCTGTGTGTGTGTGTGTGTTTGGGGGAACCCCACAGTGTATGCTTCTAAGAAAAAGTCGATGGGTGTTTGTGTGTGTTTCTTGTGTATGTGTGTGTCGGAACCACGTATGAGAGTATTTTGTGGCAGTTCCAAGCGCCAGAGTGAATGCTGTGTTGTGAGTGTGGCAGTGTGTGTTTCTGTGTGTGTTTGTGTTGGCGGGAAAACATTGTGTATGCCTGTAAGAATAAGTCGATGGATGTTTGTGTGAGTTTCATGTGTATGTGTGTGTCGCAACCACATTTGTCAATATTTTAAGGCAGTTCCAAGTGTTGATGGTTCTGCTGGATACCCATTGTGAGTGGTGTGTTGTAAGTGTGACTGTGTGTGTGTGTGTTCAAGGGAAACCGTTGTGTATGCCTGTAAGAAAAAGTCGATGGGTGTTTGTGTGCGTTTCTTGTGTATGTGTGTGTCGGGAAAACGTTTGGGAGTATGTCAGGGCAGTTCCAAGTGTTGATGGCTCTGCCGAGGACCAGTGTGAGTGCTGTGTTGCGAGTGTGACTGTGTGTGTGTGTGTGTGTGTGTGTGTGTTTTCGGGTAACCATTGTGTATGCCTGTATGAAAAAGTCGATGGGTGTATTTGTGTGTTCTTGCGTATTGTGTTTCAGATCCACATTTGTGAGTGTGTGAGGGCAGTTCCAAGTCTTCATGAGTTTGCAGGATATCCAGTGTGAGTGTGTGTTGTGAGTGTGACAGTGTGTGTGCGTGTCTGTGTGTGTGTTTGCAGGAAACCAGTCTGTATGCCTATAAGAAAAATTCGATGGGTGTTTGTGTGTGTTTTTTCTGTATGTGTGTGTCGGGACCACATTTGTGAATATGTTAGGGCAGTTCCAAGTGTTGATGGCTCTGCTGGAGACCCAGTGAGAGTGCTGTGTTGTGAGTGTGATAGTGTGTGTGTCTGTGTGTGTGTGTGTGTGTTTGGGGGAACCCCACAGTGTATGCTTCTAAGAAAAAGTCGATGGGTGTTTGTGTGTGTTTCTTGTGTATGTGTGTGTCGAGACCACGTATGTGAGTATGTTGTGGCAGTTCCAAGCGCCAGTGTGAATGCTGTGTTGTGAGTGTGGCAGTGTGTGTTTCTGTGTGTGTTTGTGTTGGCGGGAAAACATTGTGTATGCCTGTAAGAATAAGTCGATGGATGTTTGTGTGAGTTTCATGTGTATGTGTGTGTCGCGACCACATTTGTCAATATTTTAAGGCAGTTCCAAGTGTTGATGGTTCTGCTGGATACCCATTGTGAGTGCTGTGTTGTAAGTGTGACTGTGTGTGTGTGTGTTCACGGGAAACCGTTGTGTATGCCTGTAAGAAAAAGTCGATGGGTGTTTGTGTGTGATTCTTGTGTATGTGTGTGTCGGTGAAACGTTTGTGAGTATGTTAGGGCAGTTCCAAGTGTTGATGGCTCTGCCGAGGTCCAGTGTGCGTACTGTGCTGTTAGTGTGACAGTGTGTGTGTGTGTGTGTGTGTGTGTGTTTGGGGAAACCCCACTCTGTCTCCCTGTAACAAAATGTTGATGGGTGTTTGTGTGTGTTTCTTCTGTATGTGTGTGTCGGGACCACGTTTGTTTGTATGTTAGGGCAGATTCAAGTGCCAGTGTGAATGCTGTGTTGTGAGTGTGATAGTGTGTGTGTGTGTGTGTTTGCGGAAACCATTGTGCATGACTGTAAGTAAAAGTCAATGGGAGTTTGTGTGTGTTTCTTGTGTATGTGTGTGTCGGGACCACGTTTGTGAGTATGTTAGGGCAGTTCCAACTGTTGATGGCTATGCCGGGGACCCAGTGTGAGTGCTGTGTTGTGCGTGTGATAGTGTCTGTGTGTGTGTGTGTGTTTTGCTGGATACCATTGTGTATGTCTGTAAGAAAAAGTCGTAGGGTGTTTTTGTGTGTTTCTTCTGCATGTGTGTTTCGGGACCACGTTTGTGAATATGTTAAGGTAATTCCAAGTGTTCATGGCTCTGCTGGAGATCCAATGTGAGTGCTCTGTCGTGAGTGTGCCTTTTGTGTGTGTGTGTGTGTGTGTGTGTGTGTTTGCAGGAAACCATTGTGTATGCCTGCAAGAAAAAGTCGATGGGTGTTTGTGTGTGTTATTTGTATATGTGTGTGTCAGGACCATGTTTGTGATTATGTTAAAGCAGTTCCAAGTGTTGACGGCTGTGTTGGAGACCCAGTGTGAGTGCTGTGTTGTGAGTGTGATAGTGTGTGTGTGTCTGTGTGTGTTTCCGAACCCCCTGTGTACGCCTGTAAGAAAAATTCCATGGGTGTTTGTGTGTGTTTCTTGTGTATGCGTGTGTCAGGAAAACGTTTGTGAGTATGTTAGGGCAGTTCCAAGTGTTGATGGCTCTGCCGAGGCCCAGTGTGAGTGCTGTGTTGCGAGTGTGACAGTGTGTGTGTGTGTGTGTGTGTGTGTGTGTTTTCGGGTTACCATTGTGTATGCCTGTATGAAAAAGTCGATGGGTGTATTTGTGTGTTCTTGCGTATTGTGTTTCAGATCCACATTTGTGAGTGTGTGAGGGCAGTTCCAAGTGTTCATGAGTTTGCTGGATATCCAGTGTGAGTGTGTGTTGTGAGTGTGACAGTGTGTGTGCGTGTCTGTGTGTGTGTTTGCAGGAAACCAGTCTGTATGCCTATAAGAAAAATTCGATGGGTGTTTGTGTGTGTTTCTTCTGTATGTGTGTGTCGGGACCACATTTGTGAATATGTTAGGGCAGTTCCAAGTGTTGATGGCTCTGCTGGAGACCCAGTGAGAGTGCTGTGTTGTGAGTGTGACAGTGTGTGTGTGTCTGTGTGTGTGTGTGTGTTTGGGGGAACCCCACAGTGTATGCTTCTAAGAAAAAGTCGATGGGTGTTTGTGTGTGTTTCTTGTGTATGTGTGTGTCGGAACCACGTATGAGAGTATTTTGTGGCAGTTCCAAGCGCCAGAGTGAATGCTGTGTTGTGAGTGTGGCAGTGTGTGTTTCTGTGTGTGTTTGTGTTGGCGGGAAAACATTGTGTATGCCTGTAAGAATAAGTCGATGGATGTTTGTGTGAGTTTCATGTGTATGTGTGTGTCGCAACCACATTTGTCAATATTTTAAGGCAGTTCCAAGTGTTGATGGTTCTGCTGGATACCCATTGTGAGTGGTGTGTTGTAAGTGTGACTGTGTGTGTGTGTGTTCAAGGGAAACCGTTGTGTATGCCTGTAAGAAAAAGTCGATGGGTGTTTGTGTGCGTTTCTTGTGTATGTGTGTGTCGGGAAAACGTTTGGGAGTATGTCAGGGCAGTTCCAAGTGTTGATGGCTCTGCCGAGGACCAGTGTGAGTGCTGTGTTGCGAGTGTGACTGTGTGTGTGTGTGTGTGTGTGTGTGTTTTCGGGTAACCATTGTGTATGCCTGTATGAAAAAGTCGATGGGTGTATTTGTGTGTTCTTGCGTATTGTGTTTCAGATCCACATTTGTGAGTGTGTGAGGGCAGTTCCAAGTCTTCATGAGTTTGCAGGATATCCAGTGTGAGTGTGTGTTGTGAGTGTGACAGTGTGTGTGCGTGTCTGTGTGTGTGTTTGCAGGAAACCAGTCTGTATGCCTATAAGAAAAATTCGATGGGTGTTTGTGTGTGTTTTTTCTGTATGTGTGTGTCGGGACCACATTTGTGAATATGTTAGGGCAGTTCCAAGTGTTGATGGCTCTGCTGGAGACCCAGTGAGAGTGCTGTGTTGTGAGTGTGATAGTGTGTGTGTCTGTGTGTGTGTGTGTGTGTTTGGGGGAACCCCACAGTGTATGCTTCTAAGAAAAAGTCGATGGGTGTTTGTGTGTGTTTCTTGTGTATGTGTGTGTCGAGACCACGTATGTGAGTATGTTGTGGCAGTTCCAAGCGCCAGTGTGAATGCTGTGTTGTGAGTGTGGCAGTGTGTGTTTCTGTGTGTGTTTGTGTTGGCGGGAAAACATTGTGTATGCCTGTAAGAATAAGTCGATGGATGTTTGTGTGAGTTTCATGTGTATGTGTGTGTCGCGACCACATTTGTCAATATTTTAAGGCAGTTCCAAGTGTTGATGGTTCTGCTGGATACCCATTGTGAGTGCTGTGTTGTAAGTGTGACTGTGTGTGTGTGTGTTCACGGGAAACCGTTGTGTATGCCTGTAAGAAAAAGTCGATGGGTGTTTGTGTGTGATTCTTGTGTATGTGTGTGTCGGTGAAACGTTTGTGAGTATGTTAGGGCAGTTCCAAGTGTTGATGGCTCTGCCGAGGTCCAGTGTGCGTACTGTGCTGTTAGTGTGACAGTGTGTGTGTGTGTGTGTGTGTGTGTGTTTGGGGAAACCCCACTCTGTCTCCCTGTAACAAAATGTTGATGGGTGTTTGTGTGTGTTTCTTCTGTATGTGTGTGTCGGGACCACGTTTGTTTGTATGTTAGGGCAGATTCAAGTGCCAGTGTGAATGCTGTGTTGTGAGTGTGATAGTGTGTGTGTGTGTGTGTTTGCGGAAACCATTGTGCATGACTGTAAGTAAAAGTCAATGGGAGTTTGTGTGTGTTTCTTGTGTATGTGTGTGTCGGGACCACGTTTGTGAGTATGTTAGGGCAGTTCCAACTGTTGATGGCTATGCCGGGGACCCAGTGTGAGTGCTGTGTTGTGCGTGTGATAGTGTCTGTGTGTGTGTGTGTGTTTTGCTGGATACCATTGTGTATGTCTGTAAGAAAAAGTCGTAGGGTGTTTTTGTGTGTTTCTTCTGCATGTGTGTTTCGGGACCACGTTTGTGAATATGTTAAGGTAATTCCAAGTGTTCATGGCTCTGCTGGAGATCCAATGTGAGTGCTCTGTCGTGAGTGTGCCTTTTGTGTGTGTGTGTGTGTGTGTGTGTGTTTGCAGGAAACCATTGTGTATGCCTGCAAGAAAAAGTCGATGGGTGTTTGTGTGTGTTATTTGTATATGTGTGTGTCAGGACCATGTTTGTGATTATGTTAAAGCAGTTCCAAGTGTTGACGGCTGTGTTGGAGACCCAGTGTGAGTGCTGTGTTGTGAGTGTGATAGTGTGTGTGTGTCTGTGTGTGTTTCCGAACCCCCTGTGTACGCCTGTAAGAAAAATTCCATGGGTGTTTGTGTGTGTTTCTTGTGTATGCGTGTGTCAGGAAAACGTTTGTGAGTATGTTAGGGCAGTTCCAAGTGTTGATGGCTCTGCCGAGGCCCAGTGTGAGTGCTGTGTTGCGAGTGTGACAGTGTGTGTGTGTGTGTGTGTGTTTTCGGGTTACCATTGTGTATGCCTGTATGAAAAAGTCGATGGGTGTATTTGTGTGTTCTTGCGTATTGTGTTTCAGATCCACATTTGTGAGTGTGTGAGGGCAGTTCCAAGTGTTCATGAGTTTGCTGGATATCCAGTGTGAGTGTGTGTTGTGAGTGTGACAGTGTGTGTGCGTGTCTGTGTGTGTGTTTGCAGGAAACCAGTCTGTATGCCTATAAGAAAAATTCGATGGGTGTTTGTGTGTGTTTCTTCTGTATGTGTGTGTCGGGACCACATTTGTGAATATGTTAGGGCAGTTCCAAGTGTTGATGGCTCTGCTGGAGACCCAGTGAGAGTGCTGTGTTGTGAGTGTGACAGTGTGTGTGTGTCTGTGTGTGTGTGTGTGTGTTTGGGGGAACCCCACAGTGTATGCTTCTAAGAAAAAGTCGATGGGTGTTTGTGTGTGTTTCTTGTGTATGTGTGTGTCGGGACCACGTATGAGAGTATTTTGTGGCAGTTCCAAGCGCCAGAGTGAATGCTGTGTTGTGAGTGTGGCAGTGTGTGTTTCTGTGTGTGTTTGTGTTGGCGGGAAAACATTGTGTATGCCTGTAAGAATAAGTCGATGGATGTTTGTGTGAGTTTCATGTGTATGTGTGTGTCGCGACCACATTTGTCAATATTTTAAGGCAGTTCCAAGTGTTGATGGTTCTGCTGGATACCCATTGTGAGTGGTGTGTTGTAAGTGTGACTGTGTGTGTGTGTGTTCAAGGGAAACCGTTGTGTATGCCTGTAAGAAAAAGTCGATGGGTGTTTGTGTGCGTTTCTTGTGTATGTGTGTGTCGGGAAAACGTTTGGGAGTATGTTAGGGCAGTTCCAAGTGTTGATGGCTCTGCCGAGGACCAGTGTGAGTGCTGTGTTGCGAGTGTGACAGTGTGTGTGTGTGTGTGTGTGTGTGTTTTCGGGTAACCATTGTGTATGCCTGTATGAAAAAGTCGATGGGTGTATTTGTGTGTTCTTGCGTATTGTGTTTCAGATCCACATTTGTGAGTGTGTGAGGGCAGTTCCAAGTCTTCATGAGTTTGCAGGATATCCAGTGTGAGTGTGTGTTGTGAGTGTGACAGTGTGTGTGCGTGTCTGTGTGTGTGTTTGCAGGAAACCAGTCTGTATGCCTATAAGAAAAATTCGATGGGTGTTTGTGTGTGTTTTTTCTGTATGTGTGTGTCGGGACCACATTTGTGAATATGTTAGGGCAGTTCCAAGTGTTGATGGCTCTGCTGGAGACCCAGTGAGAGTGCTGTGTTGTGAGTGTGATAGTGTGTGTGTGTCTGTGTGTGTGTGTGTGTGTTTGGGGGAACCCCACAGTGTATGCTTCTAAGAAAAAGTCGATGGGTGTTTGTGTGTGTTTCTTGTGTATGTGTGTGTCGAGACCACGTATGTGAGTATGTTGTGGCAGTTCCAAGTGCCAGTGTGAATGCTGTGTTGTGAGTGTGGCAGTGTGTGTTTCTGTGTGTGTTTGTGTTGGCGGGAAAACATTGTGTATGCCTGTAAGAATAAGTCGATGGATGTTTGTGTGAGTTTCATGTGTATGTGTGTGTCGCGACCACATTTGTCAATATTTTAAGGCAGTTCCAAGTGTTGATGGTTCTGCTGGATACCCATTGTGAGTGCTGTGTTGTAAGTGTGACTGTGTGTGTGTGTGTTCACGGGAAACCGTTGTGTATGCCTGTAAGAAAAAGTCGATGGGTGTTTGTGTGTGATTCTTGTGTATGTGTGTGTCGGTGAAACGTTTGTGAGTATGTTAGGGCAGTTCCAAGTGTTGATGGCTCTGCCGAGGTCCAGTGTGCGTACTGTGCTGTTAGTGTGACAGTGTGTGTGTGTGTGTGTGTGTGTGTTTGGGGAAACCCCACTCTGTCTCCCTGTAACAAAATGTTGATGGGTGTTTGTGTGTGTTTCTTCTGTATGTGTGTGTCGGGACCACGTTTGTTTGTATGTTAGGGCAGATTCAAGTGCCAGTGTGAATGCTGTGTTGTGAGTGTGATAGTGTGTGTGTGTGTGTGTTTGCGGAAACCATTGTGCATGACTGTAAGTAAAAGTCAATGGGAGTTTGTGTGTGTTTCTTGTGTATGTGTGTGTCGGGACCACGTTTGTGAGTATGTTAGGGCAGTTCCAACTGTTGATGGCTATGCCGGGGACCCAGTGTGAGTGCTGTGTTGTGCGTGTGATAGTGTCTGTGTGTGTGTGTGTGTTTTGCTGGATACCATTGTGTATGTCTGTAAGAAAAAGTCGTAGGGTGTTTTTGTGTGTTTCTTCTGCATGTGTGTTTCGGGACCACGTTTGTGAATATGTTAAGGTAATTCCAAGTGTTCATGGCTCTGCTGGAGATCCAATGTGAGTGCTCTGTCGTGAGTGTGCCTTTTGTGTGTGTGTGTGTGTGTGTGTGTGTGTTTGCAGGAAACCATTGTGTATGCCTGCAAGAAAAAGTCGATGGGTGTTTGTGTGTGTTATTTGTATATGTGTGTGTCAGGACCATGTTTGTGATTATGTTAAAGCAGTTCCAAGTGTTGACGGCTGTGTTGGAGACCCAGTGTGAGTGCTGTGTTGTGAGTGTGATAGTGTGTGTGTGTCTGTGTGTGTTTCCGAACCCCCTGTGTACGCCTGTAAGAAAAATTCCATGGGTGTTTGTGTGTGTTTCTTGTGTATGCGTGTGTCAGGAAAACGTTTGTGAGTATGTTAGGGCAGTTCCAAGTGTTGATGGCTCTGCCGAGGCCCAGTGTGAGTGCTGTGTTGCGAGTGTGACAGTGTGTGTGTGTGTGTGTGTGTGTGTGTGTTTTCGGGTTACCATTGTGTATGCCTGTATGAAAAAGTCGATGGGTGTATTTGTGTGTTCTTGCGTATTGTGTTTCAGATCCACATTTGTGAGTGTGTGAGGGCAGTTCCAAGTGTTCATGAGTTTGCTGGATATCCAGTGTGAGTGTGTGTTGTGAGTGTGACAGTGTGTGTGCGTGTCTGTGTGTGTGTTTGCAGGAAACCAGTCTGTATGCCTATAAGAAAAATTCGATGGGTGTTTGTGTGTGTTTCTTCTGTATGTGTGTGTCGGGACCACATTTGTGAATATGTTAGGGCAGTTCCAAGTGTTGATGGCTCTGCTGGAGACCCAGTGAGAGTGCTGTGTTGTGAGTGTGACAGTGTGTGTGTGTCTGTGTGTGTGTGTGTGTTTGGGGGAACCCCACAGTGTATGCTTCTAAGAAAAAGTCGATGGGTGTTTGTGTGTGTTTCTTGTGTATGTGTGTGTCGGAACCACGTATGAGAGTATTTTGTGGCAGTTCCAAGCGCCAGAGTGAATGCTGTGTTGTGAGTGTGGCAGTGTGTGTTTCTGTGTGTGTTTGTGTTGGCGGGAAAACATTGTGTATGCCTGTAAGAATAAGTCGATGGATGTTTGTGTGAGTTTCATGTGTATGTGTGTGTCGCAACCACATTTGTCAATATTTTAAGGCAGTTCCAAGTGTTGATGGTTCTGCTGGATACCCATTGTGAGTGGTGTGTTGTAAGTGTGACTGTGTGTGTGTGTGTTCAAGGGAAACCGTTGTGTATGCCTGTAAGAAAAAGTCGATGGGTGTTTGTGTGCGTTTCTTGTGTATGTGTGTGTCGGGAAAACGTTTGGGAGTATGTCAGGGCAGTTCCAAGTGTTGATGGCTCTGCCGAGGACCAGTGTGAGTGCTGTGTTGCGAGTGTGACTGTGTGTGTGTGTGTGTGTGTGTGTGTTTTCGGGTAACCATTGTGTATGCCTGTATGAAAAAGTCGATGGGTGTATTTGTGTGTTCTTGCGTATTGTGTTTCAGATCCACATTTGTGAGTGTGTGAGGGCAGTTCCAAGTCTTCATGAGTTTGCAGGATATCCAGTGTGAGTGTGTGTTGTGAGTGTGACAGTGTGTGTGCGTGTCTGTGTGTGTGTTTGCAGGAAACCAGTCTGTATGCCTATAAGAAAAATTCGATGGGTGTTTGTGTGTGTTTTTTCTGTATGTGTGTGTCGGGACCACATTTGTGAATATGTTAGGGCAGTTCCAAGTGTTGATGGCTCTGCTGGAGACCCAGTGAGAGTGCTGTGTTGTGAGTGTGATAGTGTGTGTGTGTCTGTGTGTGTGTGTGTGTGTGTGTTTGGGGGAACCCCACAGTGTATGCTTCTAAGAAAAAGTCGATGGGTGTTTGTGTGTGTTTCTTGTGTATGTGTGTGTCGAGACCACGTATGTGAGTATGTTGTGGCAGTTCCAAGCGCCAGTGTGAATGCTGTGTTGTGAGTGTGGCAGTGTGTGTTTCTGTGTGTGTTTGTGTTGGCGGGAAAACATTGTGTATGCCTGTAAGAATAAGTCGATGGATGTTTGTGTGAGTTTCATGTGTATGTGTGTGTCGCGACCACATTTGTCAATATTTTAAGGCATTTCCAAGTGTTGATGGTTCTGCTGGATACCCATTGTGAGTGCTGTGTTGTAAGTGTGACTGTGTGTGTGTGTGTTCACGGGAAACCGTTGTGTATGCCTGTAAGAAAAAGTCGATGGGTGTTTGTGTGTGATTCTTGTGTATGTGTGTGTCGGTGAAACGTTTGTGAGTATGTTAGGGCAGTTCCAAGTGTTGATGGCTCTGCCGAGTTCCAGTGTGCGTACTGTGCTCTTAGTGTGACAGTGTGTGTGTGTGTGTGTGTGTGTGTTTGGGGAAACCCCACTCTGTCTCCCTGTAACAAAATGTTGATGGGTGTTTGTGTGTGTTTCTTCTGTATGTGTGTGTCGGGACCACGTTTGTTTGTATGTTAGGGCAGATTCAAGTGCCAGTGTGAATGCTGTGTTGTGAGTGTGATAGTGTGTGTGTGTGTGTGTTTGCGGAAACCATTGTGCATGACTGTAAGTAAAAGTCCATGGGAGTTTGTGTGTGTTTCTTGTGTATGTGTGTGTTGGGACCACGTTTGTGAGTATGTTAGGGCAGTTCCAACTGTTGATGGCTATGCCGGGGACCCAGTGTGAGTGCTGTGTTGTGCGTGTGATAGTGTCTGTGTGTGTGTGTGTGTGTGTTTTGCTGGATACCATTGTGTATGTCTGTAAGAAAAAGTCGTAGGGTGTTTTTGTGTGTTTCTTCTGCATGTGTGTTTCGGGACCACGTTTGTGAATATGTTAAGGTAATTCCAAGTGTTCATGGCTCTGCTGGAGATCCAATGTGAGTGCTCTGTTGTGAGTGTGCCTTTTGTGTGTGTGTGTGTGTGTGTGTGTGTTTGCAGGAAACCATTGTGTATGCCTGCAAGAAAAAGTCGATGGGTGTTTGTGTGTGTTATTTGTATATGTGTGTGTCAGGACCATGTTTGTGATTATGTTAAAGCAGTTCCAAGTGTTGACGGCTGTGTTGGAGACCCAGTGTGAGTGCTGTGTTGTGAGTGTGATAGTGTGTGTGTGTCTGTGTGTGTTTCCGAACCCCCTGTGTACGCCTGTAAGAAAAATTCCATGGGTGTTTGTGTGTGTTTCTTGTGTATGCGTGTGTCAGGAAAACGTTTGTGAGTATGTTAGGGCAGTTCCAAGTCTTGATGGCTCTGCCGAGGCCCAGTGTGAGTGCTGTGTTGCGAGTGTGACAGTGTGTGTGTGTGTGTGTGTGTGTTTTCGGGTTACCATTGTGTATGCCTGTATGAAAAAGTCGATGGGTGTATTTGTGTGTTCTTGCGTATTGTGTTTCAGATCCACATTTGTGAGTGTGTGAGGGCAGTTCCAAGTGTTCATGAGTTTGCTGGATATCCAGTGTGAGTGTGTGTTGTGAGTGTGACAGTGTGTGTGCGTGTCTGTGTGTGTGTTTGCAGGAAACCAGTCTGTATGCCTATAAGAAAAATTCGATGGGTGTTTGTGTGTGTTTCTTCTGTATGTGTGTGTCGGGACCACATTTGTGAATATGTTAGGGCAGTTCCAAGTGTTGATGGCTCTGCTGGAGACCCAGTGAGAGTGCTGTGTTGTGAGTGTGACAGTGTGTGTGTGTCTGTGTGTGTGTGTGTGTTTGGGGGAACCCCACAGTGTATGCTTCTAAGAAAAAGTCGATGGGTGTTTGTGTGTGTTTCTTGTGTATGTGTGTGTCGGGACCACGTATGAGAGTATTTTGTGGCAGTTCCAAGCGCCAGAGTGAATGCTGTGTTGTGAGTGTGGCAGTGTGTGTTTCTGTGTGTGTTTGTGTTGGCGGGAAAACATTGTGTATGCCTGTAAGAATAAGTCGATGGATGTTTGTGTGAGTTTCATGTGTATGTGTGTGTCGCGACCACATTTGTCAATATTTTAAGGCAGTTCCAAGTGTTGATGGTTCTGCTGGATACCCATTGTGAGTGGTGTGTTGTAAGTGTGACTGTGTGTGTGTGTGTTCAAGGGAAACCGTTGTGTATGCCTGTAAGAAAAAGTCGATGGGTGTTTGTGTGCGTTTCTTGTGTATGTGTGTGTCGGGAAAACGTTTGGGAGTATGTTAGGGCAGTTCCAAGTGTTGATGGCTCTGCCGAGGACCAGTGTGAGTGCTGTGTTGCGAGTGTGACAGTGTGTGTGTGTGTGTTTTCGGGTAACCATTGTGTATGCCTGTATGAAAAAGTCGATGGGTGTATTTGTGTGTTCTTGCGTATTGTGTTTCAGATCCACATTTGTGAGTGTGTGAGGGCAGTTCCAAGTCTTCATGAGTTTGCAGGATATCCAGTGTGAGTGTGTGTTGTGAGTGTGACAGTGTGTGTGCGTGTCTGTGTGTGTGTTTGCAGGAAACCAGTCTGTATGCCTATAAGAAAAATTCGATGGGTGTTTGTGTGTGTTTTTTCTGTATGTGTGTGTCGGGACCACATTTGTGAATATGTTAGGGCAGTTCCAAGTGTTGATGGCTCTGCTGGAGACCCAGTGAGAGTGCTGTGTTGTGAGTGTGATAGTGTGTGTGTGTCTGTGTGTGTGTGTGTGTGTTTGGGGGAACCCCACAGTGTATGCTTCTAAGAAAAAGTCGATGGGTGTTTGTGTGTGTTTCTTGTGTATGTGTGTGTCGAGACCACGTATGTGAGTATGTTGTGGCAGTTCCAAGTGCCAGTGTGAATGCTGTGTTGTGAGTGTGGCAGTGTGTGTTTCTGTGTGTGTTTGTGTTGGCGGGAAAACATTGTGTATGCTTGTAAGAATAAGTCGATGGATGTTTGTGTGAGTTTCATGTGTATGTGTGTGTCGCGACCACATTTGTCAATATTTTAAGGCAGTTCCAAGTGTTGATGGTTCTGCTGGATACCCATTGTGAGTGCTGTGTTGTAAGTGTGACTGTGTGTGTGTGTGTTCACGGGAAACCGTTGTGTATGCCTGTAAGAAAAAGTCGATGGGTGTTTGTGTGTGATTCTTGTGTATGTGTGTGTCGGTGAAACGTTTGTGAGTATGTTAGGGCAGTTCCAAGTGTTGATGGCTCTGCCGAGGTCCAGTGTGCGTACTGTGCTCTTAGTGTGACAGTGTGTGTGTGTGTGTGTGTGTGTGTTTGGGGAAACCCCACTCTGTCTCCCTGTAACAAAATGTTGATGGGTGTTTGTGTGTGTTTCTTCTGTATGTGTGTGTCGGGACCACGTTTGTTTGTATGTTAGGGCAGATTCAAGTGCCAGTGTGAATGCTGTGTTGTGAGTGTGATAGTGTGTGTGTGTGTGTGTTTGCGGAAACCATTGTGCATGACTGTAAGTAAAAGTCAATGGGAGTTTGTGTGTGTTTCTTGTGTATGTGTGTGTCGGGACCACGTTTGTGAGTATGTTAGGGCAGTTCCAACTGTTGATGGCTATGCCGGGGACCCAGTGTGAGTGCTGTGTTGTGCGTGTGATAGTGTCTGTGTGTGTGTGTGTGTGTTTTGCTGGATACCATTGTGTATGTCTGTAAGAAAAAGTCGTAGGGTGTTTTTGTGTGTTTCTTCTGCATGTGTGTTTCGGGACCACGTTTGTGAATATGTTAAGGTAATTCCAAGTGTTCATGGCTCTGCTGGAGATCCAATGTGAGTGCTCTGTCGTGAGTGTGCCTTTTTTGTGTGTGTGTGTGTGTGTGTGTGTGTTTGCAGGAAACCATTGTGTATGCCTGCAAGAAAAAGTCGATGGGTGTTTGTGTGTGTTATTTGTATATGTGTGTGTCAGGACCATGTTTGTGATTATGTTAAAGCAGTTCCAAGTGTTGACGGCTGTGTTGGAGACCCAGTGTGAGTGCTGTGTTGTGAGTGTGATAGTGTGTGTGTGTCTGTGTGTGTTTCCGAACCCCCTGTGTACGCCTGTAAGAAAAATTCCATGGGTGTTTGTGTGTGTTTCTTGTGTATGCGTGTGTCAGGAAAACGTTTGTGAGTATGTTAGGGCAGTTCCAAGTGTTGATGGCTCTGCCGAGGCCCAGTGTGAGTGCTGTGTTGCGAGTGTGACAGTGTGTGTGTGTGTGTGTGTGTTTTCGGGTTACCATTGTGTATGCCTGTATGAAAAAGTCGATGGGTGTATTTGTGTGTTCTTGCGTATTGTGTTTCAGATCCACATTTGTGAGTGTGTGAGGGCAGTTCCAAGTGTTCATGAGTTTGCTGGATATCCAGTGTGAGTGTGTGTTGTGAGTGTGACAGTGTGTGTGCGTGTCTGTGTGTGTGTTTGCAGGAAACCAGTCTGTATGCCTATAAGAAAAATTCGATGGGTGTTTGTGTGTGTTTCTTCTGTATGTGTGTGTCGGGACCACATTTGTGAATATGTTAGGGCAGTTCCAAGTGTTGATGGCTCTGCTGGAGACCCAGTGAGAGTGCTGTGTTGTGAGTGTGACAGTGTGTGTGTGTCTGTGTGTGTGTGTGTGTGTTTGGGGGAACCCCACAGTGTATGCTTCTAAGAAAAAGTCGATGGGTGTTTGTGTGTGTTTCTTGTGTATGTGTGTGTCGGGACCACGTATGAGAGTATTTTGTGGCAGTTCCAAGCGCCAGAGTGAATGCTGTGTTGTGAGTGTGGCAGTGTGTGTTTCTGTGTGTGTTTGTGTTGGCGGGAAAACATTGTGTATGCCTGTAAGAATAAGTCGATGGATGTTTGTGTGAGTTTCATGTGTATGTGTGTGTCGCGACCACATTTGTCAATATTTTAAGGCAGTTCCAAGTGTTGATGGTTCTGCTGGATACCCATTGTGAGTGGTGTGTTGTAAGTGTGACTGTGTGTGTGTGTGTTCAAGGGAAACCGTTGTGTATGCCTGTAAGAAAAAGTCGATGGGTGTTTGTGTGCGTTTCTTGTGTATGTGTGTGTCGGGAAAACGTTTGGGAGTATGTTAGGGCAGTTCCAAGTGTTGATGGCTCTGCCGAGGACCAGTGTGAGTGCTGTGTTGCGAGTGTGACAGTGTGTGTGTGTGTGTGTGTGTTGTTTTCGGGTAACCATTGTGTATGCCTGTATGAAAAAGTCGATGGGTGTATTTGTGTGTTCTTGCGTATTGTGTTTCAGATCCACATTTGTGAGTGTGTGAGGGCAGTTCCAAGTCTTCATGAGTTTGCAGGATATCCAGTGTGAGTGTGTGTTGTGAGTGTGACAGTGTGTGTGCGTGTCTGTGTGTGTGTTTGCAGGAAACCAGTCTGTATGCCTATAAGAAAAATTCGATGGGTGTTTGTGTGTGTTTTTTCTGTATGTGTGTGTCGGGACCACATTTGTGAATATGTTAGGGCAGTTCCAAGTGTTGATGGCTCTGCTGGAGACCCAGTGAGAGTGCTGTGTTGTGAGTGTGATAGTGTGTGTGTGTCTGTGTGTGTGTGTGTGTGTTTGGGGGAACCCCACAGTGTATGCTTCTAAGAAAAAGTCGATGGGTGTTTGTGTGTGTTTCTTGTGTATGTGTGTGTCGAGACCACGTATGTGAGTATGTTGTGGCAGTTCCAAGTGCCAGTGTGAATGCTGTGTTGTGAGTGTGGCAGTGTGTGTTTCTGTGTGTGTTTGTGTTGGCGGGAAAACATTGTGTATGCCTGTAAGAATAAGTCGATGGATGTTTGTGTGAGTTTCATGTGTATGTGTGTGTCGCGACCACATTTGTCAATATTTTAAGGCAGTTCCAAGTGTTGATGGTTCTGCTGGATACCCATTGTGAGTGCTGTGTTGTAAGTGTGACTGTGTGTGTGTGTGTTCACGGGAAACCGTTGTGTATGCCTGTAAGAAAAAGTCGATGGGTGTTTGTGTGTGATTCTTGTGTATGTGTGTGTCGGTGAAACGTTTGTGAGTATGTTAGGGCAGTTCCAAGTGTTGATGGCTCTGCCGAGGTCCAGTGTGCGTACTGTGCTGTTAGTGTGACAGTGTGTGTGTGTGTGTGTGTGTTTGGGGAAACCCCACTCTGTCTCCCTGTAACAAAATGTTGATGGGTGTTTGTGTGTGTTTCTTCTGTATGTGTGTGTCGGGACCACGTTTGTTTGTACGTTAGGGCAGATTCAAGTGCCAGTGAATGCTGTGTTGTGAGTGTGATAGTGTGTGTGTGTGTGTGTTTGCGGAAACCATTGTGCATGACTGTAAGTAAAAGTCCATGGGAGTTTGTGTGTGTTTCTTGTGTATGTGTGTGTCGGGACCACGTTTGTGAGTATGTTAGGGCAGTTCCAACTGTTGATGGCTATGCCGGGGACCCAGTGTGAGTGCTGTGTTGTGCGTGTGATAGTGTCTGTGTGTGTGTGTGTGTGTTTTGCTGGATACCATTGTGTATGTCTGTAAGAAAAAGTCGTAGGGTGTTTTTGTGTGTTTCTTCTGCATGTGTGTTTCGGGACCACGTTTGTGAATATGTTAAGGTAATTCCAAGTGTTCATGGCTCTGCTGGAGATCCAATGTGAGTGCTCTGTCGTGAGTGTGCCTTTTGTGTGTGTGTGTGTGTGTGTGTGTGTGTGTGTGTTTGCAGGAAACCATTGTGTATGCCTGCAAGAAAAAGTCGATGGGTGTTTGTGTGTGTTATTTGTATATGTGTGTGTCAGGACCATGTTTGTGATTATGTTAAAGCAGTTCCAAGTGTTGACGGCTGTGTTGGAGACCCAGTGTGAGTGCTGTGTTGTGAGTGTGATAGTGTGTGTGTGTCTGTGTGTGTTTCCGAACCCCCTGTGTACGCCTGTAAGAAAAATTCCATGGGTGTTTGTGTGTGTTTCTTGTGTATGCGTGTGTCAGGAAAACGTTTGTGAGTATGTTAGGGCAGTTCCAAGTGTTGATGGCTCTGCCGAGGACCAGTGTGAGTGCTGTGTTGCGAGTGTGACAGTGTGTGTGTGTGTGTGTGTGTGTGTTTTCGGGTTACCATTGTGTATGCCTGTATGAAAAAGTCGATGGGTGTATTTGTGTGTTCTTGCGTATTGTGTTTCAGATCCACATTTGTGAGTGTGTGAGGGCAGTTCCAAGTGTTCATGAGTTTGCTGGATATCCAGTGTGAGTGTGTGTTGTGAGTGTGACAGTGTGTGTGCGTGTCTGTGTGTGTGTTTGCAGGAAACCAGTCTGTATGCCTATAAGAAAAATTCGATGGGTGTTTGTGTGTGTTTCTTCTGTATGTGTGTGTCGGGACCACATTTGTGAATATGTTAGGGCAGTTCCAAGTGTTGATGGCTCTGCTGGAGACCCAGTGAGAGTGCTGTGTTGTGAGTGTGACAGTGTGTGTGTGTCTGTGTGTGTGTGCGTGTTTGGGGGAACCCCACAGTGTATGCTTCTAAGAAAAAGTCGATGGGTGTTTGTGTGTGTTTCTTGTGTATGTGTGTGTCGGGACCACGTATGAGAGTATTTTGTGGCAGTTCCAAGCGCCAGAGTGAATGCTGTGTTGTGAGTGTGGCAGTGTGTGTTTCTGTGTGTGTTTGTGTTGGCGGGAAAACATTGTGTATGCCTGTAAGAATAAGTCGATGGATGTTTGTGTGAGTTTCATGTGTATGTGTGTGTCGCGACCACATTTGTCAATATTTTAAGGCAGTTCCAAGTGTTGATGGTTCTGCTGGATACCCATTGTGAGTGGTGTGTTGTAAGTGTGACTGTGTGTGTGTGTGTTCAAGGGAAACCGTTGTGTATGCCTGTAAGAAAAAGTCGATGGGTGTTTGTGTGCGTTTCTTGTGTATGTGTGTGTCGGGAAAAAGTTTGGGAGTATGTTAGGGCAGTTCCAAGTGTTGATGGCTCTGCCGAGGACCAGTGTGAGTGCTGTGTTGCGAGTGTGACAGTGTGTGTGTGTGTGTGTGTGTTGTTTTCGGGTAACCATTGTGTATGCCTGTATGAAAAAGTCGATGGGTGTATTTGTGTGTTCTTGCGTATTGTGTTTCAGATCCACATTTGTGAGTGTGTGAGGGCAGTTCCAAGTCTTCATGAGTTTGCAGGATATCCAGTGTGAGTGTGTGTTGTGAGTGTGACAGTGTGTGTGCGTGTCTGTGTGTGTGTTTGCAGGAAACCAGTCTGTATGCCTATAAGAAAAATTCGATGGGTGTTTGTGTGTGTTTTTTCTGTATGTGTGTGTCGGGACCACATTTGTGAATATGTTAGGGCAGTTCCAAGTGTTGATGGCTCTGCTGGAGACCCAGTGAGAGTGCTGTGTTGTGAGTGTGACAGTGTGTGTGTGTCTGTGTGTGTGTGTGTGTTTGGGGGAACCCCACAGTGTATGCTTCTAAGAAAAAGTCGATGGGTGTTTGTGTGTGTTTCTTGTGTATGTGTGTGTCGAGACCACGTATGTGAGTATGTTGTGGCAGTTCCAAGTGCCAGTGTGAATGCTGTGTTGTGAGTGTGGCAGTGTGTGTTTCTGTGTGTGTTTGTGTTGGCGGGAAAACATTGTGTATGCCTGTAAGAATAAGTCGATGGATGTTTGTGTGAGTTTCATGTGTATGTGTGTGTCGCGACCACATTTGTCAATATTTTAAGGCAGTTCCAAGTGTTGATGGTTCTGCTGGATACCCATTGTGAGTGCTGTGTTGTAAGTGTGACTGTGTGTGTGTGTGTTCACGGGAAACCGTTGTGTATGCCTGTAAGAAAAAGTCGATGGGTGTTTGTGTGTGATTCTTGTGTATGTGTGTGTCGGTGAAACGTTTGTGAGTATGTTAGGGCAGTTCCAAGTGTTGATGGCTCTGCCGAGGTCCAGTGTGCGTACTGTGCTGTTAGTGTGACAGTGTGTGTGTGTGTGTGTGTGTTTGGGGAAACCCCACTCTGTCTCCCTGTAACAAAATGTTGATGGGTGTTTGTGTGTGTTTCTTCTGTATGTGTGTGTCGGGACCACGTTTGTTTGTATGTTAGGGCAGATTCAAGTGCCAGTGAATGCTGTGTTGTGAGTGTGATAGTGTGTGTGTGTGTGTGTTTGCGGAAACCATTGTGCATGACTGTAAGTAAAAGTCCATGGGAGTTTGTGTGTGTTTCTTGTGTATGTGTGTGTCGGGACCACGTTTGTGAGTATGTTAGGGCAGTTCCAACTGTTGATGGCTATGCCGGGGACCCAGTGTGAGTGCTGTGTTGTGCGTGTGATAGTGTCTGTGTGTGTGTGTGTGTTTTGCTGGATACCATTGTGTATGTCTGTAAGAAAAAGTCGTAGGGTGTTTTTGTGTGTTTCTTCTGCATGTGTGTTTCGGGACCACGTTTGTGAATATGTTAAGGTAATTCCAAGTGTTCATGGCTCTGCTGGAGATCCAATGTGAGTGCTCTGTCGTGAGTGTGCCTTTTGTGTGTGTGTGTGTGTGTGTGTGTGTGTGTTTGCAGGAAACCATTGTGTATGCCTGCAAGAAAAAGTCGATGGGTGTTTGTGTGTGTTATTTGTATATGTGTGTGTCAGGACCATGTTTGTGATTATGTTAAAGCAGTTCCAAGTGTTGACGGCTGTGTTGGAGACCCAGTGTGAGTGCTGTGTTGTGAGTGTGATAGTGTGTGTGTGTCTGTGTGTGTTTCCGAACCCCCTGTGTACGCCTGTAAGAAAAATTCCATGGGTGTTTGTGTGTGTTTCTTGTGTATGCGTGTGTCAGGAAAACGTTTGTGAGTATGTTAGGGCAGTTCCAAGTGTTGATGGCTCTGCCGAGGCCCAGTGTGAGTGCTGTGTTGCGAGTGTGACAGTGTGTGTGTGTGTGTGTGTGTGTTTTCGGGTTACCATTGTGTATGCCTGTATGAAAAAGTCGATGGGTGTATTTGTGTGTTCTTGCGTATTGTGTTTCAGATCCACATTTGTGAGTGTGTGAGGGCAGTTCCAAGTGTTCATGAGTTTGCTGGATATCCAGTGTGAGTGTGTGTTGTGAGTGTGACAGTGTGTGTGCGTGTCTGTGTGTGTGTTTGCAGGAAACCAGTCTGTATGCCTATAAGAAAAATTCGATGGGTGTTTGTGTGTGTTTCTTCTGTATGTGTGTGTCGGGACCACATTTGTGAATATGTTAGGGCAGTTCCAAGTGTTGATGGCTCTGCTGGAGACCCAGTGAGAGTGCTGTGTTGTGAGTGTGACAGTGTGTGTGTGTCTGTGTGTGTGTGCGTGTTTGGGGGAACCCCACAGTGTATGCTTCTAAGAAAAAGTCGATGGGTGTTTGTGTGTGTTTCTTGTGTATGTGTGTGTCGGGACCACGTATGAGAGTATTTTGTGGCAGTTCCAAGCGCCAGAGTGAATGCTGTGTTGTGAGTGTGGCAGTGTGTGTTTCTGTGTGTGTTTGTGTTGGCGGGAAAACATTGTGTATGCCTGTAAGAATAAGTCGATGGATGTTTGTGTGAGTTTCATGTGTATGTGTGTGTCGCGACCACATTTGTCAATATTTTAAGGCAGTTCCAAGTGTTGATGGTTCTGCTGGATACCCATTGTGAGTGGTGTGTTGTAAGTGTGACTGTGTGTGTGTGTTCAAGGGAAACCGTTGTGTATGCCTGTAAGAAAAAGTCGATGGGTGTTTGTGTGCGTTTCTTGTGTATGTGTGTGTCGGGAAAACGTTTGGGAGTATGTTAGGGCAGTTCCAAGTGTTGATGGCTCTGCCGAGGACCAGTGTGAGTGCTGTGTTGCGAGTGTGACAGTGTGTGTGTGTGTGTGTGTGTTTTCGGGTAACCATTGTGTATGCCTGTATGAAAAAGTCGATGGGTGTATTTGTGTGTTCTTGCGTATTGTGTTTCAGATCCACATTTGTGAGTGTGTGAGGGCAGTTCCAAGTCTTCATGAGTTTGCAGGATATCCAGTGTGAGTGTGTGTTGTGAGTGTGACAGTGTGTGTGCGTGTCTGTGTGTGTGTTTGCAGGAAACCAGTCTGTATGCCTATAAGAAAAATTCGATGGGTGTTTGTGTGTGTTTTTTCTGTATGTGTGTGTCGGGACCACATTTGTGAATATGTTAGGGCAGTTCCAAGTGTTGATGGCTCTGCTGGAGACCCAGTGAGAGTGCTGTGTTGTGAGTGTGATAGTGTGTGTGTGTCTGTGTGTGTGTGTGTGTGTTTGGGGGAACCCCACAGTGTATGCTTCTAAGAAAAAGTCGATGGGTGTTTGTGTGTGTTTCTTGTGTATGTGTGTGTCGAGACCACGTATGTGAGTATGTTGTGGCAGTTCCAAGCGCCAGTGTGAATGCTGTGTTGTGAGTGTGGCAGTGTGTGTTTCTGTGTGTGTTTGTGTTGGCGGGAAAACATTGTGTATGCCTGTAAGAATAAGTCGATGGATGTTTGTGTGAGTTTCATGTGTATGTGTGTGTCGCGACCACATTTGTCAATATTTTAAGGCAGTTCCAAGTGTTGATGGTTCTGCTGGATACCCATTGTGAGTGCTGTGTTGTAAGTGTGACTGTGTGTGTGTGTGTTCACGGGAAACCGTTGTGTATGCCTGTAAGAAAAAGTCGATGGGTGTTTGTGTGTGATTCTTGTGTATGTGTGTGTCGGTGAAACGTTTGTGAGTATGTTAGGGCAGTTCCAAGTGTTGATGGCTCTGCCGAGGTCCAGTGTGCGTACTGTGCTGTTAGTGTGACAGTGTGTGTGTGTTTGTGTGTGTGTGTTTGGGGAAACCCCACTCTGTCTCCCTGTAACAAAATGTTGATGGGTGTTTGTGTGTGTTTCTTCTGTATGTGTGTGTCGGGACCACGTTTGTTTGTATGTTAGGGCAGATTCAAGTGCCAGTGTGAATGCTGTGTTGTGAGTGTGATAGTGTGTGTGTGTGTGTGTTTGCGGAAACCATTGTGCATGACTGTAAGTAAAAGTCCATGGGAGTTTGTGTGTGTTTCTTGTGTATGTGTGTGTCGGGACCACGTTTGTGAGTATGTTAGGGCAGTTCCAACTGTTGATGGCTATGCCGGGGACCCAGTGTGAGTGCTGTGTTGTGCGTGTGATAGTGTCTGTGTGTGTGTGTGTGTGTTTTGCTGGATACCATTGTGTATGTCTGTAAGAAAAAGTCGTAGGGTGTTTTTGTGTGTTTCTTCTGCATGTGTGTTTCGGGACCACGTTTGTGAATATGTTAAGGTAATTCCAAGTGTTCATGGCTCTGCTGGAGATCCAATGTGAGTGCTCTGTCGTGAGTGTGCCTTTTGTGTGTGTGTGTGTGTGTGTGTGTGTGTTTGCAGGAAACCATTGTGTATGCCTGCAAGAAAAAGTCGATGGGTGTTTGTGTGTGTTATTTGTATATGTGTGTGTCAGGACCATGTTTGTGATTATGTTAAAGCAGTTCCAAGTGTTGACGGCTGTGTTGGAGACCCAGTGTGAGTGCTGTGTTGTGAGTGTGATAGTGTGTGTGTGTCTGTGTGTGTTTCCGAACCCCCTGTGTACGCCTGTAAGAAAAATTCCATGGGTGTTTGTGTGTGTTTCTTGTGTATGCGTGTGTCAGGAAAACGTTTGTGAGTATGTTAGGGCAGTTCCAAGTGTTGATGGCTCTGCCGAGGCCCAGTGTGAGTGCTGTGTTGCGAGTGTGACAGTGTGTGTGTGTGTGTGTGTGTGTGTGTTTTCGGGTTACCATTGTGTATGCCTGTATGAAAAAGTCGATGGGTGTATTTGTGTGTTCTTGCGTATTGTGTTTCAGATCCACATTTGTGAGTGTGTGAGGGCAGTTCCAAGTGTTCATGAGTTTGCTGGATATCCAGTGTGAGTGTGTGTTGTGAGTGTGACAGTGTGTGTGCGTGTCTGTGTGTGTGTTTGCAGGAAACCAGTCTGTATGCCTATAAGAAAAATTCGATGGGTGTTTGTGTGTGTTTCTTCTGTATGTGTGTGTCGGGACCACATTTGTGAATATGTTAGGGCAGTTCCAAGTGTTGATGGCTCTGCTGGAGACCCAGTGAGAGTGCTGTGTTGTGAGTGTGACAGTGTGTGTGTGTCTGTGTGTGTGTGTGTGTTTGGGGGAACCCCACAGTGTATGCTTCTAAGAAAAAGTCGATGGGTGTTTGTGTGTGTTTCTTGTGTATGTGTGTGTCGGGACCACGTATGAGAGTATTTTGTGGCAGTTCCAAGCGCCAGAGTGAATGCTGTGTTGTGAGTGTGGCAGTGTGTGTTTCTGTGTGTGTTTGTGTTGGCGGGAAAACATTGTGTATGCCTGTAAGAATAAGTCGATGGATGTGTGTGTGAGTTTCATGTGTATGTGTGTGTCGCGACCACATTTGTCAATATTTTAAGGCAGTTCCAAGTGTTGATGGTTCTGCTGGATACCCATTGTGAGTGGTGTGTTGTAAGTGTGACTGTGTGTGTGTGTGTTCAAGGGAAACCGTTGTGTATGCCTGTAAGAAAAAGTCGATGGGTGTTTGTGTGCGTTTCTTGTGTATGTGTGTGTCGGGAAAACGTTTGGGAGTATGTTAGGGCAGTTCCAAGTGTTGATGGCTCTGCCGAGGACCAGTGTGAGTGCTGTGTTGCGAGTGTGACAGTGTGTGTGTGTGTGTGTGTGTTGTTTTCGGGTAACCATTGTGTATGCCTGTATGAAAAAGTCGATGGGTGTATTTGTGTGTTCTTGCGTATTGTGTTTCAGATCCACATTTGTGAGTGTGTGAGGGCAGTTCCAAGTCTTCATGAGTTTGCAGGATATCCAGTGTGAGTGTGTGTTGTGAGTGTGACAGTGTGTGTGCGTGTCTGTGTGTGTGTTTGCAGGAAACCAGTCTGTATGCCTATAAGAAAAATTCGATGGGTGTTTGTGTGTGTTTTTTCTGTATGTGTGTGTCGGGACCACATTTGTGAATATGTTAGGGCAGTTCCAAGTGTTGATGGCTCTGCTGGAGACCCAGTGAGAGTGCTGTGTTGTGAGTGTGATAGTGTGTGTGTGTCTGTGTGTGTGTGTGTGTGTTTGGGGGAACCCCACAGTGTATGCTTCTAAGAAAAAGTCGATGGGTGTTTGTGTGTGTTTCTTGTGTATGTGTGTGTCGAGACCACGTATGTGAGTATGTTGTGGCAGTTCCAAGTGCCAGTGTGAATGCTGTGTTGTGAGTGTGGCAGTGTGTGTTTCTGTGTGTGTTTGTGTTGGCGGGAAAACATTGTGTATGCCTGTAAGAATAAGTCGATGGATGTTTGTGTGAGTTTCATGTGTATGTGTGTGTCGCGACCACATTTGTCAATATTTTAAGGCAGTTCCAAGTGTTGATGGTTCTGCTGGATACCCATTGTGAGTGCTGTGTTGTAAGTGTGACTGTGTGTGTGTGTGTTCACGGGAAACCGTTGTGTATGCCTGTAAGAAAAAGTCGATGGGTGTTTGTGTGTGATTCTTGTGTATGTGTGTGTCGGTGAAACGTTTGTGAGTATGTTAGGGCAGTTCCAAGTGTTGATGGCTCTGCCGAGGTCCAGTGTGCGTACTGTGCTGTTAGTGTGACAGTGTGTGTGTGTGTGTGTGTGTTTGGGGAAACCCCACTCTGTCTCCCTGTAACAAAATGTTGATGGGTGTTTGTGTGTGTTTCTTCTGTATGTGTGTGTCGGGACCACGTTTGTTTGTACGTTAGGGCAGATTCAAGTGCCAGTGAATGCTGTGTTGTGAGTGTGATAGTGTGTGTGTGTGTGTGTGTTTGCGGAAACCATTGTGCATGACTGTAAGTAAAAGTCCATGGGAGTTTGTGTGTGTTTCTTGTGTATGTGTGTGTCGGGACCACGTTTGTGAGTATGTTAGGGCAGTTCCAACTGTTGATGGCTATGCCGGGGACCCAGTGTGAGTGCTGTGTTGTGCGTGTGATAGTGTCTGTGTGTGTGTGTGTGTGTTTTGCTGGATACCATTGTGTATGTCTGTAAGAAAAAGTCGTAGGGTGTTTTTGTGTGTTTCTTCTGCATGTGTGTTTCGGGACCACGTTTGTGAATATGTTAAGGTAATTCCAAGTGTTCATGGCTCTGCTGGAGATCCAATGTGAGTGCTCTGTCGTGAGTGTGCCTTTTGTGTGTGTGTGTGTGTGTGTGTGTGTGTGTTTGCAGGAAACCATTGTGTATGCCTGCAAGAAAAAGTCGATGGGTGTTTGTGTGTGTTATTTGTATATGTGTGTGTCAGGACCATGTTTGTGATTATGTTAAAGCAGTTCCAAGTGTTGACGGCTGTGTTGGAGACCCAGTGTGAGTGCTGTGTTGTGAGTGTGATAGTGTGTGTGTGTCTGTGTGTGTTTCCGAACCCCCTGTGTACGCCTGTAAGAAAAATTCCATGGGTGTTTGTGTGTGTTTCTTGTGTATGCGTGTGTCAGGAAAACGTTTGTGAGTATGTTAGGGCAGTTCCAAGTGTTGATGGCTCTGCCGAGGACCAGTGTGAGTGCTGTGTTGCGAGTGTGACAGTGTGTGTGTGTGTGTGTGTGTGTTTTCGGGTTACCATTGTGTATGCCTGTATGAAAAAGTCGATGGGTGTATTTGTGTGTTCTTGCGTATTGTGTTTCAGATCCACATTTGTGAGTGTGTGAGGGCAGTTCCAAGTGTTCATGAGTTTGCTGGATATCCAGTGTGAGTGTGTGTTGTGAGTGTGACAGTGTGTGTGCGTGTCTGTGTGTGTGTTTGCAGGAAACCAGTCTGTATGCCTATAAGAAAAATTCGATGGGTGTTTGTGTGTGTTTCTTCTGTATGTGTGTGTCGGGACCACATTTGTGAATATGTTAGGGCAGTTCCAAGTGTTGATGGCTCTGCTGGAGACCCAGTGAGAGTGCTGTGTTGTGAGTGTGACAGTGTGTGTGTGTCTGTGTGTGTGTGCGTGTTTGGGGGAACCCCACAGTGTATGCTTCTAAGAAAAAGTCGATGGGTGTTTGTGTGTGTTTCTTGTGTATGTGTGTGTCGGGACCACGTATGAGAGTATTTTGTGGCAGTTCCAAGCGCCAGAGTGAATGCTGTGTTGTGAGTGTGGCAGTGTGTGTTTCTGTGTGTGTTTGTGTTGGCGGGAAAACATTGTGTATGCCTGTAAGAATAAGTCGATGGATGTTTGTGTGAGTTTCATGTGTATGTGTGTGTCGCGACCACATTTGTCAATATTTTAAGGCAGTTCCAAGTGTTGATGGTTCTGCTGGATACCCATTGTGAGTGGTGTGTTGTAAGTGTGACTGTGTGTGTGTGTGTTCAAGGGAAACCGTTGTGTATGCCTGTAAGAAAAAGTCGATGGGTGTTTGTGTGCGTTTCTTGTGTATGTGTGTGTCGGGAAAAAGTTTGGGAGTATGTTAGGGCAGTTCCAAGTGTTGATGGCTCTGCCGAGGACCAGTGTGAGTGCTGTGTTGCGAGTGTGACAGTGTGTGTGTGTGTGTGTGTGTGTTGTTTTCGGGTAACCATTGTGTATGCCTGTATGAAAAAGTCGATGGGTGTATTTGTGTGTTCTTGCGTATTGTGTTTCAGATCCACATTTGTGAGTGTGTGAGGGCAGTTCCAAGTCTTCATGAGTTTGCAGGATATCCAGTGTGAGTGTGTGTTGTGAGTGTGACAGTGTGTGTGCGTGTCTGTGTGTGTGTTTGCAGGAAACCAGTCTGTATGCCTATAAGAAAAATTCGATGGGTGTTTGTGTGTGTTTTTTCTGTATGTGTGTGTCGGGACCACATTTGTGAATATGTTAGGGCAGTTCCAAGTGTTGATGGCTCTGCTGGAGACCCAGTGAGAGTGCTGTGTTGTGAGTGTGACAGTGTGTGTGTGTCTGTGTGTGTGTGTGTGTTTGGGGGAACCCCACAGTGTATGCTTCTAAGAAAAAGTCGATGGGTGTTTGTGTGTGTTTCTTGTGTATGTGTGTGTCGAGACCACGTATGTGAGTATGTTGTGGCAGTTCCAAGTGCCAGTGTGAATGCTGTGTTGTGAGTGTGGCAGTGTGTGTTTCTGTGTGTGTTTGTGTTGGCGGGAAAACATTGTGTATGCCTGTAAGAATAAGTCGATGGATGTTTGTGTGAGTTTCATGTGTATGTGTGTGTCGCGACCACATTTGTCAATATTTTAAGGCAGTTCCAAGTGTTGATGGTTCTGCTGGATACCCATTGTGAGTGCTGTGTTGTAAGTGTGACTGTGTGTGTGTGTGTTCACGGGAAACCGTTGTGTATGCCTGTAAGAAAAAGTCGATGGGTGTTTGTGTGTGATTCTTGTGTATGTGTGTGTCGGTGAAACGTTTGTGAGTATGTTAGGGCAGTTCCAAGTGTTGATGGCTCTGCCGAGGTCCAGTGTGCGTACTGTGCTGTTAGTGTGACAGTGTGTGTGTGTGTGTGTGTGTTTGGGGAAACCCCACTCTGTCTCCCTGTAACAAAATGTTGATGGGTGTTTGTGTGTGTTTCTTCTGTATGTGTGTGTCGGGACCACGTTTGTTTGTATGTTAGGGCAGATTCAAGTGCCAGTGAATGCTGTGTTGTGAGTGTGATAGTGTGTGTGTGTGTGTGTTTGCGGAAACCATTGTGCATGACTGTAAGTAAAAGTCCATGGGAGTTTGTGTGTGTTTCTTGTGTATGTGTGTGTCGGGACCACGTTTGTGAGTATGTTAGGGCAGTTCCAACTGTTGATGGCTATGCCGGGGACCCAGTGTGAGTGCTGTGTTGTGCGTGTGATAGTGTCTGTGTGTGTGTGTGTGTTTTGCTGGATACCATTGTGTATGTCTGTAAGAAAAAGTCGTAGGGTGTTTTTGTGTGTTTCTTCTGCATGTGTGTTTCGGGACCACGTTTGTGAATATGTTAAGGTAATTCCAAGTGTTCATGGCTCTGCTGGAGATCCAATGTGAGTGCTCTGTCGTGAGTGTGCCTTTTGTGTGTGTGTGTGTGTGTGTGTGTGTGTGTGTTTGCAGGAAACCATTGTGTATGCCTGCAAGAAAAAGTCGATGGGTGTTTGTGTGTGTTATTTGTATATGTGTGTGTCAGGACCATGTTTGTGATTATGTTAAAGCAGTTCCAAGTGTTGACGGCTGTGTTGGAGACCCAGTGTGAGTGCTGTGTTGTGAGTGTGATAGTGTGTGTGTGTCTGTGTGTGTTTCCGAACCCCCTGTGTACGCCTGTAAGAAAAATTCCATGGGTGTTTGTGTGTGTTTCTTGTGTATGCGTGTGTCAGGAAAACGTTTGTGAGTATGTTAGGGCAGTTCCAAGTGTTGATGGCTCTGCCGAGGCCCAGTGTGAGTGCTGTGTTGCGAGTGTGACAGTGTGTGTGTGTGTGTGTGTGTGTTTTCGGGTTACCATTGTGTATGCCTGTATGAAAAAGTCGATGGGTGTATTTGTGTGTTCTTGCGTATTGTGTTTCAGATCCACATTTGTGAGTGTGTGAGGGCAGTTCCAAGTGTTCATGAGTTTGCTGGATATCCAGTGTGAGTGTGTGTTGTGAGTGTGACAGTGTGTGTGCGTGTCTGTGTGTGTGTTTGCAGGAAACCAGTCTGTATGCCTATAAGAAAAATTCGATGGGTGTTTGTGTGTGTTTCTTCTGTATGTGTGTGTCGGGACCACATTTGTGAATATGTTAGGGCAGTTCCAAGTGTTGATGGCTCTGCTGGAGACCCAGTGAGAGTGCTGTGTTGTGAGTGTGACAGTGTGTGTGTGTCTGTGTGTGTGTGCGTGTTTGGGGGAACCCCACAGTGTATGCTTCTAAGAAAAAGTCGATGGGTGTTTGTGTGTGTTTCTTGTGTATGTGTGTGTCGGGACCACGTATGAGAGTATTTTGTGGCAGTTCCAAGCGCCAGAGTGAATGCTGTGTTGTGAGTGTGGCAGTGTGTGTTTCTGTGTGTGTTTGTGTTGGCGGGAAAACATTGTGTATGCCTGTAAGAATAAGTCGATGGATGTTTGTGTGAGTTTCATGTGTATGTGTGTGTCGCGACCACATTTGTCAATATTTTAAGGCAGTTCCAAGTGTTGATGGTTCTGCTGGATACCCATTGTGAGTGGTGTGTTGTAAGTGTGACTGTGTGTGTGTGTGTTCAAGGGAAACCGTTGTGTATGCCTGTAAGAAAAAGTCGATGGGTGTTTGTGTGCGTTTCTTGTGTATGTGTGTGTCGGGAAAACGTTTGGGAGTATGTTAGGGCAGTTCCAAGTGTTGATGGCTCTGCCGAGGACCAGTGTGAGTGCTGTGTTGCGAGTGTGACAGTGTGTGTGTGTGTGTGTGTGTTTTCGGGTAACCATTGTGTATGCCTGTATGAAAAAGTCGATGGGTGTATTTGTGTGTTCTTGCGTATTGTGTTTCAGATCCACATTTGTGAGTGTGTGAGGGCAGTTCCAAGTGTTCATGAGTTTGCAGGATATCCAGTGTGAGTGTGTGTTGTGAGTGTGACAGTGTGTGTGCGTGTCTGTGTGTGTGTTTGCAGGAAACCAGTCTGTATGCCTATAAGAAAAATTCGATGGGTGTTTGTGTGTGTTTTTTCTGTATGTGTGTGTCGGGACCACATTTGTGAATATGTTAGGGCAGTTCCAAGTGTTGATGGCTCTGCTGGAGACCCAGTGAGAGTGCTGTGTTGTGAGTGTGATAGTGTGTGTGTGTCTGTGTGTGTGTGTGTGTGTTTGGGGGAACCCCACAGTGTATGCTTCTAAGAAAAAGTCGATGGGTGTTTGTGTGTGTTTCTTGTGTATGTGTGTGTCGGGACCACGTATGTGAGTATGTTGTGGCAGTTCCAAGCGCCAGTGTGAATGCTGTGTTGTGAGTGTGGCAGTGTGTGTTTCTGTGTGTGTTTGTGTTGGCGGGAAAACATTGTGTATGCCTGTAAGAATAAGTCGATGGATGTTTGTGTGAGTTTCATGTGTATGTGTGTGTCGCGACCACATTTGTCAATATTTTAAGGCAGTTCCAAGTGTTGATGGTTCTGCTGGATACCCATTGTGAGTGCTGTGTTGTAAGTGTGACTGTGTGTGTGTGTGTTCACGGGAAACCGTTGTGTATGCCTGTAAGAAAAAGTCGATGGGTGTTTGTGTGTGATTCTTGTGTATGTGTGTGTCGGTGAAACGTTTGTGAGTATGTTAGGGCAGTTCCAAGTGTTGATGGCTCTGCCGAGGTCCAGTGTGCGTACTGTGCTGTTAGTGTGACAGTGTGTGTGTGTTTGTGTGTGTGTGTTTGGGGAAACCCCACTCTGTCTCCCTGTAACAAAATGTTGATGGGTGTTTGTGTGTGTTTCTTCTGTATGTGTGTGTCGGGACCACGTTTGTTTGTATGTTAGGGCAGATTCAAGTGCCAGTGTGAATGCTGTGTTGTGAGTGTGATAGTGTGTGTGTGTGTGTGTTTGCGGAAACCATTGTGCATGACTGTAAGTAAAAGTCCATGGGAGTTTGTGTGTGTTTCTTGTGTATGTGTGTGTCGGGACCACGTTTGTGAGTATGTTAGGGCAGTTCCAACTGTTGATGGCTATGCCGGGGACCCAGTGTGAGTGCTGTGTTGTGCGTGTGATAGTGTCTGTGTGTGTGTGTGTGTGTTTTGCTGGATACCATTGTGTATGTCTGTAAGAAAAAGTCGTAGGGTGTTTTTGTGTGTTTCTTCTGCATGTGTGTTTCGGGACCACGTTTGTGAATATGTTAAGGTAATTCCAAGTGTTCATGGCTCTGCTGGAGATCCAATGTGAGTGCTCTGTCGTGAGTGTGCCTTTTGTGTGTGTGTGTGTGTGTGTGTGTGTGTTTGCAGGAAACCATTGTGTATGCCTGCAAGAAAAAGTCGATGGGTGTTTGTGTGTGTTATTTGTATATGTGTGTGTCAGGACCATGTTTGTGATTATGTTAAAGCAGTTCCAAGTGTTGACGGCTGTGTTGGAGACCCAGTGTGAGTGCTGTGTTGTGAGTGTGATAGTGTGTGTGTGTCTGTGTGTGTTTCCGAACCCCCTGTGTACGCCTGTAAGAAAAATTCCATGGGTGTTTGTGTGTGTTTCTTGTGTATGCGTGTGTCAGGAAAACGTTTGTGAGTATGTTAGGGCAGTTCCAAGTGTTGATGGCTCTGCCGAGGCCCAGTGTGAGTGCTGTGTTGCGAGTGTGACAGTGTGTGTGTGTGTGTGTGTGTGTGTGTTTTCGGGTTACCATTGTGTATGCCTGTATGAAAAAGTCGATGGGTGTATTTGTGTGTTCTTGCGTATTGTGTTTCAGATCCACATTTGTGAGTGTGTGAGGGCAGTTCCAAGTGTTCATGAGTTTGCTGGATATCCAGTGTGAGTGTGTGTTGTGAGTGTGACAGTGTGTGTGCGTGTCTGTGTGTGTGTTTGCAGGAAACCAGTCTGTATGCCTATAAGAAAAATTCGATGGGTGTTTGTGTGTGTTTCTTCTGTATGTGTGTGTCGGGACCACATTTGTGAATATGTTAGGGCAGTTCCAAGTGTTGATGGCTCTGCTGGAGACCCAGTGAGAGTGCTGTGTTGTGAGTGTGACAGTGTGTGTGTGTCTGTGTGTGTGTGTGTGTTTGGGGGAACCCCACAGTGTATGCTTCTAAGAAAAAGTCGATGGGTGTTTGTGTGTGTTTCTTGTGTATGTGTGTGTCGGGACCACGTATGAGAGTATTTTGTGGCAGTTCCAAGCGCCAGAGTGAATGCTGTGTTGTGAGTGTGGCAGTGTGTGTTTCTGTGTGTGTTTGTGTTGGCGGGAAAACATTGTGTATGCCTGTAAGAATAAGTCGATGGATGTGTGTGTGAGTTTCATGTGTATGTGTGTGTCGCGACCACATTTGTCAATATTTTAAGGCAGTTCCAAGTGTTGATGGTTCTGCTGGATACCCATTGTGAGTGGTGTGTTGTAAGTGTGACTGTGTGTGTGTGTGTTCAAGGGAAACCGTTGTGTATGCCTGTAAGAAAAAGTCGATGGGTGTTTGTGTGCGTTTCTTGTGTATGTGTGTGTCGGGAAAACGTTTGGGAGTATGTTAGGGCAGTTCCAAGTGTTGATGGCTCTGCCGAGGACCAGTGTGAGTGCTGTGTTGCGAGTGTGACAGTGTGTGTGTGTGTGTGTGTGTTGTTTTCGGGTAACCATTGTGTATGCCTGTATGAAAAAGTCGATGGGTGTATTTGTGTGTTCTTGCGTATTGTGTTTCAGATCCACATTTGTGAGTGTGTGAGGGCAGTTCCAAGTCTTCATGAGTTTGCAGGATATCCAGTGTGAGTGTGTGTTGTGAGTGTGACAGTGTGTGTGCGTGTCTGTGTGTGTGTTTGCAGGAAACCAGTCTGTATGCCTATAAGAAAAATTCGATGGGTGTTTGTGTGTGTTTTTTCTGTATGTGTGTGTCGGGACCACATTTGTGAATATGTTAGGGCAGTTCCAAGTGTTGATGGCTCTGCTGGAGACCCAGTGAGAGTGCTGTGTTGTGAGTGTGATAGTGTGTGTGTGTCTGTGTGTGTGTGTGTGTGTTTGGGGGAACCCCACAGTGTATGCTTCTAAGAAAAAGTCGATGGGTGTTTGTGTGTGTTTCTTGTGTATGTGTGTGTCGAGACCACGTATGTGAGTATGTTGTGGCAGTTCCAAGTGCCAGTGTGAATGCTGTGTTGTGAGTGTGGCAGTGTGTGTTTCTGTGTGTGTTTGTGTTGGCGGGAAAACATTGTGTATGCCTGTAAGAATAAGTCGATGGATGTTTGTGTGAGTTTCATGTGTATGTGTGTGTCGCGACCACATTTGTCAATATTTTAAGGCAGTTCCAAGTGTTGATGGTTCTGCTGGATACCCATTGTGAGTGCTGTGTTGTAAGTGTGACTGTGTGTGTGTGTGTTCACGGGAAACCGTTGTGTATGCCTGTAAGAAAAAGTCGATGGGTGTTTGTGTGTGATTCTTGTGTATGTGTGTGTCGGTGAAACGTTTGTGAGTATGTTAGGGCAGTTCCAAGTGTTGATGGCTCTGCCGAGGTCCAGTGTGCGTACTGTGCTGTTAGTGTGACAGTGTGTGCGTGTGTGTGTGTGTGTGTTTGGGGAAACCCCACTCTGTCTCCCTGTAACAAAATGTTGATGGGTGTTTGTGTGTGTTTCTTCTGTATGTGTGTGTCGGGACCACGTTTGTTTGTATGTTAGGGCAGATTCAAGTGCCAGTGTGAATGCTGTGTTGTGAGTGTGATAGTGTGTGTGTGTGTGTTTGCGGAAACCATTGTGCATGACTGTAAGTAAAAGTCAATGGGAGTTTGTGTGTGTTTCTTGTGTATGTGTGTGTCGGGACCACGTTTGTGAGTATGTTAGGGCAGTTCCAACTGTTGATGGCTATGCCGGGGACCCAGTGTGAGTGCTGTGTTGTGCGTGTGATAGTGTCTGTGTGTGTGTGTGTGTTTTGCTGGATACCATTGTGTATGTCTGTAAGAAAAAGTCGTAGGGTGTTTTTGTGTGTTTCTTCTGCATGTGTGTTTCGGGACCACGTTTGTGAATATGTTAAGGTAATTCCAAGTGTTCATGGCTCTGCTGGAGATCCAATGTGAGTGCTCTGTCGTGAGTGTGCCTTTTGTGTGTGTGTGTGTGTGTGTGTGTTTGCAGGAAACCATTGTGTATGCCTGCAAGAAAAAGTCGATGGGTGTTTGTGTGTGTTATTTGTATATGTGTGTGTCAGGACCATGTTTGTGATTATGTTAAAGCAGTTCCAAGTGTTGACGGCTGTGTTGGAGACCCAGTGTGAGTGCTGTGTTGTGAGTGTGATAGTGTGTGTGTGTCTGTGTGTGTTTCCGAACCCCCTGTGTACGCCTGTAAGAAAAATTCCATGGGTGTTTGTGTGTGTTTCTTGTGTATGCGTGTGTCAGGAAAACGTTTGTGAGTATGTTAGGGCAGTTCCAAGTGTTGATGGCTCTGCTGAGGCCCAGTGTGAGTGCTGTGTTGCGAGTGTGACAGTGTGTGTGTGTGTGTGTGTGTGTGTGTGTTTTCGGGTTACCATTGTGTATGCCTGTATGAAAAAGTCGATGGGTGTATTTGTGTGTTCTTGCGTATTGTGTTTCAGATCCACATTTGTGAGTGTGTGAGGGCAGTTCCAAGTGTTCATGAGTTTGCTGGATATCCAGTGTGAGTGTGTGTTGTGAGTGTGACAGTGTGTGTGCGTGTCTGTGTGTGTGTTTGCAGGAAACCAGTCTGTATGCCTATAAGAAAAATTCGATGGGTGTTTGTGTGTGTTTCTTCTGTATGTGTGTGTCGGGACCACATTTGTGAATATGTTAGGGCAGTTCCAAGTGTTGATGGCTCTGCTGGAGACCCAGTGAGAGTGCTGTGTTGTGAGTGTGACAGTGTGTGTGTGTCTGTGTGTGTGTGTGTGTTTGGGGGAACCCCACAGTGTATGCTTCTAAGAAAAAGTCGATGGGTGTTTGTGTGTGTTTCTTGTGTATGTGTGTGTCGGGACCACGTATGAGAGTATTTTGTGGCAGTTCCAAGCGCCAGAGTGAATGCTGTGTTGTGAGTGTGGCAGTGTGTGTTTCTGTGTGTGTTTGTGTTGGCGGGAAAACATTGTGTATGCCTGTAAGAATAAGTCGATGGATGTTTGTGTGAGTTTCATGTGTATGTGTGTGTCGCGACCACATTTGTCAATATTTTAAGGCAGTTCCAAGTGTTGATGGTTCTGCTGGATACCCATTGTGAGTGGTGTGTTGTAAGTGTGACTGTGTGTGTGTGTGTTCAAGGGAAACCGTTGTGTATGCCTGTAAGAAAAAGTCGATGGGTGTTTGTGTGCGTTTCTTGTGTATGTGTGTGTCGGGAAAACGTTTGGGAGTATGTTAGGGCAGTTCCAAGTGTTGATGGCTCTGCCGAGGACCAGTGTGAGTGCTGTGTTGCGAGTGTGACAGTGTGTGTGTGTGTGTTTTCGGGTAACCATTGTGTATGCCTGTATGAAAAAGTCGATGGGTGTATTTGTGTGTTCTTGCGTATTGTGTTTCAGATCCACATTTGTGAGTGTGTGAGGGCAGTTCCAAGTCTTCATGAGTTTGCAGGATATCCAGTGTGAGTGTGTGTTGTGAGTGTGACAGTGTGTGTGCGTGTCTGTGTGTGTGTTTGCAGGAAACCAGTCTGTATGCCTATAAGAAAAATTCGATGGGTGTTTGTGTGTGTTTTTTCTGTATGTGTGTGTCGGGACCACATTTGTGAATATGTTAGGGCAGTTCCAAGTGTTGATGGCTCTGCTGGAGACCCAGTGAGAGTGCTGTGTTGTGAGTGTGATAGTGTGTGTGTGTCTGTGTGTGTGTGTGTGTGTTTGGGGGAACCCCACAGTGTATGCTTCTAAGAAAAAGTCGATGGGTGTTTGTGTGTGTTTCTTGTGTATGTGTGTGTCGAGACCACGTATGTGAGTATGTTGTGGCAGTTCCAAGTGCCAGTGTGAATGCTGTGTTGTGAGTGTGGCAGTGTGTGTTTCTGTGTGTGTTTGTGTTGGCGGGAAAACATTGTGTATGCTTGTAAGAATAAGTCGATGGATGTTTGTGTGAGTTTCATGTGTATGTGTGTGTCGCGACCACATTTGTCAATATTTTAAGGCAGTTCCAAGTGTTGATGGTTCTGCTGGATACCCATTGTGAGTGCTGTGTTGTAAGTGTGACTGTGTGTGTGTGTGTTCACGGGAAACCGTTGTGTATGCCTGTAAGAAAAAGTCGATGGGTGTTTGTGTGTGATTCTTGTGTATGTGTGTGTCGGTGAAACGTTTGTGAGTATGTTAGGGCAGTTCCAAGTGTTGATGGCTCTGCCGAGGTCCAGTGTGCGTACTGTGCTCTTAGTGTGACAGTGTGTGTGTGTGTGTGTGTGTGTGTGTTTGGGGAAACCCCACTCTGTCTCCCTGTAACAAAATGTTGATGGGTGTTTGTGTGTGTTTCTTCTGTATGTGTGTGTCGGGACCACGTTTGTTTGTATGTTAGGGCAGATTCAAGTGCCAGTGTGAATGCTGTGTTGTGAGTGTGATAGTGTGTGTGTGTGTGTGTTTGCGGAAACCATTGTGCATGACTGTAAGTAAAAGTCAATGGGAGTTTGTGTGTGTTTCTTGTGTATGTGTGTGTCGGGACCACGTTTGTGAGTATGTTAGGGCAGTTCCAACTGTTGATGGCTATGCCGGGGACCCAGTGTGAGTGCTGTGTTGTGCGTGTGATAGTGTCTGTGTGTGTGTGTGTGTGTTTTGCTGGATACCATTGTGTATGTCTGTAAGAAAAAGTCGTAGGGTGTTTTTGTGTGTTTCTTCTGCATGTGTGTTTCGGGACCACGTTTGTGAATATGTTAAGGTAATTCCAAGTGTTCATGGCTCTGCTGGAGATCCAATGTGAGTGCTCTGTCGTGAGTGTGCCTTTTGTGTGTGTGTGTGTGTGTGTGTGTTTGCAGGAAACCATTGTGTATGCCTGCAAGAAAAAGTCGATGGGTGTTTGTGTGTGTTATTTGTATATGTGTGTGTCAGGACCATGTTTGTGATTATGTTAAAGCAGTTCCAAGTGTTGACGGCTGTGTTGGAGACCCAGTGTGAGTGCTGTGTTGTGAGTGTGATAGTGTGTGTGTGTCTGTGTGTGTTTCCGAACCCCCTGTGTACGCCTGTAAGAAAAATTCCATGGGTGTTTGTGTGTGTTTCTTGTGTATGCGTGTGTCAGGAAAACGTTTGTGAGTATGTTAGGGCAGTTCCAAGTGTTGATGGCTCTGCCGAGGCCCAGTGTGAGTGCTGTGTTGCGAGTGTGACAGTGTGTGTGTGTGTGTGTGTGTGTGTGTTTTCGGATTACCATTGTGTATGCCTGTATGAAAAAGTCGATGGGTGTATTTGTGTGTTCTTGCGTATTGTGTTTCAGATCCACATTTGTGAGTGTGTGAGGGCAGTTCCAAGTGTTCATGAGTTTGCTGGATATCCAGTGTGAGTGTGTGTTGTGAGTGTGACAGTGTGTGTGCGTGTCTGTGTGTGTGTTTGCAGGAAACCAGTCTGTATGCCTATAAGAAAAATTCGATGGGTGTTTGTGTGTGTTTCTTCTGTATGTGTGTGTCGGGACCACATTTGTGAATATGTTAGGGCAGTTCCAAGTGTTGATGGCTCTGCTGGAGACCCAGTGAGAGTGCTGTGTTGTGAGTGTGACAGTGTGTGTGTGTCTCTGTGTGTGTGTGTGTTTGGGGGAACCCCACAGTGTATGCTTCTAAGAAAAAGTCGATGGGTGTTTGTGTGTGTTTCTTGTGTATGTGTGTGTCGGGACCACGTATGAGAGTATTTTGTGGCAGTTCCAAGCGCCAGAGTGAATGCTGTGTTGTGAGTGTGGCAGTGTGTGTTTCTGTGTGTGTTTGTGTTGGCGGGAAAACATTGTGTATGCCTGTAAGAATAAGTCGATGGATGTTTGTGTGAGTTTCATGTGTATGTGTGTGTCGCGACCACATTTGTCAATATTTTAAGGCAGTTCCAAGTGTTGATGGTTCTGCTGGATACCCATTGTGAGTGGTGTGTTGTAAGTGTGACTGTGTGTGTGTGTGTTCAAGGGAAACCGTTGTGTATGCCTGTAAGAAAAAGTCGATGGGTGTTTGTGTGCGTTTCTTGTGTATGTGTGTGTCGGGAAAACGTTTGGGAGTATGTTAGGGCAGTTCCAAGTGTTGATGGCTCTGCCGAGGACCAGTGTGAGTGCTGTGTTGCGAGTGTGACAGTGTGTGTGTGTGTGTGTGTGTTGTTTTCGGGTAACCATTGTGTATGCCTGTATGAAAAAGTCGATGGGTGTATTTGTGTGTTCTTGCGTATTGTGTTTCAGATCCACATTTGTGAGTGTGTGAGGGCAGTTCCAAGTCTTCATGAGTTTGCAGGATATCCAGTGTGAGTGTGTGTTGTGAGTGTGACAGTGTGTGTGCGTGTCTGTGTGTGTGTTTGCAGGAAACCAGTCTGTATGCCTATAAGAAAAATTCGATGGGTGTTTGTGTGTGTTTTTTCTGTATGTGTGTGTCGGGACCACATTTGTGAATATGTTAGGGCAGTTCCAAGTGTTGATGGCTCTGCTGGAGACCCAGTGAGAGTGCTGTGTTGTGAGTGTGACAGTGTGTGTGTGTCTGTGTGTGTGTGTGTGTGTTTGGGGGAACCCCACAGTGTATGCTTCTAAGAAAAAGTCGATGGGTGTTTGTGTGTGTTTCTTGTGTATGTGTGTGTCGAGACCACGTATGTGAGTATGTTGTGGCAGTTCCAAGTGCCAGTGTGAATGCTGTGTTGTGAGTGTGGCAGTGTGTGTTTCTGTGTGTGTTTGTGTTGGCGGGAAAACATTGTGTATGCTTGTAAGAATAAGTCGATGGATGTTTGTGTGAGTTTCATGTGTATGTGTGTGTCGCGACCACATTTGTCAATATTTTAAGGCAGTTCCAAGTGTTGATGGTTCTGCTGGATACCCATTGTGAGTGCTGTGTTGTAAGTGTGACTGTGTGTGTGTGTGTTCACGGGAAACCGTTGTGTATGCCTATAAGAAAAAGTCGATGGGTGTTTGTGTGTGATTCTTGTGTATGTGTGTGTCGGTGAAACGTTTGTGAGTATGTTAGGGCAGTTCCAAGTGTTGATGGCTCTGCCGAGGTCCAGTGTGCGTACTGTGCTCTTAGTGTGACAGTGTGTGTGTGTGTGTGTGTGTGTGTGTTTGGGGAAACCCCACTCTGTCTCCCTGTAACAAAATGTTGATGGGTGTTTGTGTGTGTTTCTTCTGTATGTGTGTGTCGGGACCACGTTTGTTTGTATGTTAGGGCAGATTCAAGTGCCAGTGTGAATGCTGTGTTGTGAGTGTGATAGTGTGTGTGTGTGTGTGTTTGCGGAAACCATTGTGCATGACTGTAAGTAAAAGTCCATGGGAGTTTGTGTGTGTTTCTTGTGTATGTGTGTGTCGGGACCACGTTTGTGAGTATGTTAGGGCAGTTCCAACTGTTGATGGCTATGCCGGGGACCCAGTGTGAGTGCTGTGTTGTGCGTGTGATAGTGTCTGTGTGTGTGTGTGTGTTTTGCTGGATACCATTGTGTATGTCTGTAAGAAAAAGTCGTAGGGTGTTTTTGTGTGTTTCTTCTGCATGTGTGTTTCGGGACCACGTTTGTGAATATGTTAAGGTAATTCCAAGTGTTCATGGCTCTGCTGGAGATCCAATGTGAGTGCTCTGTCGTGAGTGTGCCTTTTGTGTGTGTGTGTGTGTGTGTGTGTGTGTGTGTGTGTTTGCAGGAAACCATTGTGTATGCCTGCAAGAAAAAGTCGATGGGTGTTTGTGTGTGTTATTTGTATATGTGTGTGTCAGGACCATGTTTGTGATTATGTTAAAGCAGTTCCAAGTGTTGACGGCTGTGTTGGAGACCCAGTGTGAGTGCTGTGTTGTGAGTGTGATAGTGTGTGTGTGTCTGTGTGTGTTTCCGAACCCCCTGTGTACGCCTGTAAGAAAAATTCCATGGGTGTTTGTGTGTGTTTCTTGTGTATGCGTGTGTCAGGAAAACGTTTGTGAGTATGTTAGGGCAGTTCCAAGTGTTGATGGCTCTGCCGAGGCCCAGTGTGAGTGCTGTGTTGCGAGTGTGACAGTGTGTGTGTGTGTGTGTGTGTGTGTGTGTTTTCGGGTTACCATTGTGTATGCCTGTATGAAAAAGTCGATGGGTGTATTTGTGTGTTCTTGCGTATTGTGTTTCAGATCCACATTTGTGAGTGTGTGAGGGCAGTTCCAAGTGTTCATGAGTTTGCTGGATATCCAGTGTGAGTGTGTGTTGTGAGTGTGACAGTGTGTGTGCGTGTCTGTGTGTGTGTTTGCAGGAAACCAGTCTGTATGCCTATAAGAAAAATTCGATGGGTGTTTGTGTGTGTTTCTTCTGTATGTGTGTGTCGGGACCACATTTGTGAATATGTTAGGGCAGTTCCAAGTGTTGATGGCTCTGCTGGAGACCCAGTGAGAGTGCTGTGTTGTGAGTGTGACAGTGTGTGTGTGTCTGTGTGTGTGTGTGTGTTTGGGGGAACCCCACAGTGTATGCTTCTAAGAAAAAGTCGATGGGTGTTTGTGTGTGTTTCTTGTGTATGTGTGTGTCGGGACCACGTATGAGAGTATTTTGTGGCAGTTCCAAGCGCCAGAGTGAATGCTGTGTTGTGAGTGTGGCAGTGTGTGTTTCTGTGTGTGTTTGTGTTGGCGGGAAAACATTGTGTATGCCTGTAAGAATAAGTCGATGGATGTGTGTGTGAGTTTCATGTGTATGTGTGTGTCGCGACCACATTTGTCAATATTTTAAGGCAGTTCCAAGTGTTGATGGTTCTGCTGGATACCCATTGTGAGTGGTGTGTTGTAAGTGTGACTGTGTGTGTGTGTGTTCAAGGGAAACCGTTGTGTATGCCTGTAAGAAAAAGTCGATGGGTGTTTGTGTGCGTTTCTTGTGTATGTGTGTGTCGGGAAAACGTTTGGGAGTATGTTAGGGCAGTTCCAAGTGTTGATGGCTCTGCCGAGGACCAGTGTGAGTGCTGTGTTGCGAGTGTGACAGTGTGTGTGTGTGTGTGTGTGTTTTCGGGTAACCATTGTGTATGCCTGTATGAAAAAGTCGATGGGTGTATTTGTGTGTTCTTGCGTATTGTGTTTCAGATCCACATTTGTGAGAGTGTGAGGGCAGTTCCAAGTCTTCATGAGTTTGCAGGATATCCAGTGTGAGTGTGTGTTGTGAGTGTGACAGTGTGTGTGCGTGTCTGTGTGTGTGTTTGCAGGAAACCAGTCTGTATGCCTATAAGAAAAATTCGATGGGTGTTTGTGTGTGTTTTTTCTGTATGTGTGTGTCGGGACCACATTTGTGAATATGTTAGGGCAGTTCCAAGTGTTGATGGCTCTGCTGGAGACCCAGTGAGAGTGCTGTGTTGTGAGTGTGATAGTGTGTGTGTGTCTGTGTGTGTGTGTGTGTTTGGGGGAACCCCACAGTGTATGCTTCTAAGAAAAAGTCGATGGGTGTTTGTGTGTGTTTCTTGTGTATGTGTGTGTCGGGACCACGTATGTGAGTATGTTGTGGCAGTTCCAAGCGCCAGTGTGAATGCTGTGTTGTGAGTGTGGCAGTGTGTGTTTCTGTGTGTGTTTGTGTTGGCGGGAAAACATTGTGTATGCCTGTAAGAATAAGTCGATGGATGTTTGTGTGAGTTTCATGTGTATGTGTGTGTCGCGACCACATTTGTCAATATTTTAAGGCAGTTCCAAGTGTTGATGGTTCTGCTGGATACCCATTGTGAGTGCTGTGTTGTAAGTGTGACTGTGTGTGTGTGTGTTCACGGGAAACCGTTGTGTATGCCTGTAAGAAAAAGTCGATGGGTGTTTGTGTGTGATTCTTGTGTATGTGTGTGTCGGTGAAACGTTTGTGAGTATGTTAGGGCAGTCCCAAGTGTTGATGGCTCTGCCGAGGTCCAGTGTGCGTACTGTGCTGTTAGTGTGACAGTGTGTGTGTGTGTGTGTGTGTGTGTTTGGGGAAACCCCACTCTGTCTCCCTGTAACAAAATGTTGATGGGTGTTTGTGTGTGTTTCTTCTGTATGTGTGTGTCGGGACCACGTTTGTTTGTATGTTAGGGCAGATTCAAGTGCCAGTGTGAATGCTGTGTTGTGAGTGTGATAGTGTGTGTGTGTGTGTGTTTGCGGAAACCATTGTGCATGACTGTAAGTAAAAGTCCATGGGAGTTTGTGTGTGTTTCTTGTGTATGTGTGTGTCGGGACCACGTTTGTGAGTTTGTTAGGGCAGTTCCAACTGTTGATGGCTATGCCGGGGACCCAGTGTGAGTGCTGTGTTGTGCGTGTGATAGTGTCTGTGTGTGTGTGTGTGTGTTTTGCTGGATACTATTGTGTATGTCTGTAAGAAAAAGTCGTAGGGTGTTTTTGTGTGTTTCTTCTGCATGTGTGTTTCGGGACCACGTTTGTGAATATGTTAAGGTAATTCCAAGTGTTCATGGCTCTGCTGGAGATCCAATGTGAGTGCTCTGTCGTGAGTGTGCCTTTTGTGTGTGTGTGTGTGTGTGTGTGTGTGTTTGCAGGAAACCATTGTGTATGCCTGCAAGAAAAAGTCGATGGGTGTTTGTGTGTGTTATTTGTATATGTGTGTGTCAGGACCATGTTTGTGATTATGTTAAAGCAGTTCCAAGTGTTGACGGCTGTGTTGGAGACCCAGTGTGAGTGCTGTGTTGTGAGTGTGATAGTGTGTGTGTGTCTGTGTGTGTTTCCGAACCCCCTGTGTACGCCTGTAAGAAAAATTCCATGGGTGTTTGTGTGTGTTTCTTGTGTATGCGTGTGTCAGGAAAACGTTTGTGAGTATGTTAGGGCAGTTCCAAGTGTTGATGGCTCTGCCGAGGCCCAGTGTGAGTGCTGTGTTGCGAGTGTGACAGTGTGTGTGTGTGTGTGTGTGTGTGTTTTCGGATTACCATTGTGTATGCCTGTATGAAAAAGTCGATGGGTGTATTTGTGTGTTCTTGCGTATTGTGTTTCAGATCCACATTTGTGAGTGTGTGAGGGCAGTTCCAAGTGTTCATGAGTTTGCTGGATATCCAGTGTGAGTGTGTGTTGTGAGTGTGACAGTGTGTGTGCGTGTCTGTGTGTGTGTTTGCAGGAAACCAGTCTGTATGCCTATAAGAAAAATTCGATGGGTGTTTGTGTGTGTTTCTTCTGTATGTGTGTGTCGGGACCACATTTGTGAATATGTTAGGGCAGTTCCAAGTGTTGATGGCTCTGCTGGAGACCCAGTGAGAGTGCTGTGTTGTGAGTGTGACAGTGTGTGTGTGTCTGTGTGTGTGTGTGTTTGGGGGAACCCCACAGTGTATGCTTCTAAGAAAAAGTCGATGGGTGTTTGTGTGTGTTTCTTGTGTATGTGTGTGTCGGGACCACGTATGAGAGTATTTTGTGGCAGTTCCAAGCGCCAGAGTGAATGCTGTGTTGTGAGTGTGGCAGTGTGTGTTTCTGTGTGTGTTTGTGTTGGCGGGAAAACATTGTGTATGCCTGTAAGAATAAGTCGATGGATGTTTGTGTGAGTTTCATGTGTATGTGTGTGTCGCGACCACATTTGTCAATATTTTAAGGCAGTTCCAAGTGTTGATGGTTCTGCTGGATACCCATTGTGAGTGGTGTGTTGTAAGTGTGACTGTGTGTGTGTGTGTTCAAGGGAAACCGTTGTGTATGCCTGTAAGAAAAAGTCGATGGGTGTTTGTGTGCGTTTCTTGTGTATGTGTGTGTCGGGAAAACGTTTGGGAGTATGTTAGGGCAGTTCCAAGTGTTGATGGCTCTGCCGAGGACCAGTGTGAGTGCTGTGTTGCGAGTGTGACAGTGTGTGTGTGTGTGTGTGTGTTGTTTTCGGGTAACCATTGTGTATGCCTGTATGAAAAAGTCGATGGGTGTATTTGTGTGTTCTTGCGTATTGTGTTTCAGATCCACATTTGTGAGTGTGTGAGGGCAGTTCCAAGTCTTCATGAGTTTGCAGGATATCCAGTGTGAGTGTGTGTTGTGAGTGTGACAGTGTGTGTGCGTGTCTGTGTGTGTGTTTGCAGGAAACCAGTCTGTATGCCTATAAGAAAAATTCGATGGGTGTTTGTGTGTGTTTTTTCTGTATGTGTGTGTCGGGACCACATTTGTGAATATGTTAGGGCAGTTCCAAGTGTTGATGGCTCTGCTGGAGACCCAGTGAGAGTGCTGTGTTGTGAGTGTGACAGTGTGTGTGTGTCTGTGTGTGTGTGTGTGTGTTTGGGGGAACCCCACAGTGTATGCTTCTAAGAAAAAGTCGATGGGTGTTTGTGTGTGTTTCTTGTGTATGTGTGTGTCGAGACCACGTATGTGAGTATGTTGTGGCAGTTCCAAGTGCCAGTGTGAATGCTGTGTTGTGAGTGTGGCAGTGTGTGTTTCTGTGTGTGTTTGTGTTGGCGGGAAAGCATTGTGTATGCCTGTAAGAATAAGTCGATGGATGTTTGTGTGAGTTTCATGTGTATGTGTGTGTCGCGACCACATTTGTCAATATTTTAAGGCAGTTCCAAGTGTTGATGGTTCTGCTGGATACCCATTGTGAGTGCTGTGTTGTAAGTGTGACTGTGTGTGTGTGTGTTCACGGGAAACCGTTGTGTATGCCTGTAAGAAAAAGTCGATGGGTGTTTGTGTGTGATTCTTGTGTATGTGTGTGTCGGTGAAACGTTTGTGAGTATGTTAGGGCAGTTCCAAGTGTTGATGGCTCTGCCGAGGTCCAGTGTGCGTACTGTGCTGTTAGTGTGACAGTGTGTGTGTGTGTGTGTGTGTGTTTGGGGAAACCCCACTCTGTCTCCCTGTAACAAAATGTTGATGGGTGTTTGTGTGTGTTTCTTCTGTATGTGTGTGTCGGGACCACGTTTGTTTGTATGTTAGGGCAGATTCAAGTGCCAGTGTGAATGCTGTGTTGTGAGTGTGATAGTGTGTGTGTGTGTGTGTTTGCGGAAACCATTGTGCATGACTGTAAGTAAAAGTCCATGGGAGTTTGTGTGTGTTTCTTGTGTATGTGTGTGTCGGGACCACGTTTGTGAGTATGTTAGGGCAGTTCCAACTGTTGATGGCTATGCCGGGGACCCAGTGTGAGTGCTGTGTTGTGCGTGTGATAGTGTCTGTGTGTGTGTGTGTGTTTTGCTGGATACCATTGTGTATGTCTGTAAGAAAAAGTCGTAGGGTGTTTTTGTGTGTTTCTTCTGCATGTGTGTTTCGGGACCACGTTTGTGAATATGTTAAGGTAATTCCAAGTGTTCATGGCTCTGCTGGAGATCCAATGTGAGTGCTCTGTCGTGAGTGTGCCTTTTGTGTGTGTGTGTGTGTGTGTGTGTGTGTGTGTGTGTGTGTGTGTTTGCAGGAAACCATTGTGTATGCCTGCAAGAAAAAGTCGATGGGTGTTTGTGTGTGTTATTTGTATATGTGTGTGTCAGGACCATGTTTGTGATTATGTTAAAGCAGTTCCAAGTGTTGACGGCTGTGTTGGAGACCCAGTGTGAGTGCTGTGTTGTGAGTGTGATAGTGTGTGTGTGTCTGTGTGTGTTTCCGAACCCCCTGTGTACGCCTGTAAGAAAAATTCCATGGGTGTTTGTGTGTGTTTCTTGTGTATGCGTGTGTCAGGAAAACGTTTGTGAGTATGTTAGGGCAGTTCCAAGTGTTGATGGCTCTGCCGAGGCCCAGTGTGAGTGCTGTGTTGCGAGTGTGACAGTGTGTGTGTGTGTGTGTGTGTGTGTGTGTTTTCGGGTTACCATTGTGTATGCCTGTATGAAAAAGTCGATGGGTGTATTTGTGTGTTCTTGCGTATTGTGTTTCAGATCCACATTTGTGAGTGTGTGAGGGCAGTTCCAAGTGTTCATGAGTTTGCTGGATATCCAGTGTGAGTGTGTGTTGTGAGTGTGACAGTGTGTGTGCGTGTCTGTGTGTGTGTTTGCAGGAAACCAGTCTGTATGCCTATAAGAAAAATTCGATGGGTGTTTGTGTGTGTTTCTTCTGTATGTGTGTGTCGGGACCACATTTGTGAATATGTTAGGGCAGTTCCAAGTGTTGATGGCTCTGCTGGAGACCCAGTGAGAGTGCTGTGTTGTGAGTGTGACAGTGTGTGTGTGTCTGTGTGTGTGTGTGTGTTTGGGGGAACCCCACAGTGTATGCTTCTAAGAAAAAGTCGATGGGTGTTTGTGTGTGTTTCTTGTGTATGTGTGTGTCGGGACCACGTATGAGAGTATTTTGTGGCAGTTCCAAGCGCCAGAGTGAATGCTGTGTTGTGAGTGTGGCAGTGTGTGTTTCTGTGTGTGTTTGTGTTGGCGGGAAAACATTGTGTATGCCTGTAAGAATAAGTCGATGGATGTGTGTGTGAGTTTCATGTGTATGTGTGTGTCGCGACCACATTTGTCAATATTTTAAGGCAGTTCCAAGTGTTGATGGTTCTGCTGGATACCCATTGTGAGTGGTGTGTTGTAAGTGTGACTGTGTGTGTGTGTGTTCAAGGGAAACCGTTGTGTATGCCTGTAAGAAAAAGTCGATGGGTGTTTGTGTGCGTTTCTTGTGTATGTGTGTGTCGGGAAAACGTTTGGGAGTATGTTAGGGCAGTTCCAAGTGTTGATGGCTCTGCCGAGGACCAGTGTGAGTGCTGTGTTGCGAGTGTGACAGTGTGTGTGTGTGTGTGTGTGTGTTTTCGGGTAACCATTGTGTATGCCTGTATGAAAAAGTCGATGGGTGTATTTGTGTGTTCTTGCGTATTGTGTTTCAGATCCACATTTCTGAGTGTGTGAGGGCAGTTCCAAGTCTTCATGAGTTTGCAGGATATCCAGTGTGAGTGTGTGTTGTGAGTGTGACAGTGTGTGTGCGTGTCTGTGTGTGTGTTTGCAGGAAACCAGTCTGTATGCCTATAAGAAAAATTCGATGGGTGTTTGTGTGTGTTTTTTCTGTATGTGTGTGTCGGGACCACATTTGTGAATATGTTAGGGCAGTTCCAAGTGTTGATGGCTCTGCTGGAGACCCAGTGAGAGTGCTGTGTTGTGAGTGTGATAGTGTGTGTGTGTCTGTGTGTGTGTGTGTGTTTGGGGGAACCCCACAGTGTATGCTTCTAAGAAAAAGTCGATGGGTGTTTGTGTGTGTTTCTTGTGTATGTGTGTGTCGGGACCACGTATGTAAGTATGTTGTGGCAGTTCCAAGTGCCAGTGTGAATGCTGTGTTGTGAGTGTGGCAGTGTGTGTTTCTGTGTGTGTTTGTGTTGGCGGGAAAACATTGTGTATGCCTGTAAGAATAAGTCGATGGATGTTTGTGTGAGTTTCATGTGTATGTGTGTGTCGCGACCACATTTGTCAATATTTTAAGGCAGTTCCAAGTGTTGATGGTTCTGCTGGATACCCATTGTGAGTGCTGTGTTGTAAGTGTGACTGTGTGTGTGTGTGTTCACGGGAAACCGTTGTGTATGCCTGTAAGAAAAAGTCGATGGGTGTTTGTGTGTGATTCTTGTGTATGTGTGTGTCGGTGAAACGTTTGTGAGTATGTTAGGGCAGTTCCAAGTGTTGATGGCTCTGCCGAGGTCCAGTGTGCGTACTGTGCTGTTAGTGTGACAGTGTGTGTGTGTGTGTGTGTGTTTGGGGAAACCCCACTCTGTCTCCCTGTAACAAAATGTTGATGGGTGTTTGTGTGTGTTTCTTCTGTATGTGTGTGTCGGGACCACGTTTGTTTGTATGTTAGGGCAGATTCAAGTGCCAGTGTGAATGCTGTGTTGTGAGTGTGATAGTGTGTGTGTGTGTGTGTTTGCGGAAACCATTGTGCATGACTGTAAGTAAAAGTCCATGGGAGTTTGTGTGTGTTTCTTGTGTATGTGTGTGTCGGGACCACGTTTGTGAGTTTGTTAGGGCAGTTCCAACTGTTGATGGCTATGCCGGGGACCCAGTGTGAGTGCTGTGTTGTGCGTGTGATAGTGTCTGTGTGTGTGTGTGTGTGTTTTGCTGGATACCATTGTGTATGTCTGTAAGAAAAAGTCGTAGGGTGTTTTTGTGTGTTTCTTCTGCATGTGTGTTTCGGGACCACGTTTGTGAATATGTTAAGGTAATTCCAAGTGTTCATGGCTCTGCTGGAGATCCAATGTGAGTGCTCTGTCGTGAGTGTGCCTTTTGTGTGTGTGTGTGTGTGTGTGTGTGTTTGCAGGAAACCATTGTGTATGCCTGCAAGAAAAAGTCGATGGGTGTTTGTGTGTGTTATTTGTATATGTGTGTGTCAGGACCATATTTGTGATTATGTTAAAGCAGTTCCAAGTGTTGACGGCTGTGTTGGAGACCCAGTGTGAGTGCTGTGTTGTGAGTGTGATAGTGTGTGTGTGTCTGTGTGTGTTTCCGAACCCCCTGTGTACGCCTGTAAGAAAAATTCCATGGGTGTTTGTGTGTGTTTCTTGTGTATGCGTGTGTCAGGAAAACGTTTGTGAGTATGTTAGGGCAGTTCCAAGTGTTGATGGCTCTGCCGAGGCCCAGTGTGAGTGCTGTGTTGCGAGTGTGACAGTGTGTGTGTGTGTGTGTGTGTGTGTGTGTTTTCGGGTTACCATTGTGTATGCCTGTATGAAAAGGTCGATGGGTGTATTTGTGTGTTCTTGCGTATTGTGTTTCAGATCCACATTTGTGAGTGTGTGAGGGCAGTTCCAAGTGTTCATGAGTTTGCTGGATATCCAGTGTGAGTGTGTGTTGTGAGTGTGACAGTGTGTGTGCGTGTCTGTGTGTGTGTTTGCAGGAAACCAGTCTGTATGCCTATAAGAAAAATTCGATGGGTGTTTGTGTGTGTTTCTTCTGTATGTGTGTGTCGGGACCACATTTGTGAATATGTTAGGGCAGTTCCAAGTGTTGATGGCTCTGCTGGAGACCCAGTGAGAGTGCTGTGTTGTGAGTGTGACAGTGTGTGTGTGTCTGTGTGTGTGTGTGTTTGGGGGAACCCCACAGTGTATGCTTCTAAGAAAAAGTCGATGGGTGTTTGTGTGTGTTTCTTGTGTATGTGTGTGTCGGGACCACGTATGAGAGTATTTTGTGGCAGTTCCAAGCGCCAGAGTGAATGCTGTGTTGTGAGTGTGGCAGTGTGTGTTTCTGTGTGTGTTTGTGTTGGCGGGAAAACATTGTGTATGCCTGTAAGAATAAGTCGATGGATGTTTGTGTGAGTTTCATGTGTATGTGTGTGTCGCGACCACATTTGTCAATATTTTAAGGCAGTTCCAAGTGTTGATGGTTCTGCTGGATACCCATTGTGAGTGGTGTGTTGTAAGTGTGACTGTGTGTGTGTGTGTGTGTTCAAGGGAAACCGTTGTGTATGCCTGTAAGAAAAAGTCGATGGGTGTTTGTGTGCGTTTCTTGTGTATGTGTGTGTCGGGAAAACGTTTGGGAGTATGTTAGGGCAGTTCCAAGTGTTGATGGCTCTGCCGAGGACCAGTGTGAGTGCTGTGTTGCGAGTGTGACAGTGTGTGTGTGTGTGTGTGTGTTGTTTTCGGGTAACCATTGTGTATGCCTGTATGAAAACGTCGATGGGTGTATTTGTGTGTTCTTGCGTATTGTGTTTCAGATCCACATTTGTGAGTGTGTGAGGGCAGTTCCAAGTCTTCATGAGTTTGCAGGATATCCAGTGTGAGTGTGTGTTGTGAGTGTGACAGTGTGTGTGCGTGTCTGTGTGTGTGTTTGCAGGAAACCAGTCTGTATGCCTATAAGAAAAATTCGATGGGTGTTTGTGTGTGTTTTTTCTGTATGTGTGTGTCGGGACCACATTTGTGAATATGTTAGGGCAGTTCCAAGTGTTGATGGCTCTGCTGGAGACCCAGTGAGAGTGCTGTGTTGTGGGTGTGACAGTGTGTGTGTGTCTGTGTGTGTGTGTGTGTGTTTGGGGGAACCCCACAGTGTATGCTTCTAAGAAAAAGTCGATGGGTGTTTGTGTGTGTTTCTTGTGTATGTGTGTGTCGAGACCACGTATGTGAGTATGTTGTGGCAGTTCCAAGTGCCAGTGTGAATGCTGTGTTGTGAGTGTGGCAGTGTGTGTTTCTGTGTGTGTTTGTGTTGGCGGGAAAACATTGTGTATGCCTGTAAGAATAAGTCGATGGATGTTTGTGTGAGTTTCATGTGTATGTGTGTGTCGCGACCACATTTGTCAATATTTTAAGGCAGTTCCAAGTGTTGATGGTTCTGCTGGATACCCATTGTGAGTGCTGTGTTGTAAGTGTGACTGTGTGTGTGTGTGTTCACGGGAAACCGTTGTGTATGCCTGTAAGAAAAAGTCGATGGGTGTTTGTGTGTGATTCTTGTGTATGTGTGTGTCGGTGAAACGTTTGTGAGTATGTTAGGGCAGTTCCAAGTGTTGATGGCTCTGCCGAGGTCCAGTGTGCGTACTGTGCTGTTAGTGTGACAGTGTGTGTGTGTGTGTGTGTGTGTTTGGGGAAACCCCACTCTGTCTCCCTGTAACAAAATGTTGATGGGTGTTTGTGTGTGTTTCTTCTGTATGTGTGTGTCGGGACCACGTTTGTTTGTATGTTAGGGCAGATTCAAGTGCCAGTGTGAATGCTGTGTTGTGAGTGTGATAGTGTGTGTGTGTGTGTGTTTGCGGAAACCATTGTGCATGACTGTAAGTAAAAGTCCATGGGAGTTTGTGTGTGTTTCTTGTGTATGTGTGTGTCGGGACCACGTTTGTGAGTATGTTAGGGCAGTTCCAACTGTTGATGGCTATGCCGGGGACCCAGTGTGAGTGCTGTGTTGTGCGTGTGATAGTGTCTGTGTGTGTGTGTGTGTTTTGCTGGATACCATTGTGTATGTCTGTAAGAAAAAGTCGTAGGGTGTTTTTGTGTGTTTCTTCTGCATGTGTGTTTCGGGACCACGTTTGTGAATATGTTAAGGTAATTCCAAGTGTTCATGGCTCTGCTGGAGATCCAATGTGAGTGCTCTGTCGTGAGTGTGCCTTTTGTGTGTGTGTGTGTGTGTGTGTGTGTTTGCAGGAAACCATTGTGTATGCCTGCAAGAAAAAGTCGATGGGTGTTTGTGTGTGTTATTTGTATATGTGTGTGTCAGGACCATGTTTGTGATTATGTTAAAGCAGTTCCAAGTGTTGACGGCTGTGTTGGAGACCCAGTGTGAGTGCTGTGTTGTGAGTGTGATAGTGTGTGTGTGTCTGTGTGTGTTTCCGAACCCCCTGTGTACGCCTGTAAGAAAAATTCCATGGGTGTTTGTGTGTGTTTCTTGTGTATGCGTGTGTCAGGAAAACGTTTGTGAGTATGTTAGGGCAGTTCCAAGTGTTGATGGCTCTGCCGAGGCCCAGTGTGAGTGCTGTGTTGCGAGTGTGACAGTGTGTGTGTGTGTGTGTGTGTGTGTGTTTTCGGGTTACCATTGTGTATGCCTGTATGAAAAAGTCGATGGGTGTATTTGTGTGTTCTTGCGTATTGTGTTTCAGATCCACATTTGTGAGTGTGTGAGGGCAGTTCCAAGTGTTCATGAGTTTGCTGGATATCCAGTGTGAGTGTGTGTTGTGAGTGTGACAGTGTGTGTGCGTGTCTGTGTGTGTGTTTGCAGGAAACCAGTCTGTATGCCTATAAGAAAAATTCGATGGGTGTTTGTGTGTGTTTCTTCTGTATGTGTGTGTCGGGACCACATTTGTGAATATGTTAGGGCAGTTCCAAGTGTTGATGGCTCTGCTGGAGACCCAGTGAGAGTGCTGTGTTGTGAGTGTGACAGTGTGTGTGTGTCTGTGTGTGTGTGTGTGTTTGGGGGAACCCCACAGTGTATGCTTCTAAGAAAAAGTCGATGGGTGTTTGTGTGTGTTTCTTGTGTATGTGTGTGTCGGGACCACGTATGAGAGTATTTTGTGGCAGTTCCAAGCGCCAGAGTGAATGCTGTGTTGTGAGTGTGGCAGTGTGTGTTTCTGTGTGTGTTTGTGTTGGCGGGAAAACATTGTGTATGCCTGTAAGAATAAGTCGATGGATGTGTGTGTGAGTTTCATGTGTATGTGTGTGTCGCGACCACATTTGTCAATATTTTAAGGCAGTTCCAAGTGTTGATGGTTCTGCTGGATACCCATTGTGAGTGGTGTGTTGTAAGTGTGACTGTGTGTGTGTGTGTTCAAGGGAAACCGTTGTGTATGCCTGTAAGAAAAAGTCGATGGGTGTTTGTGTGCGTTTCTTGTGTATGTGTGTGTCGGGAAAACGTTTGGGAGTATGTTAGGGCAGTTCCAAGTGTTGATGGCTCTGCCGAGGACCAGTGTGAGTGCTGTGTTGCGAGTGTGACAGTGTGTGTGTGTGTGTGTGTGTTTTCGGGTAACCATTGTGTATGCCTGTATGAAAAAGTCGATGGGTGTATTTGTGTGTTCTTGCGTATTGTGTTTCAGATCCACATTTCTGAGTGTGTGAGGGCAGTTCCAAGTCTTCATGAGTTTGCAGGATATCCAGTGTGAGTGTGTGTTGTGAGTGTGACAGTGTGTGTGCGTGTCAGTGTGTGTGTTTGCAGGAAACCAGTCTGTATGCCTATAAGAAAAATTCGATGGGTGTTTGTGTGTGTTTTTTCTGTATGTGTGTGTCGGGACCACATTTGTGAATATGTTAGGGCAGTTCCAAGTGTTGATGGCTCTGCTGGAGACCCAGTGAGAGTGCTGTGTTGTGAGTGTGATAGTGTGTGTGTGTCTGTGTGTGTGTGTGTGTGTTTGGGGGAACCCCACAGTGTATGCTTCTAAGAAAAAGTCGATGGGTGTTTGTGTGTGTTTCTTGTGTATGTGTGTGTCGGGACCACGTATGTGAGTATGTTGTGGCAGTTCCAAGTGCCAGTGTGAATGCTGTGTTGTGAGTGTGGCAGTGTGTGTTTCTGTGTGTGTTTGTGTTGGCGGGAAAACATTGTGTATGCCTGTAAGAATAAGTCGATGGATGTTTGTGTGAGTTTCATGTGTATGTGTGTGTCGCGACCACATTTGTCAATATTTTAAGGCAGTTCCAAGTGTTGATGGTTCTGCTGGATACCCATTGTGAGTGCTGTGTTGTAAGTGTGACTGTGTGTGTGTGTGTTCACGGGAAACCGTTGTGTATGCCTGTAAGAAAAAGTCGATGGGTGTTTGTGTGTGATTCTTGTGTATGTGTGTGTCGGTGAAACGTTTGTGAGTATGTTAGGGCAGTTCCAAGTGTTGATGGCTCTGCCGAGGTCCAGTGTGCGTACTGTGCTGTTAGTGTGACAGTGTGTGTGTGTGTGTGTGTGTGTTTGGGGAAACCCCACTCTGTCTCCCTGTAACAAAATGTTGATGGGTGTTTGTGTGTGTTTCTTCTGTATGTGTGTGTCGGGACCACGTTTGTTTGTATGTTAGGGCAGATTCAAGTGCCAGTGTGAATGCTGTGTTGTGAGTGTGATAGTGTGTGTGTGTGTGTGTTTGCGGAAACCATTGTGCATGACTGTAAGTAAAAGTCCATGGGAGTTTGTGTGTGTTTCTTGTGTATGTGTGTGTCGGGACCACGTTTGTGAGTATGTTAGGGCAGTTCCAACTGTTGATGGCTATGCCGGGGACCCAGTGTGAGTGCTGTGTTGTGCGTGTGATAGTGTCTGTGTGTGTGTGTGTGTGTTTTGCTGGATACCATTGTGTATGTCTGTAAGAAAAAGTCGTAGGGTGTTTTTGTGTGTTTCTTCTGCATGTGTGTTTCGGGACCACGTTTGTGAATATGTTAAGGTAATTCCAAGTGTTCATGGCTCTGCTGGAGATCCAATGTGAGTGCTCTGTCGTGAGTGTGCCTTTTGTGTGTGTGTGTGTGTGTGTGTGTGTGTTTGCAGGAAACCATTGTGTATGCCTGCAAGAAAAAGTCGATGGGTGTTTGTGTGTGTTATTTGTATATGTGTGTGTCAGGACCATGTTTGTGATTATGTTAAAGCAGTTCCAAGTGTTGACGGCTGTGTTGGAGACCCAGTGTGAGTGCTGTGTTGTGAGTGTGATAGTGTGTGTGTGTCTGTGTGTGTTTCCGAACCCCCTGTGTACGCCTGTAAGAAAAATTCCATGGGTGTTTGTGTGTGTTTCTTGTGTATGCGTGTGTCAGGAAAACGTTTGTGAGTATGTTAGGGCAGTTCCAAGTGTTGATGGCTCTGCCGAGGCCCAGTGTGAGTGCTGTGTTGCGAGTGTGACAGTGTGTGTGTGTGTGTGTGTGTGTGTGTTTTCGGGTTACCATTGTGTATGCCTGTATGAAAAAGTCGATGGGTGTATTTGTGTGTTCTTGCGTATTGTGTTTCAGATCCACATTTGTGAGTGTGTGAGGGCAGTTCCAAGTGTTCATGAGTTTGCTGGATATCCAGTGTGAGTGTGTGTTGTGAGTGTGACAGTGTGTGTGCGTGTCTGTGTGTGTGTTTGCAGGAAACCAGTCTGTATGCCTATAAGAAAAATTCGATGGGTGTTTGTGTGTGTTTCTTCTGTATGTGTGTGTCGGGACCACATTTGTGAATATGTTAGGGCAGTTCCAAGTGTTGATGGCTCTGCTGGAGACCCAGTGAGAGTGCTGTGTTGTGAGTGTGACAGTGTGTGTGTGTCTGTGTGTGTGTGTGTGTTTGGGGGAACCCCACAGTGTATGCTTCTAAGAAAAAGTCGATGGGTGTTTGTGTGTGTTTCTTGTGTATGTGTGTGTCGGGACCACGTATGAGAGTATTTTGTGGCAGTTCCAAGCGCCAGAGTGAATGCTGTGTTGTGAGTGTGGCAGTGTGTGTTTCTGTGTGTGTTTGTGTTGGCGGGAAAACATTGTGTATGCCTGTAAGAATAAGTCGATGGATGTGTGTGTGAGTTTCATGTGTATGTGTGTGTCGCGACCACATTTGTCAATATTTTAAGGCAGTTCCAAGTGTTGATGGTTCTGCTGGATACCCATTGTGAGTGGTGTGTTGTAAGTGTGACTGTGTGTGTGTTCAAGGGAAACCGTTGTGTATGCCTGTAAGAAAAAGTCGATGGGTGTTTGTGTGCGTTTCTTGTGTATGTGTGTGTCGGGAAAACGTTTGGGAGTATGTTAGGGCAGTTCCAAGTGTTGATGGCTCTGCCGAGGACCAGTGTGAGTGCTGTGTTGCGAGTGTGACAGTGTGTGTGTGTGTGTGTGTGTTTTCGGGTAACCATTGTGTATGCCTGTATGAAAAAGTCGATGGGTGTATTTGTGTGTTCTTGCGTATTGTGTTTCAGATCCACATTTGTGAGTGTGTGAGGGCAGTTCCAAGTCTTCATGAGTTTGCAGGATATCCAGTGTGAGTGTGTGTTGTGAGTGTGACAGTGTGTGTGCGTGTCTGTGTGTGTGTGTTTGCAGGAAACCAGTCTGTATGCCTATAAGAAAAATTCGATGGGTGTTTGTGTGTGTTTTTTCTGTATGTGTGTGTCGGGACCACATTTGTGAATATGTTAGGGCAGTTCCAAGTGTTGATGGCTCTGCTGGAGACCCAGTGAGAGTGCTGTGTTGTGAGTGTGATAGTGTGTGTGTGTCTGTGTGTGTGTGTGTGTTTGGGGGAACCCCACAGTGTATGCTTCTAAGAAAAAGTCGATGGGTGTTTGTGTGTGTTTCTTGTGTATGTGTGTGTCGAGACCACGTATGTGAGTATGTTGTGGCAGTTCCAAGTGCCAGTGTGAATGCTGTGTTGTGAGTGTGGCAGTGTGTGTTTCTGTGTGTGTTTGTGTTGGCGGGAAAACATTGTGTATGCCTGTAAGAATAAGTCGATGGATGTTTGTGTGAGTTTCATGTGTATGTGTGTGTCGCGACCACATTTGTCAATATTTTAAGGCAGTTCCAAGTGTTGATGGTTCTGCTGGATACCCATTGTGAGTGCTGTGTTGTAAGTGTGACTGTGTGTGTGTGTGTTCACGGGAAACCGTTGTGTATGCCTGTAAGAAAAAGTCGATGGGTGTTTGTGTGTGATTCTTGTGTATGTGTGTGTCGGTGAAACGTTTGTGAGTATGTTAGGGCAGTTCCAAGTGTTGATGGCTCTGCCGAGGTCCAGTGTGCGTACTGTGCTGTTAGTGTGACAGTGTGTGTGTGTGTGTGTGTGTTTGGGGAAACCCCACTCTGTCTCCCTGTAACAAAATGTTGATGGGTGTTTGTGTGTGTTTCTTCTGTATGTGTGTGTCGGGACCACGTTTGTTTGTATGTTAGGGCAGATTCAAGTGCCAGTGTGAATGCTGTGTTGTGAGTGTGATAGTGTGTGTGTGTGTGTGTTTGCGGAAACCATTGTGCATGACTGTAAGTAAAAGTCCATGGGAGTTTGTGTGTGTTTCTTGTGTATGTGTGTGTCGGGACCACGTTTGTGAGTTTGTTAGGGCAGTTCCAACTGTTGATGGCTATGCCGGGGACCCAGTGTGAGTGCTGTGTTGTGCGTGTGATAGTGTCTGTGTGTGTGTGTGTGTGTTTTGCTGGATACCATTGTGTATGTCTGTAAGAAAAAGTCGTAGGGTGTTTTTGTGTGTTTCTTCTGCATGTGTGTTTCGGGACCACGTTTGTGAATATGTTAAGGTAATTCCAAGTGTTCATGGCTCTGCTGGAGATCCAATGTGAGTGCTCTGTCGTGAGTGTGCCTTTTGTGTGTGTGTGTGTGTGTGTGTGTGTTTGCAGGAAACCATTGTGTATGCCTGCAAGAAAAAGTCGATGGGTGTTTGTGTGTGTTATTTGTATATGTGTGTGTCAGGACCATATTTGTGATTATGTTAAAGCAGTTCCAAGTGTTGACGGCTGTGTTGGAGACCCAGTGTGAGTGCTGTGTTGTGAGTGTGATAGTGTGTGTGTGTCTGTGTGTGTTTCCGAACCCCCTGTGTACGCCTGTAAGAAAAATTCCATGGGTGTTTGTGTGTGTTTCTTGTGTATGCGTGTGTCAGGAAAACGTTTGTGAGTATGTTAGGGCAGTTCCAAGTGTTGATGGCTCTGCCGAGGCCCAGTGTGAGTGCTGTGTTGCGAGTGTGACAGTGTGTGTGTGTGTGTGTGTGTGTGTGTGTTTTCGGGTTACCATTGTGTATGCCTGTATGAAAAGGTCGATGGGTGTATTTGTGTGTTCTTGCGTATTGTGTTTCAGATCCACATTTGTGAGTGTGTGAGGGCAGTTCCAAGTGTTCATGAGTTTGCTGGATATCCAGTGTGAGTGTGTGTTGTGAGTGTGACAGTGTGTGTGCGTGTCTGTGTGTGTGTTTGCAGGAAACCAGTCTGTATGCCTATAAGAAAAATTCGATGGGTGTTTGTGTGTGTTTCTTCTGTATGTGTGTGTCGGGACCACATTTGTGAATATGTTAGGGCAGTTCCAAGTGTTGATGGCTCTGCTGGAGACCCAGTGAGAGTGCTGTGTTGTGAGTGTGACAGTGTGTGTGTGTCTGTGTGTGTGTGTGTTTGGGGGAACCCCACAGTGTATGCTTCTAAGAAAAAGTCGATGGGTGTTTGTGTGTGTTTCTTGTGTATGTGTGTGTCGGGACCACGTATGAGAGTATTTTGTGGCAGTTCCAAGCGCCAGAGTGAATGCTGTGTTGTGAGTGTGGCAGTGTGTGTTTCTGTGTGTGTTTGTGTTGGCGGGAAAACATTGTGTATGCCTGTAAGAATAAGTCGATGGATGTTTGTGTGAGTTTCATGTGTATGTGTGTGTCGCGACCACATTTGTCAATATTTTAAGGCAGTTCCAAGTGTTGATGGTTCTGCTGGATACCCATTGTGAGTGGTGTGTTGTAAGTGTGACTGTGTGTGTGTGTGTTCAAGGGAAACCGTTGTGTATGCCTGTAAGAAAAAGTCGATGGGTGTTTGTGTGCGTTTCTTGTGTATGTGTGTGTCGGGAAAACGTTTGGGAGTATGTTAGGGCAGTTCCAAGTGTTGATGGCTCTGCCGAGGACCAGTGTGAGTGCTGTGTTGCGAGTGTGACAGTGTGTGTGTGTGTGTGTGTGTTGTTTTCGGGTAACCATTGTGTATGCCTGTATGAAAACGTCGATGGGTGTATTTGTGTGTTCTTGCGTATTGTGTTTCAGATCCACATTTGTGAGTGTGTGAGGGCAGTTCCAAGTCTTCATGAGTTTGCAGGATATCCAGTGTGAGTGTGTGTTGTGAGTGTGACAGTGTGTGTGCGTGTCTGTGTGTGTGTTTGCAGGAAACCAGTCTGTATGCCTATAAGAAAAATTCGATGGGTGTTTGTGTGTGTTTTTTCTGTATGTGTGTGTCGGGACCACATTTGTGAATATGTTAGGGCAGTTCCAAGTGTTGATGGCTCTGCTGGAGACCCAGTGAGAGTGCTGTGTTGTGGGTGTGACAGTGTGTGTGTGTCTGTGTGTGTGTGTGTGTGTTTGGGGGAACCCCACAGTGTATGCTTCTAAGAAAAAGTCGATGGGTGTTTGTGTGTGTTTCTTGTGTATGTGTGTGTCGAGACCACGTATGTGAGTATGTTGTGGCAGTTCCAAGTGCCAGTGTGAATGCTGTGTTGTGAGTGTGGCAGTGTGTGTTTCTGTGTGTGTTTGTGTTGGCGGGAAAACATTGTGTATGCCTGTAAGAATAAGTCGATGGATGTTTGTGTGAGTTTCATGTGTATGTGTGTGTCGCGACCACATTTGTCAATATTTTAAGGCAGTTCCAAGTGTTGATGGTTCTGCTGGATACCCATTGTGAGTGCTGTGTTGTAAGTGTGACTGTGTGTGTGTGTGTTCACGGGAAACCGTTGTGTATGCCTGTAAGAAAAAGTCGATGGGTGTTTGTGTGTGATTCTTGTGTATGTGTGTGTCGGTGAAACGTTTGTGAGTATGTTAGGGCAGTTCCAAGTGTTGATGGCTCTGCCGAGGTCCAGTGTGCGTACTGTGCTGTTAGTGTGACAGTGTGTGTGTGTGTGTGTGTGTGTTTGGGGAAACCCCACTCTGTCTCCCTGTAACAAAATGTTGATGGGTGTTTGTGTGTGTTTCTTCTGTATGTGTGTGTCGGGACCACGTTTGTTTGTATGTTAGGGCAGATTCAAGTGCCAGTGTGAATGCTGTGTTGTGAGTGTGATAGTGTGTGTGTGTGTGTGTTTGCGGAAACCATTGTGCATGACTGTAAGTAAAAGTCCATGGGAGTTTGTGTGTGTTTCTTGTGTATGTGTGTGTCGGGACCACGTTTGTGAGTATGTTAGGGCAGTTCCAACTGTTGATGGCTATGCCGGGGACCCAGTGTGAGTGCTGTGTTGTGCGTGTGATAGTGTCTGTGTGTGTGTGTGTGTTTTGCTGGATACCATTGTGTATGTCTGTAAGAAAAAGTCGTAGGGTGTTTTTGTGTGTTTCTTCTGCATGTGTGTTTCGGGACCACGTTTGTGAATATGTTAAGGTAATTCCAAGTGTTCATGGCTCTGCTGGAGATCCAATGTGAGTGCTCTGTCGTGAGTGTGCCTTTTGTGTGTGTGTGTGTGTGTGTGTGTGTTTGCAGGAAACCATTGTGTATGCCTGCAAGAAAAAGTCGATGGGTGTTTGTGTGTGTTATTTGTATATGTGTGTGTCAGGACCATGTTTGTGATTATGTTAAAGCAGTTCCAAGTGTTGACGGCTGTGTTGGAGACCCAGTGTGAGTGCTGTGTTGTGAGTGTGATAGTGTGTGTGTGTCTGTGTGTGTTTCCGAACCCCCTGTGTACGCCTGTAAGAAAAATTCCATGGGTGTTTGTGTGTGTTTCTTGTGTATGCGTGTGTCAGGAAAACGTTTGTGAGTATGTTAGGGCAGTTCCAAGTGTTGATGGCTCTGCCGAGGCCCAGTGTGAGTGCTGTGTTGCGAGTGTGACAGTGTGTGTGTGTGTGTGTGTGTGTGTGTTTTCGGGTTACCATTGTGTATGCCTGTATGAAAAAGTCGATGGGTGTATTTGTGTGTTCTTGCGTATTGTGTTTCAGATCCACATTTGTGAGTGTGTGAGGGCAGTTCCAAGTGTTCATGAGTTTGCTGGATATCCAGTGTGAGTGTGTGTTGTGAGTGTGACAGTGTGTGTGCGTGTCTGTGTGTGTGTTTGCAGGAAACCAGTCTGTATGCCTATAAGAAAAATTCGATGGGTGTTTGTGTGTGTTTCTTCTGTATGTGTGTGTCGGGACCACATTTGTGAATATGTTAGGGCAGTTCCAAGTGTTGATGGCTCTGCTGGAGACCCAGTGAGAGTGCTGTGTTGTGAGTGTGACAGTGTGTGTGTGTCTGTGTGTGTGTGTGTGTTTGGGGGAACCCCACAGTGTATGCTTCTAAGAAAAAGTCGATGGGTGTTTGTGTGTGTTTCTTGTGTATGTGTGTGTCGGGACCACGTATGAGAGTATTTTGTGGCAGTTCCAAGCGCCAGAGTGAATGCTGTGTTGTGAGTGTGGCAGTGTGTGTTTCTGTGTGTGTTTGTGTTGGCGGGAAAACATTGTGTATGCCTGTAAGAATAAGTCGATGGATGTGTGTGTGAGTTTCATGTGTATGTGTGTGTCGCGACCACATTTGTCAATATTTTAAGGCAGTTCCAAGTGTTGATGGTTCTGCTGGATACCCATTGTGAGTGGTGTGTTGTAAGTGTGACTGTGTGTGTGTGTGTTCAAGGGAAACCGTTGTGTATGCCTGTAAGAAAAAGTCGATGGGTGTTTGTGTGCGTTTCTTGTGTATGTGTGTGTCGGGAAAACGTTTGGGAGTATGTTAGGGCAGTTCCAAGTGTTGATGGCTCTGCCGAGGACCAGTGTGAGTGCTGTGTTGCGAGTGTGACAGTGTGTGTGTGTGTGTGTGTGTTTTCGGGTAACCATTGTGTATGCCTGTATGAAAAAGTCGATGGGTGTATTTGTGTGTTCTTGCGTATTGTGTTTCAGATCCACATTTCTGAGTGTGTGAGGGCAGTTCCAAGTCTTCATGAGTTTGCAGGATATCCAGTGTGAGTGTGTGTTGTGAGTGTGACAGTGTGTGTGCGTGTCAGTGTGTGTGTTTGCAGGAAACCAGTCTGTATGCCTATAAGAAAAATTCGATGGGTGTTTGTGTGTGTTTTTTCTGTATGTGTGTGTCGGGACCACATTTGTGAATATGTTAGGGCAGTTCCAAGTGTTGATGGCTCTGCTGGAGACCCAGTGAGAGTGCTGTGTTGTGAGTGTGATAGTGTGTGTGTGTCTGTGTGTGTGTGTGTGTGTTTGGGGGAACCCCACAGTGTATGCTTCTAAGAAAAAGTCGATGGGTGTTTGTGTGTGTTTCTTGTGTATGTGTGTGTCGGGACCACGTATGTGAGTATGTTGTGGCAGTTCCAAGTGCCAGTGTGAATGCTGTGTTGTGAGTGTGGCAGTGTGTGTTTCTGTGTGTGTTTGTGTTGGCGGGAAAACATTGTGTATGCCTGTAAGAATAAGTCGATGGATGTTTGTGTGAGTTTCATGTGTATGTGTGTGTCGCGACCACATTTGTCAATATTTTAAGGCAGTTCCAAGTGTTGATGGTTCTGCTGGATACCCATTGTGAGTGCTGTGTTGTAAGTGTGACTGTGTGTGTGTGTGTTCACGGGAAACCGTTGTGTATGCCTGTAAGAAAAAGTCGATGGGTGTTTGTGTGTGATTCTTGTGTATGTGTGTGTCGGTGAAACGTTTGTGAGTATGTTAGGGCAGTTCCAAGTGTTGATGGCTCTGCCGAGGTCCAGTGTGCGTACTGTGCTGTTAGTGTGACAGTGTGTGTGTGTGTGTGTGTGTGTTTGGGGAAACCCCACTCTGTCTCCCTGTAACAAAATGTTGATGGGTGTTTGTGTGTGTTTCTTCTGTATGTGTGTGTCGGGACCACGTTTGTTTGTATGTTAGGGCAGATTCAAGTGCCAGTGTGAATGCTGTGTTGTGAGTGTGATAGTGTGTGTGTGTGTGTGTTTGCGGAAACCATTGTGCATGACTGTAAGTAAAAGTCCATGGGAGTTTGTGTGTGTTTCTTGTGTATGTGTGTGTCGGGACCACGTTTGTGAGTATGTTAGGGCAGTTCCAACTGTTGATGGCTATGCCGGGGACCCAGTGTGAGTGCTGTGTTGTGCGTGTGATAGTGTCTGTGTGTGTGTGTGTGTGTTTTGCTGGATACCATTGTGTATGTCTGTAAGAAAAAGTCGTAGGGTGTTTTTGTGTGTTTCTTCTGCATGTGTGTTTCGGGACCACGTTTGTGAATATGTTAAGGTAATTCCAAGTGTTCATGGCTCTGCTGGAGATCCAATGTGAGTGCTCTGTCGTGAGTGTGCCTTTTGTGTGTGTGTGTGTGTGTGTGTGTGTGTTTGCAGGAAACCATTGTGTATGCCTGCAAGAAAAAGTCGATGGGTGTTTGTGTGTGTTATTTGTATATGTGTGTGTCAGGACCATGTTTGTGATTATGTTAAAGCAGTTCCAAGTGTTGACGGCTGTGTTGGAGACCCAGTGTGAGTGCTGTGTTGTGAGTGTGATAGTGTGTGTGTGTCTGTGTGTGTTTCCGAACCCCCTGTGTACGCCTGTAAGAAAAATTCCATGGGTGTTTGTGTGTGTTTCTTGTGTATGCGTGTGTCAGGAAAACGTTTGTGAGTATGTTAGGGCAGTTCCAAGTGTTGATGGCTCTGCCGAGGCCCAGTGTGAGTGCTGTGTTGCGAGTGTGACAGTGTGTGTGTGTGTGTGTGTGTGTGTGTTTTCGGGTTACCATTGTGTATGCCTGTATGAAAAAGTCGATGGGTGTATTTGTGTGTTCTTGCGTATTGTGTTTCAGATCCACATTTGTGAGTGTGTGAGGGCAGTTCCAAGTGTTCATGAGTTTGCTGGATATCCAGTGTGAGTGTGTGTTGTGAGTGTGACAGTGTGTGTGCGTGTCTGTGTGTGTGTTTGCAGGAAACCAGTCTGTATGCCTATAAGAAAAATTCGATGGGTGTTTGTGTGTGTTTCTTCTGTATGTGTGTGTCGGGACCACATTTGTGAATATGTTAGGGCAGTTCCAAGTGTTGATGGCTCTGCTGGAGACCCAGTGAGAGTGCTGTGTTGTGAGTGTGACAGTGTGTGTGTGTCTGTGTGTGTGTGTGTGTTTGGGGGAACCCCACAGTGTATGCTTCTAAGAAAAAGTCGATGGGTGTTTGTGTGTGTTTCTTGTGTATGTGTGTGTCGGGACCACGTATGAGAGTATTTTGTGGCAGTTCCAAGCGCCAGAGTGAATGCTGTGTTGTGAGTGTGGCAGTGTGTGTTTCTGTGTGTGTTTGTGTTGGCGGGAAAACATTGTGTATGCCTGTAAGAATAAGTCGATGGATGTGTGTGTGAGTTTCATGTGTATGTGTGTGTCGCGACCACATTTGTCAATATTTTAAGGCAGTTCCAAGTGTTGATGGTTCTGCTGGATACCCATTGTGAGTGGTGTGTTGTAAGTGTGACTGTGTGTGTGTTCAAGGGAAACCGTTGTGTATGCCTGTAAGAAAAAGTCGATGGGTGTTTGTGTGCGTTTCTTGTGTATGTGTGTGTCGGGAAAACGTTTGGGAGTATGTTAGGGCAGTTCCAAGTGTTGATGGCTCTGCCGAGGACCAGTGTGAGTGCTGTGTTGCGAGTGTGACAGTGTGTGTGTGTGTGTGTGTGTTTTCGGGTAACCATTGTGTATGCCTGTATGAAAAAGTCGATGGGTGTATTTGTGTGTTCTTGCGTATTGTGTTTCAGATCCACATTTGTGAGTGTGTGAGGGCAGTTCCAAGTCTTCATGAGTTTGCAGGATATCCAGTGTGAGTGTGTGTTGTGAGTGTGACAGTGTGTGTGCGTGTCTGTGTGTGTGTGTTTGCAGGAAACCAGTCTGTATGCCTATAAGAAAAATTCGATGGGTGTTTGTGTGTGTTTTTTCTGTATGTGTGTGTCGGGACCACATTTGTGAATATGTTAGGGCAGTTCCAAGTGTTGATGGCTCTGCTGGAGACCCAGTGAGAGTGCTGTGTTGTGAGTGTGATAGTGTGTGTGTGTCTGTGTGTGTGTGTGTGTTTGGGGGAACCCCACAGTGTATGCTTCTAAGAAAAAGTCGATGGGTGTTTGTGTGTGTTTCTTGTGTATGTGTGTGTCGAGACCACGTATGTGAGTATGTTGTGGCAGTTCCAAGTGCCAGTGTGAATGCTGTGTTGTGAGTGTGGCAGTGTGTGTTTCTGTGTGTGTTTGTGTTGGCGGGAAAACATTGTGTATGCCTGTAAGAATAAGTCGATGGATGTTTGTGTGAGTTTCATGTGTATGTGTGTGTCGCGACCACATTTGTCAATATTTTAAGGCAGTTCCAAGTGTTGATGGTTCTGCTGGATACCCATTGTGAGTGCTGTGTTGTAAGTGTGACTGTGTGTGTGTGTGTTCACGGGAAACCGTTGTGTATGCCTGTAAGAAAAAGTCGATGGGTGTTTGTGTGTGATTCTTGTGTATGTGTGTGTCGGTGAAACGTTTGTGAGTATGTTAGGGCAGTTCCAAGTGTTGATGGCTCTGCCGAGGTCCAGTGTGCGTACTGTGCTGTTAGTGTGACAGTGTGTGTGTGTGTGTGTGTGTGTGGGGAAACCCCACTCTGTCTCCCTGTAACAAAATGTTGATGGGTGTTTGTGTGTGTTTCTTCTGTATGTGTGTGTCGGGACCACGTTTGTTTGTATGTTAGGGCAGATTCAAGTGCCAGTGTGAATGCTGTGTTGTGAGTGTGATAGTGTGTGTGTGTGTGTGTTTGCGGAAACCATTGTGCATGACTGTAAGTAAAAGTCCATGGGAGTTTGTGTGTGTTTCTTGTGTATGTGTGTGTCGGGACCACGTTTGTGAGTATGTTAGGGCAGTTCCAACTGTTGATGGCTATGCCGGGGACCCAGTGTGAGTGCTGTGTTGTGCGTGTGATAGTGTCTGTGTGTGTGTGTGTGTGTTTTGCTGGATACCATTGTGTATGTCTGTAAGAAAAAGTCGTAGGGTGTTTTTGTGTGTTTCTTCTGCATGTGTGTTTCGGGACCACGTTTGTGAATATGTTAAGGTAATTCCAAGTGTTCATGGCTCTGCTGGAGATCCAATGTGAGTGCTCTGTCGTGAGTGTGCCTTTTGTGTGTGTGTGTGTGTGTGTGTGTTTGCAGGAAACCATTGTGTATGCCTGCAAGAAAAAGTCGATGGGTGTTTGTGTGTGTTATTTGTATATGTGTGTGTCAGGACCATGTTTGTGATTATGTTAAAGCAGTTCCAAGTGTTGACGGCTGTGTTGGAGACCCAGTGTGAGTGCTGTGTTGTGAGTGTGATAGTGTGTGTGTGTCTGTGTGTGTTTCCGAACCCCCTGTGTACGCCTGTAAGAAAAATTCCATGGGTGTTTGTGTGTGTTTCTTGTGTATGCGTGTGTCAGGAAAACGTTTGTGAGTATGTTAGGGCAGTTCCAAGTGTTGATGGCTCTGCCGAGGCCCAGTGTGAGTGCTGTGTTGCGAGTGTGACAGTGTGTGTGTGTGTGTGTGTGTTTTCGGGTTACCATTGTGTATGCCTGTATGAAAAAGTCGATGGGTGTATTTGTGTGTTCTTGCGTATTGTGTTTCAGATCCACATTTGTGAGTGTGTGAGGGCAGTTCCAAGTGTTCATGAGTTTGCTGGATATCCAGTGTGAGTGTGTGTTGTGAGTGTGACAGTGTGTGTGCGTGTCTGTGTGTGTGTTTGCAGGAAACCAGTCTGTATGCCTATAAGAAAAATTCGATGGGTGTTTGTGTGTGTTTCTTCTGTATGTGTGTGTCGGGACCACATTTGTGAATATGTTAGGGCAGTTCCAAGTGTTGATGGCTCTGCTGGAGACCCAGTGAGAGTGCTGTGTTGTGAGTGTGACAGTGTGTGTGTGTCTGTGTGTGTGTGTGTGTGTTTGGGGGAACCCCACACTGTATGCTTCTAAGAAAAAGTCGATGGGTGTTTGTGTGTGTTTCTTGTGTATGTGTGTGTCGGGACCACGTATGAGAGTATTTTGTGGCAGTTCCAAGCGCCAGAGTGAATGCTGTGTTGTGAGTGTGGCAGTGTGTGTTTCTGTGTGTGTTTGTGTTGGCGGGAAAACATTGTGTATGCCTGTAAGAATAAGTCGATGGATGTTTGTGTGAGTTTCATGTGTATGTGTGTGTCGCGACCACATTTGTCAATATTTTAAGGCAGTTCCAAGTGTTGATGGTTCTGCTGGATACCCATTGTGAGTGGTGTGTTGTAAGTGTGACTGTGTGTGTGTGTGTTCAAGGGAAACCGTTGTGTATGCCTGTAAGAAAAAGTCGATGGGTGTTTGTGTGCGTTTCTTGTGTATGTGTGTGTCGGGAAAACGTTTGGGAGTATGTTAGGGCAGTTCCAAGTGTTGATGGCTCTGCCGAGGACCAGTGTGAGTGCTGTGTTGCGAGTGTGACAGTGTGTGTGTGTGTGTGTGTGTTTTCGGGTAACCATTGTGTATGCCTGTATGAAAAAGTCGATGGGTGTATTTGTGTGTTCTTGCGTATTGTGTTTCAGATCCACATTTCTGAGTGTGTGAGGGCAGTTCCAAGTCTTCATGAGTTTGCAGGATATCCAGTGTGAGTGTGTGTTGTGAGTGTGACAGTGTGTGTGCGTGTCTGTGTGTGTGTTTGCAGGAAACCAGTCTGTATGCCTATAAGAAAAATTCGATGGGTGTTTGTGTGTGTTTTTTCTGTATGTGTGTGTCGGGACCACATTTGTGAATATGTTAGGGCAGTTCCAAGTGTTGATGGCTCTGCTGGAGACCCAGTGAGAGTGCTGTGTTGTGAGTGTGATAGTGTGTGTGTGTCTGTGTGTGTGTGTGTGTTTGGGGGAACCCCACAGTGTATGCTTCTAAGAAAAAGTCGATGGGTGTTTGTGTGTGTTTCTTGTGTATGTGTGTGTCGGGACCACGTATGTAAGTATGTTGTGGCAGTTCCAAGTGCCAGTGTGAATGCTGTGTTGTGAGTGTGGCAGTGTGTGTTTCTGTGTGTGTTTGTGTTGGCGGGAAAACATTGTGTATGCCTGTAAGAATAAGTCGATGGATGTTTGTGTGAGTTTCATGTGTATGTGTGTGTCGCGACCACATTTGTCAATATTTTAAGGCAGTTCCAAGTGTTGATGGTTCTGCTGGATACCCATTGTGAGTGCTGTGTTGTAAGTGTGACTGTGTGTGTGTGTGTTCACGGGAAACCGTTGTGTATGCCTGTAAGAAAAAGTCGATGGGTGTTTGTGTGTGATTCTTGTGTATGTGTGTGTCGGTGAAACGTTTGTGAGTATGTTAGGGCAGTTCCAAGTGTTGATGGCTCTGCCGAGGTCCAGTGTGCGTACTGTGCTGTTAGTGTGACAGTGTGTGTGTGTGTGTGTGTGTGTGTGTTTGGGGAAACCCCACTCTGTCTCCCTGTAACAAAATGTTGATGGGTGTTTGTGTGTGTTTCTTCTGTATGTGTGTGTCGGGACCACGTTTGTTTGTATGTTAGGGCAGATTCAAGTGCCAGTGTGAATGCTGTGTTGTGAGTGTGATAGTGTGTGTGTGTGTGTGTTTGCGGAAACCATTGTGCATGACTGTAAGTAAAAGTCCATGGGAGTTTGTGTGTGTTTCTTGTGTATGTGTGTGTCGGGACCACGTTTGTGAGTATGTTAGGGCAGTTCCAACTGTTGATGGCTATGCCGGGGACCCAGTGTGAGTGCTGTGTTGTGCGTGTGATAGTGTCTGTGTGTGTGTGTGTGTGTGTTTTGCTGGATACCATTGTGTATGTCTGTAAGAAAAAGTCGTAGGGTGTTTTTGTGTGTTTCTTCTGCATGTGTGTTTCGGGACCACGTTTGTGAATATGTTAAGGTAATTCCAAGTGTTCATGGCTCTGCTGGAGATCCAATGTGAGTGCTCTGTCGTGAGTGTGCCTTTTGTGTGTGTGTGTGTGTGTGTGTGTTTGCAGGAAACCATTGTGTATGCCTGCAAGAAAAAGTCGATGGGTGTTTGTGTGTGTTATTTGTATATGCGTGTGTCAGGACCATGTTTGTGATTATGTTAAAGCAGTTCCAAGTGTTGACGGCTGTGTTGGAGACCCAGTGTGAGTGCTGTGTTGTGAGTGTGATAGTGTGTGTGTGTCTGTGTGTGTTTCCGAACCCCCTGTGTACGCCTGTAAGAAAAATTCCATGGGTGTTTGTGTGTGTTTCTTGTGTATGCGTGTGTCAGGAAAACGTTTGTGAGTATGTTAGGGCAGTTCCAAGTGTTGATGGCTCTGCCGAGGCCCAGTGTGAGTGCTGTGTTGCGAGTGTGACAGTGTGTGTGTGTGTGTGTGTGTTTTCGGGTTACCATTGTGTATGCCTGTATGAAAAAGTCGATGGGTGTATTTGTGTGTTCTTGCGTATTGTGTTTCAGATCCACATTTGTGAGTGTGTGAGGGCAGTTCCAAGTGTTCATGAGTTTGCTGGATATCCAGTGTGAGTGTGTGTTGTGAGTGTGACAGTGTGTGTGCGTGTCTGTGTGTGTGTTTGCAGGAAACCAGTCTGTATGCCTATAAGAAAAATTCGATGGGTGTTTGTGTGTGTTTCTTCTGTATGTGTGTGTCGGGACCACATTTGTGAATATGTTAGGGCAGTTCCAAGTGTTGATGGCTCTGCTGGAGACCCAGTGAGAGTGCTGTGTTGTGAGTGTGACAGAGTGTGTGTGTCTGTGTGTGTGTGTGTGTTTGGGGGAACCCCACAGTGTATGCTTCTAAGAAAAAGTCGATGGGTGTTTGTGTGTGTTTCTTGTGTATGTGTGTGTCGGGACCACGTATGAGAGTATTTTGTGGCAGTTCCAAGCGCCAGAGTGAATGCTGTGTTGTGAGTGTGGCAGTGTGTGTTTCTGTGTGTGTTTGTGTTGGCGGGAAAACATTGTGTATGCCTGTAAGAATAAGTCGATGGATGTTTGTGTGAGTTTCATGTGTATGTGTGTGTCGCGACCACATTTGTCAATATTTTAAGGCAGTTCCAAGTGTTGATGGTTCTGCTGGATACCCATTGTGAGTGGTGTGTTGTAAGTGTGACTGTGTGTGTGTGTTCAAGGGAAACCGTTGTGTATGCCTGTAAGAAAAAGTCGATGGGTGTTTGTGTGCGTTTCTTGTGTATGTGTGTGTCGGGAAAACGTTTGGGAGTATGTTAGGGCAGTTCCAAGTGTTGATGGCTCTGCCGAGGCCCAGTGTGAGTGCTGTGTTGCGAGTGTGACAGTGTGTGTGTGTGTGTGTGTTTTCGAGTTACCATTGTGTATGCCTGTATGAAAAAGTCGATGGGTGTATTTGTGTGTTCTTGCGTATTGTGTTTCAGATCCACATTTGTGAGTGTGTGAGGGCAGTTCCAAGTGTTCATGAGTTTGCTGGATATCCAGTGTGAGTGTGTGTTGTGAGTGTGACAGTGTGTGTGCGTGTCTGTGTGTGTGTTTGCAGGAAACCAGTCTGTATGCCTATAAGAAAAATTCGATGGGTGTTTGTGTGTGTTTTTTCTGTATGTGTGTGTCGGGACCACATTTGTGAATATGTTAGGGCAGTTCCAAGTGTTGATGGCTCTGCTGGAGACCCAGTGAGAGTGCTGTGTTGTGAGTGTGATAGTGTGTGTGTGTCTGTGTGTGTGTGTGTGTTTGGGGGAACCCCACAGTGTATGCTTCTAAGAAAAAGTCGATGGGTGTTTGTGTGTGTTTCTTGTGTATGTGTGTGTCGAGACCACGTATGTGAGTATGTTGTGGCAGTTCCAAGTGCCAGTGTGAATGCTGTGTTGTGAGTGTGGCAGTGTGTGTTTCTGTGTGTGTTTGTGTTGGCGGGAAAACATTGTGTATGCCTGTAAGAATAAGTCGATGGATGTTTGTGTGAGTTTCATGTGTATGTGTGTGTCGCGACCACATTTGTCAATATTTTAAGGCAGTTCCAAGTGTTGATGGTTCTGCTGGATACCCATTGTGAGTGCTGTGTTGTAAGTGTGACTGTGTGTGTGTGTGTTCACGGGAAACCGGTGTGTATGCCTGTAAGAAAAAGTCGATGGGTGTTTGTGTGTGATTCTTGTGTATGTGTGTGTCGGTGAAACGTTTGTGAGTATGTTAGGGCAGTTCCAAGTGTTGATGGCTCTGCCGAGGTCCAGTGTGCGTACTGTGCTGTTAGTGTGACAGTGTGTGTGTGTGTGTGTGTGTGTGTGTTTGGGGAAACCCCACTCTGTCTCCCTGTAACAAAATGTTGATGGGTGTTTGTGTGTGTTTCTTCTGTATGTGTGTGTCGGGACCACGTTTGTTTGTATGTTAGGGCAGATTCAAGTGCCAGTGTGAATGCTGTGTTGTGAGTGTGATAGTGTGTGTGTGTGTGTGTTTGCGGAAACCATTGTGCATGACTGTAAGTAAAAGTCCATGGGAGTTTGTGTGTGTTTCTTGTGTATGTGTGTGTCGGGACCACGTTTGTGAGTATGTTAGGGCAGTTCCAACTGTTGATGGCTATGCCGGGGACCCAGTGTGAGTGCTGTGTTGTGCGTGTGATAGTGTCTGTGTGTGTGTGTGTGTGTTTTGCTGGATACCATTGTGTATGTCTGTAAGAAAAAGTCGTAGGGTGTTTTTGTGTGTTTCTTCTGCATGTGTGTTTCGGGACCACGTTTGTGAATATGTTAAGGTAATTCCAAGTGTTCATGGCTCTGCTGGAGATCCAATGTGAGTGCTCTGTCGTGAGTGTGCCTTTTGTGTGTGTGTGTGTGTGTGTGTGTGTGTTTGCAGGAAACCATTGTGTATGCCTGCAAGAAAAAGTCGATGGGTGTTTGTGTGTGTTATTTGTATATGTGTGTGTCAGGACCATGTTTGTGATTATGTTAAAGCAGTTCCAAGTGTTGACGGCTGTGTTGGAGACCCAGTGTGAGTGCTGTGTTGTGAGTGTGATAGTGTGTGTGTGTCTGTGTGTGTTTCCGAACCCCCTGTGTACGCCTGTAAGAAAAATTCCATGGGTGTTTGTGTGTGTTTCTTGTGTATGCGTGTGTCAGGAAAACGTTTGTGAGTATGTTAGGGCAGTTCCAAGTGTTGATGGCTCTGCCGAGGCCCAGTGTGAGTGCTGTGTTGCGAGTGTGACAGTGTGTGTGTGTGTGTGTGTGTGTGTTTTCGGGTTACCATTGTGTATGCCTGTATGAAAAAGTCGATGGGTGTATTTGTGTGTTCTTGCGTATTGTGTTTCAGATCCACATTTGTGAGTGTGTGAGGGCAGTTCCAAGTGTTCATGAGTTTGCTGGATATCCAGTGTGAGTGTGTGTTGTGAGTGTGACAGTGTGTGTGCGTGTCTGTGTGTGTGTGTTTGCAGGAAACCAGTCTGTATGCCTATAAGAAAAATTCGATGGGTGTTTGTGTGTGTTTCTTCTGTATGTGTGTGTCGGGACCACATTTGTGAATATGTTAGGGCAGTTCCAAGTGTTGATGGCTCTGCTGGAGACCCAGTGAGAGTGCTGTGTTGTGAGTGTGACAGTGTGTGTGTGTCTGTGTGTGTGTGTGTTTGGGGGAACCCCACAGTGTATGCTTCTAAGAAAAAGTCGATGGGTGTTTGTGTGTGTTTCTTGTGTATGTGTGTGTCGGGACCACGTATGAGAGTATTTTGTGGCAGTTCCAAGCGCCAGAGTGAATGCTGTGTTGTGAGTGTGGCAGTGTGTGTTTCTGTGTGTGTTTGTGTTGGCGGGAAAACATTGTGTATGCCTGTAAGAATAAGTCGATGGATGTTTGTGTGAGTTTCATGTGTATGTGTGTGTCGCGACCACATTTGTCAATATTTTAAGGCAGTTCCAAGTGTTGATGGTTCTGCTGGATACCCATTGTGAGTGGTGTGTTGTAAGTGTGACTGTGTGTGTGTGTGTTCAAGGGAAACCGTTGTGTATGCCTGTAAGAAAAAGTCGATGGGTGTTTGTGTGCGTTTCTTGTGTATGTGTGTGTCGGGAAAACGTTTGGGAGTATGTTAGGGCAGTTCCAAGTGTTGATGGCTCTGCCGAGGACCAGTGTGAGTGCTGTATTGCGAGTGTGACAGTGTGTGTGTGTGTGTGTGTGTGTTTTCGGGTAACCATTGTGTATGCCTGTATGAAAAAGTCGATGGGTGTATTTGTGTGTTCTTGCGTATTGTGTTTCAGATCCACATTTGTGAGTGTGTGAGGGCAGTTCCAAGTCTTCATGAGTTTGCAGGATATCCAGTGTGAGTGTGTGTTGTGAGTGTGACAGTGTGTGTGCGTGTCTGTGTGTGTGTTTGCAGGAAACCAGTCTGTATGCCTATAAGAAAAATTCCATGGGTGTTTGTGTGTGTTTCTTCTGTATGTGTGTGTCGGGACCACATTTGTGAATATGTTAGGGCAGTTCCAAGTGTTGATGGCTCTGCTGGAGACCCAGTGAGAGTGCTGTGTTGTGAGTGTGATAGTGTGTGTGTGTCTCTGTGTGTGTGTGTGTTTGGGGGAACCCCACAGTGTATGCTTCTAAGAAAAAGTCGATGGGTGTTTGTGTGTGTTTCTTGTGTATGTGTGTGTCGAGACCACGTATGTGAGTATGTTGTGGCAGTTCCAAGTGCCAGTGTGAATGCTGTGTTGTGAGTGTGGCAGTGTGTGTTTCTGTGTGTGTTTGTGTTGGCGGGAAAACATTGTGTATGCCTGTAAGAATAAGTCGATGGATGTTTGTGTGAGTTTCATGTGTATGTGTGTGTCGCGACCACATTTGTCAATATTTTAAGGCAGTTCCAAGTGTTGATGGTTCTGCTGGATACCCATTGTGAGTGCTGTGTTGTAAGTGTGACTGTGTGTGTGTGTTCACGGGAAACCGTTGTGTATGCCTGTAAGAAAAAGTCGATGGGTGTTTGTGTGTGATTCTTGTGTATGTGTGTGTCGGTGAAACATTTGTGAGTATGTTAGGGCAGTTCCAAGTGTTGATGGCTCTGCCGAGGTCCAGTGTGCGTACTGTGCTGTTAGTGTGACAGTGTGTGTGTGTGTGTGTGTGTGTGTGTTTGGGGAAACCCCACTCTGTCTCCCTGTAACAAAATGTTGATGGGTGTTTGTGTGTGTTTCTTCTGTATGTGTGTGTCGGGACCACGTTTGTTTGTATGTTAGGGCAGATTCAAGTGCCAGTGTGAATGCTGTGTTGTGAGTGTGATAGTGTGTGTGTGTGTGTGTTTGCGGAAACCATTGTGCATGACTGTAAGTAAAAGTCAATGGGAGTTTGTGTGTGTTTCTTGTGTATGTGTGTGTCGGGACCACGTTTGTGAGTATGTTAGGGCAGTTCCAACTGTTGATGGCTATGCCGGGGACCCAGTGTGAGTGCTGTGTTGTGCGTGTGATAGTGTCTGTGTGTGTGTGTGTGTGTTTTGCTGGATACCATTGTGTATGTCTGTAAGAAAAAGTCGTAGGGTGTTTTTGTGTGTTTCTTCTGCATGTGTGTTTCGGGACCACGTTTGTGAATATGTTAAGGTAATTCCAAGTGTTCATGGCTCTGCTGGAGATCCAATGTGAGTGCTCTGTCGTGAGTGTGCCTTTTGTGTGTGTGTGTGTGTGTGTGTGTGTGTGTTTGCAGGAAACCATTGTGTATGCCTGCAAGAAAAAGTCGATGGGTGTTTGTGTGTGTTATTTGTATATGTGTGTGTCAGGACCATGTTTGTGATTATGTTAAAGCAGTTCCAAGTGTTGACGGCTGTGTTGGAGACCCAGTGTGAGTGCTGTGTTGTGAGTGTGATAGTGTGTGTGTGTCTGTGTGTGTTTCCGAACCCCCTGTGTACGCCTGTAAGAAAAATTCCATGGGTGTTTGTGTGTGTTTCTTGTGTATGCGTGTGTCAGGAAAACGTTTGTGAGTATGTTAGGGCAGTTCCAAGTGTTGATGGCTCTGCCGAGGCCCAGTGTGAGTGCTGTGTTGCGAGTGTGACAGTGTGTGTGTGTGTGTGTGTGTGTGTGTTTTCGGGTTACCATTGTGTATGCCTGTATGAAAAAGTCGATGGGTGTATTTGTGTGTTCTTGCGTATTGTGTTTCAGATCCACATTTGTGAGTGTGTGAGGGCAGTTCCAAGTGTTCATGAGTTTGCTGGATATCCAGTGTGAGTGTGTGTTGTGAGTGTGACAGTGTGTGTGCGTGTCTGTGTGTGTGTGTTTGCAGGAAACCAGTCTGTATGCCTATAAGAAAAATTCGATGGGTGTTTGTGTGTGTTTCTTCTGTATGTGTGTGTCGGGACCACGTTTGTTTGTATGTTAGGGCAGATTCAAGTGCCAGTGTGAATGCTGTGTTGTGAGTGTGATAGTGTGTGTGTGTGTGTGTTTGCGGAAACCATTGTGCATGACTGTAAGTAAAAGTCCATGGGAGTTTGTGTGTGTTTCTTGTGTATGTGTGTGTCGGGACCACGTTTGTGAGTATGTTAGGGCAGTTCCAACTGTTGATGGCTATGCCGGGGACCCAGTGTGAGTGCTGTGTTGTGCGTGTGATAGTGTCTGTGTGTGTGTGTGTGTGTTTTGCTGGATACCATTGTGTATGTCTGTAAGAAAAAGTCGTAGGGTGTTTTTGTGTGTTTCTTCTGCATGTGTGTTTCGGGACCACGTTTGTGAATATGTTAAGGTAATTCCAAGTGTTCATGGCTCTGCTGGAGATCCAATGTGAGTGCTCTGTCGTGAGTGTGCCTTTTGTGTGTGTGTGTGTGTGTGTGTGTGTGTGTTTGCAGGAAACCATTGTGTATGCCTGCAAGAAAAAGTCGATGGGTGTTTGTGTGTGTTATTTGTATATGTGTGTGTCAGGACCATGTTTGTGATTATGTTAAAGCAGTTCCAAGTGTTGACGGCTGTGTTGGAGACCCAGTGTGAGTGCTGTGTTGTGAGTGTGATAGTGTGTGTGTGTCTGTGTGTGTTTCCGAACCCCCTGTGTACGCCTGTAAGAAAAATTCCATGGGTGTTTGTGTGTGTTTCTTGTGTATGCGTGTGTCAGGAAAACGTTTGTGAGTATGTTAGGGCAGTTCCAAGTGTTGATGGCTCTGCCGAGGCCCAGTGTGAGTGCTGTGTTGCGAGTGTGACAGTGTGTGTGTGTGTGTGTGTGTGTGTTTTCGGGTTACCATTGTGTATGCCTGTATGAAAAAGTCGATGGGTGTATTTGTGTGTTCTTGCGTATTGTGTTTCAGATCCACATTTCTGAGTGTGTGAGGGCAGTTCCAAGTGTTCATGAGTTTGCTGGATATCCAGTGTGAGTGTGTGTTGTGAGTGTGACAGTGTGTGTGCGTGTCTGTGTGTGTGTTTGCAGGAAACCAGTCTGTATGCCTATAAGAAAAATTCGATGGGTGTTTGTGTGTGTTTCTTCTGTATGTGTGTGTCGGGACCACATTTGTGAATATGTTAGGGCAGTTCCAAGTGTTGATGGCTCTGCTGGAGACCCAGTGAGAGTGCTGTGTTGTGAGTGTGACAGTGTGTGTGTGTCTGTGTGTGTGTGTGTGTTTGGGGGAACCCCACAGTGTATGCTTCTAAGAAAAAGTCGATGGGTGTTTGTGTGTGTTTCTTGTGTATGTGTGTGTCGGGACCACGTATGAGAGTATTTTGTGGCAGTTCCAAGCGCCAGAGTGAATGCTGTGTTGTGAGTGTGGCAGTGTGTGTTTCTGTGTGTGTTTGTGTTGGCGGGAAAACATTGTGTATGCCTGTAAGAATAAGTCGATGGATGTTTGTGTGAGTTTCATGTGTATGTGTGTGTCGCGACCACATTTGTCAATATTTTAAGGCAGTTCCAAGTGTTGATGGTTCTGCTGGATACCCATTGTGAGTGGTGTGTTGTAAGTGTGACTGTGTATGTGTGTGTTCAAGGGAAACCGTTGTGTATGCCTGTAAGAAAAAGTCGATGGGTGTTTGTGTGCGTTTCTTGTGTATGTGTGTGTCGGGAAAACGTTTGGGAGTATGTTAGGGCAGTTCCAAGTGTTGATGGCTCTGCCGAGGACCAGTGTGAGTGCTGTGTTGCGAGTGTGACAGTGTGTGTGTGTGTGTGTGTGTTTTCGGGTAACCATTGTGTATGCCTGTATGAAAAAGTCGATGGGTGTATTTGTGTGTTCTTGCGTATTGTGTTTCAGATCCACATTTGTGAGTGTGTGAGGGCAGTTCCAAGTCTTCATGAGTTTGCAGGATATCCAGTGTGAGTGTGTGTTGTGAGTGTGACAGTGTGTGTGCGTGTCTGTGTGTGTGTTTGCAGGAAACCAGTCTGTATGCCTATAAGAAAAATTCGATGGGTGTTTGTGTGTGTTTTTTCTGTATGTGTGTGTCGGGACCACATTTGTGAATATGTTAGGGCAGTTCCAAGTGTTGATGGCTCTGCTGGAGACCCAGTGAGAGTGCTGTGTTGTGAGTGTGATAGTGTGTGTGTGTCTGTGTGTGTGTGTGTGTTTGGGGGAACCCCACAGTGTATGCTTCTAAGAAAAAGTCGATGGGTGTTTGTGTGTGTTTCTTGTGTATGTGTGTGTCGAGACCACGTATGTGAGTATGTTGTGGCAGTTCCAAGTGCCAGTGTGAATGCTGTGTTGTGAGTGTGGCAGTGTGTGTTTCTGTGTGTGTTTGTGTTGGCGGGAAAACATTGTGTATGCCTGTAAGAATAAGTCGATGGATGTTTGTGTGAGTTTCATGTGTATGTGTGTGTCGCGACCACATTTGTCAATATTTTAAGGCAGTTCCAAGTGTTGATGGTTCTGCTGGATACCCATTGTGAGTGCTGTGTTGTAAGTGTGACTGTGTGTGTGTGTGTTCACGGGAAACCGTTGTGTATGCCTGTAAGAAAAAGTCGATGGGTGTTTGTGTGTGATTCTTGTGTATGTGTGTGTCGGTGAAACGTTTGTGAGTATGTTAGGGCAGTTCCAAGTGTTGATGGCTCTGCCGAGGTCCAGTGTGCGTACTGTGCTGTTAGTGTGACAGTGTGTGTGTGTGTGTGTGTGTGTGTTTGGGGAAACCCCACTCTGTCTCCCTGTAACAAAATGTTGATGGGTGTTTGTGTGTGTTTCTTCTGTATGTGTGTGTCGGGACCACGTTTGTTTGTATGTTAGGGCAGATTCAAGTGCCAGTGTGAATGCTGTGTTGTGAGTGTGATAGTGTGTGTGTGTGTGTGTTTGCGGAAACCATTGTGCATGACTGTAAGTAAAAGTCCATGGGAGTTTGTGTGTGTTTCTTGTGTATGTGTGTGTCGGGACCACGTTTGTGAGTATGTTAGGGCAGTTCCAACTGTTGATGGCTATGCCGGGGACCCAGTGTGAGTGCTGTGTTGTGCGTGTGATAGTGTCTGTGTGTGTGTGTGTGTGTTTTGCTGGATACCATTGTGTATGTCTGTAAGAAAAAGTCGTAGGGTGTTTTTGTGTGTTTCTTCTGCATGTGTGTTTCGGGACCACGTTTGTGAATATGTTAAGGTAATTCCAAGTGTTCATGGCTCTGCTGGAGATCCAATGTGAGTGCTCTGTCGTGAGTGTGCCTTTTGTGTGTGTGTGTGTGTGTGTGTGTGTGTTTGCAGGAAACCATTGTGTATGCCTGCAAGAAAAAGTCGATGGGTGTTTGTGTGTGTTATTTGTATATGTGTGTGTCAGGACCATGTTTGTGATTATGTTAAAGCAGTTCCAAGTGTTGACGGCTGTGTTGGAGACCCAGTGTGAGTGCTGTGTTGTGAGTGTGATAGTGTGTGTGTGTCTGTGTGTGTTTCCGAACCCCCTGTGTACGCCTGTAAGAAAAATTCCATGGGTGTTTGTGTGTGTTTCTTGTGTATGCGTGTGTCAGGAAAACGTTTGTGAGTATGTTAGGGCAGTTCCAAGTGTTGATGGCTCTGCCGAGGCCCAGTGTGAGTGCTGTGTTGCGAGTGTGACAGTGTGTGTGTGTGTGTGTGTGTGTGTGTGTTTTCGGGTTACCATTGTGTATGCCTGTATGAAAAAGTCGATGGGTGTATTTGTGTGTTCTTGCGTATTGTGTTTCAGATCCACATTTGTGAGTGTGTGAGGGCAGTTCCAAGTGTTCATGAGTTTGCTGGATATCCAGTGTGAGTGTGTGTTGTGAGTGTGACAGTGTGTGTGCGTGTCTGTGTGTGTGTTTGCAGGAAACCAGTCTGTATGCCTATAAGAAAAATTCGATGGGTGTTTGTGTGTGTTTCTTCTGTATGTGTGTGTCGGGACCACATTTGTGAATATGTTAGGGCAGTTCCAAGTGTTGATGGCTCTGCTGGAGACCCAGTGAGAGTGCTGTGTTGTGAGTGTGACAGTGTGTGTGTGTCTGTGTGTGTGTGTGTGTTTGGGGGAACCCCACAGTGTATGCTTCTAAGAAAAAGTCGATGGGTGTTTGTGTGTGTTTCTTGTGTATGTGTGTGTCGGGACCACGTATGAGAGTATTTTGTGGCAGTTCCAAGCGCCAGAGTGAATGCTGTGTTGTGAGTGTGGCAGTGTGTGTTTCTGTGTGTGTTTGTGTTGGCGGGAAAACATTGTGTATGCCTGTAAGAATAAGTCGATGGATGTTTGTGTGAGTTTCATGTGTATGTGTGTGTCGCGACCACATTTGTCAATATTTTAAGGCAGTTCCAAGTGTTGATGGTTCTGCTGGATACCCATTGTGAGTGGTGTGTTGTAAGTGTGACTGTGTGTGTGTGTGTTCAAGGGAAACCGTTGTGTATGCCTGTAAGAAAAAGTCGATGGGTGTTTGTGTGCGTTTCTTGTGTATGTGTGTGTCGGGAAAACGTTTGGGAGTATGTTAGGGCAGTTCCAAGTGTTGATGGCTCTGCCGAGGACCAGTGTGAGTGCTGTGTTGCGAGTGTGACAGTGTGTGTGTGTGTGTGTGTGTTTTCGGGTAACCATTGTGTATGCCTGTATGAAAAAGTCGATGGGTGTATTTGTGTGTTCTTGCGTATTGTGTTTCAGATCCACATTTGTGAGTGTGTGAGGGCAGTTCCAAGTCTTCATGAGTTTGCAGGATATCCAGTGTGAGTGTGTGTTGTGAGTGTGACAGTGTGTGTGCGTGTCTGTGTGTGTGTTTGCAGGAAACCAGTCTGTATGCCTATAAGAAAAATTCGATGGGTGTTTGTGTGTGTTTTTTCTGTATGTGTGTGTCGGGACCACATGTGTGAATATGTTAGGGCAGTTCCAAGTGTTGATGGCTCTGCTGGAGACCCAGTGAGAGTGCTGTGTTGTGAGTGTGATAGTGTGTGTGTGTCTGTGTGTGTGTGTGTGTGTGTTTGGGGGAACCCCACAGTGTATGCTTCTAAGAAAAAGTCGATGGGTGTTTGTGTGTGTTTCTTGTGTATGTGTGTGTCGAGACCACGTATGTGAGTATGTTGTGGCAGTTCCAAGTGCCAGTGTGAATGCTGTGTTGTGAGTGTGGCAGTGTGTGTTTCTGTGTGTGTTTGTGTTGGCGGGAAAACATTGTGTATGCCTGTAAGAATAAGTCGATGGATGTTTGTGTGGGTTTCATGTGTATGTGTGTGTCGCGACCACATTTGTCAATATTTTAAGGCAGTTCCAAGTGTTGATGGTTCTGCTGGTTACCCATTGTGAGTGGTGTGTTGTAAGTGTGACTGTGTGTGTGTGTGTTCACGGGAAACCGTTGTGTATGCCTGTAAGAAAAAGTCGATGGGTGTTTGTGTGTGATTCTTGTGTATGTGTGTGTCGGTGAAACGTTTGTGAGTATGTTAGGGCAGTTCCAAGTGTTGATGGCTCTGCCGAGGTCCAGTGTGCGTACTGTGCTGTTAGTGTGACAGTGTGTGTGTGTGTGTGTGTGTGTGTTTGGGGAAACCCCACTCTGTCTCCCTGTAACAAAATGTTGATGGGTGTTTGTGTGTGTTTCTTCTGTATGTGTGTGTCGGGACCACGTTTGTTTGTATGTTAGGGCAGATTCAAGTGCCAGTGTGAATGCTGTGTTGTGAGTGTGATAGTGTGTGTGTGTGTGTGTTTGCGGAAACCATTGTGCATGACTGTAAGTAAAAGTCCATGGGAGTTTGTGTGTGTTTCTTGTGTATGTGTGTGTCGGGACCACGTTTGTGAGTATGTTAGGGCAGTTCCAACTGTTGATGGCTATGCCGGGGACCCAGTGTGAGTGCTGTGTTGTGCGTGTGATAGTGTCTGTGTGTGTGTGTGTGTGTTTTGCTGGATACCATTGTGTATGTCTGTAAGAAAAAGTCGTAGGGTGTTTTTGTGTGTTTCTTCTGCATGTGTGTTTCGGGACCACGTTTGTGAATATGTTAAGGTAATTCCAAGTGTTCATGGCTCTGCTGGAGATCCAATGTGAGTGCTCTGTCGTGAGTGTGCCTTTTGTGTGTGTGTGTGTGTGTGTGTGTGTTTGCAGGAAACCATTGTGTATGCCTGCAAGAAAAAGTCGATGGGTGTTTGTGTGTGTTATTTGTATATGTGTGTGTCAGGACCATGTTTGTGATTATGTTAAAGCAGTTCCAAGTGTTGACGGCTGTGTTGGAGACCCAGTGTGAGTGCTGTGTTGTGAGTGTGATAGTGTGTGTGTGTCTGTGTGTGTTTCCGAACCCCCTGTGTACGCCTGTAAGAAAAATTCCATGGGTGTTTGTGTGTGTTTCTTGTGTATGCGTGTGTCAGGAAAACGTTTGTGAGTATGTTAGGGCAGTTCCAAGTGTTGATGGCTCTGCCGAGGCCCAGTGTGAGTGCTGTGTTGCGAGTGTGACAGTGTGTGTGTGTGTGTGTGTGTGTGTGTGTTTTCGGGTTACCATTGTGTATGCCTGTATGAAAAAGTCGATGGGTGTATTTGTGTGTTCTTGCGTATTGTGTTTCAGATCCACATTTGTGAGTGTGTGAGGGCAGTTCCAAGTGTTCATGAGTTTGCTGGATATCCAGTGTGAGTGTGTGTTGTGAGTGTGACAGTGTGTGTGCGTGTCTGTGTGTGTGTTTGCAGGAAACCAGTCTGTATGCCTATAAGAAAAATTCGATGGGTGTTTGTGTGTGTTTCTTCTGTATGTGTGTGTCGGGACCACATTTGTGAATATGTTAGGGCAGTTCCAAGTGTTGATGGCTCTGCTGGAGACCCAGTGAGAGTGCTGTGTTGTGAGTGTGACAGTGTGTGTGTGTCTGTGTGTGTGTGTGTGTTTGGGGGAACCCCACAGTGTATGCTTCTAAGAAAAAGTCGATGGGTGTTTGTGTGTGTTTCTTGTGTATGTGTGTGTCGGGACCACGTATGAGAGTATTTTGTGGCAGTTCCAAGCGCCAGAGTGAATGCTGTGTTGTGAGTGTGGCAGTGTGTGTTTCTGTGTGTGTTTGTGTTGGCGGGAAAACATTGTGTATGCCTGTAAGAATAAGTCGATGGATGTGTGTGTGAGTTTCATGTGTATGTGTGTGTCGCGACCACATTTGTCAATATTTTAAGGCAGTTCCAAGTGTTGATGGTTCTGCTGGATACCCATTGTGAGTGGTGTGTTGTAAGTGTGACTGTGTGTGTGTTCAAGGGAAACCGTTGTGTATGCCTGTAAGAAAAAGTCGATGGGTGTTTGTGTGCGTTTCTTGTGTATGTGTGTGTCGGGAAAACGTTTGGGAGTATGTTAGGGCAGTTCCAAGTGTTGATGGCTCTGCCGAGGACCAGTGTGAGTGCTGTGTTGCGAGTGTGACAGTGTGTGTGTGTGTGTGTGTGTGTTTTCGGGTAACCATTGTGTATGCCTGTATGAAAAAGTCAATGGGTGTATTTGTGTGTTCTTGCGTATTGTGTTTCAGATCCACATTTGTGAGTGTGTGAGGGCAGTTCCAAGTCTTCATGAGTTTGCAGGATATCCAGTGTGAGTGTGTGTTGTGAGTGTGACAGTGTGTGTGCGTGTCTGTGTGTGTGTTTGCAGGAAACCAGTCTGTATGCCTATAAGAAAAATTCGATGGGTGTTTGTGTGTGTTTTTTCTGTATGTGTGTGTCGGGACCACATTTGTGAATATGTTAGGGCAGTTCCAAGTGTTGATGGCTCTGCTGGAGACCCAGTGAGAGTGCTGTGCTGTGAGTGTGATAGTGTGTGTGTGTCTGTGTGTGTGTGTGTGTGTTTGGGGGAACCCCACAGTGTATGCTTCTAAGAAAAAGTCGATGGGTGTTTGTGCGTGTTTCTTGTGTATGTGTGTGTCGAGACCACGTATGTGAGTATGTTGTGGCAGTTCCAAGCGCCAGTGTGAATGCTGTGTTGTGAGTGTGGCAGTGTGTGTTTCTGTGTGTGTTTGTGTTGGCGGGAAAACATTGTGTATGCCTGTAAGAATAAGTCGATGGATGTTTGTGTGAGTTTCATGTGTATGTGTGTGTCGCGACCACATTTGTCAATATTTTAAGGCAGTTCCAAGTGTTGATGGTTCTGCTGGATACCCATTGTGAGTGCTGTGTTGTAAGTGTGACTGTGTGTGTGTGTGTTCACGGGAAACCGTTGTGTATGCCTGTAAGAAAAAGTCGATGGGTGTTTGTGTGTGATTCTTGTGTATGTGTGTGTCGGTGAAACGTTTGTGAGTATGTTAGGGCAGTTCCAAGTGTTGATGGCTCTGCCGAGGTCCAGTGTGCGTACTGTGCTGTTAGTGTGACAGTGTGTGTGTGTGTGTGTGTGTGTGTTTGGGGAAACCCCACTCTGTCTCCCTGTAACAAAATGTTGATGGGTGTTTGTGTGTGTTTCTTCTGTATGTGTGTGTCGGGACCACGTTTGTTTGTATGTTAGGGCAGATTCAAGTGCCAGTGTGAATGCTGTGTTGTGAGTGTGATAGTGTGTGTGTGTGTTTGCGGAAACCATTGTGCATGACTGTAAGTAAAAGTCCATGGGAGTTTGTGTGTGTTTCTTGTGTATGTGTGTGTCGGGACCACGTTTGTGAGTATGTTAGGGCAGTTCCAACTGTTGATGGCTATGCCGGGGACCCAGTGTGAGTGCTGTGTTGTGCGTGTGATAGTGTCTGTGTGTGTGTGTGTGTGTTTTGCTGGATACCATTGTGTATGTCTGTAAGAAAAAGTCGTAGGGTGTTTTTGTGTGTTTCTTCTGCATGTGTGTTTCGGGACCACGTTTGTGAATATGTTAAGGTAATTCCAAGTGTTCATGGCTCTGCTGGAGATCCAATGTGAGTGCTCTGTCGTGAGTGTGCCTTTTGTGTGTGTGTGTGTGTGTGTTTGCAGGAAACCATTGTGTATGCCTGCAAGAAAAAGTCGATGGGTGTTTGTGTGTGTTATTTGTATATGTGTGTGTCAGGACCATGTTTGTGATTATGTTAAAGCAGTTCCAAGTGTTGACGGCTGTGTTGGAGACCCAGTGTGAGTGCTGTGTTGTGAGTGTGATAGTGTGTGTGTGTCTGTGTGTGTTTCCGAACCCCCTGTGTACGCCTGTAAGAAAAATTCCATGGGTGTTTGTGTGTGTTTCTTGTGTATGCGTGTGTCAGGAAAACGTTTGTGAGTATGTTAGGGCAGTTCCAAGTGTTGATGGCTCTGCCGAGGCCCAGTGTGAGTGCTGTGTTGCGAGTGTGACAGTGTGTGTGTGTGTGTGTGTGTTTTCGGGTTACCATTGTGTATGCCTGTATGAAAAAGTCGATGGGTGTATTTGTGTGTTCTTGCGTATTGTGTTTCAGATCCACATTTGTGAGTGTGTGAGGGCAGTTCCAAGTGTTCATGAGTTTGCTGGATATCCAGTGTGAGTGTGTGTTGTGAGTGTGACAGTGTGTGTGCGTGTCTGTGTGTGTGTTTGCAGGAAACCAGTCTGTATGCCTATAAGAAAAATTCGATGGGTGTTTGTGTGTGTTTCTTCTGTATGTGTGTGTCGGGACCACATTTGTGAATATGTTAGGGCAGTTCCAAGTGTTGATGGCTCTGCTGGAGACCCAGTGAGAGTGCTGTGTTGTGAGTGTGACAGTGTGTGTGTGTCTGTGTGTGTGTGTGTGTGTTTGGGGGAACCCCACACTGTATGCTTCTAAGAAAAAGTCGATGGGTGTTTGTGTGTGTTTCTTGTGTATGTGTGTGTCGGGACCACGTATGAGAGTATTTTGTGGCAGTTCCAAGCGCCAGAGTGAATGCTGTGTTGTGAGTGTGGCAGTGTGTGTTTCTGTGTGTGTTTGTGTTGGCGGGAAAACATTGTGTATGCCTGTAAGAATAAGTCGATGGATGTTTGTGTGAGTTTCATGTGTATGTGTGTGTCGCGACCACATTTGTCAATATTTTAAGGCAGTTCCAAGTGTTGATGGTTCTGCTGGATACCCATTGTGAGTGGTGTGTTGTAAGTGTGACTGTGTGTGTGTGTGTTCAAGGGAAACCGTTGTGTATGCCTGTAAGAAAAAGTCGATGGGTGTTTGTGTGCGTTTCTTGTGTATGTGTGTGTCGGGAAAACGTTTGGGAGTATGTTAGGGCAGTTCCAAGTGTTGATGGCTCTGCCGAGGACCAGTGTGAGTGCTGTGTTGCGAGTGTGACAGTGTGTGTGTGTGTGTGTGTGTTTTCGGGTAACCATTGTGTATGCCTGTATGAAAAAGTCGATGGGTGTATTTGTGTGTTCTTGCGTATTGTGTTTCAGATCCACATTTCTGAGTGTGTGAGGGCAGTTCCAAGTCTTCATGAGTTTGCAGGATATCCAGTGTGAGTGTGTGTTGTGAGTGTGACAGTGTGTGTGCGTGTCTGTGTGTGTGTTTGCAGGAAACCAGTCTGTATGCCTATAAGAAAAATTCGATGGGTGTTTGTGTGTGTTTTTTCTGTATGTGTGTGTCGGGACCACATTTGTGAATATGTTAGGGCAGTTCCAAGTGTTGATGGCTCTGCTGGAGACCCAGTGAGAGTGCTGTGTTGTGAGTGTGATAGTGTGTGTGTGTCTGTGTGTGTGTGTGTGTTTGGGGGAACCCCACAGTGTATGCTTCTAAGAAAAAGTCGATGGGTGTTTGTGTGTGTTTCTTGTGTATGTGTGTGTCGGGACCACGTATGTAAGTATGTTGTGGCAGTTCCAAGTGCCAGTGTGAATGCTGTGTTGTGAGTGTGGCAGTGTGTGTTTCTGTGTGTGTTTGTGTTGGCGGGAAAACATTGTGTATGCCTGTAAGAATAAGTCGATGGATGTTTGTGTGAGTTTCATGTGTATGTGTGTGTCGCGACCACATTTGTCAATATTTTAAGGCAGTTCCAAGTGTTGATGGTTCTGCTGGATACCCATTGTGAGTGCTGTGTTGTAAGTGTGACTGTGTGTGTGTGTGTTCACGGGAAACCGTTGTGTATGCCTGTAAGAAAAAGTCGATGGGTGTTTGTGTGTGATTCTTGTGTATGTGTGTGTCGGTGAAACGTTTGTGAGTATGTTAGGGCAGTTCCAAGTGTTGATGGCTCTGCCGAGGTCCAGTGTGCGTACTGTGCTGTTAGTGTGACAGTGTGTGTGTGTGTGTGTGTGTGTGTTTGGGGAAACCCCACTCTGTCTCCCTGTAACAAAATGTTGATGGGTGTTTGTGTGTGTTTCTTCTGTATGTGTGTGTCGGGACCACGTTTGTTTGTATGTTAGGGCAGATTCAAGTGCCAGTGTGAATGCTGTGTTGTGAGTGTGATAGTGTGTGTGTGTGTGTGTTTGCGGAAACCATTGTGCATGACTGTAAGTAAAAGTCCATGGGAGTTTGTGTGTGTTTCTTGTGTATGTGTGTGTCGGGACCACGTTTGTGAGTATGTTAGGGCAGTTCCAACTGTTGATGGCTATGCCGGGGACCCAGTGTGAGTGCTGTGTTGTGCGTGTGATAGTGTCTGTGTGTGTGTGTGTGTGTGTTTTGCTGGATACCATTGTGTATGTCTGTAAGAAAAAGTCGTAGGGTGTTTTTGTGTGTTTCTTCTGCATGTGTGTTTCGGGACCACGTTTGTGAATATGTTAAGGTAATTCCAAGTGTTCATGGCTCTGCTGGAGATCCAATGTGAGTGCTCTGTCGTGAGTGTGCCTTTTGTGTGTGTGTGTGTGTGTGTGTGTGTTTGCAGGAAACCATTGTGTATGCCTGCAAGAAAAAGTCGATGGGTGTTTGTGTGTGTTATTTGTATATGTGTGTGTCAGGACCATGTTTGTGATTATGTTAAAGCAGTTCCAAGTGTTGACGGCTGTGTTGGAGACCCAGTGTGAGTGCTGTGTTGTGAGTGTGATAGTGTGTGTGTGTCTGTGTGTGTTTCCGAACCCCCTGTGTACGCCTGTAAGAAAAATTCCATGGGTGTTTGTGTGTGTTTCTTGTGTATGCGTGTGTCAGGAAAACGTTTGTGAGTATGTTAGGGCAGTTCCAAGTGTTGATGGCTCTGCCGAGGCCCAGTGTGAGTGCTGTGTTGCGAGTGTGACAGTGTGTGTGTGTGTGTGTGTTTTCGGGTTACCATTGTGTATGCCTGTATGAAAAAGTCGATGGGTGTATTTGTGTGTTCTTGCGTATTGTGTTTCAGATCCACATTTGTGAGTGTGTGAGGGCAGTTCCAAGTGTTCATGAGTTTGCTGGATATCCAGTGTGAGTGTGTGTTGTGAGTGTGACAGTGTGTGTGCGTGTCTGTGTGTGTGTTTGCAGGAAACCAGTCTGTATGCCTATAAGAAAAATTCGATGGGTGTTTGTGTGTGTTTCTTCTGTATGTGTGTGTCGGGACCACGTTTGTTTGTATGTTAGGGCAGATTCAAGTGCCAGTGTGAATGCTGTGTTGTGAGTGTGATAGTGTGTGTGTGTGTGTGTTTGCGGAAACCATTGTGCATGACTGTAAGTAAAAGTCCATGGGAGTTTGTGTGTGTTTCTTGTGTATGTGTGTGTCGGGACCACGTTTGTGAGTATGTTAGGGCAGTTCCAACTGTTGATGGCTATGCCGGGGACCCAGTGTGAGTGCTGTGTTGTGCGTGTGATAGTGTCTGTGTGTGTGTGTGTGTGTTTTGCTGGATACCATTGTGTATGTCTGTAAGAAAAAGTCGTAGGGTGTTTTTGTGTGTTTCTTCTGCATGTGTGTTTCGGGACCACGTTTGTGAATATGTTAAGGTAATTCCAAGTGTTCATGGCTCTGCTGGAGATCCAATGTGAGTGCTCTGTCGTGAGTGTGCCTTTTGTGTGTGTGTGTGTGTGTGTTTGCAGGAAACCATTGTGTATGCCTGCAAGAAAAAGTCGATGGGTGTTTGTGTGTGTTATTTGTATATGTGTGTGTCAGGACCATGTTTGTGATTATGTTAAAGCAGTTCCAAGTGTTGACGGCTGTGTTGGAGACCCAGTGTGAGTGCTGTGTTGTGAGTGTGATAGTGTGTGTGTGTCTGTGTGTGTTTCCGAACCCCCTGTGTACGCCTGTAAGAAAAATTCCATGGGTGTTTGTGTGTGTTTCTTGTGTATGCGTGTGTCAGGAAAACGTTTGTGAGTATGTTAGGGCAGTTCCAAGTGTTGATGGCTCTGCCGAGGCCCAGTGTGAGTGCTGTGTTGCGAGTGTGACAGTGTGTGTGTGTGTGTGTGTGTGTGTTTTCGGGTTACCATTGTGTATGCCTGTATGAAAAAGTCGATGGGTGTATTTGTGTGTTCTTGCGTATTGTGTTTCAGATCCACATTTCTGAGTGTGTGAGGGCAGTTCCAAGTGTTCATGAGTTTGCTGGATATCCAGTGTGAGTGTGTGTTGTGAGTGTGACAGTGTGTGTGCGTGTCTGTGTGTGTGTTTGCAGGAAACCAGTCTGTATGCCTATAAGAAAAATTCGATGGGTGTTTGTGTGTGTTTCTTCTGTATGTGTGTGTCGGGACCACATTTGTGAATATGTTAGGGCAGTTCCAAGTGTTGATGGCTCTGCTGGAGACCCAGTGAGAGTGCTGTGTTGTGAGTGTGACAGTGTGTGTGTGTCTGTGTGTGTGTGTGTGTTTGGGGGAACCCCACAGTGTATGCTTCTAAGAAAAAGTCGATGGGTGTTTGTGTGTGTTTCTTGTGTATGTGTGTGTCGGGACCACGTATGAGAGTATTTTGTGGCAGTTCCAAGCGCCAGAGTGAATGCTGTGTTGTGAGTGTGGCAGTGTGTGTTTCTGTGTGTGTTTGTGTTGGCGGGAAAACATTGTGTATGCCTGTAAGAATAAGTCGATGGATGTTTGTGTGAGTTTCATGTGTATGTGTGTGTCGCGACCACATTTGTCAATATTTTAAGGCAGTTCCAAGTGTTGATGGTTCTGCTGGATACCCATTGTGAGTGGTGTGTTGTAAGTGTGACTGTGTATGTGTGTGTTCAAGGGAAACCGTTGTGTATGCCTGTAAGAAAAAGTCGATGGGTGTTTGTGTGCGTTTCTTGTGTATGTGTGTGTCGGGAAAACGTTTGGGAGTATGTTAGGGCAGTTCCAAGTGTTGATGGCTCTGCCGAGGACCAGTGTGAGTGCTGTGTTGCGAGTGTGACAGTGTGTGTGTGTGTGTGTGTGTTTTCGGGTAACCATTGTGTATGCCTGTATGAAAAAGTCGATGGGTGTATTTGTGTGTTCTTGCGTATTGTGTTTCAGATCCACATTTGTGAGTGTGTGAGGGCAGTTCCAAGTCTTCATGAGTTTGCAGGATATCCAGTGTGAGTGTGTGTTGTGAGTGTGACAGTGTGTGTGCGTGTCTGTGTGTGTGTGTTTGCAGGAAACCAGTCTGTATGCCTATAAGAAAAATTCGATGGGTGTTTGTGTGTGTTTTTTCTGTATGTGTGTGTCGGGACCACATTTGTGAATATGTTAGGGCAGTTCCAAGTGTTGATGGCTCTGCTGGAGACCCAGTGAGAGTGCTGTGTTGTGAGTGTGATAGTGTGTGTGTGTCTGTGTGTGTGTGTGTGTTTGGGGGAACCCCACAGTGTATGCTTCTAAGAAAAAGTCGATGGGTGTTTGTGTGTGTTTCTTGTGTATGTGTGTGTCGAGACCACGTATGTGAGTATGTTGTGGCAGTTCCAAGTGCCAGTGTGAATGCTGTGTTGTGAGTGTGGCAGTGTGTGTTTCTGTGTGTGTTTGTGTTGGCGGGAAAACATTGTGTATGCCTGTAAGAATAAGTCGATGGATGTTTGTGTGAGTTTCATGTGTATGTGTGTGTCGCGACCACATTTGTCAATATTTTAAGGCAGTTCCAAGTGTTGATGGTTCTGCTGGATACCCATTGTGAGTGGTGTGTTGTAAGTGTGACTGTGTGTGTGTGTGTTCACGGGAAACCGTTGTGTATGCCTGTAAGAAAAAGTCGATGGGTGTTTGTGTGTGATTCTTGTGTATGTGTGTGTCGGTGAAACGTTTGTGAGTATGTTAGGGCAGTTCCAAGTGTTGATGGCTCTGCCGAGGTCCAGTGTGCGTACTGTGCTGTTAGTGTGACAGTGTGTGTGTGTGTGTGTGTGTGTGTTTGGGGAAACCCCACTCTGTCTCCCTGTAACAAAATGTTGATGGGTGTTTGTGTGTGTTTCTTCTGTATGTGTGTGTCGGGACCACGTTTGTTTGTATGTTAGGGCAGATTCAAGTGCCAGTGTGAATGCTGTGTTGTGAGTGTGATAGTGTGTGTGTGTGTGTGTTTGCGGAAACCATTGTGCATGACTGTAAGTAAAAGTCCATGGGAGTTTGTGTGTGTTTCTTGTGTATGTGTGTGTCGGGACCACGTTTGTGAGTATGTTAGGGCAGTTCCAACTGTTGATGGCTATGCCGGGGACCCAGTGTGAGTGCTGTGTTGTGCGTGTGATAGTGTCTGTGTGTGTGTGTGTGTGTTTTGCTGGATACCATTGTGTATGTCTGTAAGAAAAAGTCGTAGGGTGTTTTTGTGTGTTTCTTCTGCATGTGTGTTTCGGGACCACGTTTGTGAATATGTTAAGGTAATTCCAAGTGTTCATGGCTCTGCTGGAGATCCAATGTGAGTGCTCTGTCGTGAGTGTGCCTTTTGTGTGTGTGTGTGTGTGTGTGTGTGTGTTTGCAGGAAACCATTGTGTATGCCTGCAAGAAAAAGTCGATGGGTGTTTGTGTGTGTTATTTGTATATGTGTGTGTCAGGACCATGTTTGTGATTATGTTAAAGCAGTTCCAAGTGTTGACGGCTGTGTTGGAGACCCAGTGTGAGTGCTGTGTTGTGAGTGTGATAGTGTGTGTGTGTCTGTGTGTGTTTCCGAACCCCCTGTGTACGCCTGTAAGAAAAATTCCATGGGTGTTTGTGTGTGTTTCTTGTGTATGCGTGTGTCAGGAAAACGTTTGTGAGTATGTTAGGGCAGTTCCAAGTGTTGATGGCTCTGCCGAGGCCCAGTGTGAGTGCTGTGTTGCGAGTGTGACAGTGTGTGTGTGTGTGTGTGTGTGTGTGTTTTCGGGTTACCATTGTGTATGCCTGTATGAAAAAGTCGATGGGTGTATTTGTGTGTTCTTGCGTATTGTGTTTCAGATCCACATTTGTGAGTGTGTGAGGGCAGTTCCAAGTGTTCATGAGTTTGCTGGATATCCAGTGTGAGTGTGTGTTGTGAGTGTGACAGTGTGTGTGCGTGTCTGTGTGTGTGTTTGCAGGAAACCAGTCTGTATGCCTATAAGAAAAATTCGATGGGTGTTTGTGTGTGTTTCTTCTGTATGTGTGTGTCGGGACCACATTTGTGAATATGTTAGGGCAGTTCCAAGTGTTGATGGCTCTGCTGGAGACCCAGTGAGAGTGCTGTGTTGTGAGTGTGACAGTGTGTGTGTGTCTGTGTGTGTGTGTGTGTTTGGGGGAACCCCACAGTGTATGCTTCTAAGAAAAAGTCGATGGGTGTTTGTGTGTGTTTCTTGTGTATGTGTGTGTCGGGACCACGTATGAGAGTATTTTGTGGCAGTTCCAAGCGCCAGAGTGAATGCTGTGTTGTGAGTGTGGCAGTGTGTGTTTCTGTGTGTGTTTGTGTTGGCGGGAAAACATTGTGTATGCCTGTAAGAATAAGTCGATGGATGTTTGTGTGAGTTTCATGTGTATGTGTGTGTCGCGACCACATTTGTCAATATTTTAAGGCAGTTCCAAGTGTTGATGGTTCTGCTGGATACCCATTGTGAGTGGTGTGTTGTAAGTGTGACTGTGTGTGTGTGTGTTCAAGGGAAACCGTTGTGTATGCCTGTAAGAAAAAGTCGATGGGTGTTTGTGTGCGTTTCTTGTGTATGTGTGTGTCGGGAAAACGTTTGGGAGTATGTTAGGGCAGTTCCAAGTGTTGATGGCTCTGCCGAGGACCAGTGTGAGTGCTGTGTTGCGAGTGTGACAGTGTGTGTGTGTGTGTGTGTGTTTTCGGGTAACCATTGTGTATGCCTGTATGAAAAAGTCGATGGGTGTATTTGTGTGTTCTTGCGTATTGTGTTTCAGATCCACATTTGTGAGTGTGTGAGGGCAGTTCCAAGTCTTCATGAGTTTGCAGGATATCCAGTGTGAGTGTGTGTTGTGAGTGTGACAGTGTGTGTGCGTGTCTGTGTGTGTGTTTGCAGGAAACCAGTCTGTATGCCTATAAGAAAAATTCGATGGGTGTTTGTGTGTGTTTTTTCTGTATGTGTGTGTCGGGACCACATGTGTGAATATGTTAGGGCAGTTCCAAGTGTTGATGGCTCTGCTGGAGACCCAGTGAGAGTGCTGTGTTGTGAGTGTGATAGTGTGTGTGTGTCTGTGTGTGTGTGTGTGTGTGTTTGGGGGAACCCCACAGTGTATGCTTCTAAGAAAAAGTCGATGGGTGTTTGTGTGTGTTTCTTGTGTATGTGTGTGTCGAGACCACGTATGTGAGTATGTTGTGGCAGTTCCAAGTGCCAGTGTGAATGCTGTGTTGTGAGTGTGGCAGTGTGTGTTTCTGTGTGTGTTTGTGTTGGCGGGAAAACATTGTGTATGCCTGTAAGAATAAGTCGATGGATGTTTGTGTGGGTTTCATGTGTATGTGTGTGTCGCGACCACATTTGTCAATATTTTAAGGCAGTTCCAAGTGTTGATGGTTCTGCTGGTTACCCATTGTGAGTGGTGTGTTGTAAGTGTGACTGTGTGTGTGTGTGTTCACGGGAAACCGTTGTGTATGCCTGTAAGAAAAAGTCGATGGGTGTTTGTGTGTGATTCTTGTGTATGTGTGTGTCGGTGAAACGTTTGTGAGTATGTTAGGGCAGTTCCAAGTGTTGATGGCTCTGCCGAGGTCCAGTGTGCGTACTGTGCTGTTAGTGTGACAGTGTGTGTGTGTGTGTGTGTGTGTGTTTGGGGAAACCCCACTCTGTCTCCCTGTAACAAAATGTTGATGGGTGTTTGTGTGTGTTTCTTCTGTATGTGTGTGTCGGGACCACGTTTGTTTGTATGTTAGGGCAGATTCAAGTGCCAGTGTGAATGCTGTGTTGTGAGTGTGATAGTGTGTGTGTGTGTGTGTTTGCGGAAACCATTGTGCATGACTGTAAGTAAAAGTCCATGGGAGTTTGTGTGTGTTTCTTGTGTATGTGTGTGTCGGGACCACGTTTGTGAGTATGTTAGGGCAGTTCCAACTGTTGATGGCTATGCCGGGGACCCAGTGTGAGTGCTGTGTTGTGCGTGTGATAGTGTCTGTGTGTGTGTGTGTGTGTTTTGCTGGATACCATTGTGTATGTCTGTAAGAAAAAGTCGTAGGGTGTTTTTGTGTGTTTCTTCTGCATGTGTGTTTCGGGACCACGTTTGTGAATATGTTAAGGTAATTCCAAGTGTTCATGGCTCTGCTGGAGATCCAATGTGAGTGCTCTGTCGTGAGTGTGCCTTTTGTGTGTGTGTGTGTGTGTGTGTGTGTTTGCAGGAAACCATTGTGTATGCCTGCAAGAAAAAGTCGATGGGTGTTTGTGTGTGTTATTTGTATATGTGTGTGTCAGGACCATGTTTGTGATTATGTTAAAGCAGTTCCAAGTGTTGACGGCTGTGTTGGAGACCCAGTGTGAGTGCTGTGTTGTGAGTGTGATAGTGTGTGTGTGTCTGTGTGTGTTTCCGAACCCCCTGTGTACGCCTGTAAGAAAAATTCCATGGGTGTTTGTGTGTGTTTCTTGTGTATGCGTGTGTCAGGAAAACGTTTGTGAGTATGTTAGGGCAGTTCCAAGTGTTGATGGCTCTGCCGAGGCCCAGTGTGAGTGCTGTGTTGCGAGTGTGACAGTGTGTGTGTGTGTGTGTGTGTGTGTGTTTTCGGGTTACCATTGTGTATGCCTGTATGAAAAAGTCGATGGGTGTATTTGTGTGTTCTTGCGTATTGTGTTTCAGATCCACATTTGTGAGTGTGTGAGGGCAGTTCCAAGTGTTCATGAGTTTGCTGGATATCCAGTGTGAGTGTGTGTTGTGAGTGTGACAGTGTGTGTGCGTGTCTGTGTGTGTGTTTGCAGGAAACCAGTCTGTATGCCTATAAGAAAAATTCGATGGGTGTTTGTGTGTGTTTCTTCTGTATGTGTGTGTCGGGACCACATTTGTGAATATGTTAGGGCAGTTCCAAGTGTTGATGGCTCTGCTGGAGACCCAGTGAGAGTGCTGTGTTGTGAGTGTGACAGTGTGTGTGTGTCTGTGTGTGTGTGTGTTTGGGGGAACCCCACAGTGTATGCTTCTAAGAAAAAGTCGATGGGTGTTTGTGTGTGTTTCTTGTGTATGTGTGTGTCGGGACCACGTATGAGAGTATTTTGTGGCAGTTCCAAGCGCCAGAGTGAATGCTGTGTTGTGAGTGTGGCAGTGTGTGTTTCTGTGTGTGTTTGTGTTGGCGGGAAAACATTGTGTATGCCTGTAAGAATAAGTCGATGGATGTTTGTGTGAGTTTCATGTGTATGTGTGTGTCGCGACCACATTTGTCAATATTTTAAGGCAGTTCCAAGTGTTGATGGTTCTGCTGGATACCCATTGTGAGTGGTGTGTTGTAAGTGTGACTGTGTGTGTGTGTGTTCAAGGGAAACCGTTGTGTATGCCTGTAAGAAAAAGTCGATGGGTGTTTGTGTGCGTTTCTTGTGTATGTGTGTGTCGGGAAAACGTTTGGGAGTATGTTAGGGCAGTTCCAAGTGTTGATGGCTCTGCCGAGGACCAGTGTGAGTGCTGTGTTGCGAGTGTGACAGTGTGTGTGTGTGTGTGTGTGTGTTTTCGGGTAACCATTGTGTATGCCTGTATGAAAAAGTCAATGGGTGTATTTGTGTGTTCTTGCGTATTGTGTTTCAGATCCACATTTGTGAGTGTGTGAGGGCAGTTCCAAGTCTTCATGAGTTTGCAGGATATCCAGTGTGAGTGTGTGTTGTGAGTGTGACAGTGTGTGTGCGTGTCTGTGTGTGTGTTTGCAGGAAACCAGTCTGTATGCCTATAAGAAAAATTCGATGGGTGTTTGTGTGTGTTTTTTCTGTATGTGTGTGTCGGGACCACATTTGTGAATATGTTAGGGCAGTTCCAAGTGTTGATGGCTCTGCTGGAGACCCAGTGAGAGTGCTGTGTTGTGAGTGTGATAGTGTGTGTGTGTCTGTGTGTGTGTGTGTGTGTTTGGGGGAACCCCACAGTGTATGCTTCTAAGAAAAAGTCGATGGGTGTTTGTGCGTGTTTCTTGTGTATGTGTGTGTCGAGACCACGTATGTGAGTATGTTGTGGCAGTTCCAAGCGCCAGTGTGAATGCTGTGTTGTGAGTGTGGCAGTGTGTGTTTCTGTGTGTGTTTGTGTTGGCGGGAAAACATTGTGTATGCCTGTAAGAATAAGTCGATGGATGTTTGTGTGAGTTTCATGTGTATGTGTGTGTCGCGACCACATTTGTCAATATTTTAAGGCAGTTCCAAGTGTTGATGGTTCTGCTGGATACCCATTGTGAGTGCTGTGTTGTAAGTGTGACTGTGTGTGTGTGTGTTCACGGGAAACCGTTGTGTATGCCTGTAAGAAAAAGTCGATGGGTGTTTGTGTGTGATTCTTGTGTATGTGTGTGTCGGTGAAACGTTTGTGAGTATGTTAGGGCAGTTCCAAGTGTTGATGGCTCTGCCGAGGTCCAGTGTGCGTACTGTGCTGTTAGTGTGACAGTGTGTGTGTGTGTGTGTGTGTGTGTTTGGGGAAACCCCACTCTGTCTCCCTGTAACAAAATGTTGATGGGTGTTTGTGTGTGTTTCTTCTGTATGTGTGTGTCGGGACCACGTTTGTTTGTATGTTAGGGCAGATTCAAGTGCCAGTGTGAATGCTGTGTTGTGAGTGTGATAGTGTGTGTGTGTGTTTGCGGAAACCATTGTGCATGACTGTAAGTAAAAGTCAATGGGAGTTTGTGTGTGTTTCTTGTGTATGTGTGTGTCGGGACCACGTTTGTGAGTATGTTAGGGCAGTTCCAACTGTTGATGGCTATGCCGGGGACCCAGTGTGAGTGCTGTGTTGTGCGTGTGATAGTGTCTGTGTGTGTGTGTGTGTGTTTTGCTGGATACCATTGTGTATGTCTGTAAGAAAAAGTCGTAGGGTGTTTTTGTGTGTTTCTTCTGCATGTGTGTTTCGGGACCACGTTTGTGAATATGTTAAGGTAATTCCAAGTGTTCATGGCTCTGCTGGAGATCCAATGTGAGTGCTCTGTCGTGAGTGTGCCTTTTGTGTGTGTGTGTGTGTGTGTTTGCAGGAAACCATTGTGTATGCCTGCAAGAAAAAGTCGATGGGTGTTTGTGTGTGTTATTTGTATATGTGTGTGTCAGGACCATGTTTGTGATTATGTTAAAGCAGTTCCAAGTGTTGACGGCTGTGTTGGAGACCCAGTGTGAGTGCTGTGTTGTGAGTGTGATAGTGTGTGTGTGTCTGTGTGTGTTTCCGAACCCCCTGTGTACGCCTGTAAGAAAAATTCCATGGGTGTTTGTGTGTGTTTCTTGTGTATGCGTGTGTCAGGAAAACGTTTGTGAGTATGTTAGGGCAGTTCCAAGTGTTGATGGCTCTGCCGAGGCCCAGTGTGAGTGCTGTGTTGCGAGTGTGACAGTGTGTGTGTGTGTGTGTGTGTGTGTGTTTTCGGGTTACCATTGTGTATGCCTGTATGAAAAAGTCGATGGGTGTATTTGTGTGTTCTTGCGTATTGTGTTTCAGATCCACATTTGTGAGTGTGTGAGGGCAGTTCCAAGTGTTCATGAGTTTGCTGGATATCCAGTGTGAGTGTGTGTTGTGAGTGTGACAGTGTGTGTGCGTGTCTGTGTGTGTGTTTGCAGGAAACCAGTCTGTATGCCTATAAGAAAAATTCGATGGGTGTTTGTGTGTGTTTCTTCTGTATGTGTGTGTCGGGACCACATTTGTGAATATGTTAGGGCAGTTCCAAGTGTTGATGGCTCTGCTGGAGACCCAGTGAGAGTGCTGTGTTGTGAGTGTGACAGTGTGTGTGTGTCTGTGTGTGTGTGTGTGTTTGGGGGAACCCCACAGTGTATGCTTCTAAGAAAAAGTCGATGGGTGTTTGTGTGTGTTTCTTGTGTATGTGTGTGTCGGGACCACGTATGAGAGTATTTTGTGGCAGTTCCAAGCGCCAGAGTGAATGCTGTGTTGTGAGTGTGGCAGTGTGTGTTTCTGTGTGTGTTTGTGTTGGCGGGAAAACATTGTGTATGCCTGTAAGAATAAGTCGATGGATGTTTGTGTGAGTTTCATGTGTATGTGTGTGTCGCGACCACATTTGTCAATATTTTAAGGCAGTTCCAAGTGTTGATGGTTCTGCTGGATACCCATTGTGAGTGGTGTGTTGTAAGTGTGACTGTGTGTGTGTGTGTTCAAGGGAAACCGTTGTGTATGCCTGTAAGAAAAAGTCGATGGGTGTTTGTGTGCGTTTCTTGTGTATGTGTGTGTCGGGAAAACGTTTGGGAGTATGTTAGGGCAGTTCCAAGTGTTGATGGCTCTGCCGAGGACCAGTGTGAGTGCTGTGTTGCGAGTGTGACAGTGTGTGTGTGTGTGTGTGTGTGTGTGTTTTCGGGTAACCATTGTGTATGCCTGTATGAAAAAGTCAATGGGTGTATTTGTGTGTTCTTGCGTATTGTGTTTCAGATCCACATTTGTGAGTGTGTGAGGGCAGTTCCAAGTCTTCATGAGTTTGCAGGATATCCAGTGTGAGTGTGTGTTGTGAGTGTGACAGTGTGTGTGCGTGTCTGTGTGTGTGTTTGCAGGAAACCAGTCTGTATGCCTATAAGAAAAATTCGATGGGTGTTTGTGTGTGTTTTTTCTGTATGTGTGTGTCGGGACCACATTTGTGAATATGTTAGGGCAGTTCCAAGTGTTGATGGCTCTGCTGGAGACCCAGTGAGAGTGCTGTGTTGTGAGTGTGATAGTGTGTGTGTGTCTGTGTGTGTGTGTGTGTGTTTGGGGGAACCCCACAGTGTATGCTTCTAAGAAAAAGTCGATGGGTGTTTGTGCGTGTTTCTTGTGTATGTGTGTGTCGAGACCACGTATGTGAGTATGTTGTGGCAGTTCCAAGCGCCAGTGTGAATGCTGTGTTGTGAGTGTGGCAGTGTGTGTTTCTGTGTGTGTTTGTGTTGGCGGGAAAACATTGTGTATGCCTGTAAGAATAAGTCGATGGATGTTTGTGTGAGTTTCATGTGTATGTGTGTGTCGCGACCACATTTGTCAATATTTTAAGGCAGTTCCAAGTGTTGATGGTTCTGCTGGATACCCATTGTGAGTGGTGTGTTGTAAGTGTGACTGTGTGTGTGTGTGTTCACGGGAAACCGTTGTGTATGCCTGTAAGAAAAAGTCGATGGGTGTTTGTGTGTGATTCTTGTGTATGTGTGTGTCGGTGAAACGTTTGTGAGTATGTTAGGGCAGTTCCAAGTGTTGATGGCTCTGCCGAGGCCCAGTGTGAGTGCTGTGTTGCGAGTGTGACAGTGTGTGTGTGTGTGTGTGTGTGTTTTCGGGTTACCATTGTGTATGCCTGTATGAAAAAGTCGATGGGTGTATTTGTGTGTTCTTGCGTATTGTGTTTCAGATCCACATTTGTGAGTGTGTGAGGGCAGTTCCAAGTGTTCATGAGTTTGCTGGATATCCAGTGTGAGTGTGTGTTGTGAGTGTGACAGTGTGTGTGCGTGTCTGTGTGTGTGTTTGCAGGAAACCAGTCTGTATGCCTATAAGAAAAATTCGATGGGTGTTTGTGTGTGTTTCTTCTGTATGTGTGTGTCGGGACCACATTTGTGAATATGTTAGGGCAGTTCCAAGTGTTGATGGCTCTGCTGGAGACCCAGTGAGAGTGCTGTGTTGTGAGTGTGACAGTGTGTGTGTGTCTGTGTGTGTGTGTGTGTTTGGGGGAACCCCACAGTGTATGCTTCTAAGAAAAAGTCGATGGGTGTTTGTGTGTGTTTCTTGTGTATGTGTGTGTCGGGACCACGTATGAGAGTATTTTGTGGCAGTTCCAAGCGCCAGAGTGAATGCTGTGTTGTGAGTGTGGCAGTGTGTGTTTCTGTGTGTGTTTGTGTTGGCGGGAAAACATTGTGTATGCCTGTAAGAATAAGTCGATGGATGTGTGTGTGAGTTTCATGTGTATGTGTGTGTCGCGACCACATTTGTCAATATTTTAAGGCAGTTCCAAGTGTTGATGGTTCTGCTGGATACCCATTGTGAGTGGTGTGTTGTAAGTGTGACTGTGTGTGTGTGTGTTCAAGGGAAACCGTTGTGTATGCCTGTAAGAAAAAGTCGATGGGTGTTTGTGTGCGTTTCTTGTGTATGTGTGTGTCGGGAAAACGTTTGGGAGTATGTTAGGGCAGTTCCAAGTGTTGATGGCTCTGCCGAGGACCAGTGTGAGTGCTGTGTTGCGAGTGTGACAGTGTGTGTGTGTGTGTGTGTGTGTGTTTTCGGGTAACCATTGTGTATGCCTGTATGAAAAAGTCGATGGGTGTATTTGTGTGTTCTTGCGTATTGTGTTTCAGATCCACATTTGTGAGTGTGTGAGGGCAGTTCCAAGTGTTCATGAGTTTGCAGGATATCCAGTGTGAGTGTGTGTTGTGAGTGTGACAGTGTGTGTGCGTGTCTGTGTGTGTGTTTGCAGGAAACCAGTCTGTATGCCTATAAGAAAAATTCGATGGGTGTTTGTGTGTGTTTTTTCTGTATGTGTGTGTCGGGACCACATTTGTGAATATGTTAGGGCAGTTCCAAGTGTTGATGGCTCTGCTGGAGACCCAGTGAGAGTGCTGTGTTGTGAGTGTGATAGTGTGTGTGTGTCTGTGTGTGTGTGTGTGTGTTTGGGGGAACCCCAAAGTGTATGCTTCTAAGAAAAAGTCGATGGGTGTTTGTGCGTGTTTCTTGTGTATGTGTGTGTCGAGACCACGTATGTGAGTATGTTGTGGCAGTTCCAAGCGCCAGTGTGAATGCTGTGTTGTGAGTGTGGCAGTGTGTGTTTCTGTGTGTGTTTGTGTTGGCGGGAAAACATTGTGTATGCCTGTAAGAATAAGTCGATGGATGTTTGTGTGAGTTTCATGTGTATGTGTGTGTCGCAACCACATTTGTCAATATTTTAAGGCAGTTCCAAGTGTTGATGGTTCTGCTGGATACCCATTGTGAGTGCTGTGTTGTAAGTGTGACTGTGTGTGTGTGTGTTCACGGGAAACCGTTGTGTATGCCTGTAAGAAAAAGTCGATGGGTGTTTGTGTGTGATTCTTGTGTATGTGTGTGTCGGTGAAACGTTTGTGAGTATGTTAGGGCAGTTCCAAGTGTTGATGGCTCTGCCGAGGTCCAGTGTGCGTACTGTGCTCTTAGTGTGACAGTGTGTGTGTGTGTGTGTGTGTGTTTGTGGAAACCCCACTCTGTCTCCCTGTAACAAAATGTTGATGGGTGTTTGTGTGTGTTTCTTCTGTATGTGTGTGTCGGGACCACGTTTGTTTGTATGTTAGGGCAGATTCAAGTGCCAGTGTGAATGCTGTGTTGTGAGTGTGATAGTGTGTGTGTGTGTGTGTTTGCGGAAACCATTGTGCATGACTGTAAGTAAAAGTCCATGAGAGTTTGTGTGTGTTTCTTGTGTATGTGTGTGTCGGGACCACGTTTGTGAGTATGTTAGGGCAGTTCCAACTGTTGATGGCTATGCCGGGGACCCAGTGTGAGTGCTGTGTTGTGCTTGTGATAGTGTCTGTGTGTGTGTGTGTGTGTGTTTTGCTGGATACCATTGTGTATGTCTGTAAGAAAAAGTCGTAGGGTGTTTTTGTGTGTTTCTTCTGCATGTGTGTTTCGGGACCACGTTTGTGAATATGTTAAGGTAATTCCAAGTGTTCATGGCTCTGCTGGAGATCCAATGTGAGTGCTCTGTCGTGAGTGTGCCTTTTGTGTGTGTGTGTGTGTGTGTGTGTTTGCAGGAAACCATTGTGTATGCCTGCAAGAAAAAGTCGATGGGTGTTTGTGTGTGTTATTTGTATATGTGTGTGTCAGGACCATGTTTGTGATTATGTTAAAGCAGTTCCAAGTGTTGACGGCTGTGTTGGAGACCCAGTGTGAGTGCTGTGTTGTGAGTGTGATAGTGTGTGTGTGTCTGTGTGTGTTTCCGAACCCCCTGTGTACGCCTGTAAGAAAAATTCCATGGGTGTTTGTGTGTGTTTCTTGTGTATGCGTGTGTCAGGAAAACGTTTGTGAGTATGTTAGGGCAGTTCCAAGTGTTGATGGCTCTGCCGAGGCCCAGTGTGAGTGCTGTGTTGCGAGTGTGACAGTGTGTGTGTGTGTGTGTTTTCGGGTTACCATTGTGTATGCCTGTATGAAAAAGTCGATGGGTGTATTTGTGTGTTCTTGCGTATTGTGTTTCAGATCCACATTTGTGAGTGTGTGAGGGCAGTTCCAAGTGTTCATGAGTTTGCTGGATATCCAGTGTGAGTGTGTGTTGTGAGTGTGACAGTGTGTGTGCGTGTCTGTGTGTGTGTTTGCAGGAAACCAGTCTGTATGCCTATAAGAAAAATTCGATGGGTGTTTGTGTGTGTTTCTTCTGTATGTGTGTGTCGGGACCACATTTGTGAATATGTTAGGGCAGTTCCAAGTGTTGATGGCTCTGCTGGAGACCCAGTGAGAGTGCTGTGTTGTGAGTGTGACAGTGTGTGTGTGTCTGTGTGTGTGTGTGTGTTTGGGGGAACCCCACAGTGTATGCTTCTAAGAAAAAGTCGATGGGTGTTTGTGTGTGTTTCTTGTGTATGTGTGTGTCGGGACCACGTATGAGAGTATTTTGTGGCAGTTCCAAGCGCCAGAGTGAATGCTGTGTTGTGAGTGTGGCAGTGTGTGTTTCTGTGTGTGTTTGTGTTGGCGGGAAAACATTGTGTATGCCTGTAAGAATAAGTCGATGGATGTGTGTGTGAGTTTCATGTGTATGTGTGTGTCGCGACCACATTTGTCAATATTTTAAGGCAGTTCCAAGTGTTGATGGTTCTGCTGAATACCCATTGTGAGTGGTGTGTTGTAAGTGTGACTGTGTGTGTGTGTGTTCAAGGGAAACCGTTGTGTATGCCTGTAAGAAAAAGTCGATGGGTGTTTGTGTGCGTTTCTTGTGTATGTGTGTGTCGGGAAAACGTTTGGGAGTATGTTAGGGCAGTTCCAAGTGTTGATGGCTCTGCCGAGGACCAGTGTGAGTGCTGTGTTGCGAGTGTGACAGTGTGTGTGTGTGTGTGTGTGTTTTCGGGTAACCATTGTGTATGCCTGTATGAAAAAGTCGGTGGGTGTATTTGTGTGTTCTTGCGTATTGTGTTTCAGATCCACATTTGTGAGTGTGTGAGGGCAGTTCCAAGTCTTCATGAGTTTGCAGGATATCCAGTGTGAGTGTGTGTTGTGAGTGTGACAGTGTGTGTGCGTGTCTGTGTGTGTGTTTGCAGGAAACCAGTCTGTATGCCTATAAGAAAAATTCGATGGGTGTTTGTGTGTGTTTTTTCTGTATGTGTGTGTCGGGACCACATTTGTGAATATGTTAGGGCAGTTCCAAGTGTTGATGGCTCTGCTGGAGACCCAGTGAGAGTGCTGTGTTGTGAGTGTGATAGTGTGTGTGTCTGTGTGTGTGTGTGTGTGTGTTTGGGGGAACCCCACAGTGTATGCTTCTAAGAAAAAGTCGATGGGTGTTTGTGTGTGTTTCTTGTGTATGTGTGTGTCGAGACCACGTATGTGAGTATGTTGTGGCAGTTCCAAGTGCCAGTGTGAATGCTGTGTTGTGAGTGTGGCAGTGTGTGTTTCTGTGTGTGTTTGTGTTGGCGGGAAAACATTGTGTATGCCTGTAAGAATAAGTCGATGGATGTTTGTGTGAGTTTCATGTGTATGTGTGTGTCGCGACCACATTTGTCAATATTTTAAGGCAGTTCCAAGTGTTGATGGTTCTGCTGGATACCCATTGTGAGTGCTGTGTTGTAAGTGTGACTGTGTGTGTGTGTGTTCACGGGAAACCATTGTGTATGCCTGTAAGAAAAAGTCGATGGGTGTTTGTGTGTGATTCTTGTGTATGTGTGTGTCGGTGAAACGTTTGTGAGTATGTTAGGACAGTTCCAAGTGTTGATGGCTCTGCCGAGGTCCAGTGTGCGTACTGTGCTGTTAGTGTGACAGTGTGTGTGTGTGTGTGTGTGTGTTTGGGGAAACCCCACTCTGTCTCCCTGTAACAAAATGTTGATGGGTGTTTGTGTGTGTTTCTTCTGTATGTGTGTGTCGGGACCACGTTTGTTTGTATGTTAGGGCAGATTCAAGTGCCAGTGTGAATGCTGTGTTGTGAGTGTGATAGTGTGTGTGTGTGTGTGTTTGCGGAAACCATTGTGCATGACTGTAAGTAAAAGTCAATGGGAGTTTGTGTGTGTTTCTTGTGTATGTGTGTGTCGGGACCACGTTTGTGAGTATGTTAGGGCAGTTCCAACTGTTGATGGCTATGCCGGGGACCCAGTGTGAGTGCTGTGTTGTGCGTGTGATAGTGTCTGTGTGTGTGTGTGTGTGTTTTGCTGGATACCATTGTGTATGTCTGTAAGAAAAAGTCGTAGGGTGTTTTTGTGTGTTTCTTCTGCATGTGTGTTTCGGGACCACGTTTGTGAATATGTTAAGGTAATTCCAAGTGTTCATGGCTCTGCTGGAGATCCAATGTGAGTGCTCTGTCGTGAGTGTGCCTTTTGTGTGTGTGTGTGTGTGTGTGTGTGTGTTTGCAGGAAACCATTGTGTATGCCTGCAAGAAAAAGTCGATGGGTGTTTGTGTGTGTTATTTGTATATGTGTGTGTCAGGACCATGTTTGTGATTATGTTAAAGCAGTTCCAAGTGTTGACGGCTGTGTTGGAGACCCAGTGTGAGTGCTGTGTTGTGAGTGTGATAGTGTGTGTGTGTCTGTGTGTGTTTCCGAACCCCCTGTGTACGCCTGTAAGAAAAATTCCATGGGTGTTTGTGTGTGTTTCTTGTGTATGCGTGTGTCAGGAAAACGTTTGTGAGTATGTTAGGGCAGTTCCAAGTGTTGATGGCTCTGCCGAGGCCCAGTGTGAGTGCTGTGTTGCGAGTGTGACAGTGTGTGTGTGTGTGTGTGTGTGTGTGTTTTCGGGTTACCATTGTGTATGCCTGTATGAAAAAGTCGATGGGTGTATTTGTGTGTTCTTGCGTATTGTGTTTCAGATCCACATTTGTGAGTGTGTGAGGGCAGTTCCAAGTGTTCATGAGTTTGCTGGATATCCAGTGTGAGTGTGTGTTGTGAGTGTGACAGTGTGTGTGCGTGTCTGTGTGTGTGTTTGCAGGAAACCAGTCTGTATGCCTATAAGAAAAATTCGATGGGTGTTTGTGTGTGTTTCTTCTGTATGTGTGTGTCGGGACCACATTTGTGAATATGTTAGGGCAGTTCCAAGTGTTGATGGCTCTGCTGGAGACCCAGTGAGAGTGCTGTGTTGTGAGTGTGACAGTGTGTGTGTGTCTGTGTGTGTGTGTGTGTTTGGGGGAACCCCACAGTGTATGCTTCTAAGAAAAAGTCGATGGGTGTTTGTGTGTGTTTCTTGTGTATGTGTGTGTCGGGACCACGTATGAGAGTATTTTGTGGCAGTTCCAAGCGCCAGAGTGAATGCTGTGTTGTGAGTGTGGCAGTGTGTGTTTCTGTGTGTGTTTGTGTTGGCGGGAAAACATTGTGTATGCCTGTAAGAATAAGTCGATGGATGTTTGTGTGAGTTTCATGTGTATGTGTGTGTCGCGACCACATTTGTCAATATTTTAAGGCAGTTCCAAGTGTTGATGGTTCTGCTGGATACCCATTGTGAGTGGTGTGTTGTAAGTGTGACTGTGTGTGTGTGTGTTCAAGGGAAACCGTTGTGTATGCCTGTAAGAAAAAGTCGATGGGTGTTTGTGTGCGTTTCTTGTGTATGTGTGTGTCGGGAAAACGTTTGGGAGTATGTTAGGGCAGTTCCAAGTGTTGATGGCTCTGCCGAGGACCAGTGTGAGTGCTGTGTTGCGAGTGTGACAGTGTGTGTGTGTGTGTGTGTGTGTTTTCGGGTAACCATTGTGTATGCCTGTATGAAAAAGTCGATGGGTGTATTTGTGTGTTCTTGCGTATTGTGTTTCAGATCCACATTTGTGAGTGTGTGAGGGCAGTTCCAAGTCTTCATGAGTTTGCAGGATATCCAGTGTGAGTGTGTGTTGTGAGTGTGACAGTGTGTGTGCGTGTCTGTGTGTGTGTTTGCAGGAAACCAGTCTGTATGCCTATAAGAAAAATTCGATGGGTGTTTGTGTGTGTTTTTTCTGTATGTGTGTGTCGGGACCACATTTGTGAATATGTTAGGGCAGTTCCAAGTGTTGATGGCTCTGCTGGAGACCCAGTGAGAGTGCTGTGTTGTGAGTGTGATAGTGTGTGTGTGTCTGTGTGTGTGTGTGTGTGTTTGGGGGAACCCCACAGTGTATGCTTCTAAGAAAAAGTCGATGGGTGTTTGTGCGTGTTTCTTGTGTATGTGTGTGTCGAGACTACGTATGTGAGTATGTTGTGGCAGTTCCAAGCGCCAGTGTGAATGCTGTGTTGTGAGTGTGGCAGTGTGTGTTTCTGTGTGTGTTTGTGTTGGCGGGAAAACATTGTGTATGCCTGTAAGAATAAGTCGATGGATGTTTGTGTGAGTTTCATGTGTATGTGTGTGTCGCGACCACATTTGTCAATATTTTAAGGCAGTTCCAAGTGTTGATGGTTCTGCTGGATACCCATTGTGAGTGCTGTGTTGTAAGTGTGACTGTGTGTGTGTGTGTTCACGGGAAACCGTTGTGTATGCCTGTAAGAAAAAGTCGATGGGTGTTTGTGTGTGATTCTTGTGTATGTGTGTGTCGGTGAAACGTTTGTGAGTATGTTAGGGCAGTTCCAAGTGTTGATGGCTCTGCCGAGGTCCAGTGTGCGTACTGTGCTGTTAGTGTGACAGTGTGTGTGTGTGTGTGTGTGTGTGTGTTTGGGGAAACCCCACTCTGTCTCCCTGTAACAAAATGTTGATGGGTGTTTGTGTGTGTTTCTTCTGTATGTGTGTGTCGGGACCACGTTTGTTTGTATGTTAGGGCAGATTCAAGTGCCAGTGTGAATGCTGTGTTGTGAGTGTGATAGTGTGTGTGTGTGTTTGCGGAAACCATTGTGCATGACTGTAAGTAAAAGTCAATGGGAGTTTGTGTGTGTTTCTTGTGTATGTGTGTGTCGGGACCACGTTTGTGAGTATGTTAGGGCAGTTCCAACTGTTGATGGCTATGCCGGGGACCCAGTGTGAGTGCTGTGTTGTGCGTGTGATAGTGTCTGTGTGTGTGTGTGTGTGTTTTGCTGGATACCATTGTGTATGTCTGTAAGAAAAAGTCGTAGGGTGTTTTTGTGTGTTTCTTCTGCATGTGTGTTTCGGGACCACGTTTGTGAATATGTTAAGGTAATTCCAAGTGTTCATGGCTCTGCTGGAGATCCAATGTGAGTGCTCTGTCGTGAGTGTGCCTTTTGTGTGTGTGTGTGTGTGTGTTTGCAGGAAACCATTGTGTATGCCTGCAAGAAAAAGTCGATGGGTGTTTGTGTGTGTTATTTGTATATGTGTGTGTCAGGACCATGTTTGTGATTATGTTAAAGCAGTTCCAAGTGTTGACGGCTGTGTTGGAGACCCAGTGTGAGTGCTGTGTTGTGAGTGTGATAGTGTGTGTGTGTCTGTGTGTGTTTCCGAACCCCCTGTGTACGCCTGTAAGAAAAATTCCATGGGTGTTTGTGTGTGTTTCTTGTGTATGCGTGTGTCAGGAAAACGTTTGTGAGTATGTTAGGGCAGTTCCAAGTGTTGATGGCTCTGCCGAGGCCCAGTGTGAGTGCTGTGTTGCGAGTGTGACAGTGTGTGTGTGTGTGTGTGTGTGTGTGTGTTTTCGGGTTACCATTGTGTATGCCTGTATGAAAAAGTCGATGGGTGTATTTGTGTGTTCTTGCGTATTGTGTTTCAGATCCACATTTGTGAGTGTGTGAGGGCAGTTCCAAGTGTTCATGAGTTTGCTGGATATCCAGTGTGAGTGTGTGTTGTGAGTGTGACAGTGTGTGTGCGTGTCTGTGTGTGTGTTTGCAGGAAACCAGTCTGTATGCCTATAAGAAAAATTCGATGGGTGTTTGTGTGTGTTTCTTCTGTATGTGTGTGTCGGGACCACATTTGTGAATATGTTAGGGCAGTTCCAAGTGTTGATGGCTCTGCTGGAGACCCAGTGAGAGTGCTGTGTTGTGAGTGTGACAGTGTGTGTGTGTCTGTGTGTGTGTGTGTGTTTGGGGGAACCCCACAGTGTATGCTTCTAAGAAAAAGTCGATGGGTGTTTGTGTGTGTTTCTTGTGTATGTGTGTGTCGGGACCACGTATGAGAGTATTTTGTGGCAGTTCCAAGCGCCAGAGTGAATGCTGTGTTGTGAGTGTGGCAGTGTGTGTTTCTGTGTGTGTTTGTGTTGGCGGGAAAACATTGTGTATGCCTGTAAGAATAAGTCGATGGATGTTTGTGTGAGTTTCATGTGTATGTGTGTGTCGCGACCACATTTGTCAATATTTTAAGGCAGTTCCAAGTGTTGATGGTTCTGCTGGATACCCATTGTGAGTGGTGTGTTGTAAGTGTGACTGTGTGTGTGTGTGTTCAAGGGAAACCGTTGTGTATGCCTGTAAGAAAAAGTCGATGGGTGTTTGTGTGCGTTTCTTGTGTATGTGTGTGTCGGGAAAACGTTTGGGAGTATGTTAGGGCAGTTCCAAGTGTTGATGGCTCTGCCGAGGACCAGTGTGAGTGCTGTGTTGCGAGTGTGACAGTGTGTGTGTGTGTGTGTGTGTGTGTTTTCGGGTAACCATTGTGTATGCCTGTATGAAAAAGTCAATGGGTGTATTTGTGTGTTCTTGCGTATTGTGTTTCAGATCCACATTTGTGAGTGTGTGAGGGCAGTTCCAAGTCTTCATGAGTTTGCAGGATATCCAGTGTGAGTGTGTGTTGTGAGTGTGACAGTGTGTGTGCGTGTCTGTGTGTGTGTTTGCAGGAAACCAGTCTGTATGCCTATAAGAAAAATTCGATGGGTGTTTGTGTGTGTTTTTTCTGTATGTGTGTGTCGGGACCACATTTGTGAATATGTTAGGGCAGTTCCAAGTGTTGATGGCTCTGCTGGAGACCCAGTGAGAGTGCTGTGTTGTGAGTGTGATAGTGTGTGTGTGTCTGTGTGTGTGTGTGTGTGTTTGGGGGAACCCCACAGTGTATGCTTCTAAGAAAAAGTCGATGGGTGTTTGTGCGTGTTTCTTGTGTATGTGTGTGTCGAGACCACGTATGTGAGTATGTTGTGGCAGTTCCAAGCGCCAGTGTGAATGCTGTGTTGTGAGTGTGGCAGTGTGTGTTTCTGTGTGTGTTTGTGTTGGCGGGAAAACATTGTGTATGCCTGTAAGAATAAGTCGATGGATGTTTGTGTGAGTTTCATGTGTATGTGTGTGTCGCGACCACATTTGTCAATATTTTAAGGCAGTTCCAAGTGTTGATGGTTCTGCTGGATACCCATTGTGAGTGGTGTGTTGTAAGTGTGACTGTGTGTGTGTGTGTTCACGGGAAACCGTTGTGTATGCCTGTAAGAAAAAGTCGATGGGTGTTTGTGTGTGATTCTTGTGTATGTGTGTGTCGGTGAAACGTTTGTGAGTATGTTAGGGCAGTTCCAAGTGTTGATGGCTCTGCCGAGGCCCAGTGTGAGTGCTGTGTTGCGAGTGTGACAGTGTGTGTGTGTGTGTGTGTGTGTTTTCGGGTTACCATTGTGTATGCCTGTATGAAAAAGTCGATGGGTGTATTTGTGTGTTCTTGCGTATTGTGTTTCAGATCCACATTTGTGAGTGTGTGAGGGCAGTTCCAAGTGTTCATGAGTTTGCTGGATATCCAGTGTGAGTGTGTGTTGTGAGTGTGACAGTGTGTGTGCGTGTCTGTGTGTGTGTTTGCAGGAAACCAGTCTGTATGCCTATAAGAAAAATTCGATGGGTGTTTGTGTGTGTTTCTTCTGTATGTGTGTGTCGGGACCACATTTGTGAATATGTTAGGGCAGTTCCAAGTGTTGATGGCTCTGCTGGAGACCCAGTGAGAGTGCTGTGTTGTGAGTGTGACAGTGTGTGTGTGTCTGTGTGTGTGTGTGTGTTTGGGGGAACCCCACAGTGTATGCTTCTAAGAAAAAGTCGATGGGTGTTTGTGTGTGTTTCTTGTGTATGTGTGTGTCGGGACCACGTATGAGAGTATTTTGTGGCAGTTCCAAGCGCCAGAGTGAATGCTGTGTTGTGAGTGTGGCAGTGTGTGTTTCTGTGTGTGTTTGTGTTGGCGGGAAAACATTGTGTATGCCTGTAAGAATAAGTCGATGGATGTGTGTGTGAGTTTCATGTGTATGTGTGTGTCGCGACCACATTTGTCAATATTTTAAGGCAGTTCCAAGTGTTGATGGTTCTGCTGGATACCCATTGTGAGTGGTGTGTTGTAAGTGTGACTGTGTGTGTGTGTGTTCAAGGGAAACCGTTGTGTATGCCTGTAAGAAAAAGTCGATGGGTGTTTGTGTGCGTTTCTTGTGTATGTGTGTGTCGGGAAAACGTTTGGGAGTATGTTAGGGCAGTTCCAAGTGTTGATGGCTCTGCCGAGGACCAGTGTGAGTGCTGTGTTGCGAGTGTGACAGTGTGTGTGTGTGTGTGTGTGTGTGTTTTCGGGTAACCATTGTGTATGCCTGTATGAAAAAGTCGATGGGTGTATTTGTGTGTTCTTGCGTATTGTGTTTCAGATCCACATTTGTGAGTGTGTGAGGGCAGTTCCAAGTGTTCATGAGTTTGCAGGATATCCAGTGTGAGTGTGTGTTGTGAGTGTGACAGTGTGTGTGCGTGTCTGTGTGTGTGTTTGCAGGAAACCAGTCTGTATGCCTATAAGAAAAATTCGATGGGTGTTTGTGTGTGTTTTTTCTGTATGTGTGTGTCGGGACCACATTTGTGAATATGTTAGGGCAGTTCCAAGTGTTGATGGCTCTGCTGGAGACCCAGTGAGAGTGCTGTGTTGTGAGTGTGATAGTGTGTGTGTGTCTGTGTGTGTGTGTGTGTGTTTGGGGGAACCCCAAAGTGTATGCTTCTAAGAAAAAGTCGATGGGTGTTTGTGCGTGTTTCTTGTGTATGTGTGTGTCGAGACCACGTATGTGAGTATGTTGTGGCAGTTCCAAGCGCCAGTGTGAATGCTGTGTTGTGAGTGTGGCAGTGTGTGTTTCTGTGTGTGTTTGTGTTGGCGGGAAAACATTGTGTATGCCTGTAAGAATAAGTCGATGGAAGTTTGTGTGAGTTTCATGTGTATGTGTGTGTCGCAACCACATTTGTCAATATTTTAAGGCAGTTCCAAGTGTTGATGGTTCTGCTGGATACCCATTGTGAGTGCTGTGTTGTAAGTGTGACTGTGTGTGTGTGTGTTCACGGGAAACCGTTGTGTATGCCTGTAAGAAAAAGTCGATGGGTGTTTGTGTGTGATTCTTGTGTATGTGTGTGTCGGTGAAACGTTTGTGAGTATGTTAGGGCAGTTCCAAGTGTTGATGGCTCTGCCGAGGTCCAGTGTGCGTACTGTGCTCTTAGTGTGACAGTGTGTGTGTGTGTGTGTGTGTGTTTGTGGAAACCCCACTCTGTCTCCCTGTAACAAAATGTTGATGGGTGTTTGTGTGTGTTTCTTCTGTATGTGTGTGTCGGGACCACGTTTGTTTGTATGTTAGGGCAGATTCAAGTGCCAGTGTGAATGCTGTGTTGTGAGTGTGATAGTGTGTGTGTGTGTGTGTTTGCGGAAACCATTGTGCATGACTGTAAGTAAAAGTCCATGAGAGTTTGTGTGTGTTTCTTGTGTATGTGTGTGTCGGGACCACGTTTGTGAGTATGTTAGGGCAGTTCCAACTGTTGATGGCTATGCCGGGGACCCAGTGTGAGTGCTGTGTTGTGCGTGTGATAGTGTCTGTGTGTGTGTGTGTGTGTTTTGCTGGATACCATTGTGTATGTCTGTAAGAAAAAGTCGTAGGGTGTTTTTGTGTGTTTCTTCTGCATGTGTGTTTCGGGACCACGTTTGTGAATATGTTAAGGTAATTCCAAGTGTTCATGGCTCTGCTGGAGATCCAATGTGAGTGCTCTGTCGTGAGTGTGCCTTTTGTGTGTGTGTGTGTGTGTGTGTGTGTGTTTGCAGGAAACCATTGTGTATGCCTGCAAGAAAAAGTCGATGGGTGTTTGTGTGTGTTATTTGTATATGTGTGTGTCAGGACCATGTTTGTGATTATGTTAAAGCAGTTCCAAGTGTTGACGGCTGTGTTGGAGACCCAGTGTGAGTGCTGTGTTGTGAGTGTGATAGTGTGTGTGTGTCTGTGTGTGTTTCCGAACCCCCTGTGTACGCCTGTAAGAAAAATTCCATGGGTGTTTGTGTGTGTTTCTTGTGTATGCGTGTGTCAGGAAAACGTTTGTGAGTATGTTAGGGCAGTTCCAAGTGTTGATGGCTCTGCCGAGGCCCAGTGTGAGTGCTGTGTTGCGAGTGTGACAGTGTGTGTGTGTGTGTGTGTGTGTGTGTTTTCGGGTTACCATTGTGTATGCCTGTATGAAAAAGTCGATGGGTGTATTTGTGTGTTCTTGCGTATTGTGTTTCAGATCCACATTTGTGAGTGTGTGAGGGCAGTTCCAAGTGTTCATGAGTTTGCTGGATATCCAGTGTGAGTGTGTGTTGTGAGTGTGACAGTGTGTGTGCGTGTCTGTGTGTGTGTTTGCAGGAAACCAGTCTGTATGCCTATAAGAAAAATTCGATGGGTGTTTGTGTGTGTTTCTTCTGTATGTGTGTGTCGGGACCACATTTGTGAATATGTTAGGGCAGTTCCAAGTGTTGATGGCTCTGCTGGAGACCCAGTGAGAGTGCTGTGTTGTGAGTGTGACAGTGTGTGTGTGTCTGTGTGTGTGTGTGTGTTTGGGGGAACCCCACAGTGTATGCTTCTAAGAAAAAGTCGATGGGTGTTTGTGTGTGTTTCTTGTGTATGTGTGTGTCGGGACCACGTATGAGAGTATTTTGTGGCAGTTCCAAGCGCCAGAGTGAATGCTGTGTTGTGAGTGTGGCAGTGTGTGTTTCTGTGTGTGTTTGTGTTGGCGGGAAAACATTGTGTATGCCTGTAAGAATAAGTCGATGGATGTTTGTGTGAGTTTCATGTGTATGTGTGTGTCGCGACCACATTTGTCAATATTTTAAGGCAGTTCCAAGTGTTGATGGTTCTGCTGAATACCCATTGTGAGTGGTGTGTTGTAAGTGTGACTGTGTGTGTGTGTGTTCAAGGGAAACCGTTGTGTATGCCTGTAAGAAAAAGTCGATGGGTGTTTGTGTGCGTTTCTTGTGTATGTGTGTGTCGGGAAAACGTTTGGGAGTATGTTAGGGCAGTTCCAAGTGTTGATGGCTCTGCCGAGGACCAGTGTGAGTGCTGTGTTGCGAGTGTGACAGTGTGTGTGTGTGTGTGTGTGTTTTCGGGTAACCATTGTGTATGCCTGTATGAAAAAGTCGATGGGTGTATTTGTGTGTTCTTGCGTATTGTGTTTCAGATCCACATTTGTGAGTGTGTGAGGGCAGTTCCAAGTCTTCATGAGTTTGCAGGATATCCAGTGTGAGTGTGTGTTGTGAGTGTGACAGTGTGTGTGCGTGTCTGTGTGTGTGTTTGCAGGAAACCAGTCTGTATGCCTATAAGAAAAATTCGATGGGTGTTTGTGTGTGTTTTTTCTGTATGTGTGTGTCGGGACCACATTTGTGAATATGTTAGGGCAGTTCCAAGTGTTGATGGCTCTGCTGGAGACCCAGTGAGAGTGCTGTGTTGTGAGTGTGATAGTGTGTGTGTCTGTGTGTGTGTGTGTGTGTGTTTGGGGGAACCCCACAGTGTATGCTTCTAAGAAAAAGTCGATGGGTGTTTCTGTGTGTTTCTTGTGTATGTGTGTGTCGAGACCACGTATGTGAGTATGTTGTGGCAGTTCCAAGTGCCAGTGTGAATGCTGTGTTGTGAGTGTGGCAGTGTGTGTTTCTGTGTGTGTTTGTGTTGGCGGGAAAACATTGTGTATGCCTGTAAGAATAAGTCGATGGATGTTTGTGTGAGTTTCATGTGTATGTGTGTGTCGCGACCACATTTGTCAATATTTTAAGGCAGTTCCAAGTGTTGATGGTTCTGCTGGATACCCATTGTGAGTGCTGTGTTGTAAGTGTGACTGTGTGTGTGTGTGTTCACGGGAAACCATTGTGTATGCCTGTAAGAAAAAGTCGATGGGTGTTTGTGTGTGATTCTTGTGTATGTGTGTGTCGGTGAAACGTTTGTGAGTATGTTAGGACAGTTCCAAGTGTTGATGGCTCTGCCGAGGTCCAGTGTGCGTACTGTGCTGTTAGTGTGACAGTGTGTGTGTGTGTGTGTGTGTGTTTGGGGAAACCCCACTCTGTCTCCCTGTAACAAAATGTTGATGGGTGTTTGTGTGTGTTTCTTCTGTATGTGTGTGTCGGGACCACGTTTGTTTGTATGTTAGGGCAGATTCAAGTGCCAGTGTGAATGCTGTGTTGTGAGTGTGATAGTGTGTGTGTGTGTGTGTTTGCGGAAACCATTGTGCATGACTGTAAGTAAAAGTCAATGGGAGTTTGTGTGTGTTTCTTGTGTATGTGTGTGTCGGGACCACGTTTGTGAGTATGTTAGGGCAGTTCCAACTGTTGATGGCTATGCCGGGGACCCAGTGTGAGTGCTGTGTTGTGCGTGTGATAGTGTCTGTGTGTGTGTGTGTGTGTTTTGCTGGATACCATTGTGTATGTCTGTAAGAAAAAGTCGTAGGGTGTTTTTGTGTGTTTCTTCTGCATGTGTGTTTCGGGACCACGTTTGTGAATATGTTAAGGTAATTCCAAGTGTTCATGGCTCTGCTGGAGATCCAATGTGAGTGCTCTGTCGTGAGTGTGCCTTTTGTGTGTGTGTGTGTGTGTGTGTGTGTGTTTGCAGGAAACCATTGTGTATGCCTGCAAGAAAAAGTCGATGGGTGTTTGTGTGTGTTATTTGTATATGTGTGTGTCAGGACCATGTTTGTGATTATGTTAAAGCAGTTCCAAGTGTTGACGGCTGTGTTGGAGGCCCAGTGTGAGTGCTGTGTTGTGAGTGTGATAGTGTGTGTGTGTCTGTGTGTGTTTCCGAACCCCCTGTGTACGCCTGTAAGAAAAATTCCATGGGTGTTTGTGTGTGTTTCTTGTGTATGCGTGTGTCAGGAAAACGTTTGTGAGTATGTTAGGGCAGTTCCAAGTGTTGATGGCTCTGCCGAGGCCCAGTGTGAGTGCTGTGTTGCGAGTGTGACAGTGTGTGTGTGTGTGTGTGTGTGTGTGTGTGTTTTCGGGTTACCATTGTGTATGCCTGTATGAAAAAGTCGATGGGTGTATTTGTGTGTTCTTGCGTATTGTGTTTCAGATCCACATTTGTGAGTGTGTGAGGGCAGTTCCAAGTGTTCATGAGTTTGCTGGATATCCAGTGTGAGTGTGTGTTGTGAGTGTGACAGTGTGTGTGCGTGTCTGTGTGTGTGTTTGCAGGAAACCAGTCTGTATGCCTATAAGAAAAATTCGATGGGTGTTTGTGTGTGTTTCTTCTGTATGTGTGTGTCGGGACCACATTTGTGAATATGTTAGGGCAGTTCCAAGTGTTGATGGCTCTGCTGGAGACCCAGTGAGAGTGCTGTGTTGTGAGTGTGACAGTGTGTGTGTGTCTGTGTGTGTGTGTGTGTGTTTGGGGGAACCCCACAGTGTATGCTTCTAAGAAAAAGTCGATGGGTGTTTGTGTGTGTTTCTTGTGTATGTGTGTGTCGGGACCACGTATGAGAGTATTTTGTGGCAGTTCCAAGCGCCAGAGTGAATGCTGTGTTGTGAGTGTGGCAGTGTGTGTTTCTGTGTGTGTTTGTGTTGGCGGGAAAACATTGTGTATGCCTGTAAGAATAAGTCGATGGATGTTTGTGTGAGTTTCATGTGTATGTGTGTGTCGCGACCACATTTGTCAATATTTTAAGGCAGTTCCAAGTGTTGATGGTTCTGCTGGATACCCATTGTGAGTGGTGTGTTGTAAGTGTGACTGTGTGTGTGTGTGTTCAAGGGAAACCGTTGTGTATGCCTGTAAGAAAAAGTCGATGGGTGTTTGTGTGCGTTTCTTGTGTATGTGTGTGTCGGGAAAACGTTTGGGAGTATGTTAGGGCAGTTCCAAGTGTTGATGGCTCTGCCGAGGACCAGTGTGAGTGCTGTGTTGCGAGTGTGACAGTGTGTGTGTGTGTGTGTGTGTTTTCGGGTAACCATTGTGTATGCCTGTATGAAAAAGTCGATGGGTGTATTTGTGTGTTCTTGCGTATTGTGTTTCAGATCCACATTTGTGAGTGTGTGAGGGCAGTTCCAAGTCTTCATGAGTTTGCAGGATATCCAGTGTGAGTGTGTGTTGTGAGTGTGACAGTGTGTGTGCGTGTCTGTGTGTGTGTTTGCAGGAAACCAGTCTGTATGCCTATAAGAAAAATTCGATGGGTGTTTGTGTGTGTTTTTTCTGTATGTGTGTGTCGGGACCACATTTGTGAATATGTTAGGGCAGTTCCAAGTGTTGATGGCTCTGCTGGAGACCCAGTGAGAGTGCTGTGTTGTGAGTGTGATAGTGTGTGTGTCTGTGTGTGTGTGTGTGTGTGTTTGGGGGAACCCCACAGTGTATGCTTCTAAGAAAAAGTCGATGGGTGTTTGTGTGTGTTTCTTGTGTATGTGTGTGTCGAGACCACGTATGTGAGTATGTTGTGGCAGTTCCAAGTGCCAGTGTGAATGCTGTGTTGTGAGTGTGGCAGTGTGTGTTTCTGTGTGTGTTTGTGTTGGCGGGAAAACATTGTGTATGCCTGTAAGAATAAGTCGATGGATGTTTGTGTGAGTTTCATGTGTATGTGTGTGTCGCGACCACATTTGTCAATATTTTAAGGCAGTTCCAAGTGTTGATGGTTCTGCTGGATACCCATTGTGAGTGCTGTGTTGTAAGTGTGACTGTGTGTGTGTGTGTTCACGGGAAACCATTGTGTATGCCTGTAAGAAAAAGTCGATGGGTGTTTGTGTGTGATTCTTGTGTATGTGTGTGTCGGTGAAACGTTTGTGAGTATGTTAGGACAGTTCCAAGTGTTGATGGCTCTGCCGAGGTCCAGTGTGCGTACTGTGCTGTTAGTGTGACAGTGTGTGTGTGTGTGTGTGTGTTTGGGGAAACCCCACTCTGTCTCCCTGTAACAAAATGTTGATGGGTGTTTGTGTGTGTTTCTTCTGTATGTGTGTGTCGGGACCACGTTTGTTTGTATGTTAGGGCAGATTCAAGTGCCAGTGTGAATGCTGTGTTGTGAGTGTGATAGTGTGTGTGTGTGTGTGTTTGCGGAAACCATTGTGCATGACTGTAAGTAAAAGTCAATGGGAGTTTGTGTGTGTTTCTTGTGTATGTGTGTGTCGGGACCACGTTTGTGAGTATGTTAGGGCAGTTCCAACTGTTGATGGCTATGCCGGGGACCCAGTGTGAGTGCTGTGTTGTGCGTGTGATAGTGTCTGTGTGTGTGTGTGTGTGTTTTGCTGGATACCATTGTGTATGTCTGTAAGAAAAAGTCGTAGGGTGTTTTTGTGTGTTTCTTCTGCATGTGTGTTTCGGGACCACGTTTGTGAATATGTTAAGGTAATTCCAAGTGTTCATGGCTCTGCTGGAGATCCAATGTGAGTGCTCTGTCGTGAGTGTGCCTTTTGTGTGTGTGTGTGTGTGTGTGTGTGTGTTTGCAGGAAACCATTGTGTATGCCTGCAAGAAAAAGTCGATGGGTGTTTGTGTGTGTTATTTGTATATGTGTGTGTCAGGACCATGTTTGTGATTATGTTAAAGCAGTTCCAAGTGTTGACGGCTGTGTTGGAGGCCCAGTGTGAGTGCTGTGTTGTGAGTGTGATAGTGTGTGTGTGTCTGTGTGTGTTTCCGAACCCCCTGTGTACGCCTGTAAGAAAAATTCCATGGGTGTTTGTGTGTGTTTCTTGTGTATGCGTGTGTCAGGAAAACGTTTGTGAGTATGTTAGGGCAGTTCCAAGTGTTGATGGCTCTGCCGAGGCCCAGTGTGAGTGCTGTGTTGCGAGTGTGACAGTGTGTGTGTGTGTGTGTGTGTGTGTTTTCGGGTTACCATTGTGTATGCCTGTATGAAAAAGTCGATGGGTGTATTTGTGTGTTCTTGCGTATTGTGTTTCAGATCCACATTTGTGAGTGTGTGAGGGCAGTTCCAAGTGTTCATGAGTTTGCTGGATATCCAGTGTGAGTGTGTGTTGTGAGTGTGACAGTGTGTGTGCGTGTCTGTGTGTGTGTTTGCAGGAAACCAGTCTGTATGCCTATAAGAAAAATTCGATGGGTGTTTGTGTGTGTTTCTTCTGTATGTGTGTGTCGGGACCACATTTGTGAATATGTTAGGGCAGTTCCAAGTGTTGATGGCTCTGCTGGAGACCCAGTGAGAGTGCTGTGTTGTGAGTGTGACAGTGTGTGTGTGTCTGTGTGTGTGTGTGTTTGGGGGAACCCCACAGTGTATGCTTCTAAGAAAAAGTCGATGGGTGTTTGTGTGTGTTTCTTGTGTATGTGTGTGTCGGGACCACGTATGAGAGTATTTTGTGGCAGTTCCAAGCGCCAGAGTGAATGCTGTGTTGTGAGTGTGGCAGTGTGTGTTTCTGTGTGTGTTTGTGTTGGCGGGAAAACATTGTGTATGCCTGTAAGAATAAGTCGATGGATGTTTGTGTGAGTTTCATGTGTATGTGTGTGTCGCGACCACATTTGTCAATATTTTAAGGCAGTTCCAAGTGTTGATGGTTCTGCTGGATACCCATTGTGAGTGCTGTGTTGTAAGTGTGACTGTGTGTGTGTGTGTTCACGGGAAACCATTGTGTATGCCTGTAAGAAAAAGTCGATGGGTGTTTGTGTGTGATTCTTGTGTATGTGTGTGTCGGTGAAACGTTTGTGAGTATGTTAGGACAGTTCCAAGTGTTGATGGCTCTGCCGAGGTCCAGTGTGCGTACTGTGCTGTTAGTGTGACAGTGTGTGTGTGTGTGTGTGTGTGTGTTTGGGGAAACCCCACTCTGTCTCCCTGTAACAAAATGTTGATGGGTGTTTGTGTGTGTTTCTTCTGTATGTGTGTGTCGGGACCACGTTTGTTTGTATGTTAGGGCAGATTCAAGTGCCAGTGTGAATGCTGTGTTGTGAGTGTGATAGTGTGTGTGTGTGTGTGTTTGCGGAAACCATTGTGCATGACTGTAAGTAAAAGTCAATGGGAGTTTGTGTGTGTTTCTTGTGTATGTGTGTGTCGGGACCACGTTTGTGAGTATGTTAGGGCAGTTCCAACTGTTGATGGCTATGCCGGGGACCCAGTGTGAGTGCTGTGTTGTGCGTGTGATAGTGTCTGTGTGTGTGTGTGTGTGTTTTGCTGGATACCATTGTGTATGTCTGTAAGAAAAAGTCGTAGGGTGTTTTTGTGTGTTTCTTCTGCATGTGTGTTTCGGGACCACGTTTGTGAATATGTTAAGGTAATTCCAAGTGTTCATGGCTCTGCTGGAGATCCAATGTGAGTGCTCTGTCGTGAGTGTGCCTTTTGTGTGTGTGTGTGTGTGTGTGTGTTTGCAGGAAACCATTGTGTATGCCTGCAAGAAAAAGTCGATGGGTGTTTGTGTGTGTTATTTGTATATGTGTGTGTCAGGACCATGTTTGTGATTATGTTAAAGCAGTTCCAAGTGTTGACGGCTGTGTTGGAGGCCCAGTGTGAGTGCTGTGTTGTGAGTGTGATAGTGTGTGTGTGTCTGTGTGTGTTTCCGAACCCCCTGTGTACGCCTGTAAGAAAAATTCCATGGGTGTTTGTGTGTGTTTCTTGTGTATGCGTGTGTCAGGAAAACGTTTGTGAGTATGTTAGGGCAGTTCCAAGTGTTGATGGCTCTGCCGAGGCCCAGTGTGAGTGCTGTGTTGCGAGTGTGACAGTGTGTGTGTGTGTGTGTGTGTGTGTGTGTTTTCGGGTTACCATTGTGTATGCCTGTATGAAAAAGTCGATGGGTGTATTTGTGTGTTCTTGCGTATTGTGTTTCAGATCCACATTTGTGAGTGTGTGAGGGCAGTTCCAAGTGTTCATGAGTTTGCTGGATATCCAGTGTGAGTGTGTGTTGTGAGTGTGACAGTGTGTGTGCGTGTCTGTGTGTGTGTTTGCAGGAAACCAGTCTGTATGCCTATAAGAAAAATTCGATGGGTGTTTGTGTGTGTTTCTTCTGTATGTGTGTGTCGGGACCACATTTGTGAATATGTTAGGGCAGTTCCAAGTGTTGATGGCTCTGCTGGAGACCCAGTGAGAGTGCTGTGTTGTGAGTGTGACAGTGTGTGTGTGTCTGTGTGTGTGTGTGTGTGTTTGGGGGAACCCCACAGTGTATGCTTCTAAGAAAAAGTCGATGGGTGTTTGTGTGTGTTTCTTGTGTATGTGTGTGTCGGGACCACGTATGAGAGTATTTTGTGGCAGTTCCAAGCGCCAGAGTGAATGCTGTGTTGTGAGTGTGGCAGTGTGTGTTTCTGTGTGTGTTTGTGTTGGCGGGAAAACATTGTGTATGCCTGTAAGAATAAGTCGATGGATGTTTGTGTGAGTTTCATGTGTATGTGTGTGTCGCGACCACATTTGTCAATATTTTAAGGCAGTTCCAAGTGTTGATGGTTCTGCTGGATACCCATTGTGAGTGGTGTGTTGTAAGTGTGACTGTGTGTGTGTGTGTTCAAGGGAAACCGTTGTGTATGCCTGTAAGAAAAAGTCGATGGGTGTTTGTGTGCGTTTCTTGTGTATGTGTGTGTCGGGAAAACGTTTGGGAGTATGTTAGGGCAGTTCCAAGTGTTGATGGCTCTGCCGAGGACCAGTGTGAGTGCTGTGTTGCGAGTGTGACAGTGTGTGTGTGTGTGTGTGTGTTTTCGGGTAACCATTGTGTATGCCTGTATGAAAAAGTCGATGGGTGTATTTGTGTGTTCTTGCGTATTGTGTTTCAGATCCACATTTGTGAGTGTGTGAGGGCAGTTCCAAGTCTTCATGAGTTTGCAGGATATCCAGTGTGAGTGTGTGTTGTGAGTGTGACAGTGTGTGTGCGTGTCTGTGTGTGTGTTTGCAGGAAACCAGTCTGTATGCCTATAAGAAAAATTCGATGGGTGTTTGTGTGTGTTTTTTCTGTATGTGTGTGTCGGGACCACATTTGTGAATATGTTAGGGCAGTTCCAAGTGTTGATGGCTCTGCTGGAGACCCAGTGAGAGTGCTGTGTTGTGAGTGTGATAGTGTGTGTGTCTGTGTGTGTGTGTGTGTGTGTTTGGGGGAACCCCACAGTGTATGCTTCTAAGAAAAAGTCGATGGGTGTTTGTGTGTGTTTCTTGTGTATGTGTGTGTCGAGACCACGTATGTGAGTATGTTGTGGCAGTTCCAAGTGCCAGTGTGAATGCTGTGTTGTGAGTGTGGCAGTGTGTGTTTCTGTGTGTGTTTGTGTTGGCGGGAAAACATTGTGTATGCCTGTAAGAATAAGTCGATGGATGTTTGTGTGAGTTTCATGTGTATGTGTGTGTCGCGACCACATTTGTCAATATTTTAAGGCAGTTCCAAGTGTTGATGGTTCTGCTGGATACCCATTGTGAGTGCTGTGTTGTAAGTGTGACTGTGTGTGTGTGTGTTCACGGGAAACCATTGTGTATGCCTGTAAGAAAAAGTCGATGGGTGTTTGTGTGTGATTCTTGTGTATGTGTGTGTCGGTGAAACGTTTGTGAGTATGTTAGGACAGTTCCAAGTGTTGATGGCTCTGCCGAGGTCCAGTGTGCGTACTGTGCTGTTAGTGTGACAGTGTGTGTGTGTGTGTGTGTGTTTGGGGAAACCCCACTCTGTCTCCCTGTAACAAAATGTTGATGGGTGTTTGTGTGTGTTTCTTCTGTATGTGTGTGTCGGGACCACGTTTGTTTGTATGTTAGGGCAGATTCAAGTGCCAGTGTGAATGCTGTGTTGTGAGTGTGATAGTGTGTGTGTGTGTGTGTTTGCGGAAACCATTGTGCATGACTGTAAGTAAAAGTCAATGGGAGTTTGTGTGTGTTTCTTGTGTATGTGTGTGTCGGGACCACGTTTGTGAGTATGTTAGGGCAGTTCCAACTGTTGATGGCTATGCCGGGGACCCAGTGTGAGTGCTGTGTTGTGCGTGTGATAGTGTCTGTGTGTGTGTGTGTGTGTTTTGCTGGATACCATTGTGTATGTCTGTAAGAAAAAGTCGTAGGGTGTTTTTGTGTGTTTCTTCTGCATGTGTGTTTCGGGACCACGTTTGTGAATATGTTAAGGTAATTCCAAGTGTTCATGGCTCTGCTGGAGATCCAATGTGAGTGCTCTGTCGTGAGTGTGCCTTTTGTGTGTGTGTGTGTGTGTGTGTGTGTGTTTGCAGGAAACCATTGTGTATGCCTGCAAGAAAAAGTCGATGGGTGTTTGTGTGTGTTATTTGTATATGTGTGTGTCAGGACCATGTTTGTGATTATGTTAAAGCAGTTCCAAGTGTTGACGGCTGTGTTGGAGGCCCAGTGTGAGTGCTGTGTTGTGAGTGTGATAGTGTGTGTGTGTCTGTGTGTGTTTCCGAACCCCCTGTGTACGCCTGTAAGAAAAATTCCATGGGTGTTTGTGTGTGTTTCTTGTGTATGCGTGTGTCAGGAAAACGTTTGTGAGTATGTTAGGGCAGTTCCAAGTGTTGATGGCTCTGCCGAGGCCCAGTGTGAGTGCTGTGTTGCGAGTGTGACAGTGTGTGTGTGTGTGTGTGTGTGTGTTTTCGGGTTACCATTGTGTATGCCTGTATGAAAAAGTCGATGGGTGTATTTGTGTGTTCTTGCGTATTGTGTTTCAGATCCACATTTGTGAGTGTGTGAGGGCAGTTCCAAGTGTTCATGAGTTTGCTGGATATCCAGTGTGAGTGTGTGTTGTGAGTGTGACAGTGTGTGTGCGTGTCTGTGTGTGTGTTTGCAGGAAACCAGTCTGTATGCCTATAAGAAAAATTCGATGGGTGTTTGTGTGTGTTTCTTCTGTATGTGTGTGTCGGGACCACATTTGTGAATATGTTAGGGCAGTTCCAAGTGTTGATGGCTCTGCTGGAGACCCAGTGAGAGTGCTGTGTTGTGAGTGTGACAGTGTGTGTGTGTCTGTGTGTGTGTGTGTTTGGGGGAACCCCACAGTGTATGCTTCTAAGAAAAAGTCGATGGGTGTTTGTGTGTGTTTCTTGTGTATGTGTGTGTCGGGACCACGTATGAGAGTATTTTGTGGCAGTTCCAAGCGCCAGAGTGAATGCTGTGTTGTGAGTGTGGCAGTGTGTGTTTCTGTGTGTGTTTGTGTTGGCGGGAAAACATTGTGTATGCCTGTAAGAATAAGTCGATGGATGTTTGTGTGAGTTTCATGTGTATGTGTGTGTCGCGACCACATTTGTCAATATTTTAAGGCAGTTCCAAGTGTTGATGGTTCTGCTGGATACCCATTGTGAGTGGTGTGTTGTAAGTGTGACTGTGTGTGTGTGTGTTCAAGGGAAACCGTTGTGTATGCCTGTAAGAAAAAGTCGATGGGTGTTTGTGTGCGTTTCTTGTGTATGTGTGTGTCGGGAAAACGTTTGGGAGTATGTTAGGGCAGTTCCAAGTGTTGATGGCTCTGCCGAGGACCAGTGTGAGTGCTGTGTTGCGAGTGTGACAGTGTGTGTGTGTGTGTGTGTGTTTTCGGGTTACCATTGTGTATGCCTGTAGGAAAAAGTCGATGGGTGTATTTGTGTGTTCTTGCGTATTGTGTTTCAGATCCACATTTGTGAGTGTGTGAGGGCAGTTCCAAGTCTTCATGAGTTTGCAGGATATCCAGTGTGAGTGTGTGTTGTGAGTGTGACAGTGTGTGTGCGTGTCTGTGTGTGTGTTTGCAGGAAACCAGTCTGTATGCCTATAAGAAAAATTCGATGGGTGTTTGTGTGTGTTTTTTCTGTATGTGTGTGTCGGGACCACATTTGTGAATATGTTAGGGCAGTTCCAAGTGTTGATGGCTCTGCTGGAGACCCAGTGAGAGTGCTGTGTTGTGAGTGTGATAGTGTGTGTGTGTCTGTGTGTGTGTGTGTGTTTGGGGGAACCCCACAGTGTATGCTTCTAAGAAAAAGTCGATGGGTGTTTGTGTGTGTTTCTTGTGTATGTGTGTGTCGAGACCACGTATGTGAGTATGTTGTGGCAGTTCCAAGTGCCAGTGTGAATGCTGTGTTGTGAGTGTGGCAGTGTGTGTTTCTGTGTGTGTTTGTGTTGGCGGGAAAACATTGTGTATGCCTGTAAGAATAAGTCGATGGATGTTTGTGTGAGTTTCATGTGTATGTGTGTGTCGCGACCACATTTGTCAATATTTTAAGGCAGTTCCAAGTGTTGATGGTTCTGCTGGTTACCCATTGTGAGTGCTGTGTTGTAAGTGTGACTGTGTGTGTGTGTGTTCACGGGAAACCGTTGTGTATGCCTGTAAGAAAAAGTCGATGTGTGTTTGTGTGTGATTCTTGTGTATGTGTGTGTCGGTGAAACGTTTGTGAGTATGTTAGGGCAGTTCCAAGTGTTGATGGCTCTGCCGAGGTCCAGTGTGCGTACTGTGCTGTTAGTGTGACAGTGTGTGTGTGTGTGTGTGTGTTTGGGGAAACCCCACTCTGTCTCCCTGTAACAAAATGTTGATGGGTGTTTGTGTGTGTTTCTTCTGTATGTGTGTGTCGGGACCACGTTTGTTTGTATGTTAGGGCAGATTCAAGTGCCAGTGTGAATGCTGTGTTGTGAGTGTGATAGTGTGTGTGTGTGTGTGTTTGCGGAAACCATTGTGCATGACTGTAAGTAAAAGTCAATGGGAGTTTGTGTGTGTTTCTTGTGTATGTGTGTGTCGGGACCACGTTTGTGAGTATGTTAGGGCAGTTCCAACTGTTGATGGCTATGCCGGGGACCCAGTGTGAGTGCTGTGTTGTGCGTGTGATAGTGTCTGTGTGTGTGTGTGTGTGTTTTGCTGGATACCATTGTGTATGTCTGTAAGAAAAAGTCGTAGGGTGTTTTTGTGTGTTTCTTCTGCATGTGTGTTTCGGGACCACGTTTGTGAATATGTTAAGGTAATTCCAAGTGTTCATGGCTCTGCTGGAGATCCAATGTGAGTGCTCTGTCGTGAGTGTGCCTTTTGTGTGTGTGTGTGTGTGTGTGTGTGTGTTTGCAGGAAACCATTGTGTATGCCTGCAAGAAAAAGTCGATGGGTGTTTGTGTGTGTTATTTGTATATGTGTGTGTCAGGACCATGTTTGTGATTATGTTAAAGCAGTTCCAAGTGTTGACGGCTGTGTTGGAGGCCCAGTGTGAGTGCTGTGTTGTGAGTGTGATAGTGTGTGTGTGTCTGTGTGTGTTTCCGAACCCCCTGTGTACGCCTGTAAGAAAAATTCCATGGGTGTTTGTGTGTGTTTCTTGTGTATGCGTGTGTCAGGAAAACGTTTGTGAGTATGTTAGGGCAGTTCCAAGTGTTGATGGCTCTGCCGAGGCCCAGTGTGAGTGCTGTGTTGCGAGTGTGACAGTGTGTGTGTGTGTGTGTGTGTGTGTTTTCGGGTTACCATTGTGTATGCCTGTATGAAAAAGTCGATGGGTGTATTTGTGTGTTCTTGCGTATTGTGTTTCAGATCCACATTTGTGAGTGTGTGAGGGCAGTTCCAAGTGTTCATGAGTTTGCTGGATATCCAGTGTGAGTGTGTGTTGTGAGTGTGACAGTGTGTGTGCGTGTCTGTGTGTGTGTTTGCAGGAAACCAGTCTGTATGCCTATAAGAAAAATTCGATGGGTGTTTGTGTGTGTTTCTTCTGTATGTGTGTGTCGGGACCACATTTGTGAATATGTTAGGGCAGTTCCAAGTGTTGATGGCTCTGCTGGAGACCCAGTGAGAGTGCTGTGTTGTGAGTGTGACAGTGTGTGTGTGTCTGTGTGTGTGTGTGTTTGGGGGAACCCCACAGTGTATGCTTCTAAGAAAAAGTCGATGGGTGTTTGTGTGTGTTTCTTGTGTATGTGTGTGTCGGGACCACGTATGAGAGTATTTTGTGGCAGTTCCAAGCGCCAGAGTGAATGCTGTGTTGTGAGTGTGGCAGTGTGTGTTTCTGTGTGTGTTTGTGTTGGCGGGAAAACATTGTGTATGCCTGTAAGAATAAGTCGATGGATGTTTGTGTGAGTTTCATGTGTATGTGTGTGTCGCGACCACATTTGTCAATATTTTAAGGCAGTTCCAAGTGTTGATGGTTCTGCTGGATACCCATTGTGAGTGGTGTGTTGTAAGTGTGACTGTGTGTGTGTGTGTTCAAGGGAAACCGTTGTGTATGCCTGTAAGAAAAAGTCGATGGGTGTTTGTGTGCGTTTCTTGTGTATGTGTGTGTCGGGAAAACGTTTGGGAGTATGTTAGGGCAGTTCCAAGTGTTGATGGCTCTGCCGAGGACCAGTGTGAGTGCTGTGTTGCGAGTGTGACAGTGTGTGTGTGTGTGTGTGTGTTTTCGGGTTACCATTGTGTATGCCTGTAGGAAAAAGTCGATGGGTGTATTTGTGTGTTCTTGCGTATTGTGTTTCAGATCCACATTTGTGAGTGTGTGAGGGCAGTTCCAAGTCTTCATGAGTTTGCAGGATATCCAGTGTGAGTGTGTGTTGTGAGTGTGACAGTGTGTGTGCGTGTCTGTGTGTGTGTTTGCAGGAAACCAGTCTGTATGCCTATAAGAAAAATTCGATGGGTGTTTGTGTGTGTTTTTTCTGTATGTGTGTGTCGGGACCACATTTGTGAATATGTTAGGGCAGTTCCAAGTGTTGATGGCTCTGCTGGAGACCCAGTGAGAGTGCTGTGTTGTGAGTGTGATAGTGTGTGTGTGTCTGTGTGTGTGTGTGTGTTTGGGGGAACCCCACAGTGTATGCTTCTAAGAAAAAGTCGATGGGTGTTTGTGTGTGTTTCTTGTGTATGTGTGTGTCGAGACCACGTATGTGAGTATGTTGTGGCAGTTCCAAGTGCCAGTGTGAATGCTGTGTTGTGAGTGTGGCAGTGTGTGTTTCTGTGTGTGTTTGTGTTGGCGGGAAAACATTGTGTATGCCTGTAAGAATAAGTCGATGGATGTTTGTGTGAGTTTCATGTGTATGTGTGTGTCGCGACCACATTTGTCAATATTTTAAGGCAGTTCCAAGTGTTGATGGTTCTGCTGGTTACCCATTGTGAGTGCTGTGTTGTAAGTGTGACTGTGTGTGTGTGTGTTCACGGGAAACCGTTGTGTATGCCTGTAAGAAAAAGTCGATGTGTGTTTGTGTGTGATTCTTGTGTATGTGTGTGTCGGTGAAACGTTTGTGAGTATGTTAGGGCAGTTCCAAGTGTTGATGGCTCTGCCGAGGTCCAGTGTGCGTACTGTGCTGTTAGTGTGACAGTGTGTGTGTGTGTGTGTGTGTGTGTTTGGGGAAACCCCACTCTGTCTCCCTGTAACAAAATGTTGATGGGTGTTTGTGTGTGTTTCTTCTGTATGTGTGTGTCGGGACCACGTTTGTTTGTATGTTAGGGCAGATTCAAGTGCCAGTGTGAATGCTGTGTTGTGAGTGTGATAGTGTGTGTGTGTGTGTGTTTGCGGAAACCATTGTGCATGACTGTAAGTAAAAGTCAATGGGAGTTTGTGTGTGTTTCTTGTGTATGTGTGTGTCGGGACCACGTTTGTGAGTATGTTAGGGCAGTTCCAACTGTTGATGGCTATGCCGGGGACCCAGTGTGAGTGCTGTGTTGTGCGTGTGATAGTGTCTGTGTGTGTGTGTGTGTGTTTTGCTGGATACCATTGTGTATGTCTGTAAGAAAAAGTCGTAGGGTGTTTTTGTGTGTTTCTTCTGCATGTGTGTTTCGGGACCACGTTTGTGAATATGTTAAGGTAATTCCAAGTGTTCATGGCTCTGCTGGAGATCCAATGTGAGTGCTCTGTCGTGAGTGTGCCTTTTGTGTGTGTGTGTGTGTGTGTGTGTGTTTGCAGGAAACCATTGTGTATGCCTGCAAGAAAAAGTCGATGGGTGTTTGTGTGTGTTATTTGTATATGTGTGTGTCAGGACCATGTTTGTGATTATGTTAAAGCAGTTCCAAGTGTTGACGGCTGTGTTGGAGGCCCAGTGTGAGTGCTGTGTTGTGAGTGTGATAGTGTGTGTGTGTCTGTGTGTGTTTCCGAACCCCCTGTGTACGCCTGTAAGAAAAATTCCATGGGTGTTTGTGTGTGTTTCTTGTGTATGCGTGTGTCAGGAAAACGTTTGTGAGTATGTTAGGGCAGTTCCAAGTGTTGATGGCTCTGCCGAGGCCCAGTGTGAGTGCTGTGTTGCGAGTGTGACAGTGTGTGTGTGTGTGTGTGTGTGTGTGTTTTCGGGTTACCATTGTGTATGCCTGTATGAAAAAGTCGATGGGTGTATTTGTGTGTTCTTGCGTATTGTGTTTCAGATCCACATTTGTGAGTGTGTGAGGGCAGTTCCAAGTGTTCATGAGTTTGCTGGATATCCAGTGTGAGTGTGTGTTGTGAGTGTGACAGTGTGTGTGCGTGTCTGTGTGTGTGTTTGCAGGAAACCAGTCTGTATGCCTATAAGAAAAATTCGATGGGTGTTTGTGTGTGTTTCTTCTGTATGTGTGTGTCGGGACCACATTTGTGAATATGTTAGGGCAGTTCCAAGTGTTGATGGCTCTGCTGGAGACCCAGTGAGAGTGCTGTGTTGTGAGTGTGACAGTGTGTGTGTGTCTGTGTGTGTGTGTGTGTTTGGGGGAACCCCACAGTGTATGCTTCTAAGAAAAAGTCGATGGGTGTTTGTGTGTGTTTCTTGTGTATGTGTGTGTCGGGACCACGTATGAGAGTATTTTGTGGCAGTTCCAAGCGCCAGAGTGAATGCTGTGTTGTGAGTGTGGCAGTGTGTGTTTCTGTGTGTGTTTGTGTTGGCGGGAAAACATTGTGTATGCCTGTAAGAATAAGTCGATGGATGTTTGTGTGAGTTTCATGTGTATGTGTGTGTCGCGACCACATTTGTCAATATTTTAAGGCAGTTCCAAGTGTTGATGGTTCTGCTGGATACCCATTGTGAGTGGTGTGTTGTAAGTGTGACTGTGTGTGTGTGTGTTCAAGGGAAACCGTTGTGTATGCCTGTAAGAAAAAGTCGATGGGTGTTTGTGTGCGTTTCTTGTGTATGTGTGTGTCGGGAAAACGTTTGGGAGTATGTTAGGGCAGTTCCAAGTGTTGATGGCTCTGCCGAGGACCAGTGTGAGTGCTGTGTTGCGAGTGTGACAGTGTGTGTGTGTGTGTGTGTGTGTGTTTTCGGGTAACCATTGTGTATGCCTGTATGAAAAAGTCAATGGGTGTATTTGTGTGTTCTTGCGTATTGTGTTTCAGATCCACATTTGTGAGTGTGTGAGGGCAGTTCCAAGTCTTCATGAGTTTGCAGGATATCCAGTGTGAGTGTGTGTTGTGAGTGTGACAGTGTGTGTGCGTGTCTGTGTGTGTGTTTGCAGGAAACCAGTCTGTATGCCTATAAGAAAAATTCGATGGGTGTTTGTGTGTGTTTTTTCTGTATGTGTGTGTGTCGGGACCACATTTGTGAATATGTTAGGGCAGTTCCAAGTGTTGATGGCTCTGCTGGAGACCCAGTGAGAGTGCTGTGTTGTGAGTGTGATAGTGTGTGTGTGTCTGTGTGTGTGTGTGTGTGTTTGGGGGAACCCCACAGTGTATGCTTCTAAGAAAAAGTCGATGGGTGTTTGTGCGTGTTTCTTGTGTATGTGTATGTCGAGACCACGTATGTGAGTATGTTGTGGCAGTTCCAAGCGCCAGTGTGAATGCTGTGTTGTGAGTGTGGCAGTGTGTGTTTCTGTGTGTGTTTGTGTTGGCGGGAAAACATTGTGTATGCCTGTAAGAATAAGTCGATGGATGTTTGTGTGAGTTTCATGTGTATGTGTGTGTCGCGACCACATTTGTCAATATTTTAAGGCAGTTCCAAGTGTTGATGGTTCTGCTGGATACCCATTGTGAGTGGTGTGTTGTAAGTGTGACTGTGTGTGTGTGTGTTCACGGGAAACCGTTGTGTATGCCTGTAAGAAAAAGTCGATGGGTGTTTGTGTGTGATTCTTGTGTATGTGTGTGTCGGTGAAACGTTTGTGAGTATGTTAGGGCAGTTCCAAGTGTTGATGGCTCTGCCGAGGTCCAGTGTGCGTACTGTGCTGTTAGTGTGACAGTGTGTGTGTGTGTGTGTGTGTGTGTGTTTGGGGAAACCCCACTCTGTCTCCCTGTAACAAAATGTTGATGGGTGTTTGTGTGTGTTTCTTCTGTATGTGTGTGTCGGGACCACGTTTGTTTGTATGTTAGGGCAGATTCAAGTGCCAGTGTGAATGCTGTGTTGTGAGTGTGATAGTGTGTGTGTGTGTTTGCGGAAACCATTGTGCATGACTGTAAGTAAAAGTCAATGGGAGTTTGTGTGTGTTTCTTGTGTATGTGTGTGTCGGGACCACGTTTGTGAGTATGTTAGGGCAGTTCCAACTGTTGATGGCTATGCCGGGGACCCAGTGTGAGTGCTGTGTTGTGCGTGTGATAGTGTCTGTGTGTGTGTGTGTGTGTTTTGCTGGATACCATTGTGTATGTCTGTAAGAAAAAGTCGTAGGGTGTTTTTGTGTGTTTCTTCTGCATGTGTGTTTCGGGACCACGTTTGTGAATATGTTAAGGTAATTCCAAGTGTTCATGGCTCTGCTGGAGATCCAATGTGAGTGCTCTGTCGTGAGTGTGCCTTTTGTGTGTGTGTGTGTGTGTGTTTGCAGGAAACCATTGTGTATGCCTGCAAGAAAAAGTCGATGGGTGTTTGTGTGTGTTATTTGTATATGTGTGTGTCAGGACCATGTTTGTGATTATGTTAAAGCAGTTCCAAGTGTTGACGGCTGTGTTGGAGACCCAGTGTGAGTGCTGTGTTGTGAGTGTGATAGTGTGTGTGTGTCTGTGTGTGTTTCCGAACCCCCTGTGTACGCCTGTAAGAAAAATTCCATGGGTGTTTGTGTGTGTTTCTTGTGTATGCGTGTGTCAGGAAAACGTTTGTGAGTATGTTAGGGCAGTTCCAAGTGTTGATGGCTCTGCCGAGGCCCAGTGTGAGTGCTGTGTTGCGAGTGTGACAGTGTGTGTGTGTGTGTGTGTGTGTGTTTTCGGGTTACCATTGTGTATGCCTGTATGAAAAAGTCGATGGGTGTATTTGTGTGTTCTTGCGTATTGTGTTTCAGATCCACATTTGTGAGTGTGTGAGGGCAGTTCCAAGTGTTCATGAGTTTGCTGGATATCCAGTGTGAGTGTGTGTTGTGAGTGTGACAGTGTGTGTGCGTGTCTGTGTGTGTGTTTGCAGGAAACCAGTCTGTATGCCTATAAGAAAAATTCGATGGGTGTTTGTGTGTGTTTCTTCTGTATGTGTGTGTCGGGACCACATTTGTGAATATGTTAGGGCAGTTCCAAGTGTTGATGGCTCTGCTGGAGACCCAGTGAGAGTGCTGTGTTGTGAGTGTGACAGTGTGTGTGTGTCTGTGTGTGTGTGTGTGTTTGGGGGAACCCCACAGTGTATGCTTCTAAGAAAAAGTCGATGGGTGTTTGTGTGTGTTTCTTGTGTATGTGTGTGTCGGGACCACGTATGAGAGTATTTTGTGGCAGTTCCAAGCGCCAGAGTGAATGCTGTGTTGTGAGTGTGGCAGTGTGTGTTTCTGTGTGTGTTTGTGTTGGCGGGAAAACATTGTGTATGCCTGTAAGAATAAGTCGATGGATGTTTGTGTGAGTTTCATGTGTATGTGTGTGTCGCGACCACATTTGTCAATATTTTAAGGCAGTTCCAAGTGTTGATGGTTCTGCTGGATACCCATTGTGAGTGGTGTGTTGTAAGTGTGACTGTGTGTGTGTGTTCAAGGGAAACCGTTGTGTATGCCTGTAAGAAAAAGTCGATGGGTGTTTGTGTGCGTTTCTTGTGTATGTGTGTGTCGGGAAAACGTTTGGGAGTATGTTAGGGCAGTTCCAAGTGTTGATGGCTCTGCCGAGGACCAGTGTGAGTGCTGTGTTGCGAGTGTGACAGTGTGTGTGTGTGTGTGTGTGTGTGTTTTCGGGTAACCATTGTGTATGCCTGTATGAAAAAGTCAATGGGTGTATTTGTGTGTTCTTGCGTATTGTGTTTCAGATCCACATTTGTGAGTGTGTGAGGGCAGTTCCAAGTCTTCATGAGTTTGCAGGATATCCAGTGTGAGTGTGTGTTGTGAGTGTGACAGTGTGTGTGCGTGTCTGTGTGTGTGTTTGCAGGAAACCAGTCTGTATGCCTATAAGAAAAATTCGATGGGTGTTTGTGTGTGTTTTTTCTGTATGTGTGTGTCGGGACCACATTTGTGAATATGTTAGGGCAGTTCCAAGTGTTGATGGCTCTGCTGGAGACCCAGTGAGAGTGCTGTGTTGTGAGTGTGATAGTGTGTGTGTGTCTGTGTGTGTGTGTGTGTGTTTGGGGGAACCCCACAGTGTATGCTTCTAAGAAAAAGTCGATGGGTGTTTGTGCGTGTTTCTTGTGTATGTGTGTGTCGAGACCACGTATGTGAGTATGTTGTGGCAGTTCCAAGCGCCAGTGTGAATGCTGTGTTGTGAGTGTGGCAGTGTGTGTTTCTGTGTGTGTTTGTGTTGGCGGGAAAACATTGTGTATGCCTGTAAGAATAAGTCGATGGATGTTTGTGTGAGTTTCATGTGTATGTGTGTGTCGCGACCACATTTGTCAATATTTTAAGGCAGTTCCAAGTGTTGATGGTTCTGCTGGATACCCATTGTGAGTGGTGTGTTGTAAGTGTGACTGTGTGTGTGTGTGTTCACGGGAAACCGTTGTGTATGCCTGTAAGAAAAAGTCGATGGGTGTTTGTGTGTGATTCTTGTGTATGTGTGTGTCGGTGAAACGTTTGTGAGTATGTTAGGGCAGTTCCAAGTGTTGATGGCTCTGCCGAGGCCCAGTGTGAGTGCTGTGTTGCGAGTGTGACAGTGTGTGTGTGTGTGTGTGTGTGTTTTCGGGTTACCATTGTGTATGCCTGTATGAAAAAGTCGATGGGTGTATTTGTGTGTTCTTGCGTATTGTGTTTCAGATCCACATTTGTGAGTGTGTGAGGGCAGTTCCAAGTGTTCATGAGTTTGCTGGATATCCAGTGTGAGTGTGTGTTGTGAGTGTGACAGTGTGTGTGCGTGTCTGTGTGTGTGTTTGCAGGAAACCAGTCTGTATGCCTATAAGAAAAATTCGATGGGTGTTTGTGTGTGTTTCTTCTGTATGTGTGTGTCGGGACCACATTTGTGAATATGTTAGGGCAGTTCCAAGTGTTGATGGCTCTGCTGGAGACCCAGTGAGAGTGCTGTGTTGTGAGTGTGACAGTGTGTGTGTGTCTGTGTGTGTGTGTGTGTTTGGGGGAACCCCACAGTGTATGCTTCTAAGAAAAAGTCGATGGGTGTTTGTGTGTGTTTCTTGTGTATGTGTGTGTCGGGACCACGTATGAGAGTATTTTGTGGCAGTTCCAAGCGCCAGAGTGAATGCTGTGTTGTGAGTGTGGCAGTGTGTGTTTCTGTGTGTGTTTGTGTTGGCGGGAAAACATTGTGTATGCCTGTAAGAATAAGTCGATGGATGTGTGTGTGAGTTTCATGTGTATGTGTGTGTCGCGACCACATTTGTCAATATTTTAAGGCAGTTCCAAGTGTTGATGGTTCTGCTGGATACCCATTGTGAGTGGTGTGTTGTAAGTGTGACTGTGTGTGTGTGTGTTCAAGGGAAACCGTTGTGTATGCCTGTAAGAAAAAGTCGATGGGTGTTTGTGTGCGTTTCTTGTGTATGTGTGTGTCGGGAAAACGTTTGGGAGTATGTTAGGGCAGTTCCAAGTGTTGATGGCTCTGCCGAGGACCAGTGTGAGTGCTGTGTTGCGAGTGTGACAGTGTGTGTGTGTGTGTGTGTGTGTGTTTTCGGGTAACCATTGTGTATGCCTGTATGAAAAAGTCGATGGGTGTATTTGTGTGTTCTTGCGTATTGTGTTTCAGATCCACATTTGTGAGTGTGTGAGGGCAGTTCCAAGTGTTCATGAGTTTGCAGGATATCCAGTGTGAGTGTGTGTTGTGAGTGTGACAGTGTGTGTGCGTGTCTGTGTGTGTGTTTGCAGGAAACCAGTCTGTATGCCTATAAGAAAAATTCGATGGGTGTTTGTGTGTGTTTTTTCTGTATGTGTGTGTCGGGACCACATTTGTGAATATGTTAGGGCAGTTCCAAGTGTTGATGGCTCTGCTGGAGACCCAGTGAGAGTGCTGTGTTGTGAGTGTGATAGTGTGTGTGTGTCTGTGTGTGTGTGTGTGTGTTTGGGGGAACCCCAAAGTGTATGCTTCTAAGAAAAAGTCGATGGGTGTTTGTGCGTGTTTCTTGTGTATGTGTGTGTCGAGACCACGTATGTGAGTATGTTGTGGCAGTTCCAAGCGCCAGTGTGAATGCTGTGTTGTGAGTGTGGCAGTGTGTGTTTCTGTGTGTGTTTGTGTTGGCGGGAAAACATTGTGTATGCCTGTAAGAATAAGTCGATGGATGTTTGTGTGAGTTTCATGTGTATGTGTGTGTCGCAACCACATTTGTCAATATTTTAAGGCAGTTCCAAGTGTTGATGGTTCTGCTGGATACCCATTGTGAGTGCTGTGTTGTAAGTGTGACTGTGTGTGTGTGTGTTCACGGGAAACCGTTGTGTATGCCTGTAAGAAAAAGTCGATGGGTGTTTGTGTGTGATTCTTGTGTATGTGTGTGTCGGTGAAACGTTTGTGAGTATGTTAGGGCAGTTCCAAGTGTTGATGGCTCTGCCGAGGTCCAGTGTGCGTACTGTGCTGTTAGTGTGACAGTGTGTGTGTGTGTGTGTGTGTGTTTGGGGAAACCCCACTCTGTCTCCCTGTAACAAAATGTTGATGGGTGTTTGTGTGTGTTTCTTCTGTATGTGTGTGTCGGGACCACGTTTGTTTGTATGTTAGGGCAGATTCAAGTGCCAGTGTGAATGCTGTGTTGTGAGTGTGATAGTGTGTGTGTGTGTGTGTTTGCGGAAACCATTGTGCATGACTGTAAGTAAAAGTCCATGAGAGTTTGTGTGTGTTTCTTGTGTATGTGTGTGTCGGGACCACGTTTGTGAGTATGTTAGGGCAGTTCCAACTGTTGATGGCTATGCCGGGGACCCAGTGTGAGTGCTGTGTTGTGCTTGTGATAGTGTCTGTGTGTGTGTGTGTGTGTGTTTTGCTGGATACCATTGTGTATGTCTGTAAGAAAAAGTCGTAGGGTGTTTTTGTGTGTTTCTTCTGCATGTGTGTTTCGGGACCACGTTTGTGAATATGTTAAGGTAATTCCAAGTGTTCATGGCTCTGCTGGAGATCCAATGTGAGTGCTCTGTCGTGAGTGTGCCTTTTGTGTGTGTGTGTGTGTGTGTGTGTTTGCAGGAAACCATTGTGTATGCCTGCAAGAAAAAGTCGATGGGTGTTTGTGTGTGTTATTTGTATATGTGTGTGTCAGGACCATGTTTGTGATTATGTTAAAGCAGTTCCAAGTGTTGACGGCTGTGTTGGAGACCCAGTGTGAGTGCTGTGTTGTGAGTGTGATAGTGTGTGTGTGTCTGTGTGTGTTTCCGAACCCCCTGTGTACGCCTGTAAGAAAAATTCCATGGGTGTTTGTGTGTGTTTCTTGTGTATGCGTGTGTCAGGAAAACGTTTGTGAGTATGTTAGGGCAGTTCCAAGTGTTGATGGCTCTGCCGAGGCCCAGTGTGAGTGCTGTGTTGCGAGTGTGACAGTGTGTGTGTGTGTGTGTGTGTGTGTGTTTTCGGGTTACCATTGTGTATGCCTGTATGAAAAAGTCGATGGGTGTATTTGTGTGTTCTTGCGTATTGTGTTTCAGATCCACATTTGTGAGTGTGTGAGGGCAGTTCCAAGTGTTCATGAGTTTGCTGGATATCCAGTGTGAGTGTGTGTTGTGAGTGTGACAGTGTGTGTGCGTGTCTGTGTGTGTGTTTGCAGGAAACCAGTCTGTATGCCTATAAGAAAAATTCGATGGGTGTTTGTGTGTGTTTCTTCTGTATGTGTGTGTCGGGACCACATTTGTGAATATGTTAGGGCAGTTCCAAGTGTTGATGGCTCTGCTGGAGACCCAGTGAGAGTGCTGTGTTGTGAGTGTGACAGTGTGTGTGTGTCTGTGTGTGTGTGTGTGTTTGGGGGAACCCCACAGTGTATGCTTCTAAGAAAAAGTCGATGGGTGTTTGTGTGTGTTTCTTGTGTATGTGTGTGTCGGGACCACGTATGAGAGTATTTTGTGGCAGTTCCAAGCGCCAGAGTGAATGCTGTGTTGTGAGTGTGGCAGTGTGTGTTTCTGTGTGTGTTTGTGTTGGCGGGAAAACATTGTGTATGCCTGTAAGAATAAGTCGATGGATGTTTGTGTGAGTTTCATGTGTATGTGTGTGTCGCGACCACATTTGTCAATATTTTAAGGCAGTTCCAAGTGTTGATGGTTCTGCTGGATACCCATTGTGAGTGGTGTGTTGTAAGTGTGACTGTGTGTGTGTGTGTTCAAGGGAAACCGTTGTGTATGCCTGTAAGAAAAAGTCGATGGGTGTTTGTGTGCGTTTCTTGTGTATGTGTGTGTCGGGAAAACGTTTGGGAGTATGTTAGGGCAGTTCCAAGTGTTGATGGCTCTGCCGAGGACCAGTGTGAGTGCTGTGTTGCGAGTGTGACAGTGTGTGTGTGTGTGTGTGTGTTTTCGGGTAACCATTGTGTATGCCTGTATGAAAAAGTCAATGGGTGTATTTGTGTGTTCTTGCGTATTGTGTTTCAGATCCACATTTGTGAGTGTGTGAGGGCAGTTCCAAGTCTTCATGAGTTTGCAGGATATCCAGTGTGAGTGTGTGTTGTGAGTGTGACAGTGTGTGTGCGTGTCTGTGTGTGTGTTTGCAGGAAACCAGTCTGTATGCCTATAAGAAAAATTCGATGGGTGTTTGTGTGTGTTTTTTCTGTATGTGTGTGTCGGGACCACATTTGTGAATATGTTAGGGCAGTTCCAAGTGTTGATGGCTCTGCTGGAGACCCAGTGAGAGTGCTGTGTTGTGAGTGTGATAGTGTGTGTGTCTGTGTGTGTGTGTGTGTGTGTTTGGGGGAACCCCACAGTGTATGCTTCTAAGAAAAAGTCGATGGGTGTTTCTGTGTGTTTCTTGTGTATGTGTGTGTCGAGACCACGTATGTGAGTATGTTGTGGCAGTTCCAAGTGCCAGTGTGAATGCTGTGTTGTGAGTGTGGCAGTGTGTGTTTCTGTGTGTGTTTGTGTTGGCGGGAAAACATTGTGTATGCCTGTAAGAATAAGTCGATGGATGTTTGTGTGAGTTTCATGTGTATGTGTGTGTCGCGACCACATTTGTCAATATTTTAAGGCAGTTCCAAGTGTTGATGGTTCTGCTGGATACCCATTGTGAGTGCTGTGTTGTAAGTGTGACTGTGTGTGTGTGTGTTCACGGGAAACCATTGTGTATGCCTGTAAGAAAAAGTCGATGGGTGTTTGTGTGTGATTCTTGTGTATGTGTGTGTCGGTGAAACGTTTGTGAGTATGTTAGGACAGTTCCAAGTGTTGATGGCTCTGCCGAGGTCCAGTGTGCGTACTGTGCTGTTAGTGTGACAGTGTGTGTGTGTGTGTGTGTGTGTTTGGGGAAACCCCACTCTGTCTCCCTGTAACAAAATGTTGATGGGTGTTTGTGTGTGTTTCTTCTGTATGTGTGTGTCGGGACCACGTTTGTTTGTATGTTAGGGCAGATTCAAGTGCCAGTGTGAATGCTGTGTTGTGAGTGTGATAGTGTGTGTGTGTGTGTGTTTGCGGAAACCATTGTGCATGACTGTAAGTAAAAGTCCATGGGAGTTTGTGTGTGTTTCTTGTGTATGTGTGTGTCGGGACCACGTTTGTGAGTATGTTAGGGCAGTTCCAACTGTTGATGGCTATGCCGGGGACCCAGTGTGAGTGCTGTGTTGTGCGTGTGATAGTGTCTGTGTGTGTGTGTGTGTGTTTTGCTGGATACCATTGTGTATGTCTGTAAGAAAAAGTCGTAGGGTGTTTTTGTGTGTTTCTTCTGCATGTGTGTTTCGGGACCACGTTTGTGAATATGTTAAGGTAATTCCAAGTGTTCATGGCTCTGCTGGAGATCCAATGTGAGTGCTCTGTCGTGAGTGTGCCTTTTGTGTGTGTGTGTGTGTGTGTGTGTGTTTGCAGGAAACCATTGTGTATGCCTGCAAGAAAAAGTCGATGGGTGTTTGTGTGTGTTATTTGTATATGTGTGTGTCAGGACCATGTTTGTGATTATGTAAAAGCAGTTCCAAGTGTTGACGGCTGTGTTGGAGACCCAGTGTGAGTGCTGTGTTGTGAGTGTGATAGTGTGTGTGTGTCTGTGTGTGTTTCCGAACCCCCTGTGTACGCCTGTAAGAAAAATTCCATGGGTGTTTGTGTGTGTTTCTTGTGTATGCGTGTGTCAGGAAAACGTTTGTGAGTATGTTAGGGCAGTTCCAAGTGTTGATGGCTCTGCCGAGGCCCAGTGTGAGTGCTGTGTTGCGAGTGTGACAGTGTGTGTGTGTGTGTGTGTGTGTGTGTTTTCGGGTTACCATTGTGTATGCCTGTATGAAAAAGTCGATGGGTGTATTTGTGTGTTCTTGCGTATTGTGTTTCAGATCCACATTTGTGAGTGTGTGAGGGCAGTTCCAAGTGTTCATGAGTTTGCTGGATATCCAGTGTGAGTGTGTGTTGTGAGTGTGACAGTGTGTGTGCGTGTCTGTGTGTGTGTTTGCAGGAAACCAGTCTGTATGCCTATAAGAAAAATTCGATGGGTGTTTGTGTGTGTTTCTTCTGTATGTGTGTGTCGGGACCACATTTGTGAATATGTTAGGGCAGTTCCAAGTGTTGATGGCTCTGCTGGAGACCCAGTGAGAGTGCTGTGTTGTGAGTGTGACAGTGTGTGTGTGTCTGTGTGTGTGTGTGTGTGTTTGGGGGAACCCCACAGTGTATGCTTCTAAGAAAAAGTCGATGGGTGTTTGTGTGTGTTTCTTGTGTATGTGTGTGTCGGGACCACGTATGAGAGTATTTTGTGGCAGTTCCAAGCGCCAGAGTGAATGCTGTGTTGTGAGTGTGGCAGTGTGTGTTTCTGTGTGTGTTTGTGTTGGCGGGAAAACATTGTGTATGCCTGTAAGAATAAGTCGATGGATGTTTGTGTGAGTTTCATGTGTATGTGTGTGTCGCGACCACATTTGTCAATATTTTAAGGCAGTTCCAAGTGTTGATGGTTCTGCTGGATACCCATTGTGAGTGGTGTGTTGTAAGTGTGACTGTGTGTGTGTGTGTTCAAGGGAAACCGTTGTGTATGCCTGTAAGAAAAAGTCGATGGGTGTTTGTGTGCGTTTCTTGTGTATGTGTGTGTCGGCAAAACGTTTGGGAGTATGTTAGGGCAGTTCCAAGTGTTGATGGCTCTGCCGAGGACCAGTGTGAGTGCTGTGTTGCGAGTGTGACAGTGTGTGTGTGTGTGTGTGTGTTTTCGGGTAACCATTGTGTATGCCTGTATGAAAAAGTCGATGGGTGTATTTGTGTGTTCTTGCGTATTGTGTTTCAGATCCACATTTGTGAGTGTGTGAGGGCAGTTCCAAGTCTTCATGAGTTTGCAGGATATCCAGTGTGAGTGTGTGTTGTGAGTGTGACAGTGTGTGTGCGTGTCTGTGTGTGTGTTTGCAGGAAACCAGTCTGTATGCCTATAAGAAAAATTCGATGGGTGTTTGTGTGTGTTTTTTCTGTATGTGTGTGTCGGGACCACATTTGTGAATATGTTAGGGCAGTTCCAAGTGTTGATGGCTCTGCTGGAGACCCAGTGAGAGTGCTGTGTTGTGAGTGTGATAGTGTGTGTGTGTCTGTGTGTGTGTGTGTGTGTTTGGGGGAACCCCACAGTGTATGCTTCTAAGAAAAAGTCGATGGGTGTTTGTGTGTGTTTCTTGTGTATGTGTGTGTCGAGACCACGTATGTGAGTATGTTGTGGCAGTTCCAAGCGCCAGTGTGAATGCTGTGTTGTGAGTGTGGCAGTGTGTGTTTCTGTGTGTGTTTGTGTTGGCGGGAAAACATTGTGTATGCCTGTAAGAATAAGTCGATGGATGTTTGTGTGAGTTTCATGTGTATGTGTGTGTCGCGACCACATTTGTCAATATTTTAAGGCAGTTCCAAGTGTTGATGGTTCTGCTGGATACCCATTGTGAGTGCTGTGTTGTAAGTGTGACTGTGTGTGTGTGTGTTCACGGGAAACCATTGTGTATGCCTGTAAGAAAAAGTCGATTGGTGTTTGTGTGTGATTCTTGTGTATGTGTGTGTCGGTGAAACGTTTGTGAGTATGTTAGGGCAGTTCCAAGTGTTGATGGCTCTGCCGAGGTCCAGTGTGCGTACTGTGCTGTTAGTGTGACAGTGTGTGTGTGTGTGTGTGTGTGTGTGTGTGTGTGTTTGGGGAAACCCCACTCTGTCTCCCTGTAACAAAATGTTGATGGGTGTTTGTGTGTGTTTCTTCTGTATGTGTGTGTCGGGACCACGTTTGTTTGTATGTTAGGGCAGATTCAAGTGCCAGTGTGAATGCTGTGTTGTGAGTGTGATAGTGTGTGTGTGTGTGTGTTTGCGGAAACCATTGTGTATGACTGTAAGTAAAAGTCCATGGGAGTTTGTGTGTGTTTCTTGTGTATGTGTGTGTCGGGACCACGTTTGTGAGTATGTTAGGGCAGTTCCAACTGTTGATGGCTATGCCGGGGACCCAGTGTGAGTGCTGTGTTGTGCGTGTGATAGTGTCTGTGTGTGTGTGTGTGTGTTTTGCTGGATACCATTGTGTATGTCTGTAAGAAAAAGTCGTAGGGTGTTTTTGTGTGTTTCTTCTGCATGTGTGTTTCGGGACCACGTTTGTGAATATGTTAAGGTAATTCCAAGTGTTCATGGCTCTGCTGGAGATCCAATGTGAGTGCTCTGTCGTGAGTGTGCCTTTTGTGTGTGTGTGTGTGTGTATGTGTGTGTGTTTGCAGGAAACCATTGTGTATGCCTGCAAGAAAAAGTCGATGGGTGTTTGTGTGTGTTATTTGTATATGTGTGTGTCAGGACCATGTTTGTGATTATGTAAAAGCAGTTCCAAGTGTTGACGGCTGTGTTGGAGACCCAGTGTGAGTGCTGTGTTGTGAGTGTGATAGTGTGTGTGTGTCTGTGTGTGTTTCCGAACCCCCTGTGTACGCCTGTAAGAAAAATTCCATGGGTGTTTGTGTGTGTTTCTTGTGTATGCGTGTGTCAGGAAAACGTTTGTGAGTATGTTAGGGCAGTTCCAAGTGTTGATGGCTCTGCCGAGGCCCAGTGTGAGTGCTGTGTTGCGAGTGTGACAGTGTGTGTGTGTGTGTGTGTGTGTTTTCGGGTTACCATTGTGTATGCCTGTATGAAAAAGTCGATGGGTGTATTTGTGTGTTCTTGCGTATTGTGTTTCAGATCCACATTTGTGAGTGTGTGAGGGCAGTTCCAAGTGTTCATGAGTTTGCTGGATATCCAGTGTGAGTGTGTGTTGTGAGTGTGACAGTGTGTGTGCGTGTCTGTGTGTGTGTTTGCAGGAAACCAGTCTGTATGCCTATAAGAAAAATTCGATGGGTGTTTGTGTGTGTTTCTTCTGTATGTGTGTGTCGGGACCACATTTGTGAATATGTTAGGGCAGTTCCAAGTGTTGATGGCTCTGCTGGAGACCCAGTGAGAGTGCTGTGTTGTGAGTGTGACAGTGTGTGTGTGTCTGTGTGTGTGTGTGTGTGTTTGGGGGAACCCCACAGTGTATGCTTCTAAGAAAAAGTCGATGGGTGTTTGTGTGTGTTTCTTGTGTATGTGTGTGTCGGGACCACGTATGAGAGTATTTTGTGGCAGTTCCAAGCGCCAGAGTGAATGCTGTGTTGTGAGTGTGGCAGTGTGTGTTTCTGTGTGTGTTTGTGTTGGCGGGAAAACATTGTGTATGCCTGTAAGAATAAGTCGATGGATGTTTGTGTGAGTTTCATGTGTATGTGTGTGTCGCGACCACATTTGTCAATATTTTAAGGCAGTTCCAAGTGTTGATGGTTCTGCTGGATACCCATTGTGAGTGGTGTGTTGTAAGTGTGACTGTGTGTGTGTGTGTTCAAGGGAAACCGTTGTGTATGCCTGTAAGAAAAAGTCGATGGGTGTTTGTGTGCGTTTCTTGTGTATGTGTGTGTCGGCAAAACGTTTGGGAGTATGTTAGGGCAGTTCCAAGTGTTGATGGCTCTGCCGAGGACCAGTGTGAGTGCTGTGTTGCGAGTGTGACAGTGTGTGTGTGTGTGTGTGTGTTTTCGGGTAACCATTGTGTATGCCTGTATGAAAAAGTCGATGGGTGTATTTGTGTGTTCTTGCGTATTGTGTTTCAGATCCACATTTGTGAGTGTGTGAGGGCAGTTCCAAGTCTTCATGAGTTTGCAGGATATCCAGTGTGAGTGTGTGTTGTGAGTGTGACAGTGTGTGTGCGTGTCTGTGTGTGTGTTTGCAGGAAACCAGTCTGTATGCCTATAAGAAAAATTCGATGGGTGTTTGTGTGTGTTTTTTCTGTATGTGTGTGTCGGGACCACATTTGTGAATATGTTAGGGCAGTTCCAAGTGTTGATGGCTCTGCTGGAGACCCAGTGAGAGTGCTGTGTTGTGAGTGTGATAGTGTGTGTGTGTCTGTGTGTGTGTGTGTGTGTTTGGGGGAACCCCACAGTGTATGCTTCTAAGAAAAAGTCGATGGGTGTTTGTGTGTGTTTCTTGTGTATGTGTGTGTCGAGACCACGTATGTGAGTATGTTGTGGCAGTTCCAAGCGCCAGTGTGAATGCTGTGTTGTGAGTGTGGCAGTGTGTGTTTCTGTGTGTGTTTGTGTTGGCGGGAAAACATTGTGTATGCCTGTAAGAATAAGTCGATGGATGTTTGTGTGAGTTTCATGTGTATGTGTGTGTCGCGACCACATTTGTCAATATTTTAAGGCAGTTCCAAGTGTTGATGGTTCTGCTGGATACCCATTGTGAGTGCTGTGTTGTAAGTGTGACTGTGTGTGTGTGTGTTCACGGGAAACCATTGTGTATGCCTGTAAGAAAAAGTCGATGGGTGTTTGTGTGTGATTCTTGTGTATGTGTGTGTCGGTGAAACGTTTGTGAGTATGTTAGGGCAGTTCCAAGTGTTGATGGCTCTGCCGAGGTCCAGTGTGCGTACTGTGCTGTTAGTGTGACAGTGTGTGTGTGTGTGTGTGTGTGTGTTTGGGGAAACCCCACTCTGTCTCCCTGTAACAAAATGTTGATGGGTGTTTGTGTGTGTTTCTTCTGTATGTGTGTGTCGGGACCACGTTTGTTTGTATGTTAGGGCAGATTCAAGTGCCAGTGTGAATGCTGTGTTGTGAGTGTGATAGTGTGTGTGTGTGTGTGTTTGCGGAAACCATTGTGCATGACTGTAAGTAAAAGTCCATGGGAGTTTGTGTGTGTTTCTTGTGTATGTGTGTGTCGGGACCACGTTTGTGAGTATGTTAGGGCAGTTCCAACTGTTGATGGCTATGCCGGGGACCCAGTGTGAGTGCTGTGTTGTGCGTGTGATAGTGTCTGTGTGTGTGTGTGTGTGTTTTGCTGGATACCATTGTGTATGTCTGTAAGAAAAAGTCGTAGGGTGTTTTTGTGTGTTTCTTCTGCATGTGTGTTTCGGGACCACGTTTGTGAATATGTTAAGGTAATTCCAAGTGTTCATGGCTCTGCTGGAGATCCAATGTGAGTGCTCTGTCGTGAGTGTGCCTTTTGTGTGTGTGTGTGTGTGTGTGTGTTTGCAGGAAACCATTGTGTATGCCTGCAAGAAAAAGTCGATGGGTGTTTGTGTGTGTTATTTGTATATGTGTGTGTCAGGACCATGTTTGTGATTATGTAAAAGCAGTTCCAAGTGTTGACGGCTGTGTTGGAGACCCAGTGTGAGTGCTGTGTTGTGAGTGTGATAGTGTGTGTGTGTCTGTGTGTGTTTCCGAACCCCCTGTGTACGCCTGTAAGAAAAATTCCATGGGTGTTTGTGTGTGTTTCTTGTGTATGCGTGTGTCAGGAAAACGTTTGTGAGTATGTTAGGGCAGTTCCAAGTGTTGATGGCTCTGCCGAGGCCCAGTGTGAGTGCTGTGTTGCGAGTGTGACAGTGTGTGTGTGTGTGTGTGTGTGTGTTTTCGGGTTACCATTGTGTATGCCTGTATGAAAAAGTCGATGGGTGTATTTGTGTGTTCTTGCGTATTGTGTTTCAGATCCACATTTGTGAGTGTGTGAGGGCAGTTCCAAGTGTTCATGAGTTTGCTGGATATCCAGTGTGAGTGTGTGTTGTGAGTGTGACAGTGTGTGTGCGTGTCTGTGTGTGTGTTTGCAGGAAACCAGTCTGTATGCCTATAAGAAAAATTCGATGGGTGTTTGTGTGTGTTTCTTCTGTATGTGTGTGTCGGGACCACATTTGTGAATATGTTAGGGCAGTTCCAAGTGTTGATGGCTCTGCTGGAGACCCAGTGAGAGTGCTGTGTTGTGAGTGTGACAGTGTGTGTGTGTCTGTGTGTGTGTGTGTTTGGGGGAACCCCACAGTGTATGCTTCTAAGAAAAAGTCGATGGGTGTTTGTGTGTGTTTCTTGTGTATGTGTGTGTCGGGACCACGTATGAGAGTATTTTGTGGCAGTTCCAAGCGCCAGAGTGAATGCTGTGTTGTGAGTGTGGCAGTGTGTGTTTCTGTGTGTGTTTGTGTTGGCGGGAAAACATTGTGTATGCCTGTAAGAATAAGTCGATGGATGTTTGTGTGAGTTTCATGTGTATGTGTGTGTCGCGACCACATTTGTCAATATTTTAAGGCAGTTCCAAGTGTTGATGGTTCTGCTGGATACCCATTGTGAGTGGTGTGTTGTAAGTGTGACTGTGTGTGTGTGTGTTCAAGGGAAACCGTTGTGTATGCCTGTAAGAAAAAGTCGATGGGTGTTTGTGTGCGTTTCTTGTGTATGTGTGTGTCGGGAAAACGTTTGGGAGTATGTTAGGGCAGTTCCAAGTGTTGATGGCTCTGCCGAGGACCAGTGTGAGTGCTGTGTTGCGAGTGTGACAGTGTGTGTGTGTGTGTGTGTGTGTGTGTTTTCGGGTAACCATTGTGTATGCCTGTATGAAAAAGTCGATGGGTGTATTTGTGTGTTCTTGCGTATTGTGTTTCAGATCCACATTTGTGAGTGTGTGAGGGCAGTTCCAAGTCTTCATGAGTTTGCAGGATATCCAGTGTGAGTGTGTGTTGTGAGTGTGACAGTGTGTGTGCGTGTCTGTGTGTGTGTTTGCAGGAAACCAGTCTGTATGCCTATAAGAAAAATTCGATGGGTGTTTGTGTGTGTTTTTTCTGTATGTGTGTGTCGGGACCACATTTGTGAATATGTTAGGGCAGTTCCAAGTGTTGATGGCTCTGCTGGAGACCCAGTGAGAGTGCTGTGTTGTGAGTGTGATAGTGTGTGTGTGTCTGTGTGTGTGTGTGTTTGGGGGAACCCCACAGTGTATGCTTCTAAGAAAAAGTCGATGGGTGTTTGTGTGTGTTTCTTGTGTATGTGTGTGTCGAGACCACGTATGTGAGTATGTTGTGGCAGTTCCAAGCGCCAGTGTGAATGCTGTGTTGTGAGTGTGGCAGTGTGTGTTTCTGTGTGTGTTTGTGTTGGCGGGAAAACATTGTGTATGCCTGTAAGAATAAGTCGATGGATGTTTGTGTGAGTTTCATGTGTATGTGTGTGTCGCGACCACATTTGTCAATATTTTAAGGCAGTTCCAAGTGTTGATGGTTCTGCTGGATACCCATTGTGAGTGCTGTGTTGTAAGTGTGACTGTGTGTGTGTGTGTTCACGGGAAACCGTTGTGTATGCCTGTAAGAAAAAGTCGATGGGTGTTTGTGTGTGATTCTTGTGTATGTGTGTGTCGGTGAAACGTTTGTGAGTATGTTAGGGCAGTTCCAAGTGTTGATGGCTCTGCCGAGGTCCAGTGTGCGTACTGTGCTGTTAGTGTGACAGTGTGTGTGTGTGTGTGTGTGTGTTTGGGGAAACCCCACTCTGTCTCCCTGTAACAAAATGTTGATGGGTGTTTGTGTGTGTTTCTTCTGTATGTGTGTGTCGGGACCACGTTTGTTTGTATGTTAGGGCAGATTCAAGTGCCAGTGTGAATGCTGTGTTGTGAGTGTGATAGTGTGTGTGTGTGTGTGTTTGCGGAAACCATTGTGCATGACTGTAAGTAAAAGTCCATGGGAGTTTGTGTGTGTTTCTTGTGTATGTGTGTGTCGGGACCACGTTTGTGAGTATGTTAGGGCAGTTCCAACTGTTGATGGCTATGCCGGGGACCCAGTGTGAGTGCTGTGTTGTGCGTGTGATAGTGTCTGTGTGTGTGTGTGTGTGTTTTGCTGGATACCATTGTGTATGTCTGTAAGAAAAAGTCGTAGGGTGTTTTTGTGTGTTTCTTCTGCATGTGTGTTTCGGGACCACGTTTGCGAATATGTTAAGGTAATTCCAAGTGTTCATGGCTCTGCTGGAGATCCAATGTGAGTGCTCTGTCGTGAGTGTGCCTTTTGTGTGTGTGTGTGTGTGTGTGTGTGTGTGTGTTTGCAGGAAACCATTGTGTATGCCTGCAAGAAAAAGTCGATGGGTGTTTGTGTGTGTTATTTGTATATGTGTGTGTCAGGACCATGTTTGTGATTATGTTAAAGCAGTTCCAAGTGTTGACGGCTGTGTTGGAGACCCAGTGTGAGTGCTGTGTTGTGAGTGTGATAGTGTGTGTGTGTCTGTGTGTGTTTCCGAACCCCCTGTGTACGCCTGTAAGAAAAATTCCATGGGTGTTTGTGTGTGTTTCTTGTGTATGCGTGTGTCAGGAAAACGTTTGTGAGTATGTTAGGGCAGTTCCAAGTGTTGATGGCTCTGCCGAGGCCCAGTGTGAGTGCTGTGTTGCGAGTGTGACAGTGTGTGTGTGTGTGTGTGTGTGTGTGTTTTCGGGTTACCATTGTGTATGCCTGTATGAAAAAGTCGATGGGTGTATTTGTGTGTTCTTGCGTATTGTGTTTCAGATCCACATTTGTGAGTGTGTGAGGGCAGTTCCAAGTGTTCATGAGTTTGCAGGATATCCAGTGTGAGTGTGTGTTGTGAGTGTGACAGTGTGTGTGCGTGTCTGTGTGTGTGTTTGCAGGAAACCAGTCTGTATGCCTATAAGAAAAATTCGATGGGTGTTTGTGTGTGTTTCTTCTGTATGTGTGTGTCGGGACCACATTTGTGAATATGTTAGGGCAGTTCCAAGTGTTGATGGCTCTGCTGGAGACCCAGTGAGAGTGCTGTGTTGTGAGTGTGACAGTGTGTGTGTGTCTGTGTGTGTGTGTGTTTGGGGGAACCCCACAGTGTATGCTTCTAAGAAAAAGTCGATGGGTGTTTGTGTGTGTTTCTTGTGTATGTGTGTGTCGAGACCACGTATGTGAGTATGTTGTGGCAGTTCCAAGCGCCAGAGTGAATGCTGTGTTGTGAGTGTGGCAGTGTGTGTTTCTGTGTGTGTTTGTGTTGGCGGGAAAACATTGTGTATGCCTGTAAGAATAAGTCGATGGATGTTTGTGTGAGTTTCATGTGTATGTGTGTGTCGCGACCACATTTGTCAATATTTTAAGGCAGTTCCAAGTGTTGATGGTTCTGCTGGATACCCATTGTGAGTGGTGTGTTGTAAGTGTGACTGTGTGTGTGTGTGTTCAAGGGAAACCGTTGTGTATGCCTGTAAGAAAAAGTCGATGGGTGTTTGTGTGCGTTTCTTGTGTATGTGTGTGTCGGGAAAACGTTTGGGAGTATGTTAGGGCAGTTCCAAGTGTTGATGGCTCTGCCGAGGACCAGTGTGAGTGCTGTGTTGCGAGTGTGACAGTGTGTGTGTGTGTGTGTGTGTGTTTTCGGGTAACCATTGTGTATGCCTGTATGAAAAAGTCGATGGGTGTATTTGTGTGTTCTTGCGTATTGTGTTTCAGATCCACATTTGTGAGTGTGTGAGGGCAGTTCCAAGTCTTCATGAGTTTGCAGGATATCCAGTGTGAGTGTGTGTTGTGAGTGTGACAGTGTGTGTGCGTGTCTGTGTGTGTGTTTGCAGGAAACCAGTCTGTATGCCTATAAGAAAAATTCGATGGGTGTTTGTGTGTGTTTTTTCTGTATGTGTGTGTCGGGACCACATTTGTGAATATGTTAGGGCAGTTCCAAGTGTTGATGGCTCTGCTGGAGACCCAGTGAGAGTGCTGTGTTGTGAGTGTGATAGTGTGTGTGTGTCTGTGTGTGTGTGTGTTTGGGGGAACCCCACAGTGTATGCTTCTAAGAAAAAGTCGATGGGTGTTTGTGTGTGTTTCTTGTGTATGTGTGTGTCGAGACCACGTATGTGAGTATGTTGTGGCAGTTCCAAGCGCCAGTGTGAATGCTGTGTTGTGAGTGTGGCAGTGTGTGTTTCTGTGTGTGTTTGTGTTGGCGGGAAAACATTGTGTATGCCTGTAAGAATAAGTCGATGGATGTTTGTGTGAGTTTCATGTGTATGTGTGTGTCGCGACCACATTTGTCAATATTTTAAGGCAGTTCCAAGTGTTGATGGTTCTGCTGGATACCCATTGTGAGTGCTGTGTTGTAAGTGTGACTGTGTGTGTGTGTGTTCACGGGAAACCGTTGTGTATGCCTGTAAGAAAAAGTCGATGGGTGTTTGTGTGTGATTCTTGTGTATGTGTGTGTCGGTGAAACGTTTGTGAGTATGTTAGGGCAGTTCCAAGTGTTGATGGCTCTGCCGAGGTCCAGTGTGCGTACTGTGCTGTTAGTGTGACAGTGTGTGTGTGTGTGTGTGTGTGTTTGGGGAAACCCCACTCTGTCTCCCTGTAACAAAATGTTGATGGGTGTTTGTGTGTGTTTCTTCTGTATGTGTGTGTCGGGACCACGTTTGTTTGTATGTTAGGGCAGATTCAAGTGCCAGTGTGAATGCTGTGTTGTGAGTGTGATAGTGTGTGTGTGTGTGTGTTTGCGGAAACCATTGTGCATGACTGTAAGTAAAAGTCCATGGGAGTTTGTGTGTGTTTCTTGTGTATGTGTGTGTCGGGACCACGTTTGTGAGTATGTTAGGGCAGTTCCAACTGTTGATGGCTATGCCGGGGACCCAGTGTGAGTGCTGTGTTGTGCGTGTGATAGTGTCTGTGTGTGTGTGTGTGTGTGTTTTGCTGGATACCATTGTGTATGTCTGTAAGAAAAAGTCGTAGGGTGTTTTTGTGTGTTTCTTCTGCATGTGTGTTTCGGGACCACGTTTGTGAATATGTTAAGGTAATTCCAAGTGTTCATGGCTCTGCTGGAGATCCAATGTGAGTGCTCTGTCGTGAGTGTGCCTTGTGTGTGTATGTGTGTGTGTGTGTGTTTGCAGGAAACCATTGTGTATGCCTGCAAGAAAAAGTCGATGGGTGTTTGTGTGTGTTATTTGTATATGTGTGTGTCAGGACCATGTTTGTGATTATGTTAAAGCAGTTCCAAGTGTTGACGGCTGTGTTGGAGACCCAGTGTGAGTGCTGTGTTGTGAGTGTGATAGTGTGTGTGTGTCTGTGTGTGTTTCCGAACCCCCTGTGTACGCCTGTAAGAAAAATTCCATGGGTGTTTGTGTGTGTTTCTTGTGTATGCGTGTGTCAGGAAAACGTTTGTGAGTATGTTAGGGCAGTTCCAAGTGTTGATGGCTCTGCCGAGGCCCAGTGTGAGTGCTGTGTTGCGAGTGTGACAGTGTGTGTGTGTGTGTGTGTGTGTGTGTGTTTTCGGGTTACCATTGTGTATGCCTGTATGAAAAAGTCGATGGGTGTATTTGTGTGTTCTTGCGTATTGTGTTTCAGATCCACATTTGTGAGTGTGTGAGGGCAGTTCCAAGTGTTCATGAGTTTGCAGGATATCCAGTGTGAGTGTGTGTTGTGAGTGTGACAGTGTGTGTGCGTGTCTGTGTGTGTGTTTGCAGGAAACCAGTCTGTATGCCTATAAGAAAAATTCGATGGGTGTTTGTGTGTGTTTCTTCTGTATGTGTGTGTCGGGACCACATTTGTGAATATGTTAGGGCAGTTCCAAGTGTTGATGGCTCTGCTGGAGACCCAGTGAGAGTGCTGTGTTGTGAGTGTGACAGTGTGTGTGTGTCTGTGTGTGTGTGTGTGTTTGGGGGAACCCCACAGTGTATGCTTCTAAGAAAAAGTCGATGGGTGTTTGTGTGTGTTTCTTGTGTATGTGTGTGTCGGGACCACGTATGAGAGTATTTTGTGGCAGTTCCAAGCGCCAGAGTGAATGCTGTGTTGTGAGTGTGGCAGTGTGTGTTTCTGTGTGTGTTTGTGTTGGCGGGAAAACATTGTGTATGCCTGTAAGAATAAGTCGATGGATGTTTGTGTGAGTTTCATGTGTATGTGTGTGTCGCGACCACATTTGTCAATATTTTAAGGCAGTTCCAAGTGTTGATGGTTCTGCTGGATACCCATTGTGAGTGGTGTGTTGTAAGTGTGACTGTGTGTGTGTGTGTTCAAGGGAAACCGTTGTGTATGCCTGTAAGAAAAAGTCGATGGGTGTTTGTGTGCGTTTCTTGTGTATGTGTGTGTCGGGAAAACGTTTGGGAGTATGTTAGGGCAGTTCCAAGTGTTGATGGCTCTGCCGAGGACCAGTGTGAGTGCTGTGTTGCGAGTGTGACAGTGTGTGTGTGTGTGTGTGTGTGTGTGTTTTCGGGTAACCATTGTGTATGCCTGTATGAAAAAGTCGATGGGTGTATTTGTGTGTTCTTGCGTATTGTGTTTCAGATCCACATTTGTGAGTGTGTGAGGGCAGTTCCAAGTCTTCATGAGTTTGCAGGATATCCAGTGTGAGTGTGTGTTGTGAGTGTGACAGTGTGTGTGCGTGTCTGTGTGTGTGTTTGCAGGAAACCAGTCTGTATGCCTATAAGAAAAATTCGATGGGTGTTTGTGTGTGTTTTTTCTGTATGTGTGTGTCGGGACCACATTTGTGAATATGTTAGGGCAGTTCCAAGTGTTGATGGCTCTGCTGGAGACCCAGTGAGAGTGCTGTGTTGTGAGTGTGATAGTGTGTGTGTGTCTGTGTGTGTGTGTGTGTTTGGGGGAACCCCACAGTGTATGCTTCTAAGAAAAAGTCGATGGGTGTTTGTGTGTGTTTCTTGTGTATGTGTGTGTCGAGACCACGTATGTGAGTATGTTGTGGCAGTTCCAAGCGCCAGTGTGAATGCTGTGTTGTGAGTGTGGCAGTGTGTGTTTCTGTGTGTGTTTGTGTTGGCGGGAAAACATTGTGTATGCCTGTAAGAATAAGTCGATGGATGTTTGTGTGAGTTTCATGTGTATGTGTGTGTCGCGACCACATTTGTCAATATTTTAAGGCAGTTCCAAGTGTTGATGGTTCTGCTGGATACCCATTGTGAGTGCTGTGTTGTAAGTGTGACTGTGTGTGTGTGTGTGTTCACGGGAAACCGTTGTGTATGCCTGTAAGAAAAAGTCGATGGGTGTTTGTGTGTGATTCTTGTGTATGTGTGTGTCGGTGAAACGTTTGTGAGTATGTTAGGGCAGTTCCAAGTGTTGATGGCTCTGCCGAGGTCCAGTGTGCGTACTGTGCTGTTAGTGTGACAGTGTGTGTGTGTGTGTGTGTGTGTGTTTGGGGAAACCCCACTCTGTCTCCCTGTAACAAAATGTTGATGGGTGTTTGTGTGTGTTTCTTCTGTATGTGTGTGTCGGGACCACGTTTGTTTGTATGTTAGGGCAGATTCAAGTGCCAGTGTGAATGCTGTGTTGTGAGTGTGATAGTGTGTGTGTGTGTGTGTTTGCGGAAACCATTGTGCATGACTGTAAGTAAAAGTCCATGGGAGTTTGTGTGTGTTTCTTGTGTATGTGTGTGTCGGGACCACGTTTGTGAGTATGTTAGGGCAGTTCCAACTGTTGATGGCTATGCCGGGGACCCAGTGTGAGTGCTGTGTTGTGCGTGTGATAGTGTCTGTGTGTGTGTGTGTGTGTTTTGCTGGATACCATTGTGTATGTCTGTAAGAAAAAGTCGTAGGGTGTTTTTGTGTGTTTCTTCTGCATGTGTGTTTCGGGACCACGTTTGTGAATATGTTAAGGTAATTCCAAGTGTTCATGGCTCTGCTGGAGATCCAATGTGAGTGCTCTGTCGTGAGTGTGCCTTGTGTGTGTGTGTGTGTGTGTGTGTGTGTTTGCAGGAAACCATTGTGTATGCCTGCAAGAAAAAGTCGATGGGTGTTTGTGTGTGTTATTTGTATATGTGTGTGTCAGGACCATGTTTGTGATTATGTTAAAGCAGTTCCAAGTGTTGACGGCTGTGTTGGAGACCCAGTGTGAGTGCTGTGTTGTGAGTGTGATAGTGTGTGTGTGTCTGTGTGTGTTTCCGAACCCCCTGTGTACGCCTGTAAGAAAAATTCCATGGGTGTTTGTGTGTGTTTCTTGTGTATGCGTGTGTCAGGAAAACGTTTGTGAGTATGTTAGGGCAGTTCCAAGTGTTGATGGCTCTGCCGAGGCCCAGTGTGAGTGCTGTGTTGCGAGTGTGACAGTGTGTGTGTGTGTGTGTGTGTGTGTGTGTTTTCGGGTTACCATTGTGTATGCCTGTATGAAAAAGTCGATGGGTGTATTTGTGTGTTCTTGCGTATTGTGTTTCAGATCCACATTTGTGAGTGTGTGAGGGCAGTTCCAAGTGTTCATGAGTTTGCTGGATATCCAGTGTGAGTGTGTGTTGTGAGTGTGACAGTGTGTGTGCGTGTCTGTGTGTGTGTTTGCAGGAAACCAGTCTGTATGCCTATAAGAAAAATTCGATGGGTGTTTGTGTGTGTTTCTTCTGTATGTGTGTGTCGGGACCACATTTGTGAATATGTTAGGGCAGTTCCAAGTGTTGATGGCTCTGCTGGAGACCCAGTGAGAGTGCTGTGTTGTGAGTGTGACAGTGTGTGTGTGTCTGTGTGTGTGTGTGTGTTTGGGGGAACCCCACAGTGTATGCTTCTAAGAAAAAGTCGATGGGTGTTTGTGTGTGTTTCTTGTGTATGTGTGTGTCGGGACCACGTATGAGAGTATTTTGTGGCAGTTCCAAGCGCCAGAGTGAATGCTGTGTTGTGAGTGTGGCAGTGTGTGTTTCTGTGTGTGTTTGTGTTGGCGGGAAAACATTGTGTATGCCTGTAAGAATAAGTCGATGGATGTTTGTGTGAGTTTCATGTGTATGTGTGTGTCGCGACCACATTTGTCAATATTTTAAGGCAGTTCCAAGTGTTGATGGTTCTGCTGGATACCCATTGTGAGTGGTGTGTTGTAAGTGTGACTGTGTGTGTGTGTGTTCAAGGGAAACCGTTGTGTATGCCTGTAAGAAAAAGTCGATGGGTGTTTGTGTGCGTTTCTTGTGTATGTGTGTGTCGGGAAAACGTTTGGGAGTATGTTAGGGCAGTTCCAAGTGTTGATGGCTCTGCCGAGGACCAGTGTGAGTGCTGTGTTGCGAGTGTGACAGTGTGTGTGTGTGTGTGTGTGTGTGTTTTCGGGTAACCATTGTGTATGCCTGTATGAAAAAGTCGATGGGTGTATTTGTGTGTTCTTGCGTATTGTGTTTCAGATCCACATTTGTGAGTGTGTGAGGGCAGTTCCAAGTCTTCATGAGTTTGCAGGATATCCAGTGTGAGTGTGTGTTGTGAGTGTGACAGTGTGTGTGCGTGTCTGTGTGTGTGTTTGCAGGAAACCAGTCTGTATGCCTATAAGAAAAATTCGATGGGTGTTTGTGTGTGTTTTTTCTGTATGTGTGTGTCGGGACCACATTTGTGAATATGTTAGGGCAGTTCCAAGTGTTGATGGCTCTGCTGGAGACCCAGTGAGAGTGCTGTGTTGTGAGTGTGATAGTGTGTGTGTGTCTGTGTGTGTGTGTGTGTTTGGGGGAACCCCACAGTGTATGCTTCTAAGAAAAAGTCGATGGGTGTTTGTGTGTGTTTCTTGTGTATGTGTGTGTCGAGACCACGTATGTGAGTATGTTGTGGCAGTTCCAAGCGCCAGTGTGAATGCTGTGTTGTGAGTGTGGCAGTGTGTGTTTCTGTGTGTGTTTGTGTTGGCGGGAAAACATTGTGTATGCCTGTAAGAATAAGTCGATGGATGTTTGTGTGAGTTTCATGTGTATGTGTGTGTCGCGACCACATTTGTCAATATTTTAAGGCAGTTCCAAGTGTTGATGGTTCTGCTGGATACCCATTGTGAGTGCTGTGTTGTAAGTGTGACTGTGTGTGTGTGTGTGTTCACGGGAAACCGTTGTGTATGCCTGTAAGAAAAAGTCGATGGGTGTTTGTGTGCGTTTCTTGTGTATGTGTGTGTCGGGAAAACGTTTGTGAGTATGTTAGGGCAGTTCCAAGTGTTGATGGCTCTGCCGAGGTCCAGTGTGCGTACTGTGCTGTTAGTGTGACAGTGTGTGTGTGTGTGTGTGTGTGTGTTTGGGGAAACCCCACTCTGTCTCCCTGTAACAAAATGTTGATGGGTGTTTGTGTGTGTTTCTTCTGTATGTGTGTGTCGGGACCACGTTTGTTTGTATGTTAGGGCAGATTCAAGTGCCAGTGTGAATGCTGTGTTGTGAGTGTGATAGTGTGTGTGTGTGTGTGTTTGCGGAAACCATTGTGCATGACTGGAAGTAAAAGTCCATGGGAGTTTGTGTGTGTTTCTTGTGTATGTGTGTGTCGGGACCACGTTTGTGAGTATGTTAGGGCAGTTCCAACTGTTGATGGCTATGCCGGGGACCCAGTGTGAGTGCTGTGTTGTGCGTGTGATAGTGTCTGTGTGTGTGTGTGTGTGTTTTGCTGGATACCATTGTGTATGTCTGTAAGAAAAAGTCGTAGGGTGTTTTTGTGTGTTTCTTCTGCATGTGTGTTTCGGGACCACGTTTGTGAATATGTTAAGGTAATTCCAAGTGTTCATGGCTCTGCTGGAGATCCAATGTGAGTGCTCTGTCGTGAGTGTGCCTTGTGTGTGTGTGTGTGTGTGTGTGTGTGTGTTTGCAGGAAACCATTGTGTATGCCTGCAAGAAAAAGTCGATGGGTGTTTGTGTGTGTTATTTGTATATGTGTGTGTCAGGACCATGTTTGTGATTATGTTAAAGCAGTTCCAAGTGTTGACGGCTGTGTTGGAGACCCAGTGTGAGTGCTGTGTTGTGAGTGTGATAGTGTGTGTGTGTCTGTGTGTGTTTCCGAACCCCCTGTGTACGCCTGTAAGAAAAATTCCATGGGTGTTTGTGTGTGTTTCTTGTGTATGCGTGTGTCAGGAAAACGTTTGTGAGTATGTTAGGGCAGTTCCAAGTGTTGATGGCTCTGCCGAGGCCCAGTGTGAGTGCTGTGTTGCGAGTGTGACAGTGTGTGTGTGTGTGTGTGTGTGTGTGTGTTTTCGGGTTACCATTGTGTATGCCTGTATGAAAAAGTCGATGGGTGTATTTGTGTGTTCTTGCGTATTGTGTTTCAGATCCACATTTGTGAGTGTGTGAGGGCAGTTCCAAGTGTTCATGAGTTTGCTGGATATCCAGTGTGAGTGTGTGTTGTGAGTGTGACAGTGTGTGTGCGTGTCTGTGTGTGTGTTTGCAGGAAACCAGTCTGTATGCCTATAAGAAAAATTCGATGGGTGTTTGTGTGTGTTTCTTCTGTATGTGTGTGTCGGGACCACATTTGTGAATATGTTAGGGCAGTTCCAAGTGTTGATGGCTCTGCTGGAGACCCAGTGAGAGTGCTGTGTTGTGAGTGTGACAGTGTGTGTGTGTCTGTGTGTGTGTGTGTGTTTGGGGGAACCCCACAGTGTATGCTTCTAAGAAAAAGTCGATGGGTGTTTGTGTGTGTTTCTTGTGTATGTGTGTGTCGGGACCACGTATGAGAGTATTTTGTGGCAGTTCCAAGCGCCAGAGTGAATGCTGTGTTGTGAGTGTGGCAGTGTGTGTTTCTGTGTGTGTTTGTGTTGGCGGGAAAACATTGTGTATGCCTGTAAGAATAAGTCGATGGATGTTTGTGTGAGTTTCATGTGTATGTGTGTGTCGCGACCACATTTGTCAATATTTTAAGGCAGTTCCAAGTGTTGATGGTTCTGCTGGATACCCATTGTGAGTGGTGTGTTGTAAGTGTGACTGTGTGTGTGTGTGTTCAAGGGAAACCGTTGTGTATGCCTGTAAGAAAAAGTCGATGGGTGTTTGTGTGCGTTTCTTGTGTATGTGTGTGTCGGGAAAACGTTTGGGAGTATGTTAGGGCAGTTCCAAGTGTTGATGGCTCTGCCGAGGACCAGTGTGAGTGCTGTGTTGCGAGTGTGACAGTGTGTGTGTGTGTGTGTGTGTGTTTTCGGGTAACCATTGTGTATGCCTGTATGAAAAAGTCGATGGGTGTATTTGTGTGTTCTTGCGTATTGTGTTTCAGATCCACATTTGTGAGTGTGTGAGGGCAGTTCCAAGTCTTCATGAGTTTGCAGGATATCCAGTGTGAGTGTGTGTTGTGAGTGTGACAGTGTGTGTGCGTGTCTGTGTGTGTGTTTGCAGGAAACCAGTCTGTATGCCTATAAGAAAAATTCGATGGGTGTTTGTGTGTGTTTTTTCTGTATGTGTGTGTCGGGACCACATTTGTGAATATGTTAGGGCAGTTCCAAGTGTTGATGGCTCTGCTGGAGACCCAGTGAGAGTGCTGTGTTGTGAGTGTGATAGTGTGTGTGTGTCTGTGTGTGTGTGTGTGTTTGGGGGAACCCCACAGTGTATGCTTCTAAGAAAAAGTCGATGGGTGTTTGTGTGTGTTTCTTGTGTATGTGTGTGTCGAGACCACGTATGTGAGTATGTTGTGGCAGTTCCAAGTGCCAGTGTGAATGCTGTGTTGTGAGTGTGGCAGTGTGTGTTTCTGTGTGTGTTTGTGTTGGCGGGAAAACATTGTGTATGCCTGTAAGAATAAGTCGATGGATGTTTGTGTGAGTTTCATGTGTATGTGTGTGTCGCGACCACATTTGTCAATATTTTAAGGCAGTTCCAAGTGTTGATGGTTCTGCTGGATACCCATTGTGAGTGCTGTGTTGTAAGTGTGACTGTGTGTGTGTGTGTGTTCACGGGAAACCGTTGTGTATGCCTGTAAGAAAAAGTCGATGGGTGTTTGTGTGTGATTCTTGTGTATGTGTGTGTCGGTGAAACGTTTGTGAGTATGTTAGGGCAGTTCCAAGTGTTGATGGCTCTGCCGAGGTCCAGTGTGCGTACTGTGCTGTTAGTGTGACAGTGTGTGTGTGTGTGTGTGTGTGTGTTTGGGGAAACCCCACTCTGTCTCCCTGTAACAAAATGTTGATGGGTGTTTGTGTGTGTTTCTTCTGTATGTGTGTGTCGGGACCACGTTTGTTTGTATGTTAGGGCAGATTCAAGTGCCAGTGTGAATGCTGTGTTGTGAGTGTGATAGTGTGTGTGTGTGTGTGTTTGCGGAAACCATTGTGCATGACTGGAAGTAAAAGTCCATGGGAGTTTGTGTGTGTTTCTTGTGTATGTGTGTGTCGGGACCACGTTTGTGAGTATGTTAGGGCAGTTCCAACTGTTGATGGCTATGCCGGGGACCCAGTGTGAGTGCTGTGTTGTGCGTGTGATAGTGTCTGTGTGTGTGTGTGTGTGTTTTGCTGGATACCATTGTGTATGTCTGTAAGAAAAAGTCGTAGGGTGTTTTTGTGTGTTTCTTCTGCATGTGTGTTTCGGGACCACGTTTGTGAATATGTTAAGGTAATTCCAAGTGTTCATGGCTCTGCTGGAGATCCAATGTGAGTGCTCTGTCGTGAGTGTGCCTTGTGTGTGTGTGTGTGTGTGTGTGTGTGTTTGCAGGAAACCATTGTGTATGCCTGCAAGAAAAAGTCGATGGGTGTTTGTGTGTGTTATTTGTATATGTGTGTGTCAGGACCATGTTTGTGATTATGTTAAAGCAGTTCCAAGTGTTGACGGCTGTGTTGGAGACCCAGTGTGAGTGCTGTGTTGTGAGTGTGATAGTGTGTGTGTGTCTGTGTGTGTTTCCGAACCCCCTGTGTACGCCTGTAAGAAAAATTCCATGGGTGTTTGTGTGTGTTTCTTGTGTATGCGTGTGTCAGGAAAACGTTTGTGAGTATGTTAGGGCAGTTCCAAGTGTTGATGGCTCTGCCGAGGCCCAGTGTGAGTGCTGTGTTGCGAGTGTGACAGTGTGTGTGTGTGTGTGTGTGTGTGTGTGTTTTCGGGTTACCATTGTGTATGCCTGTATGAAAAAGTCGATGGGTGTATTTGTGTGTTCTTGCGTATTGTGTTTCAGATCCACATTTGTGAGTGTGTGAGGGCAGTTCCAAGTGTTCATGAGTTTGCTGGATATCCAGTGTGAGTGTGTGTTGTGAGTGTGACAGTGTGTGTGCGTGTCTGTGTGTGTGTTTGCAGGAAACCAGTCTGTATGCCTATAAGAAAAATTCGATGGGTGTTTGTGTGTGTTTCTTCTGTATGTGTGTGTCGGGACCACATTTGTGAATATGTTAGGGCAGTTCCAAGTGTTGATGGCTCTGCTGGAGACCCAGTGAGAGTGCTGTGTTGTGAGTGTGACAGTGTGTGTGTGTCTGTGTGTGTGTGTGTGTTTGGGGGAACCCCACAGTGTATGCTTCTAAGAAAAAGTCGATGGGTGTTTGTGTGTGTTTCTTGTGTATGTGTGTGTCGGGACCACGTATGAGAGTATTTTGTGGCAGTTCCAAGCGCCAGAGTGAATGCTGTGTTGTGAGTGTGGCAGTGTGTGTTTCTGTGTGTGTTTGTGTTGGCGGGAAAACATTGTGTATGCCTGTAAGAATAAGTCGATGGATGTTTGTGTGAGTTTCATGTGTATGTGTGTGTCGCGACCACATTTGTCAATATTTTAAGGCAGTTCCAAGTGTTGATGGTTCTGCTGGATACCCATTGTGAGTGGTGTGTTGTAAGTGTGACTGTGTGTGTGTGTGTTCAAGGGAAACCGTTGTGTATGCCTGTAAGAAAAAGTCGATGGGTGTTTGTGTGCGTTTCTTGTGTATGTGTGTGTCGGCAAAACGTTTGGGAGTATGTTAGGGCAGTTCCAAGTGTTGATGGCTCTGCCGAGGACCAGTGTGAGTGCTGTGTTGCGAGTGTGACAGTGTGTGTGTGTGTGTGTGTGTGTGTTTTCGGGTAACCATTGTGTATGCCTGTATGAAAAAGTCGATGGGTGTATTTGTGTGTTCTTGCGTATTGTGTTTCAGATCCACATTTGTGAGTGTGTGAGGGCAGTTCCAAGTCTTCATGAGTTTGCAGGATATCCAGTGTGAGTGTGTGTTGTGAGTGTGACAGTGTGTGTGCGTGTCTGTGTGTGTGTTTGCAGGAAACCAGTCTGTATGCCTATAAGAAAAATTCGATGGGTGTTTGTGTGTGTTTTTTCTGTATGTGTGTGTCGGGACCACATTTGTGAATATGTTAGGGCAGTTCCAAGTGTTGATGGCTCTGCTGGAGACCCAGTGAGAGTGCTGTGTTGTGAGTGTGATAGTGTGTGTGTGTCTGTGTGTGTGTGTGTGTTTGGGGGAACCCCACAGTGTATGCTTCTAAGAAAAAGTCGATGGGTGTTTGTGTGTGTTTCTTGTGTATGTGTGTGTCGAGACCACGTATGTGAGTATGTTGTGGCAGTTCCAAGTGCCAGTGTGAATGCTGTGTTGTGAGTGTGGCAGTGTGTGTTTCTGTGTGTGTTTGTGTTGGCGGGAAAACATTGTGTATGCCTGTAAGAATAAGTCGATGGATGTTTGTGTGAGTTTCATGTGTATGTGTGTGTCGCGACCACATTTGTCAATATTTTAAGGCAGTTCCAAGTGTTGATGGTTCTGCTGGATACCCATTGTGAGTGCTGTGTTGTAAGTGTGACTGTGTGTGTGTGTGTGTTCACGGGAAACCGTTGTGTATGCCTGTAAGAAAAAGTCGATGGGTGTTTGTGTGTGATTCTTGTGTATGTGTGTGTCGGTGAAACGTTTGTGAGTATGTTAGGGCAGTTCCAAGTGTTGATGGCTCTGCCGAGGTCCAGTGTGCGTACTGTGCTGTTAGTGTGACAGTGTGTGTGTGTGTGTGTGTGTGTGTTTGGGGAAACCCCACTCTGTCTCCCTGTAACAAAATGTTGATGGGTGTTTGTGTGTGTTTCTTCTGTATGTGTGTGTCGGGACCACGTTTGTTTGTATGTTAGGGCAGATTCAAGTGCCAGTGTGAATGCTGTGTTGTGAGTGTGATAGTGTGTGTGTGTGTGTGTTTGCGGAAACCATTGTGCATGACTGTAAGTAAAAGTCCATGGGAGTTTGTGTGTGTTTCTTGTGTATGTGTGTGTCGGGACCACGTTTGTGAGTATGTTAGGGCAGTTCCAACTGTTGATGGCTATGCCGGGGACCCAGTGTGAGTGCTGTGTTGTGCGTGTGATAGTGTCTGTGTGTGTGTGTGTGTGTTTTGCTGGATACCATTGTGTATGTCTGTAAGAAAAAGTCGTAGGGTGTTTTTGTGTGTTTCTTCTGCATGTGTGTTTCGGGACCACGTTTGTGAATATGTTAAGGTAATTCCAAGTGTTCATGGCTCTGCTGGAGATCCAATGTGAGTGCTCTGTCGTGAGTGTGCCTTGTGTGTGTGTGTGTGTGTGTGTGTGTTTGCAGGAAACCATTGTGTATGCCTGCAAGAAAAAGTCGATGGGTGTTTGTGTGTGTTATTTGTATATGTGTGTGTCAGGACCATGTTTGTGATTATGTTAAAGCAGTTCCAAGTGTTGACGGCTGTGTTGGAGACCCAGTGTGAGTGCTGTGTTGTGAGTGTGATAGTGTGTGTGTGTCTGTGTGTGTTTCCGAACCCCCTGTGTACGCCTGTAAGAAAAATTCCATGGGTGTTTGTGTGTGTTTCTTGTGTATGCGTGTGTCAGGAAAACGTTTGTGAGTATGTTAGGGCAGTTCCAAGTGTTGATGGCTCTGCCGAGGCCCAGTGTGAGTGCTGTGTTGCGAGTGTGACAGTGTGTGTGTGTGTGTGTGTTTTCGGGTTACCATTGTGTATGCCTGTATGAAAAAGTCGATGGGTGTATTTGTGTGTTCTTGCGTATTGTGTTTCAGATCCACATTTGTGAGTGTGTGAGGGCAGTTCCAAGTGTTCATGAGTTTGCTGGATATCCAGTGTGAGTGTGTGTTGTGAGTGTGACAGTGTGTGTGCGTGTCTGTGTGTGTGTTTGCAGGAAACCAGTCTGTATGCCTATAAGAAAAATTCGATGGGTGTTTGTGTGTGTTTCTTCTGTATGTGTGTGTCGGGACCACATTTGTGAATATGTTAGGGCAGTTCCAAGTGTTGATGGCTCTGCTGGAGACCCAGTGAGAGTGCTGTGTTGTGAGTGTGACAGTGTGTGTGTGTCTGTGTGTGTGTGTGTGTTTGGGGGAACCCCACAGTGTATGCTTCTAAGAAAAAGTCGATGGGTGTTTGTGTGTGTTTCTTGTGTATGTGTGTGTCGGGACCACGTATGAGAGTATTTTGTGGCAGTTCCAAGCGCCAGAGTGAATGCTGTGTTGTGAGTGTGGCAGTGTGTGTTTCTGTGTGTGTTTGTGTTGGCGGGAAAACATTGTGTATGCCTGTAAGAATAAGTCGATGGATGTTTGTGTGAGTTTCATGTGTATGTGTGTGTCGCGACCACATTTGTCAATATTTTAAGGCAGTTCCAAGTGTTGATGGTTCTGCTGGATACCCATTGTGAGTGGTGTGTTGTAAGTGTGACTGTGTGTGTGTGTGTTCAAGGGAAACCGTTGTGTATGCCTGTAAGAAAAAGTCGATGGGTGTTTGTGTGCGTTTCTTGTGTATGTGTGTGTCGGGAAAACGTTTGGGAGTATGTTAGGGCAGTTCCAAGTGTTGATGGCTCTGCCGAGGACCAGTGTGAGTGCTGTGTTGCGAGTGTGACAGTGTGTGTGTGTGTGTGTGTGTGTGTTTTCGGGTAACCATTGTGTATGCCTGTATGAAAAAGTCGATGGGTGTATTTGTGTGTTCTTGCGTATTGTGTTTCAGATCCACATTTGTGAGTGTGTGAGGGCAGTTCCAAGTCTTCATGAGTTTGCAGGATATCCAGTGTGAGTGTGTGTTGTGAGTGTGACAGTGTGTGTGCGTGTCTGTGTGTGTGTTTGCAGGAAACCAGTCTGTATGCCTATAAGAAAAATTCGATGGGTGTTTGTGTGTGTTTTTTCTGTATGTGTGTGTCGGGACCACATTTGTGAATATGTTAGGGCAGTTCCAAGTGTTGATGGCTCTGCTGGAGACCCAGTGAGAGTGCTGTGTTGTGAGTGTGATAGTGTGTGTGTGTCTGTGTGTGTGTGTGTGTGTTTGGGGGAACCCCACAGTGTATGCTTCTAAGAAAAAGTCGATGGGTGTTTGTGTGTGTTTCTTGTGTATGTGTGTGTCGAGACCACGTATGTGAGTATGTTGTGGCAGTTCCAAGCGCCAGTGTGAATGCTGTGTTGTGAGTGTGGCAGTGTGTGTTTCTGTGTGTGTTTGTGTTGGCGGGAAAACATTGTGTATGCCTGTAAGAATAAGTCGATGGATGTTTGTGTGAGTTTCATGTGTATGTGTGTGTCGCGACCACATTTGTCAATATTTTAAGGCAGTTCCAAGTGTTGATGGTTCTGCTGGATACCCATTGTGAGTGCTGTGTTGTAAGTGTGACTGTGTGTGTGTGTGTGTTCACGGGAAACCGTTGTGTATGCCTGTAAGAAAAAGTCGATGGGTGTTTGTGTGTGATTCTTGTGTATGTGTGTGTCGGTGAAACGTTTGTGAGTATGTTAGGGCAGTTCCAAGTGTTGATGGCTCTGCCGAGGTCCAGTGTGCGTACTGTGCTGTTAGTGTGACAGTGTGTGTGTGTGTGTGTGTGTGTGTTTGGGGAAACCCCACTCTGTCTCCCTGTAACAAAATGTTGATGGGTGTTTGTGTGTGTTTCTTCTGTATGTGTGTGTCGGGACCACGTTTGTTTGTATGTTAGGGCAGATTCAAGTGCCAGTGTGAATGCTGTGTTGTGAGTGTGATAGTGTGTGTGTGTGTGTGTTTGCGGAAACCATTGTGCATGACTGTAAGTAAAAGTCCATGGGAGTTTGTGTGTGTTTCTTGTGTATGTGTGTGTCGGGACCACGTTTGTGAGTATGTTAGGGCAGTTCCAACTGTTGATGGCTATGCCGGGGACCCAGTGTGAGTGCTGTGTTGTGCGTGTGATAGTGTCTGTGTGTGTGTGTGTGTGTTTTGCTGGATACCATTGTGTATGTCTGTAAGAAAAAGTCGTAGGGTGTTTTTGTGTGTTTCTTCTGCATGTGTGTTTCGGGACCACGTTTGTGAATATGTTAAGGTAATTCCAAGTGTTCATGGCTCTGCTGGAGATCCAATGTGAGTGCTCTGTCGTGAGTGTGCCTTGTGTGTGTGTGTGTGTGTGTGTGTGTGTTTGCAGGAAACCATTGTGTATGCCTGCAAGAAAAAGTCGATGGGTGTTTGTGTGTGTTATTTGTATATGTGTGTGTCAGGACCATGTTTGTGATTATGTTAAAGCAGTTCCAAGTGTTGACGGCTGTGTTGGAGACCCAGTGTGAGTGCTGTGTTGTGAGTGTGATAGTGTGTGTGTGTCTGTGTGTGTTTCCGAACCCCCTGTGTACGCCTGTAAGAAAAATTCCATGGGTGTTTGTGTGTGTTTCTTGTGTATGCGTGTGTCAGGAAAACGTTTGTGAGTATGTTAGGGCAGTTCCAAGTGTTGATGGCTCTGCCGAGGCCCAGTGTGAGTGCTGTGTTGCGAGTGTGACAGTGTGTGTGTGTGTGTGTGTGTGTGTGTTTTCGGGTTACCATTGTGTATGCCTGTATGAAAAAGTCGATGGGTGTATTTGTGTGTTCTTGCGTATTGTGTTTCAGATCCACATTTGTGAGTGTGTGAGGGCAGTTCCAAGTGTTCATGAGTTTGCTGGATATCCAGTGTGAGTGTGTGTTGTGAGTGTGACAGTGTGTGTGCGTGTCTGTGTGTGTGTTTGCAGGAAACCAGTCTGTATGCCTATAAGAAAAATTCGATGGGTGTTTGTGTGTGTTTCTTCTGTATGTGTGTGTCGGGACCACATTTGTGAATATGTTAGGGCAGTTCCAAGTGTTGATGGCTCTGCTGGAGACCCAGTGAGAGTGCTGTGTTGTGAGTGTGACAGTGTGTGTGTGTCTGTGTGTGTGTGTGTGTTTGGGGGAACCCCACAGTGTATGCTTCTAAGAAAAAGTCGATGGGTGTTTGTGTGTGTTTCTTGTGTATGTGTGTGTCGGGACCACGTATGAGAGTATTTTGTGGCAGTTCCAAGCGCCAGAGTGAATGCTGTGTTGTGAGTGTGGCAGTGTGTGTTTCTGTGTGTGTTTGTGTTGGCGGGAAAACATTGTGTATGCCTGTAAGAATAAGTCGATGGATGTTTGTGTGAGTTTCATGTGTATGTGTGTGTCGCGACCACATTTGTCAATATTTTAAGGCAGTTCCAAGTGTTGATGGTTCTGCTGGATACCCATTGTGAGTGGTGTGTTGTAAGTGTGACTGTGTGTGTGTGTGTTCAAGGGAAACCGTTGTGTATGCCTGTAAGAAAAAGTCGATGGGTGTTTGTGTGCGTTTCTTGTGTATGTGTGTGTCGGGAAAACGTTTGGGAGTATGTTAGGGCAGTTCCAAGTGTTGATGGCTCTGCCGAGGACCAGTGTGAGTGCTGTGTTGCGAGTGTGACAGTGTGTGTGTGTGTGTGTGTGTGTGTTTTCGGGTTACCATTGTGTATGCCTGTATGAAAAAGTCGATGGGTGTATTTGTGTGTTCTTGCGTATTGTGTTTCAGATCCACATTTGTGAGTGTGTGAGGGCAGTTCCAAGTCTTCATGAGTTTGCAGGATATCCAGTGTGAGTGTGTGTTGTGAGTGTGACAGTGTGTGTGCGTGTCTGTGTGTGTGTTTGCAGGAAACCAGTCTGTATGCCTATAAGAAAAATTCGATGGGTGTTTGTGTGTGTTTTTTCTGTATGTGTGTGTCGGGACCACATTTGTGAATATGTTAGGGCAGTTCCATGTGTTGATGGCTCTGCTGGAGACCCAGTGAGAGTGCTGTGTTGTGAGTGTGATAGTGTGTGTGTGTCTGTGTGTGTGTGTGTGTTTGGGGGAACCCCACAGTGTATGCTTCTAAGAAAAAGTCGATGGGTGTTTGTGTGTGTTTCTTGTGTATGTGTGTGTCGAGACCACGTATGTGAGTATGTTGTGGCAGTTCCAAGCGCCAGTGTGAATGCTGTGTTGTGAGTGTGGCAGTGTGTGTTTCTGTGTGTGTTTGTGTTGGCGGGAAAACATTGTGTATGCCTGTAAGAATAAGTCGATGGATGTTTGTGTGAGTTTCATGTGTATGTGTGTGTCGCGACCACATTTGTCAATATTTTAAGGCAGTTCCAAGTGTTGATGGTTCTGCTGGATACCCATTGTGAGTGCTGTGTTGTAAGTGTGACTGTGTGTGTGTGTGTGTTCACGGGAAACCGTTGTGTATGCCTGTAAGAAAAAGTCGATGGGTGTTTGTGTGTGATTCTTGTGTATGTGTGTGTCGGTGAAACGTTTGTGAGTATGTTAGGGCAGTTCCAAGTGTTGATGGCTCTGCCGAGGTCCAGTGTGCGTACTGTGCTGTTAGTGTGACAGTGTGTGTGTGTGTGTGTGTGTGTGTGTTTGGGGAAACCCCACTCTGTCTCCCTGTAACAAAATGTTGATGGGTGTTTGTGTGTGTTTCTTCTGTATGTGTGTGTCGGGACCACGTTTGTTTGTATGTTAGGGCAGATTCAAGTGCCAGTGTGAATGCTGTGTTGTGAGTGTGATAGTGTGTGTGTGTGTGTGTTTGCGGAAACCATTGTGCATGACTGTAAGTAAAAGTCCATGGGAGTTTGTGTGTGTTTCTTGTGTATGTGTGTGTCGGGACCACGTTTGTGAGTATGTTAGGGCAGTTCCAACTGTTGATGGCTATGCCGGGGACCCAGTGTGAGTGCTGTGTTGTGCGTGTGATAGTGTCTGTGTGTGTGTGTGTGTGTTTTGCTGGATACCATTGTGTATGTCTGTAAGAAAAAGTCGTAGGGTGTTTTTGTGTGTTTCTTCTGCATGTGTGTTTCGGGACCACGTTTGTGAATATGTTAAGGTAATTCCAAGTGTTCATGGCTCTGCTGGAGATCCAATGTGAGTGCTCTGTCGTGAGTGTGCCTTTTGTGTGTGTGTGTGTGTGTGTGTGTGTGTTTGCAGGAAACCATTGTGTATGCCTGCAAGAAAAAGTCGATGGGTGTTTGTGTGTGTTATTTGTATATGTGTGTGTCAGGACCATGTTTGTGATTATGTTAAAGCAGTTCCAAGTGTTGACGGCTGTGTTGGAGACCCAGTGTGAGTGCTGTGTTGTGAGTGTGATAGTGTGTGTGTGTCTGTGTGTGTTTCCGAACCCCCTGTGTACGCCTGTAAGAAAAATTCCATGGGTGTTTGTGTGTGTTTCTTGTGTATGCGTGTGTCAGGAAAACGTTTGTGAGTATGTTAGGGCAGTTCCAAGTGTTGATGGCTCTGCCGAGGCCCAGTGTGAGTGCTGTGTTGCGAGTGTGACAGTGTGTGTGTGTGTGTGTGTGTGTGTGTTTTCGGGTTACCATTGTGTATGCCTGTATGAAAAAGTCGATGGGTGTATTTGTGTGTTCTTGCGTATTGTGTTTCAGATCCACATTTGTGAGTGTGTGAGGGCAGTTCCAAGTGTTCATGAGTTTGCTGGATATCCAGTGTGAGTGTGTGTTGTGAGTGTGACAGTGTGTGTGCGTGTCTGTGTGTGTGTTTGCAGGAAACCAGTCTGTATGCCTATAAGAAAAATTCGATGGGTGTTTGTGTGTGTTTCTTCTGTATGTGTGTGTCGGGACCACATTTGTGAATATGTTAGGGCAGTTCCAAGTGTTGATGGCTCTGCTGGAGACCCAGTGAGAGTGCTGTGTTGTGAGTGTGACAGTGTGTGTGTGTCTGTGTGTGTGTGTGTGTTTGGGGGAACCCCACAGTGTATGCTTCTAAGAAAAAGTCGATGGGTGTTTGTGTGTGTTTCTTGTGTATGTGTGTGTCGGGACCACGTATGAGAGTATTTTGTGGCAGTTCCAAGCGCCAGAGTGAATGCTGTGTTGTGAGTGTGGCAGTGTGTGTTTCTGTGTGTGTTTGTGTTGGCGGGAAAACATTGTGTATGCCTGTAAGAATAAGTCGATGGATGTTTGTGTGAGTTTCATGTGTATGTGTGTGTCGCGACCACATTTGTCAATATTTTAAGGCAGTTCCAAGTGTTGATGGTTCTGCTGGATACCCATTGTGAGTGGTGTGTTGTAAGTGTGACTGTGTGTGTGTGTGTTCAAGGGAAACCGTTGTGTATGCCTGTAAGAAAAAGTCGATGGGTGTTTGTGTGCGTTTCTTGTGTATGTGTGTGTCGGGAAAACGTTTGGGAGTATGTTAGGGCAGTTCCAAGTGTTGATGGCTCTGCCGAGGACCAGTGTGAGTGCTGTGTTGCGAGTGTGACAGTGTGTGTGTGTGTGTGTGTTTTCGGGTAACCATTGTGTATGCCTGTATGAAAAAGTCGATGGGTGTATTTGTGTGTTCTTGCGTATTGTGTTTCAGATCCACATTTGTGAGTGTGTGAGGGCAGTTCCAAGTCTTCATGAGTTTGCAGGATATCCAGTGTGAGTGTGTGTTGTGAGTGTGACAGTGTGTGTGCGTGTCTGTGTGTGTGTTTGCAGGAAACCAGTCTGTATGCCTATAAGAAAAATTCGATGGGTGTTTGTGTGTGTTTTTTCTGTATGTGTGTGTCGGGACCACATTTGTGAATATGTTAGGGCAGTTCCAAGTGTTGATGGCTCTGCTGGAGACCCAGTGAGAGTGCTGTGTTGTGAGTGTGACAGTGTGTGTGTGTCTGTGTGTGTGTGTGTGTTTGGGGGAACCCCACAGTGTATGCTTCTAAGAAAAAGTCGATGGGTGTTTGTGTGTGTTTCTTGTGTATGTGTGTGTCGAGACCACGTATGTGAGTATGTTGTGGCAGTTCCAAGCGCCAGAGTGAATGCTGTGTTGTGAGTGTGGCAGTGTGTGTTTCTGTGTGTGTTTGTGTTGGCGGGAAAACATTGTGTATGCCTGTAAGAATAAGTCGATGGATGTTTGTGTGAGTTTCATGTGTATGTGTGTGTCGCGACCACATTTGTCAATATTTTAAGGCAGTTCCAAGTGTTGATGGTTCTGCTGGATACCCATTGTGAGTGGTGTGTTGTAAGTGTGACTGTGTGTGTGTGTGTTCAAGGGAAACCGTTGTGTATGCCTGTAAGAAAAAGTCGATGGGTGTTTGTGTGCGTTTCTTGTGTATGTGTGTGTCGGGAAAACGTTTGGGAGTATGTTAGGGCAGTTCCAAGTGTTGATGGCTCTGCCGAGGACCAGTGTGAGTGCTGTGTTGCGAGTGTGACAGTGTGTGTGTGTGTGTGTGTGTGTTTTCGGGTAACCATTGTGTATGCCTGTATGAAAAAGTCGATGGGTGTATTTGTGTGTTCTTGCGTATTGTGTTTCAGATCCACATTTGTGAGTGTGTGAGGGCAGTTCCAAGTCTTCATGAGTTTGCAGGATATCCAGTGTGAGTGTGTGTTGTGAGTGTGACAGTGTGTGTGCGTGTCTGTGTGTGTGTTTGCAGGAAACCAGTCTGTATGCCTATAAGAAAAATTCGATGGGTGTTTGTGTGTGTTTTTTCTGTATGTGTGTGTCGGGACCACATTTGTGAATATGTTAGGGCAGTTCCAAGTGTTGATGGCTCTGCTGGAGACCCAGTGAGAGTGCTGTGTTGTGAGTGTGATAGTGTGTGTGTGTCTGTGTGTGTGTGTGTTTGGGGGAACCCCACAGTGTATGCTTCTAAGAAAAAGTCGATGGGTGTTTGTGTGTGTTTCTTGTGTATGTGTGTGTCGAGACCACGTATGTGAGTATGTTGTGGCAGTTCCAAGCGCCAGTGTGAATGCTGTGTTGTGAGTGTGGCAGTGTGTGTTTCTGTGTGTGTTTGTGTTGGCGGGAAAACATTGTGTATGCCTGTAAGAATAAGTCGATGGATGTTTGTGTGAGTTTCATGTGTATGTGTGTGTCGCGACCACATTTGTCAATATTTTAAGGCAGTTCCAAGTGTTGATGGTTCTGCTGGATACCCATTGTGAGTGCTGTGTTGTAAGTGTGACTGTGTGTGTGTGTGTTCACGGGAAACCGTTGTGTATGCCTGTAAGAAAAAGTCGATGGGTGTTTGTGTGTGATTCTTGTGTATGTGTGTGTCGGTGAAACGTTTGTGAGTATGTTAGGGCAGTTCCAAGTGTTGATGGCTCTGCCGAGGTCCAGTGTGCGTACTGTGCTGTTAGTGTGACAGTGTGTGTGTGTGTGTGTGTGTGTTTGGGGAAACCCCACTCTGTCTCCCTGTAACAAAATGTTGATGGGTGTTTGTGTGTGTTTCTTCTGTATGTGTGTGTCGGGACCACGTTTGTTTGTATGTTAGGGCAGATTCAAGTGCCAGTGTGAATGCTGTGTTGTGAGTGTGATAGTGTGTGTGTGTGTGTGTTTGCGGAAACCATTGTGCATGACTGTAAGTAAAAGTCCATGGGAGTTTGTGTGTGTTTCTTGTGTATGTGTGTGTCGGGACCACGTTTGTGAGTATGTTAGGGCAGTTCCAACTGTTGATGGCTATGCCGGGGACCCAGTGTGAGTGCTGTGTTGTGCGTGTGATAGTGTCTGTGTGTGTGTGTGTGTGTGTTTTGCTGGATACCATTGTGTATGTCTGTAAGAAAAAGTCGTAGGGTGTTTTTGTGTGTTTCTTCTGCATGTGTGTTTCGGGACCACGTTTGTGAATATGTTAAGGTAATTCCAAGTGTTCATGGCTCTGCTGGAGATCCAATGTGAGTGCTCTGTCGTGAGTGTGCCTTGTGTGTGTATGTGTGTGTGTGTGTGTTTGCAGGAAACCATTGTGTATGCCTGCAAGAAAAAGTCGATGGGTGTTTGTGTGTGTTATTTGTATATGTGTGTGTCAGGACCATGTTTGTGATTATGTTAAAGCAGTTCCAAGTGTTGACGGCTGTGTTGGAGACCCAGTGTGAGTGCTGTGTTGTGAGTGTGATAGTGTGTGTGTGTCTGTGTGTGTTTCCGAACCCCCTGTGTACGCCTGTAAGAAAAATTCCATGGGTGTTTGTGTGTGTTTCTTGTGTATGCGTGTGTCAGGAAAACGTTTGTGAGTATGTTAGGGCAGTTCCAAGTGTTGATGGCTCTGCCGAGGCCCAGTGTGAGTGCTGTGTTGCGAGTGTGACAGTGTGTGTGTGTGTGTGTGTGTGTGTGTGTTTTCGGGTTACCATTGTGTATGCCTGTATGAAAAAGTCGATGGGTGTATTTGTGTGTTCTTGCGTATTGTGTTTCAGATCCACATTTGTGAGTGTGTGAGGGCAGTTCCAAGTGTTCATGAGTTTGCAGGATATCCAGTGTGAGTGTGTGTTGTGAGTGTGACAGTGTGTGTGCGTGTCTGTGTGTGTGTTTGCAGGAAACCAGTCTGTATGCCTATAAGAAAAATTCGATGGGTGTTTGTGTGTGTTTCTTCTGTATGTGTGTGTCGGGACCACATTTGTGAATATGTTAGGGCAGTTCCAAGTGTTGATGGCTCTGCTGGAGACCCAGTGAGAGTGCTGTGTTGTGAGTGTGACAGTGTGTGTGTGTCTGTGTGTGTGTGTGTGTTTGGGGGAACCCCACAGTGTATGCTTCTAAGAAAAAGTCGATGGGTGTTTGTGTGTGTTTCTTGTGTATGTGTGTGTCGGGACCACGTATGAGAGTATTTTGTGGCAGTTCCAAGCGCCAGAGTGAATGCTGTGTTGTGAGTGTGGCAGTGTGTGTTTCTGTGTGTGTTTGTGTTGGCGGGAAAACATTGTGTATGCCTGTAAGAATAAGTCGATGGATGTTTGTGTGAGTTTCATGTGTATGTGTGTGTCGCGACCACATTTGTCAATATTTTAAGGCAGTTCCAAGTGTTGATGGTTCTGCTGGATACCCATTGTGAGTGGTGTGTTGTAAGTGTGACTGTGTGTGTGTGTGTTCAAGGGAAACCGTTGTGTATGCCTGTAAGAAAAAGTCGATGGGTGTTTGTGTGCGTTTCTTGTGTATGTGTGTGTCGGGAAAACGTTTGGGAGTATGTTAGGGCAGTTCCAAGTGTTGATGGCTCTGCCGAGGACCAGTGTGAGTGCTGTGTTGCGAGTGTGACAGTGTGTGTGTGTGTGTGTGTGTGTGTGTTTTCGGGTAACCATTGTGTATGCCTGTATGAAAAAGTCGATGGGTGTATTTGTGTGTTCTTGCGTATTGTGTTTCAGATCCACATTTGTGAGTGTGTGAGGGCAGTTCCAAGTCTTCATGAGTTTGCAGGATATCCAGTGTGAGTGTGTGTTGTGAGTGTGACAGTGTGTGTGCGTGTCTGTGTGTGTGTTTGCAGGAAACCAGTCTGTATGCCTATAAGAAAAATTCGATGGGTGTTTGTGTGTGTTTTTTCTGTATGTGTGTGTCGGGACCACATTTGTGAATATGTTAGGGCAGTTCCAAGTGTTGATGGCTCTGCTGGAGACCCAGTGAGAGTGCTGTGTTGTGAGTGTGATAGTGTGTGTGTGTCTGTGTGTGTGTGTGTGTTTGGGGGAACCCCACAGTGTATGCTTCTAAGAAAAAGTCGATGGGTGTTTGTGTGTGTTTCTTGTGTATGTGTGTGTCGAGACCACGTATGTGAGTATGTTGTGGCAGTTCCAAGCGCCAGTGTGAATGCTGTGTTGTGAGTGTGGCAGTGTGTGTTTCTGTGTGTGTTTGTGTTGGCGGGAAAACATTGTGTATGCCTGTAAGAATAAGTCGATGGATGTTTGTGTGAGTTTCATGTGTATGTGTGTGTCGCGACCACATTTGTCAATATTTTAAGGCAGTTCCAAGTGTTGATGGTTCTGCTGGATACCCATTGTGAGTGCTGTGTTGTAAGTGTGACTGTGTGTGTGTGTGTGTTCACGGGAAACCGTTGTGTATGCCTGTAAGAAAAAGTCGATGGGTGTTTGTGTGTGATTCTTGTGTATGTGTGTGTCGGTGAAACGTTTGTGAGTATGTTAGGGCAGTTCCAAGTGTTGATGGCTCTGCCGAGGTCCAGTGTGCGTACTGTGCTGTTAGTGTGACAGTGTGTGTGTGTGTGTGTGTGTGTGTTTGGGGAAACCCCACTCTGTCTCCCTGTAACAAAATGTTGATGGGTGTTTGTGTGTGTTTCTTCTGTATGTGTGTGTCGGGACCACGTTTGTTTGTATGTTAGGGCAGATTCAAGTGCCAGTGTGAATGCTGTGTTGTGAGTGTGATAGTGTGTGTGTGTGTGTGTTTGCGGAAACCATTGTGCATGACTGTAAGTAAAAGTCCATGGGAGTTTGTGTGTGTTTCTTGTGTATGTGTGTGTCGGGACCACGTTTGTGAGTATGTTAGGGCAGTTCCAACTGTTGATGGCTATGCCGGGGACCCAGTGTGAGTGCTGTGTTGTGCGTGTGATAGTGTCTGTGTGTGTGTGTGTGTGTTTTGCTGGATACCATTGTGTATGTCTGTAAGAAAAAGTCGTAGGGTGTTTTTGTGTGTTTCTTCTGCATGTGTGTTTCGGGACCACGTTTGTGAATATGTTAAGGTAATTCCAAGTGTTCATGGCTCTGCTGGAGATCCAATGTGAGTGCTCTGTCGTGAGTGTGCCTTGTGTGTGTGTGTGTGTGTGTGTGTGTGTTTGCAGGAAACCATTGTGTATGCCTGCAAGAAAAAGTCGATGGGTGTTTGTGTGTGTTATTTGTATATGTGTGTGTCAGGACCATGTTTGTGATTATGTTAAAGCAGTTCCAAGTGTTGACGGCTGTGTTGGAGACCCAGTGTGAGTGCTGTGTTGTGAGTGTGATAGTGTGTGTGTGTCTGTGTGTGTTTCCGAACCCCCTGTGTACGCCTGTAAGAAAAATTCCATGGGTGTTTGTGTGTGTTTCTTGTGTATGCGTGTGTCAGGAAAACGTTTGTGAGTATGTTAGGGCAGTTCCAAGTGTTGATGGCTCTGCCGAGGCCCAGTGTGAGTGCTGTGTTGCGAGTGTGACAGTGTGTGTGTGTGTGTGTGTGTGTGTGTGTTTTCGGGTTACCATTGTGTATGCCTGTATGAAAAAGTCGATGGGTGTATTTGTGTGTTCTTGCGTATTGTGTTTCAGATCCACATTTGTGAGTGTGTGAGGGCAGTTCCAAGTGTTCATGAGTTTGCTGGATATCCAGTGTGAGTGTGTGTTGTGAGTGTGACAGTGTGTGTGCGTGTCTGTGTGTGTGTTTGCAGGAAACCAGTCTGTATGCCTATAAGAAAAATTCGATGGGTGTTTGTGTGTGTTTCTTCTGTATGTGTGTGTCGGGACCACATTTGTGAATATGTTAGGGCAGTTCCAAGTGTTGATGGCTCTGCTGGAGACCCAGTGAGAGTGCTGTGTTGTGAGTGTGACAGTGTGTGTGTGTCTGTGTGTGTGTGTGTGTTTGGGGGAACCCCACAGTGTATGCTTCTAAGAAAAAGTCGATGGGTGTTTGTGTGTGTTTCTTGTGTATGTGTGTGTCGGGACCACGTATGAGAGTATTTTGTGGCAGTTCCAAGCGCCAGAGTGAATGCTGTGTTGTGAGTGTGGCAGTGTGTGTTTCTGTGTGTGTTTGTGTTGGCGGGAAAACATTGTGTATGCCTGTAAGAATAAGTCGATGGATGTTTGTGTGAGTTTCATGTGTATGTGTGTGTCGCGACCACATTTGTCAATATTTTAAGGCAGTTCCAAGTGTTGATGGTTCTGCTGGATACCCATTGTGAGTGGTGTGTTGTAAGTGTGACTGTGTGTGTGTGTGTTCAAGGGAAACCGTTGTGTATGCCTGTAAGAAAAAGTCGATGGGTGTTTGTGTGCGTTTCTTGTGTATGTGTGTGTCGGGAAAACGTTTGGGAGTATGTTAGGGCAGTTCCAAGTGTTGATGGCTCTGCCGAGGACCAGTGTGAGTGCTGTGTTGCGAGTGTGACAGTGTGTGTGTGTGTGTGTGTGTGTGTTTTCGGGTAACCATTGTGTATGCCTGTATGAAAAAGTCGATGGGTGTATTTGTGTGTTCTTGCGTATTGTGTTTCAGATCCACATTTGTGAGTGTGTGAGGGCAGTTCCAAGTCTTCATGAGTTTGCAGGATATCCAGTGTGAGTGTGTGTTGTGAGTGTGACAGTGTGTGTGCGTGTCTGTGTGTGTGTTTGCAGGAAACCAGTCTGTATGCCTATAAGAAAAATTCGATGGGTGTTTGTGTGTGTTTTTTCTGTATGTGTGTGTCGGGACCACATTTGTGAATATGTTAGGGCAGTTCCAAGTGTTGATGGCTCTGCTGGAGACCCAGTGAGAGTGCTGTGTTGTGAGTGTGATAGTGTGTGTGTGTCTGTGTGTGTGTGTGTGTTTGGGGGAACCCCACAGTGTATGCTTCTAAGAAAAAGTCGATGGGTGTTTGTGTGTGTTTCTTGTGTATGTGTGTGTCGAGACCACGTATGTGAGTATGTTGTGGCAGTTCCAAGCGCCAGTGTGAATGCTGTGTTGTGAGTGTGGCAGTGTGTGTTTCTGTGTGTGTTTGTGTTGGCGGGAAAACATTGTGTATGCCTGTAAGAATAAGTCGATGGATGTTTGTGTGAGTTTCATGTGTATGTGTGTGTCGCGACCACATTTGTCAATATTTTAAGGCAGTTCCAAGTGTTGATGGTTCTGCTGGATACCCATTGTGAGTGCTGTGTTGTAAGTGTGACTGTGTGTGTGTGTGTGTTCACGGGAAACCGTTGTGTATGCCTGTAAGAAAAAGTCGATGGGTGTTTGTGTGCGTTTCTTGTGTATGTGTGTGTCGGGAAAACGTTTGTGAGTATGTTAGGGCAGTTCCAAGTGTTGATGGCTCTGCCGAGGTCCAGTGTGCGTACTGTGCTGTTAGTGTGACAGTGTGTGTGTGTGTGTGTGTGTGTGTTTGGGGAAACCCCACTCTGTCTCCCTGTAACAAAATGTTGATGGGTGTTTGTGTGTGTTTCTTCTGTATGTGTGTGTCGGGACCACGTTTGTTTGTATGTTAGGGCAGATTCAAGTGCCAGTGTGAATGCTGTGTTGTGAGTGTGATAGTGTGTGTGTGTGTGTGTTTGCGGAAACCATTGTGCATGACTGGAAGTAAAAGTCCATGGGAGTTTGTGTGTGTTTCTTGTGTATGTGTGTGTCGGGACCACGTTTGTGAGTATGTTAGGGCAGTTCCAACTGTTGATGGCTATGCCGGGGACCCAGTGTGAGTGCTGTGTTGTGCGTGTGATAGTGTCTGTGTGTGTGTGTGTGTGTTTTGCTGGATACCATTGTGTATGTCTGTAAGAAAAAGTCGTAGGGTGTTTTTGTGTGTTTCTTCTGCATGTGTGTTTCGGGACCACGTTTGTGAATATGTTAAGGTAATTCCAAGTGTTCATGGCTCTGCTGGAGATCCAATGTGAGTGCTCTGTCGTGAGTGTGCCTTGTGTGTGTGTGTGTGTGTGTGTGTGTGTGTTTGCAGGAAACCATTGTGTATGCCTGCAAGAAAAAGTCGATGGGTGTTTGTGTGTGTTATTTGTATATGTGTGTGTCAGGACCATGTTTGTGATTATGTTAAAGCAGTTCCAAGTGTTGACGGCTGTGTTGGAGACCCAGTGTGAGTGCTGTGTTGTGAGTGTGATAGTGTGTGTGTGTCTGTGTGTGTTTCCGAACCCCCTGTGTACGCCTGTAAGAAAAATTCCATGGGTGTTTGTGTGTGTTTCTTGTGTATGCGTGTGTCAGGAAAACGTTTGTGAGTATGTTAGGGCAGTTCCAAGTGTTGATGGCTCTGCCGAGGCCCAGTGTGAGTGCTGTGTTGCGAGTGTGACAGTGTGTGTGTGTGTGTGTGTGTGTGTGTGTTTTCGGGTTACCATTGTGTATGCCTGTATGAAAAAGTCGATGGGTGTATTTGTGTGTTCTTGCGTATTGTGTTTCAGATCCACATTTGTGAGTGTGTGAGGGCAGTTCCAAGTGTTCATGAGTTTGCTGGATATCCAGTGTGAGTGTGTGTTGTGAGTGTGACAGTGTGTGTGCGTGTCTGTGTGTGTGTTTGCAGGAAACCAGTCTGTATGCCTATAAGAAAAATTCGATGGGTGTTTGTGTGTGTTTCTTCTGTATGTGTGTGTCGGGACCACATTTGTGAATATGTTAGGGCAGTTCCAAGTGTTGATGGCTCTGCTGGAGACCCAGTGAGAGTGCTGTGTTGTGAGTGTGACAGTGTGTGTGTGTCTGTGTGTGTGTGTGTGTTTGGGGGAACCCCACAGTGTATGCTTCTAAGAAAAAGTCGATGGGTGTTTGTGTGTGTTTCTTGTGTATGTGTGTGTCGGGACCACGTATGAGAGTATTTTGTGGCAGTTCCAAGCGCCAGAGTGAATGCTGTGTTGTGAGTGTGGCAGTGTGTGTTTCTGTGTGTGTTTGTGTTGGCGGGAAAACATTGTGTATGCCTGTAAGAATAAGTCGATGGATGTTTGTGTGAGTTTCATGTGTATGTGTGTGTCGCGACCACATTTGTCAATATTTTAAGGCAGTTCCAAGTGTTGATGGTTCTGCTGGATACCCATTGTGAGTGGTGTGTTGTAAGTGTGACTGTGTGTGTGTGTGTTCAAGGGAAACCGTTGTGTATGCCTGTAAGAAAAAGTCGATGGGTGTTTGTGTGCGTTTCTTGTGTATGTGTGTGTCGGGAAAACGTTTGGGAGTATGTTAGGGCAGTTCCAAGTGTTGATGGCTCTGCCGAGGACCAGTGTGAGTGCTGTGTTGCGAGTGTGACAGTGTGTGTGTGTGTGTGTGTGTGTTTTCGGGTAACCATTGTGTATGCCTGTATGAAAAAGTCGATGGGTGTATTTGTGTGTTCTTGCGTATTGTGTTTCAGATCCACATTTGTGAGTGTGTGAGGGCAGTTCCAAGTCTTCATGAGTTTGCAGGATATCCAGTGTGAGTGTGTGTTGTGAGTGTGACAGTGTGTGTGCGTGTCTGTGTGTGTGTTTGCAGGAAACCAGTCTGTATGCCTATAAGAAAAATTCGATGGGTGTTTGTGTGTGTTTTTTCTGTATGTGTGTGTCGGGACCACATTTGTGAATATGTTAGGGCAGTTCCAAGTGTTGATGGCTCTGCTGGAGACCCAGTGAGAGTGCTGTGTTGTGAGTGTGATAGTGTGTGTGTGTCTGTGTGTGTGTGTGTGTTTGGGGGAACCCCACAGTGTATGCTTCTAAGAAAAAGTCGATGGGTGTTTGTGTGTGTTTCTTGTGTATGTGTGTGTCGAGACCACGTATGTGAGTATGTTGTGGCAGTTCCAAGTGCCAGTGTGAATGCTGTGTTGTGAGTGTGGCAGTGTGTGTTTCTGTGTGTGTTTGTGTTGGCGGGAAAACATTGTGTATGCCTGTAAGAATAAGTCGATGGATGTTTGTGTGAGTTTCATGTGTATGTGTGTGTCGCGACCACATTTGTCAATATTTTAAGGCAGTTCCAAGTGTTGATGGTTCTGCTGGATACCCATTGTGAGTGCTGTGTTGTAAGTGTGACTGTGTGTGTGTGTGTGTTCACGGGAAACCGTTGTGTATGCCTGTAAGAAAAAGTCGATGGGTGTTTGTGTGTGATTCTTGTGTATGTGTGTGTCGGTGAAACGTTTGTGAGTATGTTAGGGCAGTTCCAAGTGTTGATGGCTCTGCCGAGGTCCAGTGTGCGTACTGTGCTGTTAGTGTGACAGTGTGTGTGTGTGTGTGTGTGTGTGTTTGGGGAAACCCCACTCTGTCTCCCTGTAACAAAATGTTGATGGGTGTTTGTGTGTGTTTCTTCTGTATGTGTGTGTCGGGACCACGTTTGTTTGTATGTTAGGGCAGATTCAAGTGCCAGTGTGAATGCTGTGTTGTGAGTGTGATAGTGTGTGTGTGTGTGTGTTTGCGGAAACCATTGTGCATGACTGGAAGTAAAAGTCCATGGGAGTTTGTGTGTGTTTCTTGTGTATGTGTGTGTCGGGACCACGTTTGTGAGTATGTTAGGGCAGTTCCAACTGTTGATGGCTATGCCGGGGACCCAGTGTGAGTGCTGTGTTGTGCGTGTGATAGTGTCTGTGTGTGTGTGTGTGTGTTTTGCTGGATACCATTGTGTATGTCTGTAAGAAAAAGTCGTAGGGTGTTTTTGTGTGTTTCTTCTGCATGTGTGTTTCGGGACCACGTTTGTGAATATGTTAAGGTAATTCCAAGTGTTCATGGCTCTGCTGGAGATCCAATGTGAGTGCTCTGTCGTGAGTGTGCCTTGTGTGTGTGTGTGTGTGTGTGTGTGTGTTTGCAGGAAACCATTGTGTATGCCTGCAAGAAAAAGTCGATGGGTGTTTGTGTGTGTTATTTGTATATGTGTGTGTCAGGACCATGTTTGTGATTATGTTAAAGCAGTTCCAAGTGTTGACGGCTGTGTTGGAGACCCAGTGTGAGTGCTGTGTTGTGAGTGTGATAGTGTGTGTGTGTCTGTGTGTGTTTCCGAACCCCCTGTGTACGCCTGTAAGAAAAATTCCATGGGTGTTTGTGTGTGTTTCTTGTGTATGCGTGTGTCAGGAAAACGTTTGTGAGTATGTTAGGGCAGTTCCAAGTGTTGATGGCTCTGCCGAGGCCCAGTGTGAGTGCTGTGTTGCGAGTGTGACAGTGTGTGTGTGTGTGTGTGTGTGTGTGTGTTTTCGGGTTACCATTGTGTATGCCTGTATGAAAAAGTCGATGGGTGTATTTGTGTGTTCTTGCGTATTGTGTTTCAGATCCACATTTGTGAGTGTGTGAGGGCAGTTCCAAGTGTTCATGAGTTTGCTGGATATCCAGTGTGAGTGTGTGTTGTGAGTGTGACAGTGTGTGTGCGTGTCTGTGTGTGTGTTTGCAGGAAACCAGTCTGTATGCCTATAAGAAAAATTCGATGGGTGTTTGTGTGTGTTTCTTCTGTATGTGTGTGTCGGGACCACATTTGTGAATATGTTAGGGCAGTTCCAAGTGTTGATGGCTCTGCTGGAGACCCAGTGAGAGTGCTGTGTTGTGAGTGTGACAGTGTGTGTGTGTCTGTGTGTGTGTGTGTGTTTGGGGGAACCCCACAGTGTATGCTTCTAAGAAAAAGTCGATGGGTGTTTGTGTGTGTTTCTTGTGTATGTGTGTGTCGGGACCACGTATGAGAGTATTTTGTGGCAGTTCCAAGCGCCAGAGTGAATGCTGTGTTGTGAGTGTGGCAGTGTGTGTTTCTGTGTGTGTTTGTGTTGGCGGGAAAACATTGTGTATGCCTGTAAGAATAAGTCGATGGATGTTTGTGTGAGTTTCATGTGTATGTGTGTGTCGCGACCACATTTGTCAATATTTTAAGGCAGTTCCAAGTGTTGATGGTTCTGCTGGATACCCATTGTGAGTGGTGTGTTGTAAGTGTGACTGTGTGTGTGTGTGTTCAAGGGAAACCGTTGTGTATGCCTGTAAGAAAAAGTCGATGGGTGTTTGTGTGCGTTTCTTGTGTATGTGTGTGTCGGCAAAACGTTTGGGAGTATGTTAGGGCAGTTCCAAGTGTTGATGGCTCTGCCGAGGACCAGTGTGAGTGCTGTGTTGCGAGTGTGACAGTGTGTGTGTGTGTGTGTGTGTGTGTTTTCGGGTAACCATTGTGTATGCCTGTATGAAAAAGTCGATGGGTGTATTTGTGTGTTCTTGCGTATTGTGTTTCAGATCCACATTTGTGAGTGTGTGAGGGCAGTTCCAAGTCTTCATGAGTTTGCAGGATATCCAGTGTGAGTGTGTGTTGTGAGTGTGACAGTGTGTGTGCGTGTCTGTGTGTGTGTTTGCAGGAAACCAGTCTGTATGCCTATAAGAAAAATTCGATGGGTGTTTGTGTGTGTTTTTTCTGTATGTGTGTGTCGGGACCACATTTGTGAATATGTTAGGGCAGTTCCAAGTGTTGATGGCTCTGCTGGAGACCCAGTGAGAGTGCTGTGTTGTGAGTGTGATAGTGTGTGTGTGTCTGTGTGTGTGTGTGTGTTTGGGGGAACCCCACAGTGTATGCTTCTAAGAAAAAGTCGATGGGTGTTTGTGTGTGTTTCTTGTGTATGTGTGTGTCGAGACCACGTATGTGAGTATGTTGTGGCAGTTCCAAGTGCCAGTGTGAATGCTGTGTTGTGAGTGTGGCAGTGTGTGTTTCTGTGTGTGTTTGTGTTGGCGGGAAAACATTGTGTATGCCTGTAAGAATAAGTCGATGGATGTTTGTGTGAGTTTCATGTGTATGTGTGTGTCGCGACCACATTTGTCAATATTTTAAGGCAGTTCCAAGTGTTGATGGTTCTGCTGGATACCCATTGTGAGTGCTGTGTTGTAAGTGTGACTGTGTGTGTGTGTGTGTTCACGGGAAACCGTTGTGTATGCCTGTAAGAAAAAGTCGATGGGTGTTTGTGTGTGATTCTTGTGTATGTGTGTGTCGGTGAAACGTTTGTGAGTATGTTAGGGCAGTTCCAAGTGTTGATGGCTCTGCCGAGGTCCAGTGTGCGTACTGTGCTGTTAGTGTGACAGTGTGTGTGTGTGTGTGTGTGTGTGTTTGGGGAAACCCCACTCTGTCTCCCTGTAACAAAATGTTGATGGGTGTTTGTGTGTGTTTCTTCTGTATGTGTGTGTCGGGACCACGTTTGTTTGTATGTTAGGGCAGATTCAAGTGCCAGTGTGAATGCTGTGTTGTGAGTGTGATAGTGTGTGTGTGTGTGTGTTTGCGGAAACCATTGTGCATGACTGTAAGTAAAAGTCCATGGGAGTTTGTGTGTGTTTCTTGTGTATGTGTGTGTCGGGACCACGTTTGTGAGTATGTTAGGGCAGTTCCAACTGTTGATGGCTATGCCGGGGACCCAGTGTGAGTGCTGTGTTGTGCGTGTGATAGTGTCTGTGTGTGTGTGTGTGTGTTTTGCTGGATACCATTGTGTATGTCTGTAAGAAAAAGTCGTAGGGTGTTTTTGTGTGTTTCTTCTGCATGTGTGTTTCGGGACCACGTTTGTGAATATGTTAAGGTAATTCCAAGTGTTCATGGCTCTGCTGGAGATCCAATGTGAGTGCTCTGTCGTGAGTGTGCCTTGTGTGTGTGTGTGTGTGTGTGTGTGTTTGCAGGAAACCATTGTGTATGCCTGCAAGAAAAAGTCGATGGGTGTTTGTGTGTGTTATTTGTATATGTGTGTGTCAGGACCATGTTTGTGATTATGTTAAAGCAGTTCCAAGTGTTGACGGCTGTGTTGGAGACCCAGTGTGAGTGCTGTGTTGTGAGTGTGATAGTGTGTGTGTGTCTGTGTGTGTTTCCGAACCCCCTGTGTACGCCTGTAAGAAAAATTCCATGGGTGTTTGTGTGTGTTTCTTGTGTATGCGTGTGTCAGGAAAACGTTTGTGAGTATGTTAGGGCAGTTCCAAGTGTTGATGGCTCTGCCGAGGCCCAGTGTGAGTGCTGTGTTGCGAGTGTGACAGTGTGTGTGTGTGTGTGTGTTTTCGGGTTACCATTGTGTATGCCTGTATGAAAAAGTCGATGGGTGTATTTGTGTGTTCTTGCGTATTGTGTTTCAGATCCACATTTGTGAGTGTGTGAGGGCAGTTCCAAGTGTTCATGAGTTTGCTGGATATCCAGTGTGAGTGTGTGTTGTGAGTGTGACAGTGTGTGTGCGTGTCTGTGTGTGTGTTTGCAGGAAACCAGTCTGTATGCCTATAAGAAAAATTCGATGGGTGTTTGTGTGTGTTTCTTCTGTATGTGTGTGTCGGGACCACATTTGTGAATATGTTAGGGCAGTTCCAAGTGTTGATGGCTCTGCTGGAGACCCAGTGAGAGTGCTGTGTTGTGAGTGTGACAGTGTGTGTGTGTCTGTGTGTGTGTGTGTGTTTGGGGGAACCCCACAGTGTATGCTTCTAAGAAAAAGTCGATGGGTGTTTGTGTGTGTTTCTTGTGTATGTGTGTGTCGGGACCACGTATGAGAGTATTTTGTGGCAGTTCCAAGCGCCAGAGTGAATGCTGTGTTGTGAGTGTGGCAGTGTGTGTTTCTGTGTGTGTTTGTGTTGGCGGGAAAACATTGTGTATGCCTGTAAGAATAAGTCGATGGATGTTTGTGTGAGTTTCATGTGTATGTGTGTGTCGCGACCACATTTGTCAATATTTTAAGGCAGTTCCAAGTGTTGATGGTTCTGCTGGATACCCATTGTGAGTGGTGTGTTGTAAGTGTGACTGTGTGTGTGTGTGTTCAAGGGAAACCGTTGTGTATGCCTGTAAGAAAAAGTCGATGGGTGTTTGTGTGCGTTTCTTGTGTATGTGTGTGTCGGGAAAACGTTTGGGAGTATGTTAGGGCAGTTCCAAGTGTTGATGGCTCTGCCGAGGACCAGTGTGAGTGCTGTGTTGCGAGTGTGACAGTGTGTGTGTGTGTGTGTGTGTGTGTTTTCGGGTAACCATTGTGTATGCCTGTATGAAAAAGTCGATGGGTGTATTTGTGTGTTCTTGCGTATTGTGTTTCAGATCCACATTTGTGAGTGTGTGAGGGCAGTTCCAAGTCTTCATGAGTTTGCAGGATATCCAGTGTGAGTGTGTGTTGTGAGTGTGACAGTGTGTGTGCGTGTCTGTGTGTGTGTTTGCAGGAAACCAGTCTGTATGCCTATAAGAAAAATTCGATGGGTGTTTGTGTGTGTTTTTTCTGTATGTGTGTGTCGGGACCACATTTGTGAATATGTTAGGGCAGTTCCAAGTGTTGATGGCTCTGCTGGAGACCCAGTGAGAGTGCTGTGTTGTGAGTGTGATAGTGTGTGTGTGTCTGTGTGTGTGTGTGTGTGTTTGGGGGAACCCCACAGTGTATGCTTCTAAGAAAAAGTCGATGGGTGTTTGTGTGTGTTTCTTGTGTATGTGTGTGTCGAGACCACGTATGTGAGTATGTTGTGGCAGTTCCAAGCGCCAGTGTGAATGCTGTGTTGTGAGTGTGGCAGTGTGTGTTTCTGTGTGTGTTTGTGTTGGCGGGAAAACATTGTGTATGCCTGTAAGAATAAGTCGATGGATGTTTGTGTGAGTTTCATGTGTATGTGTGTGTCGCGACCACATTTGTCAATATTTTAAGGCAGTTCCAAGTGTTGATGGTTCTGCTGGATACCCATTGTGAGTGCTGTGTTGTAAGTGTGACTGTGTGTGTGTGTGTGTTCACGGGAAACCGTTGTGTATGCCTGTAAGAAAAAGTCGATGGGTGTTTGTGTGTGATTCTTGTGTATGTGTGTGTCGGTGAAACGTTTGTGAGTATGTTAGGGCAGTTCCAAGTGTTGATGGCTCTGCCGAGGTCCAGTGTGCGTACTGTGCTGTTAGTGTGACAGTGTGTGTGTGTGTGTGTGTGTGTGTTTGGGGAAACCCCACTCTGTCTCCCTGTAACAAAATGTTGATGGGTGTTTGTGTGTGTTTCTTCTGTATGTGTGTGTCGGGACCACGTTTGTTTGTATGTTAGGGCAGATTCAAGTGCCAGTGTGAATGCTGTGTTGTGAGTGTGATAGTGTGTGTGTGTGTGTGTTTGCGGAAACCATTGTGCATGACTGTAAGTAAAAGTCCATGGGAGTTTGTGTGTGTTTCTTGTGTATGTGTGTGTCGGGACCACGTTTGTGAGTATGTTAGGGCAGTTCCAACTGTTGATGGCTATGCCGGGGACCCAGTGTGAGTGCTGTGTTGTGCGTGTGATAGTGTCTGTGTGTGTGTGTGTGTGTTTTGCTGGATACCATTGTGTATGTCTGTAAGAAAAAGTCGTAGGGTGTTTTTGTGTGTTTCTTCTGCATGTGTGTTTCGGGACCACGTTTGTGAATATGTTAAGGTAATTCCAAGTGTTCATGGCTCTGCTGGAGATCCAATGTGAGTGCTCTGTCGTGAGTGTGCCTTGTGTGTGTGTGTGTGTGTGTGTGTGTGTTTGCAGGAAACCATTGTGTATGCCTGCAAGAAAAAGTCGATGGGTGTTTGTGTGTGTTATTTGTATATGTGTGTGTCAGGACCATGTTTGTGATTATGTTAAAGCAGTTCCAAGTGTTGACGGCTGTGTTGGAGACCCAGTGTGAGTGCTGTGTTGTGAGTGTGATAGTGTGTGTGTGTCTGTGTGTGTTTCCGAACCCCCTGTGTACGCCTGTAAGAAAAATTCCATGGGTGTTTGTGTGTGTTTCTTGTGTATGCGTGTGTCAGGAAAACGTTTGTGAGTATGTTAGGGCAGTTCCAAGTGTTGATGGCTCTGCCGAGGCCCAGTGTGAGTGCTGTGTTGCGAGTGTGACAGTGTGTGTGTGTGTGTGTGTGTGTGTGTTTTCGGGTTACCATTGTGTATGCCTGTATGAAAAAGTCGATGGGTGTATTTGTGTGTTCTTGCGTATTGTGTTTCAGATCCACATTTGTGAGTGTGTGAGGGCAGTTCCAAGTGTTCATGAGTTTGCTGGATATCCAGTGTGAGTGTGTGTTGTGAGTGTGACAGTGTGTGTGCGTGTCTGTGTGTGTGTTTGCAGGAAACCAGTCTGTATGCCTATAAGAAAAATTCGATGGGTGTTTGTGTGTGTTTCTTCTGTATGTGTGTGTCGGGACCACATTTGTGAATATGTTAGGGCAGTTCCAAGTGTTGATGGCTCTGCTGGAGACCCAGTGAGAGTGCTGTGTTGTGAGTGTGACAGTGTGTGTGTGTCTGTGTGTGTGTGTGTGTTTGGGGGAACCCCACAGTGTATGCTTCTAAGAAAAAGTCGATGGGTGTTTGTGTGTGTTTCTTGTGTATGTGTGTGTCGGGACCACGTATGAGAGTATTTTGTGGCAGTTCCAAGCGCCAGAGTGAATGCTGTGTTGTGAGTGTGGCAGTGTGTGTTTCTGTGTGTGTTTGTGTTGGCGGGAAAACATTGTGTATGCCTGTAAGAATAAGTCGATGGATGTTTGTGTGAGTTTCATGTGTATGTGTGTGTCGCGACCACATTTGTCAATATTTTAAGGCAGTTCCAAGTGTTGATGGTTCTGCTGGATACCCATTGTGAGTGGTGTGTTGTAAGTGTGACTGTGTGTGTGTGTGTTCAAGGGAAACCGTTGTGTATGCCTGTAAGAAAAAGTCGATGGGTGTTTGTGTGCGTTTCTTGTGTATGTGTGTGTCGGGAAAACGTTTGGGAGTATGTTAGGGCAGTTCCAAGTGTTGATGGCTCTGCCGAGGACCAGTGTGAGTGCTGTGTTGCGAGTGTGACAGTGTGTGTGTGTGTGTGTGTGTGTGTTTTCGGGTTACCATTGTGTATGCCTGTATGAAAAAGTCGATGGGTGTATTTGTGTGTTCTTGCGTATTGTGTTTCAGATCCACATTTGTGAGTGTGTGAGGGCAGTTCCAAGTCTTCATGAGTTTGCAGGATATCCAGTGTGAGTGTGTGTTGTGAGTGTGACAGTGTGTGTGCGTGTCTGTGTGTGTGTTTGCAGGAAACCAGTCTGTATGCCTATAAGAAAAATTCGATGGGTGTTTGTGTGTGTTTTTTCTGTATGTGTGTGTCGGGACCACATTTGTGAATATGTTAGGGCAGTTCCATGTGTTGATGGCTCTGCTGGAGACCCAGTGAGAGTGCTGTGTTGTGAGTGTGATAGTGTGTGTGTGTCTGTGTGTGTGTGTGTGTTTGGGGGAACCCCACAGTGTATGCTTCTAAGAAAAAGTCGATGGGTGTTTGTGTGTGTTTCTTGTGTATGTGTGTGTCGAGACCACGTATGTGAGTATGTTGTGGCAGTTCCAAGCGCCAGTGTGAATGCTGTGTTGTGAGTGTGGCAGTGTGTGTTTCTGTGTGTGTTTGTGTTGGCGGGAAAACATTGTGTATGCCTGTAAGAATAAGTCGATGGATGTTTGTGTGAGTTTCATGTGTATGTGTGTGTCGCGACCACATTTGTCAATATTTTAAGGCAGTTCCAAGTGTTGATGGTTCTGCTGGATACCCATTGTGAGTGCTGTGTTGTAAGTGTGACTGTGTGTGTGTGTGTGTTCACGGGAAACCGTTGTGTATGCCTGTAAGAAAAAGTCGATGGGTGTTTGTGTGTGATTCTTGTGTATGTGTGTGTCGGTGAAACGTTTGTGAGTATGTTAGGGCAGTTCCAAGTGTTGATGGCTCTGCCGAGGTCCAGTGTGCGTACTGTGCTGTTAGTGTGACAGTGTGTGTGTGTGTGTGTGTGTGTGTGTTTGGGGAAACCCCACTCTGTCTCCCTGTAACAAAATGTTGATGGGTGTTTGTGTGTGTTTCTTCTGTATGTGTGTGTCGGGACCACGTTTGTTTGTATGTTAGGGCAGATTCAAGTGCCAGTGTGAATGCTGTGTTGTGAGTGTGATAGTGTGTGTGTGTGTGTGTTTGCGGAAACCATTGTGCATGACTGTAAGTAAAAGTCCATGGGAGTTTGTGTGTGTTTCTTGTGTATGTGTGTGTCGGGACCACGTTTGTGAGTATGTTAGGGCAGTTCCAACTGTTGATGGCTATGCCGGGGACCCAGTGTGAGTGCTGTGTTGTGCGTGTGATAGTGTCTGTGTGTGTGTGTGTGTGTTTTGCTGGATACCATTGTGTATGTCTGTAAGAAAAAGTCGTAGGGTGTTTTTGTGTGTTTCTTCTGCATGTGTGTTTCGGGACCACGTTTGTGAATATGTTAAGGTAATTCCAAGTGTTCATGGCTCTGCTGGAGATCCAATGTGAGTGCTCTGTCGTGAGTGTGCCTTGTGTGTGTGTGTGTGTGTGTGTGTGTGTTTGCAGGAAACCATTGTGTATGCCTGCAAGAAAAAGTCGATGGGTGTTTGTGTGTGTTATTTGTATATGTGTGTGTCAGGACCATGTTTGTGATTATGTTAAAGCAGTTCCAAGTGTTGACGGCTGTGTTGGAGACCCAGTGTGAGTGCTGTGTTGTGAGTGTGATAGTGTGTGTGTGTCTGTGTGTGTTTCCGAACCCCCTGTGTACGCCTGTAAGAAAAATTCCATGGGTGTTTGTGTGTGTTTCTTGTGTATGCGTGTGTCAGGAAAACGTTTGTGAGTATGTTAGGGCAGTTCCAAGTGTTGATGGCTCTGCCGAGGCCCAGTGTGAGTGCTGTGTTGCGAGTGTGACAGTGTGTGTGTGTGTGTGTGTGTGTGTGTTTTCGGGTTACCATTGTGTATGCCTGTATGAAAAAGTCGATGGGTGTATTTGTGTGTTCTTGCGTATTGTGTTTCAGATCCACATTTGTGAGTGTGTGAGGGCAGTTCCAAGTGTTCATGAGTTTGCTGGATATCCAGTGTGAGTGTGTGTTGTGAGTGTGACAGTGTGTGTGCGTGTCTGTGTGTGTGTTTGCAGGAAACCAGTCTGTATGCCTATAAGAAAAATTCGATGGGTGTTTGTGTGTGTTTCTTCTGTATGTGTGTGTCGGGACCACATTTGTGAATATGTTAGGGCAGTTCCAAGTGTTGATGGCTCTGCTGGAGACCCAGTGAGAGTGCTGTGTTGTGAGTGTGACAGTGTGTGTGTGTCTGTGTGTGTGTGTGTGTTTGGGGGAACCCCACAGTGTATGCTTCTAAGAAAAAGTCGATGGGTGTTTGTGTGTGTTTCTTGTGTATGTGTGTGTCGGGACCACGTATGAGAGTATTTTGTGGCAGTTCCAAGCGCCAGAGTGAATGCTGTGTTGTGAGTGTGGCAGTGTGTGTTTCTGTGTGTGTTTGTGTTGGCGGGAAAACATTGTGTATGCCTGTAAGAATAAGTCGATGGATGTTTGTGTGAGTTTCATGTGTATGTGTGTGTCGCGACCACATTTGTCAATATTTTAAGGCAGTTCCAAGTGTTGATGGTTCTGCTGGATACCCATTGTGAGTGGTGTGTTGTAAGTGTGACTGTGTGTGTGTGTGTTCAAGGGAAACCGTTGTGTATGCCTGTAAGAAAAAGTCGATGGGTGTTTGTGTGCGTTTCTTGTGTATGTGTGTGTCGGGAAAACGTTTGGGAGTATGTTAGGGCAGTTCCAAGTGTTGATGGCTCTGCCGAGGACCAGTGTGAGTGCTGTGTTGCGAGTGTGACAGTGTGTGTGTGTGTGTGTGTTTTCGGGTAACCATTGTGTATGCCTGTATGAAAAAGTCGATGGGTGTATTTGTGTGTTCTTGCGTATTGTGTTTCAGATCCACATTTGTGAGTGTGTGAGGGCAGTTCCAAGTCTTCATGAGTTTGCAGGATATCCAGTGTGAGTGTGTGTTGTGAGTGTGACAGTGTGTGTGCGTGTCTGTGTGTGTGTTTGCAGGAAACCAGTCTGTATGCCTATAAGAAAAATTCGATGGGTGTTTGTGTGTGTTTTTTCTGTATGTGTGTGTCGGGACCACATTTGTGAATATGTTAGGGCAGTTCCAAGTGTTGATGGCTCTGCTGGAGACCCAGTGAGAGTGCTGTGTTGTGAGTGTGATAGTGTGTGTGTGTCTGTGTGTGTGTGTGTGTTTGGGGGAACCCCACAGTGTATGCTTCTAAGAAAAAGTCGATGGGTGTTTGTGTGTGTTTCTTGTGTATGTGTGTGTCGAGACCACGTATGTGAGTATGTTGTGGCAGTTCCAAGCGCCAGTGTGAATGCTGTGTTGTGAGTGTGGCAGTGTGTGTTTCTGTGTGTGTTTGTGTTGGCGGGAAAACATTGTGTATGCCTGTAAGAATAAGTCGATGGATGTTTGTGTGAGTTTCATGTGTATGTGTGTGTCGCGACCACATTTGTCAATATTTTAAGGCAGTTCCAAGTGTTGATGGTTCTGCTGGATACCCATTGTGAGTGCTGTGTTGTAAGTGTGACTGTGTGTGTGTGTGTGTTCACGGGAAACCGTTGTGTATGCCTGTAAGAAAAAGTCGATGGGTGTTTGTGTGTGATTCTTGTGTATGTGTGTGTCGGTGAAACGTTTGTGAGTATGTTAGGGCAGTTCCAAGTGTTGATGGCTCTGCCGAGGTCCAGTGTGCGTACTGTGCTGTTAGTGTGACAGTGTGTGTGTGTGTGTGTGTGTGTGTGTTTGGGGAAACCCCACTCTGTCTCCCTGTAACAAAATGTTGATGGGTGTTTGTGTGTGTTTCTTCTGTATGTGTGTGTCGGGACCACGTTTGTTTGTATGTTAGGGCAGATTCAAGTGCCAGTGTGAATGCTGTGTTGTGAGTGTGATAGTGTGTGTGTGTGTGTTTGCGGAAACCATTGTGCATGACTGTAAGTAAAAGTCCATGGGAGTTTGTGTGTGTTTCTTGTGTATGTGTGTGTCGGGACCACGTTTGTGAGTATGTTAGGGCAGTTCCAACTGTTGATGGCTATGCCGGGGACCCAGTGTGAGTGCTGTGTTGTGCGTGTGATAGTGTCTGTGTGTGTGTGTGTGTGTTTTGCTGGATACCATTGTGTATGTCTGTAAGAAAAAGTCGTAGGGTGTTTTTGTGTGTTTCTTCTGCATGTGTGTTTCGGGACCACGTTTGTGAATATGTTAAGGTAATTCCAAGTGTTCATGGCTCTGCTGGAGATCCAATGTGAGTGCTCTGTCGTGAGTGTGCCTTGTGTGTGTGTGTGTGTGTGTGTGTGTTTGCAGGAAACCATTGTGTATGCCTGCAAGAAAAAGTCGATGGGTGTTTGTGTGTGTTATTTGTATATGTGTGTGTCAGGACCATATTTGTGATTATGTTAAAGCAGTTCCAAGTGTTGACGGCTGTGTTGGAGACCCAGTGTGAGTGCTGTGTTGTGAGTGTGATAGTGTGTGTGTGTCTGTGTGTGTTTCCGAACCCCCTGTGTACGCCTGTAAGAAAAATTCCATGGGTGTTTGTGTGTGTTTCTTGTGTATGCGTGTGTCAGGAAAACGTTTGTGAGTATGTTAGGGCAGTTCCAAGTGTTGATGGCTCTGCCGAGGCCCAGTGTGAGTGCTGTGTTGCGAGTGTGACAGTGTGTGTGTGTGTGTGTGTGTGTGTGTTTTCGGGTTACCATTGTGTATGCCTGTATGAAAAAGTCGATGGGTGTATTTGTGTGTTCTTGCGTATTGTGTTTCAGATCCACATTTGTGAGTGTGTGAGGGCAGTTCCAAGTGTTCATGAGTTTGCTGGATATCCAGTGTGAGTGTGTGTTGTGAGTGTGACAGTGTGTGTGCGTGTCTGTGTGTGTGTTTGCAGGAAACCAGTCTGTATGCCTATAAGAAAAATTCGATGGGTGTTTGTGTGTGTTTCTTCTGTATGTGTGTGTCGGGACCACATTTGTGAATATGTTAGGGCAGTTCCAAGTGTTGATGGCTCTGCTGGAGACCCAGTGAGAGTGCTGTGTTGTGAGTGTGACAGTGTGTGTGTGTCTGTGTGTGTGTGTGTGTTTGGGGGAACCCCACAGTGTATGCTTCTAAGAAAAAGTCGATGGGTGTTTGTGTGTGTTTCTTGTGTATGTGTGTGTCGGGACCACGTATGAGAGTATTTTGTGGCAGTTCCAAGCGCCAGAGTGAATGCTGTGTTGTGAGTGTGGCAGTGTGTGTTTCTGTGTGTGTTTGTGTTGGCGGGAAAACATTGTGTATGCCTGTAAGAATAAGTCGATGGATGTTTGTGTGAGTTTCATGTGTATGTGTGTGTCGCGACCACATTTGTCAATATTTTAAGGCAGTTCCAAGTGTTGATGGTTCTGCTGGATACCCATTGTGAGTGGTGTGTTGTAAGTGTGACTGTGTGTGTGTGTGTTCAAGGGAAACCGTTGTGTATGCCTGTAAGAAAAAGTCGATGGGTGTTTGTGTGCGTTTCTTGTGTATGTGTGTGTCGGGAAAACGTTTGGGAGTATGTTAGGGCAGTTCCAAGTGTTGATGGCTCTGCCGAGGACCAGTGTGAGTGCTGTGTTGCGAGTGTGACAGTGTGTGTGTGTGTGTGTGTGTGTGTTTTCGGGTAACCATTGTGTATGCCTGTATGAAAAAGTCGATGGGTGTATTTGTGTGTTCTTGCGTATTGTGTTTCAGATCCACATTTGTGAGTGTGTGAGGGCAGTTCCAAGTCTTCATGAGTTTGCAGGATATCCAGTGTGAGTGTGTGTTGTGAGTGTGACAGTGTGTGTGCGTGTCTGTGTGTGTGTTTGCAGGAAACCAGTCTGTATGCCTATAAGAAAAATTCGATGGGTGTTTGTGTGTGTTTCTTCTGTATGTGTGTGTCGGGACCACATTTGTGAATATGTTAGGGCAGTTCCAAGTGTTGATGGCTCTGCTGGAGACCCAGTGAGAGTGCTGTGTTGTGAGTGTGATAGTGTGTGTGTGTCTGTGTGTGTGTGTGTGTTTGGGGGAACCCCACAGTGTATGCTTCTAAGAAAAAGTCGATGGGTGTTTGTGTGTGTTTCTTGTGTATGTGTGTGTCGAGACCACGTATGTGAGTATGTTGTGGCAGTTCCAAGCGCCAGTGTGAATGCTGTGTTGTGAGTGTGGCAGTGTGTGTTTCTGTGTGTGTTTGTGTTGGCGGGAAAACATTGTGTATGCCTGTAAGAATAAGTCGATGGATGTTTGTGTGAGTTTCATGTGTATGTGTGTGTCGCGACCACATTTGTCAATATTTTAAGGCAGTTCCAAGTGTTGATGGTTCTGCTGGATACCCATTGTGAGTGCTGTGTTGTAAGTGTGACTGTGTGTGTGTGTGTTCACGGGAAACCGTTGTGTATGCCTATAAGAAAAAGTCGATGGGTGTTTGTGTGTGATTCTTGTGTATGTGTGTGTCGGTGAAACGTTTGTGAGTATGTTAGGGCAGTTCCAAGTGTTGATGGCTCTGCCGAGGTCCAGTGTGCGTACTGTGCTGTTAGTGTGACAGTGTGTGTGTGTGTGTGTGTGTGTGTTTGGGGAAACCCCACTCTGTCTCCCTGTAACAAAATGTTGATGGGTGTTTGTGTGTGTTTCTTCTGTATGTGTGTGTCGGGACCACGTTTGTTTGTATGTTAGGGCAGATTCAAGTGCCAGTGTGAATGCTGTGTTGTGAGTGTGATAGTGTGTGTGTGTGTGTGTTTGCGGAAACCATTGTGCATGACTGTAAGTAAAAGTCCATGGGAGTTTGTGTGTGTTTCTTGTGTATGTGTGTGTCGGGACCACGTTTGTGAGTATGTTAGGGCAGTTCCAACTGTTGATGGCTATGCCGGGGACCCAGTGTGAGTGCTGTGTTGTGCGTGTGATAGTGTCTGTGTGTGTGTGTGTGTGTTTTGCTGGATACCATTGTGTATGTCTGTAAGAAAAAGTCGTAGGGTGTTTTTGTGTGTTTCTTCTGCATGTGTGTTTCGGGACCACGTTTGTGAATATGTTAAGGTAATTCCAAGTGTTCATGGCTCTGCTGGAGATCCAATGTGAGTGCTCTGTCGTGAGTGTGCCTTGTGTGTGTGTGTGTGTGTGTGTGTGTGTGTTTGCAGGAAACCATTGTGTATGCCTGCAAGAAAAAGTCGATGGGTGTTTGTGTGTGTTATTTGTATATGTGTGTGTCAGGACCATGTTTGTGATTATGTTAAAGCAGTTCCAAGTGTTGACGGCTGTGTTGGAGACCCAGTGTGAGTGCTGTGTTGTGAGTGTGATAGTGTGTGTGTGTCTGTGTGTGTTTCCGAACCCCCTGTGTACGCCTGTAAGAAAAATTCCATGGGTGTTTGTGTGTGTTTCTTGTGTATGCGTGTGTCAGGAAAACGTTTGTGAGTATGTTAGGGCAGTTCCAAGTGTTGATGGCTCTGCCGAGGCCCAGTGTGAGTGCTGTGTTGCGAGTGTGACAGTGTGTGTGTGTGTGTGTGTGTTTTCGGGTTACCATTGTGTATGCCTGTATGAAAAAGTCGATGGGTGTATTTGTGTGTTCTTGCGTATTGTGTTTCAGATCCACATTTGTGAGTGTGTGAGGGCAGTTCCAAGTGTTCATGAGTTTGCTGGATATCCAGTGTGAGTGTGTGTTGTGAGTGTGACAGTGTGTGTGCGTGTCTGTGTGTGTGTTTGCAGGAAACCAGTCTGTATGCCTATAAGAAAAATTCGATGGGTGTTTGTGTGTGTTTCTTCTGTATGTGTGTGTCGGGACCACATTTGTGAATATGTTAGGGCAGTTCCAAGTGTTGATGGCTCTGCTGGAGACCCAGTGAGAGTGCTGTGTTGTGAGTGTGACAGTGTGTGTGTGTCTGTGTGTGTGTGTGTGTTTGGGGGAACCCCACAGTGTATGCTTCTAAGAAAAAGTCGATGGGTGTTTGTGTGTGTTTCTTGTGTATGTGTGTGTCGGGACCACGTATGAGAGTATTTTGTGGCAGTTCCAAGCGCCAGAGTGAATGCTGTGTTGTGAGTGTGGCAGTGTGTGTTTCTGTGTGTGTTTGTGTTGGCGGGAAAACATTGTGTATGCCTGTAAGAATAAGTCGATGGATGTTTGTGTGAGTTTCATGTGTATGTGTGTGTCGCGACCACATTTGTCAATATTTTAAGGCAGTTCCAAGTGTTGATGGTTCTGCTGGATACCCATTGTGAGTGGTGTGTTGTAAGTGTGACTGTGTGTGTGTGTGTTCAAGGGAAACCGTTGTGTATGCCTGTAAGAAAAAGTCGATGGGTGTTTGTGTGCGTTTCTTGTGTATGTGTGTGTCGGGAAAACGTTTGGGAGTATGTTAGGGCAGTTCCAAGTGTTGATGGCTCTGCCGAGGACCAGTGTGAGTGCTGTGTTGCGAGTGTGACAGTGTGTGTGTGTGTGTGTGTGTTTTCGGGTAACCATTGTGTATGCCTGTATGAAAAAGTCGATGGGTGTATTTGTGTGTTCTTGCGTATTGTGTTTCAGATCCACATTTGTGAGTGTGTGAGGGCAGTTCCAAGTCTTCATGAGTTTGCAGGATATCCAGTGTGAGTGTGTGTTGTGAGTGTGACAGTGTGTGTGCGTGTCTGTGTGTGTGTTTGCAGGAAACCAGTCTGTATGCCTATAAGAAAAATTCGATGGGTGTTTGTGTGTGTTTTTTCTGTATGTGTGTGTCGGGACCACATTTGTGAATATGTTAGGGCAGTTCCAAGTGTTGATGGCTCTGCTGGAGACCCAGTGAGAGTGCTGTGTTGTGAGTGTGATAGTGTGTGTGTGTCTGTGTGTGTGTGTGTGTTTGGGGGAACCCCACAGTGTATGCTTCTAAGAAAAAGTCGATGGGTGTTTGTGTGTGTTTCTTGTGTATGTGTGTGTCGAGACCACGTATGTGAGTATGTTGTGGCAGTTCCAAGCGCCAGTGTGAATGCTGTGTTGTGAGTGTGGCAGTGTGTGTTTCTGTGTGTGTTTGTGTTGGCGGGAAAACATTGTGTATGCCTGTAAGAATAAGTCGATGGATGTTTGTGTGAGTTTCATGTGTATGTGTGTGTCGCGACCACATTTGTCAATATTTTAAGGCAGTTCCAAGTGTTGATGGTTCTGCTGGATACCCATTGTGAGTGCTGTGTTGTAAGTGTGACTGTGTGTGTGTGTGTTCACGGGAAACCGTTGTGTATGCCTGTAAGAAAAAGTCGATGGGTGTTTGTGTGTGATTCTTGTGTATGTGTGTGTCGGTGAAACGTTTGTGAGTATGTTAGGGCAGTTCCAAGTGTTGATGGCTCTGCCGAGGTCCAGTGTGCGTACTGTGCTGTTAGTGTGACAGTGTGTGTGTGTGTGTGTGTGTGTGTTTGGGGAAACCCCACTCTGTCTCCCTGTAACAAAATGTTGATGGGTGTTTGTGTGTGTTTCTTCTGTATGTGTGTGTCGGGACCACGTTTGTTTGTATGTTAGGGCAGATTCAAGTGCCAGTGTGAATGCTGTGTTGTGAGTGTGATAGTGTGTGTGTGTGTGTGTTTGCGGAAACCATTGTGCATGACTGTAAGTAAAAGTCCATGGGAGTTTGTGTGTGTTTCTTGTGTATGTGTGTGTCGGGACCACGTTTGTGAGTATGTTAGGGCAGTTCCAACTGTTGATGGCTATGCCGGGGACCCAGTGTGAGTGCTGTGTTGTGCGTGTGATAGTGTCTGTGTGTGTGTGTGTGTGTTTTGCTGGATACCATTGTGTATGTCTGTAAGAAAAAGTCGTAGGGTGTTTTTGTGTGTTTCTTCTGCATGTGTGTTTCGGGACCACGTTTGTGAATATGTTAAGGTAATTCCAAGTGTTCATGGCTCTGCTGGAGATCCAATGTGAGTGCTCTGTCGTGAGTGTGCCTTGTGTGTGTGTGTGTGTGTGTGTGTGTGTGTGTTTGCAGGAAACCATTGTGTATGCCTGCAAGAAAAAGTCGATGGGTGTTTGTGTGTGTTATTTGTATATGTGTGTGTCAGGACCATGTTTGTGATTATGTTAAAGCAGTTCCAAGTGTTGACGGCTGTGTTGGAGACCCAGTGTGAGTGCTGTGTTGTGAGTGTGATAGTGTGTGTGTGTCTGTGTGTGTTTCCGAACCCCCTGTGTACGCCTGTAAGAAAAATTCCATGGGTGTTTGTGTGTGTTTCTTGTGTATGCGTGTGTCAGGAAAACGTTTGTGAGTATGTTAGGGCAGTTCCAAGTGTTGATGGCTCTGCCGAGGCCCAGTGTGAGTGCTGTGTTGCGAGTGTGACAGTGTGTGTGTGTGTGTGTGTGTGTGTTTTCGGGTTACCATTGTGTATGCCTGTATGAAAAAGTCGATGGGTGTATTTGTGTGTTCTTGCGTATTGTGTTTCAGATCCACATTTGTGAGTGTGTGAGGGCAGTTCCAAGTGTTCATGAGTTTGCTGGATATCCAGTGTGAGTGTGTGTTGTGAGTGTGACAGTGTGTGTGCGTGTCTGTGTGTGTGTTTGCAGGAAACCAGTCTGTATGCCTATAAGAAAAATTCGATGGGTGTTTGTGTGTGTTTCTTCTGTATGTGTGTGTCGGGACCACATTTGTGAATATGTTAGGGCAGTTCCAAGTGTTGATGGCTCTGCTGGAGACCCAGTGAGAGTGCTGTGTTGTGAGTGTGACAGTGTGTGTGTGTCTGTGTGTGTGTGTGTGTTTGGGGGAACCCCACAGTGTATGCTTCTAAGAAAAAGTCGATGGGTGTTTGTGTGTGTTTCTTGTGTATGTGTGTGTCGGGACCACGTATGAGAGTATTTTGTGGCAGTTCCAAGCGCCAGAGTGAATGCTGTGTTGTGAGTGTGGCAGTGTGTGTTTCTGTGTGTGTTTGTGTTGGCGGGAAAACATTGTGTATGCCTGTAAGAATAAGTCGATGGATGTTTGTGTGAGTTTCATGTGTATGTGTGTGTCGCGACCACATTTGTCAATATTTTAAGGCAGTTCCAAGTGTTGATGGTTCTGCTGGATACCCATTGTGAGTGGTGTGTTGTAAGTGTGACTGTGTGTGTGTGTGTTCAAGGGAAACCGTTGTGTATGCCTGTAAGAAAAAGTCGATGGGTGTTTGTGTGCGTTTCTTGTGTATGTGTGTGTCGGGAAAACGTTTGGGAGTATGTTAGGGCAGTTCCAAGTGTTGATGGCTCTGCCGAGGACCAGTGTGAGTGCTGTGTTGCGAGTGTGACAGTGTGTGTGTGTGTGTGTGTTTTCGGGTAACCATTGTGTATGCCTGTATGAAAAAGTCGATGGGTGTATTTGTGTGTTCTTGCGTATTGTGTTTCAGATCCACATTTGTGAGTGTGTGAGGGCAGTTCCAAGTCTTCATGAGTTTGCAGGATATCCAGTGTGAGTGTGTGTTGTGAGTGTGACAGTGTGTGTGCGTGTCTGTGTGTGTGTTTGCAGGAAACCAGTCTGTATGCCTATAAGAAAAATTCGATGGGTGTTTGTGTGTGTTTCTTCTGTATGTGTGTGTCGGGACCACATTTGTGAATATGTTAGGGCAGTTCCAAGTGTTGATGGCTCTGCTGGAGACCCAGTGAGAGTGCTGTGTTGTGAGTGTGATAGTGTGTGTGTGTCTGTGTGTGTGTGTGTGTTTGGGGGAACCCCACAGTGTATGCTTCTAAGAAAAAGTCGATGGGTGTTTGTGTGTGTTTCTTGTGTATGTGTGTGTCGAGACCACGTATGTGAGTATGTTGTGGCAGTTCCAAGCGCCAGTGTGAATGCTGTGTTGTGAGTGTGGCAGTGTGTGTTTCTGTGTGTGTTTGTGTTGGCGGGAAAACATTGTGTATGCCTGTAAGAATAAGTCGATGGATGTTTGTGTGAGTTTCATGTGTATGTGTGTGTCGCGACCACATTTGTCAATATTTTAAGGCAGTTCCAAGTGTTGATGGTTCTGCTGGATACCCATTGTGAGTGCTGTGTTGTAAGTGTGACTGTGTGTGTGTGTGTGTTCACGGGAAACCGTTGTGTATGCCTGTAAGAAAAAGTCGATGGGTGTTTGTGTGTGATTCTTGTGTATGTGTGTGTCGGTGAAACGTTTGTGAGTATGTTAGGGCAGTTCCAAGTGTTGATGGCTCTGCCGAGGTCCAGTGTGCGTACTGTGCTGTTAGTGTGACAGTGTGTGTGTGTGTGTGTGTGTGTGTTTGGGGAAACCCCACTCTGTCTCCCTGTAACAAAATGTTGATGGGTGTTTGTGTGTGTTTCTTCTGTATGTGTGTGTCGGGACCACGTTTGTTTGTATGTTAGGGCAGATTCAAGTGCCAGTGTGAATGCTGTGTTGTGAGTGTGATAGTGTGTGTGTGTGTGTGTTTGCGGAAACCATTGTGCATGACTGTAAGTAAAAGTCCATGGGAGTTTGTGTGTGTTTCTTGTGTATGTGTGTGTCGGGACCACGTTTGTGAGTATGTTAGGGCAGTTCCAACTGTTGATGGCTATGCCGGGGACCCAGTGTGAGTGCTGTGTTGTGCGTGTGATAGTGTCTGTGTGTGTGTGTGTGTGTTTTGCTGGATACCATTGTGTATGTCTGTAAGAAAAAGTCGTAGGGTGTTTTTGTGTGTTTCTTCTGCATGTGTGTTTCGGGACCACGTTTGTGAATATGTTAAGGTAATTCCAACTGTTCATGGCTCTGCTGGAGATCCAATGTGAGTGCTCTGTCGTGAGTGTGCCTTGTGTGTGTGTGTGTGTGTGTGTGTGTGTGTTTGCAGGAAACCATTGTGTATGCCTGCAAGAAAAAGTCGATGGGTGTTTGTGTGTGTTATTTGTATATGTGTGTGTCAGGACCATGTTTGTGATTATGTTAAAGCAGTTCCAAGTGTTGACGGCTGTGTTGGAGACCCAGTGTGAGTGCTGTGTTGTGAGTGTGATAGTGTGTGTGTGTCTGTGTGTGTTTCCGAACCCCCTGTGTACGCCTGTAAGAAAAATTCCATGGGTGTTTGTGTGTGTTTCTTGTGTATGCGTGTGTCAGGAAAACGTTTGTGAGTATGTTAGGGCAGTTCCAAGTGTTGATGGCTCTGCCGAGGCCCAGTGTGAGTGCTGTGTTGCGAGTGTGACAGTGTGTGTGTGTGTGTGTGTGTGTGTTTTCGGGTTACCATTGTGTATGCCTGTATGAAAAAGTCGATGGGTGTATTTGTGTGTTCTTGCGTATTGTGTTTCAGATCCACATTTGTGAGTGTGTGAGGGCAGTTCCAAGTGTTCATGAGTTTGCTGGATATCCAGTGTGAGTGTGTGTTGTGAGTGTGACAGTGTGTGTGCGTGTCTGTGTGTGTGTTTGCAGGAAACCAGTCTGTATGCCTATAAGAAAAATTCGATGGGTGTTTGTGTGTGTTTCTTCTGTATGTGTGTGTCGGGACCACATTTGTGAATATGTTAGGGCAGTTCCAAGTGTTGATGGCTCTGCTGGAGACCCAGTGAGAGTGCTGTGTTGTGAGTGTGACAGTGTGTGTGTGTCTGTGTGTGTGTGTGTGTTTGGGGGAACCCCACAGTGTATGCTTCTAAGAAAAAGTCGATGGGTGTTTGTGTGTGTTTCTTGTGTATGTGTGTGTCGGGACCACGTATGAGAGTATTTTGTGGCAGTTCCAAGCGCCAGAGTGAATGCTGTGTTGTGAGTGTGGCAGTGTGTGTTTCTGTGTGTGTTTGTGTTGGCGGGAAAACATTGTGTATGCCTGTAAGAATAAGTCGATGGATGTTTGTGTGAGTTTCATGTGTATGTGTGTGTCGCGACCACATTTGTCAATATTTTAAGGCAGTTCCAAGTGTTGATGGTTCTGCTGGATACCCATTGTGAGTGGTGTGTTGTAAGTGTGACTGTGTGTGTGTGTTCAAGGGAAACCGTTGTGTATGCCTGTAAGAAAAAGTCGATGGGTGTTTGTGTGCGTTTCTTGTGTATGTGTGTGTCGGGAAAACGTTTGGGAGTATGTTAGGGCAGTTCCAAGTGTTGATGGCTCTGCCGAGGACCAGTGTGAGTGCTGTGTTGCGAGTGTGACAGTGTGTGTGTGTGTGTGTGTGTGTGTTTTCGGGTAACCATTGTGTATGCCTGTATGAAAAAGTCGATGGGTGTATTTGTGTGTTCTTGCGTATTGTGTTTCAGATCCACATTTGTGAGTGTGTGAGGGCAGTTCCAAGTCTTCATGAGTTTGCAGGATATCCAGTGTGAGTGTGTGTTGTGAGTGTGACAGTGTGTGTGCGTGTCTGTGTGTGTGTTTGCAGGAAACCAGTCTGTATGCCTATAAGAAAAATTCGATGGGTGTTTGTGTGTGTTTTTTCTGTATGTGTGTGTCGGGACCACATTTGTGAATATGTTAGGGCAGTTCCATGTGTTGATGGCTCTGCTGGAGACCCAGTGAGAGTGCTGTGTTGTGAGTGTGATAGTGTGTGTGTGTCTGTGTGTGTGTGTGTGTTTGGGGGAACCCCACAGTGTATGCTTCTAAGAAAAAGTCGATGGGTGTTTGTGTGTGTTTCTTGTGTATGTGTGTGTCGAGACCACGTATGTGAGTATGTTGTGGCAGTTCCAAGCGCCAGTGTGAATGCTGTGTTGTGAGTGTGGCAGTGTGTGTTTCTGTGTGTGTTTGTGTTGGCGGGAAAACATTGTGTATGCCTGTAAGAATAAGTCGATGGATGTTTGTGTGAGTTTCATGTGTATGTGTGTGTCGCGACCACATTTGTCAATATTTTAAGGCAGTTCCAAGTGTTGATGGTTCTGCTGGATACCCATTGTGAGTGCTGTGTTGTAAGTGTGACTGTGTGTGTGTGTGTGTTCACGGGAAACCGTTGTGTATGCCTGTAAGAAAAAGTCGATGGGTGTTTGTGTGTGATTCTTGTGTATGTGTGTGTCGGTGAAACGTTTGTGAGTATGTTAGGGCAGTTCCAAGTGTTGATGGCTCTGCCGAGGTCCAGTGTGCATACTGTGCTCTTAGTGTGACAGTGTGTGTGTGTGTGTGTGTGTGTGTTTGGGGAAACCCCACTCTGTCTCCCTGTAACAAAATGTTGATGGGTGTTTGTGTGTGTTTCTTCTGTATGTGTGTGTCGGGACCACGTTTGTTTGTATGTTAGGGCAGATTCAAGTGCCAGTGTGAATGCTGTGTTGTGAGTGTGATAGTTTGTGTGTGTGTGTGTTTGCGGAAACCATTGTGCATGACTGTAAGTAAAAGTCCATGGGAGTTTGTGTGTGTTTCTTGTGTATGTGTGTGTCGGGACCACGTTTGTGAGTATGTTAGGGCAGTTCCAACTGTTGATGGCTATGCCGGGGACCCAGTGTGAGTGCTGTGTTGTGCGTGTGATAGTGTCTGTGTGTGTGTGTGTGTGTTTTGCTGGATACCATTGTGTATGTCTGTAAGAAAAAGTCGTAGGGTGTTTTTGTGTGTTTCTTCTGCATGTGTGTTTCGGGACCACGTTTGTGAATATGTTAAGGTAATTCCAAGTGTTCATGGCTCTGCTGGAGATCCAATGTGAGTGCTCTGTCGTGAGTGTGCCTTGTGTGTGTGTGTGTGTGTGTGTGTGTGTTTGCAGGAAACCATTGTGTATGCCTGCAAGAAAAAGTCGATGGGTGTTTGTGTGTGTTATTTGTATATGTGTGTGTCAGGACCATGTTTGTGATTATGTTAAAGCAGTTCCAAGTGTTGACGGCTGTGTTGGAGACCCAGTGTGAGTGCTGTGTTGTGAGTGTGATAGTGTGTGTGTGTCTGTGTGTGTTTCCGAACCCCCTGTGTACGCCTGTAAGAAAAATTCCATGGGTGTTTGTGTGTGTTTCTTGTGTATGCGTGTGTCAGGAAAACGTTTGTGAGTATGTTAGGGCAGTTCCAAGTGTTGATGGCTCTGCCGAGGCCCAGTGTGAGTGCTGTGTTGCGAGTGTGACAGTGTGTGTGTGTGTGTGTGTGTGTGTTTTCGGGTTACCATTGTGTATGCCTGTATGAAAAAGTCGATGGGTGTATTTGTGTGTTCTTGCGTATTGTGTTTCAGATCCACATTTGTGAGTGTGTGAGGGCAGTTCCAAGTGTTCATGAGTTTGCTGGATATCCAGTGTGAGTGTGTGTTGTGAGTGTGACAGTGTGTGTGCGTGTCTGTGTGTGTGTTTGCAGGAAACCAGTCTGTATGCCTATAAGAAAAATTCGATGGGTGTTTGTGTGTGTTTCTTCTGTATGTGTGTGTCGGGACCACATTTGTGAATATGTTAGGGCAGTTCCAAGTGTTGATGGCTCTGCTGGAGACCCAGTGAGAGTGCTGTGTTGTGAGTGTGACAGTGTGTGTGTGTCTGTGTGTGTGTGTGTTTGGGGGAACCCCACAGTGTATGCTTCTAAGAAAAAGTCGATGGGTGTTTGTGTGTGTTTCTTGTGTATGTGTGTGTCGGGACCACGTATGAGAGTATTTTGTGGCAGTTCCAAGCGCCAGAGTGAATGCTGTGTTGTGAGTGTGGCAGTGTGTGTTTCTGTGTGTGTTTGTGTTGGCGGGAAAACATTGTGTATGCCTGTAAGAATAAGTCGATGGATGTTTGTGTGAGTTTCATGTGTATGTGTGTGTCGCGACCACATTTGTCAATATTTTAAGGCAGTTCCAAGTGTTGATGGTTCTGCTGGATACCCATTGTGAGTGGTGTGTTGTAAGTGTGACTGTGTGTGTGTGTGTTCAAGGGAAACCGTTGTGTATGCCTGTAAGAAAAAGTCGATGGGTGTTTGTGTGCGTTTCTTGTGTATGTGTGTGTCGGGAAAACGTTTGGGAGTATGTTAGGGCAGTTCCAAGTGTTGATGGCTCTGCCGAGGACCAGTGTGAGTGCTGTGTTGCGAGTGTGACAGTGTGTGTGTGTGTGTGTGTTTTCGGGTAACCATTGTGTATGCCTGTATGAAAAAGTCGATGGGTGTATTTGTGTGTTCTTGCGTATTGTGTTTCAGATCCACATTTGTGAGTGTGTGAGGGCAGTTCCAAGTCTTCATGAGTTTGCAGGATATCCAGTGTGAGTGTGTGTTGTGAGTGTGACAGTGTGTGTGCGTGTCTGTGTGTGTGTTTGCAGGAAACCAGTCTGTATGCCTATAAGAAAAATTCGATGGGTGTTTGTGTGTGTTTTTTCTGTATGTGTGTGTCGGGACCACATTTGTGAATATGTTAGGGCAGTTCCAAGTGTTGATGGCTCTGCTGGAGACCCAGTGAGAGTGCTGTGTTGTGAGTGTGATAGTGTGTGTGTGTCTGTGTGTGTGTGTGTGTTTGGGGGAACCCCACAGTGTATGCTTCTAAGAAAAAGTCGATGGGTGTTTGTGTGTGTTTCTTGTGTATGTGTGTGTCGAGACCACGTATGTGAGTATGTTGTGGCAGTTCCAAGCGCCAGTGTGAATGCTGTGTTGTGAGTGTGGCAGTGTGTGTTTCTGTGTGTGTTTGTGTTGGCGGGAAAACATTGTGTATGCCTGTAAGAATAAGTCGATGGATGTTTGTGTGAGTTTCATGTGTATGTGTGTGTCGCGACCACATTTGTCAATATTTTAAGGCAGTTCCAAGTGTTGATGGTTCTGCTGGATACCCATTGTGAGTGCTGTGTTGTAAGTGTGACTGTGTGTGTGTGTGTGTTCACGGGAAACCGTTGTGTATGCCTGTAAGAAAAAGTCGATGGGTGTTTGTGTGTGATTCTTGTGTATGTGTGTGTCGGTGAAACGTTTGTGAGTATGTTAGGGCAGTTCCAAGTGTTGATGGCTCTGCCGAGGTCCAGTGTGCATACTGTGCTCTTAGTGTGACAGTGTGTGTGTGTGTGTGTGTGTGTGTTTGGGGAAACCCCACTCTGTCTCCCTGTAACAAAATGTTGATGGGTGTTTGTGTGTGTTTCTTCTGTATGTGTGTGTCGGGACCACGTTTGTTTGTATGTTAGGGCAGATTCAAGTGCCAGTGTGAATGCTGTGTTGTGAGTGTGATAGTTTGTGTGTGTGTGTGTTTGCGGAAACCATTGTGCATGACTGTAAGTAAAAGTCCATGGGAGTTTGTGTGTGTTTCTTGTGTATGTGTGTGTCGGGACCACGTTTGTGAGTATGTTAGGGCAGTTCCAACTGTTGATGGCTATGCCGGGGACCCAGTGTGAGTGCTGTGTTGTGCGTGTGATAGTGTCTGTGTGTGTGTGTGTGTGTTTTGCTGGATACCATTGTGTATGTCTGTAAGAAAAAGTCGTAGGGTGTTTTTGTGTGTTTCTTCTGCATGTGTGTTTCGGGACCACGTTTGTGAATATGTTAAGGTAATTCCAAGTGTTCATGGCTCTGCTGGAGATCCAATGTGAGTGCTCTGTCGTGAGTGTGCCTTGTGTGTGTGTGTGTGTGTGTGTGTGTGTTTGCAGGAAACCATTGTGTATGCCTGCAAGAAAAAGTCGATGGGTGTTTGTGTGTGTTATTTGTATATGTGTGTGTCAGGACCATGTTTGTGATTATGTTAAAGCAGTTCCAAGTGTTGACGGCTGTGTTGGAGACCCAGTGTGAGTGCTGTGTTGTGAGTGTGATAGTGTGTGTGTGTCTGTGTGTGTTTCCGAACCCCCTGTGTACGCCTGTAAGAAAAATTCCATGGGTGTTTGTGTGTGTTTCTTGTGTATGCGTGTGTCAGGAAAACGTTTGTGAGTATGTTAGGGCAGTTCCAAGTGTTGATGGCTCTGCCGAGGCCCAGTGTGAGTGCTGTGTTGCGAGTGTGACAGTGTGTGTGTGTGTGTGTGTGTGTGTTTTCGGGTTACCATTGTGTATGCCTGTATGAAAAAGTCGATGGGTGTATTTGTGTGTTCTTGCGTATTGTGTTTCAGATCCACATTTGTGAGTGTGTGAGGGCAGTTCCAAGTGTTCATGAGTTTGCTGGATATCCAGTGTGAGTGTGTGTTGTGAGTGTGACAGTGTGTGTGCGTGTCTGTGTGTGTGTTTGCAGGAAACCAGTCTGTATGCCTATAAGAAAAATTCGATGGGTGTTTGTGTGTGTTTCTTCTGTATGTGTGTGTCGGGACCACATTTGTGAATATGTTAGGGCAGTTCCAAGTGTTGATGGCTCTGCTGGAGACCCAGTGAGAGTGCTGTGTTGTGAGTGTGACAGTGTGTGTGTGTCTGTGTGTGTGTGTGTTTGGGGGAACCCCACAGTGTATGCTTCTAAGAAAAAGTCGATGGGTGTTTGTGTGTGTTTCTTGTGTATGTGTGTGTCGGGACCACGTATGAGAGTATTTTGTGGCAGTTCCAAGCGCCAGAGTGAATGCTGTGTTGTGAGTGTGGCAGTGTGTGTTTCTGTGTGTGTTTGTGTTGGCGGGAAAACATTGTGTATGCCTGTAAGAATAAGTCGATGGATGTTTGTGTGAGTTTCATGTGTATGTGTGTGTCGCGACCACATTTGTCAATATTTTAAGGCAGTTCCAAGTGTTGATGGTTCTGCTGGATACCCATTGTGAGTGGTGTGTTGTAAGTGTGACTGTGTGTGTGTGTGTTCAAGGGAAACCGTTGTGTATGCCTGTAAGAAAAAGTCGATGGGTGTTTGTGTGCGTTTCTTGTGTATGTGTGTGTCGGGAAAACGTTTGGGAGTATGTTAGGGCAGTTCCAAGTGTTGATGGCTCTGCCGAGGACCAGTGTGAGTGCTGTGTTGCGAGTGTGACAGTGTGTGTGTGTGTGTGTGTTTTCGGGTAACCATTGTGTATGCCTGTATGAAAAAGTCGATGGGTGTATTTGTGTGTTCTTGCGTATTGTGTTTCAGATCCACATTTGTGAGTGTGTGAGGGCAGTTCCAAGTCTTCATGAGTTTGCAGGATATCCAGTGTGAGTGTGTGTTGTGAGTGTGACAGTGTGTGTGCGTGTCTGTGTGTGTGTTTGCAGGAAACCAGTCTGTATGCCTATAAGAAAAATTCGATGGGTGTTTGTGTGTGTTTTTTCTGTATGTGTGTGTCGGGACCACATTTGTGAATATGTTAGGGCAGTTCCAAGTGTTGATGGCTCTGCTGGAGACCCAGTGAGAGTGCTGTGTTGTGAGTGTGATAGTGTGTGTGTGTCTGTGTGTGTGTGTGTGTTTGGGGGAACCCCACAGTGTATGCTTCTAAGAAAAAGTCGATGGGTGTTTGTGTGTGTTTCTTGTGTATGTGTGTGTCGAGACCACGTATGTGAGTATGTTGTGGCAGTTCCAAGCGCCAGTGTGAATGCTGTGTTGTGAGTGTGGCAGTGTGTGTTTCTGTGTGTGTTTGTGTTGGCGGGAAAACATTGTGTATGCCTGTAAGAATAAGTCGATGGATGTTTGTGTGAGTTTCATGTGTATGTGTGTGTCGCGACCACATTTGTCAATATTTTAAGGCAGTTCCAAGTGTTGATGGTTCTGCTGGATACCCATTGTGAGTGCTGTGTTGTAAGTGTGACTGTGTGTGTGTGTGTGTTCACGGGAAACCGTTGTGTATGCCTGTAAGAAAAAGTCGATGGGTGTTTGTGTGTGATTCTTGTGTATGTGTGTGTCGGTGAAACGTTTGTGAGTATGTTAGGGCAGTTCCAAGTGTTGATGGCTCTGCCGAGGTCCAGTGTGCGTACTGTGCTGTTAGTGTGACAGTGTGTGTGTGTGTGTGTGTGTGTGTGTGTTTGGGGAAACCCCACTCTGTCTCCCTGTAACAAAATGTTGATGGGTGTTTGTGTGTGTTTCTTCTGTATGTGTGTGTCGGGACCACGTTTGTTTGTATGTTAGGGCAGATTCAAGTGCCAGTGTGAATGCTGTGTTGTGAGTGTGATAGTGTGTGTGTGTGTTTTTGCGGAAACCATTGTGCATGACTGTAAGTAAAAGTCCATGGGAGTTTGTGTGTGTTTCTTGTGTATGTGTGTGTCGGGACCACGTTTGTGAGTATGTTAGGGCAGTTCCAACTGTTGATGGCTATGCCGGGGACCCAGTGTGAGTGCTGTGTTGTGCGTGTGATAGTGTCTGTGTGTGTGTGTGTGTGTTTTGCTGGATACCATTGTGTATGTCTGTAAGAAAAAGTCGTAGGGTGTTTTTGTGTGTTTCTTCTGCATGTGTGTTTCGGGACCACGTTTGTGAATATGTTAAGGTAATTCCAAGTGTTCATGGCTCTGCTGGAGATCCAATGTGAGTGCTCTGTCGTGAGTGTGCCTTGTGTGTGTGTGTGTGTGTGTGTGTGTGTTTGCAGGAAACCATTGTGTATGCCTGCAAGAAAAAGTCGATGGGTGTTTGTGTGTGTTATTTGTATATGTGTGTGTCAGGACCATATTTGTGATTATGTTAAAGCAGTTCCAAGTGTTGACGGCTGTGTTGGAGACCCAGTGTGAGTGCTGTGTTGTGAGTGTGATAGTGTGTGTGTGTCTGTGTGTGTTTCCGAACCCCCTGTGTACGCCTGTAAGAAAAATTCCATGGGTGTTTGTGTGTGTTTCTTGTGTATGCGTGTGTCAGGAAAACGTTTGTGAGTATGTTAGGGCAGTTCCAAGTGTTGATGGCTCTGCCGAGGCCCAGTGTGAGTGCTGTGTTGCGAGTGTGACAGTGTGTGTGTGTGTGTGTGTGTGTGTTTTCGGGTTACCATTGTGTATGCCTGTATGAAAAAGTCGATGGGTGTATTTGTGTGTTCTTGCGTATTGTGTTTCAGATCCACATTTGTGAGTGTGTGAGGGCAGTTCCAAGTGTTCAAGAGTTTGCAGGATATCCAGTGTGAGTGTGTGTTGTGAGTGTGACAGTGTGTGTGCGTGTCTGTGTGTGTGTTTGCAGGAAACCAGTCTGTATGCCTATAAGAAAAATTCGATGGGTGTTTGTGTGTGTTTCTTCTGTATGTGTGTGTCGGGACCACATTTGTGAATATGTTAGGGCAGTTCCAAGTGTTGATGGCTCTGCTGGAGACCCAGTGAGAGTGCTGTGTTGTGAGTGTGATAGTGTGTGTGTGTCTGTGTGTGTGTGTGTGTTTGGGGGAACCCCACAGTGTATGCTTCTAAGAAAAAGTCGATGGGTGTTTGTGTGTGTTTCTTGTGTATGTGTGTGTCGAGACCACGTATGTGAGTATGTTGTGGCAGTTCCAAGCGCCAGTGTGAATGCTGTGTTGTGAGTGTGGCAGTGTGTGTTTCTGTGTGTGTTTGTGTTGGCGGGAAAACATTGTGTATGCCTGTAAGAATAAGTCGATGGATGTTTGTGTGAGTTTCATGTGTATGTGTGTGTCGCGACCACATTTGTCAATATTTTAAGGCAGTTCCAAGTGTTGATGGTTCTGCTGGATACCCATTGTGAGTGCTGTGTTGTAAGTGTGACTGTGTGTGTGTGTGTGTTCACGGGAAACCGTTGTGTATGCCTGTAAGAAAAAGTCGATGGGTGTTTGTGTGTGATTCTTGTGTATGTGTGTGTCGGTGAAACGTTTGTGAGTATGTTAGGGCAGTTCCAAGTGTTGATGGCTCTGCCGAGGTCCAGTGTGCGTACTGTGCTGTTAGTGTGACAGTGTGTGTGTGTGTGTGTGTGTGTGTTTGGGGAAACCCCACTCTGTCTCCCTGTAACAAAATGTTGATGGGTGTTTGTGTGTGTTTCTTCTGTATGTGTGTGTCGGGACCACGTTTGTTTGTATGTTAGGGCAGATTCAAGTGCCAGTGTGAATGCTGTGTTGTGAGTGTGATAGTGTGTGTGTGTGTGTGTTTGCGGAAACCATTGTGCATGACTGTAAGTAAAAGTCCATGGGAGTTTGTGTGTGTTTCTTGTGTATGTGTGTGTCGGGACCACGTTTGTGAGTATGTTAGGGCAGTTCCAACTGTTGATGGCTATGCCGGGGACCCAGTGTGAGTGCTGTGTTGTGCGTGTGATAGTGTCTGTGTGTGTGTGTGTGTGTGTTTTGCTGGATACCATTGTGTATGTCTGTAAGAAAAAGTCGTAGGGTGTTTTTGTGTGTTTCTTCTGCATGTGTGTTTCGGGACCACGTTTGTGAATATGTTAAGGTAATTCCAACTGTTCATGGCTCTGCTGGAGATCCAATGTGAGTGCTCTGTCGTGAGTGTGCCTTGTGTGTGTGTGTGTGTGTGTGTGTGTTTGCAGGAAACCATTGTGTATGCCTGCAAGAAAAAGTCGATGGGTGTTTGTGTGTGTTATTTGTATATGTGTGTGTCAGGACCATGTTTGTGATTATGTTAAAGCAGTTCCAAGTGTTGACGGCTGTGTTGGAGACCCAGTGTGAGTGCTGTGTTGTGAGTGTGATAGTGTGTGTGTGTCTGTGTGTGTTTCCGAACCCCCTGTGTACGCCTGTAAGAAAAATTCCATGGGTGTTTGTGTGTGTTTCTTGTGTATGCGTGTGTCAGGAAAACGTTTGTGAGTATGTTAGGGCAGTTCCAAGTGTTGATGGCTCTGCCGAGGCCCAGTGTGAGTGCTGTGTTGCGAGTGTGACAGTGTGTGTGTGTGTGTGTGTGTGTGTTTTCGGGTTACCATTGTGTATGCCTGTATGAAAAAGTCGATGGGTGTATTTGTGTGTTCTTGCGTATTGTGTTTCAGATCCACATTTGTGAGTGTGTGAGGGCAGTTCCAAGTGTTCATGAGTTTGCTGGATATCCAGTGTGAGTGTGTGTTGTGAGTGTGACAGTGTGTGTGCGTGTCTGTGTGTGTGTTTGCAGGAAACCAGTCTGTATGCCTATAAGAAAAATTCGATGGGTGTTTGTGTGTGTTTCTTCTGTATGTGTGTGTCGGGACCACATTTGTGAATATGTTAGGGCAGTTCCAAGTGTTGATGGCTCTGCTGGAGACCCAGTGAGAGTGCTGTGTTGTGAGTGTGACAGTGTGTGTGTGTCTGTGTGTGTGTGTGTGTTTGGGGGAACCCCACAGTGTATGCTTCTAAGAAAAAGTCGATGGGTGTTTGTGTGTGTTTCTTGTGTATGTGTGTGTCGGGACCACGTATGAGAGTATTTTGTGGCAGTTCCAAGCGCCAGAGTGAATGCTGTGTTGTGAGTGTGGCAGTGTGTGTTTCTGTGTGTGTTTGTGTTGGCGGGAAAACATTGTGTATGCCTGTAAGAATAAGTCGATGGATGTTTGTGTGAGTTTCATGTGTATGTGTGTGTCGCGACCACATTTGTCAATATTTTAAGGCAGTTCCAAGTGTTGATGGTTCTGCTGGATACCCATTGTGAGTGGTGTGTTGTAAGTGTGACTGTGTGTGTGTGTGTTCAAGGGAAACCGTTGTGTATGCCTGTAAGAAAAAGTCGATGGGTGTTTGTGTGCGTTTCTTGTGTATGTGTGTGTCGGGAAAACGTTTGGGAGTATGTTAGGGCAGTTCCAAGTGTTGATGGCTCTGCCGAGGACCAGTGTGAGTGCTGTGTTGCGAGTGTGACAGTGTGTGTGTGTGTGTGTGTGTGTGTTTTCGGGTAACCATTGTGTATGCCTGTATGAAAAAGTCGATGGGTGTATTTGTGTGTTCTTGCGTATTGTGTTTCAGATCCACATTTGTGAGTGTGTGAGGGCAGTTCCAAGTCTTCATGAGTTTGCAGGATATCCAGTGTGAGTGTGTGTTGTGAGTGTGACAGTGTGTGTGCGTGTCTGTGTGTGTGTTTGCAGGAAACCAGTCTGTATGCCTATAAGAAAAATTCGATGGGTGTTTGTGTGTGTTTTTTCTGTATGTGTGTGTCGGGACCACATTTGTGAATATGTTAGGGCAGTTCCATGTGTTGATGGCTCTGCTGGAGACCCAGTGAGAGTGCTGTGTTGTGAGTGTGATAGTGTGTGTGTGTCTGTGTGTGTGTGTGTGTTTGGGGGAACCCCACAGTGTATGCTTCTAAGAAAAAGTCGATGGGTGTTTGTGTGTGTTTCTTGTGTATGTGTGTGTCGAGACCACGTATGTGAGTATGTTGTGGCAGTTCCAAGCGCCAGTGTGAATGCTGTGTTGTGAGTGTGGCAGTGTGTGTTTCTGTGTGTGTTTGTGTTGGCGGGAAAACATTGTGTATGCCTGTAAGAATAAGTCGATGGATGTTTGTGTGAGTTTCATGTGTATGTGTGTGTCGCGACCACATTTGTCAATATTTTAAGGCAGTTCCAAGTGTTGATGGTTCTGCTGGATACCCATTGTGAGTGCTGTGTTGTAAGTGTGACTGTGTGTGTGTGTGTGTTCACGGGAAACCGTTGTGTATGCCTGTAAGAAAAAGTCGATGGGTGTTTGTGTGTGATTCTTGTGTATGTGTGTGTCGGTGAAACGTTTGTGAGTATGTTAGGGCAGTTCCAAGTGTTGATGGCTCTGCCGAGGTCCAGTGTGCGTACTGTGCTGTTAGTGTGACAGTGTGTGTGTGTGTGTGTGTGTGTGTGTGTGTTTGGGGAAACCCCACTCTGTCTCCCTGTAACAAAATGTTGATGGGTGTTTGTGTGTGTTTCTTCTGTATGTGTGTGTCGGGACCACGTTTGTTTGTATGTTAGGGCAGATTCAAGTGCCAGTGTGAATGCTGTGTTGTGAGTGTGATAGTGTGTGTGTGTGTGTGTTTGCGGAAACCATTGTGCATGACTGTAAGTAAAAGTCCATGGGAGTTTGTGTGTGTTTCTTGTGTATGTGTGTGTCGGGACCACGTTTGTGAGTATGTTAGGGCAGTTCCAACTGTTGATGGCTATGCCGGGGACCCAGTGTGAGTGCTGTGTTGTGCGTGTGATAGTGTCTGTGTGTGTGTGTGTGTGTTTTGCTGGATACCATTGTGTATGTCTGTAAGAAAAAGTCGTAGGGTGTTTTTGTGTGTTTCTTCTGCATGTGTGTTTCGGGACCACGTTTGTGAATATGTTAAGGTAATTCCAAGTGTTCATGGCTCTGCTGGAGATCCAATGTGAGTGCTCTGTCGTGAGTGTGCCTTGTGTGTGTGTGTGTGTGTGTGTGTGTGTTTGCAGGAAACCATTGTGTATGCCTGCAAGAAAAAGTCGATGGGTGTTTGTGTGTGTTATTTGTATATGTGTGTGTCAGGACCATATTTGTGATTATGTTAAAGCAGTTCCAAGTGTTGACGGCTGTGTTGGAGACCCAGTGTGAGTGCTGTGTTGTGAGTGTGATAGTGTGTGTGTGTCTGTGTGTGTTTCCGAACCCCCTGTGTACGCCTGTAAGAAAAATTCCATGGGTGTTTGTGTGTGTTTCTTGTGTATGCGTGTGTCAGGAAAACGTTTGTGAGTATGTTAGGGCAGTTCCAAGTGTTGATGGCTCTGCCGAGGCCCAGTGTGAGTGCTGTGTTGCGAGTGTGACAGTGTGTGTGTGTGTGTGTGTGTGTGTTTTCGGGTTACCATTGTGTATGCCTGTATGAAAAAGTCGATGGGTGTATTTGTGTGTTCTTGCGTATTGTGTTTCAGATCCACATTTGTGAGTGTGTGAGGGCAGTTCCAAGTGTTCAAGAGTTTGCAGGATATCCAGTGTGAGTGTGTGTTGTGAGTGTGACAGTGTGTGTGCGTGTCTGTGTGTGTGTTTGCAGGAAACCAGTCTGTATGCCTATAAGAAAAATTCGATGGGTGTTTGTGTGTGTTTCTTCTGTATGTGTGTGTCGGGACCACATTTGTGAATATGTTAGGGCAGTTCCAAGTGTTGATGGCTCTGCTGGAGACCCAGTGAGAGTGCTGTGTTGTGAGTGTGATAGTGTGTGTGTGTCTGTGTGTGTGTGTGTGTTTGGGGGAACCCCACAGTGTATGCTTCTAAGAAAAAGTCGATGGGTGTTTGTGTGTGTTTCTTGTGTATGTGTGTGTCGAGACCACGTATGTGAGTATGTTGTGGCAGTTCCAAGCGCCAGTGTGAATGCTGTGTTGTGAGTGTGGCAGTGTGTGTTTCTGTGTGTGTTTGTGTTGGCGGGAAAACATTGTGTATGCCTGTAAGAATAAGTCGATGGATGTTTGTGTGAGTTTCATGTGTATGTGTGTGTCGCGACCACATTTGTCAATATTTTAAGGCAGTTCCAAGTGTTGATGGTTCTGCTGGATACCCATTGTGAGTGCTGTGTTGTAAGTGTGACTGTGTGTGTGTGTGTGTTCACGGGAAACCGTTGTGTATGCCTGTAAGAAAAAGTCGATGGGTGTTTGTGTGTGATTCTTGTGTATGTGTGTGTCGGTGAAACGTTTGTGAGTATGTTAGGGCAGTTCCAAGTGTTGATGGCTCTGCCGAGGTCCAGTGTGCGTACTGTGCTGTTAGTGTGACAGTGTGTGTGTGTGTGTGTGTGTGTGTTTGGGGAAACCCCACTCTGTCTCCCTGTAACAAAATGTTGATGGGTGTTTGTGTGTGTTTCTTCTGTATGTGTGTGTCGGGACCACGTTTGTTTGTATGTTAGGGCAGATTCAAGTGCCAGTGTGAATGCTGTGTTGTGAGTGTGATAGTGTGTGTGTGTGTGTGTTTGCGGAAACCATTGTGCATGACTGTAAGTAAAAGTCCATGGGAGTTTGTGTGTGTTTCTTGTGTATGTGTGTGTCGGGACCACGTTTGTGAGTATGTTAGGGCAGTTCCAACTGTTGATGTCTATGCCGGGGACCCAGTGTGAGTGCTGTGTTGTGCGTGTGATAGTGTCTGTGTGTGTGTGTGTGTGTGTGTTTTGCTGGATACCATTGTGTATGTCTGTAAGAAAAAGTCGTAGGGTGTTTTTGTGTGTTTCTTCTGCATGTGTGTTTCGGGACCACGTTTGTGAATATGTTAAGGTAATTCCAACTGTTCATGGCTCTGCTGGAGATCCAATGTGAGTGCTCTGTCGTGAGTGTGCCTTGTGTGTGTGTGTGTGTGTGTGTGTGTGTTTGCAGGAAACCATTGTGTATGCCTGCAAGAAAAAGTCGATGGGTGTTTGTGTGTGTTATTTGTATATGTGTGTGTCAGGACCATGTTTGTGATTATGTTAAAGCAGTTCCAAGTGTTGACGGCTGTGTTGGAGACCCAGTGTGAGTGCTGTGTTGTGAGTGTGATAGTGTGTGTGTGTCTGTGTGTGTTTCCGAACCCCCTGTGTACGCCTGTAAGAAAAATTCCATGGGTGTTTGTGTGTGTTTCTTGTGTATGCGTGTGTCAGGAAAACGTTTGTGAGTATGTTAGGGCAGTTCCAAGTGTTGATGGCTCTGCCGAGGCCCAGTGTGAGTGCTGTGTTGCGAGTGTGACAGTGTGTGTGTGTGTGTGTGTGTGTTTTCGGGTTACCATTGTGTATGCCTGTATGAAAAAGTCGATGGGTGTATTTGTGTGTTCTTGCGTATTGTGTTTCAGATCCACATTTGTGAGTGTGTGAGGGCAGTTCCAAGTGTTCATGAGTTTGCTGGATATCCAGTGTGAGTGTGTGTTGTGAGTGTGACAGTGTGTGTGCGTGTCTGTGTGTGTGTTTGCAGGAAACCAGTCTGTATGCCTATAAGAAAAATTCGATGGGTGTTTGTGTGTGTTTCTTCTGTATGTGTGTGTCGGGACCACATTTGTGAATATGTTAGGGCAGTTCCAAGTGTTGATGGCTCTGCTGGAGACCCAGTGAGAGTGCTGTGTTGTGAGTGTGACAGTGTGTGTGTGTCTGTGTGTGTGTGTGTGTTTGGGGGAACCCCACAGTGTATGCTTCTAAGAAAAAGTCGATGGGTGTTTGTGTGTGTTTCTTGTGTATGTGTGTGTCGGGACCACGTATGAGAGTATTTTGTGGCAGTTCCAAGCGCCAGAGTGAATGCTGTGTTGTGAGTGTGGCAGTGTGTGTTTCTGTGTGTGTTTGTGTTGGCGGGAAAACATTGTGTATGCCTGTAAGAATAAGTCGATGGATGTTTGTGTGAGTTTCATGTGTATGTGTGTGTCGCGACCACATTTGTCAATATTTTAAGGCAGTTCCAAGTGTTGATGGTTCTGCTGGATACCCATTGTGAGTGGTGTGTTGTAAGTGTGACTGTGTGTGTGTGTGTTCAAGGGAAACCGTTGTGTATGCCTGTAAGAAAAAGTCGATGGGTGTTTGTGTGCGTTTCTTGTGTATGTGTGTGTCGGGAAAACGTTTGGGAGTATGTTAGGGCAGTTCCAAGTGTTGATGGCTCTGCCGAGGCCCAGTGTGAGTGCTGTGTTGCGAGTGTGACAGTGTGTGTGTGTGTGTGTGTGTGTTTTCGGGTAACCATTGTGTATGCCTGTATGAAAAAGTCGATGGGTGTATTTGTGTGTTCTTGCGTATTGTGTTTCAGATCCACATTTGTGAGTGTGTGAGGGCAGTTCCAAGTCTTCATGAGTTTGCAGGATATCCAGTGTGAGTGTGTGTTGTGAGTGTGACAGTGTGTGTGCGTGTCTGTGTGTGTGTTTGCAGGAAACCAGTCTGTATGCCTATAAGAAAAATTCGATGGGTGTTTGTGTGTGTTTTTTCTGTATGTGTGTGTCGGGACCACATTTGTGAATATGTTAGGGCAGTTCCATGTGTTGATGGCTCTGCTGGAGACCCAGTGAGAGTGCTGTGTTGTGAGTGTGATAGTGTGTGTGTGTCTGTGTGTGTGTGTGTGTTTGGGGGAACCCCACAGTGTATGCTTCTAAGAAAAAGTCGATGGGTGTTTGTGTGTGTTTCTTGTGTATGTGTGTGTCGAGACCACGTATGTGAGTATGTTGTGGCAGTTCCAAGCGCCAGTGTGAATGCTGTGTTGTGAGTGTGGCAGTGTGTGTTTCTGTGTGTGTTTGTGTTGGCGGGAAAACATTGTGTATGCCTGTAAGAATAAGTCGATGGATGTTTGTGTGAGTTTCATGTGTATGTGTGTGTCGCGACCACATTTGTCAATATTTTAAGGCAGTTCCAAGTGTTGATGGTTCTGCTGGATACCCATTGTGAGTGCTGTGTTGTAAGTGTGACTGTGTGTGTGTGTGTTCACGGGAAACCGTTGTGTATGCCTGTAAGAAAAAGTCGATGGGTGTTTGTGTGTGATTCTTGTGTATGTGTGTGTCGGTGAAACGTTTGTGAGTATGTTAGGGCAGTTCCAAGTGTTGATGGCTCTGCCGAGGTCCAGTGTGCATACTGTGCTCTTAGTGTGACAGTGTGTGTGTGTGTGTGTGTGTGTGTTTGGGGAAACCCCACTCTGTCTCCCTGTAACAAAATGTTGATGGGTGTTTGTGTGTGTTTCTTCTGTATGTGTGTGTCGGGACCACGTTTGTTTGTATGTTAGGGCAGATTCAAGTGCCAGTGTGAATGCTGTGTTGTGAGTGTGATAGTGTGTGTGTGTGTGTGTTTGCGGAAACCATTGTGCATGACTGTAAGTAAAAGTCCATGGGAGTTTGTGTGTGTTTCTTGTGTATGTGTGTGTCGGGACCACGTTTGTGAGTATGTTAGGGCAGTTCCAACTGTTGATGGCTATGCCGGGGACCCAGTGTGAGTGCTGTGTTGTGCGTGTGATAGTGTCTGTGTGTGTGTGTGTGTGTTTTGCTGGATACCATTGTGTATGTCTGTAAGAAAAAGTCGTAGGGTGTTTTTGTGTGTTTCTTCTGCATGTGTGTTTCGGGACCACGTTTGTGAATATGTTAAGGTAATTCCAAGTGTTCATGGCTCTGCTGGAGATCCAATGTGAGTGCTCTGTCGTGAGTGTGCCTTGTGTGTGTGTGTGTGTGTGTGTGTGTTTGCAGGAAACCATTGTGTATGCCTGCAAGAAAAAGTCGATGGGTGTTTGTGTGTGTTATTTGTATATGTGTGTGTCAGGACCATGTTTGTGATTATGTTAAAGCAGTTCCAAGTGTTGACGGCTGTGTTGGAGACCCAGTGTGAGTGCTGTGTTGTGAGTGTGATAGTGTGTGTGTGTCTGTGTGTGTTTCCGAACCCCCTGTGTACGCCTGTAAGAAAAATTCCATGGGTGTTTGTGTGTGTTTCTTGTGTATGCGTGTGTCAGGAAAACGTTTGTGAGTATGTTAGGGCAGTTCCAAGTGTTGATGGCTCTGCCGAGGCCCAGTGTGAGTGCTGTGTTGCGAGTGTGACAGTGTGTGTGTGTGTGTGTGTGTGTGTGTTTTCGGGTTACCATTGTGTATGCCTGTATGAAAAAGTCGATGGGTGTATTTGTGTGTTCTTGCGTATTGTGTTTCAGATCCACATTTGTGAGTGTGTGAGGGCAGTTCCAAGTGTTCATGAGTTTGCTGGATATCCAGTGTGAGTGTGTGTTGTGAGTGTGACAGTGTGTGTGCGTGTCTGTGTGTGTGTTTGCAGGAAACCAGTCTGTATGCCTATAAGAAAAATTCGATGGGTGTTTGTGTGTGTTTCTTCTGTATGTGTGTGTCGGGACCACATTTGTGAATATGTTAGGGCAGTTCCAAGTGTTGATGGCTCTGCTGGAGACCCAGTGAGAGTGCTGTGTTGTGAGTGTGACAGTGTGTGTGTGTCTGTGTGTGTGTGTGTGTTTGGGGGAACCCCACAGTGTATGCTTCTAAGAAAAAGTCGATGGGTGTTTGTGTGTGTTTCTTGTGTATGTGTGTGTCGGGACCACGTATGAGAGTATTTTGTGGCAGTTCCAAGCGCCAGAGTGAATGCTGTGTTGTGAGTGTGGCAGTGTGTGTTTCTGTGTGTGTTTGTGTTGGCGGGAAAACATTGTGTATGCCTGTAAGAATAAGTCGATGGATGTTTGTGTGAGTTTCATGTGTATGTGTGTGTCGCGACCACATTTGTCAATATTTTAAGGCAGTTCCAAGTGTTGATGGTTCTGCTGGATACCCATTGTGAGTGGTGTGTTGTAAGTGTGACTGTGTGTGTGTGTTCAAGGGAAACCGTTGTGTATGCCTGTAAGAAAAAGTCGATGGGTGTTTGTGTGCGTTTCTTGTGTATGTGTGTGTCGGGAAAACGTTTGGGAGTATGTTAGGGCAGTTCCAAGTGTTGATGGCTCTGCCGAGGACCAGTGTGAGTGCTGTGTTGCGAGTGTGACAGTGTGTGTGTGTGTGTGTGTTTTCGGGTAACCATTGTGTATGCCTGTATGAAAAAGTCGATGGGTGTATTTGTGTGTTCTTGCGTATTGTGTTTCAGATCCACATTTGTGAGTGTGTGAGGGCAGTTCCAAGTCTTCATGAGTTTGCAGGATATCCAGTGTGAGTGTGTGTTGTGAGTGTGACAGTGTGTGTGCGTGTCTGTGTGTGTGTTTGCAGGAAACCAGTCTGTATGCCTATAAGAAAAATTCGATGGGTGTTTGTGTGTGTTTTTTCTGTATGTGTGTGTCGGGACCACATTTGTGAATATGTTAGGGCAGTTCCAAGTGTTGATGGCTCTGCTGGAGACCCAGTGAGAGTGCTGTGTTGTGAGTGTGATAGTGTGTGTGTGTCTGTGTGTGTGTGTGTGTTTGGGGGAACCCCACAGTGTATGCTTCTAAGAAAAAGTCGATGGGTGTTTGTGTGTGTTTCTTGTGTATGTGTGTGTCGAGACCACGTATGTGAGTATGTTGTGGCAGTTCCAAGCGCCAGTGTGAATGCTGTGTTGTGAGTGTGGCAGTGTGTGTTTCTGTGTGTGTTTGTGTTGGCGGGAAAACATTGTGTATGCCTGTAAGAATAAGTCGATGGATGTTTGTGTGAGTTTCATGTGTATGTGTGTGTCGCGACCACATTTGTCAATATTTTAAGGCAGTTCCAAGTGTTGATGGTTCTGCTGGATACCCATTGTGAGTGCTGTGTTGTAAGTGTGACTGTGTGTGTGTGTGTGTTCACGGGAAACCGTTGTGTATGCCTGTAAGAAAAAGTCGATGGGTGTTTGTGTGTGATTCTTGTGTATGTGTGTGTCGGTGAAACGTTTGTGAGTATGTTAGGGCAGTTCCAAGTGTTGATGGCTCTGCCGAGGTCCAGTGTGCGTACTGTGCTGTTAGTGTGACAGTGTGTGTGTGTGTGTGTGTGTGTGTGTTTGGGGAAACCCCACTCTGTCTCCCTGTAACAAAATGTTGATGGGTGTTTGTGTGTGTTTCTTCTGTATGTGTGTGTCGGGACCACGTTTGTTTGTATGTTAGGGCAGATTCAAGTGCCAGTGTGAATGCTGTGTTGTGAGTGTGATAGTGTGTGTGTGTGTGTGTTTGCGGAAACCATTGTGCATGACTGTAAGTAAAAGTCCATGGGAGTTTGTGTGTGTTTCTTGTGTATGTGTGTGTCGGGACCACGTTTGTGAGTATGTTAGGGCAGTTCCAACTGTTGATGGCTATGCCGGGGACCCAGTGTGAGTGCTGTGTTGTGCGTGTGATAGTGTCTGTGTGTGTGTGTGTGTGTTTTGCTGGATACCATTGTGTATGTCTGTAAGAAAAAGTCGTAGGGTGTTTTTGTGTGTTTCTTCTGCATGTGTGTTTCGGGACCACGTTTGTGAATATGTTAAGGTAATTCCAAGTGTTCATGGCTCTGCTGGAGATCCAATGTGAGTGCTCTGTCGTGAGTGTGCCTTGTGTGTGTGTGTGTGTGTGTGTGTGTGTTTGCAGGAAACCATTGTGTATGCCTGCAAGAAAAAGTCGATGGGTGTTTGTGTGTGTTATTTGTATATGTGTGTGTCAGGACCATATTTGTGATTATGTTAAAGCAGTTCCAAGTGTTGACGGCTGTGTTGGAGACCCAGTGTGAGTGCTGTGTTGTGAGTGTGATAGTGTGTGTGTGTCTGTGTGTGTTTCCGAACCCCCTGTGTACGCCTGTAAGAAAAATTCCATGGGTGTTTGTGTGTGTTTCTTGTGTATGCGTGTGTCAGGAAAACGTTTGTGAGTATGTTAGGGCAGTTCCAAGTGTTGATGGCTCTGCCGAGGCCCAGTGTGAGTGCTGTGTTGCGAGTGTGACAGTGTGTGTGTGTGTGTGTGTGTGTGTGTTTTCGGGTTACCATTGTGTATGCCTGTATGAAAAAGTCGATGGGTGTATTTGTGTGTTCTTGCGTATTGTGTTTCAGATCCACATTTGTGAGTGTGTGAGGGCAGTTCCAAGTGTTCATGAGTTTGCTGGATATCCAGTGTGAGTGTGTGTTGTGAGTGTGACAGTGTGTGTGCGTGTCTGTGTGTGTGTTTGCAGGAAACCAGTCTGTATGCCTATAAGAAAAATTCGATGGGTGTTTGTGTGTGTTTCTTCTGTATGTGTGTGTCGGGACCACATTTGTGAATATGTTAGGGCAGTTCCAAGTGTTGATGGCTCTGCTGGAGACCCAGTGAGAGTGCTGTGTTGTGAGTGTGACAGTGTGTGTGTGTCTGTGTGTGTGTGTGTGTTTGGGGGAACCCCACAGTGTATGCTTCTAAGAAAAAGTCGATGGGTGTTTGTGTGTGTTTCTTGTGTATGTGTGTGTCGGGACCACGTATGAGAGTATTTTGTGGCAGTTCCAAGCGCCAGAGTGAATGCTGTGTTGTGAGTGTGGCAGTGTGTGTTTCTGTGTGTGTTTGTGTTGGCGGGAAAACATTGTGTATGCCTGTAAGAATAAGTCGATGGATGTTTGTGTGAGTTTCATGTGTATGTGTGTGTCGCGACCACATTTGTCAATATTTTAAGGCAGTTCCAAGTGTTGATGGTTCTGCTGGATACCCATTGTGAGTGGTGTGTTGTAAGTGTGACTGTGTGTGTGTGTGTTCAAGGGAAACCGTTGTGTATGCCTGTAAGAAAAAGTCGATGGGTGTTTGTGTGCGTTTCTTGTGTATGTGTGTGTCGGGAAAACGTTTGGGAGTATGTTAGGGCAGTTCCAAGTGTTGATGGCTCTGCCGAGGACCAGTGTGAGTGCTGTGTTGCGAGTGTGACAGTGTGTGTGTGTGTGTGTGTGTGTTTTCGGGTAACCATTGTGTATGCCTGTATGAAAAAGTCGATGGGTGTATTTGTGTGTTCTTGCGTATTGTGTTTCAGATCCACATTTGTGAGTGTGTGAGGGCAGTTCCAAGTCTTCATGAGTTTGCAGGATATCCAGTGTGAGTGTGTGTTGTGAGTGTGACAGTGTGTGTGCGTGTCTGTGTGTGTGTTTGCAGGAAACCAGTCTGTATGCCTATAAGAAAAATTCGATGGGTGTTTGTGTGTGTTTCTTCTGTATGTGTGTGTCGGGACCACATTTGTGAATATGTTAGGGCAGTTCCAAGTGTTGATGGCTCTGCTGGAGACCCAGTGAGAGTGCTGTGTTGTGAGTGTGATAGTGTGTGTGTGTCTGTGTGTGTGTGTGTGTTTGGGGGAACCCCACAGTGTATGCTTCTAAGAAAAAGTCGATGGGTGTTTGTGTGTGTTTCTTGTGTATGTGTGTGTCGAGACCACGTATGTGAGTATGTTGTGGCAGTTCCAAGCGCCAGTGTGAATGCTGTGTTGTGAGTGTGGCAGTGTGTGTTTCTGTGTGTGTTTGTGTTGGCGGGAAAACATTGTGTATGCCTGTAAGAATAAGTCGATGGATGTTTGTGTGAGTTTCATGTGTATGTGTGTGTCGCGACCACATTTGTCAATATTTTAAGGCAGTTCCAAGTGTTGATGGTTCTGCTGGATACCCATTGTGAGTGCTGTGTTGTAAGTGTGACTGTGTGTGTGTGTGTTCACGGGAAACCGTTGTGTATGCCTATAAGAAAAAGTCGATGGGTGTTTGTGTGTGATTCTTGTGTATGTGTGTGTCGGTGAAACGTTTGTGAGTATGTTAGGGCAGTTCCAAGTGTTGATGGCTCTGCCGAGGTCCAGTGTGCGTACTGTGCTGTTAGTGTGACAGTGTGTGTGTGTGTGTGTGTGTGTTTGGGGAAACCCCACTCTGTCTCCCTGTAACAAAATGTTGATGGGTGTTTGTGTGTGTTTCTTCTGTATGTGTGTGTCGGGACCACGTTTGTTTGTATGTTAGGGCAGATTCAAGTGCCAGTGTGAATGCTGTGTTGTGAGTGTGATAGTGTGTGTGTGTGTGTGTTTGCGGAAACCATTGTGCATGACTGTAAGTAAAAGTCCATGGGAGTTTGTGTGTGTTTCTTGTGTATGTGTGTGTCGGGACCACGTTTGTGAGTATGTTAGGGCAGTTCCAACTGTTGATGGCTATGCCGGGGACCCAGTGTGAGTGCTGTGTTGTGCGTGTGATAGTGTCTGTGTGTGTGTGTGTGTGTTTTGCTGGATACCATTGTGTATGTCTGTAAGAAAAAGTCGTAGGGTGTTTTTGTGTGTTTCTTCTGCATGTGTGTTTCGGGACCACGTTTGTGAATATGTTAAGGTAATTCCAAGTGTTCATGGCTCTGCTGGAGATCCAATGTGAGTGCTCTGTCGTGAGTGTGCCTTGTGTGTGTGTGTGTGTGTGTGTGTGTGTTTGCAGGAAACCATTGTGTATGCCTGCAAGAAAAAGTCGATGGGTGTTTGTGTGTGTTATTTGTATATGTGTGTGTCAGGACCATGTTTGTGATTATGTTAAAGCAGTTCCAAGTGTTGACGGCTGTGTTGGAGACCCAGTGTGAGTGCTGTGTTGTGAGTGTGATAGTGTGTGTGTGTCTGTGTGTGTTTCCGAACCCCCTGTGTACGCCTGTAAGAAAAATTCCATGGGTGTTTGTGTGTGTTTCTTGTGTATGCGTGTGTCAGGAAAACGTTTGTGAGTATGTTAGGGCAGTTCCAAGTGTTGATGGCTCTGCCGAGGCCCAGTGTGAGTGCTGTGTTGCGAGTGTGACAGTGTGTGTGTGTGTGTGTGTGTGTGTTTTCGGGTTACCATTGTGTATGCCTGTATGAAAAAGTCGATGGGTGTATTTGTGTGTTCTTGCGTATTGTGTTTCAGATCCACATTTGTGAGTGTGTGAGGGCAGTTCCAAGTGTTCATGAGTTTGCTGGATATCCAGTGTGAGTGTGTGTTGTGAGTGTGACAGTGTGTGTGCGTGTCTGTGTGTGTGTTTGCAGGAAACCAGTCTGTATGCCTATAAGAAAAATTCGATGGGTGTTTGTGTGTGTTTCTTCTGTATGTGTGTGTCGGGACCACATTTGTGAATATGTTAGGGCAGTTCCAAGTGTTGATGGCTCTGCTGGAGACCCAGTGAGAGTGCTGTGTTGTGAGTGTGACAGTGTGTGTGTGTCTGTGTGTGTGTGTGTGTTTGGGGGAACCCCACAGTGTATGCTTCTAAGAAAAAGTCGATGGGTGTTTGTGTGTGTTTCTTGTGTATGTGTGTGTCGGGACCACGTATGAGAGTATTTTGTGGCAGTTCCAAGCGCCAGAGTGAATGCTGTGTTGTGAGTGTGGCAGTGTGTGTTTCTGTGTGTGTTTGTGTTGGCGGGAAAACATTGTGTATGCCTGTAAGAATAAGTCGATGGATGTTTGTGTGAGTTTCATGTGTATGTGTGTGTCGCGACCACATTTGTCAATATTTTAAGGCAGTTCCAAGTGTTGATGGTTCTGCTGGATACCCATTGTGAGTGGTGTGTTGTAAGTGTGACTGTGTGTGTGTGTGTTCAAGGGAAACCGTTGTGTATGCCTGTAAGAAAAAGTCGATGGGTGTTTGTGTGCGTTTCTTGTGTATGTGTGTGTCGGGAAAACGTTTGGGAGTATGTTAGGGCAGTTCCAAGTGTTGATGGCTCTGCCGAGGACCAGTGTGAGTGCTGTGTTGCGAGTGTGACAGTGTGTGTGTGTGTGTGTGTGTTTTCGGGTAACCATTGTGTATGCCTGTATGAAAAAGTCGATGGGTGTATTTGTGTGTTCTTGCGTATTGTGTTTCAGATCCACATTTGTGAGTGTGTGAGGGCAGTTCCAAGTCTTCATGAGTTTGCAGGATATCCAGTGTGAGTGTGTGTTGTGAGTGTGACAGTGTGTGTGCGTGTCTGTGTGTGTGTTTGCAGGAAACCAGTCTGTATGCCTATAAGAAAAATTCGATGGGTGTTTGTGTGTGTTTTTTCTGTATGTGTGTGTCGGGACCACATTTGTCAATATGTTAGGGCAGTTCCAAGTGTTGATGGCTCTGCTGGAGACCCAGTGAGAGTGCTGTGTTGTGAGTGTGATAGTGTGTGTGTGTCTGTGTGTGTGTGTGTGTTTGGGGGAACCCCACAGTGTATGCTTCTAAGAAAAAGTCGATGGGTGTTTGTGTGTGTTTCTTGTGTATGTGTGTGTCGAGACCACGTATGTGAGTATGTTGTGGCAGTTCCAAGCGCCAGTGTGAATGCTGTGTTGTGAGTGTGGCAGTGTGTGTTTCTGTGTGTGTTTGTGTTGGCGGGAAAACATTGTGTATGCCTGTAAGAATAAGTCGATGGATGTTTGTGTGAGTTTCATGTGTATGTGTGTGTCGCGACCACATTTGTCAATATTTTAAGGCAGTTCCAAGTGTTGATGGTTCTGCTGGATACCCATTGTGAGTGCTGTGTTGTAAGTGTGACTGTGTGTGTGTGTGTTCACGGGAAACCGTTGTGTATGCCTGTAAGAAAAAGTCGATGGGTGTTTGTGTGTGATTCTTGTGTATGTGTGTGTCGGTGAAACGTTTGTGAGTATGTTAGGGCAGTTCCAAGTGTTGATGGCTCTGCCGAGGTCCAGTGTGCGTACTGTGCTGTTAGTGTGACAGTGTGTGTGTGTGTGTGTGTGTGTGTGTTTGGGGAAACCCCACTCTGTCTCCCTGTAACAAAATGTTGATGGGTGTTTGTGTGTGTTTCTTCTGTATGTGTGTGTCGGGACCACGTTTGTTTGTATGTTAGGGCAGATTCAAGTGCCAGTGTGAATGCTGTGTTGTGAGTGTGATAGTGTGTGTGTGTGTGTGTTTGCGGAAACCATTGTGCATGACTGTAAGTAAAAGTCCATGGGAGTTTGTGTGTGTTTCTTGTGTATGTGTGTGTCGGGACCACGTTTGTGAGTATGTTAGGGCAGTTCCAACTGTTGATGGCTATGCCGGGGACCCAGTGTGAGTGCTGTGTTGTGCGTGTGATAGTGTCTGTGTGTGTGTGTGTGTGTTTTGCTGGATACCATTGTGTATGTCTGTAAGAAAAAGTCGTAGGGTGTTTTTGTGTGTTTCTTCTGCATGTGTGTTTCGGGACCACGTTTGTGAATATGTTAAGGTAATTCCAAGTGTTCATGGCTCTGCTGGAGATCCAATGTGAGTGCTCTGTCGTGAGTGTGCCTTGTGTGTGTGTGTGTGTGTGTGTGTGTGTGTGTGTTTGCAGGAAACCATTGTGTATGCCTGCAAGAAAAAGTCGATGGGTGTTTGTGTGTGTTATTTGTATATGTGTGTGTCAGGACCATGTTTGTGATTATGTTAAAGCAGTTCCAAGTGTTGACGGCTGTGTTGGAGACCCAGTGTGAGTGCTGTGTTGTGAGTGTGATAGTGTGTGTGTGTCTGTGTGTGTTTCCGAACCCCCTGTGTACGCCTGTAAGAAAAATTCCATGGGTGTTTGTGTGTGTTTCTTGTGTATGCGTGTGTCAGGAAAACGTTTGTGAGTATGTTAGGGCAGTTCCAAGTGTTGATGGCTCTGCCGAGGCCCAGTGTGAGTGCTGTGTTGCGAGTGTGACAGTGTGTGTGTGTGTGTGTGTGTGTGTTTTCGGGTTACCATTGTGTATGCCTGTATGAAAAAGTCGATGGGTGTATTTGTGTGTTCTTGCGTATTGTGTTTCAGATCCACATTTGTGAGTGTGTGAGGGCAGTTCCAAGTGTTCATGAGTTTGCTGGATATCCAGTGTGAGTGTGTGTTGTGAGTGTGACAGTGTGTGTGCGTGTCTGTGTGTGTGTTTGCAGGAAACCAGTCTGTATGCCTATAAGAAAAATTCGATGGGTGTTTGTGTGTGTTTCTTCTGTATGTGTGTGTCGGGACCACATTTGTGAATATGTTAGGGCAGTTCCAAGTGTTGATGGCTCTGCTGGAGACCCAGTGAGAGTGCTGTGTTGTGAGTGTGACAGTGTGTGTGTGTCTGTGTGTGTGTGTGTGTTTGGGGGAACCCCACAGTGTATGCTTCTAAGAAAAAGTCGATGGGTGTTTGTGTGTGTTTCTTGTGTATGTGTGTGTCGGGACCACGTATGAGAGTATTTTGTGGCAGTTCCAAGCGCCAGAGTGAATGCTGTGTTGTGAGTGTGGCAGTGTGTGTTTCTGTGTGTGTTTGTGTTGGCGGGAAAACATTGTGTATGCCTGTAAGAATAAGTCGATGGATGTTTGTGTGAGTTTCATGTGTATGTGTGTGTCGCGACCACATTTGTCAATATTTTAAGGCAGTTCCAAGTGTTGATGGTTCTGCTGGATACCCATTGTGAGTGGTGTGTTGTAAGTGTGACTGTGTGTGTGTGTGTTCAAGGGAAACCGTTGTGTATGCCTGTAAGAAAAAGTCGATGGGTGTTTGTGTGCGTTTCTTGTGTATGTGTGTGTCGGGAAAACGTTTGGGAGTATGTTAGGGCAGTTCCAAGTGTTGATGGCTCTGCCGAGGACCAGTGTGAGTGCTGTGTTGCGAGTGTGACAGTGTGTGTGTGTGTGTGTGTGTTTTCGAGTAACCATTGTGTATGCCTGTATGAAAAAGTCGATGGGTGTATTTGTGTGTTCTTGCGTATTGTGTTTCAGATCCACATTTGTGAGTGTGTGAGGGCAGTTCCAAGTCTTCATGAGTTTGCAGGATATCCAGTGTGAGTGTGTGTTGTGAGTGTGACAGTGTGTGTGCGTGTCTGTGTGTGTGTTTGCAGGAAACCAGTCTGTATGCCTATAAGAAAAATTCGATGGGTGTTTGTGTGTGTTTTTTCTGTATGTGTGTGTCGGGACCACATTTGTGAATATGTTAGGGCAGTTCCAAGTGTTGATGGCTCTGCTGGAGACCCAGTGAGAGTGCTGTGTTGTGAGTGTGATAGTGTGTGTGTGTCTGTGTGTGTGTGTGTGTTTGGGGGAACCCCACAGTGTATGCTTCTAAGAAAAAGTCGATGGGTGTTTGTGTGTGTTTCTTGTGTATGTGTGTGTCGAGACCACGTATGTGAGTATGTTGTGGCAGTTCCAAGCGCCAGTGTGAATGCTGTGTTGTGAGTGTGGCAGTGTGTGTTTCTGTGTGTGTTTGTGTTGGCGGGAAAACATTGTGTATGCCTGTAAGAATAAGTCGATGGATGTTTGTGTGAGTTTCATGTGTATGTGTGTGTCGCGACCACATTTGTCAATATTTTAAGGCAGTTCCAAGTGTTGATGGTTCTGCTGGATACCCATTGTGAGTGCTGTGTTGTAAGTGTGACTGTGTGTGTGTGTGTTCACGGGAAACCGTTGTGTATGCCTGTAAGAAAAAGTCGATGGGTGTTTGTGTGTGATTCTTGTGTATGTGTGTGTCGGTGAAACGTTTGTGAGTATGTTAGGGCAGTTCCAAGTGTTGATGGCTCTGCCGAGGTCCAGTGTGCATACTGTGCTCTTAGTGTGACAGTGTGTGTGTGTGTGTGTGTGTGTGTTTGGGGAAACCCCACTCTGTCTCCCTGTAACAAAATGTTGATGGGTGTTTGTGTGTGTTTCTTCTGTATGTGTGTGTCGGGACCACGTTTGTTTGTATGTTAGGGCAGATTCAAGTGCCAGTGTGAATGCTGTGTTGTGAGTGTGATAGTGTGTGTGTGTGTGTGTTTGCGGAAACCATTGTGCATGACTGTAAGTAAAAGTCCATGGGAGTTTGTGTGTGTTTCTTGTGTATGTGTGTGTCGGGACCACGTTTGTGAGTATGTTAGGGCAGTTCCAACTGTTGATGGCTATGCCGGGGACCCAGTGTGAGTGCTGTGTTGTGCGTGTGATAGTGTCTGTGTGTGTGTGTGTGTGTTTTGCTGGATACCATTGTGTATGTCTGTAAGAAAAAGTCGTAGGGTGTTTTTGTGTGTTTCTTCTGCATGTGTGTTTCGGGACCACGTTTGTGAATATGTTAAGGTAATTCCAAGTGTTCATGGCTCTGCTGGAGATCCAATGTGAGTGCTCTGTCGTGAGTGTGCCTTGTGTGTGTGTGTGTGTGTGTGTGTGTGTTTGCAGGAAACCATTGTGTATGCCTGCAAGAAAAAGTCGATGGGTGTTTGTGTGTGTTATTTGTATATGTGTGTGTCAGGACCATGTTTGTGATTATGTTAAAGCAGTTCCAAGTGTTGACGGCTGTGTTGGAGACCCAGTGTGAGTGCTGTGTTGTGAGTGTGATAGTGTGTGTGTGTCTGTGTGTGTTTCCGAACCCCCTGTGTACGCCTGTAAGAAAAATTCCATGGGTGTTTGTGTGTGTTTCTTGTGTATGCGTGTGTCAGGAAAACGTTTGTGAGTATGTTAGGGCAGTTCCAAGTGTTGATGGCTCTGCCGAGGCCCAGTGTGAGTGCTGTGTTGCGAGTGTGACAGTGTGTGTGTGTGTGTGTGTGTGTGTGTGTGTTTTCGGGTTACCATTGTGTATGCCTGTATGAAAAAGTCGATGGGTGTATTTGTGTGTTCTTGCGTATTGTGTTTCAGATCCACATTTGTGAGTGTGTGAGGGCAGTTCCAAGTGTTCATGAGTTTGCTGGATATCCAGTGTGAGTGTGTGTTGTGAGTGTGACAGTGTGTGTGCGTGTCTGTGTGTGTGTTTGCAGGAAACCAGTCTGTATGCCTATAAGAAAAATTCGATGGGTGTTTGTGTGTGTTTCTTCTGTATGTGTGTGTCGGGACCACATTTGTGAATATGTTAGGGCAGTTCCAAGTGTTGATGGCTCTGCTGGAGACCCAGTGAGAGTGCTGTGTTGTGAGTGTGACAGTGTGTGTGTGTCTGTGTGTGTGTGTGTGTGTTTGGGGGAACCCCACAGTGTATGCTTCTAAGAAAAAGTCGATGGGTGTTTGTGTGTGTTTCTTGTGTATGTGTGTGTCGGGACCACGTATGAGAGTATTTTGTGGCAGTTCCAAGCGCCAGAGTGAATGCTGTGTTGTGAGTGTGGCAGTGTGTGTTTCTGTGTGTGTTTGTGTTGGCGGGAAAACATTGTGTATGCCTGTAAGAATAAGTCGATGGATGTTTGTGTGAGTTTCATGTGTATGTGTGTGTCGCGACCACATTTGTCAATATTTTAAGGCAGTTCCAAGTGTTGATGGTTCTGCTGGATACCCATTGTGAGTGGTGTGTTGTAAGTGTGACTGTGTGTGTGTGTGTTCAAGGGAAACCGTTGTGTATGCCTGTAAGAAAAAGTCGATGGGTGTTTGTGTGCGTTTCTTGTGTATGTGTGTGTCGGGAAAACGTTTGGGAGTATGTTAGGGCAGTTCCAAGTGTTGATGGCTCTGCCGAGGACCAGTGTGAGTGCTGTGTTGCGAGTGTGACTGTGTGTGTGTGTGTGTGTGTGTGTTTTCGGGTAACCATTGTGTATGCCTGTATGAAAAAGTCGATGGGTGTATTTGTGTGTTCTTGCGTATTGTGTTTCAGATCCACATTTGTGAGTGTGTGAGGGCAGTTCCAAGTCTTCATGAGTTTGCAGGATATCCAGTGTGAGTGTGTGTTGTGAGTGTGACAGTGTGTGTGCGTGTCTGTGTGTGTGTTTGCAGGAAACCAGTCTGTATGCCTATAAGAAAAATTCGATGGGTGTTTGTGTGTGTTTTTTCTGTATGTGTGTGTCGGGACCACATTTGTGAATATGTTAGGGCAGTTCCAAGTGTTGATGGCTCTGCTGGAGACCCAGTGAGAGTGCTGTGTTGTGAGTGTGATAGTGTGTGTGTGTCTGTGTGTGTGTGTGTGTTTGGGGGAACCCCACAGTGTATGCTTCTAAGAAAAAGTCGATGGGTGTTTGTGTGTGTTTCTTGTGTATGTGTGTGTCGAGACCACGTATGTGAGTATGTTGTGGCAGTTCCAAGTGCCAGTGTGAATGCTGTGTTGTGAGTGTGGCAGTGTGTGTTTCTGTGTGTGTTTGTGTTGGCGGGAAAACATTGTGTATGCCTGTAAGAATAAGTCGATGGATGTTTGTGTGAGTTTCATGTGTATGTGTGTGTCGCGACCACATTTGTCAATATTTTAAGGCAGTTCCAAGTGTTGATGGTTCTGCTGGATACCCATTGTGAGTGCTGTGTTGTAAGTGTGACTGTGTGTGTGTGTGTTCACGGGAAACCGTTGTGTATGCCTGTAAGAAAAAGTCGATGGGTGTTTGTGTGTGATTCTTGTGTATGTGTGTGTCGGTGAAACGTTTGTGAGTATGTTAGGGCAGTTCCAAGTGTTGATGGCTCTGCCGAGGTCCAGTGTGCGTACTGTGCTGTTAGTGTGACAGTGTGTGTGTGTGTGTGTGTGTGTGTGTTTGGGGAAACCCCACTCTGTCTCCCTGTAACAAAATGTTGATGGGTGTTTGTGTGTGTTTCTTCTGTATGTGTGTGTCGGGACCACGTTTGTTTGTATGTTAGGGCAGATTCAAGTGCCAGTGTGAATGCTGTGTTGTGAGTGTGATAGTGTGTGTGTGTGTGTGTTTGCGGAAACCATTGTGCATGACTGTAAGTAAAAGTCCATGGGAGTTTGTGTGTGTTTCTTGTGTATGTGTGTGTCGGGACCACGTTTGTGAGTATGTTAGGGCAGTTCCAACTGTTGATGGCTATGCCGGGGACCCAGTGTGAGTGCTGTGTTGTGCGTGTGATAGTGTCTGTGTGTGTGTGTGTGTGTTTTGCTGGATACCATTGTGTATGTCTGTAAGAAAAAGTCGTAGGGTGTTTTTGTGTGTTTCTTCTGCATGTGTGTTTCGGGACCACGTTTGTGAATATGTTAAGGTAATTCCAAGTGTTCATGGCTCTGCTGGAGATCCAATGTGAGTGCTCTGTCGTGAGTGTGCCTTGTGTGTGTGTGTGTGTGTGTGTGTGTGTTTGCAGGAAACCATTGTGTATGCCTGCAAGAAAAAGTCGATGGGTGTTTGTGTGTGTTATTTGTATATGTGTGTGTCAGGACCATGTTTGTGATTATGTTAAAGCAGTTCCAAGTGTTGACGGCTGTGTTGGAGACCCAGTGTGAGTGCTGTGTTGTGAGTGTGATAGTGTGTGTGTGTCTGTGTGTGTTTCCGAACCCCCTGTGTACGCCTGTAAGAAAAATTCCATGGGTGTTTGTGTGTGTTTCTTGTGTATGCGTGTGTCAGGAAAACGTTTGTGAGTATGTTAGGGCAGTTCCAAGTATTGATGGCTCTGCCGAGGCCCAGTGTGAGTGCTGTGTTGCGAGTGTGACAGTGTGTTTGTGTGTGTGTGTGTTTTCGGGTTACCATTGTGTATGCCTGTATGAAAAAGTCGATGGGTGTATTTGTGTGTTCTTGCGTATTGTGTTTCAGATCCACATTTGTGAGTGTGTGAGGGCAGTTCCAAGTGTTCATGAGTTTGCTGGATATCCAGTGTGAGTGTGTGTTGTGAGTGTGACAGTGTGTGTGCGTGTCTGTGTGTGTGTTTGCCGGAAACCAGTCTGTATGCCTATAAGAAAAATTCGATGGGTGTTTGTGTGTGTTTCTTCTGTATGTGTGTGTCGGGACCACATTTGTGAATATGTTAGGGCAGTTCCAAGTGTTGATGGCTCTGCTGGAGACCCAGTGAGAGTGCTGTGTTGTGAGTGTGACAGTGTGTGTGTGTCTGTGTGTGTGTGTGTGTTTGGGGGAACCCCAAAGTGTATGCTTCTAAGAAAAAGTCGATGGGTGTTTGTGTGTGTTTCTTGTGTATGTGTGTGTCGGGACCACGTATGAGAGTATTTTGTGGCAGTTCCAAGCGCCAGAGTGAATGCTGTGTTGTGAGTGTGGCAGTGTGTGTTTCTGTGTGTGTTTGTGTTGGCGGGAAAACATTGTGTATGCCTGTAAGAATAAGTCGATGGATGTTTGTGTGAGTTTCATGTGTATGTGTGTGTCGCGACCACATTTGTCAATATTTTAAGGCAGTTCCAAGTGTTGATGGTTCTGCTGGATACCCATTGTGAGTGCTGTGTTGTAAGTGTGACTGTGTGTGTGTGTGTTCAAGGGAAACCGTTGTGTATGCCTGTAAGAAAAAGTCGATGGGTGTTTGTGTGCGTTTCTTGTGTATGTGTGTGTCGGGAAAACGTTTGGGAGTATGTTAGGGCAGTTCCAAGTGTTGATGGCTCTGCCGAGGACCAGTGTGAGTGCTGTGTTGCGAGTGTGACAGTGTGTGTGTGTGTGTGTGTGTGTGTTTTCGGGTAACCATTGTGTATGCCTGTATGAAAAAGTCGATGGGTGTATTTGTGTGTTCTTGCGTATTGTGTTTCAGATCCACATTTGTGAGTGTGTGAGGGCAGTTCCAAGTCTTCATGAGTTTGCAGGATATCCAGTGTGAGTGTGTGTTGTGAGTGTGACAGTGTGTGTGCGTGTCTGTGTGTGTTTGCAGGAAACCAGTCTGTATGCCTATAAGAAAAATTCGATGGGTGTTTGTGTGTGTTTTTTCTGTATGTGTGTGTCGGGACCACATTTGTGAATATGTTAGGGCAGTTCCAAGTGTTGATGGCTCTGCTGGAGACCCAGTGAGAGTGCTGTGTTGTGAGTGTGATAGTGTGTGTGTGTCTGTGTGTGTGTGTGTGTGTGTTTGGGGGAACCCCACAGTGTATGCTTCTAAGAAAAAGTCGATGGGTGTTTGTGTGTGTTTCTTGTGTATGTGTGTGTCGAGACCACGTATGTGAGTATGTTGTGGCAGTTCCAAGCGCCAGTGTGAATGCTGTGTTGTGAGTGTGGCAGTGTGTGTTTCTGTGTGTGTTTGTGTTGGCGGGAAAACATTGTGTATGCCTGTAAGAATAAGTCGATGGATGTTTGTGTGAGTTTCATGTGTATGTGTGTGTCGCGACCACATTTGTCAATATTTTAAGGCAGTTCCAAGTGTTGATGGTTCTGCTGGATACCCATTGTGAGTGGTGTGTTGTAAGTGTGACTGTGTGTGTGTGTGTTCACGGGAAACCGTTGTGTATGCCTGTAAGAAAAAGTCGATGGGTGTTTGTGTGTGATTCTTGTGTATGTGTGTGTCGGTGAAACATTTGTGAGTATGTTAGGGCAGTTCCAAGTGTTGATGGCTCTGCCGAGGTCCAGTGTGCGTACTGTGCTGTTAGTGTGACAGTGTGTGTGTGTGTGTGTGTGTGTGTTTGGGGAAACCCCACTCTGTCTCCCTGTAACAAAATGTTGATGGGTGTTTGTGTGTGTTTCTTCTGTATGTGTGTGTCGGGACCACGTTTGTTTGTATGTTAGGGCAGATTCAAGTGCCAGTGTGAATGCTGTGTTGTGAGTGTGATAGTGTGTGTGTGTGTGTGTTTGCGGAAACCATTGTGCATGACTGTAAGTAAAAGTCAATGGGAGTTTGTGTGTGTTTCTTGTGTATGTGTGTGTCGGGACCACGTTTGTGAGTATGTTAGGGCAGTTCCAACTGTTGATGGCTATGCCGGGGACCCAGTGTGAGTGCTGTGTTGTGCGTGTGATAGTGTCTGTGTGTGTGTGTGTGTTTTGCTGGATACCATTGTGTATGTCTGTAAGAAAAAGTCGTAGGGTGTTTTTGTGTGTTTCTTCTGCATGTGTGTTTCGGGACCACGTTTGTGAATATGTTAAGGTAATTCCAAGTGTTCATGGCTCTGCTGGAGATCCAATGTGAGTGCTCTGTCGTGAGTGTGCCTTTTGTGTGTGTGTGTGTGTGTGTGTGTGTTTGCAGGAAACCATTGTGTATGCCTGCAAGAAAAAGTCGATGGGTGTTTGTGTGTGTTATTTGTATATGTGTGTGTCAGGACCATGTTTGTGATTATGTTAAAGCAGTTCCAAGTGTTGACGGCTGTGTTGGAGACCCAGTGTGAGTGCTGTGTTGTGAGTGTGATAGTGTGTGTGTGTCTGTGTGTGTTTCCGAACCCCCTGTGTACGCCTGTAAGAAAAATTCCATGGGTGTTTGTGTGTGTTTCTTGTGTATGCGTGTGTCAGGAAAACGTTTGTGAGTATGTTAGGGCAGTTCCAAGTGTTGATGGCTCTGCCGAGGCCCAGTGTGAGTGCTGTGTTGCGAGTGTGACAGTGTGTTTGTGTGTGTGTGTGTTTTCGGGTTACCATTGTGTATGCCTGTATGAAAAAGTCGATGGGTGTATTTGTGTGTTCTTGCGTATTGTGTTTCAGATCCACATTTGTGAGTGTGTGAGGGCAGTTCCAAGTGTTCATGAGTTTGCTGGATATCCAGTGTGAGTGTGTGTTGTGAGTGTGACAGTGTGTGTGCGTGTCTGTGTGTGTGTTTGCCGGAAACCAGTCTGTATGCCTATAAGAAAAATTCGATGGGTGTTTGTGTGTGTTTCTTCTGTATGTGTGTGTCGGGACCACATTTGTGAATATGTTAGGGCAGTTCCAAGTGTTGATGGCTCTGCTGGAGACCCAGTGAGAGTGCTGTGTTGTGAGTGTGATAGTGTGTGTGTGTCTGTGTGTGTGTGTGTGTGTGTTTGGGGGAACCCCACAGTGTATGCTTCTAAGAAAAAGTCGATGGGTGTTTGTGTGTGTTTCTTGTGTATGTGTGTGTCGAGACCACGTATGTGAGTATGTTGTGGCAGTTCCAAGCGCCAGAGTGAATGCTGTGTTGTGAGTGTGGCAGTGTGTGTTTCTGTGTGTGTTTGTGTTGGCGGGAAAACATTGTGTATGCCTGTAAGAATAAGTCGATGGATGTTTGTGTGAGTTTCATGTGTATGTGTGTGTCGCGACCACATTTGTCAATATTTTAAGGCAGTTCCAAGTGTTGATGGTTCTGCTGGATACCCATTGTGAGTGGTGTGTTGTAAGTGTGACTGTGTGTGTGTGTGTTCAAGGGAAACCGTTGTGTATGCCTGTAAGAAAAAGTTGATGGGTGTTTGTGTGCGTTTCTTGTGTATGTGTGTGTCGGGAAAACGTTTGGGAGTATGTTAGGGCAGTTCCAAGTGTTGATGGCTCTGCCGAGGACCAGTGTGAGTGCTGTGTTGCGAGTGTGACAGTGTGTGTGTGTGTGTTTTCGGGTAACCATTGTGTATGCCTGTATGAAAAAGTCGATGGGTGTATTTGTGTGTTCTTGCGTATTGTGTTTCAGATCCACATTTGTGAGTGTGTGAGGGCAGTTCCAAGTCTTCATGAGTTTGCAGGATATCCAGTGTGAGTGTGTGTTGTGAGTGTGACAGTGTGTGTGCGTGTCTGTGTGTGTGTTTGCAGGAAACCAGTCTGTATGCCTATAAGAAAAATTCGATGGGTGTTTGTGTGTGTTTTTTCTGTATGTGTGTGTCGGGACCACATTTGTGAATATGTTAGGGCAGTTCCAAGTGTTGATGGCTCTGCTGGAGACCCAGTGAGAGTGCTGTGTTGTGAGTGTGATAGTGTGTGTGTGTCTGTGTGTGTGTGTGTGTGTTTGGGGGAACCCCACAGTGTATGCTTCTAAGAAAAAGTCGATGGGTGTTTGTGTGTGTTTCTTGTGTATGTGTGTGTCGAGACCACGTATGTGAGTATGTTGTGGCGGTTCCAAGTGCCAGTGTGAATGCTGTGTTGTGAGTGTGGCAGTGTGTGTTTCTGTGTGTGTTTGTGTTGGCGGGAAAACATTGTGTATGCCTGTAAGAATAAGTCGATGGATGTTTGTGTGAGTTTCATGTGTATGTGTGTGTCGCGACCACATTTGTCAATATTTTAAGGCAGTTCCAAGTGTTGATGGTTCTGCTGGATACCCATTGTGAGTGCTGTGTTGTAAGTGTGACTGTGTGTGTGTGTGTTCACGGGAAACCGTTGTGTATGCCTGTAAGAAAAAGTCGATGGGTGTTTGTGTGTGATTCTTGTGTATGTGTGTGTCGGTGAAACGTTTGTGAGTATGTTAGGGCAGTTCCAAGTGTTGATGGCTCTGCCGAGGTCCAGTGTGCGTACTGTGCTGTTAGTGTGACAGTGTGTGTGTGTGTGTGTGTGTGTGTGTGTGTGTTTGGGGAAACCCCACTCTGTCTCCCTGTAACAAAATGTTGATGGGTGTTTGTGTGTGTTTCTTCTGTATGTGTGTGTCGGGACCACGTTTGTTTGTATGTTAGGGCAGATTCAAGTGCCAGTGTGAATGCTGTGTTGTGAGTGTGATAGTGTGTGTGTGTGTGTGTGTTTGCGGAAACCATTGTGCATGACTGTAAGTAAAAGTCCATGGGAGTTTGTGTGTGTTTCTTGTGTATGTGTGTGTCGGGACCACGTTTGTGAGTATGTTAGGGCAGTTCCAACTGTTGATGGCTATGCCGGGGACCCAGTGTGAGTGCTGTGTTGTGCGTGTGATAGTGTCTGTGTGTGTGTGTGTGTTTTGCTGGATACCATTGTGTATGTCTGTAAGAAAAAGTCGTAGGGTGTTTTTGTGTGTTTCTTCTGCATGTGTGTTTCGGGACCACGTTTGTGAATATGTTAAGGTAATTCCAAGTGTTCATGGCTCTGCTGGAGATCCAATGTGAGTGCTCTGTCGTGAGTGTGCCTTTTGTGTGTGTGTGTGTGTGTGTGTGTGTGTTTGCAGGAAACCATTGTGTATGCCTGCAAGAAAAAGTCGATGGGTGTTTGTGTGTGTTATTTGTATATGTGTGTGTCAGGACCATGTTTGTGATTATGTTAAAGCAGTTCCAAGTGTTGACGGCTGTGTTGGAGACCCAGTGTGAGTGCTGTGTTGTGAGTGTGATAGTGTGTGTGTGTCTGTGTGTGTTTCCGAACCCCCTGTGTACGCCTGTAAGAAAAATTCCATGGGTGTTTGTGTGTGTTTCTTGTGTATGCGTGTGTCAGGAAAACGTTTGTGAGTATGTTAGGGCAGTTCCAAGTGTTGATGGCTCTGCCGAGGCCCAGTGTGAGTGCTGTGTTGCGAGTGTGACAGTGTGTGTGTGTGTGTGTGTGTGTGTGTTTTCGGGTTACCATTGTGTATGCCTGTATGAAAAAGTCGATGGGTGTATTTGTGTGTTCTTGCGTATTGTGTTTCAGATCCACATTTGTGAGTGTGTGAGGGCAGTTCCAAGTGTTCATGAGTTTGCTGGATATCCAGTGTGAGTGTGTGTTGTGAGTGTGACAGTGTGTGTGCGTGTCTGTGTGTGTGTTTGCAGGAAACCAGTCTGTATGCCTATAAGAAAAATTCGATGGGTGTTTGTGTGTGTTTCTTCTGTATGTGTGTGTCGGGACCACATTTGTGAATATGTTAGGGCAGTTCCAAGTGTTGATGGCTCTGCTGGAGACCCAGTGAGAGTGCTGTGTTGTGAGTGTGACAGTGTGTGTGTGTCTGTGTGTGTGTGTGTGTTTGGGGGAACCCCACAGTGTATGCTTCTAAGAAAAAGTCGATGGGTGTTTGTGTGTGTTTCTTGTGTATGTGTGTGTCGGGACCACGTATGAGAGTATTTTGTGGCAGTTCCAAGCGCCAGAGTGAATGCTGTGTTGTGAGTGTGGCAGTGTGTGTTTCTGTGTGTGTTTGTGTTGGCGGGAAAACATTGTGTATGCCTGTAAGAATAAGTCGATGGATGTGTGTGTGAGTTTCATGTGTATGTGTGTGTCGCGACCACATTTGTCAATATTTTAAGGCAGTTCCAAGTGTTGATGGTTCTGCTGGATACCCATTGTGAGTGGTGTGTTGTAAGTGTGACTGTGTGTGTGTTCAAGGGAAACCGTTGTGTATGCCTGTAAGAAAAAGTCGATGGGTGTTTGTGTGCGTTTCTTGTGTATGTGTGTGTCGGGAAAACGTTTGGGAGTATGTTAGGGCAGTTCCAAGAGTTGATGGCTCTGCCGAGGACCAGTGTGAGTGCTGTGTTGCGAGTGTGACAGTGTGTGTGTGTGTGTTTTCGGGTAACCATTGTGTATGCCTGTATGAAAAAGTCAATGGGTGTATTTGTGTGTTCTTGCGTATTGTGTTTCAGATCCACATTTGTGAGTGTGTGAGGGCAGTTCCAAGTCTTCATGAGTTTGCAGGATATCCAGTGTGAGTGTGTGTTGTGAGTGTGACAGTGTGTGTGCGTGTCTGTGTGTGTGTTTGCAGGAAACCAGTCTGTATGCCTATAAGAAAAATTCGATGGGTGTTTGTGTGTGTTTTTTCTGTATGTGTGTGTCGGGACCACATTTGTGAATATGTTAGGGCAGTTCCAAGTGTTGATGGCTCTGCTGGAGACCCAGTGAGAGTGCTGTGTTGTGAGTGTGATAGTGTGTGTGTGTCTGTGTGTGTGTGTGTGTTTGGGGGAACCCCACAGTGTATGCTTCTAAGAAAAAGTCGATGGGTGTTTGTGTGTGTTTCTTGTGTATGTGTGTGTCGAGACCACGTATGTGAGTATGTTGTGGCAGTTCCAAGTGCCAGTGTGAATGCTGTGTTGTGAGTGTGGCAGTGTGTGTTTCTGTGTGTGTTTGTGTTGGCGGGAAAACATTGTGTATGCCTGTAAGAATAAGTCGATGGATGTTTGTGTGAGTTTCATGTGTATGTGTGTGTCGCGACCACATTTGTCAATATTTTAAGGCAGTTCCAAGTGTTGATGGTTCTGCTGGATACCCATTGTGAGTGCTGTGTTGTAAGTGTGACTGTGTGTGTGTGTGTTCAAGGGAAACCGTTGTGTATGCCTGTAAGAAAAAGTCGATGGGTGTTTGTGTGTGATTCTTGTGTATGTGTGTGTCGGTGAAACGTTTGTGAGTATGTTAGGGCAGTTCCAAGTGTTGATGGCTCTGCCGAGGTCCAGTGTGCGTACTGTGCTGTTAGTGTGACAGTGTGTGTGTGTGTGTGTGTGTGTGTTTGGGGAAACCCCACTCTGTCTCCCTTTAACAAAATGTTGATGGGTGTTTGTGTGTGTTTCTTCTGTATGTGTGTGTCGGGACCACGTTTGTTTGTATGTTAGGGCAGATTCAAGTGCCAGTGTGAATGCTGTGTTGTGAGTGTGATAGTGTGTGTGTGTGTGTGTGTTTGCGGAAACCATTGTGCATGACTGTAAGTAAAAGTCCATGGGAGTTTGTGTGTGTTTCTTGTGTATGTGTGTGTCGGGACCACGTTTGTGAGTATGTTAGGGCAGTTCCAACTGTTGATGGCTATGCCGGGGACCCAGTGTGAGTGCTGTGTTGTGCGTGTGATAGTGTCTGTGTGTGTGTGTGTGTTTTGCTGGATACCATTGTGTATGTCTGTAAGAAAAAGTCGTAGGGTGTTTTTGTGTGTTTCTTCTGCATGTGTGTTTCGGGACCACGTTTGTGAATATGTTAAGGTAATTCCAAGTGTTCATGGCTCTGCTGGAGATCCAATGTGAGTGCTCTGTCGTGAGTGTGCCTTTTGTGTGTGTGTGTGTGTGTGTGTGTGTGTTTGCAGGAAACCATTGTGTATGCCTGCAAGAAAAAGTCGATGGGTGTTTGTGTGTGTTATTTGTATATGTGTGTGTCAGGACCATGTTTGTGATTATGTTAAAGCAGTTCCAAGTGTTGACGGCTGTGTTGGAGACCCAGTGTGAGTGCTGTGTTGTGAGTGTGATAGTGTGTGTGTGTCTGTGTGTGTTTCCGAACCCCCTGTGTACGCCTGTAAGAAAAATTCCATGGGTGTTTGTGTGTGTTTCTTGTGTATGCGTGTGTCAGGAAAACGTTTGTGAGTATGTTAGGGCAGTTCCAAGTGTTGATGGCTCTGCCGAGGCCCAGTGTGAGTGCTGTGTTGCGAGTGTGACAGTGTGTGTGTGTGTGTGTGTGTGTGTGTTTTCGGGTTACCATTGTGTATGCCTGTATGAAAAAGTCGATGGGTGTATTTGTGTGTTCTTGCGTATTGTGTTTCAGATCCACATTTGTGAGTGTGTGAGGGCAGTTCCAAGTGTTCATGAGTTTGCTGGATATCCAGTGTGAGTGTGTGTTGTGAGTGTGACAGTGTGTGTGCGTGTCTGTGTGTGTGTTTGCAGGAAACCAGTCTGTATGCCTATAAGAAAAATTCGATGGGTGTTTGTGTGTGTTTCTTCTGTATGCGTGTGTCGGGACCACATTTGTGAATATGTTAGGGCAGTTCCAAGTGTTGATGGCTCTGCTGGAGACCCAGTGAGAGTGCTGTGTTGTGAGTGTGACAGTGTGTGTGTGTCTGTGTGTGTGTGTGTGTTTGGGGGAACCCCACAGTGTATGCTTCTAAGAAAAAGTCGATGGGTGTTTGTGTGTGTTTCTTGTGTATGTGTGTGTCGGGACCACGTATGAGAGTATTTTGTGGCAGTTCCAAGCGCCAGAGTGAATGCTGTGTTGTGAGTGTGGCAGTGTGTGTTTCTGTGTGTGTTTGTGTTGGCGGGAAAACATTGTGTATGCCTGTAAGAATAAGTCGATGGATGTGTGTGTGAGTTTCATGTGTATGTGTGTGTCGCGACCACATTTGTCAATATTTTAAGGCAGTTCCAAGTGTTGATGGTTCTGCTGGATACCCATTGTGAGTGGTGTGTTGTAAGTGTGACTGTGTGTGTGTTCAAGGGAAACCGTTGTGTATGCCTGTAAGAAAAAGTCGATGGGTGTTTGTGTGCGTTTCTTGTGTATGTGTGTGTCGGGAAAACGTTTGGGAGTATGTTAGGGCAGTTCCAAGAGTTGATGGCTCTGCCGAGGACCAGTGTGAGTGCTGTGTTGCGAGTGTGACAGTGTGTGTGTGTGTGTTTTCGGGTAACCATTGTGTATGCCTGTATGAAAAAGTCAATGGGTGTATTTGTGTGTTCTTGCGTATTGTGTTTCAGATCCACATTTGTGAGTGTGTGAGGGCAGTTCCAAGTCTTCATGAGTTTGCAGGATATCCAGTGTGAGTGTGTGTTGTGAGTGTGACAGTGTGTGTGCGTGTCTGTGTGTGTGTTTGCAGGAAACCAGTCTGTATGCGTATAAGAAAAATTCGATGGGTGTTTGTGTGTGTTTTTTCTGTATGTGTGTGTCGGGACCACATTTGTGAATATGTTAGGGCAGTTCCAAGTGTTGATGGCTCTGCTGGAGACCCAGTGAGAGTGCTGTGTTGTGAGTGTGATAGTGTGTGTGTGTCTCTGTGTGTGTGTGTGTTTGGGGGAACCCCACAGTGTATGCTTCTAAGAAAAAGTCGATGGGTGTTTGTGTGTGTTTCTTGTGTATGTGTGTGTCGAGACCACGTATGTGAGTATGTTGTGGCAGTTCCAAGTGCCAGTGTGAATGCTGTGTTGTGAGTGTGGCAGTGTGTGTTTCTGTGTGTGTTTGTGTTGGCGGGAAAACATTGTGTATGCCTGTAAGAATAAGTCGATGGATGTTTGTGTGAGTTTCATGTGTATGTGTGTGTCGCGACCACATTTGTCAATATTTTAAGGCAGTTCCAAGTGTTGATGGTTCTGCTGGATACCCATTGTGAGTGCTGTGTTGTAAGTGTGACTGTGTGTGTGTGTGTTCAAGGGAAACCGTTGTGTATGCCTGTAAGAAAAAGTCGATGGGTGTTTGTGTGTGATTCTTGTGTATGTGTGTGTCGGTGAAACGTTTGTGAGTATGTTAGGGCAGTTCCAAGTGTTGATGGCTCTGCCGAGGTCCAGTGTGCGTACTGTGCTGTTAGTGTGACAGTGTGTGTGTGTGTGTGTGTGTGTGTTTGGGGAAACCCCACTCTGTCTCCCTTTAACAAAATGTTGATGGGTGTTTGTGTGTGTTTCTTCTGTATGTGTGTGTCGGGACCACGTTTGTTTGTATGTTAGGGCAGATTCAAGTGCCAGTGTGAATGCTGTGTTGTGAGTGTGATAGTGTGTGTGTGTGTGTGTTTGCGGAAACCATTGTGCATGACTGTAAGTAAAAGTCAATGGGAGTTTGTGTGTGTTTCTTGTGTATGTGTGTGTCGGGACCACGTTTGTGAGTATGTTAGGGCAGTTCCAACTGTTGATGGCTATGCCGGGGACCCAGTGTGAGTGCTGTGTTGTGCGTGTGATAGTGTCTGTGTGTGTGTGTGTGTGTTTTGCTGGATACCATTGTGTATGTCTGTAAGAAAAAGTCGTAGGGTGTTTTTGTGTGTTTCTTCTGCATGTGTGTTTCGGGACCACGTTTGTGAATATGTTAAGGTAATTCCAAGTGTTCATGGCTCTGCTGGAGATCCAATGTGAGTGCTCTGTCGTGAGTGTGCCTTTTGTGTGTGTGTGTGTGTGTGTGTGTGTGTGTGTTTGCAGGAAACCATTGTGTATGCCTGCAAGAAAAAGTCGATGGGTGTTTGTGTGTGTTATTTGTATATGTGTGTGTCAGGACCATGTTTGTGATTATGTTAAAGCAGTTCCAAGTGTTGACGGCTGTGTTGGAGACCCAGTGTGAGTGCTGTGTTGTGAGTGTGATAGTGTGTGTGTGTCTGTGTGTGTTTCCGAACCCCCTGTGTACGCCTGTAAGAAAAATTCCATGGGTGTTTGTGTGTGTTTCTTGTGTATGCGTGTGTCAGGAAAACGTTTGTGAGTATGTTAGGGCAGTTCCAAGTGCTGATGGCTCTGCCGAGGCCCAGTGTGAGTGCTGTGTTGCGAGTGTGACAGTGTGTGTGTGTGTGTGTGTGTGTGTGTTTTCGGGTTACCATTGTGTATGCCTGTATGAAAAAGTCGATGGGTGTATTTGTGTGTTCTTGCGTATTGTGTTTCAGATCCACATTTGTGAGTGTGTGAGGGCAGTTCCAAGTGTTCATGAGTTTGCTGGATATCCAGTGTGAGTGTGTGTTGTGAGTGTGACAGTGTGTGTGCGTGTCTGTGTGTGTGTTTGCAGGAAACCAGTCTGTATGCCTATAAGAAAAATTCGATGGGTGTTTGTGTGTGTTTCTTCTGTATGCGTGTGTCGGGACCACATTTGTGAATATGTTAGGGCAGTTCCAAGTGTTGATGGCTCTGCTGGAGACCCAGTGAGAGTGCTGTGTTGTGAGTGTGACAGTGTGTGTGTGTCTGTGTGTGTGTGTGTGTTTGGGGGAACCCCACAGTGTATGCTTCTAAGAAAAAGTCGATGGGTGTTTGTGTGTGTTTCTTGTGTATGTGTGTGTCGGGACCACGTATGAGAGTATTTTGTGGCAGTTCCAAGCGCCAGAGTGAATGCTGTGTTGTGAGTGTGGCAGTGTGTGTTTCTGTGTGTGTTTGTGTTGGCGGGAAAACATTGTGTATGCCTGTAAGAATAAGTCGATGGATGTTTGAGTGAGTTTCATGTGTATGTGTGTGTCGCGACCACATTTGTCAATATTTTAAGGCAGTTCCAAGTGTTGATGGTTCTGCTGGATACCCATTGTGAGTGGTGTGTTGTAAGTGTGACTGTGTGTGTGTGTGTTCAAGGGAAACCGTTGTGTATGCCTGTAAGAAAAAGTTGATGGGTGTTTGTGTGCGTTTCTTGTGTATGTGTGTGTCGGGAAAACGTTTGGGAGTATGTTAGGGCAGTTCCAAGTGTTGATGGCTCTGCCAAGGACCAGTGTGAGTGCTGTGTTGCGAAAGTGACAGTGTGTGTGTGTGTGTTTTCGGGTAACCATTGTGTATGCCTGTATGAAAAAGTCGATGGGTGTATTTGTGTGTTCTTGCGTATTGTGTTTCAGATCCACATTTGTGAGTGTGTGAGGGCAGTTCCAAGTCTTCATGAGTTTGCAGGATATCCAGTGTGAGTGTGTGTTGTGAGTGTGACAGTGTGTGTGCGTGTCTGTGTGTGTGTTTGCAGGAAACCAGTCTGTATGCCTATAAGAAAAATTCGATGGGTGTTTGTGTGTGTTTTTTCTGTATGTGTGTGTCGGGACCACATTTGTGAATATGTTAGGGCAGTTCCAAGTGTTGATGGCTCTGCTGGAGACCCAGTGAGAGTGCTGTGTTGTGAGTGTGATAGTGTGTGTGTGTCTGTGTGTGTGTGTGTGTGTTTGGGGGAACCCCACAGTGTATGCTTCTAAGAAAAAGTCGATGGGTGTTTGTGTGTGTTTCTTGTGTATGTGTGTGTCGAGACCACGTATGTGAGTATGTTGTGGCAGTTCCAAGTGCCAGTGTGAATGCTGTGTTGTGAGTGTGGCAGTGTGTGTTTCTGTGTGTGTTTGTGTTGGCGGGAAAACATTGTGTATGCCTGTAAGAATAAGTCGATGGATGTTTGTGTGAGTTTCATGTGTATGTGTGTGTCGCGACCACATTTGTCAATATGTTAAGGCAGTTCCAAGTGTTGATGGTTCTGCTGGATACCCATTGTGAGTGCTGTGTTGTAAGTGTGACTGTGTGTGTGTGTGTTCACGGGAAACCGTTGTGTATGCCTGTAAGAAAAAGTCGATGGGTGTTTGTGTGTGATTCTTGTGTATGTGTGTGTCGGTGAAACGTTTGTGAGTATGTTAGGGCAGTTCCAAGTGTTGATGGCTCTGCCGAGGTCCAGTGTGCGTACTGTGCTGTTAGTGTGACAGTGTGTGTGTGTGTGTGTGTGTGTGTGTTTGGGGAAACCCCACTCTGTCTCCCTGTAACAAAATGTTGATGGGTGTTTGTGTGTGTTTCTTCTGTATGTGTGTGTTGGGACCACGTTTGTTTGTATGTTAGGGCAGATTCAAGTGCCAGTGTGAATGCTGTGTTGTGAGTGTGATAGTGTGTGTGTGTGTGTGTTTGCGGAAACCATTGTGCATGACTGTAAGTAAAAGTCCATGGGAGTTTGTGTGTGTTTCTTGTGTATGTGTGTGTCGGGACCACGTTTGTGAGTATGTTAGGGCAGTTCCAACTGTTGATGGCTATGCCGGGGACCCAGTGTGAGTGCTGTGTTGTGCGTGTGATAGTGTCTGTGTGTGTGTGTGTGTGTTTTGCTGGATACCATTGTGTATGTCTGTAAGAAAAAGTCGTAGGGTGTTTTTGTGTGTTTCTTCTGCATGTGTGTTTCGGGACCACGTTTGTGAATATGTTAAGGTAATTCCAAGTGTTCATGGCTCTGCTGGAGATCCAATGTGAGTGCTCTGTCGTGAGTGTGCCTTTTGTGTGTGTGTGTGTGTGTGTGTGTGTTTGCAGGAAACCATTGTGTATGCCTGCAAGAAAAAGTCGATGGGTGTTTGTGTGTGTTATTTGTATATGTGTGTGTCAGGACCATGTTTGTGATTATGTTAAAGCAGTTCCAAGTGTTGACGGCTGTGTTGGAGACCCAGTGTGAGTGCTGTGTTGTGAGTGTGATAGTGTGTGTGTGTCTGTGTGTGTTTCCGAACCCCCTGTGTACGCCTGTAAGAAAAATTCCATGGGTGTTTGTGTGTGTTTCTTCTGTATGCGTGTGTCGGGACCACATTTGTGAATATGTTAGGGCAGTTCCAAGTGTTGATGGCTCTGCTGGAGACCCAGTGAGAGTGCTGTGTTGTGAGTGTGACAGTGTGTGTGTGTCTGTGTGTGTGTGTGTGTTTGGGGGAACCCCACAGTGTATGCTTCTAAGAAAAAGTCGATGGGTGTTTGTGTGTGTTTCTTGTGTATGTGTGTGTCGGGACCACGTATGAGAGTATTTTGTGGCAGTTCCAAGCGCCAGAGTGAATGCTGTGTTGTGAGTGTGGCAGTGTGTGTTTCTGTGTGTGTTTGTGTTGGCGGGAAAACATTGTGTATGCCTGTAAGAATAAGTCGATGGATGTTTGAGTGAGTTTCATGTGTATGTGTGTGTCGCGACCACATTTGTCAATATTTTAAGGCAGTTCCAAGTGTTGATGGTTCTGCTGGATACCCATTGTGAGTGGTGTGTTGTAAGTGTGACTGTGTGTGTGTGTGTTCAAGGGAAACCGTTGTGTATGCCTGTAAGAAAAAGTTGATGGGTGTTTGTGTGCGTTTCTTGTGTATGTGTGTGTCGGGAAAACGTTTGGGAGTATGTTAGGGCAGTTCCAAGTGTTGATGGCTCTGCCAAGGACCAGTGTGAGTGCTGTGTTGCGAAAGTGACAGTGTGTGTGTGTGTGTTTTCGGGTAACCATTGTGTATGCCTGTATGAAAAAGTCGATGGGTGTATTTGTGTGTTCTTGCGTATTGTGTTTCAGATCCACATTTGTGAGTGTGTGAGGGCAGTTCCAAGTCTTCATGAGTTTGCAGGATATCCAGTGTGAGTGTGTGTTGTGAGTGTGACAGTGTGTGTGCGTGTCTGTGTGTGTGTTTGCAGGAAACCAGTCTGTATGCCTATAAGAAAAATTCGATGGGTGTTTGTGTGTGTTTTTTCTGTATGTGTGTGTCGGGACCACATTTGTGAATATGTTAGGGCAGTTCCAAGTGTTGATGGCTCTGCTGGAGACCCAGTGAGAGTGCTGTGTTGTGAGTGTGATAGTGTGTGTGTGTCTGTGTGTGTGTGTGTGTGTTTGGGGGAACCCCACAGTGTATGCTTCTAAGAAAAAGTCGATGGGTGTTTGTGTGTGTTTCTTGTGTATGTGTGTGTCGAGACCACGTATGTGAGTATGTTGTGGCAGTTCCAAGTGCCAGTGTGAATGCTGTGTTGTGAGTGTGGCAGTGTGTGTTTCTGTGTGTGTTTGTGTTGGCGGGAAAACATTGTGTATGCCTGTAAGAATAAGTCGATGGATGTTTGTGTGAGTTTCATGTGTATGTGTGTGTCGCGACCACATTTGTCAATATGTTAAGGCAGTTCCAAGTGTTGATGGTTCTGCTGGATACCCATTGTGAGTGCTGTGTTGTAAGTGTGACTGTGTGTGTGTGTGTTCACGGGAAACCGTTGTGTATGCCTGTAAGAAAAAGTCGATGGGTGTTTGTGTGTGATTCTTGTGTATGTGTGTGTCGGTGAAACGTTTGTGAGTATGTTAGGGCAGTTCCAAGTGTTGATGGCTCTGCCGAGGTCCAGTGTGCGTACTGTGCTGTTAGTGTGACAGTGTGTGTGTGTGTGTGTGTGTGTGTGTTTGGGGAAACCCCACTCTGTCTCCCTGTAACAAAATGTTGATGGGTGTTTGTGTGTGTTTCTTCTGTATGTGTGTGTTGGGACCACGTTTGTTTGTATGTTAGGGCAGATTCAAGTGCCAGTGTGAATGCTGTGTTGTGAGTGTGATAGTGTGTGTGTGTGTGTGTTTGCGGAAACCATTGTGCATGACTGTAAGTAAAAGTCCATGGGAGTTTGTGTGTGTTTCTTGTGTATGTGTGTGTCGGGACCACGTTTGTGAGTATGTTAGGGCAGTTCCAACTGTTGATGGCTATGCCGGGGACCCAGTGTGAGTGCTGTGTTGTGCGTGTGATAGTGTCTGTGTGTGTGTGTGTGTGTTTTGCTGGATACCATTGTGTATGTCTGTAAGAAAAAGTCGTAGGGTGTTTTTGTGTGTTTCTTCTGCATGTGTGTTTCGGGACCACGTTTGTGAATATGTTAAGGTAATTCCAAGTGTTCATGGCTCTGCTGGAGATCCAATGTGAGTGCTCTGTCGTGAGTGTGCCTTTTGTGTGTGTGTGTGTGTGTGTGTGTGTTTGCAGGAAACCATTGTGTATGCCTGCAAGAAAAAGTCGATGGGTGTTTGTGTGTGTTATTTGTATATGTGTGTGTCAGGACCATGTTTGTGATTATGTTAAAGCAGTTCCAAGTGTTGACGGCTGTGTTGGAGACCCAGTGTGAGTGCTGTGTTGTGAGTGTGATAGTGTGTGTGTGTCTGTGTGTGTTTCCGAACCCCCTGTGTACGCCTGTAAGAAAAATTCCATGGGTGTTTGTGTGTGTTTCTTGTGTATGCGTGTGTCAGGAAAACGTTTGTGAGTATGTTAGGGCAGTTCCAAGTGTTGATGGCTCTGCCGAGGCCCAGTGTGAGTGCTGTGTTGCGAGTGTGACAGTGTGTTTGTGTGTGTGTGTGTTTTCGGGTTACCATTGTGTATGCCTGTATGAAAAAGTCGATGGGTGTATTTGTGTGTTCTTGCGTATTGTGTTTCAGATCCACATTTGTGAGTGTGTGAGGGCAGTTCCAAGTGTTCATGAGTTTGCTGGATATCCAGTGTGAGTGTGTGTTGTGAGTGTGACAGTGTGTGTGCGTGTCTGTGTGTGTGTTTGCCGGAAACCAGTCTGTATGCCTATAAGAAAAATTCGATGGGTGTTTGTGTGTGTTTCTTCTGTATGTGTGTGTCGGGACCACATTTGTGAATATGTTAGGGCAGTTCCAAGTGTTGATGGCTCTGCTGGAGACCCAGTGAGAGTGCTGTGTTGTGAGTGTGACAGTGTGTGTGTGTCTGTGTGTGTGTGTGTGTTTGGGGGAACCCCAAAGTGTATGCTTCTAAGAAAAAGTCGATGGGTGTTTGTGTGTGTTTCTTGTGTATGTGTGTGTCGGGACCACGTATGAGAGTATTTTGTGGCAGTTCCAAGCGCCAGAGTGAATGCTGTGTTGTGAGTGTGGCAGTGTGTGTTTCTGTGTGTGTTTGTGTTGGCGGGAAAACATTGTGTATGCCTGTAAGAATAAGTCGATGGATGTTTGTGTGAGTTTCATGTGTATGTGTGTGTCGCGACCACATTTGTCAATATTTTAAGGCAGTTCCAAGTGTTGATGGTTCTGCTGGATACCCATTGTGAGTGGTGTGTTGTAAGTGTGACTGTGTGTGTGTGTGTTCAAGGGAAACCGTTGTGTATGCCTGTAAGAAAAAGTCGATGGGTGTTTGTGTGCGTTTCTTGTGTATGTGTGTGTCGGGAAAACGTTTGGGAGTATGTTAGGGCAGTTCCAAGTGTTGATGGCTCTGCCGAGGACCAGTGTGAGTGCTGTGTTGCGAGTGTGACAGTGTGTGTGTGTGTGTGTGTGTGTGTTTTCGGGTAACCATTGTGTATGCCTGTATGAAAAAGTCGATGGGTGTATTTGTGTGTTCTTGCGTATTGTGTTTCAGATCCACATTTGTGAGTGTGTGAGGGCAGTTCCAAGTCTTCATGAGTTTGCAGGATATCCAGTGTGAGTGTGTGTTGTGAGTGTGACAGTGTGTGTGCGTGTCTGTGTGTGTGTTTGCCGGAAACCAGTCTGTATGCCTATAAGAAAAATTCGATGGGTGTTTGTGTGTGTTTTTTCTGTATGTGTGTGTCGGGACCACATTTGTGAATATGTTAGGGCAGTTCCAAGTGTTGATGGCTCTGCTGGAGACCCAGTGAGAGTGCTGTGTTGTGAGTGTGATAGTGTGTGTGTGTCTGTGTGTGTGTGTGTGTGTGTTTGGGGGAACCCCACAGTGTATGCTTCTAAGAAAAAGTCGATGGGTGTTTGTGTGTGTTTCTTGTGTATGTGTGTGTCGAGACCACGTATGTGAGTATGTTGTGGCAGTTCCAAGCGCCAGTGTGAATGCTGTGTTGTGAGTGTGGCAGTGTGTGTTTCTGTGTGTGTTTGTGTTGGCGGGAAAACATTGTGTATGCCTGTAAGAATAAGTCGATGGATGTTTGTGTGAGTTTCATGTGTATGTGTGTGTCGCGACCACATTTGTCAATATTTTAAGGCAGTTCCAAGTGTTGATGGTTCTGCTGGATACCCATTGTGAGTGGTGTGTTGTAAGTGTGACTGTGTGTGTGTGTGTGTTCACGGGAAACCGTTGTGTATGCCTGTAAGAAAAAGTCGATGGGTGTTTGTGTGTGATTCTTGTGTATGTGTGTGTCGGTGAAACATTTGTGAGTATGTTAGGGCAGTTCCAAGTGTTGATGGCTCTGCCGAGGTCCAGTGTGCGTACTGTGCTGTTAGTGTGACAGTGTGTGTGTGTGTGTGTGTGTGTGTGTTTGGGGAAACCCCACTCTGTCTCCCTGTAACAAAATGTTGATGGGTGTTTGTGTGTGTTTCTTCTGTATGTGTGTGTCGGGACCACGTTTGTTTGTATGTTAGGGCAGATTCAAGTGCCAGTGTGAATGCTGTGTTGTGAGTGTGATAGTGTGTGTGTGTGTGTGTTTGCGGAAACCATTGTGCATGACTGTAAGTAAAAGTCAATGGGAGTTTGTGTGTGTTTCTTGTGTATGTGTGTGTCGGGACCACGTTTGTGAGTATGTTAGGGCAGTTCCAACTGTTGATGGCTATGCCGGGGACCCAGTGTGAGTGCTGTGTTGTGCGTGTGATAGTGTCTGTGTGTGTGTGTGTGTTTTGCTGGATACCATTGTGTATGTCTGTAAGAAAAAGTCGTAGGGTGTTTTTGTGTGTTTCTTCTGCATGTGTGTTTCGGGACCACGTTTGTGAATATGTTAAGGTAATTCCAAGTGTTCATGGCTCTGCTGGAGATCCAATGTGAGTGCTCTGTCGTGAGTGTGCCTTTTGTGTGTGTGTGTGTGTGTGTGTGTGTTTGCAGGAAACCATTGTGTATGCCTGCAAGAAAAAGTCGATGGGTGTTTGTGTGTGTTATTTGTATATGTGTGTGTCAGGACCATGTTTGTGATTATGTTAAAGCAGTTCCAAGTGTTGACGGCTGTGTTGGAGACCCAGTGTGAGTGCTGTGTTGTGAGTGTGATAGTGTGTGTGTGTCTGTGTGTGTTTCCGAACCCCCTGTGTACGCCTGTAAGAAAAATTCCATGGGTGTTTGTGTGTGTTTCTTGTGTATGCGTGTGTCAGGAAAACGTTTGTGAGTATGTTAGGGCAGTTCCAAGTGTTGATGGCTCTGCCGAGGCCCAGTGTGAGTGCTGTGTTGCGAGTGTGACAGTGTGTTTGTGTGTGTGTGTGTTTTCGGGTTACCATTGTGTATGCCTGTATGAAAAAGTCGATGGGTGTATTTGTGTGTTCTTGCGTATTGTGTTTCAGATCCACATTTGTGAGTGTGTGAGGGCAGTTCCAAGTGTTCATGAGTTTGCTGGATATCCAGTGTGAGTGTGTGTTGTGAGTGTGACAGTGTGTGTGCGTGTCTGTGTGTGTGTTTGCCGGAAACCAGTCTGTATGCCTATAAGAAAAATTCGATGGGTGTTTGTGTGTGTTTCTTCTGTATGTGTGTGTCGGGACCACATTTGTGAATATGTTAGGGCAGTTCCAAGTGTTGATGGCTCTGCTGGAGACCCAGTGAGAGTGCTGTGTTGTGAGTGTGATAGTGTGTGTGTGTCTGTGTGTGTGTGTGTGTGTGTTTGGGGGAACCCCACAGTGTATGCTTCTAAGAAAAAGTCGATGGGTGTTTGTGTGTGTTTCTTGTGTATGTGTGTGTCGAGACCACGTATGTGAGTATGTTGTGGCAGTTCCAAGCGCCAGAGTGAATGCTGTGTTGTGAGTGTGGCAGTGTGTGTTTCTGTGTGTGTTTGTGTTGGCGGGAAAACATTGTGTATGCCTGTAAGAATAAGTCGATGGATGTTTGTGTGAGTTTCATGTGTATGTGTGTGTCGCGACCACATTTGTCAATATTTTAAGGCAGTTCCAAGTGTTGATGGTTCTGCTGGATACCCATTGTGAGTGGTGTGTTGTAAGTGTGACTGTGTGTGTGTGTGTTCAAGGGAAACCGTTGTGTATGCCTGTAAGAAAAAGTTGATGGGTGTTTGTGTGCGTTTCTTGTGTATGTGTGTGTCGGGAAAACGTTTGGGAGTATGTTAGGGCAGTTCCAAGTGTTGATGGCTCTGCCGAGGACCAGTGTGAGTGCTGTGTTGCGAGTGTGACAGTGTGTGTGTGTGTGTTTTCGGGTAACCATTGTGTATGCCTGTATGAAAAAGTCGATGGGTGTATTTGTGTGTTCTTGCGTATTGTGTTTCAGATCCACATTTGTGAGTGTGTGAGGGCAGTTCCAAGTCTTCATGAGTTTGCAGGATATCCAGTGTGAGTGTGTGTTGTGAGTGTGACAGTGTGTGTGCGTGTCTGTGTGTGTGTTTGCAGGAAACCAGTCTGTATGCCTATAAGAAAAATTCGATGGGTGTTTGTGTGTGTTTTTTCTGTATGTGTGTGTCGGGACCACATTTGTGAATATGTTAGGGCAGTTCCAAGTGTTGATGGCTCTGCTGGAGACCCAGTGAGAGTGCTGTGTTGTGAGTGTGATAGTGTGTGTGTGTCTGTGTGTGTGTGTGTGTGTTTGGGGGAACCCCACAGTGTATGCTTCTAAGAAAAAGTCGATGGGTGTTTGTGTGTGTTTCTTGTGTATGTGTGTGTCGAGACCACGTATGTGAGTATGTTGTGGCGGTTCCAAGTGCCAGTGTGAATGCTGTGTTGTGAGTGTGGCAGTGTGTGTTTCTGTGTGTGTTTGTGTTGGCGGGAAAACATTGTGTATGCCTGTAAGAATAAGTCGATGGATGTTTGTGTGAGTTTCATGTGTATGTGTGTGTCGCGACCACATTTGTCAATATTTTAAGGCAGTTCCAAGTGTTGATGGTTCTGCTGGATACCCATTGTGAGTGCTGTGTTGTAAGTGTGACTGTGTGTGTGTGTGTTCACGGGAAACCGTTGTGTATGCCTGTAAGAAAAAGTCGATGGGTGTTTGTGTGTGATTCTTGTGTATGTGTGTGTCGGTGAAACGTTTGTGAGTATGTTAGGGCAGTTCCAAGTTTTGATGGCTCTGCCGAGGTCCAGTGTGCGTACTGTGCTGTTAGTGTGACAGTGTGTGTGTGTGTGTGTGTGTGTGTGTGTTTGGGGAAACCCCACTCTGTCTCCCTGTAACAAAATGTTGATGGGTGTTTGTGTGTGTTTCTTCTGTATGTGTGTGTCGGGACCACGTTTGTTTGTATGTTAGGGCAGATTCAAGTGCCAGTGTGAATGCTGTGTTGTGAGTGTGATAGTGTGTGTGTGTGTGTGTGTTTGCGGAAACCATTGTGCATGACTGTAAGTAAAAGTCCATGGGAGTTTGTGTGTGTTTCTTGTGTATGTGTGTGTCGGGACCACGTTTGTGAGTATGTTAGGGCAGTTCCAACTGTTGATGGCTATGCCGGGGACCCAGTGTGAGTGCTGTGTTGTGCGTGTGATAGTGTCTGTGTGTGTGTGTGTGTTTTGCTGGATACCATTGTGTATGTCTGTAAGAAAAAGTCGTAGGGTGTTTTTGTGTGTTTCTTCTGCATGTGTGTTTCGGGACCACGTTTGTGAATATGTTAAGGTAATTCCAAGTGTTCATGGCTCTGCTGGAGATCCAATGTGAGTGCTCTGTCGTGAGTGTGCCTTTTGTGTGTGTGTGTGTGTGTGTGTGTGTGTTTGCAGGAAACCATTGTGTATGCCTGCAAGAAAAAGTCGATGGGTGTTTGTGTGTGTTATTTGTATATGTGTGTGTCAGGACCATGTTTGTGATTATGTTAAAGCAGTTCCAAGTGTTGACGGCTGTGTTGGAGACCCAGTGTGAGTGCTGTGTTGTGAGTGTGATAGTGTGTGTGTGTCTGTGTGTGTTTCCGAACCCCCTGTGTACGCCTGTAAGAAAAATTCCATGGGTGTTTGTGTGTGTTTCTTGTGTATGCGTGTGTCAGGAAAACGTTTGTGAGTATGTTAGGGCAGTTCCAAGTGTTGATGGCTCTGCCGAGGCCCAGTGTGAGTGCTGTGTTGCGAGTGTGACAGTGTGTGTGTGTGTGTGTGTGTGTGTGTTTTCGGGTTACCATTGTGTATGCCTGTATGAAAAAGTCGATGGGTGTATTTGTGTGTTCTTGCGTATTGTGTTTCAGATCCACATTTGTGAGTGTGTGAGGGCAGTTCCAAGTGTTCATGAGTTTGCTGGATATCCAGTGTGAGTGTGTGTTGTGAGTGTGACAGTGTGTGTGCGTGTCTGTGTGTGTGTTTGCAGGAAACCAGTCTGTATGCCTATAAGAAAAATTCGATGGGTGTTTGTGTGTGTTTCTTCTGTATGTGTGTGTCGGGACCACATTTGTGAATATGTTAGGGCAGTTCCAAGTGTTGATGGCTCTGCTGGAGACCCAGTGAGAGTGCTGTGTTGTGAGTGTGACAGTGTGTGTGTGTCTGTGTGTGTGTGTGTGTTTGGGGGAACCCCACAGTGTATGCTTCTAAGAAAAAGTCGATGGGTGTTTGTGTGTGTTTCTTGTGTATGTGTGTGTCGGGACCACGTATGAGAGTATTTTGTGGCAGTTCCAAGCGCCAGAGTGAATGCTGTGTTGTGAGTGTGGCAGTGTGTGTTTCTGTGTGTGTTTGTGTTGGCGGGAAAACATTGTGTATGCCTGTAAGAATAAGTCGATGGATGTGTGTGTGAGTTTCATGTGTATGTGTGTGTCGCGACCACATTTGTCAATATTTTAAGGCAGTTCCAAGTGTTGATGGTTCTGCTGGATACCCATTGTGAGTGGTGTGTTGTAAGTGTGACTGTGTGTGTGTTCAAGGGAAACCGTTGTGTATGCCTGTAAGAAAAAGTCGATGGGTGTTTGTGTGCGTTTCTTGTGTATGTGTGTGTCGGGAAAACGTTTGGGAGTATGTTAGGGCAGTTCCAAGAGTTGATGGCTCTGCCGAGGACCAGTGTGAGTGCTGTGTTGCGAGTGTGACAGTGTGTGTGTGTGTGTTTTCGGGTAACCATTGTGTATGCCTGTATGAAAAAGTCAATGGGTGTATTTGTGTGTTCTTGCGTATTGTGTTTCAGATCCACATTTGTGAGTGTGTGAGGGCAGTTCCAAGTCTTCATGAGTTTGCAGGATATCCAGTGTGAGTGTGTGTTGTGAGTGTGACAGTGTGTGTGCGTGTCTGTGTGTGTGTTTGCAGGAAACCAGTCTGTATGCCTATAAGAAAAATTCGATGGGTGTTTGTGTGTGTTTTTTCTGTATGTGTGTGTCGGGACCACATTTGTGAATATGTTAGGGCAGTTCCAAGTGTTGATGGCTCTGCTGGAGACCCAGTGAGAGTGCTGTGTTGTGAGTGTGATAGTGTGTGTGTGTCTGTGTGTGTGTGTGTGTTTGGGGGAACCCCACAGTGTATGCTTCTAAGAAAAAGTCGATGGGTGTTTGTGTGTGTTTCTTGTGTATGTGTGTGTCGAGACCACGTATGTGAGTATGTTGTGGCAGTTCCAAGTGCCAGTGTGAATGCTGTGTTGTGAGTGTGGCAGTGTGTGTTTCTGTGTGTGTTTGTGTTGGCGGGAAAACATTGTGTATGCCTGTAAGAATAAGTCGATGGATGTTTGTGTGAGTTTCATGTGTATGTGTGTGTCGCGACCACATTTGTCAATATTTTAAGGCAGTTCCAAGTGTTGATGGTTCTGCTGGATACCCATTGTGAGTGCTGTGTTGTAAGTGTGACTGTGTGTGTGTGTGTTCACGGGAAACCGTTGTGTATGCCTGTAAGAAAAAGTCGATGGGTGTTTGTGTGTGATTCTTGTGTATGTGTGTGTCGGTGAAACGTTTGTGAGTATGTTAGGGCAGTTCCAAGTGTTGATGGCTCTGCCGAGGTCCAGTGTGCGTACTGTGCTGTTAGTGTGACAGTGTGTGTGTGTGTGTGTGTGTGTGTTTGGGGAAACCCCACTCTGTCTCCCTTTAACAAAATGTTGATGGGTGTTTGTGTGTGTTTCTTCTGTATGTGTGTGTCGGGACCACGTTTGTTTGTATGTTAGGGCAGATTCAAGTGCCAGTGTGAATGCTGTGTTGTGAGTGTGATAGTGTGTGTGTGTGTGTGTGTTTGCGGAAACCATTGTGCATGACTGTAAGTAAAAGTCCATGGGAGTTTGTGTGTGTTTCTTGTGTATGTGTGTGTCGGGACCACGTTTGTGAGTATGTTAGGGCAGTTCCAACTGTTGATGGCTATGCCGGGGACCCAGTGTGAGTGCTGTGTTGTGCGTGTGATAGTGTCTGTGTGTGTGTGTGTGTTTTGCTGGATACCATTGTGTATGTCTGTAAGAAAAAGTCGTAGGGTGTTTTTGTGTGTTTCTTCTGCATGTGTGTTTCGGGACCACGTTTGTGAATATGTTAAGGTAATTCCAAGTGTTCATGGCTCTGCTGGAGATCCAATGTGAGTGCTCTGTCGTGAGTGTGCCTTTTGTGTGTGTGTGTGTGTGTGTGTGTGTGTTTGCAGGAAACCATTGTGTATGCCTGCAAGAAAAAGTCGATGGGTGTTTGTGTGTGTTATTTGTATATGTGTGTGTCAGGACCATGTTTGTGATTATGTTAAAGCAGTTCCAAGTGTTGACGGCTGTGTTGGAGACCCAGTGTGAGTGCTGTGTTGTGAGTGTGATAGTGTGTGTGTGTCTGTGTGTGTTTCCGAACCCCCTGTGTACGCCTGTAAGAAAAATTCCATGGGTGTTTGTGTGTGTTTCTTGTGTATGCGTGTGTCAGGAAAACGTTTGTGAGTATGTTAGGGCAGTTCCAAGTGTTGATGGCTCTGCCGAGGCCCAGTGTGAGTGCTGTGTTGCGAGTGTGACAGTGTGTGTGTGTGTGTGTGTGTGTGTGTGTTTTCGGGTTACCATTGTGTATGCCTGTATGAAAAAGTCGATGGGTGTATTTGTGTGTTCTTGCGTATTGTGTTTCAGATCCACATTTGTGAGTGTGTGAGGGCAGTTCCAAGTGTTCATGAGTTTGCTGGATATCCAGTGTGAGTGTGTGTTGTGAGTGTGACAGTGTGTGTGCGTGTCTGTGTGTGTGTTTGCAGGAAACCAGTCTGTATGCCTATAAGAAAAATTCGATGGGTGTTTGTGTGTGTTTCTTCTGTATGTGTGTGTCGGGACCACATTTGTGAATATGTTAGGGCAGTTCCAAGTGTTGATGGCTCTGCTGGAGACCCAGTGAGAGTGCTGTGTTGTGAGTGTGACAGTGTGTGTGTGTCTGTGTGTGTGTGTGTGTTTGGGGGAACCCCACAGTGTATGCTTCTAAGAAAAAGTCGATGGGTGTTTGTGTGTGTTTCTTGTGTATGTGTGTGTCGGGACCACGTATGAGAGTATTTTGTGGCAGTTCCAAGCGCCAGAGTGAATGCTGTGTTGTGAGTGTGGCAGTGTGTGTTTCTGTGTGTGTTTGTGTTGGCGGGAAAACATTGTGTATGCCTGTAAGAATAAGTCGATGGATGTGTGTGTGAGTTTCATGTGTATGTGTGTGTCGCGACCACATTTGTCAATATTTTAAGGCAGTTCCAAGTGTTGATGGTTCTGCTGGATACCCATTGTGAGTGGTGTGTTGTAAGTGTGACTGTGTGTGTGTTCAAGGGAAACCGTTGTGTATGCCTGTAAGAAAAAGTCGATGGGTGTTTGTGTGCGTTTCTTGTGTATGTGTGTGTCGGGAAAACGTTTGGGAGTATGTTAGGGCAGTTCCAAGAGTTGATGGCTCTGCCGAGGACCAGTGTGAGTGCTGTGTTGCGAGTGTGACAGTGTGTGTGTGTGTGTTTTCGGGTAACCATTGTGTATGCCTGTATGAAAAAGTCAATGGGTGTATTTGTGTGTTCTTGCGTATTGTGTTTCAGATCCACATTTGTGAGTGTGTGAGGGCAGTTCCAAGTCTTCATGAGTTTGCAGGATATCCAGTGTGAGTGTGTGTTGTGAGTGTGACAGTGTGTGTGCGTGTCTGTGTGTGTGTTTGCAGGAAACCAGTCTGTATGCGTATAAGAAAAATTCGATGGGTGTTTGTGTGTGTTTTTTCTGTATGTGTGTGTCGGGACCACATTTGTGAATATGTTAGGGCAGTTCCAAGTGTTGATGGCTCTGCTGGAGACCCAGTGAGAGTGCTGTGTTGTGAGTGTGATAGTGTGTGTGTGTCTCTGTGTGTGTGTGTGTTTGGGGGAACCCCACAGTGTATGCTTCTAAGAAAAAGTCGATGGGTGTTTGTGTGTGTTTCTTGTGTATGTGTGTGTCGAGACCACGTATGTGAGTATGTTGTGGCAGTTCCAAGTGCCAGTGTGAATGCTGTGTTGTGAGTGTGGCAGTGTGTGTTTCTGTGTGTGTTTGTGTTGGCGGGAAAACATTGTGTATGCCTGTAAGAATAAGTCGATGGATGTTTGTGTGAGTTTCATGTGTATGTGTGTGTCGCGACCACATTTGTCAATATTTTAAGGCAGTTCCAAGTGTTGATGGTTCTGCTGGATACCCATTGTGAGTGCTGTGTTGTAAGTGTGACTGTGTGTGTGTGTGTTCAAGGGAAACCGTTGTGTATGCCTGTAAGAAAAAGTCGATGGGTGTTTGTGTGTGATTCTTGTGTATGTGTGTGTCGGTGAAACGTTTGTGAGTATGTTAGGGCAGTTCCAAGTGTTGATGGCTCTGCCGAGGTCCAGTGTGCGTACTGTGCTGTTAGTGTGACAGTGTGTGTGTGTGTGTGTGTGTGTGTTTGGGGAAACCCCACTCTGTCTCCCTTTAACAAAATGTTGATGGGTGTTTGTGTGTGTTTCTTCTGTATGTGTGTGTCGGGACCACGTTTGTTTGTATGTTAGGGCAGATTCAAGTGCCAGTGTGAATGCTGTGTTGTGAGTGTGATAGTGTGTGTGTGTGTGTTTGCGGAAACCATTGTGCATGACTGTAAGTAAAAGTCAATGGGAGTTTGTGTGTGTTTCTTGTGAATGTGTGTGTCGGGACCACGTTTGTGAGTATGTTAGGGCAGTTCCAACTGTTGATGGCTATGCCGGGGACCCAGTGTGAGTGCTGTGTTGTGCGTGTGATAGTGTCTGTGTGTGTGTGTGTGTGTTTTGCTGGATACCATTGTGTATGTCTGTAAGAAAAAGTCGTAGGGTGTTTTTGTGTGTTTCTTCTGCATGTGTGTTTCGGGACCACGTTTGTGAATATGTTAAGGTAATTCCAAGTGTTCATGGCTCTGCTGGAGATCCAATGTGAGTGCTCTGTCGTGAGTGTGCCTTTTGTGTGTGTGTGTGTGTGTGTGTGTGTGTGTTTGCAGGAAACCATTGTGTATGCCTGCAAGAAAAAGTCGATGGGTGTTTGTGTGTGTTATTTGTATATGTGTGTGTCAGGACCATGTTTGTGATTATGTTAAAGCAGTTCCAAGTGTTGACGGCTGTGTTGGAGACCCAGTGTGAGTGCTGTGTTGTGAGTGTGATAGTGTGTGTGTGTCTGTGTGTGTTTCCGAACCCCCTGTGTACGCCTGTAAGAAAAATTCCATGGGTGTTTGTGTGTGTTTCTTGTGTATGCGTGTGTCAGGAAAACGTTTGTGAGTATGTTAGGGCAGTTCCAAGTGTTGATGGCTCTGCCGAGGCCCAGTGTGAGTGCTGTGTTGCGAGTGTGACAGTGTGTGTGTGTGTGTGTGTGTGTGTGTGTTTTCGGGTTACCATTGTGTATGCCTGTATGAAAAAGTCGATGGGTGTATTTGTGTGTTCTTGCGTATTGTGTTTCAGATCCACATTTGTGAGTGTGTGAGGGCAGTTCCAAGTGTTCATGAGTTTGCTGGATATCCAGTGTGAGTGTGTGTTGTGAGTGTGACAGTGTGTGTGCGTGTCTGTGTGTGTGTTTGCAGGAAACCAGTCTGTATGCCTATAAGAAAAATTCGATGGGTGTTTGTGTGTGTTTCTTCTGTATGCGTGTGTCGGGACCACATTTGTGAATATGTTAGGGCAGTTCCAAGTGTTGATGGCTCTGCTGGAGACCCAGTGAGAGTGCTGTGTTGTGAGTGTGACAGTGTGTGTGTGTCTGTGTGTGTGTGTGTGTTTGGGGGAACCCCACAGTGTATGCTTCTAAGAAAAAGTCGATGGGTGTTTGTGTGTGTTTCTTGTGTATGTGTGTGTCGGGACCACGTATGAGAGTATTTTGTGGCAGTTCCAAGCGCCAGAGTGAATGCTGTGTTGTGAGTGTGGCAGTGTGTGTTTCTGTGTGTGTTTGTGTTGGCGGGAAAACATTGTGTATGCCTGTAAGAATAAGTCGATGGATGTTTGAGTGAGTTTCATGTGTATGTGTGTGTCGCGACCACATTTGTCAATATTTTAAGGCAGTTCCAAGTGTTGATGGTTCTGCTGGATACCCATTGTGAGTGGTGTGTTGTAAGTGTGACTGTGTGTGTGTGTGTTCAAGGGAAACCGTTGTGTATGCCTGTAAGAAAAAGTTGATGGGTGTTTGTGTGCGTTTCTTGTGTATGTGTGTGTCGGGAAAACGTTTGGGAGTATGTTAGGGCAGTTCCAAGTGTTGATGGCTCTGCCAAGGACCAGTGTGAGTGCTGTGTTGCGAAAGTGACAGTGTGTGTGTGTGTGTTTTCGGGTAACCATTGTGTATGCCTGTATGAAAAAGTCGATGGGTGTATTTGTGTGTTCTTGCGTATTGTGTTTCAGATCCACATTTGTGAGTGTGTGAGGGCAGTTCCAAGTCTTCATGAGTTTGCAGGATATCCAGTGTGAGTGTGTGTTGTGAGTGTGACAGTGTGTGTGCGTGTCTGTGTGTGTGTTTGCAGGAAACCAGTCTGTATGCCTATAAGAAAAATTCGATGGGTGTTTGTGTGTGTTTTTTCTGTATGTGTGTGTCGGGACCACATTTGTGAATATGTTAGGGCAGTTCCAAGTGTTGATGGCTCTGCTGGAGACCCAGTGAGAGTGCTGTGTTGTGAGTGTGATAGTGTGTGTGTGTCTGTGTGTGTGTGTGTGTGTTTGGGGGAACCCCACAGTGTATGCTTCTAAGAAAAAGTCGATGGGTGTTTGTGTGTGTTTCTTGTGTATGTGTGTGTCGAGACCACGTATGTGAGTATGTTGTGGCAGTTCCAAGTGCCAGTGTGAATGCTGTGTTGTGAGTGTGGCAGTGTGTGTTTCTGTGTGTGTTTGTGTTGGCGGGAAAACATTGTGTATGCCTGTAAGAATAAGTCGATGGATGTTTGTGTGAGTTTCATGTGTATGTGTGTGTCGCGACCACATTTGTCAATATGTTAAGGCAGTTCCAAGTGTTGATGGTTCTGCTGGATACCCATTGTGAGTGCTGTGTTGTAAGTGTGACTGTGTGTGTGTGTGTTCACGGGAAACCGTTGTGTATGCCTGTAAGAAAAAGTCGATGGGTGTTTGTGTGTGATTCTTGTGTATGTGTGTGTCGGTGAAACGTTTGTGAGTATGTTAGGGCAGTTCCAAGTGTTGATGGCTCTGCCGAGGTCCAGTGTGCGTACTGTGCTGTTAGTGTGACAGTGTGTGTGTGTGTGTGTGTGTGTGTGTGTGTTTGGGGAAACCCCACTCTGTCTCCCTGTAACAAAATGTTGATGGGTGTTTGTGTGTGTTTCTTCTGTATGTGTGTGTCGGGACCACGTTTGTTTGTATGTTAGGGCAGATTCAAGTGCCAGTGTGAATGCTGTGTTGTGAGTGTGATAGTGTGTGTGTGTGTGTGTTTGCGGAAACCATTGTGCATGACTGTAAGTAAAAGTCCATGGGAGTTTGTGTGTGTTTCTTGTGTATGTGTGTGTCGGGACCACGTTTGTGAGTATGTTAGGGCAGTTCCAACTGTTGATGGCTATGCCGGGGACCCAGTGTGAGTGCTGTGTTGTGCGTGTGATAGTGTCTGTGTGTGTGTGTGTGTTTTGCTGGATACCATTGTGTATGTCTGTAAGAAAAAGTCGTAGGGTGTTTTTGTGTGTTTCTTCTGCATGTGTGTTTCGGGACCACGTTTGTGAATATGTTAAGGTAATTCCAAGTGTTCATGGCTCTGCTGGAGATCCAATGTGAGTGCTCTGTCGTGAGTGTGCCTTTTGTGTGTGTGTGTGTGTGTGTGTTTGCAGGAAACCATTGTGTATGCCTGCAAGAAAAAGTCGATGGGTGTTTGTGTGTGTTATTTGTATATGTGTGTGTCAGGACCATGTTTGTGATTATGTTAAAGCAGTTCCAAGTGTTGACGGCTGTGTTGGAGACCCAGTGTGAGTGCGGTGTTGTGAGTGTGATAGTGTGTGTGTGTCTGTGTGTGTTTCAGAACCCCCTGTGTACGCCTGTAAGAAAAATTCCATGGGTGTTTGTGTGTGTTTCTTGTGCATGCGTGTGTCAGGAAAACGTTTGTGAGTATGTTAGGGCAGTTCCAAGTGTTGATGGCTCTGCCGAGGCCCAGTGTGAGTGCTGTGTTGCGAGTGTGACAGTGTGTGTGTGTGTGTGTGTGTGTTTTCGGGTTACCATTGTGTATGCCTGTATGAAAAAGTCGATGGGTGTATTTGTGTGTTCTTGCGTATTGTGTTTCAGATCCACATTTGTGAGTGTGTGAGGGCAGTTCCAAGTGTTCATGAGTTTGCTGGATATCCAGTGTGAGTGTGTGTTGTGAGTGTGACAGTGTGTGTGCGTGTCTGTGTGTGTGTTTGCAGGAAACCAGTCTGTATGCCTATAAGAAAAATTCGATGGGTGTTTGTGTGTGTTTCTTCTGTATGTGTGTGTCGGGACCACATTTGTGAATATGTTAGGGCAGTTCCAAGTGTTGATGGCTCTGCTGGAGACCCAGTGAGAGTGCTGTGTTGTGAGTGTGACAGTGTGTGTGTGTCTGTGTGTGTGTGTGTGTTTGGGGGAACCCCACAGTGTATGCTTCTAAGAAAAAGTCGATGGGTGTTTGTGTGTGTTTCTTGTGTATGTGTGTGTCGGGACCACGTATGAGAGTATTTTGTGGCAGTTCCAAGCGCCAGAGTGAATGCTGTGTTGTGAGTGTGGCAGTGTGTGTTTCTGTGTGTGTTTGTGTTGGCGGGAAAACATTGTGTATGCCTGTAAGAATAAGTCGATGGATGTGTGTGTGAGTTTCATGTGTATGTGTGTGTCGCGACCACATTTGTCAATATTTTAAGGCAGTTCCAAGTGTTGATGGTTCTGCTGGATACCCATTGTGAGTGCTGTGTTGTAAGTGTGACTGTGTGTGTGTGTTCAAGGGAAACCGTTGTGTATGCCTGTAAGAAAAAGTCGATGGGTGTTTGTGTGCGTTTCTTGTGTATGTGTGTGTCGGGAAAACGTTTGGGAGTATGTTAGGGCAGTTCCAAGTGTTGATGGCTCTGCCGAGGACCAGTGTGAGTGCTGTGTTGCGAGTGTGACAGTGTGTATGTGTGTGTGTGTGTGTGTTTTCGGGTAACCATTGTGTATGCCTGTATGAAAAAGTCGATGGGTGTATTTGTGTGTTCTTGCGTATTGTGTTTCAGATCCACATTTGTGAGTGTGTGAGGGCAGTTCCAAGTCTTCATGAGTTTGCAGGATATCCAGTGTGAGTGTGTGTTGTGAGTGTGACAGTGTGTGTGCGTGTCTGTGTGTGTGTTTGCAGGAAACCAGTCTGTATGCCTATAAGAAAAATTCGATGGGTGTTTGTGTGTGTTTTTTCTGTATGTGTGTGTCGGGACCACATTTGTGAATATGTTAGGGCAGTTCCATGTGTTGATGGCTCTGCTGGAGACCCAGTGAGAGTGCTGTGTTGTGAGTGTGATAGTGTGTGTGTGTCTGTGTGTGTGTGTGTGTTTGGGGGAACCCCACAGTGTATGCTTCTAAGAAAAAGTCGATGGGTGTTTGTGTGTGTTTCTTGTGTATGTGTGTGTCGAGACCACGTATGTGAGTATGTTGTGGCAGTTCCAAGTGCCAGTGTGAATGCTGTGTTGTGAGTGTGGCAGTGTGTGTTTCTGTGTGTGTTTGTGTTGGCGGGAAAACATTGTGTATGCCTGTAAGAATAAGTCGATGGATGTTTGTGTGAGTTTCATGTGTATGTGTGTGTCGCGACCACATTTGTCAATATTTTAAGGCAGTTCCAAGTGTTGATGGTTCTGCTGGATACCCATTGTGAGTGCTGTGTTGTAAGTGTGACTGTGTGTGTGTGTGTTCACGGGAAACCGTTGTGTATGCCTGTAAGAAAAAGTCGATGGGTGTTTGTGTGTGATTCTTGTGTATGTGTGTGTCGGTGAAACGTTTGTGAGTATGTTAGGGCAGTTCCAAGTGTTGATGGCTCTGCCGAGGTCCAGTGTGCGTACTGTGCTGTTAGTGTGACAGTGTGTGTGTGTGTGTGTGTGTGTTTGGGGAAACCCCACTCTGTCTCCCTGTAACAAAATGTTGATGGGTGTTTGTGTGTGTTTCTTCTGTATGTGTGTGTCGGGACCACGTTTGTTTGTATGTTAGGGCAGATTCAAGTGCCAGTGTGAATGCTGTGTTGTGAGTGTGATAGTGTGTGTGTGTGTGTGTTTGCGGAAACCATTGTGCATGACTGTAAGTAAAAGTCAATGGGAGTTTGTGTGTGTTTCTTGTGTATGTGTGTGTCGGGACCACGTTTGTGAGTATGTTAGGGCAGTTCCAACTGTTGATGGCTATGCCGGGGACCCAGTGTGAGTGCTGTGTTGTGCGTGTGATAGTGTCTGTGTGTGTGTGTGTGTGTTTTGCTGGATACCATTGTGTATGTCTGTAAGAAAAAGTCGTAGGGTGTTTTTGTGTGTTTCTTCTGCATGTGTGTTTCGGGACCACGTTTGTGAATATGTTAAGGTAATTCCAAGTGTTCATGGCTCTGCTGGAGATCCAATGTGAGTGCTCTGTCGTGAGTGTGCCTTTTGTGTGTGTGTGTGTGTGTGTGTGTTTGCAGGAAACCATTGTGTATGCCTGCAAGAAAAAGTCGATGGGTGTTTGTGTGTGTTATTTGTATATGTGTGTGTCAGGACCATGTTTGTGATTATGTTAAAGCAGTTCCAAGTGTTGACGGCTGTGTTGGAGACCCAGTGTGAGTGCTGTGTTGTGAGTGTGATAGTGTGTGTGTGTCTGTGTGTGTTTCCGAACCCCCTGTGTACGCCTGTAAGAAAAATTCCATGGGTGTTTGTGTGTGTTTCTTGTGTATGCGTGTGTCAGGAAAACGTTTGTGAGTATGTTAGGGCAGTTCCAAGTGTTGATGGCTCTGCCGAGGCCCAGTGTGAGTGCTGTGTTGCGAGTGTGACAGTGTGTGTGTGTGTGTGTGTGTGTGTTTTCGGGTTACCATTGTGTATGCCTGTATGAAAAAGTCGATGGGTGTATTTGTGTGTTCTTGCGTATTGTGTTTCAGATCCACATTTGTGAGTGTGTGAGGGCAGTTCCAAGTGTTCATGAGTTTGCTGGATATCCAGTGTGAGTGTGTGTTGTGAGTGTGACAGTGTGTGTGCGTGTCTGTGTGTGTGTTTGCAGGAAACCAGTCTGTATGCCTATAAGAAAAATTCGATGGGTGTTTGTGTGTGTTTCTTCTGTATGTGTGTGTCGGGACCACATTTGTGAATATGTTAGGGCAGTTCCAAGTGTTGATGGCTCTGCTGGAGACCCAGTGAGAGTGCTGTGTTGTGAGTGTGACAGTGTGTGTGTGTCTGTGTGTGTGTGTGTGTTTGGGGGAACCCCACAGTGTATGCTTCTAAGAAAAAGTCGATGGGTGTTTGTGTGTGTTTCTTGTGTATGTGTGTGTCGGGACCACGTATGAGAGTATTTTGTGGCAGTTCCAAGCGCCAGAGTGAATGCTGTGTTGTGAGTGTGGCAGTGTGTGTTTCTGTGTGTGTTTGTGTTGGCGGGAAAACATTGTGTATGCCTGTAAGAATAAGTCGATGGATGTGTGTGTGAGTTTCATGTGTATGTGTGTGTCGCGACCACATTTGTCAATATTTTAAGGCAGTTCCAAGTGTTGATGGTTCTGCTGGATACCCATTGTGAGTGGTGTGTTGTAAGTGTGACTGTGTGTGTGTGTTCAAGGGAAACCGTTGTGTATGCCTGTAAGAAAAAGTCGATGGGTGTTTGTGTGCGTTTCTTGTGTATGTGTGTGTCGGGAAAACGTTTGGGAGTATGTTAGGGCAGTTCCAAGTGTTGATGGCTCTGCCAAGGACCAGTGTGAGTGCTGTGTTGCGAGTGTGACAGTGTGTGTGTGTGTGTGTGTGTTTTCGGGTAACCATTGTGTATGCCTGTATGAAAAAGTCAATGGGTGTATTTGTGTGTTCTTGCGTATTGTGTTTCAGATCCACATTTGTGAGTGTGTGAGGGCAGTTCCAAGTCTTCATGAGTTTGCAGGATATCCAGTGTGAGTGTGTGTTGTGAGTGTGACAGTGTGTGTGCGTGTCAGTGTGTGTGTTTGCAGGAAACCAGTCTGTATGCCTATAAGAAAAATTCGATGGGTGTTTGTGTGTGTTTTTTCTGTATGTGTGTGTCGGGACCACATTTGTGAATATGTTAGGGCAGTTCCAAGTGTTGATGGCTCTGCTGGAGACCCAGTGAGAGTGCTGTGTTGTGAGTGTGATAGTGTGTGTGTGTCTCTGTGTGTGTGTGTGTTTGGGGGAACCCCACAGTGTATGCTTCTAAGAAAAAGTCGATGGGTGTTTGTGTGTGTTTCTTGTGTATGTGTGTGTCGAGACCACGTATGTGAGTATGTTGTGGCAGTTCCAAGTGCCAGTGTGAATGCTGTGTTGTGAGTGTGGCAGTGTGTGTTTCTGTGTGTGTTTGTGTTGGCGGGAAAACATTGTGTATGCCTGTAAGAATAAGTCGATGGATGTTTGTGTGAGTTTCATGTGTATGTGTGTGTCGCGACCACATTTGTCAATATTTTAAGGCAGTTCCAAGTGTTGATGGTTCTGCTGGATACCCATTGTGAGTGCTGTGTTGTAAGTGTGACTGTGTGTGTGTGTGTTCACGGGAAACCGTTGTGTATGCCTGTAAGAAAAAGTCGATGGGTGTTTGTGTGTGATTCTTGTGTATGTGTGTGTCGGTGAAACGTTTGTGAGTATGTTAGGGCAGTTCCAAGTGTTGATGGCTCTGCCGAGGTCCAGTGTGCGTACTGTGCTGTTAGTGTGACAGTGTGTGTGTGTGTGTGTGTGTGTTTGGGGAAACCCCACGCTGTCTCCCTTTAACAAAATGTTGATGTGTGTTTGTGTGTGTTTCTTCTGTATGTGTGTGTCGGGACCACGTTTGTTTGTATGTTAGGGCAGATTCAAGTGCCAGTGTGAATGCTGTGTTGTGAGTGTGATAGTGTGTGTGTGTGTGTTTGCGGAAACCATTGTGCATGACTGTAAGTAAAAGTCAATGGGAGTTTGTGTGTGTTTCTTGTGTATGTGTGTGTCGGGACCACGTTTGTGAGTATGTTAGGGCAGTTCCAACTGTTGATGGCTATGCCGGGGACCCAGTGTGAGTGCTGTGTTGTGCGTGTGATAGTGTCTGTGTGTGTGTGTGTGTGTTTTGCTGGATACCATTGTGTATGTCTGTAAGAAAAAGTCGTAGGGTGTTTTTGTGTGTTTCTTCTGCATGTGTGTTTCGGGACCACGTTTGTGAATATGTTAAGGTAATTCCAAGTGTTCATGGCTCTGCTGGAGATCCAATGTGAGTGCTCTGTCGTGAGTGTGCCTTTTGTGTGTGTGTGTGTGTGTGTGTGTGTGTGTTTGCAGGAAACCATTGTGTATGCCTGCAAGAAAAAGTCGATGGGTGTTTGTGTGTGTTATTTGTATATGTGTGTGTCAGGACCATGTTTGTGATTATGTTAAAGCAGTTCCAAGTGTTGACGGCTGTGTTGGAGACCCAGTGTGAGTGCTGTGTTGTGAGTGTGATAGTGTGTGTGTGTCTGTGTGTGTTTCCGAACCCCCTGTGTACGCCTGTAAGAAAAATTCCATGGGTGTTTGTGTGTGTTTCTTGTGTATGCGTGTGTCAGGAAAACGTTTGTGAGTATGTTAGGGCAGTTCCAAGTGTTGATGGCTCTGCCGAGGCCCAGTGTGAGTGCTGTGTTGCGAGTGTGACAGTGTGTGTGTGTGTGTGTGTGTGTGTGTGTTTTCGGGTTACCATTGTGTATGCCTGTATGAAAAAGTCGATGGGTGTATTTGTGTGTTCTTGCGTATTGTGTTTCAGTTCCACATTTGTGAGTGTGTGAGGGCAGTTCCAAGTGTTCATGAGTTTGCTGGATATCCAGTGTGAGTGTGTGTTGTGAGTGTGACAGTGTGTGTGCGTGTCTGTGTGTGTGTTTGCAGGAAACCAGTCTGTATGCCTATAATAAAAATTCGATGGGTGTTTGTGTGTGTTTCTTCTGTATGTGTGTGTCGGGACCACATTTGTGAATATGTTAGGGCAGTTCCAAGTGTTGATGGCTCTGCTGGAGACCCAGTGAGAGTGCTGTGTTGTGAGTGTGACAGTGTGTGTGTGTCTGTGTGTGTGTGTGTGTGTTTGGGGGAACCCCACAGTGTATGCTTCTAAGAAAAAGTCGATGGGTGTTTGTGTGTGTTTCTTGTGTATGTGTGTGTCGGGACCACGTATGAGAGTATTTTGTGGCAGTTCCAAGCGCCAGAGTGAATGCTGTGTTGTGAGTGTGGCAGTGTGTGTTTCTGTGTGTGTTTGTGTTGGCGGGAAAACATTGTGTATGCCTGTAAGAATAAGTCGATGGATGTGTGTGTGAGTTTCATGTGTATGTGTGTGTCGCGACCACATTTGTCAATATTTTAAGGCAGTTCCAAGTGTTGATGGTTCTGCTGGATACCCATTGTGAGTGCTGTGTTGTAAGTGTGACTGTGTGTGTGTGTGTTCAAGGGAAACCGTTGTGTATGCCTGTAAGAAAAAGTCGATGGGTGTTTGTGTGCGTTTCTTGTGTATGTGTGTGTCGGGAAAACGTTTGGGAGTATGTTAGGGCAGTTCCAAGTGTTGATGGCTCTGCCGAGGCCCAGTGTGAGTGCTGTGTTGCGAGTGTGACAGTGTGTATGTGTGTGTGTGTGTGTGTGTTTTCGGGTAACCATTGTGTATGCCTGTATGAAAAAGTCGATGGGTGTATTTGTGTGTTCTTGCGTATTGTGTTTCAGATCCACATTTGTGAGTGTGTGAGGGCAGTTCCAAGTCTTCATGAGTTTGCAGGATATCCAGTGTGAGTGTGTGTTGTGAGTGTGACAGTGTGTGTGCGTGTCTGTGTGTGTGTTTGCAGGAAACCAGTCTGTATGCCTATAAGAAAAATTCGATGGGTGTTTGTGTGTGTTTTTTCTGTATGTGTGTGTCGGGACCACATTTGTGAATATGTTAGGGCAGTTCCATGTGTTGATGGCTCTGCTGGAGACCCAGTGAGAGTGCTGTGTTGTGAGTGTGATAGTGTGTGTGTGTCTGTGTGTGTGTGTGTGTTTGGGGGAACCCCACAGTGTATGCTTCTAAGAAAAAGTCGATGGGTGTTTGTGTGTGTTTCTTGTGTATGTGTGTGTCGAGACCACGTATGTGAGTATGTTGTGGCAGTTCCAAGTGCCAGTGTGAATGCTGTGTTGTGAGTGTGGCAGTGTGTGTTTCTGTGTGTGTTTGTGTTGGCGGGAAAACATTGTGTATGCCTGTAAGAATAAGTCGATGGATGTTTGTGTGAGTTTCATGTGTATGTGTGTGTCGCGACCACATTTGTCAATATTTTAAGGCAGTTCCAAGTGTTGATGGTTCTGCTGGATACCCATTGTGAGTGCTGTGTTGTAAGTGTGACTGTGTGTGTGTGTGTTCACGGGAAACCGTTGTGTATGCCTGTAAGAAAAAGTCGATGGGTGTTTGTGTGTGATTCTTGTGTATGTGTGTGTCGGTGAAACGTTTGTGAGTATGTTAGGGCAGTTCCAAGTGTTGATGGCTCTGCCGAGGTCCAGTGTGCGTACTGTGCTGTTAGTGTGACAGTGTGTGTGTGTGTGTGTGTGTGTTTGGGGAAACCCCACTCTGTCTCCCTGTAACAAAATGTTGATGGGTGTTTGTGTGTGTTTCTTCTGTATGTGTGTGTCGGGACCACGTTTGTTTGTATGTTAGGGCAGATTCAAGTGCCAGTGTGAATGCTGTGTTGTGAGTGTGATAGTGTGTGTGTGTGTGTGTTTGCGGAAACCATTGTGCATGACTGTAAGTAAAAGTCAATGGGAGTTTGTGTGTGTTTCTTGTGTATGTGTGTGTCGGGACCACGTTTGTGAGTATGTTAGGGCAGTTCCAACTGTTGATGGCTATGCCGGGGACCCAGTGTGAGTGCTGTGTTGTGCGTGTGATAGTGTCTGTGTGTGTGTGTGTGTGTTTTGCTGGATACCATTGTGTATGTCTGTAAGAAAAAGTCGTAGGGTGTTTTTGTGTGTTTCTTCTGCATGTGTGTTTCGGGACCACGTTTGTGAATATGTTAAGGTAATTCCAAGTGTTCATGGCTCTGCTGGAGATCCAATGTGAGTGCTCTGTCGTGAGTGTGCCTTTTGTGTGTGTGTGTGTGTGTGTGTGTTTGCAGGAAACCATTGTGTATGCCTGCAAGAAAAAGTCGATGGGTGTTTGTGTGTGTTATTTGTATATGTGTGTGTCAGGACCATGTTTGTGATTATGTTAAAGCAGTTCCAAGTGTTGACGGCTGTGTTGGAGACCCAGTGTGAGTGCTGTGTTGTGAGTGTGATAGTGTGTGTGTGTCTGTGTGTGTTTCCGAACCCCCTGTGTACGCCTGTAAGAAAAATTCCATGGGTGTTTGTGTGTGTTTCTTGTGTATGCGTGTGTCAGGAAAACGTTTGTGAGTATGTTAGGGCAGTTCCAAGTGTTGATGGCTCTGCCGAGGCCCAGTGTGAGTGCTGTGTTGCGAGTGTGACAGTGTGTGTGTGTGTGTGTGTGTGTGTTTTCGGGTTACCATTGTGTATGCCTGTATGAAAAAGTCGATGGGTGTATTTGTGTGTTCTTGCGTATTGTGTTTCAGATCCACATTTGTGAGTGTGTGAGGGCAGTTCCAAGTGTTCATGAGTTTGCTGGATATCCAGTGTGAGTGTGTGTTGTGAGTGTGACAGTGTGTGTGCGTGTCTGTGTGTGTGTTTGCAGGAAACCAGTCTGTATGCCTATAAGAAAAATTCGATGGGTGTTTGTGTGTGTTTCTTCTGTATGTGTGTGTCGGGACCACATTTGTGAATATGTTAGGGCAGTTCCAAGTGTTGATGGCTCTGCTGGAGACCCAGTGAGAGTGCTGTGTTGTGAGTGTGACAGTGTGTGTGTGTCTGTGTGTGTGTGTGTGTTTGGGGGAACCCCACAGTGTATGCTTCTAAGAAAAAGTCGATGGGTGTTTGTGTGTGTTTCTTGTGTATGTGTGTGTCGGGACCACGTATGAGAGTATTTTGTGGCAGTTCCAAGCGCCAGAGTGAATGCTGTGTTGTGAGTGTGGCAGTGTGTGTTTCTGTGTGTGTTTGTGTTGGCGGGAAAACATTGTGTATGCCTGTAAGAATAAGCCGATGGATGTGTGTGTGAGTTTCATGTGTATGTGTGTGTCGCGACCACATTTGTCAATATTTTAAGGCAGTTCCAAGTGTTGATGGTTCTGCTGGATACCCATTGTGAGTGGTGTGTTGTAAGTGTGACTGTGTGTGTGTGTTCAAGGGAAACCGTTGTGTATGCCTGTAAGAAAAAGTCGATGGGTGTTTGTGTGCGTTTCTTGTGTATGTGTGTGTCGGGAAAACGTTTGGGAGTATGTTAGGGCAGTTCCAAGTGTTGATGGCTCTGCCGAGGACCAGTGTGAGTGCTGTGTTGCGAGTGTGACAGTGTGTGTGTGTGTGTGTGTGTTTTCGGGTAACCATTGTGTATGCCTGTATGAAAAAGTCAATGGGTGTATTTGTGTGTTCTTGCGTATTGTGTTTCAGATCCACATTTGTGAGTGTGTGAGGGCAGTTCCAAGTCTTCATGAGTTTGCAGGATATCCAGTGTGAGTGTGTGTTGTGAGTGTGACAGTGTGTGTGCGTGTCAGTGTGTGTGTTTGCAGGAAACCAGTCTGTATGCCTATAAGAAAAATTCGATGGGTGTTTGTGTGTGTTTTTTCTGTATGTGTGTGTCGGGACCACATTTGTGAATATGTTAGGGCAGTTCCAAGTGTTGATGGCTCTGCTGGAGACCCAGTGAGAGTGCTGTGTTGTGAGTGTGATAGTGTGTGTGTGTCTCTGTGTGTGTGTGTGTTTGGGGGAACCCCACAGTGTATGCTTCTAAGAAAAAGTCGATGGGTGTTTGTGTGTGTTTCTTGTGTATGTGTGTGTCGAGACCACGTATGTGAGTATGTTGTGGCAGTTCCAAGTGCCAGTGTGAATGCTGTGTTGTGAGTGTGGCAGTGTGTGTTTCTGTGTGTGTTTGTGTTGGCGGGAAAACATTGTGTATGCCTGTAAGAATAAGTCGATGGATGTTTGTGTGAGTTTCATGTGTATGTGTGTGTCGCGACCACATTTGTCAATATTTTAAGGCAGTTCCAAGTGTTGATGGTTCTGCTGGATACCCATTGTGAGTGCTGTGTTGTAAGTGTGACTGTGTGTGTGTGTGTTCACGGGAAACCGTTGTGTATGCCTGTAAGAAAAAGTCGATGGGTGTTTGTGTGTGATTCTTGTGTATGTGTGTGTCGGTGAAACGTTTGTGAGTATGTTAGGGCAGTTCCAAGTGTTGATGGCTCTGCCGAGGTCCAGTGTGCGTACTGTGCTGTTAGTGTGACAGTGTGTGTGTGTGTGTGTGTGTGTGTTTGGGGAAACCCCACTCTGTCTCCCTTTAACAAAATGTTGATGGGTGTTTGTGTGTGTTTCTTCTGTATGTGTGTGTCGGGACCACGTTTGTTTGTATGTTAGGGCAGATTCAAGTGCCAGTGTGAATGCTGTGTTGTGAGTGTGATAGTGTGTGTGTGTGTGTGTTTGCGGAAACCATTGTGCATGACTGTAAGTAAAAGTCCATGGGAGTTTGTGTGTGTTTCTTGTGTATGTGTGTGTCGGGACCACGTTTGTGAGTATGTTAGGGCAGTTCCAACTGTTGATGGCTATGCCGGGGACCCAGTGTGAGTGCTGTGTTGTGCGTGTGATAGTGTCTGTGTGTGTGTGTGTGTGTTTTGCTGGATACCATTGTGTATGTCTGTAAGAAAAAGTCGTAGGGTGTTTTTGTGTGTTTCTTCTGCATGTGTGTTTCGGGACCACGTTTGTGAATATGTTAAGGTAATTCCAAGTGTTCATGGCTCTGCTGGAGATCCAATGTGAGTGCTCTGTCGTGAGTGTGCCTTTTGTGTGTGTGTGTGTGTGTGTGTGTGTGTTTGCAGGAAACCATTGTGTATGCCTGCAAGAAAAAGTCGATGGGTGTTTGTGTGTGTTATTTGTATATGTGTGTGTCAGGACCATGTTTGTGATTATGTTAAAGCAGTTCCAAGTGTTGACGGCTGTGTTGGAGACCCAGTGTGAGTGCTGTGTTGTGAGTGTGATAGTGTGTGTGTGTCTGTGTGTGTTTCCGAACCCCCTGTGTACGCCTGTAAGAAAAATTCCATGGGTGTTTGTATGTGTTTCTTGTGTATGCGTGTGTCAGGAAAACGTTTGTGAGTATGTTAGGGCAGTTCCAAGTGTTGATGGCTCTGCCGAGGCCCAGTGTGAGTGCTGTGTTGCGAGTGTGACAGTGTGTATGTGTGTGTGTGTGTGTGTGTTTTCGGGTAACCATTGTGTATGCCTGTATGAAAAAGTCGATGGGTGTATTTGTGTGTTCTTGCGTATTGTGTTTCAGATCCACATTTGTGAGTGTGTGAGGGCAGTTCCAAGTCTTCATGAGTTTGCAGGATATCCAGTGTGAGTGTGTGTTGTGAGTGTGACAGTGTGTGTGCGTGTCTGTGTGTGTGTTTGCAGGAAACCAGTCTGTATGCCTATAAGAAAAATTCGATGGGTGTTTGTGTGTGTTTTTTCTGTATGTGTGTGTCGGGACCACATTTGTGAATATGTTAGGGCAGTTCCATGTGTTGATGGCTCTGCTGGAGACCCAGTGAGAGTGCTGTGTTGTGAGTGTGATAGTGTGTGTGTGTCTGTGTGTGTGTGTGTGTTTGGGGGAACCCCACAGTGTATGCTTCTAAGAAAAAGTCGATGGGTGTTTGTGTGTGTTTCTTGTGTATGTGTGTGTCGAGACCACGTATGTGAGTATGTTGTGGCAGTTCCAAGTGCCAGTGTGAATGCTGTGTTGTGAGTGTGGCAGTGTGTGTTTCTGTGTGTGTTTGTGTTGGCGGGAAAACATTGTGTATGCCTGTAAGAATAAGTCGATGGATGTTTGTGTGAGTTTCATGTGTATGTGTGTGTCGCGACCACATTTGTCAATATTTTAAGGCAGTTCCAAGTGTTGATGGTTCTGCTGGATACCCATTGTGAGTGCTGTGTTGTAAGTGTGACTGTGTGTGTGTGTGTTCACGGGAAACCGTTGTGTATGCCTGTAAGAAAAAGTCGATGGGTGTTTGTGTGTGTTTCTTGTGTATGTGTGTGTCGGGAAAACGTTTGTGAGTATGTTAGGGCAGTTCCAAGGGTTGATGGCTCTGCCGAGGTCCAGTGTGCGTACTGTGCTGTTAGTGTGACAGTGTGTGTGTGTGTGTGTGTGTGTGTTTGGGGAAACCCCACTCTGTCTCCCTGTAACAAAATGTTGATGGGTGTTTGTGTGTGTTTCTTCTGTATGTGTGTGTCGGGACCACGTTTGTTTGTATGTTAGGGCAGATTCAAGTGCCAGTGTGAATGCTGTGTTGTGAGTGTGATAGTGTGTGTGTGTGTGTGTTTGCGGAAACCATTGTGCATGACTGTAAGTAAAAGTCAATGGGAGTTTGTGTGTGTTTCTTGTGTATGTGTGTGTCGGGACCACGTTTGTGAGTATGTTAGGGCAGTTCCAACTGTTGATGGCTATGCCGGGGACCCAGTGTGAGTGCTGTGTTGTGCGTGTGATAGTGTCTGTGTGTGTGTGTGTGTGTTTTGCTGGATACCATTGTGTATGTCTGTAAGAAAAAGTCGTAGGGTGTTTTTGTGTGTTTCTTCTGCATGTGTGTTTCGGGACCACGTTTGTGAATATGTTAAGGTAATTCCAAGTGTTCATGGCTCTGCTGGAGATCCAATGTGAGTGCTCTGTCGTGAGTGTGCCTTTTGTGTGTGTGTGTGTGTGTGTGTGTTTGCAGGAAACCATTGTGTATGCCTGCAAGAAAAAGTCGATGGGTGTTTGTGTGTGTTATTTGTATATGTGTGTGTCAGGACCATGTTTGTGATTATGTTAAAGCAGTTCCAAGTGTTGACGGCTGTGTTGGAGACCCAGTGTGAGTGCTGTGTTGTGAGTGTGATAGTGTGTGTGTGTCTGTGTGTGTTTCCGAACCCCCTGTGTACGCCTGTAAGAAAAATTCCATGGGTGTTTGTGTGTGTTTCTTGTGTATGCGTGTGTCAGGAAAACGTTTGTGAGTATGTTAGGGCAGTTCCAAGTGTTGATGGCTCTGCCGAGGCCCAGTGTGAGTGCTGTGTTGCGAGTGTGACAGTGTGTGTGTGTGTGTGTGTGTGTGTTTTCGGGTTACCATTGTGTATGCCTGTATGAAAAAGTCGATGGGTGTATTTGTGTGTTCTTGCGTATTGTGTTTCAGATCCACATTTGTGAGTGTGTGAGGGCAGTTCCAAGTGTTCATGAGTTTGCTGGATATCCAGTGTGAGTGTGTGTTGTGAGTGTGACAGTGTGTGTGCGTGTCTGTGTGTGTGTTTGCAGGAAACCAGTCTGTATGCCTATAAGAAAAATTCGATGGGTGTTTGTGTGTGTTTCTTCTGTATGTGTGTGTCGGGACCACATTTGTGAATATGTTAGGGCAGTTCCAAGTGTTGATGGCTCTGCTGGAGACCCAGTGAGAGTGCTGTGTTGTGAGTGTGACAGTGTGTGTGTGTCTGTGTGTGTGTGTGTGTTTGGGGGAACCCCACAGTGTATGCTTCTAAGAAAAAGTCGATGGGTGTTTGTGTGTGTTTCTTGTGTATGTGTGTGTCGGGACCACGTATGAGAGTATTTTGTGGCAGTTCCAAGCGCCAGAGTGAATGCTGTGTTGTGAGTGTGGCAGTGTGTGTTTCTGTGTGTGTTTGTGTTGGCGGGAAAACATTGTGTATGCCTGTAAGAATAAGTCGATGGATGTGTGTGTGAGTTTCATGTGTATGTGTGTGTCGCGACCACATTTGTCAATATTTTAAGGCAGTTCCAAGTGTTGATGGTTCTGCTGGATACCCATTGTGAGTGGTGTGTTGTAAGTGTGACTGTGTGTGTGTGTTCAAGGGAAACCGTTGTGTATGCCTGTAAGAAAAAGTCGATGGGTGTTTGTGTGCGTTTCTTGTGTATGTGTGTGTCGGGAAAACGTTTGGGAGTATGTTAGGGCAGTTCCAAGTGTTGATGGCTCTGCCAAGGACCAGTGTGAGTGCTGTGTTGCGAGTGTGACAGTGTGTGTGTGTGTGTGTGTGTTTTCGGGTAACCATTGTGTATGCCTGTATGAAAAAGTCAATGGGTGTATTTGTGTGTTCTTGCGTATTGTGTTTCAGATCCACATTTGTGAGTGTGTGAGGGCAGTTCCAAGTCTTCATGAGTTTGCAGGATATCCAGTGTGAGTGTGTGTTGTGAGTGTGACAGTGTGTGTGCGTGTCAGTGTGTGTGTTTGCAGGAAACCAGTCTGTATGCCTATAAGAAAAATTCGATGGGTGTTTGTGTGTGTTTTTTCTGTATGTGTGTGTCGGGACCACATTTGTGAATATGTTAGGGCAGTTCCAAGTGTTGATGGCTCTGCTGGAGACCCAGTGAGAGTGCTGTGTTGTGAGTGTGATAGTGTGTGTGTGTCTCTGTGTGTGTGTGTGTTTGGGGGAACCCCACAGTGTATGCTTCTAAGAAAAAGTCGATGGGTGTTTGTGTGTGTTTCTTGTGTATGTGTGTGTCGAGACCACGTATGTGAGTATGTTGTGGCAGTTCCAAGTGCCAGTGTGAATGCTGTGTTGTGAGTGTGGCAGTGTGTGTTTCTGTGTGTGTTTGTGTTGGCGGGAAAACATTGTGTATGCCTGTAAGAATAAGTCGATGGATGTTTGTGTGAGTTTCATGTGTATGTGTGTGTCGCGACCACATTTGTCAATATTTTAAGGCAGTTCCAAGTGTTGATGGTTCTGCTGGATACCCATTGTGAGTGCTGTGTTGTAAGTGTGACTGTGTGTGTGTGTGTTCACGGGAAACCGTTGTGTATGCCTGTAAGAAAAAGTCGATGGGTGTTTGTGTGTGATTCTTGTGTATGTGTGTGTCGGTGAAACGTTTGTGAGTATGTTAGGGCAGTTCCAAGTGTTGATGGCTCTGCCGAGGTCCAGTGTGCGTACTGTGCTGTTAGTGTGACAGTGTGTGTGTGTGTGTGTGTGTGTTTGGGGAAACCCCACGCTGTCTCCCTTTAACAAAATGTTGATGTGTGTTTGTGTGTGTTTCTTCTGTATGTGTGTGTCGGGACCACGTTTGTTTGTATGTTAGGGCAGATTCAAGTGCCAGTGTGAATGCTGTGTTGTGAGTGTGATAGTGTGTGTGTGTGTGTTTGCGGAAACCATTGTGCATGACTGTAAGTAAAAGTCAATGGGAGTTTGTGTGTGTTTCTTGTGTATGTGTGTGTCGGGACCACGTTTGTGAGTATGTTAGGGCAGTTCCAACTGTTGATGGCTATGCCGGGGACCCAGTGTGAGTGCTGTGTTGTGCGTGTGATAGTGTCTGTGTGTGTGTGTGTGTGTTTTGCTGGATACCATTGTGTATGTCTGTAAGAAAAAGTCGTAGGGTGTTTTTGTGTGTTTCTTCTGCATGTGTGTTTCGGGACCACGTTTGTGAATATGTTAAGGTAATTCCAAGTGTTCATGGCTCTGCTGGAGATCCAATGTGAGTGCTCTGTCGTGAGTGTGCCTTTTGTGTGTGTGTGTGTGTGTGTGTGTGTGTGTTTGCAGGAAACCATTGTGTATGCCTGCAAGAAAAAGTCGATGGGTGTTTGTGTGTGTTATTTGTATATGTGTGTGTCAGGACCATGTTTGTGATTATGTTAAAGCAGTTCCAAGTGTTGACGGCTGTGTTGGAGACCCAGTGTGAGTGCTGTGTTGTGAGTGTGATAGTGTGTGTGTGTCTGTGTGTGTTTCCGAACCCCCTGTGTACGCCTGTAAGAAAAATTCCATGGGTGTTTGTGTGTGTTTCTTGTGTATGCGTGTGTCAGGAAAACGTTTGTGAGTATGTTAGGGCAGTTCCAAGTGTTGATGGCTCTGCCGAGGCCCAGTGTGAGTGCTGTGTTGCGAGTGTGACAGTGTGTGTGTGTGTGTGTGTGTGTGTGTGTTTTCGGGTTACCATTGTGTATGCCTGTATGAAAAAGTCGATGGGTGTATTTGTGTGTTCTTGCGTATTGTGTTTCAGTTCCACATTTGTGAGTGTGTGAGGGCAGTTCCAAGTGTTCATGAGTTTGCTGGATATCCAGTGTGAGTGTGTGTTGTGAGTGTGACAGTGTGTGTGCGTGTCTGTGTGTGTGTTTGCAGGAAACCAGTCTGTATGCCTATAAGAAAAATTCGATGGGTGTTTGTGTGTGTTTCTTCTGTATGTGTGTGTCGGGACCACATTTGTGAATATGTTAGGGCAGTTCCAAGTGTTGATGGCTCTGCTGGAGACCCAGTGAGAGTGCTGTGTTGTGAGTGTGACAGTGTGTGTGTGTCTGTGTGTGTGTGTGTGTGTTTGGGGGAACCCCACAGTGTATGCTTCTAAGAAAAAGTCGATGGGTGTTTGTGTGTGTTTCTTGTGTATGTGTGTGTCGGGACCACGTATGAGAGTATTTTGTGGCAGTTCCAAGCGCCAGAGTGAATGCTGTGTTGTGAGTGTGGCAGTGTGTGTTTCTGTGTGTGTTTGTGTTGGCGGGAAAACATTGTGTATGCCTGTAAGAATAAGTCGATGGATGTGTGTGTGAGTTTCATGTGTATGTGTGTGTCGCGACCACATTTGTCAATATTTTAAGGCAGTTCCAAGTGTTGATGGTTCTGCTGGATACCCATTGTGAGTGCTGTGTTGTAAGTGTGACTGTGTGTGTGTGTGTTCAAGGGAAACCGTTGTGTATGCCTGTAAGAAAAAGTCGATGGGTGTTTGTGTGCGTTTCTTGTGTATGTGTGTGTCGGGAAAACGTTTGGGAGTATGTTAGGGCAGTTCCAAGTGTTGATGGCTCTGCCGAGGCCCAGTGTGAGTGCTGTGTTGCGAGTGTGACAGTGTGTATGTGTGTGTGTGTGTGTGTGTTTTCGGGTAACCATTGTGTATGCCTGTATGAAAAAGTCGATGGGTGTATTTGTGTGTTCTTGCGTATTGTGTTTCAGATCCACATTTGTGAGTGTGTGAGGGCAGTTCCAAGTCTTCATGAGTTTGCAGGATATCCAGTGTGAGTGTGTGTTGTGAGTGTGACAGTGTGTGTGCGTGTCTGTGTGTGTGTTTGCAGGAAACCAGTCTGTATGCCTATAAGAAAAATTCGATGGGTGTTTGTGTGTGTTTTTTCTGTATGTGTGTGTCGGGACCACATTTGTGAATATGTTAGGGCAGTTCCATGTGTTGATGGCTCTGCTGGAGACCCAGTGAGAGTGCTGTGTTGTGAGTGTGATAGTGTGTGTGTGTCTGTGTGTGTGTGTGTGTTTGGGGGAACCCCACAGTGTATGCTTCTAAGAAAAAGTCGATGGGTGTTTGTGTGTGTTTCTTGTGTATGTGTGTGTCGAGACCACGTATGTGAGTATGTTGTGGCAGTTCCAAGTGCCAGTGTGAATGCTGTGTTGTGAGTGTGGCAGTGTGTGTTTCTGTGTGTGTTTGTGTTGGCGGGAAAACATTGTGTATGCCTGTAAGAATAAGTCGATGGATGTTTGTGTGAGTTTCATGTGTATGTGTGTGTCGCGACCACATTTGTCAATATTTTAAGGCAGTTCCAAGTGTTGATGGTTCTGCTGGATACCCATTGTGAGTGCTGTGTTGTAAGTGTGACTGTGTGTGTGTGTGTTCACGGGAAACCGTTGTGTATGCCTGTAAGAAAAAGTCGATGGGTGTTTGTGTGTGATTCTTGTGTATGTGTGTGTCGGTGAAACGTTTGTGAGTATGTTAGGGCAGTTCCAAGTGTTGATGGCTCTGCCGAGGTCCAGTGTGCGTACTGTGCTGTTAGTGTGACAGTGTGTGTGTGTGTGTGTGTGTGTGTTTGGGGAAACCCCACTCTGTCTCCCTGTAACAAAATGTTGATGGGTGTTTGTGTGTGTTTCTTCTGTATGTGTGTGTCGGGACCACGTTTGTTTGTATGTTAGGGCAGATTCAAGTGCCAGTGTGAATGCTGTGTTGTGAGTGTGATAGTGTGTGTGTGTGTGTGTTTGCGGAAACCATTGTGCATGACTGTAAGTAAAAGTCAATGGGAGTTTGTGTGTGTTTCTTGTGTATGTGTGTGTCGGGACCACGTTTGTGAGTATGTTAGGGCAGTTCCAACTGTTGATGGCTATGCCGGGGACCCAGTGTGAGTGCTGTGTTGTGCGTGTGATAGTGTCTGTGTGTGTGTGTGTGTGTTTTGCTGGATACCATTGTGTATGTCTGTAAGAAAAAGTCGTAGGGTGTTTTTGTGTGTTTCTTCTGCATGTGTGTTTCGGGACCACGTTTGTGAATATGTTAAGGTAATTCCAAGTGTTCATGGCTCTGCTGGAGATCCAATGTGAGTGCTCTGTCGTGAGTGTGCCTTTTGTGTGTGTGTGTGTGTGTGTGTGTTTGCAGGAAACCATTGTGTATGCCTGCAAGAAAAAGTCGATGGGTGTTTGTGTGTGTTATTTGTATATGTGTGTGTCAGGACCATGTTTGTGATTATGTTAAAGCAGTTCCAAGTGTTGACGGCTGTGTTGGAGACCCAGTGTGAGTGCTGTGTTGTGAGTGTGATAGTGTGTGTGTGTCTGTGTGTGTTTCCGAACCCCCTGTGTACGCCTGTAAGAAAAATTCCATGGGTGTTTGTGTGTGTTTCTTGTGTATGCGTGTGTCAGGAAAACGTTTGTGAGTATGTTAGGGCAGTTCCAAGTGTTGATGGCTCTGCCGAGGCCCAGTGTGAGTGCTGTGTTGCGAGTGTGACAGTGTGTGTGTGTGTGTGTGTGTGTGTTTTCGGGTTACCATTGTGTATGCCTGTATGAAAAAGTCGATGGGTGTATTTGTGTGTTCTTGCGTATTGTGTTTCAGATCCACATTTGTGAGTGTGTGAGGGCAGTTCCAAGTGTTCATGAGTTTGCTGGATATCCAGTGTGAGTGTGTGTTGTGAGTGTGACAGTGTGTGTGCGTGTCTGTGTGTGTGTTTGCAGGAAACCAGTCTGTATGCCTATAAGAAAAATTCGATGGGTGTTTGTGTGTGTTTCTTCTGTATGTGTGTGTCGGGACCACATTTGTGAATATGTTAGGGCAGTTCCAAGTGTTGATGGCTCTGCTGGAGACCCAGTGAGAGTGCTGTGTTGTGAGTGTGACAGTGTGTGTGTGTCTGTGTGTGTGTGTGTGTTTGGGGGAACCCCACAGTGTATGCTTCTAAGAAAAAGTCGATGGGTGTTTGTGTGTGTTTCTTGTGTATGTGTGTGTCGGGACCACGTATGAGAGTATTTTGTGGCAGTTCCAAGCGCCAGAGTGAATGCTGTGTTGTGAGTGTGGCAGTGTGTGTTTCTGTGTGTGTTTGTGTTGGCGGGAAAACATTGTGTATGCCTGTAAGAATAAGTCGATGGATGTGTGTGTGAGTTTCATGTGTATGTGTGTGTCGCGACCACATTTGTCAATATTTTAAGGCAGTTCCAAGTGTTGATGGTTCTGCTGGATACCCATTGTGAGTGGTGTGTTGTAAGTGTGACTGTGTGTGTGTGTTCAAGGGAAACCGTTGTGTATGCCTGTAAGAAAAAGTCGATGGGTGTTTGTGTGCGTTTCTTGTGTATGTGTGTGTCGGGAAAACGTTTGGGAGTATGTTAGGGCAGTTCCAAGTGTTGATGGCTCTGCCAAGGACCAGTGTGAGTGCTGTGTTGCGAGTGTGACAGTGTGTGTGTGTGTGTGTGTGTTTTCGGGTAACCATTGTGTATGCCTGTATGAAAAAGTCAATGGGTGTATTTGTGTGTTCTTGCGTATTGTGTTTCAGATCCACATTTGTGAGTGTGTGAGGGCAGTTCCAAGTCTTCATGAGTTTGCAGGATATCCAGTGTGAGTGTGTGTTGTGAGTGTGACAGTGTGTGTGCGTGTCAGTGTGTGTGTTTGCAGGAAACCAGTCTGTATGCCTATAAGAAAAATTCGATGGGTGTTTGTGTGTGTTTTTTCTGTATGTGTGTGTCGGGACCACATTTGTGAATATGTTAGGGCAGTTCCAAGTGTTGATGGCTCTGCTGGAGACCCAGTGAGAGTGCTGTGTTGTGAGTGTGATAGTGTGTGTGTGTCTCTGTGTGTGTGTGTGTTTGGGGGAACCCCACAGTGTATGCTTCTAAGAAAAAGTCGATGGGTGTTTGTGTGTGTTTCTTGTGTATGTGTGTGTCGAGACCACGTATGTGAGTATGTTGTGGCAGTTCCAAGTGCCAGTGTGAATGCTGTGTTGTGAGTGTGGCAGTGTGTGTTTCTGTGTGTGTTTGTGTTGGCGGGAAAACATTGTGTATGCCTGTAAGAATAAGTCGATGGATGTTTGTGTGAGTTTCATGTGTATGTGTGTGTCGCGACCACATTTGTCAATATTTTAAGGCAGTTCCAAGTGTTGATGGTTCTGCTGGATACCCATTGTGAGTGCTGTGTTGTAAGTGTGACTGTGTGTGTGTGTGTTCACGGGAAACCGTTGTGTATGCCTGTAAGAAAAAGTCGATGGGTGTTTGTGTGTGATTCTTGTGTATGTGTGTGTCGGTGAAACGTTTGTGAGTATGTTAGGGCAGTTCCAAGTGTTGATGGCTCTGCCGAGGTCCAGTGTGCGTACTGTGCTGTTAGTGTGACAGTGTGTGTGTGTGTGTGTGTGTGTTTGGGGAAACCCCACGCTGTCTCCCTTTAACAAAATGTTGATGTGTGTTTGTGTGTGTTTCTTCTGTATGTGTGTGTCGGGACCACGTTTGTTTGTATGTTAGGGCAGATTCAAGTGCCAGTGTGAATGCTGTGTTGTGAGTGTGATAGTGTGTGTGTGTGTGTTTGCGGAAACCATTGTGCATGACTGTAAGTAAAAGTCAATGGGAGTTTGTGTGTGTTTCTTGTGTATGTGTGTGTCGGGACCACGTTTGTGAGTATGTTAGGGCAGTTCCAACTGTTGATGGCTATGCCGGGGACCCAGTGTGAGTGCTGTGTTGTGCGTGTGATAGTGTCTGTGTGTGTGTGTGTGTGTTTTGCTGGATACCATTGTGTATGTCTGTAAGAAAAAGTCGTAGGGTGTTTTTGTGTGTTTCTTCTGCATGTGTGTTTCGGGACCACGTTTGTGAATATGTTAAGGTAATTCCAAGTGTTCATGGCTCTGCTGGAGATCCAATGTGAGTGCTCTGTCGTGAGTGTGCCTTTTGTGTGTGTGTGTGTGTGTGTGTGTGTGTGTTTGCAGGAAACCATTGTGTATGCCTGCAAGAAAAAGTCGATGGGTGTTTGTGTGTGTTATTTGTATATGTGTGTGTCAGGACCATGTTTGTGATTATGTTAAAGCAGTTCCAAGTGTTGACGGCTGTGTTGGAGACCCAGTGTGAGTGCTGTGTTGTGAGTGTGATAGTGTGTGTGTGTCTGTGTGTGTTTCCGAACCCCCTGTGTACGCCTGTAAGAAAAATTCCATGGGTGTTTGTGTGTGTTTCTTGTGTATGCGTGTGTCAGGAAAACGTTTGTGAGTATGTTAGGGCAGTTCCAAGTGTTGATGGCTCTGCCGAGGCCCAGTGTGAGTGCTGTGTTGCGAGTGTGACAGTGTGTGTGTGTGTGTGTGTGTGTGTGTGTGTTTTCGGGTTACCATTGTGTATGCCTGTATGAAAAAGTCGATGGGTGTATTTGTGTGTTCTTGCGTATTGTGTTTCAGTTCCACATTTGTGAGTGTGTGAGGGCAGTTCCAAGTGTTCATGAGTTTGCTGGATATCCAGTGTGAGTGTGTGTTGTGAGTGTGACAGTGTGTGTGCGTGTCTGTGTGTGTGTTTGCAGGAAACCAGTCTGTATGCCTATAAGAAAAATTCGATGGGTGTTTGTGTGTGTTTCTTCTGTATGTGTGTGTCGGGACCACATTTGTGAATATGTTAGGGCAGTTCCAAGTGTTGATGGCTCTGCTGGAGACCCAGTGAGAGTGCTGTGTTGTGAGTGTGACAGTGTGTGTGTGTCTGTGTGTGTGTGTGTGTGTTTGGGGGAACCCCACAGTGTATGCTTCTAAGAAAAAGTCGATGGGTGTTTGTGTGTGTTTCTTGTGTATGTGTGTGTCGGGACCACGTATGAGAGTATTTTGTGGCAGTTCCAAGCGCCAGAGTGAATGCTGTGTTGTGAGTGTGGCAGTGTGTGTTTCTGTGTGTGTTTGTGTTGGCGGGAAAACATTGTGTATGCCTGTAAGAATAAGTCGATGGATGTGTGTGTGAGTTTCATGTGTATGTGTGTGTCGCGACCACATTTGTCAATATTTTAAGGCAGTTCCAAGTGTTGATGGTTCTGCTGGATACCCATTGTGAGTGCTGTGTTGTAAGTGTGACTGTGTGTGTGTGTGTTCAAGGGAAACCGTTGTGTATGCCTGTAAGAAAAAGTCGATGGGTGTTTGTGTGCGTTTCTTGTGTATGTGTGTGTCGGGAAAACGTTTGGGAGTATGTTAGGGCAGTTCCAAGTGTTGATGGCTCTGCCGAGGCCCAGTGTGAGTGCTGTGTTGCGAGTGTGACAGTGTGTATGTGTGTGTGTGTGTGTGTGTTTTCGGGTAACCATTGTGTATGCCTGTATGAAAAAGTCGATGGGTGTATTTGTGTGTTCTTGCGTATTGTGTTTCAGATCCACATTTGTGAGTGTGTGAGGGCAGTTCCAAGTCTTCATGAGTTTGCAGGATATCCAGTGTGAGTGTGTGTTGTGAGTGTGACAGTGTGTGTGCGTGTCTGTGTGTGTGTTTGCAGGAAACCAGTCTGTATGCCTATAAGAAAAATTCGATGGGTGTTTGTGTGTGTTTTTTCTGTATGTGTGTGTCGGGACCACATTTGTGAATATGTTAGGGCAGTTCCATGTGTTGATGGCTCTGCTGGAGACCCAGTGAGAGTGCTGTGTTGTGAGTGTGATAGTGTGTGTGTGTCTGTGTGTGTGTGTGTGTTTGGGGGAACCCCACAGTGTATGCTTCTAAGAAAAAGTCGATGGGTGTTTGTGTGTGTTTCTTGTGTATGTGTGTGTCGAGACCACGTATGTGAGTATGTTGTGGCAGTTCCAAGTGCCAGTGTGAATGCTGTGTTGTGAGTGTGGCAGTGTGTGTTTCTGTGTGTGTTTGTGTTGGCGGGAAAACATTGTGTATGCCTGTAAGAATAAGTCGATGGATGTTTGTGTGAGTTTCATGTGTATGTGTGTGTCGCGACCACATTTGTCAATATTTTAAGGCAGTTCCAAGTGTTGATGGTTCTGCTGGATACCCATTGTGAGTGCTGTGTTGTAAGTGTGACTGTGTGTGTGTGTGTTCACGGGAAACCGTTGTGTATGCCTGTAAGAAAAAGTCGATGGGTGTTTGTGTGTGATTCTTGTGTATGTGTGTGTCGGTGAAACGTTTGTGAGTATGTTAGGGCAGTTCCAAGTGTTGATGGCTCTGCCGAGGTCCAGTGTGCGTACTGTGCTGTTAGTGTGACAGTGTGTGTGTGTGTGTGTGTGTGTGTTTGGGGAAACCCCACTCTGTCTCCCTGTAACAAAATGTTGATGGGTGTTTGTGTGTGTTTCTTCTGTATGTGTGTGTCGGGACCACGTTTGTTTGTATGTTAGGGCAGATTCAAGTGCCAGTGTGAATGCTGTGTTGTGAGTGTGATAGTGTGTGTGTGTGTGTGTTTGCGGAAACCATTGTGCATGACTGTAAGTAAAAGTCAATGGGAGTTTGTGTGTGTTTCTTGTGTATGTGTGTGTCGGGACCACGTTTGTGAGTATGTTAGGGCAGTTCCAACTGTTGATGGCTATGCCGGGGACCCAGTGTGAGTGCTGTGTTGTGCGTGTGATAGTGTCTGTGTGTGTGTGTGTGTGTTTTGCTGGATACCATTGTGTATGTCTGTAAGAAAAAGTCGTAGGGTGTTTTTGTGTGTTTCTTCTGCATGTGTGTTTCGGGACCACGTTTGTGAATATGTTAAGGTAATTCCAAGTGTTCATGGCTCTGCTGGAGATCCAATGTGAGTGCTCTGTCGTGAGTGTGCCTTTTGTGTGTGTGTGTGTGTGTGTGTGTTTGCAGGAAACCATTGTGTATGCCTGCAAGAAAAAGTCGATGGGTGTTTGTGTGTGTTATTTGTATATGTGTGTGTCAGGACCATGTTTGTGATTATGTTAAAGCAGTTCCAAGTGTTGACGGCTGTGTTGGAGACCCAGTGTGAGTGCTGTGTTGTGAGTGTGATAGTGTGTGTGTGTCTGTGTGTGTTTCCGAACCCCCTGTGTACGCCTGTAAGAAAAATTCCATGGGTGTTTGTGTGTGTTTCTTGTGTATGCGTGTGTCAGGAAAACGTTTGTGAGTATGTTAGGGCAGTTCCAAGTGTTGATGGCTCTGCCGAGGCCCAGTGTGAGTGCTGTGTTGCGAGTGTGACAGTGTGTGTGTGTGTGTGTGTGTGTGTTTTCGGGTTACCATTGTGTATGCCTGTATGAAAAAGTCGATGGGTGTATTTGTGTGTTCTTGCGTATTGTGTTTCAGATCCACATTTGTGAGTGTGTGAGGGCAGTTCCAAGTGTTCATGAGTTTGCTGGATATCCAGTGTGAGTGTGTGTTGTGAGTGTGACAGTGTGTGTGCGTGTCTGTGTGTGTGTTTGCAGGAAACCAGTCTGTATGCCTATAAGAAAAATTCGATGGGTGTTTGTGTGTGTTTCTTCTGTATGTGTGTGTCGGGACCACATTTGTGAATATGTTAGGGCAGTTCCAAGTGTTGATGGCTCTGCTGGAGACCCAGTGAGAGTGCTGTGTTGTGAGTGTGACAGTGTGTGTGTGTCTGTGTGTGTGTGTGTGTTTGGGGGAACCCCACAGTGTATGCTTCTAAGAAAAAGTCGATGGGTGTTTGTGTGTGTTTCTTGTGTATGTGTGTGTCGGGACCACGTATGAGAGTATTTTGTGGCAGTTCCAAGCGCCAGAGTGAATGCTGTGTTGTGAGTGTGGCAGTGTGTGTTTCTGTGTGTGTTTGTGTTGGCGGGAAAACATTGTGTATGCCTGTAAGAATAAGCCGATGGATGTGTGTGTGAGTTTCATGTGTATGTGTGTGTCGCGACCACATTTGTCAATATTTTAAGGCAGTTCCAAGTGTTGATGGTTCTGCTGGATACCCATTGTGAGTGGTGTGTTGTAAGTGTGACTGTGTGTGTGTGTTCAAGGGAAACCGTTGTGTATGCCTGTAAGAAAAAGTCGATGGGTGTTTGTGTGCGTTTCTTGTGTATGTGTGTGTCGGGAAAACGTTTGGGAGTATGTTAGGGCAGTTCCAAGTGTTGATGGCTCTGCCGAGGACCAGTGTGAGTGCTGTGTTGCGAGTGTGACAGTGTGTGTGTGTGTGTGTGTGTTTTCGGGTAACCATTGTGTATGCCTGTATGAAAAAGTCAATGGGTGTATTTGTGTGTTCTTGCGTATTGTGTTTCAGATCCACATTTGTGAGTGTGTGAGGGCAGTTCCAAGTCTTCATGAGTTTGCAGGATATCCAGTGTGAGTGTGTGTTGTGAGTGTGACAGTGTGTGTGCGTGTCAGTGTGTGTGTTTGCAGGAAACCAGTCTGTATGCCTATAAGAAAAATTCGATGGGTGTTTGTGTGTGTTTTTTCTGTATGTGTGTGTCGGGACCACATTTGTGAATATGTTAGGGCAGTTCCAAGTGTTGATGGCTCTGCTGGAGACCCAGTGAGAGTGCTGTGTTGTGAGTGTGATAGTGTGTGTGTGTCTCTGTGTGTGTGTGTGTTTGGGGGAACCCCACAGTGTATGCTTCTAAGAAAAAGTCGATGGGTGTTTGTGTGTGTTTCTTGTGTATGTGTGTGTCGAGACCACGTATGTGAGTATGTTGTGGCAGTTCCAAGTGCCAGTGTGAATGCTGTGTTGTGAGTGTGGCAGTGTGTGTTTCTGTGTGTGTTTGTGTTGGCGGGAAAACATTGTGTATGCCTGTAAGAATAAGTCGATGGATGTTTGTGTGAGTTTCATGTGTATGTGTGTGTCGCGACCACATTTGTCAATATTTTAAGGCAGTTCCAAGTGTTGATGGTTCTGCTGGATACCCATTGTGAGTGCTGTGTTGTAAGTGTGACTGTGTGTGTGTGTGTTCACGGGAAACCGTTGTGTATGCCTGTAAGAAAAAGTCGATGGGTGTTTGTGTGTGATTCTTGTGTATGTGTGTGTCGGTGAAACGTTTGTGAGTATGTTAGGGCAGTTCCAAGTGTTGATGGCTCTGCCGAGGTCCAGTGTGCGTACTGTGCTGTTAGTGTGACAGTGTGTGTGTGTGTGTGTGTGTGTGTTTGGGGAAACCCCACTCTGTCTCCCTTTAACAAAATGTTGATGGGTGTTTGTGTGTGTTTCTTCTGTATGTGTGTGTCGGGACCACGTTTGTTTGTATGTTAGGGCAGATTCAAGTGCCAGTGTGAATGCTGTGTTGTGAGTGTGATAGTGTGTGTGTGTGTGTGTTTGCGGAAACCATTGTGCATGACTGTAAGTAAAAGTCCATGGGAGTTTGTGTGTGTTTCTTGTGTATGTGTGTGTCGGGACCACGTTTGTGAGTATGTTAGGGCAGTTCCAACTGTTGATGGCTATGCCGGGGACCCAGTGTGAGTGCTGTGTTGTGCGTGTGATAGTGTCTGTGTGTGTGTGTGTGTGTTTTGCTGGATACCATTGTGTATGTCTGTAAGAAAAAGTCGTAGGGTGTTTTTGTGTGTTTCTTCTGCATGTGTGTTTCGGGACCACGTTTGTGAATATGTTAAGGTAATTCCAAGTGTTCATGGCTCTGCTGGAGATCCAATGTGAGTGCTCTGTCGTGAGTGTGCCTTTTGTGTGTGTGTGTGTGTGTGTGTGTGTGTTTGCAGGAAACCATTGTGTATGCCTGCAAGAAAAAGTCGATGGGTGTTTGTGTGTGTTATTTGTATATGTGTGTGTCAGGACCATGTTTGTGATTATGTTAAAGCAGTTCCAAGTGTTGACGGCTGTGTTGGAGACCCAGTGTGAGTGCTGTGTTGTGAGTGTGATAGTGTGTGTGTGTCTGTGTGTGTTTCCGAACCCCCTGTGTACGCCTGTAAGAAAAATTCCATGGGTGTTTGTATGTGTTTCTTGTGTATGCGTGTGTCAGGAAAACGTTTGTGAGTATGTTAGGGCAGTTCCAAGTGTTGATGGCTCTGCCGAGGCCCAGTGTGAGTGCTGTGTTGCGAGTGTGACAGTGTGTGTGTGTGTGTGTGTGTGTGTTTTCGGGTTACCATTGTGTATGCCTGTATGAAAAAGTCGATGGGTGTATTTGTGTGTTCTTGCGTATTGTGTTTCAGTTCCACATTTGTGAGTGTGTGAGGGCAGTTCCAAGTGTTCATGAGTTTGCTGGATATCCAGTGTGAGTGTGTGTTGTGAGTGTGACAGTGTGTGTGCGTGTCTGTGTGTGTGTTTGCAGGAAACCAGTCTGTATGCCTATAAGAAAAATTCGATGGGTGTTTGTGTGTGTTTCTTCTGTATGTGTGTGTCGGGACCACATTTGTGAATATGTTAGGGCAGTTCCAAGTGTTGATGGCTCTGCTGGAGACCCAGTGAGAGTGCTGTGTTGTGAGTGTGACAGTGTGTGTGTGTCTGTGTGTGTGTGTGTGTTTGGGGGAACCCCACAGTGTATGCTTCTAAGAAAAAGTCGATGGGTGTTTGTGTGTGTTTCTTGTGTATGTGTGTGTCGGGACCACGTATGAGAGTATTTTGTGGCAGTTCCAAGCGCCAGAGTGAATGCTGTGTTGTGAGTGTGGCAGTGTGTGTTTCTGTGTGTGTTTGTGTTGGCGGGAAAACATTGTGTATGCCTGTAAGAATAAGTCGATGGATGTGTGTGTGAGTTTCATGTGTATGTGTGTGTCGCGACCACATTTGTCAATATTTTAAGGCAGTTCCAAGTGTTGATGGTTCTGCTGGATACCCATTGTGAGTGCTGTGTTGTAAGTGTGACTGTGTGTGTGTGTGTTCAAGGGAAACCGTTGTGTATGCCTGTAAGAAAAAGTCGATGGGTGTTTGTGTGCGTTTCTTGTGTATGTGTGTGTCGGGAAAACGTTTGGGAGTATGTTAGGGCAGTTCCAAGTGTTGATGGCTCTGCCGAGGCCCAGTGTGAGTGCTGTGTTGCGAGTGTGACAGTGTGTATGTGTGTGTGTGTGTGTGTTTTCGGGTAACCATTGTGTATGCCTGTATGAAAAAGTCGATGGGTGTATTTGTGTGTTCTTGCGTATTGTGTTTCAGATCCACATTTGTGAGTGTGTGAGGGCAGTTCCAAGTCTTCATGAGTTTGCAGGATATCCAGTGTGAGTGTGTGTTGTGAGTGTGACAGTGTGTGTGCGTGTCTGTGTGTGTGTTTGCAGGAAACCAGTCTGTATGCCTATAAGAAAAATTCGATGGGTGTTTGTGTGTGTTTTTTCTGTATGTGTGTGTCGGGACCACATTTGTGAATATGTTAGGGCAGTTCCATGTGTTGATGGCTCTGCTGGAGACCCAGTGAGAGTGCTGTGTTGTGAGTGTGATAGTGTGTGTGTGTCTGTGTGTGTGTGTGTGTTTGGGGGAACCCCACAGTGTATGCTTCTAAGAAAAAGTCGATGGGTGTTTGTGTGTGTTTCTTGTGTATGTGTGTGTCGAGACCACGTATGTGAGTATGTTGTGGCAGTTCCAAGTGCCAGTGTGAATGCTGTGTTGTGAGTGTGGCAGTGTGTGTTTCTGTGTGTGTTTGTGTTGGCGGGAAAACATTGTGTATGCCTGTAAGAATAAGTCGATGGATGTTTGTGTGAGTTTCATGTGTATGTGTGTGTCGCGACCACATTTGTCAATATTTTAAGGCAGTTCCAAGTGTTGATGGTTCTGCTGGATACCCATTGTGAGTGCTGTGTTGTAAGTGTGACTGTGTGTGTGTGTGTTCACGGGTAACCGTTGTGTATGCCTGTAAGAAAAAGTCGATGAGTGTTTGTGTGTGATTCTTGTGTATGTGTGTGTCGGTGAAACGTTTGTGAGTATGTTAGGGCAGTTCCAAGTGTTGATGGCTCTGCCGAGGTCCAGTGTGCGTACTGTGCTGTTAGTGTGACAGTGTGTGTGTGTGTGTGTGTGTGTGTTTGGGGAAACCCCACTCTGTCTCCCTGTAACAAAATGTTGATGGGTGTTTGTGTGTGTTTCTTCTGTATGTGTGTGTCGGGACCACGTTTGTTTGTATGTTAGGGCAGATTCAAGTGCCAGTGTGAATGCTGTGTTGTGAGTGTGATAGTGTGTGTTTGTGTGTGTTTGCGGAAACCATTGTGCATGACTGTAAGTAAAAGTCAATGGGAGTTTGTGTGTGTTTCTTGTGTATGTGTGTGTCGGGACCACGTTTGTGAGTATGTTAGGGCAGTTCCAACTGTTGATGGCTATGCCGGGGACCCAGTGTGAGTGCTGTGTTGTGCGTGTGATAGTGTCTGTGTGTGTGTGTGTGTGTTTTGCTGGATACCATTGTGTATGTCTGTAAGAAAAAGTCGTAGGGTGTTTTTGTGTGTTTCTTCTGCATGTGTGTTTCGGGACCACGTTTGTGAATATGTTAAGGTAATTCCAAGTGTTCATGGCTCTGCTGGAGATCCAATGTGAGTGCTCTGTCGTGAGTGTGCCTTTTGTGTGTGTGTGTGTGTGTGTGTGTGTGTGTTTGCAGGAAACCATTGTGTATGCCTGCAAGAAAAAGTCGATGGGTGTTTGTGTGTGTTATTTGTATATGTGTGTGTCAGGACCATGTTTGTGATTATGTTAAAGCAGTTCCAAGTGTTGACGGCTGTGTTGGAGACCCAGTGTGAGTGCTGTGTTGTGAGTGTGATAGTGTGTGTGTGTCTGTGTGTGTTTCCGAACCCCCTGTGTACGCCTGTAAGAAAAATTCCATGGGTGTTTGTGTGTGTTTCTTGTGTATGCGTGTGTCAGGAAAACGTTTGTGAGTATGTTAGGGCAGTTCCAAGTGTTGATGGCTCTGCCGAGGCCCAGTGTGAGTGCTGTGTTGCGAGTGTGACAGTGTGTGTGTGTGTGTGTGTGTGTGTGTTTTCGGGTTACCATTGTGTATGCCTGTATGAAAAAGTCGATGGGTGTATTTGTGTGTTCTTGCGTATTGTGTTTCAGATCCACATTTGTGAGTGTGTGAGGGCAGTTCCAAGTATTCATGAGTTTGCTGGATATCCAGTGTGAGTGTGTGTTGTGAGTGTGACAGTGTGTGTGCGTGTCTGTGTGTGTGTTTGCAGGAAACCAGTCTGTATGCCTATAAGAAAAATTCGATGGGTGTTTGTGTGTGTTTCTTCTGTATGTGTGTGTCGGGACCACATTTGTGAATATGTTAGGGCAGTTCCAAGTGTTGATGGCTCTGCTGGAGACCCAGTGAGAGTGCTGTGTTGTGAGTGTGACAGTGTGTGTGTGTCTGTGTGTGTGTGTGTGTTTGGGGGAACCCCACAGTGTATGCTTCTAAGAAAAAGTCGATGGGTGTTTGTGTGTGTTTCTTGTGTATGTGTGTGTCGGGACCACGTATGAGAGTATTTTGTGGCAGTTCCAAGCGCCAGAGTGAATGCTGTGTTGTGAGTGTGGCAGTGTGTGTTTCTGTGTGTGTTTGTGTTGGCGGGAAAACATTGTGTATGCCTGTAAGAATAAGTCGATGGATGTTTGTGTGAGTTTCATGTGTATGTGTGTGTCGCGACCACATTTGTCAATATTTTAAGGCAGTTCCAAGTGTTGATGGTTCTGCTGGATACCCATTGTGAGTGGTGTGTTGTAAGTGTGACTGTGTGTGTGTGTGTTCAAGGGAAACCGTTGTGTATGCCTGTAAGAAAAAGTCGATGGGTGTTTGTGTGCGTTTCTTGTGTATGTGTGTGTCGGGAAAACGTTTGGGAGTATGTTAGGGCAGTTCCAAGTGTTGATGGCTCTGCTGGAGACCCAGTGAGAGTGCTGTGTTGTGAGTGTGACAGTGTGTGTGTGTCTGTGTGTGTGTGTGTGTTTGGGGGAACCCCACAGTGTATGCTTCTAAGAAAAAGTCGATGGGTGTTTGTGTGTGTTTCTTGTGTATGTGTGTGTCGGGACCACGTATGAGAGTATTTTGTGGCAGTTCCAAGCGCCAGAGTGAATGCTGTGTTGTGAGTGTGGCAGTGTGTGTTTCTGTGTGTGTTTGTGTTGGCGGGAAAACATTGTGTATGCCTGTAAGAATAAGTCGATGGATGTTTGTGTGAGTTTCATGTGTATGTGTGTGTCGCGACCACATTTGTCAATATTTTAAGGCAGTTCCAAGTGTTGATGGTTCTGCTGGATACCCATTGTGAGTGGTGTGTTGTAAGTGTGACTGTGTGTGTGTGTGTTCAAGGGAAACCGTTGTGTATGCCTGTAAGAAAAAGTCGATGGGTGTTTGTGTGCGTTTCTTGTGTATGTGTGTGTCGGGAAAACGTTTGGGAGTATGTTAGGGCAGTTCCAAGTGTTGATGGCTCTGCCGAGGACCAGTGTGAGTGCTGTGTTGCGAGTGTGACAGTGTGTGTGTGTGTGTGTGTGTTTTCGGGTAACCATTGTGTATGCCTGTATGAAAAAGTCGATGGGTGTATTTGTGTGTTCTTGCGTATTGTGTTTCAGATCCACATTTGTGAGTGTGTGAGGGCAGTTCCAAGTCTTCATGAGTTTGCAGGATATCCAGTGTGAGTGTGTGTTGTGAGTGTGACAGTGTGTGTGCGTGTCAGTGTGTGTGTTTGCAGGAAACCAGTCTGTATGCCTATAAGAAAAATTCGATGGGTGTTTGTGTGTGTTTTTTCTGTATGTGTGTGTCGGGACCACATTTGTGAATATGTTAGGGCAGTTCCAAGTGTTGATGGCTCTGCTGGAGACCCAGTGAGAGTGCTGTGTTGTGAGTGTGATAGTGTGTGTGTGTCTGTGTGTGTGTGTGTGTTTGGGGGAACCCCACAGTGTATGCTTCTAAGAAAAAGTCGATGGGTGTTTGTGTGTGTTTCTTGTGTATGTGTGTGTCGAGACCACGTATGTGAGTATGTTGTGGCAGTTCCAAGTGCCAGTGTGAATGCTGTGTTGTGAGTGTGGCAGTGTGTGTTTCTGTGTGTGTTTGTGTTGGCGGGAAAACATTGTGTATGCCTGTAAGAATAAGTCGATGGATGTTTGTGTGAGTTTCATGTGTATGTGTGTGTCGCGACCACATTTGTCAATATTTTAAGGCAGTTCCAAGTGTTGATGGTTCTGCTGGATACCCATTGTGAGTGCTGTGTTGTAAGTGTGACTGTGTGTGTGTGTGTTCACGGGAAACCGTTGTGTATGCCTGTAAGAAAAAGTCGATGGGTGTTTGTGTGTGATTCTTGTGTATGTGTGTGTCGGTGAAACGTTTGTGAGTATGTTAGGGCAGTTCCAAGTGTTGATGGCTCTGCCGAGGTCCAGTGTGCGTACTGTGCTGTTAGTGTGACAGTGTGTGTGTGTGTGTGTGTGCGTGTTTGGGGAAACCCCACGCTGTCTCCCTTTAACAAAATGTTGATGGGTGTTTGTGTGTGTTTCTTCTGTATGTGTGTGTCGGGACCACGTTTGTTTGTATGTTAGGGCAGATTCAAGTGCCAGTGTGAATGCTGTGTTGTGAGTGTGATAGTGTGTGTGTGTGTGTTTGCGGAAACCATTGTGCATGACTGTAAGTAAAAGTCAATGGGAGTTTGTGTGTGTTTCTTGTGTATGTGTGTGTCGGGACCACGTTTGTGAGTATGTTAGGGCAGTTCCAACTGTTGATGGCTATGCCGGGGACCCAGTGTGAGTGCTGTGTTGTGCGTGTGATAGTGTCTGTGTGTGTGTGTGTGTGTTTTGCTGGATACCATTGTGTATGTCTGTAAGAAAAAGTCGTAGGGTGTTTTTGTGTGTTTCTTCTGCATGTGTGTTTCGGGACCACGTTTGTGAATATGTTAAGGTAATTCCAAGTGTTCATGGCTCTGCTGGAGATCCAATGTGAGTGCTCTGTCGTGAGTGTGCCTTTTGTGTGTGTGTGTGTGTGTGTGTGTGTGTTTGCAGGAAACCATTGTGTATGCCTGCAAGAAAAAGTCGATGGGTGTTTGTGTGTGTTATTTGTATATGTGTGTGTCAGGACCATGTTTGTGATTATGTTAAAGCAGTTCCAAGTGTTGACGGCTGTGTTGGAGACCCAGTGTGAGTGCTGTGTTGTGAGTGTGATAGTGTGTGTGTGTCTGTGTGTGTTTCCGAACCCCCTGTGTACGCCTGTAAGAAAAATTCCATGGGTGTTTGTGTGTGTTTCTTGTGTATGCGTGTGTCAGGAAAACGTTTGTGAGTATGTTAGGGCAGTTCCAAGTGTTGATGGCTCTGCCGAGGCCCAGTGTGAGTGCTGTGTTGCGAGTGTGACAGTGTGTGTGTGTGTGTGTGTGTGTGTGTTTTCGGGTTACCATTGTGTATGCCTGTATGAAAAAGTCGATGGGTGTATTTGTGTGTTCTTGCGTATTGTGTTTCAGTTCCACATTTGTGAGTGTGTGAGGGCAGTTCCAAGTGTTCATGAGTTTGCTGGATATCCAGTGTGAGTGTGTGTTGTGAGTGTGACAGTGTGTGTGCGTGTCTGTGTGTGTGTTTGCAGGAAACCAGTCTGTATGCCTATAAGAAAAATTCGATGGGTGTTTGTGTGTGTTTCTTCTGTATGTGTGTGTCGGGACCACATTTGTGAATATGTTAGGGCAGTTCCAAGTGTTGATGGCTCTGCTGGAGACCCAGTGAGAGTGCTGTGTTGTGAGTGTGACAGTGTGTGTGTGTCTGTGTGTGTGTGTGTGTTTGGGGGAACCCCACAGTGTATGCTTCTAAGAAAAAGTCGATGGGTGTTTGTGTGTGTTTCTTGTGTATGTGTGTGTCGGGACCACGTATGAGAGTATTTTGTGGCAGTTCCAAGCGCCAGTGTGAATGCTGTGTTGTGAGTGTGGCAGTGTGTGTTTCTGTGTGTGTTTGTGTTGGCGGGAAAACATTGTGTATGCCTGTAAGAATAAGTCGATGGATGTTTGTGTGAGTTTCATGTGTATGTGTGTGTCGCGACCACATTTGTCAATATTTTAAGGCAGTTCCAAGTGTTGATGGTTCTGCTGGATACCCATTGTGAGTGGTGTGTTGTAAGTGTGACTGTGTGTGTGTGTGTTCAAGGGAAACCGTTGTGTATGCCTGTAAGAAAAAGTCGATGGGTGTTTGTGTGCGTTTCTTGTGTATGTGTGTGTCGGGAAAACGTTTGGGAGTATGTTAGGGCAGTTCCAAGTGTTGATGGCTCTGCCGAGGCCCAGTGTGAGTGCTGTGTTGCGAGTGTGACAGTGTGTGTGTGTGTGTGTGTGTGTTTTCGGGTAACCATTGTGTATGCCTGTATGAAAAAGTCGATGGGTGTATTTGTGTGTTCTTGCGTATTGTGTTTCAGATCCACATTTGTGAGTGTGTGAGGCCAGTTCCAAGTCTTCATGAGTTTGCAGGATATCCAGTGTGAGTGTGTGTTGTGAGTGTGACAGTGTGTGTGCGTGTCTGTGTGTGTGTTTGCAGGAAACCAGTCTGTATGCCTATAAGAAAAATTCGATGGGTGTTTCTGTGTGTTTTTTCTGTATGTGTGTGTCGGGACCACATTTGTGAATATGTTAGGGCAGTTCCAAGTGTTGATGGCTCTGCTGGAGACCCAGTGAGAGTGCTGTGTTGTGAGTGTGATAGTGTGTGTGTGTCTGTGTGTGTGTGTGTGTGTTTGGGGGAACCCCACAGTGTATGCTTCTAAGAAAAAGTCGATGGGTGTTTGTGTGTGTTTCTTGTGTATGTGTGTGTCGAGACCACGTATGTGAGTATGTTGTGGCAGTTCCAAGCGCCAGTGTGAATGCTGTGTTGTGAGTGTGGCAGTGTGTGTTTCTGTGTGTGTTTGTGTTGGCGGGAAAACATTGTGTATGCCTGTAAGAATAAGTCGATGGATGTTTGTGTGAGTTTCATGTGTATGTGTGTGTCGCGACCACATTTGTCAATATTTTAAGGCAGTTCCAAGTGTTGATGGTTCTGCTGGATACCCATTGTGAGTGCTGTGTTGTAAGTGTGACTCTGTGTGTGTGTGTTCACGGGAAACCGTTGTGTATGCCTGTAAGAAAAAGTCGATGGGTGTTTGTGTGTGATTCTTGTGTATGTGTGTGTCGGTGAAACGTTTGTGAGTATGTTAGGGCAGTTCCAAGTGTTGATGGCTCTGCCGAGGTCCAGTGTGCGTACTGTGCTGTTAGTGTGACAGTGTGTGTGTGTGTGTGTGTGTGTGTTTGGGGAAACCCCACGCTGTCTCCCTTTAACAAAATGTTGATGGGTGTTTGTGTGTGTTTCTTCTGTATGTGTGTGTCGGGACCACGTTTGTTTGTATGTTAGGGCAGATTCAAGTGCCAGTGTGAATGCTGTGTTGTGAGTGTGATAGTGTGTGTGTGTGTGTTTGCGGAAACCATTGTGCATGACTGTAAGTAAAAGTCAATGGGAGTTTGTGTGTGTTTCTTGTGTATGTGTGTGTCGGGACCACGTTTGTGAGTATGTTAGGGCAGTTCCAACTGTTGATGGCTATGCCGGGGACCCAGTGTGAGTGCTGTGTTGTGCGTGTGATAGTGTCTGTGTGTGTGTGTGTGTGTTTTGCTGGATACCATTGTGTATGTCTGTAAGAAAAAGTCGTAGGGTGTTTTTGTGTGTTTCTTCTGCATGTGTGTTTCGGGACCACGTTTGTGAATATGTTAAGGTAATTCCAAGTGTTCATGGCTCTGCTGGAGATCCAATGTGAGTGCTCTGTCGTGAGTGTGCCTTTTGTGTGTGTGTGTGTGTGTGTGTGTGTGTGTGTTTGCAGGAAACCATTGTGTATGCCTGCAAGAAAAAGTCGATGGGTGTTTGTGTGTGTTATTTGTATATGTGTGTGTCAGGACCATGTTTGTGATTATGTTAAAGCAGTTCCAAGTGTTGACGGCTGTGTTGGAGACCCAGTGTGAGTGCTGTGTTGTGAGTGTGATAGTGTGTGTGTGTCTGTGTGTGTTTCCGAACCCCCTGTGTACGCCTGTAAGAAAAATTCCATGGGTGTTTGTGTGTGTTTCTTGTGTATGCGTGTGTCAGGAAAACGTTTGTGAGTATGTTAGGGCAGTTCCAAGTGTTGATGGCTCTGCCGAGGCCCAGTGTGAGTGCTGTGTTGCGAGTGTGACAGTGTGTGTGTGTGTGTGTGTGTGTGTGTTTTCGGGTTACCATTGTGTATGCCTGTATGAAAAAGTCGATGGGTGTATTTGTGTGTTCTTGCGTATTGTGTTTCAGTTCCACATTTGTGAGTGTGTGAGGGCAGTTCCAAGTGTTCATGAGTTTGCTGGATATCCAGTGTGAGTGTGTGTTGTGAGTGTGACAGTGTGTGTGTGTCTGTGTGTGTGTGTGTGTGTTTGCAGGAAACCAGTCTGTATGCCTATAAGAAAAATTCGATGGGTGTTTGTGTGTGTTTCTTCTGTATGTGTGTGTCGGGACCACATTTGTGAATATGTTAGGGCAGTTCCAAGTGTTGATGGCTCTGCTGGAGACCCAGTGAGAGTGCTGTGTTGTGAGTGTGACAGTGTGTGTGTGTCTGTGTGTGTGTGTGTGTGTTTGGGGGAACCCCACAGTGTATGCTTCTAAGAAAAAGTCGATGGGTGTTTGTGTGTGTTTCTTGTGTATGTGTGTGTCGGGACCACGTATGAGAGTATTTTGTGGCAGTTCCAAGCGCCAGAGTGAATGCTGTGTTGTGAGTGTGGCAGTGTGTGTTTCTGTGTGTGTTTGTGTTGGCGGGAAAACATTGTGTATGCCTGTAAGAATAAGTCGATGGATGTTTGTGTGAGTTTCATGTGTATGTGTGTGTCGCGACCACATTTGTCAATATTTTAAGGCAGTTCCAAGTGTTGATGGTTCTGCTGGATACCCATTGTGAGTGGTGTGTTGTAAGTGTGACTGTGTGTGTGTGTGTTCAAGGGAAACCGTTGTGTATGCCTGTAAGAAAAAGTCGATGGGTGTTTGTGTGCGTTTCTTGTGTATGTGTGTGTCGGGAAAACGTTTGGGAGTATGTTAGGGCAGTTCCAAGTGTTGATGGCTCTGCCGAGGCCCAGTGTGAGTGCTGTGTTGCGAGTGTGACAGTGTGTGTGTGTGTGTGTGTGTTTTCGGGTAACCATTGTGTATGCCTGTATGAAAAAGTCGATGGGTGTATTTGTGTGTTCTTGCGTATTGTGTTTCAGATCCACATTTGTGAGTGTGTGAGGGCAGTTCCAAGTCTTCATGAGTTTGCAGGATATCCAGTGTGAGTGTGTGTTGTGAGTGTGACAGTGTGTGTGCGTGTCTGTGTGTGTGTTTGCAGGAAACCAGTCTGTATGCCTATAAGAAAAATTCGATGGGTGTTTCTGTGTGTTTTTTCTGTATGTGTGTGTCGGGACCACATTTGTGAATATGTTAGGGCAGTTCCAAGTGTTGATGGCTCTGCTGGAGACCCAGTGAGAGTGCTGTGTTGTGAGTGTGATAGTGTGTGTGTGTCTGTGTGTGTGTGTGTGTTTGGGGGAACCCCACAGTGTATGCTTCTAAGAAAAAGTCGATGGGTGTTTGTGTGTGTTTCTTGTGTATGTGTGTGTCGAGACCACGTATGTGAGTATGTTGTGGCAGTTCCAAGTGCCAGTGTGAATGCTGTGTTGTGAGTGTGGCAGTGTGTGTTTCTGTGTGTGTTTGTGTTGGCGGGAAAACATTGTGTATGCCTGTAAGAATAAGTCGATGGATGTTTGTGTGAGTTTCATGTGTATGTGTGTGTCGCGACCACATTTGTCAATATTTTAAGGCAGTTCCAAGTGTTGATGGTTCTGCTGGATACCCATTGTGAGTGGTGTGTTGTAAGTGTGACTGTGTGTGTGTGTGTTCACGGGAAACCGTTGTGTATGCCTGTAAGAAAAAGTCGATGGGTGTTTGTGTGTGATTCTTGTGTATGTGTGTGTCGGTGAAACGTTTGTGAGTATGTTAGGGCAGTTCCAAGTGTTGATGGCTCTGCCGAGGTCCAGTGTGCGTACTGTGCTGTTAGTGTGACAGTGTGTGTGTGTGTGTGTGTGTGTGTGTTTGGGGAAACCCCACTCTGTCTCCCTGTAACAAAATGTTGATGGGTGTTTGTGTGTGTTTCTTCTGTATGTGTGTGTCGGGACCACGTTTGTTTGTATGTTAGGGCAGATTCAAGTGCCAGTGTGAATGCTGTGTTGTGAGTGTGATAGTGTGTGTGTGTGTGTGTGTTTGCGGAAACCATTGTGCATGACTGTAAGTAAAAGTCAATGGGAGTTTGTGTGTGTTTCTTGTGTATGTGTGTGTCGGGACCACGTTTGTGAGTATGTTAGGGCAGTTCCAACTGTTGATGGCTATGCCGGGGACCCAGTGTGAGTGCTGTGTTGTGCGTGTGATAGTGTCTGTGTGTGTGTGTGTGTGTTTTGCTGGATACCATTGTGTATGTCTGTAAGAAAAAGTCGTAGGGTGTTTTTGTGTGTTTCTTCTGCATGTGTGTTTCGGGACCACGTTTGTGAATATGTTAAGGTAATTCCAAGTGTTCATGGCTCTGCTGGAGATCCAATGTGAGTGCTCTGTCGTGAGTGTGCCTTTTGTGTGTGTGTGTGTGTGTGTGTGTGTGTGTTTGCAGGAAACCATTGTGTATGCCTGCAAGAAAAAGTCGATGGGTGTTTGTGTGTGTTATTTGTATATGTGTGTGTCAGGACCATGTTTGTGATTATGTTAAAGCAGTTCCAAGTGTTGACGGCTGTGTTGGAGACCCAGTGTGAGTGCTGTGTTGTGAGTGTGATAGTGTGTGTGTGTCTGTGTGTGTTTCCGAACCCCCTGTGTAAGCCTGTAAGAAAAATTCCATGGGTGTTTGTGTGTGTTTCTTGTGTATGCGTGTGTCAGGAAAACGTTTGTGAGTATGTTAGGGCAGTTCCAAGTGTTGATGGCTCTGCGGAGGCCCAGTGTGAGTGCTGTGTTGCGAGTGTGACAGTGTGTGTGTGTGTGTGTGTGTGTGTTTTCGGGTTACCATTGTGTATGCCTGTATGAAAAAGTCGATGGGTGTATTTGTGTGTTCTTGCGTATTGTGTTTCAGATCCACATTTGTGAGTGTGTGAGGGCAGTTCCAAGTGTTCATGAGTTTGCTGGATATCCAGTGTGAGTGTGTGTTGTGAGTGTGACAGTGTGTGTGCGTGTCTGTGTGTGTGTTTGCAGGAAACCAGTCTGTATGCCTATAAGAAAAATTCGATGGGTGTTTGTGTGTGTTTCTTCTGTATGTGTGTGTCGGGACCACATTTGTGAATATGTTAGGGCAGTTCCAAGTGTTGATGGCTCTGCTGGAGACCCAGTGAGAGTGCTGTGTTGTGAGTGTGACAGTGTGTGTGTGTCTGTGTGTGTGTGTGTGTTTGGGGGAACCCCACAGTGTATGCTTCTAAGAAAAAGTCGATGGGTGTTTGTGTGTGTTTCTTGTGTATGTGTGTGTCGGGACCACGTATGAGAGTATTTTGTGGCAGTTCCAAGCGCCAGTGTGAATGCTGTGTTGTGAGTGTGGCAGTGTGTGTTTCTGTGTGTGTTTGTGTTGGCGGGAAAACATTGTGTATGCCTGTAAGAATAAGTCGATGGATGTTTGTGTGAGTTTCATGTGTATGTGTGTGTCGCGACCACATTTGTCAATATTTTAAGGCAGTTCCAAGTGTTGATGGTTCTGCTGGATACCCATTGTGAGTGGTGTGTTGTAAGTGTGACTGTGTGTGTGTGTGTTCAAGGGAAACCGTTGTGTATGCCTGTAAGAAAAAGTCGATGGGTGTTTGTGTGCGTTTCTTGTGTATGTGTGTGTCGGGAAAACGTTTGGGAGTATGTTAGGGCAGTTCCAAGTGTTGATGGCTCTGCCGAGGCCCAGTGTGAGTGCTGTGTTGCGAGTGTGACAGTGTGTGTGTGTGTGTGTGTGTGTTTTCGGGTAACCATTGTGTATGCCTGTATGAAAAAGTCGATGGGTGTATTTGTGTGTTCTTGCGTATTGTGTTTCAGATCCACATTTGTGAGTGTGTGAGGGCAGTTCCAAGTCTTCATGAGTTTGCAGGATATCCAGTGTGAGTGTGTGTTGTGAGTGTGACAGTGTGTGTGCGTGTCTGTGTGTGTGTTTGCAGGAAACCAGTCTGTATGCCTATAAGAAAAATTCGATGGGTGTTTCTGTGTGTTTTTTCTGTATGTGTGTGTCGGGACCACATTTGTGAATATGTTAGGGCAGTTCCAAGTGTTGATGGCTCTGCTGGAGACCCAGTGAGAGTGCTGTGTTGTGAGTGTGATAGTGTGTGTGTGTCTGTGTGTGTGTGTGTGTGTTTGGGGGAACCCCACAGTGTATGCTTCTAAGAAAAAGTCGATGGGTGTTTGTGTGTGTTTCTTGTGTATGTGTGTGTCGAGACCACGTATGTGAGTATGTTGTGGCAGTTCCAAGCGCCAGTGTGAATGCTGTGTTGTGAGTGTGGCAGTGTGTGTTTCTGTGTGTGTTTGTGTTGGCGGGAAAACATTGTGTATGCCTGTAAGAATAAGTCGATGGATGTTTGTGTGAGTTTCATGTGTATGTGTGTGTCGCGACCACATTTGTCAATATTTTAAGGCAGTTCCAAGTGTTGATGGTTCTGCTGGATACCCATTGTGAGTGCTGTGTTGTAAGTGTGACTCTGTGTGTGTGTGTTCACGGGAAACCGTTGTGTATGCCTGTAAGAAAAAGTCGATGGGTGTTTGTGTGTGATTCTTGTGTATGTGTGTGTCGGTGAAACGTTTGTGAGTATGTTAGGGCAGTTCCAAGTGTTGATGGCTCTGCCGAGGTCCAGTGTGCGTACTGTGCTGTTAGTGTGACAGTGTGTGTGTGTGTGTGTGTGTGTGTTTGGGGAAACCCCACGCTGTCTCCCTTTAACAAAATGTTGATGGGTGTTTGTGTGTGTTTCTTCTGTATGTGTGTGTCGGGACCACGTTTGTTTGTATGTTAGGGCAGATTCAAGTGCCAGTGTGAATGCTGTGTTGTGAGTGTGATAGTGTGTGTGTGTGTGTTTGCGGAAACCATTGTGCATGACTGTAAGTAAAAGTCAATGGGAGTTTGTGTGTGTTTCTTGTGTATGTGTGTGTCGGGACCACGTTTGTGAGTATGTTAGGGCAGTTCCAACTGTTGATGGCTATGCCGGGGACCCAGTGTGAGTGCTGTGTTGTGCGTGTGATAGTGTCTGTGTGTGTGTGTGTGTGTTTTGCTGGATACCATTGTGTATGTCTGTAAGAAAAAGTCGTAGGGTGTTTTTGTGTGTTTCTTCTGCATGTGTGTTTCGGGACCACGTTTGTGAATATGTTAAGGTAATTCCAAGTGTTCATGGCTCTGCTGGAGATCCAATGTGAGTGCTCTGTCGTGAGTGTGCCTTTTGTGTGTGTGTGTGTGTGTGTGTGTGTGTGTTTGCAGGAAACCATTGTGTATGCCTGCAAGAAAAAGTCGATGGGTGTTTGTGTGTGTTATTTGTATATGTGTGTGTCAGGACCATGTTTGTGATTATGTTAAAGCAGTTCCAAGTGTTGACGGCTGTGTTGGAGACCCAGTGTGAGTGCTGTGTTGTGAGTGTGATAGTGTGTGTGTGTCTGTGTGTGTTTCCGAACCCCCTGTGTACGCCTGTAAGAAAAATTCCATGGGTGTTTGTGTGTGTTTCTTGTGTATGCGTGTGTCAGGAAAACGTTTGTGAGTATGTTAGGGCAGTTCCAAGTGTTGATGGCTCTGCCGAGGCCCAGTGTGAGTGCTGTGTTGCGAGTGTGACAGTGTGTGTGTGTGTGTGTGTGTGTGTGTTTTCGGGTTACCATTGTGTATGCCTGTATGAAAAAGTCGATGGGTGTATTTGTGTGTTCTTGCGTATTGTGTTTCAGTTCCACATTTGTGAGTGTGTGAGGGCAGTTCCAAGTGTTCATGAGTTTGCTGGATATCCAGTGTGAGTGTGTGTTGTGAGTGTGACAGTGTGTGTGTGTCTGTGTGTGTGTGTGTGTGTTTGCAGGAAACCAGTCTGTATGCCTATAAGAAAAATTCGATGGGTGTTTGTGTGTGTTTCTTCTGTATGTGTGTGTCGGGACCACATTTGTGAATATGTTAGGGCAGTTCCAAGTGTTGATGGCTCTGCTGGAGACCCAGTGAGAGTGCTGTGTTGTGAGTGTGACAGTGTGTGTGTGTCTGTGTGTGTGTGTGTGTGTTTGGGGGAACCCCACAGTGTATGCTTCTAAGAAAAAGTCGATGGGTGTTTGTGTGTGTTTCTTGTGTATGTGTGTGTCGGGACCACGTATGAGAGTATTTTGTGGCAGTTCCAAGCGCCAGAGTGAATGCTGTGTTGTGAGTGTGGCAGTGTGTGTTTCTGTGTGTGTTTGTGTTGGCGGGAAAACATTGTGTATGCCTGTAAGAATAAGTCGATGGATGTTTGTGTGAGTTTCATGTGTATGTGTGTGTCGCGACCACATTTGTCAATATTTTAAGGCAGTTCCAAGTGTTGATGGTTCTGCTGGATACCCATTGTGAGTGGTGTGTTGTAAGTGTGACTGTGTGTGTGTGTGTTCAAGGGAAACCGTTGTGTATGCCTGTAAGAAAAAGTCGATGGGTGTTTGTGTGCGTTTCTTGTGTATGTGTGTGTCGGGAAAACGTTTGGGAGTATGTTAGGGCAGTTCCAAGTGTTGATGGCTCTGCCGAGGCCCAGTGTGAGTGCTGTGTTGCGAGTGTGACAGTGTGTGTGTGTGTGTGTGTGTTTTCGGGTAACCATTGTGTATGCCTGTATGAAAAAGTCGATGGGTGTATTTGTGTGTTCTTGCGTATTGTGTTTCAGATCCACATTTGTGAGTGTGTGAGGGCAGTTCCAAGTCTTCATGAGTTTGCAGGATATCCAGTGTGAGTGTGTGTTGTGAGTGTGACAGTGTGTGTGCGTGTCTGTGTGTGTGTTTGCAGGAAACCAGTCTGTATGCCTATAAGAAAAATTCGATGGGTGTTTCTGTGTGTTTTTTCTGTATGTGTGTGTCGGGACCACATTTGTGAATATGTTAGGGCAGTTCCAAGTGTTGATGGCTCTGCTGGAGACCCAGTGAGAGTGCTGTGTTGTGAGTGTGATAGTGTGTGTGTGTCTGTGTGTGTGTGTGTGTTTGGGGGAACCCCACAGTGTATGCTTCTAAGAAAAAGTCGATGGGTGTTTGTGTGTGTTTCTTGTGTATGTGTGTGTCGAGACCACGTATGTGAGTATGTTGTGGCAGTTCCAAGTGCCAGTGTGAATGCTGTGTTGTGAGTGTGGCAGTGTGTGTTTCTGTGTGTGTTTGTGTTGGCGGGAAAACATTGTGTATGCCTGTAAGAATAAGTCGATGGATGTTTGTGTGAGTTTCATGTGTATGTGTGTGTCGCGACCACATTTGTCAATATTTTAAGGCAGTTCCAAGTGTTGATGGTTCTGCTGGATACCCATTGTGAGTGGTGTGTTGTAAGTGTGACTGTGTGTGTGTGTGTTCACGGGAAACCGTTGTGTATGCCTGTAAGAAAAAGTCGATGGGTGTTTGTGTGTGATTCTTGTGTATGTGTGTGTCGGTGAAACGTTTGTGAGTATGTTAGGGCAGTTCCAAGTGTTGATGGCTCTGCCGAGGTCCAGTGTGCGTACTGTGCTGTTAGTGTGACAGTGTGTGTGTGTGTGTGTGTGTGTGTGTGTTTGGGGAAACCCCACTCTGTCTCCCTGTAACAAAATGTTGATGGGTGTTTGTGTGTGTTTCTTCTGTATGTGTGTGTCGGGACCACGTTTGTTTGTATGTTAGGGCAGATTCAAGTGCCAGTGTGAATGCTGTGTTGTGAGTGTGATAGTGTGTGTGTGTGTGTGTGTTTGCGGAAACCATTGTGCATGACTGTAAGTAAAAGTCAATGGGAGTTTGTGTGTGTTTCTTGTGTATGTGTGTGTCGGGACCACGTTTGTGAGTATGTTAGGGCAGTTCCAACTGTTGATGGCTATGCCGGGGACCCAGTGTGAGTGCTGTGTTGTGCGTGTGATAGTGTCTGTGTGTGTGTGTGTGTGTTTTGCTGGATACCATTGTGTATGTCTGTAAGAAAAAGTCGTAGGGTGTTTTTGTGTGTTTCTTCTGCATGTGTGTTTCGGGACCACGTTTGTGAATATGTTAAGGTAATTCCAAGTGTTCATGGCTCTGCTGGAGATCCAATGTGAGTGCTCTGTCGTGAGTGTGCCTTTTGTGTGTGTGTGTGTGTGTGTGTGTGTGTTTGCAGGAAACCATTGTGTATGCCTGCAAGAAAAAGTCGATGGGTGTTTGTGTGTGTTATTTGTATATGTGTGTGTCAGGACCATGTTTGTGATTATGTTAAAGCAGTTCCAAGTGTTGACGGCTGTGTTGGAGACCCAGTGTGAGTGCTGTGTTGTGAGTGTGATAGTGTGTGTGTGTCTGTGTGTGTTTCCGAACCCCCTGTGTAAGCCTGTAAGAAAAATTCCATGGGTGTTTGTGTGTGTTTCTTGTGTATGCGTGTGTCAGGAAAACGTTTGTGAGTATGTTAGGGCAGTTCCAAGTGTTGATGGCTCTGCGGAGGCCCAGTGTGAGTGCTGTGTTGCGAGTGTGACAGTGTGTGTGTGTGTGTGTGTGTGTGTTTTCGGGTTACCATTGTGTATGCCTGTATGAAAAAGTCGATGGGTGTATTTGTGTGTTCTTGCGTATTGTGTTTCAGATCCACATTTGTGAGTGTGTGAGGGCAGTTCCAAGTGTTCATGAGTTTGCTGGATATCCAGTGTGAGTGTGTGTTGTGAGTGTGACAGTGTGTGTGCGTGTCTGTGTGTGTGTTTGCAGGAAACCAGTCTGTATGCCTATAAGAAAAATTCGATGGGTGTTTGTGTGTGTTTCTTCTGTATGTGTGTGTCGGGACCACATTTGTGAATATGTTAGGGCAGTTCCAAGTGTTGATGGCTCTGCTGGAGACCCAGTGAGAGTGCTGTGTTGTGAGTGTGACAGTGTGTGTGTGTCTGTGTGTGTGTGTGTGTTTGGGGGAACCCCACAGTGTATGCTTCTAAGAAAAAGTCGATGGGTGTTTGTGTGTGTTTCTTGTGTATGTGTGTGTCGGGACCACGTATGAGAGTATTTTGTGGCAGTTCCAAGCGCCAGTGTGAATGCTGTGTTGTGAGTGTGGCAGTGTGTGTTTCTGTGTGTGTTTGTGTTGGCGGGAAAACATTGTGTATGCCTGTAAGAATAAGTCGATGGATGTTTGTGTGAGTTTCATGTGTATGTGTGTGTCGCGACCACATTTGTCAATATTTTAAGGCAGTTCCAAGTGTTGATGGTTCTGCTGGATACCCATTGTGAGTGGTGTGTTGTAAGTGTGACTGTGTGTGTGTGTGTTCAAGGGAAACCGTTGTGTATGCCTGTAAGAAAAAGTCGATGGGTGTTTGTGTGCGTTTCTTGTGTATGTGTGTGTCGGGAAAACGTTTGGGAGTATGTTAGGGCAGTTCCAAGTGTTGATGGCTCTGCCGAGGCCCAGTGTGAGTGCTGTGTTGCGAGTGTGACAGTGTGTGTGTGTGTGTGTGTGTTTTCGGGTAACCATTGTGTATGCCTGTATGAAAAAGTCGATGGGTGTATTTGTGTGTTCTTGCGTATTGTGTTTCAGATCCACATTTGTGAGTGTGTGAGGGCAGTTCCAAGTCTTCATGAGTTTGCAGGATATCCAGTGTGAGTGTGTGTTGTGAGTGTGACAGTGTGTGTGCGTGTCTGTGTGTGTGTTTGCAGGAAACCAGTCTGTATGCCTATAAGAAAAATTCGATGGGTGTTTCTGTGTGTTTTTTCTGTATGTGTGTGTCGGGACCACATTTGTGAATATGTTAGGGCAGTTCCAAGTGTTGATGGCTCTGCTGGAGACCCAGTGAGAGTGCTGTGTTGTGAGTGTGATAGTGTGTGTGTGTCTGTGTGTGTGTGTGTGTGTTTGGGGGAACCCCACAGTGTATGCTTCTAAGAAAAAGTCGATGGGTGTTTGTGTGTGTTTCTTGTGTATGTGTGTGTCGAGACCACGTATGTGAGTATGTTGTGGCAGTTCCAAGCGCCAGTGTGAATGCTGTGTTGTGAGTGTGGCAGTGTGTGTTTCTGTGTGTGTTTGTGTTGGCGGGAAAACATTGTGTATGCCTGTAAGAATAAGTCGATGGATGTTTGTGTGAGTTTCATGTGTATGTGTGTGTCGCGACCACATTTGTCAATATTTTAAGGCAGTTCCAAGTGTTGATGGTTCTGCTGGATACCCATTGTGAGTGCTGTGTTGTAAGTGTGACTCTGTGTGTGTGTGTTCACGGGAAACCGTTGTGTATGCCTGTAAGAAAAAGTCGATGGGTGTTTGTGTGTGATTCTTGTGTATGTGTGTGTCGGTGAAACGTTTGTGAGTATGTTAGGGCAGTTCCAAGTGTTGATGGCTCTGCCGAGGTCCAGTGTGCGTACTGTGCTGTTAGTGTGACAGTGTGTGTGTGTGTGTGTGTGTGTGTTTGGGGAAACCCCACGCTGTCTCCCTTTAACAAAATGTTGATGGGTGTTTGTGTGTGTTTCTTCTGTATGTGTGTGTCGGGACCACGTTTGTTTGTATGTTAGGGCAGATTCAAGTGCCAGTGTGAATGCTGTGTTGTGAGTGTGATAGTGTGTGTGTGTGTGTTTGCGGAAACCATTGTGCATGACTGTAAGTAAAAGTCAATGGGAGTTTGTGTGTGTTTCTTGTGTATGTGTGTGTCGGGACCACGTTTGTGAGTATGTTAGGGCAGTTCCAACTGTTGATGGCTATGCCGGGGACCCAGTGTGAGTGCTGTGTTGTGCGTGTGATAGTGTCTGTGTGTGTGTGTGTGTGTTTTGCTGGATACCATTGTGTATGTCTGTAAGAAAAAGTCGTAGGGTGTTTTTGTGTGTTTCTTCTGCATGTGTGTTTCGGGACCACGTTTGTGAATATGTTAAGGTAATTCCAAGTGTTCATGGCTCTGCTGGAGATCCAATGTGAGTGCTCTGTCGTGAGTGTGCCTTTTGTGTGTGTGTGTGTGTGTGTGTGTGTGTGTTTGCAGGAAACCATTGTGTATGCCTGCAAGAAAAAGTCGATGGGTGTTTGTGTGTGTTATTTGTATATGTGTGTGTCAGGACCATGTTTGTGATTATGTTAAAGCAGTTCCAAGTGTTGACGGCTGTGTTGGAGACCCAGTGTGAGTGCTGTGTTGTGAGTGTGATAGTGTGTGTGTGTCTGTGTGTGTTTCCGAACCCCCTGTGTACGCCTGTAAGAAAAATTCCATGGGTGTTTGTGTGTGTTTCTTGTGTATGCGTGTGTCAGGAAAACGTTTGTGAGTATGTTAGGGCAGTTCCAAGTGTTGATGGCTCTGCCGAGGCCCAGTGTGAGTGCTGTGTTGCGAGTGTGACAGTGTGTGTGTGTGTGTGTGTGTGTGTGTTTTCGGGTTACCATTGTGTATGCCTGTATGAAAAAGTCGATGGGTGTATTTGTGTGTTCTTGCGTATTGTGTTTCAGTTCCACATTTGTGAGTGTGTGAGGGCAGTTCCAAGTGTTCATGAGTTTGCTGGATATCCAGTGTGAGTGTGTGTTGTGAGTGTGACAGTGTGTGTGTGTCTGTGTGTGTGTGTGTGTGTTTGCAGGAAACCAGTCTGTATGCCTATAAGAAAAATTCGATGGGTGTTTGTGTGTGTTTCTTCTGTATGTGTGTGTCGGGACCACATTTGTGAATATGTTAGGGCAGTTCCAAGTGTTGATGGCTCTGCTGGAGACCCAGTGAGAGTGCTGTGTTGTGAGTGTGACAGTGTGTGTGTGTCTGTGTGTGTGTGTGTGTGTTTGGGGGAACCCCACAGTGTATGCTTCTAAGAAAAAGTCGATGGGTGTTTGTGTGTGTTTCTTGTGTATGTGTGTGTCGGGACCACGTATGAGAGTATTTTGTGGCAGTTCCAAGCGCCAGAGTGAATGCTGTGTTGTGAGTGTGGCAGTGTGTGTTTCTGTGTGTGTTTGTGTTGGCGGGAAAACATTGTGTATGCCTGTAAGAATAAGTCGATGGATGTTTGTGTGAGTTTCATGTGTATGTGTGTGTCGCGACCACATTTGTCAATATTTTAAGGCAGTTCCAAGTGTTGATGGTTCTGCTGGATACCCATTGTGAGTGGTGTGTTGTAAGTGTGACTGTGTGTGTGTGTGTTCAAGGGAAACCGTTGTGTATGCCTGTAAGAAAAAGTCGATGGGTGTTTGTGTGCGTTTCTTGTGTATGTGTGTGTCGGGAAAACGTTTGGGAGTATGTTAGGGCAGTTCCAAGTGTTGATGGCTCTGCCGAGGCCCAGTGTGAGTGCTGTGTTGCGAGTGTGACAGTGTGTGTGTGTGTGTGTGTGTTTTCGGGTAACCATTGTGTATGCCTGTATGAAAAAGTCGATGGGTGTATTTGTGTGTTCTTGCGTATTGTGTTTCAGATCCACATTTGTGAGTGTGTGAGGGCAGTTCCAAGTCTTCATGAGTTTGCAGGATATCCAGTGTGAGTGTGTGTTGTGAGTGTGACAGTGTGTGTGCGTGTCTGTGTGTGTGTTTGCAGGAAACCAGTCTGTATGCCTATAAGAAAAATTCGATGGGTGTTTGTGTGTGTTTTTTCTGTATGTGTGTGTCGGGACCACATTTGTGAATATGTTAGGGCAGTTCCAAGTGTTGATGGCTCTGCTGGAGACCCAGTGAGAGTGCTGTGTTGTGAGTGTGATAGTGTGTGTGTGTCTGTGTGTGTGTGTGTGTTTGGGGGAACCCCACAGTGTATGCTTCTAAGAAAAAGTCGATGGGTGTTTGTGTGTGTTTCTTGTGTATGTGTGTGTCGAGACCACGTATGTGAGTATGTTGTGGCAGTTCCAAGTGCCAGTGTGAATGCTGTGTTGTGAGTGTGGCAGTGTGTGTTTCTGTGTGTGTTTGTGTTGGCGGGAAAACATTGTGTATGCCTGTAAGAATAAGTCGATGGATGTTTGTGTGAGTTTCATGTGTATGTGTGTGTCGCGACCACATTTGTCAATATTTTAAGGCAGTTCCAAGTGTTGATGGTTCTGCTGGATACCCATTGTGAGTGGTGTGTTGTAAGTGTGACTGTGTGTGTGTGTGTTCACGGGAAACCGTTGTGTATGCCTGTAAGAAAAAGTCGATGGGTGTTTGTGTGTGATTCTTGTGTATGTGTGTGTCGGTGAAACGTTTGTGAGTATGTTAGGGCAGTTCCAAGTGTTGATGGCTCTGCCGAGGTCCAGTGTGCGTACTGTGCTGTTAGTGTGACAGTGTGTGTGTGTGTGTGTGTGTGTTTGGGGAAACCCCACTCTGTCTCCCTGTAACAAAATGTTGATGGGTGTTTGTGTGTGTTTCTTCTGTATGTGTGTGTCGGGACCACGTTTGTTTGTATGTTAGGGCAGATTCAAGTGCCAGTGTGAATGCTGTGTTGTGAGTGTGATAGTGTGTGTGTGTGTGTGTTTGCGGAAACCATTGTGCATGACTGTAAGTAAAAGTCAATGGGAGTTTGTGTGTGTTTCTTGTGTATGTGTGTGTCGGGACCACGTTTGTGAGTATGTTAGGGCAGTTCCAACTGTTGATGGCTATGCCGGGGACCCAGTGTGAGTGCTGTGTTGTGCGTGTGATAGTGTCTGTGTGTGTGTGTGTGTGTTTTGCTGGATACCATTGTGTATGTCTGTAAGAAAAAGTCGTAGGGTGTTTTTGTGTGTTTCTTCTGCATGTGTGTTTCGGGACCACGTTTGTGAATATGTTAAGGTAATTCCAAGTGTTCATGGCTCTGCTGGAGATCCAATGTGAGTGCTCTGTCGTGAGTGTGCCTTTTGTGTGTGTGTGTGTGTGTGTGTGTGTGTGTTTGCAGGAAACCATTGTGTATGCCTGCAAGAAAAAGTCGATGGGTGTTTGTGTGTGTTATTTGTATATGTGTGTGTCAGGACCATGTTTGTGATTATGTTAAAGCAGTTCCAAGTGTTGACGGCTGTGTTGGAGACCCAGTGTGAGTGCTGTGTTGTGAGTGTGATAGTGTGTGTGTGTCTGTGTGTGTTTCCGAACCCCCTGTGTACGCCTGTAAGAAAAATTCCATGGGTGTTTGTGTGTGTTTCTTGTGTATGCGTGTGTCAGGAAAACGTTTGTGAGTATGTTAGGGCAGTTCCAAGTGTTGATGGCTCTGCCGAGGCCCAGTGTGAGTGCTGTGTTGCGAGTGTGACAGTGTGTGTGTGTGTGTGTGTGTGTGTGTGTGTGTTTTCGGGTTACCATTGTGTATGCCTGTATGAAAAAGTCGATGGGTGTATTTGTGTGTTCTTGCGTATTGTGTTTCAGATCCACATTTGTGAGTGTGTGAGGGCAGTTCCAAGTGTTCATGAGTTTGCTGGATATCCAGTGTGAGTGTGTGTTGTGAGTGTGACAGTGTGTGTGCGTGTCTGTGTGTGTGTTTGCAGGAAACCAGTCTGTATGCCTATAAGAAAAATTCGATGGGTGTTTGTGTGTGTTTCTTCTGTATGTGTGTGTCGGGACCACATTTGTGAATATGTTAGGGCAGTTCCAAGTGTTGATGGCTCTGCTGGAGACCCAGTGAGAGTGCTGTGTTGTGAGTGTGACAGTGTGTGTGTGTCTGTGTGTGTGTGTGTGTTTGGGGGAACCCCACAGTGTATGCTTCTAAGAAAAAGTCGATGGGTGTTTGTGTGTGTTTCTTGTGTATGTGTGTGTCGGGACCACGTATGAGAGTATTTTGTGGCAGTTCCAAGCGCCAGAGTGAATGCTGTGTTGTGAGTGTGGCAGTGTGTGTTTCTGTGTGTGTTTGTGTTGGCGGGAAAACATTGTGTATGCCTGTAAGAATAAGTCGATGGATGTTTGTGTGAGTTTCATGTGTATGTGTGTGTCGCGACCACATTTGTCAATATTTTAAGGCAGTTCCAAGTGTTGATGGTTCTGCTGGATACCCATTGTGAGTGGTGTGTTGTAAGTGTGACTGTGTGTGTGTGTGTTCAAGGGAAACCGTTGTGTATGCCTGTAAGAAAAAGTCGATGGGTGATTGTGTGCGTTTCTTGTGTATGTGTGTGTCGGGAAAACGTTTGGGAGTATGTTAGGGCAGTTCCAAGTGTTGATGGCTCTGCCGAGGACCAGTGTGAGTGCTGTGTTGCGAGTGTGACAGTGTGTGTGTGTGTGTGTGTGTGTGTGTTTTCGGGTAACCATTGTGTATGCCTGTATGAAAAAGTCGATGGGTGTATTTGTGTGTTCTTGCGTATTGTGTTTCAGATCCACATTTGTGAGTGTGTGAGGGCAGTTCCAAGTCTTCATGAGTTTGCAGGATATCCAGTGTGAGTGTGTGTTGTGAGTGTGACAGTGTGTGTGCGTGTCTGTGTGTGTGTTTGCAGGAAACCAGTCTGTATGCCTATAAGAAAAATTCGATGGGTGTTTCTGTGTGTTTTTTCTGTATGTGTGTGTCGGGACCACATTTGTGAATATGTTAGGGCAGTTCCAAGTGTTGATGGCTCTGCTGGAGACCCAGTGAGAGTGCTGTGTTGTGAGTGTGATAGTGTGTGTGTGTCTGTGTGTGTGTGTGTGTTTGGGGGAACCCCACAGTGTATGCTTCTAAGAAAAAGTCGATGGGTGTTTGTGTGTGTTTCTTGTGTATGTGTGTGTCGAGACCACGTATGTGAGTATGTTGTGGCAGTTCCAAGTGCCAGTGTGAATGCTGTGTTGTGAGTGTGGCAGTGTGTGTTTCTGTGTGTGTTTGTGTTGGCGGGAAAACATTGTGTATGCCTGTAAGAATAAGTCGATGGATGTTTGTGTGAGTTTCATGTGTATGTGTGTGTCGCGACCACATTTGTCAATATTTTAAGGCAGTTCCAAGTGTTGATGGTTCTGCTGGATACCCATTGTGAGTGGTGTGTTGTAAGTGTGACTGTGTGTGTGTGTGTTCACGGGAAACCGTTGTGTATGCCTGTAAGAAAAAGTCGATGGGTGTTTGTGTGTGATTCTTGTGTATGTGTGTGTCGGTGAAACGTTTGTGAGTATGTTAGGGCAGTTCCAAGTGTTGATGGCTCTGCCGAGGTCCAGTGTGCGTACTGTGCTGTTAGTGTGACAGTGTGTGTGTGTGTGTGTGTGTGTGTTTGGGGAAACCCCACTCTGTCTCCCTGTAACAAAATGTTGATGGGTGTTTGTGTGTGTTTCTTCTGTATGTGTGTGTCGGGACCACGTTTGTTTGTATGTTAGGGCAGATTCAAGTGCCAGTGTGAATGCTGTGTTGTGAGTGTGATAGTGTGTGTGTGTGTGTGTTTGCGGAAACCATTGTGCATGACTGTAAGTAAAAGTCCATGGGAGTTTGTGTGTGTTTCTTGTGTATGTGTGTGTCGGGACCACGTTTGTGAGTATGTTAGGGCAGTTCCAACTGTTGATGGCTATGCCGGGGACCCAGTGTGAGTGCTGTGTTGTGCGTGTGATAGTGTCTGTGTGTGTGTGTGTGTGTTTTGCTGGATACCATTGTGTATGTCTGTAAGAAAAAGTCGTAGGGTGTTTTTGTGTGTTTCTTCTGCATGTGTGTTTCGGGACCACGTTTGTGAATATGTTAAGGTAATTCCAAGTGTTCATGGCTCTGCTGGAGATCCAATGTGAGTGCTCTGTCGTGAGTGTGCCTTTTGTGTGTGTGTGTGTGTGTGTGTGTGTGTGTTTGCAGGAAACCATTGTGTATGCCTGCAAGAAAAAGTCGATGGGTGTTTGTGTGTGTTATTTGTATATGTGTGTGTCAGGACCATGTTTGTGATTATGTTAAAGCAGTTCCAAGTGTTGACGGCTGTGTTGGAGACCCAGTGTGAGTGCTGTGTTGTGAGTGTGATAGTGTGTGTGTGTCTGTGTGTGTTTCCGAACCCCCTGTGTACGCCTGTAAGAAAAATTCCATGGGTGTTTGTGTGTGTTTCTTGTGTATGCGTGTGTCAGGAAAACGTTTGTGAGTATGTTAGGGCAGTTCCAAGTGTTGATGGCTCTGCCGAGGCCCAGTGTGAGTGCTGTGTTGCGAGTGTGACAGTGTGTGTGTGTGTGTGTGTGTGTGTTTTCGGGTTACCATTGTGTATGCCTGTATGAAAAAGTCGATGGGTGTATTTGTGTGTTCTTGCGTATTGTGTTTCAGATCCACATTTGTGAGTGTGTGAGGGCAGTTCCAAGTGTTCATGAGTTTGCTGGATATCCAGTGTGAGTGTGTGTTGTGAGTGTGACAGTGTGTGTGCGTGTCTGTGTGTGTGTTTGCAGGAAACCAGTCTGTATGCCTATAAGAAAAATTCGATGGGTGTTTGTGTGTGTTTCTTCTGTATGTGTGTGTCGGGACCACATTTGTGAATATGTTAGGGCAGTTCCAAGTGTTGATGGCTCTGCTGGAGACCCAGTGAGAGTGCTGTGTTGTGAGTGTGACAGTGTGTGTGTGTCTGTGTGTGTGTGTGTGTTTGGGGGAACCCCACAGTGTATGCTTCTAAGAAAAAGTCGATGGGTGTTTGTGTGTGTTTCTTGTGTATGTGTGTGTCGGGACCACGTATGAGAGTATTTTGTGGCAGTTCCAAGCGCCAGTGTGAATGCTGTGTTGTGAGTGTGGCAGTGTGTGTTTCTGTGTGTGTTTGTGTTGGCGGGAAAACATTGTGTATGCCTGTAAGAATAAGTCGATGGATGTTTGTGTGAGTTTCATGTGTATGTGTGTGTCGCGACCACATTTGTCAATATTTTAAGGCAGTTCCAAGTGTTGATGGTTCTGCTGGATACCCATTGTGAGTGGTGTGTTGTAAGTGTGACTGTGTGTGTGTGTGTTCAAGGGAAACCGTTGTGTATGCCTGTAAGAAAAAGTCGATGGGTGTTTGTGTGCGTTTCTTGTGTATGTGTGTGTCGGGAAAACGTTTGGGAGTATGTTAGGGCAGTTCCAAGTGTTGATGGCTCTGCCGAGGCCCAGTGTGAGTGCTGTGTTGCGAGTGTGACAGTGTGTGTGTGTGTGTGTGTGTGTGTGTGTTTTCGGGTAACCATTGTGTATGCCTGTATGAAAAAGTCGATGGGTGTATTTGTGTGTTCTTGCGTATTGTGTTTCAGATCCACATTTGTGAGTGTGTGAGGGCAGTTCCAAGTCTTCATGAGTTTGCAGGATATCCAGTGTGAGTGTGTGTTGTGAGTGTGACAGTGTGTGTGCGTGTCTGTGTGTGTGTTTGCAGGAAACCAGTCTGTATGCCTATAAGAAAAATTCGATGGGTGTTTCTGTGTGTTTTTTCTGTATGTGTGTGTCGGGACCACATTTGTGAATATGTTAGGGCAGTTCCAAGTGTTGATGGCTCTGCTGGAGACCCAGTGAGAGTGCTGTGTTGTGAGTGTGATAGTGTGTGTGTGTCTGTGTGTGTGTGTGTGTGTTTGGGGGAACCCCACAGTGTATGCTTCTAAGAAAAAGTCGATGGGTGTTTGTGTGTGTTTCTTGTGTATGTGTGTGTCGAGACCACGTATGTGAGTATGTTGTGGCAGTTCCAAGTGCCAGTGTGAATGCTGTGTTGTGAGTGTGGCAGTGTGTGTTTCTGTGTGTGTTTGTGTTGGCGGGAAAACATTGTGTATGCCTGTAAGAATAAGTCGATGGATGTTTGTGTGAGTTTCATGTGTATGTGTGTGTCGCGACCACATTTGTCAATATTTTAAGGCAGTTCCAAGTGTTGATGGTTCTGCTGGATACCCATTGTGAGTGCTGTGTTGTAAGTGTGACTCTGTGTGTGTGTGTTCACGGGAAACCGTTGTGTATGCCTGTAAGAAAAAGTCGATGGGTGTTTGTGTGTGATTCTTGTGTATGTGTGTGTCGGTGAAACGTTTGTGAGTATGTTAGGGCAGTTCCAAGTGTTGATGGCTCTGCCGAGGTCCAGTGTGCGTACTGTGCTGTTAGTGTGACAGTGTGTGTGTGTGTGTGTGTGTGTGTGTGTTTGGGGAAACCCCACTCTGTCTCCCTGTAACAAAATGTTGATGGGTGTTTGTGTGTGTTTCTTCTGTATGTGTGTGTCGGGACCACGTTTGTTTGTATGTTAGGGCAGATTCAAGTGCCAGTGTGAATGCTGTGTTGTGAGTGTGATAGTGTGTGTGTGTGTGTGTGTTTGCGGAAACCATTGTGCATGACTGTAAGTAAAAGTCAATGGGAGTTTGTGTGTGTTTCTTGTGTATGTGTGTGTCGGGACCACGTTTGTGAGTATGTTAGGGCAGTTCCAACTGTTGATGGCTATGCCGGGGACCCAGTGTGAGTGCTGTGTTGTGCGTGTGATAGTGTCTGTGTGTGTGTGTGTGTGTGTTTTGCTGGATACCATTGTGTATGTCTGTAAGAAAAAGTCGTAGGGTGTTTTTGTGTGTTTCTTCTGCATGTGTGTTTCGGGACCACGTTTGTGAATATGTTAAGGTAATTCCAAGTGTTCATGGCTCTGCTGGAGATCCAATGTGAGTGCTCTGTCGTGAGTGTGCCTTTTGTGTGTGTGTGTGTGTGTGTGTGTGTGTTTGCAGGAAACCATTGTGTATGCCTGCAAGAAAAAGTCGATGGGTGTTTGTGTGTGTTATTTGTATATGTGTGTGTCAGGACCATGTTTGTGATTATGTTAAAGCAGTTCCAAGTGTTGACGGCTGTGTTGGAGACCCAGTGTGAGTGCTGTGTTGTGAGTGTGATAGTGTGTGTGTGTCTGTGTGTGTTTCCGAACCCCCTGTGTACGCCTGTAAGAAAAATTCCATGGGTGTTTGTGTGTGTTTCTTGTGTATGCGTGTGTCAGGAAAACGTTTGTGAGTATGTTAGGGCAGTTCCAAGTGTTGATGGCTCTGCCGAGGCCCAGTGTGAGTGCTGTGTTGCGAGTGTGACAGTGTGTGTGTGTGTGTGTGTGTGTGTGTTTTCGGGTTACCATTGTGTATGCCTGTATGAAAAAGTCGATGGGTGTATTTGTGTGTTCTTGCGTATTGTGTTTCAGTTCCACATTTGTGAGTGTGTGAGGGCAGTTCCAAGTGTTCATGAGTTTGCTGGATATCCAGTGTGAGTGTGTGTTGTGAGTGTGACAGTGTGTGTGCGTGTCTGTGTGTGTGTTTGCAGGAAACCAGTCTGTATGCCTATAAGAAAAATTCGATGGGTGTTTGTGTGTGTTTCTTCTGTATGTGTGTGTCGGGACCACATTTGTGAATATGTTAGGGCAGTTCCAAGTGTTGATGGCTCTGCTGGAGACCCAGTGAGAGTGCTGTGTTGTGAGTGTGACAGTGTGTGTGTGTCTGTGTGTGTGTGTGTGTGTGTTTGGGGGAACCCCACAGTGTATGCTTCTAAGAAAAAGTCGATGGGTGTTTGTGTGTGTTTCTTGTGTATGTGTGTGTCGGGACCACGTATGAGAGTATTTTGTGGCAGTTCCAAGCGCCAGAGTGAATGCTGTGTTGTGAGTGTGGCAGTGTGTGTTTCTGTGTGTGTTTGTGTTGGCGGGAAAACATTGTGTATGCCTGTAAGAATAAGTCGATGGATGTTTGTGTGAGTTTCATGTGTATGTGTGTGTCGCGACCACATTTGTCAATATTTTAAGGCAGTTCCAAGTGTTGATGGTTCTGCTGGATACCCATTGTGAGTGGTGTGTTGTAAGTGTGACTGTGTGTGTGTGTGTTCAAGGGAAACCGTTGTGTATGCCTGTAAGAAAAAGTCGATGGGTGTTTGTGTGCGTTTCTTGTGTATGTGTGTGTCGGGAAAACGTTTGGGAGTATGTTAGGGCAGTTCCAAGTGTTGATGGCTCTGCCGAGGCCCAGTGTGAGTGCTGTGTTGCGAGTGTGACAGTGTGTGTGTGTGTGTGTGTGTGTTTTCGGGTAACCATTGTGTATGCCTGTATGAAAAAGTCGATGGGTGTATTTGTGTGTTCTTGCGTATTGTGTTTCAGATCCACATTTGTGAGTGTGTGAGGGCAGTTCCAAGTCTTCATGAGTTTGCAGGATATCCAGTGTGAGTGTGTGTTGTGAGTGTGACAGTGTGTGTGCGTGTCTGTGTGTGTGTTTGCAGGAAACCAGTCTGTATGCCTATAAGAAAAATTCGATGGGTGTTTGTGTGTGTTTTTTCTGTATGTGTGTGTCGGGACCACATTTGTGAATATGTTAGGGCAGTTCCAAGTGTTGATGGCTCTGCTGGAGACCCAGTGAGAGTGCTGTGTTGTGAGTGTGATAGTGTGTGTGTGTCTGTGTGTGTGTGTGTGTTTGGGGGAACCCCACAGTGTATGCTTCTAAGAAAAAGTCGATGGGTGTTTGTGTGTGTTTCTTGTGTATGTGTGTGTCGAGACCACGTATGTGAGTATGTTGTGGCAGTTCCAAGTGCCAGTGTGAATGCTGTGTTGTGAGTGTGGCAGTGTGTGTTTCTGTGTGTGTTTGTGTTGGCGGGAAAACATTGTGTATGCCTGTAAGAATAAGTCGATGGATGTTTGTGTGAGTTTCATGTGTATGTGTGTGTCGCGACCACATTTGTCAATATTTTAAGGCAGTTCCAAGTGTTGATGGTTCTGCTGGATACCCATTGTGAGTGGTGTGTTGTAAGTGTGACTGTGTGTGTGTGTGTTCACGGGAAACCGTTGTGTATGCCTGTAAGAAAAAGTCGATGGGTGTTTGTGTGTGATTCTTGTGTATGTGTGTGTCGGTGAAACGTTTGTGAGTATGTTAGGGCAGTTCCAAGTGTTGATGGCTCTGCCGAGGTCCAGTGTGCGTACTGTGCTGTTAGTGTGACAGTGTGTGTGTGTGTGTGTGTGTGTGTTTGGGGAAACCCCACTCTGTCTCCCTGTAACAAAATGTTGATGGGTGTTTGTGTGTGTTTCTTCTGTATGTGTGTGTCGGGACCACGTTTGTTTGTATGTTAGGGCAGATTCAAGTGCCAGTGTGAATGCTGTGTTGTGAGTGTGATAGTGTGTGTGTGTGTGTGTTTGCGGAAACCATTGTGCATGACTGTAAGTAAAAGTCAATGGGAGTTTGTGTGTGTTTCTTGTGTATGTGTGTGTCGGGACCACGTTTGTGAGTATGTTAGGGCAGTTCCAACTGTTGATGGCTATGCCGGGGACCCAGTGTGAGTGCTGTGTTGTGCGTGTGATAGTGTCTGTGTGTGTGTGTGTGTGTGTTTTGCTGGATACCATTGTGTATGTCTGTAAGAAAAAGTCGTAGGGTGTTTTTGTGTGTTTCTTCTGCATGTGTGTTTCGGGACCACGTTTGTGAATATGTTAAGGTAATTCCAAGTGTTCATGGCTCTGCTGGAGATCCAATGTGAGTGCTCTGTCGTGAGTGTGCCTTTTGTGTGTGTGTGTGTGTGTGTGTGTGTGTGTTTGCAGGAAACCATTGTGTATGCCTGCAAGAAAAAGTCGATGGGTGTTTGTGTGTGTTATTTGTATATGTGTGTGTCAGGACCATGTTTGTGATTATGTTAAAGCAGTTCCAAGTGTTGACGGCTGTGTTGGAGACCCAGTGTGAGTGCTGTGTTGTGAGTGTGATAGTGTGTGTGTGTCTGTGTGTGTTTCCGAACCCCCTGTGTACGCCTGTAAGAAAAATTCCATGGGTGTTTGTGTGTGTTTCTTGTGTATGCGTGTGTCAGGAAAACGTTTGTGAGTATGTTAGGGCAGTTCCAAGTGTTGATGGCTCTGCCGAGGCCCAGTGTGAGTGCTGTGTTGCGAGTGTGACAGTGTGTGTGTGTGTGTGTGTGTGTGTGTTTTCGGGTTACCATTGTGTATGCCTGTATGAAAAAGTCGATGGGTGTATTTGTGTGTTCTTGCGTATTGTGTTTCAGATCCACATTTGTGAGTGTGTGAGGGCAGTTCCAAGTGTTCATGAGTTTGCTGGATATCCAGTGTGAGTGTGTGTTGTGAGTGTGACAGTGTGTGTGCGTGTCTGTGTGTGTGTTTGCAGGAAACCAGTCTGTATGCCTATAAGAAAAATTCGATGGGTGTTTGTGTGTGTTTCTTCTGTATGTGTGTGTCGGGACCACATTTGTGAATATGTTAGGGCAGTTCCAAGTGTTGATGGCTCTGCTGGAGACCCAGTGAGAGTGCTGTGTTGTGAGTGTGACAGTGTGTGTGTGTCTGTGTGTGTGTGTGTGTTTGGGGGAACCCCACAGTGTATGCTTCTAAGAAAAAGTCGATGGGTGTTTGTGTGTGTTTCTTGTGTATGTGTGTGTCGGGACCACGTATGAGAGTATTTTGTGGCAGTTCCAAGCGCCAGAGTGAATGCTGTGTTGTGAGTGTGGCAGTGTGTGTTTCTGTGTGTGTTTGTGTTGGCGGGAAAACATTGTGTATGCCTGTAAGAATAAGTCGATGGATGTTTGTGTGAGTTTCATGTGTATGTGTGTGTCGCGACCACATTTGTCAATATTTTAAGGCAGTTCCAAGTGTTGATGGTTCTGCTGGATACCCATTGTGAGTGGTGTGTTGTAAGTGTGACTGTGTGTGTGTGTGTTCAAGGGAAACCGTTGTGTATGCCTGTAAGAAAAAGTCGATGGGTGATTGTGTGCGTTTCTTGTGTATGTGTGTGTCGGGAAAACGTTTGGGAGTATGTTAGGGCAGTTCCAAGTGTTGATGGCTCTGCCGAGGACCAGTGTGAGTGCTGTGTTGCGAGTGTGACAGTGTGTGTGTGTGTGTGTGTGTGTGTTTTCGGGTAACCATTGTGTATGCCTGTATGAAAAAGTCGATGGGTGTATTTGTGTGTTCTTGCGTATTGTGTTTCAGATCCACATTTGTGAGTGTGTGAGGGCAGTTCCAAGTCTTCATGAGTTTGCAGGATATCCAGTGTGAGTGTGTGTTGTGAGTGTGACAGTGTGTGTGCGTGTCTGTGTGTGTGTTTGCAGGAAACCAGTCTGTATGCCTATAAGAAAAATTCGATGGGTGTTTCTGTGTGTTTTTTCTGTATGTGTGTGTCGGGACCACATTTGTGAATATGTTAGGGCAGTTCCAAGTGTTGATGGCTCTGCTGGAGACCCAGTGAGAGTGCTGTGCTGTGAGTGTGATAGTGTGTGTGTGTGTGTGTGTGTGTGTGTGTGTTTGGGGGAACCCCACAGTGTATGCTTCTAAGAAAAAGTCGATGGGTGTTTGTGTGTGTTTCTTGTGTATGTGTGTGTCGAGACCACGTATGTGAGTATGTTGTGGCAGTTCCAAGTGCCAGTGTGAATGCTGTGTTGTGAGTGTGGCAGTGTGTGTTTCTGTGTGTGTTTGTGTTGGCGGGAAAACATTGTGTATGCCTGTAAGAATAAGTCGATGGATGTTTGTGTGAGTTTCATGTGTATGTGTGTGTCGCGACCACATTTGTCAATATTTTAAGGCAGTTCCAAGTGTTGATGGTTCTGCTGGATACCCATTGTGAGTGCTGTGTTGTAAGTGTGACTGTGTGTGTGTGTGTTCACGGGAAACCGTTGTGTATGCCTGTAAGAAAAAGTCGATGGGTGTTTGTGTGTGATTCTTGTGTATGTGTGTGTCGGTGAAACGTTTGTGAGTATGTTAGGGCAGTTCCAAGTGTTGATGGCTCTGCCGAGGTCCAGTGTGCGTACTGTGCTGTTAGTGTGACAGTGTGTGTGTGTGTGTGTGTGTGTGTGTTTGGGGAAACCCCACTCTGTCTCCCTGTAACAAAATGTTGATGGGTGTTTGTGTGTGTTTCTTCTGTATGTGTGTGTCGGGACCACGTTTGTTTGTATGTTAGGGCAGATTCAAGTGCCAGTGTGAATGCTGTGTTGTGAGTGTGATAGTGTGTGTGTGTGTGTGTGTTTGCGGAAACCATTGTGCATGACTGTAAGTAAAAGTCAATGGGAGTTTGTGTGTGTTTCTTGTGTATGTGTGTGTCGGGACCACGTTTGTGAGTATGTTAGGGCAGTTCCAACTGTTGATGGCTATGCCGGGGACCCAGTGTGAGTGCTGTGTTGTGCGTGTGATAGTGTCTGTGTGTGTGTGTGTGTGTTTTGCTGGATACCATTGTGTATGTCTGTAAGAAAAAGTCGTAGGGTGTTTTTGTGTGTTTCTTCTGCATGTGTGTTTCGGGACCACGTTTGTGAATATGTTAAGGTAATTCCAAGTGTTCATGGCTCTGCTGGAGATCCAATGTGAGTGCTCTGTCGTGAGTGTGCCTTTTGTGTGTGTGTGTGTGTGTGTGTGTTTGCAGGAAACCATTGTGTATGCCTGCAAGAAAAAGTCGATGGGTGTTTGTGTGTGTTATTTGTATATGTGTGTGTCAGGACCATGTTTGTGATTATGTTAAAGCAGTTCCAAGTGTTGACGGCTGTGTTGGAGACCCAGTGTGAGTGCTGTGTTGTGAGTGTGATAGTGTGTGTGTGTCTGTGTGTGTTTCCGAACCCCCTGTGTACGCCTGTAAGAAAAATTCCATGGGTGTTTGTGTGTGTTTCTTGTGTATGCGTGTGTCAGGAAAACGTTTATGAGTATGTTAGGGCAGTTCCAAGTGTTGATGGCTCTGCCGAGGCCCAGTGTGAGTGCTGTGTTGCGAGTGTGACAGTGTGTGTGTGTGTGTGTCTGTGTGTTTTCGGGTTACCATTGTGTATGCCTGTATGAAAAAGTCGATGGGTGTATTTGTGTGTTCTTGCGTATTGTGTTTCAGATCCACATTTGTGAGTGTGTGAGGGCAGTTCCAAGTGTTCATGAGTTTGCTGGATATCCAGTGTGAGTGTGTGTTGTGAGTGTGACAGTGTGTGTGCGTGTCTGTGTGTGTGTTTGCAGGAAACCAGTCTGTATGCCTATAAGAAAAATTCGATGGGTGTTTGTGTGTGTTTCTTCTGTATGTGTGTGTCGGGACCACATTTGTGAATATGTTAGGGCAGTTCCAAGTGTTGATGGCTCTGCTGGAGACCCAGTGAGAGTGCTGTGTTGTGAGTGTGACAGTGTGTGTGTGTCTGTGTGTGTGTGTGTGTTTGGGGGAACCCCACAGTGTATGCTTCTAAGAAAAAGTCGATGGGTGTTTGTGTGTGTTTCTTGTGTATGTGTGTGTCGGGACCACGTATGAGAGTATTTTGTGGCAGTTCCAAGCGCCAGAGTGAATGCTGTGTTGTGAGTGTGGCAGTGTGTGTTTCTGTGTGTGTTTGTGTTGGCGGGAAAACATTGTGTATGCCTGTAAGAATAAGTCGATGGATGTTTGTGTGAGTTTCATGTGTATGTGTGTGTCGCGACCACATTTGTCAATATTTTAAGGCAGTTCCAAGTGTTGATGGTTCTGCTGGATACCCATTGTGAGTGGTGTGTTGTAAGTGTGACTGTGTGTGTGTGTGTTCAAGGGAAACCGTTGTGTATGCCTGTAAGAAAAAGTCGATGGGTGTTTGTGTGCGTTTCTTGTGTATGTGTGTGTCGGGAAAACGTTTGGGAGTATGTTAGGGCAGTTCCAAGTGTTGATGGCTCTGCCGAGGACCAGTGTGAGTGCTGTGTTGCGAGTGTGACAGTGTGTGTGTGTGTGTGTGTGTGTGTTTTCGGGTAACCATTGTGTATGCCTGTATGAAAAAGTCGATGGGTGTATTTGTGTGTTCTTGCGTATTGTGTTTCAGATCCACATTTGTGAGTGTGTGAGGGCAGTTCCAAGTCTTCATGAGTTTGCAGGATATCCAGTGTGAGTGTGTGTTGTGAGTGTGACAGTGTGTGTGCGTGTCTGTGTGTGTGTTTGCAGGAAACCAGTCTGTATGCCTATAAGAAAAATTCGATGGGTGTTTGTGTGTGTTTTTTCTGTATGTGTGTGTCGGGACCACATTTGTGAATATGTTAGGGCAGTTCCAAGTGTTGATGGCTCTGCTGGAGACCCAGTGAGAGTGCTGTGTTGTGAGTGTGATAGTGTGTGTGTGTCTGTGTGTGTGTGTGTGTTTGGGGGAACCCCACAGTGTATGCTTCTAAGAAAAAGTCGATGGGTGTTTGTGTGTGTTTCTTGTGTATGTGTGTGTCGAGACCACGTATGTGAGTATGTTGTGGCAGTTCCAAGTGCCAGTGTGAATGCTGTGTTGTGAGTGTGGCAGTGTGTGTTTCTGTGTGTGTTTGTGTTGGCGGGAAAACATTGTGTATGCCTGTAAGAATAAGTCGATGGATGTTTGTGTGAGTTTCATGTGTATGTGTGTGTCGCGACCACATTTGTCAATATTTTAAGGCAGTTCCAAGTGTTGATGGTTCTGCTGGATACCCATTGTGAGTGCTGTGTTGTAAGTGTGACTGTGTGTGTGTGTGTTCACGGGAAACCGTTGTGTATGCCTGTAAGAAAAAGTCGATGGGTGTTTGTGTGTGATTCTTGTGTATGTGTGTGTCGGTGAAACGTTTGTGAGTATGTTAGGGCAGTTCCAAGTGTTGATGGCTCTGCCGAGGTCCAGTGTGCGTACTGTGCTGTTAGTGTGACTGTGTGTGTGTGTGTGTGTGTGTGTGTTTGGGGAAACCCCACTCTGTCTCCCTGTAACAAAATGTTGATGGGTGTTTGTGTGTGTTTCTTCTGTATGTGTGTGTCGGGACCACGTTTGTTTGTATGTTAGGGCAGATTCAAGTGCCAGTGTGAATGCTGTGTTGTGAGTGTGATAGTGTGTGTGTGTGTGTGTTTGCGGAAACCATTGTGCATGACTGTAAGTAAAAGTCCATGGGAGTTTGTGTGTGTTTCTTGTGAATGTGTGTGTCGGGACCACGTTTGTGAGTATGTTAGGGCAGTTCCAACTGTTGATGGCTATGCCGGGGACCCAGTGTGAGTGCTGTGTTGTGCGTGTGATAGTGTCTGTGTGTGTGTGTGTGTTTTGCTGGATACCATTGTGTATGTCTGTAAGAAAAAGTCGTAGGGTGTTTTTGTGTGTTTCTTCTGCATGTGTGTTTCGGGACCACGTTTGTGAATATGTTAAGGTAATTCCAAGTGTTCATGGCTCTGCTGGAGATCCAATGTGAGTGCTCTGTCGTGAGTGTGCCTTTTGTGTGTGTGTGTGTGTGTGTGTTTGCAGGAAACCATTGTGTATGCCTGCAAGAAAAAGTCGATGGGTGTTTGTGTGTGTTATTTGTATATGTGTGTGTCAGGACCATGTTTGTGATTATGTTAAAGCAGTTCCAAGTGTTGACGGCTGTGTTGGAGACCCAGTGTGAGTGCTGTGTTGTGAGTGTGATAGTGTGTGTGTGTCTGTGTGTGTTTCCAAACCCCCTGTGTACGCCTGTAAGAAAAATTCCATGGGTGTTTGTGTGTGTTTCTTGTGTATGCGTGTGTCAGGAAAACGTTTGTGAGTATGTTAGGGCAGTTCCAAGTGTTGATGGCTCTGCCGAGGCCCAGTGTGAGTGCTGTGTTGCGAGTGTGACAGTGTGTGTGTGTGTGTGTCTGTGTGTTTTCGGGTTACCATTGTGTATGCCTGTATGAAAAAGTCGATGGGTGTATTTGTGTGTTCTTGCGTATTGTGTTTCAGATCCACATTTGTGAGTGTGTGAGGGCAGTTCCAAGTGTTCATGAGTTTGCTGGATATCCAGTGTGAGTGTGTGTTGTGAGTGTGACAGTGTGTGTGCGTGTCTGTGTGTGTGTTTGCAGGAAACCAGTCTGTATGCCTATAAGAAAAATTCGATGGGTGTTTGTGTGTGTTTCTTCTGTATGTGTGTGTCGGGACCACATTTGTGAATATGTTAGGGCAGTTCCAAGTGTTGATGGCTCTGCTGGAGACCCAGTGAGAGTGCTGTGTTGTGAGTGTGACAGTGTGTGTGTGTCTGTGTGTGTGTGTGTGTTTGGGGGAACCCCACAGTGTATGCTTCTAAGAAAAAGTCGATGGGTGTTTGTGTGTGTTTCTTGTGTATGTGTGTGTCGGGACCACGTATGAGAGTATTTTGTGGCAGTTCCAAGCGCCAGAGTGAATGCTGTGTTGTGAGTGTGGCAGTGTGTGTTTCTGTGTGTGTTTGTGTTGGCGGGAAAACATTGTGTATGCCTGTAAGAATAAGTCGATGGATGTTTGTGTGAGTTTCATGTGTATGTGTGTGTCGCGACCACATTTGTCAATATTTTAAGGCAGTTCCAAGTGTTGATGGTTCTGCTGGATACCCATTGTGAGTGGTGTGTTGTAAGTGTGACTGTGTGTGTGTGTGTTCAAGGGAAACCGTTGTGTATGCCTGTAAGAAAAAGTCGATGGGTGTTTGTGTGCGTTTCTTGTGTATGTGTGTGTCGGGAAAACGTTTGGGAGTATGTTAGGGCAGTTCCAAGTGTTGATGGCTCTGCCGAGGCCCAGTGTGAGTGCTGTGTTGCGAGTGTGACAGTGTGTGTGTGTGTGTGTGTGTGTTTTCGGGTAACCATTGTGTATGCCTGTATGAAAAAGTCGATGGGTGTATTTGTGTGTTCTTGCGTATTGTGTTTCAGATCCACATTTGTGAGTGTGTGAGGGCAGTTCCAAGTCTTCATGAGTTTGCAGGATATCCAGTGTGAGTGTATGTTGTGAGTGTGACAGTGTGTGTGCGTGTCTGTGTGTGTGTTTGCAGGAAACCAGTCTGTATGCCTATAAGAAAAATTCGATGGGTGTTTGTGTGTGTTTTTTCTGTATGTGTGTGTCGGGACCACATTTGTGAATATGTTAGGGCAGTTCCAAGTGTTGATGGCTCTGCTGGAGACCCAGTGAGAGTGCTGTGTTGTGAGTGTGATAGTGTGTGTGTGTCTGTGTGTGTGTGTGTGTGTTTGGGGGAACCCCACAGTGTATGCTTCTAAGAAAAAGTCGATGGGTGTTTGTGTGTGTTTCTTGTGTATGTGTGTGTCGAGACCACGTATGTGAGTATGTTGTGGCAGTTCCAAGTGCCAGTGTGAATGCTGTGTTGTGAGTGTGGCAGTGTGTGTTTCTGTGTGTGTTTGTGTTGGCGGGAAAACATTGTGTATGCCTGTAAGAATAAGTCGATGGATGTTTGTGTGAGTTTCATGTGTATGTGTGTGTCGCGACCACATTTGTCAATATTTTAAGGCAGTTCCAAGTGTTGATGGTTCTGCTGGATACCCATTGTGAGTGCTGTGTTGTAAGTGTGACTGTGTGTGTGTGTGTTCACGGGAAACCGTTGTGTATGCCTGTAAGAAAAAGTCGATGGGTGTTTGTGTGTGATTCTTGTGTATGTGTGTGTCGGTGAAACGTTTGTGAGTATGTTAGGGCAGTTCCAAGTGTTGATGGCTCTGCCGAGGTCCAGTGTGCGTACTGTGCTGTTAGTGTGACAGTGTGTGTGTGTGTGTGTGTGTGTGTGTGTTTGGGGAAACCCCACTCTGTCTCCCTGTAACAAAATGTTGATGGGTGTTTGTGTGTGTTTCTTCTGTATGTGTGTGTCGGGACCACGTTTGTTTGTATGTTAGGGCAGATTCAAGTGCCAGTGTGAATGCTGTGTTGTGAGTGTGATAGTGTGTGTGTGTGTGTGTGTTTGCGGAAACCATTGTGCATGACTGTAAGTAAAAGTCAATGGGAGTTTGTGTGTGTTTCTTGTGTATGTGTGTGTCGGGACCACGTTTGTGAGTATGTTAGGGCAGTTCCAACTGTTGATGGCTATGCCGGGGACCCAGTGTGAGTGCTGTGTTGTGCGTGTGATAGTGTCTGTGTGTGTGTGTGTGTGTTTTGCTGGATACCATTGTGTATGTCTGTAAGAAAAAGTCGTAGGGTGTTTTTGTGTGTTTCTTCTGCATGTGTGTTTCGGGACCACGTTTGTGAATATGTTAAGGTAATTCCAAGTGTTCATGGCTCTGCTGGAGATCCAATGTGAGTGCTCTGTCGTGAGTGTGCCTTTTGTGTGTGTGTGTGTGTGTGTGTGTTTGCAGGAAACCATTGTGTATGCCTGCAAGAAAAAGTCGATGGGTGTTTGTGTGTGTTATTTGTATATGTGTGTGTCAGGACCATGTTTGTGATTATGTTAAAGCAGTTCCAAGTGTTGACGGCTGTGTTGGAGACCCAGTGTGAGTGCTGTGTTGTGAGTGTGATAGTGTGTGTGTGTCTGTGTGTGTTTCCGAACCCCCTGTGTACGCCTGTAAGAAAAATTCCATGGGTGTTTGTGTGTGTTTCTTGTGTATGCGTGTGTCAGGAAAACGTTTGTGAGTATGTTAGGGCAGTTCCAAGTGTTGATGGCTCTGCCGAGGCCCAGTGTGAGTGCTGTGTTGCGAGTGTGACAGTGTGTGTGTGTGTGTGTGTGTGTGTGTTTTCGGGTTACCATTGTGTATGCCTGTATGAAAAAGTCGATGGGTGTATTTGTGTGTTCTTGCGTATTGTGTTTCAGATCCACATTTGTGAGTGTGTGAGGGCAGTTCCAAGTCTTGATGAGTTTGCTGGATATCCAGTGTGAGTGTGTGTTGTGAGTGTGACAGTGTGTGTGCGTGTCTGTGTGTGTGTTTGCAGGAAACCAGTCTGTATGCCTATAAGAAAAATTCGATGGGTGTTTGTGTGTGTTTCTTCTGTATGTGTGTGTCGGGACCACATTTGTGAATATGTTAGGGCAGTTCCAAGTGTTGATGGCTCTGCTGGAGACCCAGTGAGAGTGCTGTGTTGTGAGTGTGACAGTGTGTGTGTGTCTGTGTGTGTGTGTGTGTTTGGGGGAACCCCACAGTGTATGCTTCTAAGAAAAAGTCGATGGGTGTTTGTGTGTGTTTCTTGTGTATGTGTGTGTCGGGACCACGTATGAGAGTATTTTGTGGCAGTTCCAAGCGCCAGAGTGAATGCTGTGTTGTGAGTGTGGCAGTGTGTGTTTCTGTGTGTGTTTGTGTTGGCGGGAAAACATTGTGTATGCCTGTAAGAATAAGTCGATGGATGTTTGTGTGAGTTTCATGTGTATGTGTGTGTCGCGACCACATTTGTCAATATTTTAAGGCAGTTCCAAGTGTTGATGGTTCTGCTGGATACCCATTGTGAGTGGTGTGTTGTAAGTGTGACTGTGTGTGTGTGTGTTCAAGGGAAACCGTTGTGTATGCCTGTAAGAAAAAGTCGATGGGTGTTTGTGTGCGTTTCTTGTGTATGTGTGTGTCGGGAAAACGTTTGGGAGTATGTTAGGGCAGTTCCAAGTGTTGATGGCTCTGCCGAGGCCCAGTGTGAGTGCTGTGTTGCGAGTGTGACAGTGTGTGTGTGTGTGTGTGTGTGTGTGTTTTCGGGTAACCATTGTGTATGCCTGTATGAAAAAGTCGATGGGTGTATTTGTGTGTTCTTGCGTATTGTGTTTCAGATCCACATTTGTGAGTGTGTGAGGGCAGTTCCAAGTCTTCATGAGTTTGCAGGATATCCAGTGTGAGTGTATGTTGTGAGTGTGACAGTGTGTGTGCGTGTCTGTGTGTGTGTTTGCAGGAAACCAGTCTGTATGCCTATAAGAAAAATTCGATGGGTGTTTGTGTGTGTTTTTTCTGTATGTGTGTGTCGGGACCACATTTGTGAATATGTTAGGGCAGTTCCAAGTGTTGATGGCTCTGCTGGAGACCCAGTGAGAGTGCTGTGTTGTGAGTGTGATAGTGTGTGTGTGTCTGTGTGTGTGTGTGTGTGTTTGGGGGAACCCCACAGTGTATGCTTCTAAGAAAAAGTCGATGGGTGTTTGTGTGTGTTTCTTGTGTATGTGTGTGTCGAGACCACGTATGTGAGTATGTTGTGGCAGTTCCAAGTGCCAGTGTGAATGCTGTGTTGTGAGTGTGGCAGTGTGTGTTTCTGTGTGTGTTTGTGTTGGCGGGAAAACATTGTGTATGCCTGTAAGAATAAGTCGATGGATGTTTGTGTGAGTTTCATGTGTATGTGTGTGTCGCGACCACATTTGTCAATATTTTAAGGCAGTTCCAAGTGTTGATGGTTCTGCTGGATACCCATTGTGAGTGCTGTGTTGTAAGTGTGACTGTGTGTGTGTGTGTTCACGGGAAACCGTTGTGTATGCCTGTAAGAAAAAGTCGATGGGTGTTTGTGTGTGATTCTTGTGTATGTGTGTGTCGGTGAAACGTTTGTGAGTATGTTAGGGCAGTTCCAAGTGTTGATGGCTCTGCCGAGGTCCAGTGTGCATACTGTGCTGTTAGTGTGACAGTGTGTGTGTGTGTGTGTGTGTGTGTGTGTGTTTGGGGAAACCCCACTCTGTCTCCCTGTAACAAAATGTTGATGGGTGTTTGTGTGTGTTTCTTCTGTATGTGTGTGTCGGGACCACGTTTGTTTGTATGTTAGGGCAGATTCAAGTGCCAGTGTGAATGCTGTGTTGTGAGTGTGATAGTGTGTGTGTGTGTGTGTTTGCGGAAACCATTGTGCATGACTGTAAGTAAAAGTCCATGGGAGTTTGTGTGTGTTTCTTGTGAATGTGTGTGTCGGGACCACGTTTGTGAGTATGTTAGGGCAGTTCCAACTGTTGATGGCTATGCCGGGGACCCAGTGTGAGTGCTGTGTTGTGCGTGTGATAGTGTCTGTGTGTGTGTGTGTGTGTTTTGCTGGATACCATTGTGTATGTCTGTAAGAAAAAGTCGTAGGGTGTTTTTGTGTGTTTCTTCTGCATGTGTGTTTCGGGACCACGTTTGTGAATATGTTAAGGTAATTCCAAGTGTTCATGGCTCTGCTGGAGATCCAATGTGAGTGCTCTGTCGTGAGTGTGCCTTTTGTGTGTGTGTGTGTGTGTGTGTTTGCAGGAAACCATTGTGTATGCCTGCAAGAAAAAGTCGATGGGTGTTTGTGTGTGTTATTTGTATATGTGTGTGTCAGGACCATGTTTGTGATTATGTTAAAGCAGTTCCAAGTGTTGACGGCTGTGTTGGAGGCCCAGTGTGAGTGCTGTGTTGTGAGTGTGATAGTGTGTGTGTGTCTGTGTGTGTTTCCGAACCCCCTGTGTACGCCTGTAAGAAAAATTCCATGGGTGTTTGTGTGTGTTTCTTGTGTATGCGTGTGTCAGGAAAACGTTTGTGAGTATGTTAGGGCAGTTCCAAGTGTTGATGGCTCTGCCGAGGCCCAGTGTGAGTGCTGTGTTGCGAGTGTGACAGTGTGTGTGTGTGTGTGTGTGTGTGTTTTCGGGTTACCATTGTGTATGCCTGTATGAAAAAGTCGATGGGTGTATTTGTGTGTTCTTGCGTATTGTGTTTCAGATCCACATTTGTGAGTGTGTGAGGGCAGTTCCAAGTCTTGATGAGTTTGCTGGATATCCAGTGTGAGTGTGTGTTGTGAGTGTGACAGTGTGTGTGCGTGTCTGTGTGTGTGTTTGCAGGAAACCAGTCTGTATGCCTATAAGAAAAATTCGATGGGTGTTTGTGTGTGTTTCTTCTGTATGTGTGTGTCGGGACCACATTTGTGAATATGTTAGGGCAGTTCCAAGTGTTGATGGCTCTGCTGGAGACCCAGTGAGAGTGCTGTGTTGTGAGTGTGACAGTGTGTGTGTGTCTGTGTGTGTGTGTGTGTTTGGGGGAACCCCACAGTGTATGCTTCTAAGAAAAAGTCGATGGGTGTTTGTGTGTGTTTCTTGTGTATGTGTGTGTCGGGACCACGTATGAGAGTATTTTGTGGCAGTTCCAAGCGCCAGAGTGAATGCTGTGTTGTGAGTGTGGCAGTGTGTGTTTCTGTGTGTGTTTGTGTTGGCGGGAAAACATTGTGTATGCCTGTAAGAATAAGTCGATGGATGTTTGTGTGAGTTTCATGTGTATGTGTGTGTCGCGACCACATTTGTCAATATTTTAAGGCAGTTCCAAGTGTTGATGGTTCTGCTGGATACCCATTGTGAGTGGTGTGTTGTAAGTGTGACTGTGTGTGTGTGTGTTCAAGGGAAACCGTTGTGTATGCCTGTAAGAAAAAGTCGATGGGTGTTTGTGTGCGTTTCTTGTGTATGTGTGTGTCGGGAAAACGTTTGGGAGTATGTTAGGGCAGTTCCAAGTGTTGATGGCTCTGCCGAGGCCCAGTGTGAGTGCTGTGTTGCGAGTGTGACAGTGTGTGTGTGTGTGTGTGTGTGTTTTCGGGTAACCATTGTGTATGCCTGTATGAAAAAGTCGATGGGTGTATTTGTGTGTTCTTGCGTATTGTGTTTCAGATCCACATTTGTGAGTGTGTGAGGGCAGTTCCAAGTCTTCATGAGTTTGCAGGATATCCAGTGTGAGTGTATGTTGTGAGTGTGACAGTGTGTGTGCGTGTCTGTGTGTGTGTTTGCAGGAAACCAGTCTGTATGCCTATAAGAAAAATTCGATGGGTGTTTGTGTGTGTTTTTTCTGTATGTGTGTGTCGGGACCACATTTGTGAATATGTTAGGGCAGTTCCAAGTGTTGATGGCTCTGCTGGAGACCCAGTGAGAGTGCTGTGTTGTGAGTGTGATAGTGTGTGTGTGTCTGTGTGTGTGTGTGTGTGTTTGGGGGAACCCCACAGTGTATGCTTCTAAGAAAAAGTCGATGGGTGTTTGTGTGTGTTTCTTGTGTATGTGTGTGTCGAGACCACGTATGTGAGTATGTTGTGGCAGTTCCAAGTGCCAGTGTGAATGCTGTGTTGTGAGTGTGGCAGTGTGTGTTTCTGTGTGTGTTTGTGTTGGCGGGAAAACATTGTGTATGCCTGTAAGAATAAGTCGATGGATGTTTGTGTGAGTTTCATGTGTATGTGTGTGTCGCGACCACATTTGTCAATATTTTAAGGCAGTTCCAAGTGTTGATGGTTCTGCTGGATACCCATTGTGAGTGCTGTGTTGTAAGTGTGACTGTGTGTGTGTGTGTTCACGGGAAACCGTTGTGTATGCCTGTAAGAAAAAGTCGATGGGTGTTTGTGTGTGATTCTTGTGTATGTGTGTGTCGGTGAAACGTTTGTGAGTATGTTAGGGCAGTTCCAAGTGTTGATGGCTCTGCCGAGGTCCAGTGTGCGTACTGTGCTGTTAGTGTGACAGTGTGTGTGTGTGTGTGTGTGTGTGTGTGTTTGGGGAAACCCCACTCTGTCTCCCTGTAACAAAATGTTGATGGGTGTTTGTGTGTGTTTCTTCTGTATGTGTGTGTCGGGACCACGTTTGTTTGTATGTTAGGGCAGATTCAAGTGCCAGTGTGAATGCTGTGTTGTGAGTGTGATAGTGTGTGTGTGTGTGTGTGTTTGCGGAAACCATTGTGCATGACTGTAAGTAAAAGTCAATGGGAGTTTGTGTGTGTTTCTTGTGTATGTGTGTGTCGGGACCACGTTTGTGAGTATGTTAGGGCAGTTCCAACTGTTGATGGCTATGCCGGGGACCCAGTGTGAGTGCTGTGTTGTGCGTGTGATAGTGTCTGTGTGTGTGTGTGTGTGTTTTGCTGGATACCATTGTGTATGTCTGTAAGAAAAAGTCGTAGGGTGTTTTTGTGTGTTTCTTCTGCATGTGTGTTTCGGGACCACGTTTGTGAATATGTTAAGGTAATTCCAAGTGTTCATGGCTCTGCTGGAGATCCAATGTGAGTGCTCTGTCGTGAGTGTGCCTTTTGTGTGTGTGTGTGTGTGTGTGTTTGCAGGAAACCATTGTGTATGCCTGCAAGAAAAAGTCGATGGGTGTTTGTGTGTGTTATTTGTATATGTGTGTGTCAGGACCATGTTTGTGATTATGTTAAAGCAGTTCCAAGTGTTGACGGCTGTGTTGGAGGCCCAGTGTGAGTGCTGTGTTGTGAGTGTGATAGTGTGTGTGTGTCTGTGTGTGTTTCCGAACCCCCTGTGTACGCCTGTAAGAAAAATTCCATGGGTGTTTGTGTGTGTTTCTTGTGTATGCGTGTGTCAGGAAAACGTTTGTGAGTATGTTAGGGCAGTTCCAAGTGTTGATGGCTCTGCCGAGGCCCAGTGTGAGTGCTGTGTTGCGAGTGTGACAGTGTGTGTGTGTGTGTGTGTGTGTGTTTTCGGGTTACCATTGTGTATGCCTGTATGAAAAAGTCGATGGGTGTATTTGTGTGTTCTTGCGTATTGTGTTTCAGATCCACATTTGTGAGTGTGTGAGGGCAGTTCCAAGTCTTGATGAGTTTGCTGGATATCCAGTGTGAGTGTGTGTTGTGAGTGTGACAGTGTGTGTGCGTGTCTGTGTGTGTGTTTGCAGGAAACCAGTCTGTATGCCTATAAGAAAAATTCGATGGGTGTTTGTGTGTGTTTCTTCTGTATGTGTGTGTCGGGACCACATTTGTGAATATGTTAGGGCAGTTCCAAGTGTTGATGGCTCTGCTGGAGACCCAGTGAGAGTGCTGTGTTGTGAGTGTGACAGTGTGTGTGTGTCTGTGTGTGTGTGTGTGTTTGGGGGAACCCCACAGTGTATGCTTCTAAGAAAAAGTCGATGGGTGTTTGTGTGTGTTTCTTGTGTATGTGTGTGTCGGGACCACGTATGAGAGTATTTTGTGGCAGTTCCAAGCGCCAGAGTGAATGCTGTGTTGTGAGTGTGGCAGTGTGTGTTTCTGTGTGTGTTTGTGTTGGCGGGAAAACATTGTGTATGCCTGTAAGAATAAGTCGATGGATGTTTGTGTGAGTTTCATGTGTATGTGTGTGTCGCGACCACATTTGTCAATATTTTAAGGCAGTTCCAAGTGTTGATGGTTCTGCTGGATACCCATTGTGAGTGGTGTGTTGTAAGTGTGACTGTGTGTGTGTGTGTTCAAGGGAAACCGTTGTGTATGCCTGTAAGAAAAAGTCGATGGGTGTTTGTGTGCGTTTCTTGTGTATGTGTGTGTCGGGAAAACGTTTGGGAGTATGTTAGGGCAGTTCCAAGTGTTGATGGCTCTGCCGAGGCCCAGTGTGAGTGCTGTGTTGCGAGTGTGACAGTGTGTGTGTGTGTGTGTGTGTGTTTTCGGGTAACCATTGTGTATGCCTGTATGAAAAAGTCGATGGGTGTATTTGTGTGTTCTTGCGTATTGTGTTTCAGATCCACATTTGTGAGTGTGTGAGGGCAGTTCCAAGTCTTCATGAGTTTGCAGGATATCCAGTGTGAGTGTATGTTGTGAGTGTGACAGTGTGTGTGCGTGTCTGTGTGTGTGTTTGCAGGAAACCAGTCTGTATGCCTATAAGAAAAATTCGATGGGTGTTTGTGTGTGTTTTTTCTGTATGTGTGTGTCGGGACCACATTTGTGAATATGTTAGGGCAGTTCCAAGTGTTGATGGCTCTGCTGGAGACCCAGTGAGAGTGCTGTGTTGTGAGTGTGATAGTGTGTGTGTGTCTGTGTGTGTGTGTGTGTGTTTGGGGGAACCCCACAGTGTATGCTTCTAAGAAAAAGTCGATGGGTGTTTGTGTGTGTTTCTTGTGTATGTGTGTGTCGAGACCACGTATGTGAGTATGTTGTGGCAGTTCCAAGTGCCAGTGTGAATGCTGTGTTGTGAGTGTGGCAGTGTGTGTTTCTGTGTGTGTTTGTGTTGGCGGGAAAACATTGTGTATGCCTGTAAGAATAAGTCGATGGATGTTTGTGTGAGTTTCATGTGTATGTGTGTGTCGCGACCACATTTGTCAATATTTTAAGGCAGTTCCAAGTGTTGATGGTTCTGCTGGATACCCATTGTGAGTGCTGTGTTGTAAGTGTGACTGTGTGTGTGTGTGTTCACGGGAAACCGTTGTGTATGCCTGTAAGAAAAAGTCGATGGGTGTTTGTGTGTGATTCTTGTGTATGTGTGTGTCGGTGAAACGTTTGTGAGTATGTTAGGGCAGTTCCAAGTGTTGATGGCTCTGCCGAGGTCCAGTGTGCGTACTGTGCTGTTAGTGTGACAGTGTGTGTGTGTGTGTGTGTGTGTGTGTTTGGGGAAACCCCACTCTGTCTCCCTGTAACAAAATGTTGATGGGTGTTTGTGTGTGTTTCTTCTGTATGTGTGTGTCGGGACCACGTTTGTTTGTATGTTAGGGCAGATTCAAGTGCCAGTGTGAATGCTGTGTTGTGAGTGTGATAGTGTGTGTGTGTGTGTGTTTGCGGAAACCATTGTGCATGACTGTAAGTAAAAGTCCATGGGAGTTTGTGTGTGTTTCTTGTGTATGTGTGTGTCGGGACCACGTTTGTGAGTATGTTAGGGCAGTTCCAACTGTTGATGGCTATGCCGGGGACCCAGTGTGAGTGCTGTGTTGTGCGTGTGATAGTGTCTGTGTGTGTGTGTGTGTGTTTTGCTGGATACCATTGTGTATGTCTGTAAGAAAAAGTCGTAGGGTGTTTTTGTGTGTTTCTTCTGCATGTGTGTTTCGGGACCACGTTTGTGAATATGTTAAGGTAATTCCAAGTGTTCATGGCTCTGCTGGAGATCCAATGTGAGTGCTCTGTCGTGAGTGTGCCTTTTGTGTGTGTGTGTGTGTGTGTGTGTTTGCAGGAAACCATTGTGTATGCCTGCAAGAAAAAGTCGATGGGTGTTTGTGTGTGTTATTTGTATATGTGTGTGTCAGGACCATGTTTGTGATTATGTTAAAGCAGTTCCAAGTGTTGACGGCTGTGTTGGAGACCCAGTGTGAGTGCTGTGTTGTGAGTGTGATAGTGTGTGTGTGTCTGTGTGTGTTTCCGAACCCCCTGTGTACGCCTGTAAGAAAAATTCCATGGGTGTTTGTGTGTGTTTCTTGTGTATGCGTGTGTCAGGAAAACGTTTGTGAGTATGTTAGGGCAGTTCCAAGTGTTGATGGCTCTGCCGAGGCCCAGTGTGAGTGCTGTGTTGCGAGTGTGACAGTGTGTGTGTGTGTGTGTGTGTGTGTGTTTTCGGGTTACCATTGTGTATGCCTGTATGAAAAAGTCGATGGGTGTATTTGTGTGTTCTTGCGTATTGTGTTTCAGATCCACATTTGTGAGTGTGTGAGGGCAGTTCCAAGTCTTGATGAGTTTGCTGGATATCCAGTGTGAGTGTGTGTTGTGAGTGTGACAGTGTGTGTGCGTGTCTGTGTGTGTGTTTGCAGGAAACCAGTCTGTATGCCTATAAGAAAAATTCGATGGGTGTTTGTGTGTGTTTCTTCTGTATGTGTGTGTCGGGACCACATTTGTGAATATGTTAGGGCAGTTCCAAGTGTTGATGGCTCTGCTGGAGACCCAGTGAGAGTGCTGTGTTGTGAGTGTGACAGTGTGTGTGTGTCTGTGTGTGTGTGTGTGTTTGGGGGAACCCCACAGTGTATGCTTCTAAGAAAAAGTCGATGGGTGTTTGTGTGTGTTTCTTGTGTATGTGTGTGTCGGGACCACGTATGAGAGTATTTTGTGGCAGTTCCAAGCGCCAGAGTGAATGCTGTGTTGTGAGTGTGGCAGTGTGTGTTTCTGTGTGTGTTTGTGTTGGCGGGAAAACATTGTGTATGCCTGTAAGAATAAGTCGATGGATGTTTGTGTGAGTTTCATGTGTATGTGTGTGTCGCGACCACATTTGTCAATATTTTAAGGCAGTTCCAAGTGTTGATGGTTCTGCTGGATACCCATTGTGAGTGGTGTGTTGTAAGTGTGACTGTGTGTGTGTGTGTTCAAGGGAAACCGTTGTGTATGCCTGTAAGAAAAAGTCGATGGGTGTTTGTGTGCGTTTCTTGTGTATGTGTGTGTCGGGAAAACGTTTGGGAGTATGTTAGGGCAGTTCCAAGTGTTGATGGCTCTGCCGAGGCCCAGTGTGAGTGCTGTGTTGCGAGTGTGACAGTGTGTGTGTGTGTGTGTGTGTGTGTGTTTTCGGGTAACCATTGTGTATGCCTGTATGAAAAAGTCGATGGGTGTATTTGTGTGTTCTTGCGTATTGTGTTTCAGATCCACATTTGTGAGTGTGTGAGGGCAGTTCCAAGTCTTCATGAGTTTGCAGGATATCCAGTGTGAGTGTATGTTGTGAGTGTGACAGTGTGTGTGCGTGTCTGTGTGTGTGTTTGCAGGAAACCAGTCTGTATGCCTATAAGAAAAATTCGATGGGTGTTTGTGTGTGTTTTTTCTGTATGTGTGTGTCGGGACCACATTTGTGAATATGTTAGGGCAGTTCCAAGTGTTGATGGCTCTGCTGGAGACCCAGTGAGAGTGCTGTGTTGTGAGTGTGATAGTGTGTGTGTGTCTGTGTGTGTGTGTGTGTGTTTGGGGGAACCCCACAGTGTATGCTTCTAAGAAAAAGTCGATGGGTGTTTGTGTGTGTTTCTTGTGTATGTGTGTGTCGAGACCACGTATGTGAGTATGTTGTGGCAGTTCCAAGTGCCAGTGTGAATGCTGTGTTGTGAGTGTGGCAGTGTGTGTTTCTGTGTGTGTTTGTGTTGGCGGGAAAACATTGTGTATGCCTGTAAGAATAAGTCGATGGATGTTTGTGTGAGTTTCATGTGTATGTGTGTGTCGCGACCACATTTGTCAATATTTTAAGGCAGTTCCAAGTGTTGATGGTTCTGCTGGATACCCATTGTGAGTGCTGTGTTGTAAGTGTGACTGTGTGTGTGTGTGTTCACGGGAAACCGTTGTGTATGCCTGTAAGAAAAAGTCGATGGGTGTTTGTGTGTGATTCTTGTGTATGTGTGTGTCGGTGAAACGTTTGTGAGTATGTTAGGGCAGTTCCAAGTGTTGATGGCTCTGCCGAGGTCCAGTGTGCGTACTGTGCTGTTAGTGTGACAGTGTGTGTGTGTGTGTGTGTGTGTGTGTGTGTGTTTGGGGAAACCCCACTCTGTCTCCCTGTAACAAAATGTTGATGGGTGTTTGTGTGTGTTTCTTCTGTATGTGTGTGTCGGGACCACGTTTGTTTGTATGTTAGGGCAGATTCAAGTGCCAGTGTGAATGCTGTGTTGTGAGTGTGATAGTGTGTGTGTGTGTGTGTTTGCGGAAACCATTGTGCATGACTGTAAGTAAAAGTCCATGGGAGTTTGTGTGTGTTTCTTGTGAATGTGTGTGTCGGGACCACGTTTGTGAGTATGTTAGGGCAGTTCCAACTGTTGATGGCTATGCCGGGGACCCAGTGTGAGTGCTGTGTTGTGCGTGTGATAGTGTCTGTGTGTGTGTGTGTGTGTTTTGCTGGATACCATTGTGTATGTCTGTAAGAAAAAGTCGTAGGGTGTTTTTGTGTGTTTCTTCTGCATGTGTGTTTCGGGACCACGTTTGTGAATATGTTAAGGTAATTCCAAGTGTTCATGGCTCTGCTGGAGATCCAATGTGAGTGCTCTGTCGTGAGTGTGCCTTTTGTGTGTGTGTGTGTGTGTGTGTTTGCAGGAAACCATTGTGTATGCCTGCAAGAAAAAGTCGATGGGTGTTTGTGTGTGTTATTTGTATATGTGTGTGTCAGGACCATGTTTGTGATTATGTTAAAGCAGTTCCAAGTGTTGACGGCTGTGTTGGAGGCCCAGTGTGAGTGCTGTGTTGTGAGTGTGATAGTGTGTGTGTGTCTGTGTGTGTTTCCGAACCCCCTGTGTACGCCTGTAAGAAAAATTCCATGGGTGTTTGTGTGTGTTTCTTGTGTATGCGTGTGTCAGGAAAACGTTTGTGAGTATGTTAGGGCAGTTCCAAGTGTTGATGGCTCTGCCGAGGCCCAGTGTGAGTGCTGTGTTGCGAGTGTGACAGTGTGTGTGTGTGTGTGTGTGTGTGTTTTCGGGTTACCATTGTGTATGCCTGTATGAAAAAGTCGATGGGTGTATTTGTGTGTTCTTGCGTATTGTGTTTCAGATCCACATTTGTGAGTGTGTGAGGGCAGTTCCAAGTCTTGATGAGTTTGCTGGATATCCAGTGTGAGTGTGTGTTGTGAGTGTGACAGTGTGTGTGCGTGTCTGTGTGTGTGTTTGCAGGAAACCAGTCTGTATGCCTATAAGAAAAATTCGATGGGTGTTTGTGTGTGTTTCTTCTGTATGTGTGTGTCGGGACCACATTTGTGAATATGTTAGGGCAGTTCCAAGTGTTGATGGCTCTGCTGGAGACCCAGTGAGAGTGCTGTGTTGTGAGTGTGACAGTGTGTGTGTGTCTGTGTGTGTGTGTGTGTTTGGGGGAACCCCACAGTGTATGCTTCTAAGAAAAAGTCGATGGGTGTTTGTGTGTGTTTCTTGTGTATGTGTGTGTCGGGACCACGTATGAGAGTATTTTGTGGCAGTTCCAAGCGCCAGAGTGAATGCTGTGTTGTGAGTGTGGCAGTGTGTGTTTCTGTGTGTGTTTGTGTTGGCGGGAAAACATTGTGTATGCCTGTAAGAATAAGTCGATGGATGTTTGTGTGAGTTTCATGTGTATGTGTGTGTCGCGACCACATTTGTCAATATTTTAAGGCAGTTCCAAGTGTTGATGGTTCTGCTGGATACCCATTGTGAGTGGTGTGTTGTAAGTGTGACTGTGTGTGTGTGTGTTCAAGGGAAACCGTTGTGTATGCCTGTAAGAAAAAGTCGATGGGTGTTTGTGTGCGTTTCTTGTGTATGTGTGTGTCGGGAAAACGTTTGGGAGTATGTTAGGGCAGTTCCAAGTGTTGATGGCTCTGCCGAGGCCCAGTGTGAGTGCTGTGTTGCGAGTGTGACAGTGTGTGTGTGTGTGTGTGTGTGTTTTCGGGTAACCATTGTGTATGCCTGTATGAAAAAGTCGATGGGTGTATTTGTGTGTTCTTGCGTATTGTGTTTCAGATCCACATTTGTGAGTGTGTGAGGGCAGTTCCAAGTCTTCATGAGTTTGCAGGATATCCAGTGTGAGTGTATGTTGTGAGTGTGACAGTGTGTGTGCGTGTCTGTGTGTGTGTTTGCAGGAAACCAGTCTGTATGCCTATAAGAAAAATTCGATGGGTGTTTGTGTGTGTTTTTTCTGTATGTGTGTGTCGGGACCACATTTGTGAATATGTTAGGGCAGTTCCAAGTGTTGATGGCTCTGCTGGAGACCCAGTGAGAGTGCTGTGTTGTGAGTGTGATAGTGTGTGTGTGTCTGTGTGTGTGTGTGTGTGTTTGGGGGAACCCCACAGTGTATGCTTCTAAGAAAAAGTCGATGGGTGTTTGTGTGTGTTTCTTGTGTATGTGTGTGTCGAGACCACGTATGTGAGTATGTTGTGGCAGTTCCAAGTGCCAGTGTGAATGCTGTGTTGTGAGTGTGGCAGTGTGTGTTTCTGTGTGTGTTTGTGTTGGCGGGAAAACATTGTGTATGCCTGTAAGAATAAGTCGATGGATGTTTGTGTGAGTTTCATGTGTATGTGTGTGTCGCGACCACATTTGTCAATATTTTAAGGCAGTTCCAAGTGTTGATGGTTCTGCTGGATACCCATTGTGAGTGCTGTGTTGTAAGTGTGACTGTGTGTGTGTGTGTTCACGGGAAACCGTTGTGTATGCCTGTAAGAAAAAGTCGATGGGTGTTTGTGTGTGATTCTTGTGTATGTGTGTGTCGGTGAAACGTTTGTGAGTATGTTAGGGCAGTTCCAAGTGTTGATGGCTCTGCCGAGGTCCAGTGTGCGTACTGTGCTGTTAGTGTGACAGTGTGTGTGTGTGTGTGTGTGTGTGTGTGTTTGGGGAAACCCCACTCTGTCTCCCTGTAACAAAATGTTGATGGGTGTTTGTGTGTGTTTCTTCTGTATGTGTGTGTCGGGACCACGTTTGTTTGTATGTTAGGGCAGATTCAAGTGCCAGTGTGAATGCTGTGTTGTGAGTGTGATAGTGTGTGTGTGTGTGTGTGTTTGCGGAAACCATTGTGCATGACTGTAAGTAAAAGTCAATGGGAGTTTGTGTGTGTTTCTTGTGTATGTGTGTGTCGGGACCACGTTTGTGAGTATGTTAGGGCAGTTCCAACTGTTGATGGCTATGCCGGGGACCCAGTGTGAGTGCTGTGTTGTGCGTGTGATAGTGTCTGTGTGTGTGTGTGTGTGTTTTGCTGGATACCATTGTGTATGTCTGTAAGAAAAAGTCGTAGGGTGTTTTTGTGTGTTTCTTCTGCATGTGTGTTTCGGGACCACGTTTGTGAATATGTTAAGGTAATTCCAAGTGTTCATGGCTCTGCTGGAGATCCAATGTGAGTGCTCTGTCGTGAGTGTGCCTTTTGTGTGTGTGTGTGTGTGTGTGTTTGCAGGAAACCATTGTGTATGCCTGCAAGAAAAAGTCGATGGGTGTTTGTGTGTGTTATTTGTATATGTGTGTGTCAGGACCATGTTTGTGATTATGTTAAAGCAGTTCCAAGTGTTGACGGCTGTGTTGGAGGCCCAGTGTGAGTGCTGTGTTGTGAGTGTGATAGTGTGTGTGTGTCTGTGTGTGTTTCCGAACCCCCTGTGTACGCCTGTAAGAAAAATTCCATGGGTGTTTGTGTGTGTTTCTTGTGTATGCGTGTGTCAGGAAAACGTTTGTGAGTATGTTAGGGCAGTTCCAAGTGTTGATGGCTCTGCCGAGGCCCAGTGTGAGTGCTGTGTTGCGAGTGTGACAGTGTGTGTGTGTGTGTGTGTGTGTGTTTTCGGGTTACCATTGTGTATGCCTGTATGAAAAAGTCGATGGGTGTATTTGTGTGTTCTTGCGTATTGTGTTTCAGATCCACATTTGTGAGTGTGTGAGGGCAGTTCCAAGTCTTGATGAGTTTGCTGGATATCCAGTGTGAGTGTGTGTTGTGAGTGTGACAGTGTGTGTGCGTGTCTGTGTGTGTGTTTGCAGGAAACCAGTCTGTATGCCTATAAGAAAAATTCGATGGGTGTTTGTGTGTGTTTCTTCTGTATGTGTGTGTCGGGACCACATTTGTGAATATGTTAGGGCAGTTCCAAGTGTTGATGGCTCTGCTGGAGACCCAGTGAGAGTGCTGTGTTGTGAGTGTGACAGTGTGTGTGTGTCTGTGTGTGTGTGTGTGTTTGGGGGAACCCCACAGTGTATGCTTCTAAGAAAAAGTCGATGGGTGTTTGTGTGTGTTTCTTGTGTATGTGTGTGTCGGGACCACGTATGAGAGTATTTTGTGGCAGTTCCAAGCGCCAGAGTGAATGCTGTGTTGTGAGTGTGGCAGTGTGTGTTTCTGTGTGTGTTTGTGTTGGCGGGAAAACATTGTGTATGCCTGTAAGAATAAGTCGATGGATGTTTGTGTGAGTTTCATGTGTATGTGTGTGTCGCGACCACATTTGTCAATATTTTAAGGCAGTTCCAAGTGTTGATGGTTCTGCTGGATACCCATTGTGAGTGGTGTGTTGTAAGTGTGACTGTGTGTGTGTGTGTTCAAGGGAAACCGTTGTGTATGCCTGTAAGAAAAAGTCGATGGGTGTTTGTGTGCGTTTCTTGTGTATGTGTGTGTCGGGAAAACGTTTGGGAGTATGTTAGGGCAGTTCCAAGTGTTGATGGCTCTGCCGAGGCCCAGTGTGAGTGCTGTGTTGCGAGTGTGACAGTGTGTGTGTGTGTGTGTGTGTGTGTTTTCGGGTAACCATTGTGTATGCCTGTATGAAAAAGTCGATGGGTGTATTTGTGTGTTCTTGCGTATTGTGTTTCAGATCCACATTTGTGAGTGTGTGAGGGCAGTTCCAAGTCTTCATGAGTTTGCAGGATATCCAGTGTGAGTGTATGTTGTGAGTGTGACAGTGTGTGTGCGTGTCTGTGTGTGTGTTTGCAGGAAACCAGTCTGTATGCCTATAAGAAAAATTCGATGGGTGTTTGTGTGTGTTTTTTCTGTATGTGTGTGTCGGGACCACATTTGTGAATATGTTAGGGCAGTTCCAAGTGTTGATGGCTCTGCTGGAGACCCAGTGAGAGTGCTGTGTTGTGAGTGTGATAGTGTGTGTGTGTCTGTGTGTGTGTGTGTGTGTTTGGGGGAACCCCACAGTGTATGCTTCTAAGAAAAAGTCGATGGGTGTTTGTGTGTGTTTCTTGTGTATGTGTGTGTCGAGACCACGTATGTGAGTATGTTGTGGCAGTTCCAAGTGCCAGTGTGAATGCTGTGTTGTGAGTGTGGCAGTGTGTGTTTCTGTGTGTGTTTGTGTTGGCGGGAAAACATTGTGTATGCCTGTAAGAATAAGTCGATGGATGTTTGTGTGAGTTTCATGTGTATGTGTGTGTCGCGACCACATTTGTCAATATTTTAAGGCAGTTCCAAGTGTTGATGGTTCTGCTGGATACCCATTGTGAGTGCTGTGTTGTAAGTGTGACTGTGTGTGTGTGTGTTCACGGGAAACCGTTGTGTATGCCTGTAAGAAAAAGTCGATGGGTGTTTGTGTGTGATTCTTGTGTATGTGTGTGTCGGTGAAACGTTTGTGAGTATGTTAGGGCAGTTCCAAGTGTTGATGGCTCTGCCGAGGTCCAGTGTGCGTACTGTGCTGTTAGTGTGACAGTGTGTGTGTGTGTGTGTGTGTGTGTGTTTGGGGAAACCCCACTCTGTCTCCCTGTAACAAAATGTTGATGGGTGTTTGTGTGTGTTTCTTCTGTATGTGTGTGTCGGGACCACGTTTGTTTGTATGTTAGGGCAGATTCAAGTGCCAGTGTGAATGCTGTGTTGTGAGTGTGATAGTGTGTGTGTGTGTGTGTTTGCGGAAACCATTGTGCATGACTGTAAGTAAAAGTCCATGGGAGTTTGTGTGTGTTTCTTGTGAATGTGTGTGTCGGACCACGTTTGTGAGTATGTTAGGGCAGTTCCAACTGTTGATGGCTATGCCGGGGACCCAGTGTGAGTGCTGTGTTGTGCGTGTGATAGTGTCTGTGTGTGTGTGTGTGTGTTTTGCTGGATACCATTGTGTATGTCTGTAAGAAAAAGTCGTAGGGTGTTTTTGTGTGTTTCTTCTGCATGTGTGTTTCGGGACCACGTTTGTGAATATGTTAAGGTAATTCCAAGTGTTCATGGCTCTGCTGGAGATCCAATGTGAGTGCTCTGTCGTGAGTGTGCCTTTTGTGTGTGTGTGTGTGTGTGTGTTTGCAGGAAACCATTGTGTATGCCTGCAAGAAAAAGTCGATGGGTGTTTGTGTGTGTTATTTGTATATGTGTGTGTCAGGACCATGTTTGTGATTATGTTAAAGCAGTTCCAAGTGTTGACGGCTGTGTTGGAGGCCCAGTGTGAGTGCTGTGTTGTGAGTGTGATAGTGTGTGTGTGTCTGTGTGTGTTTCCGAACCCCCTGTGTACGCCTGTAAGAAAAATTCCATGGGTGTTTGTGTGTGTTTCTTGTGTATGCGTGTGTCAGGAAAACGTTTGTGAGTATGTTAGGGCAGTTCCAAGTGTTGATGGCTCTGCCGAGGCCCAGTGTGAGTGCTGTGTTGCGAGTGTGACAGTGTGTGTGTGTGTGTGTGTGTGTGTTTTCGGGTTACCATTGTGTATGCCTGTATGAAAAAGTCGATGGGTGTATTTGTGTGTTCTTGCGTATTGTGTTTCAGATCCACATTTGTGAGTGTGTGAGGGCAGTTCCAAGTCTTGATGAGTTTGCTGGATATCCAGTGTGAGTGTGTGTTGTGAGTGTGACAGTGTGTGTGCGTGTCTGTGTGTGTGTTTGCAGGAAACCAGTCTGTATGCCTATAAGAAAAATTCGATGGGTGTTTGTGTGTGTTTCTTCTGTATGTGTGTGTCGGGACCACATTTGTGAATATGTTAGGGCAGTTCCAAGTGTTGATGGCTCTGCTGGAGACCCAGTGAGAGTGCTGTGTTGTGAGTGTGACAGTGTGTGTGTGTCTGTGTGTGTGTGTGTGTTTGGGGGAACCCCACAGTGTATGCTTCTAAGAAAAAGTCGATGGGTGTTTGTGTGTGTTTCTTGTGTATGTGTGTGTCGGGACCACGTATGAGAGTATTTTGTGGCAGTTCCAAGCGCCAGAGTGAATGCTGTGTTGTGAGTGTGGCAGTGTGTGTTTCTGTGTGTGTTTGTGTTGGCGGGAAAACATTGTGTATGCCTGTAAGAATAAGTCGATGGATGTTTGTGTGAGTTTCATGTGTATGTGTGTGTCGCGACCACATTTGTCAATATTTTAAGGCAGTTCCAAGTGTTGATGGTTCTGCTGGATACCCATTGTGAGTGGTGTGTTGTAAGTGTGACTGTGTGTGTGTGTGTTCAAGGGAAACCGTTGTGTATGCCTGTAAGAAAAAGTCGATGGGTGTTTGTGTGCGTTTCTTGTGTATGTGTGTGTCGGGAAAACGTTTGGGAGTATGTTAGGGCAGTTCCAAGTGTTGATGGCTCTGCCGAGGCCCAGTGTGAGTGCTGTGTTGCGAGTGTGACAGTGTGTGTGTGTGTGTGTGTGTGTTTTCGGGTAACCATTGTGTATGCCTGTATGAAAAAGTCGATGGGTGTATTTGTGTGTTCTTGCCTATTGTGTTTCAGATCCACATTTGTGAGTGTGTGAGGGCAGTTCCAAGTCTTCATGAGTTTGCAGGATATCCAGTGTGAGTGTGTGTTGTGAGTGTGACAGTGTGTGTGCGTGTCTGTGTGTGTGTTTGCAGGAAACCAGTCTGTATGCCTATAAGAAAAATTCGATGGGTGTTTGTGTGTGTTTTTTCTGTATGTGTGTGTCGGGACCACATTTGTGAATATGTTAGGGCAGTTCCAAGTGTTGATGGCTCTGCTGGAGACCCAGTGAGAGTGCTGTGTTGTGAGTGTGATAGTGTGTGTGTGTCTGTGTGTGTGTGTGTGTTTGGGGGAACCCCACAGTGTATGCTTCTAAGAAAAAGTCGATGGGTGTTTGTGTGTGTTTCTTGTGTATGTGTGTGTCGAGACCACGTATGTGAGTATGTTGTGGCAGTTCCAAGTGCCAGTGTGAATGCTGTGTTGTGAGTGTGGCAGTGTGTGTTTCTGTGTGTGTTTGTGTTGGCGGGAAAACATTGTGTATGCCTGTAAGAATAAGTCGATGGATGTTTGTGTGAGTTTCATGTGTATGTGTGTGTCGCGACCACATTTGTCAATATTTTAAGGCAGTTCCAAGTGTTGATGGTTCTGCTGGATACCCATTGTGAGTGCTGTGTTGTAAGTGTGACTGTGTGTGTGTGTGTTCACGGGAAACCGTTGTGTATGCCTGTAAGAAAAAGTCGATGGGTGTTTGTGTGTGATTCTTGTGTATGTGTGTGTCGGTGAAACGTTTGTGAGTATGTTAGGGCAGTTCCAACTGTTGATGGCTCTGCCGAGGTCCAGTGTGCGTACTGTGCTGTTAGTGTGACAGTGTGTGTGTGTGTGTGTGTGTGTGTTTGGGGAAACCCCACTCTGTCTCCCTGTAACAAAATGTTGATGGGTGTTTGTGTGTGTTTCTTCTGTATGTGTGTGTCGGGACCACGTTTGTTTGTATGTTAGGGCAGATTCAAGTGCCAGTGTGAATGCTGTGTTGTGAGTGTGATAGTGTGTGTGTGTGTGTTTGCGGAAACCATTGTGCATGACTGTAAGTAAAAGTCAATGGGAGTTTGTGTGTGTTTCTTGTGTATGTGTGTGTCGGGACCATGTTTGTGAGTATGTTAGGGCAGTTCCAACTGTTGATGGCTATGCCGGGGACCCAGTGTGAGTGCTGTGTTGTGCGTGTGATAGTGTCTGTGTGTGTGTGTGTGTGTGTTTTGCTGGATACCATTGTGTATGTCTGTAAGAAAAAGTCGTAGGGTGTTTTTGTGTGTTTCTTCTGCATGTGTGTTTCGGGACCACGTTTGTGAATATGTTAAGGTAATTCCAAGTGTTCATGGCTCTGCTGGAGATCCAATGTGAGTGCTCTGTCGTGAGTGTGCCTTTTGTGTGTGTGTGTGTGTGTGTGTTTGCAGGAAACCATTGTGTATGCCTGCAAGAAAAAGTCGATGGGTGTTTGTGTGTGTTATTTGTATATGTGTGTGTCAGGACCATGTTTGTGATTATGTTAAAGCAGTTCCAAGTGTTGACGGCTGTGTTGGAGACCCAGTGTGAGTGCTGTGTTGTGAGAGTGATAGTGTGTGTGTGTCTGTGTGTGTTTCCGAACCCCCTGTGTACGCCTGTAAGAAAAATTCCATGGGTGTTTGTGTGTGTTTCTTGTGTATGCGTGTGTCAGGAAAACGTTTGTGAGTATGTTAGGGCAGTTCCAAGTGTTGATGGCTCTGCCGAGGCCCAGTGTGAGTGCTGTGTTGCGAGTGTGACAGTGTGTGTGTGTGTGTGTGTGTGTGTGTTTTCGGGTTACCATTGTGTATGCCTGTATGAAAAAGTCGATGGGTGTATTTGTGTGTTCTTGCGTATTGTGTTTCAGATCCACATTTGTGAGTGTGTGAGGGCAGTTCCAAGTGTTCATGAGTTTGCTGGATATCCAGTGTGAGTGTGTGTTGTGAGTGTGACAGTGTGTGTGCGTGTCTGTGTGTGTGTTTGCAGGAAACCAGTCTGTATGCCTATAAGAAAAATTCGATGGGTGTTTGTGTGTGTTTCTTCTGTATGTGTGTGTCGGGACCACATTTGTGAATATGTTAGGGCAGTTCCAAGTGTTGATGGCTCTGCTGGAGACCCAGTGAGAGTGCTGTGTTGTGAGTGTGACAGTGTGTGTGTGTCTGTGTGTGTGTGTGTGTTTGGGGGAACCCCACAGTGTATGCTTCTAAGAAAAAGTCGATGGGTGTTTGTGTGTGTTTCTTGTGTATGTGTGTGTCGGGACCACGTATGAGAGTATTTTGTGGCAGTTCCAAGCGCCAGAGTGAATGCTGTGTTGTGAGTGTGGCAGTGTGTGTTTCTGTGTGTGTTTGTGTTGGCGGGAAAACATTGTGTATGCCTGTAAGAATAAGTCGATGGATGTTTGTGTGAGTTTCATGTGTATGTGTGTGTCGCGACCACATTTGTCAATATTTTAAGGCAGTTCCAAGTGTTGATGGTTCTGCTGGATACCCATTGTGAGTGGTGTGTTGTAAGTGTGACTGTGTGTGTGTGTGTTCAAGGGAAACCGTTGTGTATGCCTGTAAGAAAAAGTCGATGGGTGTTTGTGTGCGTTTCTTGTGTATGTGTGTGTCGGGAAAACGTTTGGGAGTATGTTAGGGCAGTTCCAAGTGTTGATGGCTCTGCCGAGGCCCAGTGTGAGTGCTGTGTTGCGAGTGTGACAGTGTGTGTGTGTGTGTGTGTGTGTTTTCGGGTAACCATTGTGTATGCCTGTATGAAAAAGTCGATGGGTGTATTTGTGTGTTCTTGCGTATTGTGTTTCAGATCCACATTTGTGAGTGTGTGAGGGCAGTTCCAAGTCTTCATGAGTTTGCAGGATATCCAGTGTGAGTGTGTGTTGTGAGTGTGACAGTGTGTGTGCGTGTCTGTGTGTGTGTTTGCAGGAAACCAGTCTGTATGCCTATAAGAAAAATTCGATGGGTGTTTCTGTGTGTTTTTTCTGTATGTGTGTGTCGGGACCACATTTGTGAATATGTTAGGGCAGTTCCAAGTGTTGATGGCTCTGCTGGAGACCCAGTGAGAGTGCTGTGTTGTGAGTGTGATAGTGTGTGTGTGTCTGTGTGTGTGTGTGTGTTTGGGGGAACCCCACAGTGTATGCTTCTAAGAAAAAGTCGATGGGTGTTTGTGTGTGTTTCTTGTGTATGTGTGTGTCGAGACCACGTATGTGAGTATGTTGTGGCAGTTCCAAGTGCCAGTGTGAATGCTGTGTTGTGAGTGTGGCAGTGTGTGTTTCTGTGTGTGTTTGTGTTGGCGGGAAAACATTGTGTATGCCTGTAAGAATAAGTCGATGGATGTTTGTGTGAGTTTCATGTGTATGTGTGTGTCGCGACCACATTTGTCAATATTTTAAGGCAGTTCCAAGTGTTGATGGTTCTGCTGGATACCCATTGTGAGTGCTGTGTTGTAAGTGTGACTGTGTGTGTGTGTGTTCACGGGAAACCGTTGTGTATGCCTGTAAGAAAAAGTCGATGGGTGTTTGTGTGTGATTCTTGTGTATGTGTGTGTCGGTGAAACGTTTGTGAGTATGTTAGGGCAGTTCCAAGTGTTGATGGCTCTGCCGAGGTCCAGTGTGCGTACTGTGCTGTTAGTGTGACAGTGTGTGTGTGTGTGTGTGTGTGTGTTTGGGGAAACCCCACTCTGTCTCCCTGTAACAAAATGTTGATGGGTGTTTGTGTGTGTTTCTTCTGTATGTGTGTGTCGGGACCACGTTTGTTTGTATGTTAGGGCAGATTCAAGTGCCAGTGTGAATGCTGTGTTGTGAGTGTGATAGTGTGTGTGTGTGTGTTTGCGGAAACCATTGTGCATGACTGTAAGTAAAAGTCCATGGGAGTTTGTGTGTGTTTCTTGTGTATGTGTGTGTCGGGACCATGTTTGTGAGTATGTTAGGGCAGTTCCAACTGTTGATGGCTATGCCGGGGACCCAGTGTGAGTGCTGTGTTGTGCGTGTGATAGTGTCTGTGTGTGTGTGTGTGTGTTTTGCTGGATACCATTGTGTATGTCTGTAAGAAAAAGTCGTAGGGTGTTTTTGTGTGTTTCTTCTGCATGTGTGTTTCGGGACCACGTTTGTGAATATGTTAAGGTAATTCCAAGTGTTCATGGCTCTGCTGGAGATCCAATGTGAGTGCTCTGTCGTGAGTGTGCCTTTTGTGTGTGTGTGTGTGTGTGTGTTTGCAGGAAACCATTGTGTATGCCTGCAAGAAAAAGTCGATGGGTGTTTGTGTGTGTTATTTGTATATGTGTGTGTCAGGACCATGTTTGTGATTATGTTAAAGCAGTTCCAAGTGTTGACGGCTGTGTTGGAGACCCAGTGTGAGTGCTGTGTTGTGAGTGTGATAGTGTGTGTGTGTCTGTGTGTGTTTCCGAACCCCCTGTGTACGCCTGTAAGAAAAATTCCATGGGTGTTTGTGTGTGTTTCTTGTGTATGCGTGTGTCAGGAAAACGTTTGTGAGTATGTTAGGGCAGTTCCAAGTGTTGATGGCTCTGCCGAGGCCCAGTGTGAGTGCTGTGTTGCGAGTGTGACAGTGTGTGTGTGTGTGTGTGTGTGTGTGTGTGTTTTCGGGTTACCATTGTGTATGCCTGTATGAAAAAGTCGATGGGTGTATTTGTGTGTTCTTGCGTATTGTGTTTCAGATCCACATTTGTGAGTGTGTGAGGGCAGTTCCAAGTGTTCATGAGTTTGCTGGATATCCAGTGTGAGTGTGTGTTGTGAGTGTGACAGTGTGTGTGCGTGTCTGTGTGTGTGTTTGCAGGAAACCAGTCTGTATGCCTATAAGAAAAATTCGATGGGTGTTTGTGTGTGTTTCTTCTGTATGTGTGTGTCGGGACCACATTTGTGAATATGTTAGGGCAGTTCCAAGTGTTGATGGCTCTGCTGGAGACCCAGTGAGAGTGCTGTGTTGTGAGTGTGACAGTGTGTGTGTGTCTGTGTGTGTGTGTGTGTTTGGGGGAACCCCACAGTGTATGCTTCTAAGAAAAAGTCGATGGGTGTTTGTGTGTGTTTCTTGTGTATGTGTGTGTCGGGACCACGTATGAGAGTATTTTGTGGCAGTTCCAAGCGCCAGAGTGAATGCTGTGTTGTGAGTGTGGCAGTGTGTGTTTCTGTGTGTGTTTGTGTTGGCGGGAAAACATTGTGTATGCCTGTAAGAATAAGTCGATGGATGTTTGTGTGAGTTTCATGTGTATGTGTGTGTCGCGACCACATTTGTCAATATTTTAAGGCAGTTCCAAGTGTTGATGGTTCTGCTGGATACCCATTGTGAGTGGTGTGTTGTAAGTGTGACTGTGTGTGTGTGTGTTCAAGGGAAACCGTTGTGTATGCCTGTAAGAAAAAGTCGATGGGTGTTTGTGTGCGTTTCTTGTGTATGTGTGTGTCGGGAAAACGTTTGGGAGTATGTTAGGGCAGTTCCAAGTGTTGATGGCTCTGCCGAGGCCCAGTGTGAGTGCTGTGTTGCGAGTGTGACAGTGTGTGTGTGTGTGTGTGTGTGTTTTCGGGTAACCATTGTGTATGCCTGTATGAAAAAGTCGATGGGTGTATTTGTGTGTTCTTGCGTATTGTGTTTCAGATCCACATTTGTGAGTGTGTGAGGGCAGTTCCAAGTCTTCATGAGTTTGCAGGATATCCAGTGTGAGTGTGTGTTGTGAGTGTGACAGTGTGTGTGCGTGTCTGTGTGTGTGTTTGCAGGAAACCAGTCTGTATGCCTATAAGAAAAATTCGATGGGTGTTTCTGTGTGTTTTTTCTGTATGTGTGTGTCGGGACCACATTTGTGAATATGTTAGGGCAGTTCCAAGTGTTGATGGCTCTGCTGGAGACCCAGTGAGAGTGCTGTGTTGTGAGTGTGATAGTGTGTGTGTGTCTGTGTGTGTGTGTGTGTTTGGGGGAACCCCACAGTGTATGCTTCTAAGAAAAAGTCGATGGGTGTTTGTGTGTGTTTCTTGTGTATGTGTGTGTCGAGACCACGTATGTGAGTATGTTGTGGCAGTTCCAAGTGCCAGTGTGAATGCTGTGTTGTGAGTGTGGCAGTGTGTGTTTCTGTGTGTGTTTGTGTTGGCGGGAAAACATTGTGTATGCCTGTAAGAATAAGTCGATGGATGTTTGTGTGAGTTTCATGTGTATGTGTGTGTCGCGACCACATTTGTCAATATTTTAAGGCAGTTCCAAGTGTTGATGGTTCTGCTGGATACCCATTGTGAGTGCTGTGTTGTAAGTGTGACTGTGTGTGTGTGTGTTCACGGGAAACCGTTGTGTATGCCTGTAAGAAAAAGTCGATGGGTGTTTGTGTGTGATTCTTGTGTATGTGTGTGTCGGTGAAACGTTTGTGAGTATGTTAGGGCAGTTCCAAGTGTTGATGGCTCTGCCGAGGTCCAGTGTGCGTACTGTGCTGTTAGTGTGACAGTGTGTGTGTGTGTGTGTGTGTGTGTGTTTGGGGAAACCCCACTCTGTCTCCCTGTAACAAAATGTTGATGGGTGTTTGTGTGTGTTTCTTCTGTATGTGTGTGTCGGGACCACGTTTGTTTGTATGTTAGGGCAGATTCAAGTGCCAGTGTGAATGCTGTGTTGTGAGTGTGATAGTGTGTGTGTGTGTGTTTGCGGAAACCATTGTGCATGACTGTAAGTAAAAGTCCATGGGAGTTTGTGTGTGTTTCTTGTGTATGTGTGTGTCGGGACCATGTTTGTGAGTATGTTAGGGCAGTTCCAACTGTTGATGGCTATGCCGGGGACCCAGTGTGAGTGCTGTGTTGTGCGTGTGATAGTGTCTGTGTGTGTGTGTGTGTGTTTTGCTGGATACCATTGTGTATGTCTGTAAGAAAAAGTCGTAGGGTGTTTTTGTGTGTTTCTTCTGCATGTGTGTTTCGGGACCACGTTTGTGAATATGTTAAGGTAATTCCAAGTGTTCATGGCTCTGCTGGAGATCCAATGTGAGTGCTCTGTCGTGAGTGTGCCTTTTGTGTGTGTGTGTGTGTGTGTGTTTGCAGGAAACCATTGTGTATGCCTGCAAGAAAAAGTCGATGGGTGTTTGTGTGTGTTATTTGTATATGTGTGTGTCAGGACCATGTTTGTGATTATGTTAAAGCAGTTCCAAGTGTTGACGGCTGTGTTGGAGACCCAGTGTGAGTGCTGTGTTGTGAGTGTGATAGTGTGTGTGTGTCTGTGTGTGTTTCCGAACCCCCTGTGTACGCCTGTAAGAAAAATTCCATGGGTGTTTGTGTGTGTTTCTTGTGTATGCGTGTGTCAGGAAAACGTTTGTGAGTATGTTAGGGCAGTTCCAAGTGTTGATGGCTCTGCCGAGGCCCAGTGTGAGTGCTGTGTTGCGAGTGTGACAGTGTGTGTGTGTGTGTGTGTGTGTGTGTGTGTGTGTGTTTTCGGGTTACCATTGTGTATGCCTGTATGAAAAAGTCGATGGGTGTATTTGTGTGTTCTTGCGTATTGTGTTTCAGATCCACATTTGTGAGTGTGTGAGGGCAGTTCCAAGTGTTCATGAGTTTGCTGGATATCCAGTGTGAGTGTGTGTTGTGAGTGTGACAGTGTGTGTGCGTGTCTGTGTGTGTGTTTGCAGGAAACCAGTCTGTATGCCTATAAGAAAAATTCGATGGGTGTTTGTGTGTGTTTCTTCTGTATGTGTGTGTCGGGACCACATTTGTGAATATGTTAGGGCAGTTCCAAGTGTTGATGGCTCTGCTGGAGACCCAGTGAGAGTGCTGTGTTGTGAGTGTGACAGTGTGTGTGTGTCTGTGTGTGTGTGTGTGTTTGGGGGAACCCCACAGTGTATGCTTCTAAGAAAAAGTCGATGGGTGTTTGTGTGTGTTTCTTGTGTATGTGTGTGTCGGGACCACGTATGAGAGTATTTTGTGGCAGTTCCAAGCGCCAGAGTGAATGCTGTGTTGTGAGTGTGGCAGTGTGTGTTTCTGTGTGTGTTTGTGTTGGCGGGAAAACATTGTGTATGCCTGTAAGAATAAGTCGATGGATGTTTGTGTGAGTTTCATGTGTATGTGTGTGTCGCGACCACATTTGTCAATATTTTAAGGCAGTTCCAAGTGTTGATGGTTCTGCTGGATACCCATTGTGAGTGGTGTGTTGTAAGTGTGACTGTGTGTGTGTGTGTTCAAGGGAAACCGTTGTGTATGCCTGTAAGAAAAAGTCGATGGGTGTTTGTGTGCGTTTCTTGTGTATGTGTGTGTCGGGAAAACGTTTGGGAGTATGTTAGGGCAGTTCCAAGTGTTGATGGCTCTGCCGAGGCCCAGTGTGAGTGCTGTGTTGCGAGTGTGACAGTGTGTGTGTGTGTGTGTGTGTGTTTTCGGGTAACCATTGTGTATGCCTGTATGAAAAAGTCGATGGGTGTATTTGTGTGTTCTTGAGTATTGTGTTTCAGATCCACATTTGTGAGTGTGTGAGGGCAGTTCCAAGTCTTCATGAGTTTGCAGGATATCCAGTGTGAGTGTATGTTGTGAGTGTGACAGTGTGTGTGCGTGTCTGTGTGTGTGTTTGCAGGAAACCAGTCTGTATGCCTATAAGAAAAATTCGATGGGTGTTTGTGTGTGTTTTTTCTGTATGTGTGTGTCGGGACCACATTTGTGAATATGTTAGGGCAGTTCCAAGTGTTGATGGCTCTGCTGGAGACCCAGTGAGAGTGCTGTGTTGTGAGTGTGATAGTGTGTGTGTGTCTGTGTGTGTGTGTGTGTGTTTGGGGGAACCCCACAGTGTATGCTTCTAAGAAAAAGTCGATGGGTGTTTGTGTGTGTTTCTTGTGTATGTGTGTGTCGAGACCACGTATGTGAGTATGTTGTGGCAGTTCCAAGTGCCAGTGTGAATGCTGTGTTGTGAGTGTGGCAGTGTGTGTTTCTGTGTGTGTTTGTGTTGGCGGGAAAACATTGTGTATGCCTGTAAGAATAAGTCGATGGATGTTTGTGTGAGTTTCATGTGTATGTGTGTGTCGCGACCACATTTGTCAATATTTTAAGGCAGTTCCAAGTGTTGATGGTTCTGCTGGATACCCATTGTGAGTGCTGTGTTGTAAGTGTGACTGTGTGTGTGTGTGTTCACGGGAAACCGTTGTGTATGCCTGTAAGAAAAAGTCGATGGGTGTTTGTGTGTGATTCTTGTGTATGTGTGTGTCGGTGAAACGTTTGTGAGTATGTTAGGGCAGTTCCAAGTGTTGATGGCTCTGCCGAGGTCCAGTGTGCGTACTGTGCTGTTAGTGTGACAGTGTGTGTGTGTGTGTGTGTGTGTGTGTTTGGGGAAACCCCACTCTGTCTCCCTGTAACAAAATGTTGATGGGTGTTTGTGTGTGTTTCTTCTGTATGTGTGTGTCGGGACCACGTTTGTTTGTATGTTAGGGCAGATTCAAGTGCCAGTGTGAATGCTGTGTTGTGAGTGTGATAGTGTGTGTGTGTGTGTGTGTTTGCGGAAACCATTGTGCATGACTGTAAGTAAAAGTCAATGGGAGTTTGTGTGTGTTTCTTGTGTATGTGTGTGTCGGGACCACGTTTGTGAGTATGTTAGGGCAGTTCCAACTGTTGATGGCTATGCCGGGGACCCAGTGTGAGTGCTGTGTTGTGCGTGTGATAGTGTCTGTGTGTGTGTGTGTGTGTTTTGCTGGATACCATTGTGTATGTCTGTAAGAAAAAGTCGTAGGGTGTTTTTGTGTGTTTCTTCTGCATGTGTGTTTCGGGACCACGTTTGTGAATATGTTAAGGTAATTCCAAGTGTTCATGGCTCTGCTGGAGATCCAATGTGAGTGCTCTGTCGTGAGTGTGCCTTTTGTGTGTGTGTGTGTGTGTGTGTTTGCAGGAAACCATTGTGTATGCCTGCAAGAAAAAGTCGATGGGTGTTTGTGTGTGTTATTTGTATATGTGTGTGTCAGGACCATGTTTGTGATTATGTTAAAGCAGTTCCAAGTGTTGACGGCTGTGTTGGAGACCCAGTGTGAGTGCTGTGTTGTGAGAGTGATAGTGTGTGTGTGTCTGTGTGTGTTTCCGAACCCCCTGTGTACGCCTGTAAGAAAAATTCCATGGGTGTTTGTGTGTGTTTCTTGTGTATGCGTGTGTCAGGAAAACGTTTGTGAGTATGTTAGGGCAGTTCCAAGTGTTGATGGCTCTGCCGAGGCCCAGTGTGAGTGCTGTGTTGCGAGTGTGACAGTGTGTGTGTGTGTGTGTGTGTGTTTTCGGGTTACCATTGTGTATGCCTGTATGAAAAAGTCGATGGGTGTATTTGTGTGTTCTTGCGTATTGTGTTTCAGATCCACATTTGTGAGTGTGTGAGGGCAGTTCCAAGTGTTCATGAGTTTGCTGGATATCCAGTGTGAGTGTGTGTTGTGAGTGTGACAGTGTGTGTGCGTGTCTGTGTGTGTGTTTGCAGGAAACCAGTCTGTATGCCTATAAGAAAAATTCGATGGGTGTTTGTGTGTGTTTCTTCTGTATGTGTGTGTCGGGACCACATTTGTGAATATGTTAGGGCAGTTCCAAGTGTTGATGGCTCTGCTGGAGACCCAGTGAGAGTGCTGTGTTGTGAGTGTGACAGTGTGTGTGTGTCTGTGTGTGTGTGTGTGTTTGGGGGAACCCCACAGTTTATGCTTCTAAGAAAAAGTCGATGGGTGTTTGTGTGTGTTTCTTGTGTATGTGTGTGTCGGGACCACGTATGAGAGTATTTTGTGGCAGTTCCAAGCGCCAGAGTGAATGCTGTGTTGTGAGTGTGGCAGTGTGTGTTTCTGTGTGTGTTTGTGTTGGCGGGAAAACATTGTGTATGCCTGTAAGAATAAGTCGATGGATGTTTGTGTGAGTTTCATGTGTATGTGTGTGTCGCGACCACATTTGTCAATATTTTAAGGCAGTTCCAAGTGTTGATGGTTCTGCTGGATACCCATTGTGAGTGGTGTGTTGTAAGTGTGACTGTGTGTGTGTGTGTTCAAGGGAAACCGTTGTGTATGCCTGTAAGAAAAAGTCGATGGGTGTTTGTGTGCGTTTCTTGTGTATGTGTGTGTCGGGAAAACGTTTGGGAGTATGTTAGGGCAGTTCCAAGTGTTGATGGCTCTGCCGAGGCCCAGTGTGAGTGCTGTGTTGCGAGTGTGACAGTGTGTGTGTGTGTGTGTGTGTGTGTTTTCGGGTAACCATTGTGTATGCCTGTATGAAAAAGTCGATGGGTGTATTTGTGTGTTCTTGCGTATTGTGTTTCAGATCCACATTTGTGAGTGTGTGAGGGGAGTTCCAAGTCTTCATGAGTTTGCAGGATATCCAGTGTGAGTGTGTGTTGTGAGTGTGACAGTGTGTGTGCGTGTCTGTGTGTGTGTTTGCAGGAAACCAGTCTGTATGCCTATAAGAAAAATTCGATGGGTGTTTGTGTGTGTTTTTTCTGTATGTGTGTGTCGGGACCACATTTGTGAATATGTTAGGGCAGTTCCAAGTGTTGATGGCTCTGCTGGAGACCCAGTGAGAGTGCTGTGTTGTGAGTGTGATAGTGTGTGTCTGTGTGTGTGTGTGTGTGTTTGGGGGAAACCCACAGTGTATGCTTCTAAGAAAAAGTCGATGGGTGTTTGTGTGTGTTTCTTGTGTATGTGTGTGTCGAGACCACGTATGTGAGTATGTTGTGGCAGTTCCAAGTGCCAGTGTGAATGCTGTGTTGTGAGTGTGGCAGTGTGTGTTTCTGTGTGTGTTTGTGTTGGCGGGAAAACATTGTGTATGCCTGTAAGAATAAGTCGATGGATGTTTGTGTGAGTTTCATGTGTATGTGTGTGTCGCGACCACATTTGTCAATATTTTAAGGCAGTTCCAAGTGTTGATGGTTCTGCTGGATACCCATTGTGAGTGCTGTGTTGTAAGTGTGACTGTGTGTGTGTGTGTTCACGGGAAACCGTTGTGTATGCCTGTAAGAAAAAGTCGATGGGTGTTTGTGTGTGATTCTTGTGTATGTGTGTGTCGGTGAAACGTTTGTGAGTATGTTAGGGCAGTTCCAAGTGTTGATGGCTCTGCCGAGGTCCAGTGTGCGTACTGTGCTGTTAGTGTGACAGTGTGTGTGTGTGTGTGTGTGTGTGTTTGGGGAAACCCCACTCTGTCTCCCTGTAACAAAATGTTGATGGGTGTTTGTGTGTGTTTCTTGTGTATGTGTGTGTCGGGACCACGTTTGTTTGTATGTTAGGGCAGATTCAAGTGCCAGTGTGAATGCTGTGTTGTGAGTGTGATAGTGTGTGTGTGTGTGTGTGTTTGCGGAAACCATTGTGCATGACTGTAAGTAAAAGTCAATGGGAGTTTGTGTGTGTTTCTTGTGTATGTGTGTGTCGGGACCACGTTTGTGAGTATGTTAGGGCAGTTCCAACTGTTGATGGCTATGCCGGGGACCCAGTGTGAGTGCTGTGTTGTGCGTGTGATAGTGTCTGTGTGTGTGTGTGTGTGTTTTGCTGGATACCATTGTGTATGTCTGTAAGAAAAAGTCGTAGGGTGTTTTTGTGTGTTTCTTCTGCATGTGTGTTTCGGGACCACGTTTGTGAATATGTTAAGGTAATTCCAAGTGTTCATGGCTCTGCTGGAGATCCAATGTGAGTGCTCTGTCGTGAGTGTGCCTTTTGTGTGTGTGTGTGTGTGTGTGTGTGTGTTTGCAGGAAACCATTGTGTATGCCTGCAAGAAAAAGTCGATGGGTGTTTGTGTGTGTTATTTGTATATGTGTGTGTCAGGACCATGTTTGTGATTATGTTAAAGCAGTTCCAAGTGTTGACGGCTGTGTTGGAGACCCAGTGTGAGTGCTGTGTTGTGAGTGTGATAGTGTGTGTGTGTCTGTGTGTGTTTCCGAACCCCCTGTGTACGCCTGTAAGAAAAATTCCATGGGTGTTTGTGTGTGTTTCTTGTGTATGCGTGTGTCAGGAAAACGTTTGTGAGTATGTTAGGGCAGTTCCAAGTGTTGATGGCTCTGCCGAGGCCCAGTGTGAGTGCTGTGTTGCGAGTGTGACAGTGTGTGTGTGTGTGTGTGTGTGTGTTTTCGGGTTACCATTGTGTATGCCTGTATGAAAAAGTCGATGGGTGTATTTGTGTGTTCTTGCGTATTGTGTTTCAGATCCACATTTGTGAGTGTGTGAGGGCAGTTCCAAGTGTTCATGAGTTTGCTGGATATCCAGTGTGAGTGTGTGTTGTGAGTGTGACAGTGTGTGTGCGTGTCTGTGTGTGTGTTTGCAGGAAACCAGTCTGTATGCCTATAAGAAAAATTCGATGGGTGTTTGTGTGTGTTTCTTCTGTATGTGTGTGTCGGGACCACATTTGTGAATATGTTAGGGCAGTTCCAAGTGTTGATGGCTCTGCTGGAGACCCAGTGAGAGTGCTGTGTTGTGAGTGTGACAGTGTGTGTGTGTCTGTGTGTGTGTGTGTGTTTGGGGGAACCCCACAGTGTATGCTTCTAAGAAAAAGTCGATGGGTGTTTGTGTGTGTTTCTTGTGTATGTGTGTGTCGGGACCACGTATGAGAGTATTTTGTGGCAGTTCCAAGCGCCAGAGTGAATGCTGTGTTGTGAGTGTGGCAGTGTGTGTTTCTGTGTGTGTTTGTGTTGGCGGGAAAACATTGTGTATGCCTGTAAGAATAAGTCGATGGATGTTTGTGTGAGTTTCATGTGTATGTGTGTGTCGCGACCACATTTGTCAATATTTTAAGGCAGTTCCAAGTGTTGATGGTTCTGCTGGATACCCATTGTGAGTGGTGTGTTGTAAGTGTGACTGTGTGTGTGTGTGTTCAAGGGAAACCGTTGTGTATGCCTGTAAGAAAAAGTCGATGGGTGTTTGTGTGCGTTTCTTGTGTATGTGTGTGTCGGGAAAACGTTTGGGAGTATGTTAGGGCAGTTCCAAGTGTTGATGGCTCTGCCGAGGCCCAGTGTGAGTGCTGTGTTGCGAGTGTGACAGTGTGTGTGTGTGTGTGTGTGTTTTCGGGTAACCATTGTGTATGCCTGTATGAAAAAGTCGATGGGTGTATTTGTGTGTTCTTGCGTATTGTGTTTCAGATCCACATTTGTGAGTGTGTGAGGGCAGTTCCAAGTCTTCATGAGTTTGCAGGATATCCAGTGTGAGTGTGTGTTGTGAGTGTGACAGTGTGTGTGCGTGTCTGTGTGTGTGTTTGCAGGAAACCAGTCTGTATGCCTATAAGAAAAATTCGATGGGTGTTTCTGTGTGTTTTTTCTGTATGTGTGTGTCGGGACCACATTTGTGAATATGTTAGGGCAGTTCCAAGTGTTGATGGCTCTGCTGGAGACCCAGTGAGAGTGCTGTGTTGTGAGTGTGATAGTGTGTGTGTGTCTGTGTGTGTGTGTGTGTTTGGGGGAACCCCACAGTGTATGCTTCTAAGAAAAAGTCGATGGGTGTTTGTGTGTGTTTCTTGTGTATGTGTGTGTCGAGACCACGTATGTGAGTATGTTGTGGCAGTTCCAAGTGCCAGTGTGAATGCTGTGTTGTGAGTGTGGCAGTGTGTGTTTCTGTGTGTGTTTGTGTTGGCGGGAAAACATTGTGTATGCCTGTAAGAATAAGTCGATGGATGTTTGTGTGAGTTTCATGTGTATGTGTGTGTCGCGACCACATTTGTCAATATTTTAAGGCAGTTCCAAGTGTTGATGGTTCTGCTGGATACCCATTGTGAGTGGTGTGTTGTAAGTGTGACTGTGTGTGTGTGTGTTCACGGGAAACCGTTGTGTATGCCTGTAAGAAAAAGTCGATGGGTGTTTGTGTGTGATTCTTGTGTATGTGTGTGTCGGTGAAACGTTTGTGAGTATGTTAGGGCAGTTCCAAGTGTTGATGGCTCTGCCGAGGTCCAGTGTGCGTACTGTGCTGTTAGTGTGACAGTGTGTGTGTGTGTGTGTGTGTGTGTTTGGGGAAACCCCACTCTGTCTCCCTGTAACAAAATGTTGATGGGTGTTTGTGTGTGTTTCTTCTGTATGTGTGTGTCGGGACCACGTTTGTTTGTATGTTAGGGCAGATTCAAGTGCCAGTGTGAATGCTGTGTTGTGAGTGTGATAGTGTGTGTGTGTGTGTTTGCGGAAACCATTGTGCATGACTGTAAGTAAAAGTCCATGGGAGTTTGTGTGTGTTTCTTGTGTATGTGTGTGTCGGGACCATGTTTGTGAGTATGTTAGGGCAGTTCCAACTGTTGATGGCTATGCCGGGGACCCAGTGTGAGTGCTGTGTTGTGCGTGTGATAGTGTCTGTGTGTGTGTGTGTGTGTTTTGCTGGATACCATTGTGTATGTCTGTAAGAAAAAGTCGTAGGGTGTTTTTGTGTGTTTCTTCTGCATGTGTGTTTCGGGACCACGTTTGTGAATATGTTAAGGTAATTCCAAGTGTTCATGGCTCTGCTGGAGATCCAATGTGAGTGCTCTGTCGTGAGTGTGCCTTTTGTGTGTGTGTGTGTGTGTGTGTTTGCAGGAAACCATTGTGTATGCCTGCAAGAAAAAGTCGATGGGTGTTTGTGTGTGTTATTTGTATATGTGTGTGTCAGGACCATGTTTGTGATTATGTTAAAGCAGTTCCAAGTGTTGACGGCTGTGTTGGAGACCCAGTGTGAGTGCTGTGTTGTGAGAGTGATAGTGTGTGTGTGTCTGTGTGTGTTTCCGAACCCCCTGTGTACGCCTGTAAGAAAAATTCCATGGGTGTTTGTGTGTGTTTCTTGTGTATGCGTGTGTCAGGAAAACGTTTGTGAGTATGTTAGGGCAGTTCCAAGTGTTGATGGCTCTGCCGAGGCCCAGTGTGAGTGCTGTGTTGCGAGTGTGACAGTGTGTGTGTGTGTGTGTGTGTGTGTGTTTTCGGGTTACCATTGTGTATGCCTGTATGAAAAAGTCGATGGGTGTATTTGTGTGTTCTTGCGTATTGTGTTTCAGATCCACATTTGTGAGTGTGTGAGGGCAGTTCCAAGTGTTCATGAGTTTGCTGGATATCCAGTGTGAGTGTGTGTTGTGAGTGTGACAGTGTGTGTGCGTGTCTGTGTGTGTGTTTGCAGGAAACCAGTCTGTATGCCTATAAGAAAAATTCGATGGGTGTTTGTGTGTGTTTCTTCTGTATGTGTGTGTCGGGACCACATTTGTGAATATGTTAGGGCAGTTCCAAGTGTTGATGGCTCTGCTGGAGACCCAGTGAGAGTGCTGTGTTGTGAGTGTGACAGTGTGTGTGTGTCTGTGTGTGTGTGTGTGTTTGGGGGAACCCCACAGTGTATGCTTCTAAGAAAAAGTCGATGGGTGTTTGTGTGTGTTTCTTGTGTATGTGTGTGTCGGGACCACGTATGAGAGTATTTTGTGGCAGTTCCAAGCGCCAGAGTGAATGCTGTGTTGTGAGTGTGGCAGTGTGTGTTTCTGTGTGTGTTTGTGTTGGCGGGAAAACATTGTGTATGCCTGTAAGAATAAGTCGATGGATGTTTGTGTGAGTTTCATGTGTATGTGTGTGTCGCGACCACATTTGTCAATATTTTAAGGCAGTTCCAAGTGTTGATGGTTCTGCTGGATACCCATTGTGAGTGGTGTGTTGTAAGTGTGACTGTGTGTGTGTGTGTTCAAGGGAAACCGTTGTGTATGCCTGTAAGAAAAAGTCGATGGGTGTTTGTGTGCGTTTCTTGTGTATGTGTGTGTCGGGAAAACGTTTGGGAGTATGTTAGGGCAGTTCCAAGTGTTGATGGCTCTGCCGAGGCCCAGTGTGAGTGCTGTGTTGCGAGTGTGACAGTGTGTGTGTGTGTGTGTGTGTGTTTTCGGGTAACCATTGTGTATGCCTGTATGAAAAAGTCGATGGGTGTATTTGTGTGTTCTTGCGTATTGTGTTTCAGATCCACATTTGTGAGTGTGTGAGGGCAGTTCCAAGTCTTCATGAGTTTGCAGGATATCCAGTGTGAGTGTGTGTTGTGAGTGTGACAGTGTGTGTGCGTGTCTGTGTGTGTGTTTGCAGGAAACCAGTCTGTATGCCTATAAGAAAAATTCGATGGGTGTTTGTGTGTGTTTTTTCTGTATGTGTGTGTCGGGACCACATTTGTGAATATGTTAGGGCAGTTCCAAGTGTTGATGGCTCTGCTGGAGACCCAGTGAGAGTGCTGTGTTGTGAGTGTGATAGTGTGTGTGTGTCTGTGTGTGTGTGTGTGTTTGGGGGAACCCCACAGTGTATGCTTCTAAGAAAAAGTCGATGGGTGTTTGTGTGTGTTTCTTGTGTATGTGTGTGTCGAGACCACGTATGTGAGTATGTTGTGGCAGTTCCAAGTGCCAGTGTGAATGCTGTGTTGTGAGTGTGGCAGTGTGTGTTTCTGTGTGTGTTTGTGTTGGCGGGAAAACATTGTGTATGCCTGTAAGAATAAGTCGATGGATGTTTGTGTGAGTTTCATGTGTATGTGTGTGTCGCGACCACATTTGTCAATATTTTAAGGCAGTTCCAAGTGTTGATGGTTCTGCTGGATACCCATTGTGAGTGCTGTGTTGTAAGTGTGACTGTGTGTGTGTGTGTTCACGGGAAACCGTTGTGTATGCCTGTAAGAAAAAGTCGATGGGTGTTTGTGTGTGATTCTTGTGTATGTGTGTGTCGGTGAAACGTTTGTGAGTATGTTAGGGCAGTTCCAAGTGTTGATGGCTCTGCCGAGGTCCAGTGTGCGTACTGTGCTGTTAGTGTGACAGTGTGTGTGTGTGTGTGTGTGTGTGTTTGGGGAAACCCCACTCTGTCTCCCTGTAACAAAATGTTGATGGGTGTTTGTGTGTGTTTCTTCTGTATGTGTGTGTCGGGACCACGTTTGTTTGTATGTTAGGGCAGATTCAAGTGCCAGTGTGAATGCTGTGTTGTGAGTGTGATAGTGTGTGTGTGTGTGTTTGCGGAAACCATTGTGCATGACTGTAAGTAAAAGTCCATGGGAGTTTGTGTGTGTTTCTTGTGTATGTGTGTGTCGGGACCATGTTTGTGAGTATGTTAGGGCAGTTCCAACTGTTGATGGCTATGCCGGGGACCCAGTGTGAGTGCTGTGTTGTGCGTGTGATAGTGTCTGTGTGTGTGTGTGTGTGTTTTGCTGGATACCATTGTGTATGTCTGTAAGAAAAAGTCGTAGGGTGTTTTTGTGTGTTTCTTCTGCATGTGTGTTTCGGGACCACGTTTGTGAATATGTTAAGGTAATTCCAAGTGTTCATGGCTCTGCTGGAGATCCAATGTGAGTGCTCTGTCGTGAGTGTGCCTTTTGTGTGTGTGTGTGTGTGTGTTTGCAGGAAACCATTGTGTATGCCTGCAAGAAAAAGTCGATGGGTGTTTGTGTGTGTTATTTGTATATGTGTGTGTCAGGACCATGTTTGTGATTATGTTAAAGCAGTTCCAAGTGTTGACGGCTGTGTTGGAGACCCAGTGTGAGTGCTGTGTTGTGAGTGTGATAGTGTGTGTGTGTCTGTGTGTGTTTCCGAACCCCCTGTGTACGCCTGTAAGAAAAATTCCATGGGTGTTTGTGTGTGTTTCTTGTGTATGCGTGTGTCAGGAAAACGTTTGTGAGTATGTTAGGGCAGTTCCAAGTGTTGATGGCTCTGCCGAGGCCCAGTGTGAGTGCTGTGTTGCGAGTGTGACAGTGTGGGTGTGTGTGTGTGTGTGTGTGTGTGTGTGTTTTCGGGTTACCATTGTGTATGCCTGTATGAAAAAGTCGATGGGTGTATTTGTGTGTTCTTGCGTATTGTGTTTCAGATCCACATTTGTGAGTGTGTGAGGGCAGTTCCAAGTGTTCATGAGTTTGCTGGATATCCAGTGTGAGTGTGTGTTGTGAGTGTGACAGTGTGTGTGCGTGTCTGTGTGTGTGTTTGCAGGAAACCAGTCTGTATGCCTATAAGAAAAATTCGATGGGTGTTTGTGTGTGTTTCTTCTGTATGTGTGTGTCGGGACCACATTTGTGAATATGTTAGGGCAGTTCCAAGTGTTGATGGCTCTGCTGGAGACCCAGTGAGAGTGCTGTGTTGTGAGTGTGACAGTGTGTGTGTGTCTGTGTGTGTGTGTGTGTTTGGGGGAACCCCACAGTGTATGCTTCTAAGAAAAAGTCGATGGGTGTTTGTGTGTGTTTCTTGTGTATGTGTGTGTCGGGACCACGTATGAGAGTATTTTGTGGCAGTTCCAAGCGCCAGAGTGAATGCTGTGTTGTGAGTGTGGCAGTGTGTGTTTCTGTGTGTGTTTGTGTTGGCGGGAAAACATTGTGTATGCCTGTAAGAATAAGTCGATGGATGTTTGTGTGAGTTTCATGTGTATGTGTGTGTCGCGACCACATTTGTCAATATTTTAAGGCAGTTCCAAGTGTTGATGGTTCTGCTGGATACCCATTGTGAGTGGTGTGTTGTAAGTGTGACTGTGTGTGTGTGTGTTCAAGGGAAACCGTTGTGTATGCCTGTAAGAAAAAGTCGATGGGTGTTTGTGTGCGTTTCTTGTGTATGTGTGTGTCGGGAAAACGTTTGGGAGTATGTTAGGGCAGTTCCAAGTGTTGATGGCTCTGCCGAGGCCCAGTGTGAGTGCTGTGTTGCGAGTGTGACAGTGTGTGTGTGTGTGTGTGTGTGTTTTCGGGTAACCATTGTGTATGCCTGTATGAAAAAGTCGATGGGTGTATTTGTGTGTTCTTGCGTATTGTGTTTCAGATCCACATTTGTGAGTGTGTGAGGGCAGTTCCAAGTCTTCATGAGTTTGCAGGATATCCAGTGTGAGTGTGTGTTGTGAGTGTGACAGTGTGTGTGCGTGTCTGTGTGTGTGTTTGCAGGAAACCAGTCTGTATGCCTATAAGAAAAATTCGATGGGTGTTTGTGTGTGTTTTTTCTGTATGTGTGTGTCGGGACCACATTTGTGAATATGTTAGGGCAGTTCCAAGTGTTGATGGCTCTGCTGGAGACCCAGTGAGAGTGCTGTGTTGTGAGTGTGATAGTGTGTGTGTGTCTGTGTGTGTGTGTGTGTTTGGGGGAACCCCACAGTGTATGCTTCTAAGAAAAAGTCGATGGGTGTTTGTGTGTGTTTCTTGTGTATGTGTGTGTCGAGACCACGTATGTGAGTATGTTGTGGCAGTTCCAAGTGCCAGTGTGAATGCTGTGTTGTGAGTGTGGCAGTGTGTGTTTCTGTGTGTGTTTGTGTTGGCGGGAAAACATTGTGTATGCCTGTAAGAATAAGTCGATGGATGTTTGTGTGAGTTTCATGTGTATGTGTGTGTCGCGACCACATTTGTCAATATTTTAAGGCAGTTCCAAGTGTTGATGGTTCTGCTGGATACCCATTGTGAGTGCTGTGTTGTAAGTGTGACTGTGTGTGTGTGTGTTCACGGGAAACCGTTGTGTATGCCTGTAAGAAAAAGTCGATGGGTGTTTGTGTGTGATTCTTGTGTATGTGTGTGTCGGTGAAACGTTTGTGAGTATGTTAGGGCAGTTCCAAGTGTTGATGGCTCTGCCGAGGTCCAGTGTGCGTACTGTGCTGTTAGTGTGACAGTGTGTGTGTGTGTGTGTGTGTGTGTTTGGGGAAACCCCACTCTGTCTCCCTGTAACAAAATGTTGATGGGTGTTTGTGTGTGTTTCTTCTGTATGTGTGTGTCGGGACCACGTTTGTTTGTATGTTAGGGCAGATTCAAGTGCCAGTGTGAATGCTGTGTTGTGAGTGTGATAGTGTGTGTGTGTGTGTTTGCGGAAACCATTGTGCATGACTGTAAGTAAAAGTCAATGGGAGTTTGTGTGTGTTTCTTGTGTATGTGTGTGTCGGGACCATGTTTGTGAGTATGTTAGGGCAGTTCCAACTGTTGATGGCTATGCCGGGGACCCAGTGTGAGTGCTGTGTTGTGCGTGTGATAGTGTCTGTGTGTGTGTGTGTGTGTTTTGCTGGATACCATTGTGTATGTCTGTAAGAAAAAGTCGTAGGGTGTTTTTGTGTGTTTCTTCTGCATGTGTGTTTCGGGACCACGTTTGTGAATATGTTAAGGTAATTCCAAGTGTTCATGGCTCTGCTGGAGATCCAATGTGAGTGCTCTGTCGTGAGTGTGCCTTTTGTGTGTGTGTGTGTGTGTGTGTTTGCAGGAAACCATTGTGTATGCCTGCAAGAAAAAGTCGATGGGTGTTTGTGTGTGTTATTTGTATATGTGTGTGTCAGGACCATGTTTGTGATTATGTTAAAGCAGTTCCAAGTGTTGACGGCTGTGTTGGAGACCCAGTGTGAGTGCTGTGTTGTGAGTGTGATAGTGTGTGTGTGTCTGTGTGTGTTTCCGAACCCCCTGTGTACGCCTGTAAGAAAAATTCCATGGGTGTTTGTGTGTGTTTCTTGTGTATGCGTGTGTCAGGAAAACGTTTGTGAGTATGTTAGGGCAGTTCCAAGTGTTGATGGCTCTGCCGAGGCCCAGTGTGAGTGCTGTGTTGCGAGTGTGACAGTGTGTGTGTGTGTGTGTGTGTGTGTGTGTGTTTTCGGGTTACCATTGTGTATGCCTGTATGAAAAAGTCGATGGGTGTATTTGTGTGTTCTTGCGTATTGTGTTTCAGATCCACATTTGTGAGTGTGTGAGGGCAGTTCCAAGTGTTCATGAGTTTGCTGGATATCCAGTGTGAGTGTGTGTTGTGAGTGTGACAGTGTGTGTGCGTGTCTGTGTGTGTGTTTGCAGGAAACCAGTCTGTATGCCTATAAGAAAAATTCGATGGGTGTTTGTGTGTGTTTCTTCTGTATGTGTGTGTCGGGACCACATTTGTGAATATGTTAGGGCAGTTCCAAGTGTTGATGGCTCTGCTGGAGACCCAGTGAGAGTGCTGTGTTGTGAGTGTGACAGTGTGTGTGTGTCTGTGTGTGTGTGTGTGTTTGGGGGAACCCCACAGTGTATGCTTCTAAGAAAAAGTCGATGGGTGTTTGTGTGTGTTTCTTGTGTATGTGTGTGTCGGGACCACGTATGAGAGTATTTTGTGGCAGTTCCAAGCGCCAGAGTGAATGCTGTGTTGTGAGTGTGGCAGTGTGTGTTTCTGTGTGTGTTTGTGTTGGCGGGAAAACATTGTGTATGCCTGTAAGAATAAGTCGATGGATGTTTGTGTGAGTTTCATGTGTATGTGTGTGTCGCGACCACATTTGTCAATATTTTAAGGCAGTTCCAAGTGTTGATGGTTCTGCTGGATACCCATTGTGAGTGGTGTGTTGTAAGTGTGACTGTGTGTGTGTGTGTTCAAGGGAAACCGTTGTGTATGCCTGTAAGAAAAAGTCGATGGGTGTTTGTGTGCGTTTCTTGTGTATGTGTGTGTCGGGAAAACGTTTGGGAGTATGTTAGGGCAGTTCCAAGTGTTGATGGCTCTGCCGAGGCCCAGTGTGAGTGCTGTGTTGCGAGTGTGACAGTGTGTGTGTGTGTGTGTGTGTGTTTTCGGGTAACCATTGTGTATGCCTGTATGAAAAAGTCGATGGGTGTATTTGTGTGTTCTTGCGTATTGTGTTTCAGATCCACATTTGTGAGTGTGTGAGGGCAGTTCCAAGTCTTCATGAGTTTGCAGGATATCCAGTGTGAGTGTGTGTTGTGAGTGTGACAGTGTGTGTGCGTGTCTGTGTGTGTGTTTGCAGGAAACCAGTCTGTATGCCTATAAGAAAAATTCGATGGGTGTTTCTGTGTGTTTTTTCTGTATGTGTGTGTCGGGACCACATTTGTGAATATGTTAGGGCAGTTCCAAGTGTTGATGGCTCTGCTGGAGACCCAGTGAGAGTGCTGTGTTGTGAGTGTGATAGTGTGTGTGTGTCTGTGTGTGTGTGTGTGTTTGGGGGAACCCCACAGTGTATGCTTCTAAGAAAAAGTCGATGGGTGTTTGTGTGTGTTTCTTGTGTATGTGTGTGTCGAGACCACGTATGTGAGTATGTTGTGGCAGTTCCAAGTGCCAGTGTGAATGCTGTGTTGTGAGTGTGGCAGTGTGTGTTTCTGTGTGTGTTTGTGTTGGCGGGAAAACATTGTGTATGCCTGTAAGAATAAGTCGATGGATGTTTGTGTGAGTTTCATGTGTATGTGTGTGTCGCGACCACATTTGTCAATATTTTAAGGCAGTTCCAAGTGTTGATGGTTCTGCTGGATACCCATTGTGAGTGCTGTGTTGTAAGTGTGACTGTGTGTGTGTGTGTTCACGGGAAACCGTTGTGTATGCCTGTAAGAAAAAGTCGATGGGTGTTTGTGTGTGATTCTTGTGTATGTGTGTGTCGGTGAAACGTTTGTGAGTATGTTAGGGCAGTTCCAAGTGTTGATGGCTCTGCCGAGGTCCAGTGTGCGTACTGTGCTGTTAGTGTGACAGTGTGTGTGTGTGTGTGTGTGTGTTTGGGGAAACCCCACTCTGTCTCCCTGTAACAAAATGTTGATGGGTGTTTGTGTGTGTTTCTTCTGTATGTGTGTGTCGGGACCACGTTTGTTTGTATGTTAGGGCAGATTCAAGTGCCAGTGTGAATGCTGTGTTGTGAGTGTGATAGTGTGTGTGTGTGTGTTTGCGGAAACCATTGTGCATGACTGTAAGTAAAAGTCCATGGGAGTTTGTGTGTGTTTCTTGTGTATGTGTGTGTCGGGACCATGTTTGTGAGTATGTTAGGGCAGTTCCAACTGTTGATGGCTATGCCGGGGACCCAGTGTGAGTGCTGTGTTGTGCGTGTGATAGTGTCTGTGTGTGTGTGTGTGTGTTTTGCTGGATACCATTGTGTATGTCTGTAAGAAAAAGTCGTAGGGTGTTTTTGTGTGTTTCTTCTGCATGTGTGTTTCGGGACCACGTTTGTGAATATGTTAAGGTAATTCCAAGTGTTCATGGCTCTGCTGGAGATCCAATGTGAGTGCTCTGTCGTGAGTGTGCCTTTTGTGTGTGTGTGTGTGTGTGTGTTTGCAGGAAACCATTGTGTATGCCTGCAAGAAAAAGTCGATGGGTGTTTGTGTGTGTTATTTGTATATGTGTGTGTCAGGACCATGTTTGTGATTATGTTAAAGCAGTTCCAAGTGTTGACGGCTGTGTTGGAGACCCAGTGTGAGTGCTGTGTTGTGAGTGTGATAGTGTGTGTGTGTCTGTGTGTGTTTCCGAACCCCCTGTGTACGCCTGTAAGAAAAATTCCATGGGTGTTTGTGTGTGTTTCTTGTGTATGCGTGTGTCAGGAAAACGTTTGTGAGTATGTTAGGGCAGTTCCAAGTGTTGATGGCTCTGCCGAGGCCCAGTGTGAGTGCTGTGTTGCGAGTGTGACAGTGTGGGTGTGTGTGTGTGTGTGTGTGTGTGTTTTCGGGTTACCATTGTGTATGCCTGTATGAAAAAGTCGATGGGTGTATTTGTGTGTTCTTGCGTATTGTGTTTCAGATCCACATTTGTGAGTGTGTGAGGGCAGTTCCAAGTGTTCATGAGTTTGCTGGATATCCAGTGTGAGTGTGTGTTGTGAGTGTGACAGTGTGTGTGCGTGTCTGTGTGTGTGTTTGCAGGAAACCAGTCTGTATGCCTATAAGAAAAATTCGATGGGTGTTTGTGTGTGTTTCTTCTGTATGTGTGTGTCGGGACCACATTTGTGAATATGTTAGGGCAGTTCCAAGTGTTGATGGCTCTGCTGGAGACCCAGTGAGAGTGCTGTGTTGTGAGTGTGACAGTGTGTGTGTGTCTGTGTGTGTGTGTGTGTTTGGGGGAACCCCACAGTGTATGCTTCTAAGAAAAAGTCGATGGGTGTTTGTGTGTGTTTCTTGTGTATGTGTGTGTCGGGACCACGTATGAGAGTATTTTGTGGCAGTTCCAAGCGCCAGAGTGAATGCTGTGTTGTGAGTGTGGCAGTGTGTGTTTCTGTGTGTGTTTGTGTTGGCGGGAAAACATTGTGTATGCCTGTAAGAATAAGTCGATGGATGTTTGTGTGAGTTTCATGTGTATGTGTGTGTCGCGACCACATTTGTCAATATTTTAAGGCAGTTCCAAGTGTTGATGGTTCTGCTGGATACCCATTGTGAGTGGTGTGTTGTAAGTGTGACTGTGTGTGTGTGTGTTCAAGGGAAACCGTTGTGTATGCCTGTAAGAAAAAGTCGATGGGTGTTTGTGTGCGTTTCTTGTGTATGTGTGTGTCGGGAAAACGTTTGGGAGTATGTTAGGGCAGTTCCAAGTGTTGATGGCTCTGCCGAGGCCCAGTGTGAGTGCTGTGTTGCGAGTGTGACAGTGTGTGTGTGTGTGTGTGTGTGTTTTCGGGTAACCATTGTGTATGCCTGTATGAAAAAGTCGATGGGTGTATTTGTGTGTTCTTGCGTATTGTGTTTCAGATCCACATTTGTGAGTGTGTGAGGGCAGTTCCAAGTCTTCATGAGTTTGCAGGATATCCAGTGTGAGTGTGTGTTGTGAGTGTGACAGTGTGTGTGCGTGTCTGTGTGTGTGTTTGCAGGAAACCAGTCTGTATGCCTATAAGAAAAATTCGATGGGTGTTTCTGTGTGTTTTTTCTGTATGTGTGTGTCGGGACCACATTTGTGAATATGTTAGGGCAGTTCCAAGTGTTGATGGCTCTGCTGGAGACCCAGTGAGAGTGCTGTGTTGTGAGTGTGATAGTGTGTGTGTGTCTGTGTGTGTGTGTGTGTTTGGGGGAACCCCACAGTGTATGCTTCTAAGAAAAAGTCGATGGGTGTTTGTGTGTGTTTCTTGTGTATGTGTGTGTCGAGACCACGTATGTGAGTATGTTGTGGCAGTTCCAAGTGCCAGTGTGAATGCTGTGTTGTGAGTGTGGCAGTGTGTGTTTCTGTGTGTGTTTGTGTTGGCGGGAAAACATTGTGTATGCCTGTAAGAATAAGTCGATGGATGTTTGTGTGAGTTTCATGTGTATGTGTGTGTCGCGACCACATTTGTCAATATTTTAAGGCAGTTCCAAGTGTTGATGGTTCTGCTGGATACCCATTGTGAGTGCTGTGTTGTAAGTGTGACTGTGTGTGTGTGTGTTCACGGGAAACCGTTGTGTATGCCTGTAAGAAAAAGTCGATGGGTGTTTGTGTGTGATTCTTGTGTATGTGTGTGTCGGTGAAACGTTTGTGAGTATGTTAGGGCAGTTCCAAGTGTTGATGGCTCTGCCGAGGTCCAGTGTGCGTACTGTGCTGTTAGTGTGACAGTGTGTGTGTGTGTGTGTGTGTGTGTGTTTGGGGAAACCCCACTCTGTCTCCCTGTAACAAAATGTTGATGGGTGTTTGTGTGTGTTTCTTCTGTATGTGTGTGTCGGGACCACGTTTGTTTGTATGTTAGGGCAGATTCAAGTGCCAGTGTGAATGCTGTGTTGTGAGTGTGATAGTGTGTGTGTGTGTGTTTGCGGAAACCATTGTGCATGACTGTAAGTAAAAGTCCATGGGAGTTTGTGTGTGTTTCTTGTGTATGTGTGTGTCGGGACCATGTTTGTGAGTATGTTAGGGCAGTTCCAACTGTTGATGGCTATGCCGGGGACCCAGTGTGAGTGCTGTGTTGTGCGTGTGATAGTGTCTGTGTGTGTGTGTGTGTTTTGCTGGATACCATTGTGTATGTCTGTAAGAAAAAGTCGTAGGGTGTTTTTGTGTGTTTCTTCTGCATGTGTGTTTCGGGACCACGTTTGTGAATATGTTAAGGTAATTCCAAGTGTTGATGGCTCTGCTGGAGATCCAATGTGAGTGCTCTGTCGTGAGTGTGCCTTTTGTGTGTGTGTGTGTGTGTGTGTTTGCAGGAAACCATTGTGTATGCCTGCAAGAAAAAGTCGATGGGTGTTTGTGTGTGTTATTTGTATATGTGTGTGTCAGGACCATGTTTGTGATTATGTTAAAGCAGTTCCAAGTGTTGACGGCTGTGTTGGAGACCCAGTGTGAGTGCTGTGTTGTGAGTGTGATAGTGTGTGTGTGTCTGTGTGTGTTTCCGAACCCCCTGTGTACGCCTGTAAGAAAAATTCCATGGGTGTTTGTGTGTGTTTCTTGTGTATGCGTGTGTCAGGAAAACGTTTGTGAGTATGTTAGGGCAGTTCCAAGTGTTGATGGCTCTGCTGGATACCCATTGTGAGTGGTGTGTTGTAAGTGTGACTGTGTGTGTGTGTGTTCAAGGGAAACCGTTGTGTATGCCTGTAAGAAAAAGTCGATGGGTGTTTGTGTGCGTTTCTTGTGTATGTGTGTGTCGGGAAAACGATTGGGAGTATGTTAGGGCAGTTCCAAGTGTTGATGGCTCTGCCGAGGACCAGTGTGAGTGCTGTGTTGCGAGTGTGACAGTGTGTGTGTGTGTGTGTGTGTGTTTTCGGGTAACCATTGTGTATGCCTGTATGAAAAAGTCGATGGGTGTATTTGTGTGTTCTTGCGTATTGTGTTTCAGATCCACATTTGTGAGTGTGTGAGGGCAGTTCCAAGTCTTCATGAGTTTGCAGGATATCCAGTGTGAGTGTGTGTTGTGAGTGTGACAGTGTGTGTGCGTGTCTGTGTGTGTGTTTGCAGGAAACCAGTCTGTATGCCTATAAGAAAAATTCGATGGGTGTTTGTGTGTGTTTCTTCTGTATGTGTGTGTCGGGACCACATTTGTGAATATGTTAGGGCAGTTCCAAGTGTTGATGGCTCTGCTGGAGACCCAGTGAGAGTGCTGTGTTGTGAGTGTGACAGTGTGTGTGTGTCTGTGTGTGTGTGTGTGTTTGGGGGAACCCCACAGTGTATGCTTCTAAGAAAAAGTCGATGGGTGTTTGTGTGTGTTTCTTGTGTATGTGTGTGTCGGGACCACGTATGAGAGTATTTTGTGGCAGTTCCAAGCGCCAGAGTGAATGCTGTGTTGTGAGTGTGGCAGTGTGTGTTTCTGTGTGTGTTTGTGTTGGCGGGAAAACATTGTGTATGCCTGTAAGAATAAGTCGATGGATGTTTGTGTGAGTTTCATGTGTATGTGTGTGTCGCGACCACATTTGTCAATATTTTAAGGCAGTTCCAAGTGTTGATGGTTCTGCTGGATACCCATTGTGAGTGGTGTGTTGTAAGTGTGACTGTGTGTGTGTGTGTTCAAGGGAAACCGTTGTGTATGCCTGTAAGAAAAAGTCGATGGGTGATTGTGTGCGTTTCTTGTGTATGTGTGTGTCGGGAAAACGTTTGGGAGTATGTTAGGGCAGTTCCAAGTGTTGATGGCTCTGCCGAGGACCAGTGTGAGTGCTGTGTTGCGAGTGTGACAGTGTGTGTGTGTGTGTGTTTTCGGGTAACCATTGTGTATGCCTGTATGAAAAAGTCGATGGGTGTATTTGTGTGTTCTTGCGTATTGTGTTTCAGATCCACATTTGTGAGTGTGTGAGGGCAGTTCCAAGTCTTCATGAGTTTGCAGGATATCCAGTGTGAGTGTGTGTTGTGAGTGTGACAGTGTGTGTGCGTGTCTGTGTGTGTGTTTGCAGGAAACCAGTCTGTATGCCTATAAGAAAAATTCGATGGGTGTTTCTGTGTGTTTTTTCTGTATGTGTGTGTCGGGACCACATTTGTGAATATGTTAGGGCAGTTCCAAGTGTTGATGGCTCTGCTGGAGACCCAGTGAGAGTGCTGTGTTGTGAGTGTGATAGTGTGTGTGTGTCTGTGTGTGTGTGTGTGTTTGGGGGAACCCCACAGTGTATGCTTCTAAGAAAAAGTCGATGGGTGTTTGTGTGTGTTTCTTGTGTATGTGTGTGTCGAGACCACGTATGTGAGTATGTTGTGGCAGTTCCAAGTGCCAGTGTGAATGCTGTGTTGTGAGTGTGGCAGTGTGTGTTTCTGTGTGTGTTTGTGTTGGCGGGAAAACATTGTGTATGCCTGTAAGAATAAGTCGATGGATGTTTGTGTGAGTTTCATGTGTATGTGTGTGTCGCGACCACATTTGTCAATATTTTAAGGCAGTTCCAAGTGTTGATGGTTCTGCTGGATACCCATTGTGAGTGCTGTGTTGTAAGTGTGACTCTGTGTGTGTGTGTTCACGGGAAACCGTTGTGTATGCCTGTAAGAAAAAGTCGATGGGTGTTTGTGTGTGATTCTTGTGTATGTGTGTGTCGGTGAAACGTTTGTGAGTATGTTAGGGCAGTTCCAAGTGTTGATGGCTCTGCCGAGGTCCAGTGTGCGTACTGTGCTGTTAGTGTGACAGTGTGTGTGTGTGTGTGTGTGTGTGTGTTTGGGGAAACCCCACTCTGTCTCCCTGTAACAAAATGTTGATGGGTGTTTGTGTGTGTTTCTTCTGTATGTGTGTGTCGGGACCACGTTTGTTTGTATGTTAGGGCAGATTCAAGTGCCAGTGTGAATGCTGTGTTGTGAGTGTGATAGTGTGTGTGTGTGTGTGTTTGCGGAAACCATTGTGCATGACTGTAAGTAAAAGTCAATGGGAGTTTGTGTGTGTTTCTTGTGTATGTGTGTGTCGGGACCACGTTTGTGAGTATGTTAGGGCAGTTCCAACTGTTGATGGCTATGCCGGGGACCCAGTGTGAGTGCTGTGTTGTGCGTGTGATAGTGTCTGTGTGTGTGTGTGTGTGTTTTGCTGGATACCATTGTGTATGTCTGTAAGAAAAAGTCGTAGGGTGTTTTTGTGTGTTTCTTCTGCATGTGTGTTTCGGGACCACGTTTGTGAATATGTTAAGGTAATTCCAAGTGTTCATGGCTCTGCTGGAGATCCAATGTGAGTGCTCTGCCGTGAGTGTGCCTTTTGTGTGTGTGTGTGTGTGTGTGTGTGTGTTTGCAGGAAACCATTGTGTATGCCTGCAAGAAAAAGTCGATGGGTGTTTGTGTGTGTTATTTGTATATGTGTGTGTCAGGACCATGTTTGTGATTATGTTAAAGCAGTTCCAAGTGTTGACGGCTGTGTTGGAGACCCAGTGTGAGTGCTGTGTTGTGAGTGTGATAGTGTGTGTGTGTCTGTGTGTGTTTCCGAACCCCCTGTGTACGCCTGTAAGAAAAATTCCATGGGTGTTTGTGTGTGTTTCTTGTGTATGCGTGTGTCAGGAAAACGTTTGTGAGTATGTTAGGGCAGTTCCAAGTGTTGATGGCTCTGCCGAGGCCCAGTGTGAGTGCTGTGTTGCGAGTGTGACAGTGTGTGTGTGTGTGTGTGTTTTCGGGTTACCATTGTGTATGCCTGTATGAAAAAGTCGATGGGTGTATTTGTGTGTTCTTGCGTATTGTGTTTCAGATCCACATTTGTGAGTGTGTGAGGGCAGTTCCAAGTGTTCATGAGTTTGCTGGATATCCAGTGTGAGTGTGTGTTGTGAGTGTGACAGTGTGTGTGCGTGTCTGTGTGTGTGTTTGCAGGAAACCAGTCTGTATGCCTATAAGAAAAATTCGATGGGTGTTTGTGTGTGTTTCTTCTGTATGTGTGTGTCGGGACCACATTTGTGAATATGTTAGGGCAGTTCCAAGTGTTGATGGCTCTGCTGGAGACCCAGTGAGAGTGCTGTGTTGTGAGTGTGACAGTGTGTGTGTGTCTGTGTGTGTGTGTGTGTTTGGGGGAACCCCACAGTGTATGCTTCTAAGAAAAAGTCGATGGGTGTTTGTGTGTGTTTCTTGTGTATGTGTGTGTCGGGACCACGTATGAGAGTATTTTGTGGCAGTTCCAAGCGCCAGAGTGAATGCTGTGTTGTGAGTGTGGCAGTGTGTGTTTCTGTGTGTGTTTGTGTTGGCGGGAAAACATTGTGTATGCCTGTAAGAATAAGTCGATGGATGTTTGTGTGAGTTTCATGTGTATGTGTGTGTCGCGACCACATTTGTCAATATTTTAAGGCAGTTCCAAGTGTTGATGGTTCTGCTGGATACCCATTGTGAGTGGTGTGTTGTAAGTGTGACTGTGTGTGTGTGTGTTCAAGGGAAACCGTTGTGTATGCCTGTAAGAAAAAGTCGATGGGTGTTTGTGTGCGTTTCTTGTGTATGTGTGTGTCGGGAAAACGTTTGGGAGTATGTTAGGGCAGTTCCAAGTGTTGATGGCTCTGCCGAGGCCCAGTGTGAGTGCTGTGTTGCGAGTGTGACAGTGTGTGTGTGTGTGTGTGTGTTTTCGGGTAACCATTGTGTATGCCTGTATGAAAAAGTCGATGGGTGTATTTGTGTGTTCTTGCGTATTGTGTTTCAGATCCACATTTGTGAGTGTGTGAGGGCAGTTCCAAGTCTTCATGAGTTTGCAGGATATCCAGTGTGAGTGTGTGTTGTGAGTGTGACAGTGTGTGTGCGTGTCTGTGTGTGTGTTTGCAGGAAACCAGTCTGTATGCCTATAAGAAAAATTCGATGGGTGTTTGTGTGTGTTTTTTCTGTATGTGTGTGTCGGGACCACATTTGTGAATATGTTAGGGCAGTTCCAAGTGTTGATGGCTCTGCTGGAGACCCAGTGAGAGTGCTGTGTTGTGAGTGTGATAGTGTGTGTGTGTCTGTGTGTGTGTGTGTGTGTTTGGGGGAACCCCACAGTGTATGCTTCTAAGAAAAAGTCGATGGGTGTTTGTGTGTGTTTCTTGTGTATGTGTGTGTCGAGACCACGTATGTGAGTATGTTGTGGCAGTTCCAAGTGCCAGTGTGAATGCTGTGTTGTGAGTGTGGCAGTGTGTGTTTCTGTGTGTGTTTGTGTTGGCGGGAAAACATTGTGTATGCCTGTAAGAATAAGTCGATGGATGTTTGTGTGAGTTTCATGTGTATGTGTGTGTCGCGACCACATTTGTCAATATTTTAAGGCAGTTCCAAATGTTGATGGTTCTGCTGGATACCCATTGTGAGTGCTGTGTTGTAAGTGTGACTGTGTGTGTGTGTGTTCACGGGAAACCGTTGTGTATGCCTGTAAGAAAAAGTCGATGGGTGTTTTTGTGTGATTCTTGTGTATGTGTGTGTCGGTGAAACGTTTGTGAGTATGTTAGGGCAGTTCCAAGTGTTGATGGCTCTGCCGAGGTCCAGTGTGCGTACTGTGCTGTTAGTGTGACAGTGTGTGTGTGTGTGTGTGTGTTTGGGGAAACCCCACTCTGTCTCCCTGTAACAAAATGTTGATGGGTGTTTGTGTGTGTTTCTTCTGTATGTGTGTGTCGGGACCACGTTTGTTTGTATGTTAGGGCAGATTCAAGTGCCAGTGTGAATGCTGTGTTGTGAGTGTGATAGTGTGTGTGTGTGTGTGTGTTTGCGGAAACCATTGTGCATGACTGTAAGTAAAAGTCAATGGGAGTTTGTGTGTGTTTCTTGTGTATGTGTGTGTCGGGACCACGTTTGTGAGTATGTTAGGGCAGTTCCAACTGTTGATGGCTATGCCGGGGACCCAGTGTGAGTGCTGTGTTGTGCGTGTGATAGTGTCTGTGTGTGTGTGTGTGTGTGTTGCTGGATACCATTGTGTATGTCTGTAAGAAAAAGTCGTAGGGTGTTTTTGTGTGTTTCTTCTGCATGTGTGTTTCGGGACCACGTTTGTGAATATGTTAAGGTAATTCCAAGTGTTCATGGCTCTGCTGGAGATCCAATGTGAGTGCTCTGTCGTGAGTGTGCCTTTTGTGTGTGTGTGTGTGTGTGTTTGCAGGAAACCATTGTGTATGCCTGCAAGAAAAAGTCGATGGGTGTTTGTGTGTGTTATTTGTATATGTGTGTGTCAGGACCATGTTTGTGATTATGTTAAAGCAGTTCCAAGTGTTGACGGCTGTGTTGGAGACCCAGTGTGAGTGCTGTGTTGTGAGTGTGATAGTGTGTGTGTGTCTGTGTGTGTTTCCGAACCCCCTGTGTACGCCTGTAAGAAAAATTCCATGGGTGTTTGTGTGTGTTTCTTGTGTATGCGTGTGTCAGGAAAACGTTTGTGAGTATGTTAGGGCAGTTCCAAGTGTTGATGGCTCTGCCGAGGCCCAGTGTGAGTGCTGTGTTGCGAGTGTGACAGTGTGTGTGTGTGTGTGTGTGTGTTTTCGGGTTACCATTGTGTATGCCTGTATGAAAAAGTCGATGGGTGTATTTGTGTGTTCTTGCGTATTGTGTTTCAGATCCACATTTGTGAGTGTGTGAGGGCAGTTCCAAGTGTTCATGAGTTTGCTGGATATCCAGTGTGAGTGTGTGTTGTGAGTGTGACAGTGTGTGTGCGTGTCTGTGTGTGTGTTTGCAGGAAACCAGTCTGTATGCCTATAAGAAAAATTCGATGGGTGTTTGTGTGTGTTTCTTCTGTATGTGTGTGTCGGGACCACATTTGTGAATATGTTAGGGCAGTTCCAAGTGTTGATGGCTCTGCTGGAGACCCAGTGAGAGTGCTGTGTTGTGAGTGTGACAGTGTGTGTGTGTCTGTGTGTGTGTGTGTGTTTGGGGGAACCCCACAGTGTATGCTTCTAAGAAAAAGTCGATGGGTGTTTGTGTGTGTTTCTTGTGTATGTGTGTGTCGGGACCACGTATGAGAGTATTTTGTGGCAGTTCCAAGCGCCAGAGTGAATGCTGTGTTTTGAGTGTGGCAGTGTGTGTTTCTGTGTGTGTTTGTGTTGGCGGGAAAACATTGTGTATGCCTGTAAGAATAAGTCGATGGATGTTTGTGTGAGTTTCATGTGTATGTGTGTGTCGCGACCACATTTGTCAATATTTTAAGGCAGTTCCAAGTGTTGATGGTTCTGCTGGATACCCATTGTGAGTGGTGTGTTGTAAGTGTGACTGTGTGTGTGTGTGTTCAAGGGAAACCGTTGTGTATGCCTGTAAGAAAAAGTCGATGGGTGTTTGTGTGCGTTTCTTGTGTATGTGTGTGTCGGGAAAACGTTTGGGAGTATGTTAGGGCAGTTCCAAGTGTTGATGGCTCTGCCGAGGCCCAGTGTGAGTGCTGTGTTGCGAGTGTGACAGTGTGTGTGTGTGTGTGTGTGTGTTTTCGGGTAACCATTGTGTATGCCTGTATGAAAAAGTCGATGGGTGTATTTGTGTGTTCTTGCGTATTGTGTTTCAGATCCACATTTGTGAGTGTGTGAGGGCAGTTCCAAGTCTTCATGAGTTTGCAGGATATCCAGTGTGAGTGTGTGTTGTGAGTGTGACAGTGTGTGTGCGTGTCTGTGTGTGTGTTTGCAGGAAACCAGTCTGTATGCCTATAAGAAAAATTCGATGGGTGTTTGTGTGTGTTTTTTCTGTATGTGTGTGTCGGGACCACATTTGTGAATATGTTAGGGCAGTTCCAAGTGTTGATGGCTCTGCTGGAGACCCAGTGAGAGTGCTGTGTTGTGAGTGTGATAGTGTGTGTGTGTCTGTGTGTGTGTGTGTGTTTGGGGGAACCCCACAGTGTATGCTTCTAAGAAAAAGTCGATGGGTGTTTGTGTGTGTTTCTTGTGTATGTGTGTGTCGAGACCACGTATGTGAGTATGTTGTGGCAGTTCCAAGTGCCAGTGTGAATGCTGTGTTGTGAGTGTGGCAGTGTGTGTTTCTGTGTGTGTTTGTGTTGGCGGGAAAACATTGTGTATGCCTGTAAGAATAAGTCGATGGATGTTTGTGTGAGTTTCATGTGTATGTGTGTGTCGCGACCACATTTGTCAATATTTTAAGGCAGTTCCAAGTGTTGATGGTTCTGCTGGATACCCATTGTGAGTGCTGTGTTGTAAGTGTGACTGTGTGTGTGTGTGTTCACGGGAAACCGTTGTGTATGCCTGTAAGAAAAAGTCGATGGGTGTTTGTGTGTGATTCTTGTGTATGTGTGTGTCGGTGAAACGTTTGTGAGTATGTTAGGGCAGTTCCAAGTGTTGATGGCTCTGCCGAGGTCCAGTGTGCGTACTGTGCTGTTAGTGTGACAGTGTGTGTGTGTGTGTGTGTGTGTGTTTGGGGAAACCCCACTCTGTCTCCCTGTAACAAAATGTTGATGGGTGTTTGTGTGTGTTTCTTCTGTATGTGTGTGTCGGGACCACGTTTGTTTGTATGTTAGGGCAGATTCAAGTGCCAGTGTGAATGCTGTGTTGTGAGTGTGATAGTGTGTGTGTGTGTGTGTTTGCGGAAACCATTGTGCATGACTGTAAGTAAAAGTCAATGGGAGTTTGTGTGTGTTTCTTGTGTATGTGTGTGTCGGGACCACGTTTGTGAGTATGTTAGGGCAGTTCCAACTGTTGATGGCTATGCCGGGGACCCAGTGTGAGTGCTGTGTTGTGCGTGTGATAGTGTCTGTGTGTGTGTGTGTGTGTGTTTTGCTGGATACCATTGTGTATGTCTGTAAGAAAAAGTCGTAGGGTGTTTTTGTGTGTTTCTTCTGCATGTGTGTTTCGGGACCACGTTTGTGAATATGTTAAGGTAATTCCAAGTGTTCATGGCTCTGCTGGAGATCCAATGTGAGTGCTCTGTCGTGAGTGTGCCTTTTGTGTGTGTGTGTGTGTGTGTGTTTTTGCAGGAAACCATTGTGTATGCCTGCAAGAAAAAGTCGATGGGTGTTTGTGTGTGTTATTTGTATATGTGTGTGTCAGGACCATGTTTGTGATTATGTTAAAGCAGTTCCAAGTGTTGACGGCTGTGTTGGAGACCCAGTGTGAGTGCTGTGTTGTGAGTGTGATAGTGTGTGTGTGTCTGTGTGTGTTTCCGAACCCCCTGTGTACGCCTGTAAGAAAAATTCCATGGGTGTTTGTGTGTGTTTCTTGTGTATGCGTGTGTCAGGAAAACGTTTGTGAGTATGTTAGGGCAGTTCCAAGTGTTGATGGCTCTGCCGAGGCCCAGTGTGAGTGCTGTGTTGCGAGTGTGACAGTGTGTGTGTGTGTGTGTGTGTGTGTGTGTTTTCGGGTTACCATTGTGTATGCCTGTATGAAAAAGTCGATGGGTGTATTTGTGTGTTCTTGCGTATTGTGTTTCAGATCCACATTTGTGAGTGTGTGAGGGCAGTTCCAAGTGTTCATGAGTTTGCTGGATATCCAGTGTGAGTGTGTGTTGTGAGTGTGACAGTGTGTGTGCGTGTCTGTGTGTGTGTTTGCAGGAAACCAGTCTGTATGCCTATAAGAAAAATTCGATGGGTGTTTGTGTGTGTTTCTTCTGTATGTGTGTGTCGGGACCACATTTGTGAATATGTTAGGGCAGTTCCAAGTGTTGATGGCTCTGCTGGAGACCCAGTGAGAGTGCTGTGTTGTGAGTGTGACAGTGTGTGTGTGTCTGTGTGTGTGTGTGTGTTTGGGGGAACCCCACAGTGTATGCTTCTAAGAAAAAGTCGATGGGTGTTTGTGTGTGTTTCTTGTGTATGTGTGTGTCGGGACCACGTATGAGAGTATTTTGTGGCAGTTCCAAGCGCCAGAGTGAATGCTGTGTTGTGAGTGTGGCAGTGTGTGTTTCTGTGTGTGTTTGTGTTGGCGGGAAAACATTGTGTATGCCTGTAAGAATAAGTCGATGGATGTTTGTGTGAGTTTCATGTGTATGTGTGTGTCGCGACCACATTTGTCAATATTTTAAGGCAGTTCCAAGTGTTGATGGTTCTGCTGGATACCCATTGTGAGTGGTGTGTTGTAAGTGTGACTGTGTGTGTGTGTTCAAGGGAAACCGTTGTGTATGCCTGTAAGAAAAAGTCGATGGGTGTTTGTGTGCGTTTCTTGTGTATGTGTGTGTCGGGAAAACGTTTGGGAGTATGTTAGGGCAGTTCCAAGTGTTGATGGCTCTGCCGAGGCCCAGTGTGAGTGCTGTGTTGCGAGTGTGACAGTGTGTGTGTGTGTGTGTGTGTGTGTGTTTTCGGGTAACCATTGTGTATGCCTGTATGAAAAAGTCGATGGGTGTATTTGTGTGTTCTTGCGTATTGTGTTTCAGATCCACATTTGTGAGTGTGTGAGGGCAGTTCCAAGTCTTCATGAGTTTGCAGGATATCCAGTGTGAGTGTGTGTTGTGAGTGTGACAGTGTGTGTGCGTGTCTGTGTGTGTGTTTGCAGGAAACCAGTCTGTATGCCTATAAGAAAAATTCGATGGGTGTTTGTGTGTGTTTTTTCTGTATGTGTGTGTCGGGACCACATTTGTGAATATGTTAGGGCAGTTCCAAGTGTTGATGGCTCTGCTGGAGACCCAGTGAGAGTGCTGTGTTGTGAGTGTGATAGTGTGTGTGTGTCTGTGTGTGTGTGTGTGTTTGGGGGAACCCCACAGTGTATGCTTCTAAGAAAATGTCGATGGGTGTTTGTGTGTGTTTCTTGTGTATGTGTGTGTCGAGACCACGTATGTGAGTATGTTGTGGCAGTTCCAAGTGCCAGTGTGAATGCTGTGTTGTGAGTGTGGCAGTGTGTGTTTCTGTGTGTGTTTGTGTTGGCGGGAAAACATTGTGTATGCCTGTAAGAATAAGTCGATGGATGTTTGTGTGAGTTTCATGTGTATGTGTGTGTCGCGACCACATTTGTCAATATTTTAAGGCAGTTCCAAGTGTTGATGGTTCTGCTGGATACCCATTGTGAGTGCTGTGTTGTAAGTGTGACTGTGTGTGTGTGTGTTCACGGGAAACCGTTGTGTATGCCTGTAAGAAAAAGTCGATGGGTGTTTGTGTGTGATTCTTGTGTATGTGTGTGTCGGTGAAACGTTTGTGAGTATGTTAGGGCATTTCCAAGTGTTGATGGCTCTGCCGAGGTCCAGTGTGCGTACTGTGCTGTTAGTGTGACAGTGTGTGTGTGTGTGTGTGTTTGGGGAAACCCCACTCTGTCTCCCTGTAACAAAATGTTGATGGGTGTTTGTGTGTGTTTCTTCTGTATGTGTGTGTCGGGACCACGTTTGTTTGTATGTTAGGGCAGATTCAAGTGCCAGTGTGAATGCTGTGTTGTGAGTGTGATAGTGTGTGTGTGTGTGTGTTTGCGGAAACCATTGTGCATGACTGTAAGTAAAAGTCAATGGGAGTTTGTGTGTGTTTCTTGTGTATGTGTGTGTCGGGACCACGTTTGTGAGTATGTTAGGGCAGTTCCAACTGTTGATGGCTATGCCGGGGACCCAGTGTGAGTGCTGTGTTGTGCGTGTGATAGTGTCTGTGTGTGTGTGTGTGTGTTTTGCTGGATACCATTGTGTATGTCTGTAAGAAAAAGTCGTAGGGTGTTTTTGTGTGTTTCTTCTGCATGTGTGTTTCGGGACCACGTTTGTGAATATGTTAAGGTAATTCCAAGTGTTCATGGCTCTGCTGGAGATCCAATGTGAGTGCTCTGTCGTGAGTGTGCCTTTTGTGTGTGTGTGTGTGTGTGTTTGCAGGAAACCATTGTGTATGCCTGCAAGAAAAAGTCGATGGGTGTTTGTGTGTGTTATTTGTATATGTGTGTGTCAGGACCATGTTTGTGATTATGTTAAAGCAGTTCCAAGTGTTGACGGCTGTGTTGGAGACCCAGTGTGAGTGCTGTGTTGTGAGTGTGATAGTGTGTGTGTGTCTGTGTGTGTTTCCGAACCCCCTGTGTACGCCTGTAAGAAAAATTCCATGGGTGTTTGTGTGTGTTTCTTGTGTATGCGTGTGTCAGGAAAACGTTTGTGAGTATGTTAGGGCAGTTCCAAGTGTTGATGGCTCTGCCGAGGCCCAGTGTGAGTGCTGTGTTGCGAGTGTGACAGTGTGTGTGTGTGTGTGTGTGTTTTCGGGTTACCATTGTGTATGCCTGTATGAAAAAGTCGATGGGTGTATTTGTGTGTTCTTGCGTATTGTGTTTCAGATCCACATTTGTGAGTGTGTGAGGGCAGTTCCAAGTGTTCATGAGTTTGCTGGATATCCAGTGTGAGTGTGTGTTGTGAGTGTGACAGTGTGTGTGCGTGTCTGTGTGTGTGTTTGCAGGAAACCAGTCTGTATGCCTATAAGAAAAATTCGATGGGTGTTTGTGTGTGTTTCTTCTGTATGTGTGTGTCGGGACCACATTTGTGAATATGTTAGGGCAGTTCCAAGTGTTGATGGCTCTGCTGGAGACCCAGTGAGAGTGCTGTGTTGTGAGTGTGACAGTGTGTGTGTGTCTGTGTGTGTGTGTGTGTTTGGGGGAACCCCACAGTGTATGCTTCTAAGAAAAAGTCGATGGGTGTTTGTGTGTGTTTCTTGTGTATGTGTGTGTCGGGACCACGTATGAGAGTATTTTGTGGCAGTTCCAAGCGCCAGAGTGAATGCTGTGTTGTGAGTGTGGCAGTGTGTGTTTCTGTGTGTGTTTGTGTTGGCGGGAAAACATTGTGTATGCCTGTAAGAATAAGTCGATGGATGTTTGTGTGAGTTTCATGTGTATGTGTGTGTCGCGACCACATTTGTCAATATTTTAAGGCAGTTCCAAGTGTTGATGGTTCTGCTGGATACCCATTGTCAGTGGTGTGTTGTAAGTGTGACTGTGTGTGTGTGTGTTCAAGGGAAACCGTTGTGTATGCCTGTAAGAAAAAGTCGATGGGTGTTTGTGTGCGTTTCTTGTGTATGTGTGTGTCGGGAAAACGTTTGGGAGTATGTTAGGGCAGTTCCAAGTGTTGATGGCTCTGCCGAGGCCCAGTGTGAGTGCTGTGTTGCGAGTGTGACAGTGTGTGTGTGTGTGTGTGTGTGTTTTCGGGTAACCATTGTGTATGCCTGTATGAAAAAGTCGATGGGTGTATTTGTGTGTTCTTGCGTATTGTGTTTCAGATCCACATTTGTGAGTGTGTGAGGGCAGTTCCAAGTCTTCATGAGTTTGCAGGATATCCAGTGTGAGTGTGTGTTGTGAGTGTGACAGTGTGTGTGCGTGTCTGTGTGTGTGTTTGCAGGAAACCAGTCTGTATGCCTATAAGAAAAATTCGATGGGTGTTTGTGTGTGTTTTTTCTGTATGTGTGTGTCGGGACCACATTTGTGAATATGTTAGGGCAGTTCCAAGTGTTGATGGCTCTGCTGGAGACCCAGTGAGAGTGCTGTGTTGTGAGTGTGATAGTGTGTGTGTGTCTGTGTGTGTGTGTGTGTGTTTGGGGGAACCCCACAGTGTATGCTTCTAAGAAAAAGTCGATGGGTGTTTGTGTGTGTTTCTTGTGTATGTGTGTGTCGAGACCACGTATGTGAGTATGTTGTGGCAGTTCCAAGTGCCAGTGTGAATGCTGTGTTGTGAGTGTGGCAGTGTGTGTTTCTGTGTGTGTTTGTGTTGGCGGGAAAACATTGTGTATGCCTGTAAGAATAAGTCGATGGATGTTTGTGTGAGTTTCATGTGTATGTGTGTGTCGCGACCACATTTGTCAATATTTTAAGGCAGTTCCAAGTGTTGATGGTTCTGCTGGATACCCATTGTGAGTGCTGTGTTGTAAGTGTGACTGTGTGTGTGTGTGTTCACGGGAAACCGTTGTGTATGCCTGTAAGAAAAAGTCGATGGGTGTTTGTGTGTGATTCTTGTGTATGTGTGTGTCGGTGAAACGTTTGTGAGTATGTTAGGGCAGTTCCAAGTGTTGATGGCTCTGCCGAGGTCCAGTGTGCGTACTGTGCTGTTAGTGTGACAGTGTGTGTGTGTGTGTGTGTGTGTTTGGGGAAACCCCACTCTGTCTCCCTGTAACAAAATGTTGATGGGTGTTTGTGTGTGTTTCTTCTGTATGTGTGTGTCGGGACCACGTTTGTTTGTATGTTAGGGCAGATTCAAGTGCCAGTGTGAATGCTGTGTTGTGAGTGTGATAGTGTGTGTGTGTGTGTGTTTGCGGAAACCATTGTGCATGACTGTAAGTAAAAGTCAATGGGAGTTTGTGTGTGTTTCTTGTGTATGTGTGTGTCGGGACCACGTTTGTGAGTATGTTAGGGCAGTTCCAACTGTTGATGGCTATGCCGGGGACCCAGTGTGAGTGCTGTGTTGTGCGTGTGATAGTGTCTGTGTGTGTGTGTGTGTGTTTTGCTGGATACCATTGTGTATGTCTGTAAGAAAAAGTCGTAGGGTGTTTTTGTGTGTTTCTTCTGCATGTGTGTTTCGGGACCACGTTTGTGAATATGTTAAGGTAATTCCAAGTGTTCATGGCTCTGCTGGAGATCCAATGTGAGTGCTCTGTCGTGAGTGTGCCTTTTGTGTGTGTGTGTGTGTGTGTTTGCAGGAAACCATTGTGTATGCCTGCAAGAAAAAGTCGATGGGTGTTTGTGTGTGTTATTTGTATATGTGTGTGTCAGGACCATGTTTGTGATTATGTTAAAGCAGTTCCAAGTGTTGACGGCTGTGTTGGAGACCCAGTGTGAGTGCTGTGTTGTGAGTGTGATAGTGTGTGTGTGTCTGTGTGTGTTTCCGAACCCCCTGTGTACGCCTGTAAGAAAAATTCCATGGGTGTTTGTGTGTGTTTCTTGTGTATGCGTGTGTCAGGAAAACGTTTGTGAGTATGTTAGGGCAGTTCCAAGTGTTGATGGCTCTGCCGAGGCCCAGTGTGAGTGCTGTGTTGCGAGTGTGACAGTGTGTGTGTGTGTGTGTGTGTGTGTGTTTTCGGGTTACCATTGTGTATGCCTGTATGAAAAAGTCGATGGGTGTATTTGTGTGTTCTTGCGTATTGTGTTTCAGATCCACATTTGTGAGTGTGTGAGGGCAGTTCCAAGTGTTCATGAGTTTGCTGGATATCCAGTGTGAGTGTGTGTTGTGAGTGTGACAGTGTGTGTGCGTGTCTGTGTGTGTGTTTGCAGGAAACCAGTCTGTATGCCTATAAGAAAAATTCGATGGGTGTTTGTGTGTGTTTCTTCTGTATGTGTGTGTCGGGACCACATTTGTGAATATGTTAGGGCAGTTCCAAGTGTTGATGGCTCTGCTGGAGACCCAGTGAGAGTGCTGTGTTGTGAGTGTGACAGTGTGTGTGTGTCTGTGTGTGTGTGTGTGTTTGGGGGAACCCCACAGTGTATGCTTCTAAGAAAAAGTCGATGGGTGTTTGTGTGTGTTTCTTGTGTATGTGTGTGTCGGGACCACGTATGAGAGTATTTTGTGGCAGTTCCAAGCGCCAGAGTGAATGCTGTGTTGTGAGTGTGGCAGTGTGTGTTTCTGTGTGTGTTTGTGTTGGCGGGAAAACATTGTGTATGCCTGTAAGAATAAGTCGATGGATGTTTGTGTGAGTTTCATGTGTATGTGTGTGTCGCGACCACATTTGTCAATATTTTAAGGCAGTTCCAAGTGTTGATGGTTCTGCTGGATACCCATTGTGAGTGGTGTGTTGTAAGTGTGACTGTGTGTGTGTGTGTTCAAGGGAAACCGTTGTGTATGCCTGTAAGAAAAAGTCGATGGGTGTTTGTGTGCGTTTCTTGTGTATGTGTGTGTCGGGAAAACGTTTGGGAGTATGTTAGGGCAGTTCCAAGTGTTGATGGCTCTGCCGAGGCCCAGTGTGAGTGCTGTGTTGCGAGTGTGACAGTGTGTGTGTGTGTGTGTGTGTGTTTTCGGGTAACCATTGTGTATGCCTGTATGAAAAAGTCGATGGGTGTATTTGTGTGTTCTTGCGTATTGTGTTTCAGATCCACATTTGTGAGTGTGTGAGGGCAGTTCCAAGTCTTCATGAGTTTGCAGGATATCCAGTGTGAGTGTGTGTTGTGAGTGTGACAGTGTGTGTGCGTGTCTGTGTGTGTGTTTGCAGGAAACCAGTCTGTATGCCTATAAGAAAAATTCGATGGGTGTTTGTGTGTGTTTTTTCTGTATGTGTGTGTCGGGACCACATTTGTGAATATGTTAGGGCAGTTCCAAGTGTTGATGGCTCTGCTGGAGACCCAGTGAGAGTGCTGTGTTGTGAGTGTGATAGTGTGTGTGTGTCTGTGTGTGTGTGTGTGTGTTTGGGGGAACCCCACAGTGTATGCTTCTAAGAAAAAGTCGATGGGTGTTTGTGTGTGTTTCTTGTGTATGTGTGTGTCGAGACCACGTATGTGAGTATGTTGTGGCAGTTCCAAGTGCCAGTGTGAATGCTGTGTTGTGAGTGTGGCAGTGTGTGTTTCTGTGTGTGTTTGTGTTGGCGGGAAAACATTGTGTATGCCTGTAAGAATAAGTCGATGGATGTTTGTGTGAGTTTCATGTGTATGTGTGTGTCGCGACCACATTTGTCAATATTTTAAGGCAGTTCCAAGTGTTGATGGTTCTGCTGGATACCCATTGTGAGTGCTGTGTTGTAAGTGTGACTGTGTGTGTGTGTGTTCACGGGAAACCGTTGTGTATGCCTGTAAGAAAAAGTCGATGGGTGTTTGTGTGTGATTCTTGTGTATGTGTGTGTCGGTGAAACGTTTGTGAGTATGTTAGGGCAGTTCCAAGTGTTGATGGCTCTGCCGAGGTCCAGTGTGCGTACTGTGCTGTTAGTGTGACAGTGTGTGTGTGTGTGTGTGTGTGTTTGGGGAAACCCCACTCTGTCTCCCTGTAACAAAATGTTGATGGGTGTTTGTGTGTGTTTCTTCTGTATGTGTGTGTCGGGACCACGTTTGTTTGTATGTTAGGGCAGATTCAAGTGCCAGTGTGAATGCTGTGTTGTGAGTGTGATAGTGTGTGTGTGTGTGTGTGTTTGCGGAAACCATTGTGCATGACTGTAAGTAAAAGTCAATGGGAGTTTGTGTGTGTTTCTTGTGTATGTGTGTGTCGGGACCACGTTTGTGAGTATGTTAGGGCAGTTCCAACTGTTGATGGCTATGCCGGGGACCCAGTGTGAGTGCTGTGTTGTGCGTGTGATAGTGTCTGTGTGTGTGTGTGTGTGTTTTGCTGGATACCATTGTGTATGTCTGTAAGAAAAAGTCGTAGGGTGTTTTTGTGTGTTTCTTCTGCATGTGTGTTTCGGGACCACGTTTGTGAATATGTTAAGGTAATTCCAAGTGTTCATGGCTCTGCTGGAGATCCAATGTGAGTGCTCTGTCGTGAGTGTGCCTTTTGTGTGTGTGTGTGTGTGTGTTTGCAGGAAACCATTGTGTATGCCTGCAAGAAAAAGTCGATGGGTGTTTGTGTGTGTTATTTGTATATGTGTGTGTCAGGACCATGTTTGTGATTATGTTAAAGCAGTTCCAAGTGTTGACGGCTGTGTTGGAGACCCAGTGTGAGTGCTGTGTTGTGAGTGTGATAGTGTGTGTGTGTCTGTGTGTGTTTCCGAACCCCCTGTGTACGCCTGTAAGAAAAATTCCATGGGTGTTTGTGTGTGTTTCTTGTGTATGCGTGTGTCAGGAAAACGTTTGTGAGTATGTTAGGGCAGTTCCAAGTGTTGATGGCTCTGCCGAGGCCCAGTGTGAGTGCTGTGTTGCGAGTGTGACAGTGTGTGTGTGTGTGTGTGTGTGTGTGTTTTCGGGTTACCATTGTGTATGCCTGTATGAAAAAGTCGATGGGTGTATTTGTGTGTTCTTGCGTATTGTGTTTCAGATCCACATTTGTGAGTGTGTGAGGGCAGTTCCAAGTGTTCATGAGTTTGCTGGATATCCAGTGTGAGTGTGTGTTGTGAGTGTGACAGTGTGTGTGCGTGTCTGTGTGTGTGTTTGCAGGAAACCAGTCTGTATGCCTATAAGAAAAATTCGATGGGTGTTTGTGTGTGTTTCTTCTGTATGTGTGTGTCGGGACCACATTTGTGAATATGTTAGGGCAGTTCCAAGTGTTGATGGCTCTGCTGGAGACCCAGTGAGAGTGCTGTGTTGTGAGTGTGACAGTGTGTGTGTGTCTGTGTGTGTGTGTGTGTTTGGGGGAACCCCACAGTGTATGCTTCTAAGAAAAAGTCGATGGGTGTTTGTGTGTGTTTCTTGTGTATGTGTGTGTCGGGACCACGTATGAGAGTATTTTGTGGCAGTTCCAAGCGCCAGAGTGAATGCTGTGTTGTGAGTGTGGCAGTGTGTGTTTCTGTGTGTGTTTGTGTTGGCGGGAAAACATTGTGTATGCCTGTAAGAATAAGTCGATGGATGTTTGTGTGAGTTTCATGTGTATGTGTGTGTCGCGACCACATTTGTCAATATTTTAAGGCAGTTCCAAGTGTTGATGGTTCTGCTGGATACCCATTGTGAGTGGTGTGTTGTAAGTGTGACTGTGTGTGTGTGTGTTCAAGGGAAACCGTTGTGTATGCCTGTAAGAAAAAGTCGATGGGTGTTTGTGTGCGTTTCTTGTGTATGTGTGTGTCGGGAAAACGTTTGGGAGTATGTTAGGGCAGTTCCAAGTGTTGATGGCTCTGCCGAGGCCCAGTGTGAGTGCTGTGTTGCGAGTGTGACAGTGTGTGTGTGTGTGTGTGTGTGTTTTCGGGTAACCATTGTGTATGCCTGTATGAAAAAGTCGATGGGTGTATTTGTGTGTTCTTGCGTATTGTGTTTCAGATCCACATTTGTGAGTGTGTGAGGGCAGTTCCAAGTCTTCATGAGTTTGCAGGATATCCAGTGTGAGTGTGTGTTGTGAGTGTGACAGTGTGTGTGCGTGTCTGTGTGTGTGTTTGCAGGAAACCAGTCTGTATGCCTATAAGAAAAATTCGATGGGTGTTTGTGTGTGTTTTTTCTGTATGTGTGTGTCGGGACCACATTTGTGAATATGTTAGGGCAGTTCCAAGTGTTGATGGCTCTGCTGGAGACCCAGTGAGAGTGCTGTGTTGTGAGTGTGATAGTGTGTGTGTGTCTGTGTGTGTGTGTGTGTGTTTGGGGGAACCCCACAGTGTATGCTTCTAAGAAAAAGTCGATGGGTGTTTGTGTGTGTTTCTTGTGTATGTGTGTGTCGAGACCACGTATGTGAGTATGTTGTGGCAGTTCCAAGTGCCAGTGTGAATGCTGTGTTGTGAGTGTGGCAGTGTGTGTTTCTGTGTGTGTTTGTGTTGGCGGGAAAACATTGTGTATGCCTGTAAGAATAAGTCGATGGATGTTTGTGTGAGTTTCATGTGTATGTGTGTGTCGCGACCACATTTGTCAATATTTTAAGGCAGTTCCAAGTGTTGATGGTTCTGCTGGATACCCATTGTGAGTGCTGTGTTGTAAGTGTGACTGTGTGTGTGTGTGTTCACGGGAAACCGTTGTGTATGCCTGTAAGAAAAAGTCGATGGGTGTTTGTGTGTGATTCTTGTGTATGTGTGTGTCGGTGAAACGTTTGTGAGTATGTTAGGGCAGTTCCAAGTGTTGATGGCTCTGCCGAGGTCCAGTGTGCGTACTGTGCTGTTAGTGTGACAGTGTGTGTGTGTGTGTGTGTGTGTTTGGGGAAACCCCACTCTGTCTCCCTGTAACAAAATGTTGATGGGTGTTTGTGTGTGTTTCTTCTGTATGTGTGTGTCGGGACCACGTTTGTTTGTATGTTAGGGCAGATTCAAGTGCCAGTGTGAATGCTGTGTTGTGAGTGTGATAGTGTGTGTGTGTGTGTGTGTTTGCGGAAACCATTGTGCATGACTGTAAGTAAAAGTCAATGGGAGTTTGTGTGTGTTTCTTGTGTATGTGTGTGTCGGGACCACGTTTGTGAGTATGTTAGGGCAGTTCCAACTGTTGATGGCTATGCCGGGGACCCAGTGTGAGTGCTGTGTTGTGCGTGTGATAGTGTCTGTGTGTGTGTGTGTGTGTTTTGCTGGATACCATTGTGTATGTCTGTAAGAAAAAGTCGTAGGGTGTTTTTGTGTGTTTCTTCTGCATGTGTGTTTCGGGACCACGTTTGTGAATATGTTAAGGTAATTCCAAGTGTTCATGGCTCTGCTGGAGATCCAATGTGAGTGCTCTGTCGTGAGTGTGCCTTTTGTGTGTGTGTGTGTGTGTGTGTGTGTGTTTGCAGGAAACCATTGTGTATGCCTGCAAGAAAAAGTCGATGGGTGTTTGTGTGTGTTATTTGTATATGTGTGTGTCAGGACCATGTTTGTGATTATGTTAAAGCAGTTCCAAGTGTTGACGGCTGTGTTGGAGACCCAGTGTGAGTGCTGTGTTGTGAGTGTGATAGTGTGTGTGTGTCTGTGTGTGTTTCCGAACCCCCTGTGTACGCCTGTAAGAAAAATTCCATGGGTGTTTGTGTGTGTTTCTTGTGTATGCGTGTGTCAGGAAAACGTTTGTGAGTATGTTAGGGCAGTTCCAAGTGTTGATGGCTCTGCCGAGGCCCAGTGTGAGTGCTGTGTTGCGAGTGTGACAGTGTGTGTGTGTGTGTGTGTGTGTGTTTTCGGGTTACCATTGTGTATGCCTGTATGAAAAAGTCGATGGGTGTATTTGTGTGTTCTTGCGTATTGTGTTTCAGATCCACATTTGTGAGTGTGTGAGGGCAGTTCCAAGTGTTCATGAGTTTGCTGGATATCCAGTGTGAGTGTGTGTTGTGAGTGTGACAGTGTGTGTGCGTGTCTGTGTGTGTGTTTGCAGGAAACCAGTCTGTATGCCTATAAGAAAAATTCGATGGGTGTTTGTGTGTGTTTCTTCTGTATGTGTGTGTCGGGACCACATTTGTGAATATGTTAGGGCAGTTCCAAGTGTTGATGGCTCTGCTGGAGACCCAGTGAGAGTGCTGTGTTGTGAGTGTGACAGTGTGTGTGTGTCTGTGTGTGTGTGTGTGTTTGGGGGAACCCCACAGTGTATGCTTCTAAGAAAAAGTCGATGGGTGTTTGTGTGTGTTTCTTGTGTATGTGTGTGTCGGGACCACGTATGAGAGTATTTTGTGGCAGTTCCAAGCGCCAGAGTGAATGCTGTGTTGTGAGTGTGGCAGTGTGTGTTTCTGTGTGTGTTTGTGTTGGCGGGAAAACATTGTGTATGCCTGTAAGAATAAGTCGATGGATGTTTGTGTGAGTTTCATGTGTATGTGTGTGTCGCGACCACATTTGTCAATATTTTAAGGCAGTTCCAAGTGTTGATGGTTCTGCTGGATACCCATTGTGAGTGGTGTGTTGTAAGTGTGACTGTGTGTGTGTGTGTTCAAGGGAAACCGTTGTGTATGCCTGTAAGAAAAAGTCGATGGGTGTTTGTGTGCGTTTCTTGTGTATGTGTGTGTCGGGAAAATGTTTGGGAGTATGTTAGGGCAGTTCCAAGTGTTGATGGCTCTGCCGAGGCCCAGTGTGAGTGCTGTGTTGCGAGTGTGACAGTGTGTGTGTGTGTGTGTGTGTGTTTTCGGGTAACCATTGTGTATGCCTGTATGAAAAAGTCGATGGGTGTATTTGTGTGTTCTTGCGTATTGTGTTTCAGATCCACATTTGTGAGTGTGTGAGGGCAGTTCCAAGTGTTCATGAGTTTGCAGGATATCCAGTGTGAGTGTGTGTTGTGAGTGTGACAGTGTGTGTGCGTGTCTGTGTGTGTGTTTGCAGGAAACCAGTCTGTATGCCTATAAGAAAAATTCGATGGGTGTTTGTGTGTGTTTTTTCTGTATGTGTGTGTCGGGACCACATTTGTGAATATGTTAGGGCAGTTCCAAGTGTTGATGGCTCTGCTGGAGACCCAGTGAGAGTGCTGTGTTGTGAGTGTGATAGTGTGTGTGTGTCTGTGTGTGTGTGTGTGTTTGGGGGAACCCCACAGTGTATGCTTCTAAGAAAAAGTCGATGGGTGTTTGTGTGTGTTTCTTGTGTATGTGTGTGTCGAGACCACGTATGTGAGTATGTTGTGGCAGTTCCAAGTGCCAGTGTGAATGCTGTGTTGTGAGTGTGGCAGTGTGTGTTTCTGTGTGTGTTTGTGTTGGCGGGAAAACATTGTGTATGCCTGTAAGAATAAGTCGATGGATGTTTGTGTGAGTTTCATGTGTATGTGTGTGTCGCGACCACATTTGTCAATATTTTAAGGCAGTTCCAAGTGTTGATGGTTCTGCTGGATACCCATTGTGAGTGCTGTGTTGTAAGTGTGACTGTGTGTGTGTGTGTTCACGGGAAACCGTTGTGTATGCCTGTAAGAAAAAGTCGATGGGTGTTTGTGTGTGATTCTTGTGTATGTGTGTGTCGGTGAAACGTTTGTGAGTATGTTAGGGCATTTCCAAGTGTTGATGGCTCTGCCGAGGTCCAGTGTGCGTACTGTGCTGTTAGTGTGACAGTGTGTGTGTGTGTGTGTGTTTGGGGAAACCCCACTCTGTCTCCCTGTAACAAAATGTTGATGGGTGTTTGTGTGTGTTTCTTCTGTATGTGTGTGTCGGGACCACGTTTGTTTGTATGTTAGGGCAGATTCAAGTGCCAGTGTGAATGCTGTGTTGTGAGTGTGATAGTGTGTGTGTGTGTGTTTGCGGAAACCATTGTGCATGACTGTAAGTAAAAGTCAATGGGAGTTTGTGTGTGTTTCTTGTGTATGTGTGTGTCGGGACCACGTTTGTGAGTATGTTAGGGCAGTTCCAACTGTTGATGGCTATGCCGGGGACCCAGTGTGAGTGCTGTGTTGTGCGTGTGATAGTGTCTGTGTGTGTGTGTGTGTGTGTTTTGCTGGATACCATTGTGTATGTCTGTAAGAAAAAGTCGTAGGGTGTTTTTGTGTGTTTCTTCTGCATGTGTGTTTCGGGACCACGTTTGTGAATATGTTAAGGTAATTCCAAGTGTTCATGGCTCTGCTGGAGATCCAATGTGAGTGCTCTGTCGTGAGTGTGCCTTTTGTGTGTGTGTGTGTGTGTGTTTGCAGGAAACCATTGTGTATGCCTGCAAGAAAAAGTCGATGGGTGTTTGTGTGTGTTATTTGTATATGTGTGTGTCAGGACCATGTTTGTGATTATGTTAAAGCAGTTCCAAGTGTTGACGGCTGTGTTGGAGACCCAGTGTGAGTGCTGTGTTGTGAGTGTGATAGTGTGTGTGTGTCTGTGTGTGTTTCCGAACCCCCTGTGTACGCCTGTAAGAAAAATTCCATGGGTGTTTGTGTGTGTTTCTTGTGTATGCGTGTGTCAGGAAAACGTTTGTGAGTATGTTAGGGCAGTTCCAAGTGTTGATGGCTCTGCCGAGGCCCAGTGTGAGTGCTGTGTTGCGAGTGTGACAGTGTGTGTGTGTGTGTGTGTGTGTTTTCGGGTTACCATTGTGTATGCCTGTATGAAAAAGTCGATGGGTGTATTTGTGTGTTCTTGCGTATTGTGTTTCAGATCCACATTTGTGAGTGTGTGAGGGCAGTTCCAAGTGTTCATGAGTTTGCTGGATATCCAGTGTGAGTGTGTGTTGTGAGTGTGACAGTGTGTGTGCGTGTCTGTGTGTGTGTTTGCAGGAAACCAGTCTGTATGCCTATAAGAAAAATTCGATGGGTGTTTGTGTGTGTTTCTTCTGTATGTGTGTGTCGGGACCACATTTGTGAATATGTTAGGGCAGTTCCAAGTGTTGATGGCTCTGCTGGAGACCCAGTGAGAGTGCTGTGTTGTGAGTGTGACAGTGTGTGTGTGTCTGTGTGTGTGTGTGTGTTTGGGGGAACCCCACAGTGTATGCTTCTAAGAAAAAGTCGATGGGTGTTTGTGTGTGTTTCTTGTGTATGTGTGTGTCGGGACCACGTATGAGAGTATTTTGTGGCAGTTCCAAGCGCCAGAGTGAATGCTGTGTTGTGAGTGTGGCAGTGTGTGTTTCTGTGTGTGTTTGTGTTGGCGGGAAAACATTGTGTATGCCTGTAAGAATAAGTCGATGGATGTTTGTGTGAGTTTCATGTGTATGTGTGTGTCGCGACCACATTTGTCAATATTTTAAGGCAGTTCCAAGTGTTGATGGTTCTGCTGGATACCCATTGTGAGTGGTGTGTTGTAAGTGTGACTGTGTGTGTGTGTGTTCAAGGGAAACCGTTGTGTATGCCTGTAAGAAAAAGTCGATGGGTGTTTGTGTGCGTTTCTTGTGTATGTGTGTGTCGGGAAAACGTTTGGGAGTATGTTAGGGCAGTTCCAAGTGTTGATGGCTCTGCCGAGGACCAGTGTGAGTGCTGTGTTGCGAGTGTGACAGTGTGTGTGTGTGTGTGTGTGTGTTTTCGGGTAACCATTGTGTATGCCTGTATGAAAAAGTCGATGGGTGTATTTGTGTGTTCTTGCGTATTGTGTTTCAGATCCACATTTGTGAGTGTGTGAGGGCAGTTCCAAGTCTTCATGAGTTTGCAGGATATCCAGTGTGAGTGTGTGTTGTGAGTGTGACAGTGTGTGTGCGTGTCTGTGTGTGTGTTTGCAGGAAACCAGTCTGTATGCCTATAAGAAAAATTCGATGGGTGTTTGTGTGTGTTTTTTCTGTATGTGTGTGTCGGGACCACATTTGTGAATATGTTAGGGCAGTTCCAAGTGTTGATGGCTCTGCTGGAGACCCAGTGAGAGTGCTGTGCTGTGAGTGTGATAGTGTGTGTGTGTCTGTGTGTGTGTGTGTGTTTGGGGGAACCCCACAGTGTATGCTTCTAAGAAAAAGTCGATGGGTGTTTGTGTGTGTTTCTTGTGTATGTGTGTGTCGAGACCACGTATGTGAGTATGTTGTGGCAGTTCCAAGTGCCAGTGTGAATGCTGTGTTGTGAGTGTGGCAGTGTGTGTTTCTGTGTGTGTTTGTGTTGGCGGGAAAACATTGTGTATGCCTGTAAGAATAAGTCGATGGATGTTTGTGTGAGTTTCATGTGTATGTGTGTGTCGCGACCACATTTGTCAATATTTTAAGGCAGTTCCAAGTGTTGATGGTTCTGCTGGATACCCATTGTGAGTGCTGTGTTGTAAGTGTGACTGTGTTGTGTGTGTTCACGGGAAACCGTTGTGTATGCCTGTAAGAAAAAGTCGATGGGTGTTTGTGTGTGATTCTTGTGTATGTGTGTGTCGGTGAAACGTTTGTGAGTATGTTAGGGCAGTTCCAAGTGTTGATGGCTCTGCCGAGGTCCAGTGTGCGTACTGTGCTGTTAGTGTGACAGTGTGTGTGTTTGTGTGTGTGTGTGTGTTTGGGGAAACCCCACTCTGTCTCCGTGTAACAAAATGTTGATGGGTGTTTGTGTGTGTTTCTTCTGTATGTGTGTGTCGGGACCACGTTTGTTTGTATGTTAGGGCAGATTCAAGTGCCAGTGTGAATGCTGTGTTGTGAGTGTGATAGTGTGTGTGTGTGTGTGTGTTTGCGGAAACCATTGTGCATGACTGTAAGTAAAAGTCAATGGGAGTTTGTGTGTGTTTCTTGTGTATGTGTGTGTCGGGACCACGTTTGTGAGTATGTTAGGGCAGTTCCAACTGTTGATGGCTATGCCGGGGACCCAGTGTGAGTGCTGTGTTGTGCGTGTGATAGTGTCTGTGTGTGTGTGTGTGTGTTTTGCTGGATACCATTGTGTATGTCTGTAAGAAAAAGTCGTAGGGTGTTTTTGTGTGTTTCTTCTGCATGTGTGTTTCGGGACCACGTTTGTGAATATGTTAAGGTAATTCCAAGTGTTCATGGCTCTGCTGGAGATCCAATGTGAGTGCTCTGTCGTGAGTGTGCCTTTTGTGTGTGTGTGTGTGTGTGTGTTTGCAGGAAACCATTGTGTATGCCTGCAAGAAAAAGTCGATGGGTGTTTGTGTGTGTTATTTGTATATGTGTGTGTCAGGACCATGTTTGTGATTATGTTAAAGCAGTTCCAAGTGTTGACGGCTGTGTTGGAGACCCAGTGTGAGTGCTGTGTTGTGAGTGTGATAGTGTGTGTGTGTCTGTGTGTGTTTCCGAACCCCCTGTGTACGCCTGTAAGAAAAATTCCATGGGTGTTTGTGTGTGTTCCTTGTGTATGCGTGTGTCAGGAAAACGTTTGTGAGTATGTTAGGGCAGTTCCAAGTGTTGATGGCTCTGCCGAGGCCCAGTGTGAGTGCTGTGTTGCGAGTGTGACAGTGTGTGTGTGTGTGTGTGTGTGTGTGTTTTCGGGTTACCATTGTGTATGCCTGTATGAAAAAGTCGATGGGTGTATTTGTGTGTTCTTGCGTATTGTGTTTCAGATCCACATTTGTGAGTGTGTGAGGGCAGTTCCAAGTGTTCATGAGTTTGCTGGATATCCAGTGTGAGTGTGTGTTGTGAGTGTGACAGTGTGTGTGCGTGTCTGTGTGTGTGTTTGCAGGAAACCAGTCTGTATGCCTATAAGAAAAATTCGATGGGTGTTTGTGTGTGTTTCTTCTGTATGTGTGTGTCGGGACCACATTTGTGAATATGTTAGGGCAGTTCCAAGTGTTGATGGCTCTGCTGGAGACCCAGTGAGAGTGCTGTGTTGTGAGTGTGACAGTGTGTGTGTGTCTGTGTGTGTGTGTGTGTTTGGGGGAACCCCACAGTGTATGCTTCTAAGAAAAAGTCGATGGGTGTTTGTGTGTGTTTCTTGTGTATGTGTGTGTCGGGACCACGTATGAGAGTATTTTGTGGCAGTTCCAAGCGCCAGAGTGAATGCTGTGTTGTGAGTGTGGCAGTGTGTGTTTCTGTGTGTGTTTGTGTTGGCGGGAAAACATTGTGTATGCCTGTAAGAATAAGTCGATGGATGTTTGTGTGAGTTTCATGTGTATGTGTGTGTCGCGACCACATTTGTCAATATTTTAAGGCAGTTCCAAGTGTTGATGGTTCTGCTGGATACCCATTGTGAGTGGTGTGTTGTAAGTGTGACTGTGTGTGTGTGTGTTCAAGGGAAACCGTTGTGTATGCCTGTAAGAAAAAGTCGATGGGTGTTTGTGTGCGTTTCTTGTGTATGTGTGTGTCGGGAAAACGTTTGGGAGTATGTTAGGGCAGTTCCAAGTGTTGATGGCTCTGCCGAGGACCAGTGTGAGTGCTGTGTTGCGAGTGTGACAGTGTGTGTGTGTGTGTGTGTGTGTGTTTTCGGGTAACCATTGTGTATGCCTGTATGAAAAAGTCGATGGGTGTATTTGTGTGTTCTTGCGTATTGTGTTTCAGATCCACATTTGTGAGTGTGTGAGGGCAGTTCCAAGTCTTCATGAGTTTGCAGGATATCCAGTGTGAGTGTGTGTTGTGAGTGTGACAGTGTGTGTGCGTGTCTGTGTGTGTGTTTGCAGGAAACCAGTCTGTATGCCTATAAGAAAAATTCGATGGGTGTTTGTGTGTGTTTTTTCTGTATGTGTGTGTCGGGACCACATTTGTGAATATGTTAGGGCAGTTCCAAGTGTTGATGGCTCTGCTGGAGACCCAGTGAGAGTGCTGTGCTGTGAGTGTGATAGTGTGTGTGTGTCTGTGTGTGTGTGTGTGTTTGGGGGAACCCCACAGTGTATGCTTCTAAGAAAAAGTCGATGGGTGTTTGTGTGTGTTTCTTGTGTATGTGTGTGTCGAGACCACGTATGTGAGTATGTTGTGGCAGTTCCAAGTGCCAGTGTGAATGCTGTGTTGTGAGTGTGGCAGTGTGTGTTTCTGTGTGTGTTTGTGTTGGCGGGAAAACATTGTGTATGCCTGTAAGAATAAGTCGATGGATGTTTGTGTGAGTTTCATGTGTATGTGTGTGTCGCGACCACATTTGTCAATATTTTAAGGCAGTTCCAAGTGTTGATGGTTCTGCTGGATACCCATTGTGAGTGCTGTGTTGTAAGTGTGACTGTGTGTGTGTGTGTTCACGGGAAACCGTTGTGTATGCCTGTAAGAAAAAGTCGATGGGTGTTTGTGTGTGATTCTTGTGTATGTGTGTGTCGGTGAAACGTTTGTGAGTATGTTAGGGCAGTTCCAAGTGTTGATGGCTCTGCCGAGGTCCAGTGTGCGTACTGTGCTGTTAGTGTGACAGTGTGTGTGTGTGTGTGTGTGTGTGTGTGTTTGGGGAAACCCCACTCTGTCTCCCTGTAACAAAATGTTGATGGGTGTTTGTGTGTGTTTCTTCTGTATGTGTGTGTCGGGACCACGTTTGTTTGTATGTTAGGGCAGATTCAAGTGCCAGTGTGAATGCTGTGTTGTGAGTGTGATAGTGTGTGTGTGTGTGTGTTTGCGGAAACCATTGTGCATGACTGTAAGTAAAAGTCAATGGGAGTTTGTGTGTGTTTCTTGTGTATGTGTGTGTCGGGACCACGTTTGTGAGTATGTTAGGGCAGTTCCAACTGTTGATGGCTATGCCGGGGACCCAGTGTGAGTGCTGTGTTGTGCGTGTGATAGTGTCTGTGTGTGTGTGTGTGTGTTTTGCTGGATACCATTGTGTATGTCTGTAAGAAAAAGTCGTAGGGTGTTTTTGTGTGTTTCTTCTGCATGTGTGTTTCGGGACCACGTTTGTGAATATGTTAAGGTAATTCCAAGTGTTCATGGCTCTGCTGGAGATCCAATGTGAGTGCTCTGGCGTGAGTGTGCCTTTTGTGTGTGTGTGTGTGTGTGTGTGTGTGTTTGCAGGAAACCATTGTGTATGCCTGCAAGAAAAAGTCGATGGGTGTTTGTGTGTGTTATTTGTATATGTGTGTGTCAGGACCATGTTTGTGATTATGTTAAAGCAGTTCCAAGTGTTGACGGCTGTGTTGGAGACCCAGTGTGAGTGCTGTGTTGTGAGTGTGATAGTGTGTGTGTGTCTGTGTGTGTTTCCGAACCCCCTGTGTACGCCTGTAAGAAAAATTCCATGGGTGTTTGTGTGTGTTTCTTGTGTATGCGTGTGTCAGGAAAACGTTTGTGAGTATGTTAGGGCAGTTCCAAGTGTTGATGGCTCTGCCGAGGCCCAGTGTGAGTGCTGTGTTGCGAGTGTGACAGTGTGTGTGTGTGTGTGTGTGTGTGTTTTCGGGTTACCATTGTGTATGCCTGTATGAAAAAGTCGATGGGTGTATTTGTGTGTTCTTGCGTATTGTGTTTCAGATCCACATTTGTGAGTGTGTGAGGGCAGTTCCAAGTGTTCATGAGTTTGCTGGATATCCAGTGTGAGTGTGTGTTGTGAGTGTGACAGTGTGTGTGCGTGTCTGTGTGTGTGTTTGCAGGAAACCAGTCTGTATGCCTATAAGAAAAATTCGATGGGTGTTTGTGTGTGTTTCTTCTGTATGTGTGTGTCGGGACCACATTTGTGAATATGTTAGGGCAGTTCCAAGTGTTGATGGCTCTGCTGGAGACCCAGTGAGAGTGCTGTGTTGTGAGTGTGACAGTGTGTGTGTGTCTGTGTGTGTGTGTGTGTTTGGGGGAACCCCACAGTGTATGCTTCTAAGAAAAAGTCGATGGGTGTTTGTGTGTGTTTCTTGTGTATGTGTGTGTCGGGACCACGTATGAGAGTATTTTGTGGCAGTTCCAAGCGCCAGAGTGAATGCTGTGTTGTGAGTGTGGCAGTGTGTGTTTCTGTGTGTGTTTGTGTTGGCGGGAAAACATTGTGTATGCCTGTAAGAATAAGTCGATGGATGTTTGTGTGAGTTTCATGTGTATGTGTGTGTCGCGACCACATTTGTCAATATTTTAAGGCAGTTCCAAGTGTTGATGGTTCTGCTGGATACCCATTGTGAGTGGTGTGTTGTAAGTGTGACTGTGTGTGTGTGTGTTCAAGGGAAACCGTTGTGTATGCCTGTAAGAAAAAGTCGATGGGTGTTTGTGTGCGTTTCTTGTGTATGTGTGTGTCGGGAAAATGTTTGGGAGTATGTTAGGGCAGTTCCAAGTGTTGATGGCTCTGCCGAGGCCCAGTGTGAGTGCTGTGTTGCGAGTGTGACAGTGTGTGTGTGTGTGTGTGTGTGTTTTCGGGTAACCATTGTGTATGCCTGTATGAAAAAGTCGATGGGTGTATTTGTGTGTTCTTGCGTATTGTGTTTCAGATCCACATTTGTGAGTGTGTGAGGGCAGTTCCAAGTGTTCATGAGTTTGCAGGATATCCAGTGTGAGTGTGTGTTGTGAGTGTGACAGTGTGTGTGCGTGTCTGTGTGTGTGTTTGCAGGAAACCAGTCTGTATGCCTATAAGAAAAATTCGATGGGTGTTTGTGTGTGTTTTTTCTGTATGTGTGTGTCGGGACCACATTTGTGAATATGTTAGGGCAGTTCCAAGTGTTGATGGCTCTGCTGGAGACCCAGTGAGAGTGCTGTGTTGTGAGTGTGATAGTGTGTGTGTGTCTGTGTGTGTGTGTGTGTTTGGGGGAACCCCACAGTGTATGCTTCTAAGAAAAAGTCGATGGGTGTTTGTGTGTGTTTCTTGTGTATGTGTGTGTCGAGACCACGTATGTGAGTATGTTGTGGCAGTTCCAAGTGCCAGTGTGAATGCTGTGTTGTGAGTGTGGCAGTGTGTGTTTCTGTGTGTGTTTGTGTTGGCGGGAAAACATTGTGTATGCCTGTAAGAATAAGTCGATGGATGTTTGTGTGAGTTTCATGTGTATGTGTGTGTCGCGACCACATTTGTCAATATTTTAAGGCAGTTCCAAGTGTTGATGGTTCTGCTGGATACCCATTGTGAGTGCTGTGTTGTAAGTGTGACTGTGTGTGTGTGTGTTCACGGGAAACCGTTGTGTATGCCTGTAAGAAAAAGTCGATGGGTGTTTGTGTGTGATTCTTGTGTATGTGTGTGTCGGTGAAACGTTTGTGAGTATGTTAGGGCATTTCCAAGTGTTGATGGCTCTGCCGAGGTCCAGTGTGCGTACTGTGCTGTTAGTGTGACAGTGTGTGTGTGTGTGTGTGTTTGGGGAAACCCCACTCTGTCTCCCTGTAACAAAATGTTGATGGGTGTTTGTGTGTGTTTCTTCTGTATGTGTGTGTCGGGACCACGTTTGTTTGTATGTTAGGGCAGATTCAAGTGCCAGTGTGAATGCTGTGTTGTGAGTGTGATAGTGTGTGTGTGTGTGTTTGCGGAAACCATTGTGCATGACTGTAAGTAAAAGTCAATGGGAGTTTGTGTGTGTTTCTTGTGTATGTGTGTGTCGGGACCACGTTTGTGAGTATGTTAGGGCAGTTCCAACTGTTGATGGCTATGCCGGGGACCCAGTGTGAGTGCTGTGTTGTGCGTGTGATAGTGTCTGTGTGTGTGTGTGTGTGTGTTTTGCTGGATACCATTGTGTATGTCTGTAAGAAAAAGTCGTAGGGTGTTTTTGTGTGTTTCTTCTGCATGTGTGTTTCGGGACCACGTTTGTGAATATGTTAAGGTAATTCCAAGTGTTCATGGCTCTGCTGGAGATCCAATGTGAGTGCTCTGTCGTGAGTGTGCCTTTTGTGTGTGTGTGTGTGTGTGTTTGCAGGAAACCATTGTGTATGCCTGCAAGAAAAAGTCGATGGGTGTTTGTGTGTGTTATTTGTATATGTGTGTGTCAGGACCATGTTTGTGATTATGTTAAAGCAGTTCCAAGTGTTGACGGCTGTGTTGGAGACCCAGTGTGAGTGCTGTGTTGTGAGTGTGATAGTGTGTGTGTGTCTGTGTGTGTTTCCGAACCCCCTGTGTACGCCTGTAAGAAAAATTCCATGGGTGTTTGTGTGTGTTTCTTGTGTATGCGTGTGTCAGGAAAACGTTTGTGAGTATGTTAGGGCAGTTCCAAGTGTTGATGGCTCTGCCGAGGCCCAGTGTGAGTGCTGTGTTGCGAGTGTGACAGTGTGTGTGTGTGTGTGTGTGTGTTTTCGGGTTACCATTGTGTATGCCTGTATGAAAAAGTCGATGGGTGTATTTGTGTGTTCTTGCGTATTGTGTTTCAGATCCACATTTGTGAGTGTGTGAGGGCAGTTCCAAGTGTTCATGAGTTTGCTGGATATCCAGTGTGAGTGTGTGTTGTGAGTGTGACAGTGTGTGTGCGTGTCTGTGTGTGTGTTTGCAGGAAACCAGTCTGTATGCCTATAAGAAAAATTCGATGGGTGTTTGTGTGTGTTTCTTCTGTATGTGTGTGTCGGGACCACATTTGTGAATATGTTAGGGCAGTTCCAAGTGTTGATGGCTCTGCTGGAGACCCAGTGAGAGTGCTGTGTTGTGAGTGTGACAGTGTGTGTGTGTCTGTGTGTGTGTGTGTGTTTGGGGGAACCCCACAGTGTATGCTTCTAAGAAAAAGTCGATGGGTGTTTGTGTGTGTTTCTTGTGTATGTGTGTGTCGGGACCACGTATGAGAGTATTTTGTGGCAGTTCCAAGCGCCAGAGTGAATGCTGTGTTGTGAGTGTGGCAGTGTGTGTTTCTGTGTGTGTTTGTGTTGGCGGGAAAACATTGTGTATGCCTGTAAGAATAAGTCGATGGATGTTTGTGTGAGTTTCATGTGTATGTGTGTGTCGCGACCACATTTGTCAATATTTTAAGGCAGTTCCAAGTGTTGATGGTTCTGCTGGATACCCATTGTGAGTGGTGTGTTGTAAGTGTGACTGTGTGTGTGTGTGTTCAAGGGAAACCGTTGTGTATGCCTGTAAGAAAAAGTCGATGGGTGTTTGTGTGCGTTTCTTGTGTATGTGTGTGTCGGGAAAACGTTTGGGAGTATGTTAGGGCAGTTCCAAGTGTTGATGGCTCTGCCGAGGACCAGTGTGAGTGCTGTGTTGCGAGTGTGACAGTGTGTGTGTGTGTGTGTGTGTGTTTTCGGGTAACCATTGTGTATGCCTGTATGAAAAAGTCGATGGGTGTATTTGTGTGTTCTTGCGTATTGTGTTTCAGATCCACATTTGTGAGTGTGTGAGGGCAGTTCCAAGTCTTCATGAGTTTGCAGGATATCCAGTGTGAGTGTGTGTTGTGAGTGTGACAGTGTGTGTGCGTGTCTGTGTGTGTGTTTGCAGGAAACCAGTCTGTATGCCTATAAGAAAAATTCGATGGGTGTTTGTGTGTGTTTTTTCTGTATGTGTGTGTCGGGACCACATTTGTGAATATGTTAGGGCAGTTCCAAGTGTTGATGGCTCTGCTGGAGACCCAGTGAGAGTGCTGTGCTGTGAGTGTGATAGTGTGTGTGTGTCTGTGTGTGTGTGTGTGTTTGGGGGAACCCCACAGTGTATGCTTCTAAGAAAAAGTCGATGGGTGTTTGTGTGTGTTTCTTGTGTATGTGTGTGTCGAGACCACGTATGTGAGTATGTTGTGGCAGTTCCAAGTGCCAGTGTGAATGCTGTGTTGTGAGTGTGGCAGTGTGTGTTTCTGTGTGTGTTTGTGTTGGCGGGAAAACATTGTGTATGCCTGTAAGAATAAGTCGATGGATGTTTGTGTGAGTTTCATGTGTATGTGTGTGTCGCGACCACATTTGTCAATATTTTAAGGCAGTTCCAAGTGTTGATGGTTCTGCTGGATACCCATTGTGAGTGCTGTGTTGTAAGTGTGACTGTGTTGTGTGTGTTCACGGGAAACCGTTGTGTATGCCTGTAAGAAAAAGTCGATGGGTGTTTGTGTGTGATTCTTGTGTATGTGTGTGTCGGTGAAACGTTTGTGAGTATGTTAGGGCAGTTCCAAGTGTTGATGGCTCTGCCGAGGTCCAGTGTGCGTACTGTGCTGTTAGTGTGACAGTGTGTGTGTTTGTGTGTGTGTGTGTGTTTGGGGAAACCCCACTCTGTCTCCGTGTAACAAAATGTTGATGGGTGTTTGTGTGTGTTTCTTCTGTATGTGTGTGTCGGGACCACGTTTGTTTGTATGTTAGGGCAGATTCAAGTGCCAGTGTGAATGCTGTGTTGTGAGTGTGATAGTGTGTGTGTGTGTGTGTGTTTGCGGAAACCATTGTGCATGACTGTAAGTAAAAGTCAATGGGAGTTTGTGTGTGTTTCTTGTGTATGTGTGTGTCGGGACCACGTTTGTGAGTATGTTAGGGCAGTTCCAACTGTTGATGGCTATGCCGGGGACCCAGTGTGAGTGCTGTGTTGTGCGTGTGATAGTGTCTGTGTGTGTGTGTGTGTGTTTTGCTGGATACCATTGTGTATGTCTGTAAGAAAAAGTCGTAGGGTGTTTTTGTGTGTTTCTTCTGCATGTGTGTTTCGGGACCACGTTTGTGAATATGTTAAGGTAATTCCAAGTGTTCATGGCTCTGCTGGAGATCCAATGTGAGTGCTCTGTCGTGAGTGTGCCTTTTGTGTGTGTGTGTGTGTGTGTGTTTGCAGGAAACCATTGTGTATGCCTGCAAGAAAAAGTCGATGGGTGTTTGTGTGTGTTATTTGTATATGTGTGTGTCAGGACCATGTTTGTGATTATGTTAAAGCAGTTCCAAGTGTTGACGGCTGTGTTGGAGACCCAGTGTGAGTGCTGTGTTGTGAGTGTGATAGTGTGTGTGTGTCTGTGTGTGTTTCCGAACCCCCTGTGTACGCCTGTAAGAAAAATTCCATGGGTGTTTGTGTGTGTTCCTTGTGTATGCGTGTGTCAGGAAAACGTTTGTGAGTATGTTAGGGCAGTTCCAAGTGTTGATGGCTCTGCCGAGGCCCAGTGTGAGTGCTGTGTTGCGAGTGTGACAGTGTGTGTGTGTGTGTGTGTGTGTGTGTTTTCGGGTTACCATTGTGTATGCCTGTATGAAAAAGTCGATGGGTGTATTTGTGTGTTCTTGCGTATTGTGTTTCAGATCCACATTTGTGAGTGTGTGAGGGCAGTTCCAAGTGTTCATGAGTTTGCTGGATATCCAGTGTGAGTGTGTGTTGTGAGTGTGACAGTGTGTGTGCGTGTCTGTGTGTGTGTTTGCAGGAAACCAGTCTGTATGCCTATAAGAAAAATTCGATGGGTGTTTGTGTGTGTTTCTTCTGTATGTGTGTGTCGGGACCACATTTGTGAATATGTTAGGGCAGTTCCAAGTGTTGATGGCTCTGCTGGAGACCCAGTGAGAGTGCTGTGTTGTGAGTGTGACAGTGTGTGTGTGTCTGTGTGTGTGTGTGTGTTTGGGGGAACCCCACAGTGTATGCTTCTAAGAAAAAGTCGATGGGTGTTTGTGTGTGTTTCTTGTGTATGTGTGTGTCGGGACCACGTATGAGAGTATTTTGTGGCAGTTCCAAGCGCCAGAGTGAATGCTGTGTTGTGAGTGTGGCAGTGTGTGTTTCTGTGTGTGTTTGTGTTGGCGGGAAAACATTGTGTATGCCTGTAAGAATAAGTCGATGGATGTTTGTGTGAGTTTCATGTGTATGTGTGTGTCGCGACCACATTTGTCAATATTTTAAGGCAGTTCCAAGTGTTGATGGTTCTGCTGGATACCCATTGTGAGTGGTGTGTTGTAAGTGTGACTGTGTGTGTGTGTGTTCAAGGGAAACCGTTGTGTATGCCTGTAAGAAAAAGTCGATGGGTGTTTGTGTGCGTTTCTTGTGTATGTGTGTGTCGGGAAAACGTTGGGGAGTATGTTAGGGCAGTTCCAAGTGTTGATGGCTCTGCCGAGGACCAGTGTGAGTGCTGTGTTGCGAGTGTGACAGTGTGTGTGTGTGTGTGTGTGTGTGTTTTCGGGTAACCATTGTGTATGCCTGTATGAAAAAGTCGATGGGTGTATTTGTGTGTTCTTGCGTATTGTGTTTCAGATCCACATTTGTGAGTGTGTGAGGGCAGTTCCAAGTCTTCATGAGTTTGCAGGATATCCAGTGTGAGTGTGTGTTGTGAGTGTGACAGTGTGTGTGCGTGTCTGTGTGTGTGTTTGCAGGAAACCAGTCTGTATGCCTATAAGAAAAATTCGATGGGTGTTTGTGTGTGTTTTTTCTGTATGTGTGTGTCGGGACCACATTTGTGAATATGTTAGGGCAGTTCCAAGTGTTGATGGCTCTGCTGGAGACCCAGTGAGAGTGCTGTGCTGTGAGTGTGATAGTGTGTGTGTGTCTGTGTGTGTGTGTGTGTTTGGGGGAACCCCACAGTGTATGCTTCTAAGAAAAAGTCGATGGGTGTTTGTGTGTGTTTCTTGTGTATGTGTGTGTCGAGACCACGTATGTGAGTATGTTGTGGCAGTTCCAAGTGCCAGTGTGAATGCTGTGTTGTGAGTGTGGCAGTGTGTGTTTCTGTGTGTGTTTGTGTTGGCGGGAAAACATTGTGTATGCCTGTAAGAATAAGTCGATGGATGTTTGTGTGAGTTTCATGTGTATGTGTGTGTCGCGACCACATTTGTCAATATTTTAAGGCAGTTCCAAGTGTTGATGGTTCTGCTGGATACCCATTGTGAGTGCTGTGTTGTAAGTGTGACTGTGTGTGTGTGTGTTCACGGGAAACCGTTGTGTATGCCTGTAAGAAAAAGTCGATGGGTGTTTGTGTGTGATTCTTGTGTATGTGTGTGTCGGTGAAACGTTTGTGAGTATGTTAGGGCAGTTCCAAGTGTTGATGGCTCTGCCGAGGTCCAGTGTGCGTACTGTGCTGTTAGTGTGACAGTGTGTGTGTGTGTGTGTGTGTGTGTGTGTTTGGGGAAACCCCACTCTGTCTCCCTGTAACAAAATGTTGATGGGTGTTTGTGTGTGTTTCTTCTGTATGTGTGTGTCGGGACCACGTTTGTTTGTATGTTAGGGCAGATTCAAGTGCCAGTGTGAATGCTGTGTTGTGAGTGTGATAGTGTGTGTGTGTGTGTGTTTGCGGAAACCATTGTGCATGACTGTAAGTAAAAGTCAATGGGAGTTTGTGTGTGTTTCTTGTGTATGTGTGTGTCGGGACCACGTTTGTGAGTATGTTAGGGCAGTTCCAACTGTTGATGGCTATGCCGGGGACCCAGTGTGAGTGCTGTGTTGTGCGTGTGATAGTGTCTGTGTGTGTGTGTGTGTTTTGCTGGATACCATTGTGTATGTCTGTAAGAAAAAGTCGTAGGGTGTTTTTGTGTGTTTCTTCTGCATGTGTGTTTCGGGACCACGTTTGTGAATATGTTAAGGTAATTCCAAGTGTTCATGGCTCTGCTGGAGATCCAATGTGAGTGCTCTGGCGTGAGTGTGCCTTTTGTGTGTGTGTGTGTGTGTGTGTTTGCAGGAAACCATTGTGTATGCCTGCAAGAAAAAGTCGATGGGTGTTTGTGTGTGTTATTTGTATATGTGTGTGTCAGGACCATGTTTGTGATTATGTTAAAGCAGTTCCAAGTGTTGACGGCTGTGTTGGAGACCCAGTGTGAGTGCTGTGTTGTGAGTGTGATAGTGTGTGTGTGTCTGTGTGTGTTTCCGAACCCCCTGTGTACGCCTGTAAGAAAAATTCCATGGGTGTTTGTGTGTGTTTCTTGTGTATGCGTGTGTCAGGAAAACGTTTGTGAGTATGTTAGGGCAGTTCCAAGTGTTGATGGCTCTGCCGAGGCCCAGTGTGAGTGCTGTGTTGCGAGTGTGACAGTGTGTGTGTGTGTGTGTGTGTGTGTGTTTTCGGGTTACCATTGTGTATGCCTGTATGAAAAAGTCGATGGGTGTATTTGTGTGTTCTTGCGTATTGTGTTTCAGATCCACATTTGTGAGTGTGTGAGGGCAGTTCCAAGTGTTCATGAGTTTGCTGGATATCCAGTGTGAGTGTGTGTTGTGAGTGTGACAGTGTGTGTGCGTGTCTGTGTGTGTGTTTGCAGGAAACCAGTCTGTATGCCTATAAGAAAAATTCGATGGGTGTTTGTGTGTGTTTCTTCTGTATGTGTGTGTCGGGACCACATTTGTGAATATGTTAGGGCAGTTCCAAGTGTTGATGGCTCTGCTGGAGACCCAGTGAGAGTGCTGTGTTGTGAGTGTGACAGTGTGTGTGTGTCTGTGTGTGTGTGTGTGTTTGGGGGGACCCCACAGTGTATGCTTCTAAGAAAAAGTCGATGGGTGTTTGTGTGTGTTTCTTGTGTATGTGTGTGTCGGGACCACGTATGAGAGTATTTTGTGGCAGTTCCAAGCGCCAGAGTGAATGCTGTGTTGTGAGTGTGGCAGTGTGTGTTTCTGTGTGTGTTTGTGTTGGCGGGAAAACATTGTGTATGCCTGTAAGAATAAGTCGATGGATGTTTGTGTGAGTTTCATGTGTATGTGTGTGTCGCGACCACATTTGTCAATATTTTAAGGCAGTTCCAAGTGTTGATGGTTCTGCTGGATACCCATTGTGAGTGGTGTGTTGTAAGTGTGACTGTGTGTGTGTGTGTTCAAGGGAAACCGTTGTGTATGCCTGTAAGAAAAAGTCGATGGGTGTTTGTGTGCGTTTCTTGTGTATGTGTGTGTCGGGAAAACGTTTGGGAGTATGTTAGGGCAGTTCCAAGTGTTGATGGCTCTGCCGAGGACCAGTGTGAGTGCTGTGTTGCGAGTGTGACAGTGTGTGTGTGTGTGTGTGTGTGTGTTTTCGGGTAACCATTGTGTATGCCTGTATGAAAAAGTCGATGGGTGTATTTGTGTGTTCTTGCGTATTGTGTTTCAGATCCACATTTGTGAGTGTGTGAGGGCAGTTCCAAGTCTTCATGAGTTTGCAGGATATCCAGTGTGAGTGTGTGTTGTGAGTGTGACAGTGTGTGTGCGTGTCTGTGTGTGTGTTTGCAGGAAACCAGTCTGTATGCCTATAAGAAAAATTCGATGGGTGTTTGTGTGTGTTTCTTCTGTATGTGTGTGTCGGGACCACATTTGTGAATATGTTAGGGCAGTTCCAAGTGTTGATGGCTCTGCTGGAGACCCAGTGAGAGTGCTGTGTTGTGAGTGTGATAGTGTGTGTGTGTCTGTGTGTGTGTGTGTGTGTTTGGGGGAACCCCACAGTGTATGCTTCTAAGAAAAAGTCGATGGGTGTTTGTGTGTGTTTCTTGTGTATGTGTGTGTCGAGACCACGTATGTGAGTATGTTGTGGCAGTTCCAAGTGCCAGTGTGAATGCTGTGTTGTGAGTGTGGCAGTGTGTGTTTCTGTGTGTGTTTGTGTTGGCGGGAAAACATTGTGTATGCCTGTAAGAATAAGTCGATGGATGTTTGTGTGAGTTTCATGTGTATGTGTGTGTCGCGACCACATTTGTCAATATTTTAAGGCAGTTCCAAGTGTTGATGGTTCTGCTGGATACCCATTGTGAGTGCTGTGTTGTAAGTGTGACTGTGTGTGTGTGTGTTCACGGGAAACCGTTGTGTATGCCTGTAAGAAAAAGTCGATGGGTGTTTGTGTGTGATTCTTGTGTATGTGTGTGTCGGTGAAACGTTTGTGAGTATGTTAGGGCATTTCCAAGTGTTGATGGCTCTGCCGAGGTCCAGTGTGCGTACTGTGCTGTTAGTGTGACAGTGTGTGTGTGTGTGTGTGTTTGGGGAAACCCCACTCTGTCTCCCTGTAACAAAATGTTGATGGGTGTTTGTGTGTGTTTCTTCTGTATGTGTGTGTCGGGACCACGTTTGTTTGTATGTTAGGGCAGATTCAAGTGCCAGTGTGAATGCTGTGTTGTGAGTGTGATAGTGTGTGTGTGTGTGTTTGCGGAAACCATTGTGCATGACTGTAAGTAAAAGTCAATGGGAGTTTGTGTGTGTTTCTTGTGTATGTGTGTGTCGGGACCACGTTTGTGAGTATGTTAGGGCAGTTCCAACTGTTGATGGCTATGCCGGGGACCCAGTGTGAGTGCTGTGTTGTGCGTGTGATAGTGTCTGTGTGTGTGTGTGTGTGTTTTGCTGGATACCATTGTGTATGTCTGTAAGAAAAAGTCGTAGGGTGTTTTTGTGTGTTTCTTCTGCATGTGTGTTTCGGGACCACGTTTGTGAATATGTTAAGGTAATTCCAAGTGTTCATGGCTCTGCTGGAGATCCAATGTGAGTGCTCTGTCGTGAGTGTGCCTTTTGTGTGTGTGTGTGTGTGTGTTTGCAGGAAACCATTGTGTATGCCTGCAAGAAAAAGTCGATGGGTGTTTGTGTGTGTTATTTGTATATGTGTGTGTCAGGACCATGTTTGTGATTATGTTAAAGCAGTTCCAAGTGTTGACGGCTGTGTTGGAGACCCAGTGTGAGTGCTGTGTTGTGAGTGTGATAGTGTGTGTGTGTCTGTGTGTGTTTCCGAACCCCCTGTGTACGCCTGTAAGAAAAATTCCATGGGTGTTTGTGTGTGTTTCTTGTGTATGCGTGTGTCAGGAAAACGTTTGTGAGTATGTTAGGGCAGTTCCAAGTGTTGATGGCTCTGCCGAGGCCCAGTGTGAGTGCTGTGTTGCGAGTGTGACAGTGTGTGTGTGTGTGTGTGTGTGTTTTCGGGTTACCATTGTGTATGCCTGTATGAAAAAGTCGATGGGTGTATTTGTGTGTTCTTGCGTATTGTGTTTCAGATCCACATTTGTGAGTGTGTGAGGGCAGTTCCAAGTGTTCATGAGTTTGCTGGATATCCAGTGTGAGTGTGTGTTGTGAGTGTGACAGTGTGTGTGCGTGTCTGTGTGTGTGTTTGCAGGAAACCAGTCTGTATGCCTATAAGAAAAATTCGATGGGTGTTTGTGTGTGTTTCTTCTGTATGTGTGTGTCGGGACCACATTTGTGAATATGTTAGGGCAGTTCCAAGTGTTGATGGCTCTGCTGGAGACCCAGTGAGAGTGCTGTGTTGTGAGTGTGACAGTGTGTGTGTGTCTGTGTGTGTGTGTGTGTTTGGGGGAACCCCACAGTGTATGCTTCTAAGAAAAAGTCGATGGGTGTTTGTGTGTGTTTCTTGTGTATGTGTGTGTCGGGACCACGTATGAGAGTATTTTGTGGCAGTTCCAAGCGCCAGAGTGAATGCTGTGTTGTGAGTGTGGCAGTGTGTGTTTCTGTGTGTGTTTGTGTTGGCGGGAAAACATTGTGTATGCCTGTAAGAATAAGTCGATGGATGTTTGTGTGAGTTTCATGTGTATGTGTGTGTCGCGACCACATTTGTCAATATTTTAAGGCAGTTCCAAGTGTTGATGGTTCTGCTGGATACCCATTGTGAGTGGTGTGTTGTAAGTGTGACTGTGTGTGTGTGTGTTCAAGGGAAACCGTTGTGTATGCCTGTAAGAAAAAGTCGATGGGTGTTTGTGTGCGTTTCTTGTGTATGTGTGTGTCGGCAAAACGTTTGGGAGTATGTTAGGGCAGTTCCAAGTGTTGATGGCTCTGCCGAGGACCAGTGTGAGTGCTGTGTTGCGAGTGTGACAGTGTGTGTGTGTGTGTGTGTGTTTTCGGGTAACCATTGTGTATGCCTGTATGAAAAAGTCGATGGGTGTATTTGTGTGTTCTTGCGTATTGTGTTTCAGATCCACATTTGTGAGTGTGTGAGGGCAGTTCCAAGTCTTCATGAGTTTGCAGGATATCCAGTGTGAGTGTGTGTTGTGAGTGTGACAGTGTGTGTGCGTGTCTGTGTGTGTGTTTGCAGGAAACCAGTCTGTATGCCTATAAGAAAAATTCGATGGGTGTTTGTGTGTGTTTTTTCTGTATGTGTGTGTCGGGACCACATTTGTGAATATGTTAGGGCAGTTCCAAGTGTTGATGGCTCTGCTGGAGACCCAGTGAGAGTGCTGTGCTGTGAGTGTGATAGTGTGTGTGTGTCTGTGTGTGTGTGTGTGTTTGGGGGAACCCCACAGTGTATGCTTCTAAGAAAAAGTCGATGGGTGTTTGTGTGTGTTTCTTGTGTATGTGTGTGTCGAGACCACGTATGTGAGTATGTTGTGGCAGTTCCAAGTGCCAGTGTGAATGCTGTGTTGTGAGTGTGGCAGTGTGTGTTTCTGTGTGTGTTTGTGTTGGCGGGAAAACATTGTGTATGCCTGTAAGAATAAGTCGATGGATGTTTGTGTGAGTTTCATGTGTATGTGTGTGTCGCGACCACATTTGTCAATATTTTAAGGCAGTTCCAAGTGTTGATGGTTCTGCTGGATACCCATTGTGAGTGCTGTGTTGTAAGTGTGACTGTGTTGTGTGTGTTCACGGGAAACCGTTGTGTATGCCTGTAAGAAAAAGTCGATGGGTGTTTGTGTGTGATTCTTGTGTATGTGTGTGTCGGTGAAACGTTTGTGAGTATGTTAGGGCAGTTCCAAGTGTTGATGGCTCTGCCGAGGTCCAGTGTGCGTACTGTGCTGTTAGTGTGACAGTGTGTGTGTTTGTGTGTGTGTGTGTGTTTGGGGAAACCCCACTCTGTCTCCGTGTAACAAAATGTTGATGGGTGTTTGTGTGTGTTTCTTCTGTATGTGTGTGTCGGGACCACGTTTGTTTGTATGTTAGGGCAGATTCAAGTGCCAGTGTGAATGCTGTGTTGTGAGTGTGATAGTGTGTGTGTGTGTGTGTGTTTGCGGAAACCATTGTGCATGACTGTAAGTAAAAGTCAATGGGAGTTTGTGTGTGTTTCTTGTGTATGTGTGTGTCGGGACCACGTTTGTGAGTATGTTAGGGCAGTTCCAACTGTTGATGGCTATGCCGGGGACCCAGTGTGAGTGCTGTGTTGTGCGTGTGATAGTGTCTGTGTGTGTGTGTGTGTGTTTTGCTGGATACCATTGTGTATGTCTGTAAGAAAAAGTCGTAGGGTGTTTTTGTGTGTTTCTTCTGCATGTGTGTTTCGGGACCACGTTTGTGAATATGTTAAGGTAATTCCAAGTGTTCATGGCTCTGCTGGAGATCCAATGTGAGTGCTCTGTCGTGAGTGTGCCTTTTGTGTGTGTGTGTGTGTGTGTGTTTGCAGGAAACCATTGTGTATGCCTGCAAGAAAAAGTCGATGGGTGTTTGTGTGTGTTATTTGTATATGTGTGTGTCAGGACCATGTTTGTGATTATGTTAAAGCAGTTCCAAGTGTTGACGGCTGTGTTGGAGACCCAGTGTGAGTGCTGTGTTGTGAGTGTGATAGTGTGTGTGTGTCTGTGTGTGTTTCCGAACCCCCTGTGTACGCCTGTAAGAAAAATTCCATGGGTGTTTGTGTGTGTTTCTTGTGTATGCGTGTGTCAGGAAAACGTTTGTGAGTATGTTAGGGCAGTTCCAAGTGTTGATGGCTCTGCCGAGGCCCAGTGTGAGTGCTGTGTTGCGAGTGTGACAGTGTGTGTGTGTGTGTGTGTGTGTGTTTTCGGGTTACCATTGTGTATGCCTGTATGAAAAAGTCGATGGGTGTATTTGTGTGTTCTTGCGTATTGTGTTTCAGATCCACATTTGTGAGTGTGTGAGGGCAGTTCCAAGTGTTCATGAGTTTGCTGGATATCCAGTGTGAGTGTGTGTTGTGAGTGTGACAGTGTGTGTGCGTGTCTGTGTGTGTGTTTGCAGGAAACCAGTCTGTATGCCTATAAGAAAAATTCGATGGGTGTTTGTGTGTGTTTCTTCTGTATGTGTGTGTCGGGACCACATTTGTGAATATGTTAGGGCAGTTCCAAGTGTTGATGGCTCTGCTGGAGACCCAGTGAGAGTGCTGTGTTGTGAGTGTGACAGTGTGTGTGTGTCTGTGTGTGTGTGTGTGTTTGGGGGAACCCCACAGTGTATGCTTCTAAGAAAAAGTCGATGGGTGTTTGTGTGTGTTTCTTGTGTATGTGTGTGTCGGGACCACGTATGAGAGTATTTTGTGGCAGTTCCAAGCGCCAGAGTGAATGCTGTGTTGTGAGTGTGGCAGTGTGTGTTTCTGTGTGTGTTTGTGTTGGCGGGAAAACATTGTGTATGCCTGTAAGAATAAGTCGATGGATGTTTGTGTGAGTTTCATGTGTATGTGTGTGTCGCGACCACATTTGTCAATATTTTAAGGCAGTTCCAAGTGTTGATGGTTCTGCTGGATACCCATTGTGAGTGGTGTGTTGTAAGTGTGACTGTGTGTGTGTGTGTTCAAGGGAAACCGTTGTGTATGCCTGTAAGAAAAAGTCGATGGGTGTTTGTGTGCGTTTCTTGTGTATGTGTGTGTCGGGAAAACGTTGGGGAGTATGTTAGGGCAGTTCCAAGTGTTGATGGCTCTGCCGAGGCCCAGTGTGAGTGCTGTGTTGCGAGTGTGACAGTGTGTGTGTGTGTGTGTGTGTGTTTTCGGGTAACCATTGTGTATGCCTGTATGAAAAAGTCGATGGGTGTATTTGTGTGTTCTTGCGTATTGTGTTTCAGATCCACATTTGTGAGTGTGTGAGGGCAGTTCCAAGTCTTCATGAGTTTGCAGGATATCCAGTGTGAGTGTGTGTTGTGAGTGTGACAGTGTGTGTGCGTGTCTGTGTGTGTGTTTGCAGGAAACCAGTCTGTATGCCTATAAGAAAAATTCGATGGGTGTTTGTGTGTGTTTTTTCTGTATGTGTGTGTCGGGACCACATTTGTGAATATGTTAGGGCAGTTCCTAGTGTTGATGGCTCTGCTGGAGACCCAGTGAGAGTGCTGTGCTGTGAGTGTGATAGTGTGTGTGTGTCTGTGTGTGTGTGTGTGTTTGGGGGAACCCCACAGTGTATGCTTCTAAGAAAAAGTCGATGGGTGTTTGTGTGTGTTTCTTGTGTATGTGTGTGTCGAGACCACGTATGTGAGTATGTTGTGGCAGTTCCAAGTGCCAGTGTGAATGCTGTGTTGTGAGTGTGGCAGTGTGTGTTTCTGTGTGTGTTTGTGTTGGCGGGAAAACATTGTGTATGCCTGTAAGAATAAGTCGATGGATGTTTGTGTGAGTTTCATGTGTATGTGTGTGTCGCGACCACATTTGTCAATATTTTAAGGCAGTTCCAAGTGTTGATGGTTCTGCTGGATACCCATTGTGAGTGCTGTGTTGTAAGTGTGACTGTGTGTGTGTGTGTTCACGGGAAACCGTTGTGTATGCCTGTAAGAAAAAGTCGATGGGTGTTTGTGTGTGATTCTTGTGTATGTGTGTGTCGGTGAAACGTTTGTGAGTATGTTAGGGCAGTTCCAAGTGTTGATGGCTCTGCCGAGGTCCAGTGTGCGTACTGTGCTGTTAGTGTGACAGTGTGTGTGTGTGTGTGTGTGTGTGTTTGGGGAAACCCCACTCTGTCTCCCTGTAACAAAATGTTGATGGGTGTTTGTGTGTGTTTCTTCTGTATGTGTGTGTCGGGACCACGTTTGTTTGTATGTTAGGGCAGATTCAAGTGCCAGTGTGAATGCTGTGTTGTGAGTGTGATAGTGTGTGTGTGTGTGTGTGTTTGCGGAAACCATTGTGCATGACTGTAAGTAAAAGTCAATGGGAGTTTGTGTGTGTTTCTTGTGTATGTGTGTGTCGGGACCACGTTTGTGAGTATGTTAGGGCAGTTCCAACTGTTGATGGCTATGCCGGGGACCCAGTGTGAGTGCTGTGTTGTGCGTGTGATAGTGTCTGTGTGTGTGTGTGTGTGTTTTGCTGGATACCATTGTGTATGTCTGTAAGAAAAAGTCGTAGGGTGTTTTTGTGTGTTTCTTCTGCATGTGTGTTTCGGGACCACGTTTGTGAATATGTTAAGGTAATTCCAAGTGTTCATGGCTCTGCTGGAGATCCAATGTGAGTGCTCTGTCGTGAGTGTGCCTTTTGTGTGTGTGTGTGTGTGTGTGTTTGCAGGAAACCATTGTGTATGCCTGCAAGAAAAAGTCGATGGGTGTTTGTGTGTGTTATTTGTATATGTGTGTGTCAGGACCATGTTTGTGATTATGTTAAAGCAGTTCCAAGTGTTGACGGCTGTGTTGGAGACCCAGTGTGAGTGCTGTGTTGTGAGTGTGATAGTGTGTGTGTGTCTGTGTGTGTTTCCGAACCCCCTGTGTACGCCTGTAAGAAAAATTCCATGGGTGTTTGTGTGTGTTTCTTGTGTATGCGTGTGTCAGGAAAACGTTTGTGAGTATGTTAGGGCAGTTCCAAGTGTTGATGGCTCTGCCGAGGCCCAGTGTGAGTGCTGTGTTGCGAGTGTGACAGTGTGTGTGTGTGTGTGTGTGTGTGTGTTTTCGGGTTACCATTGTGTATGCCTGTATGAAAAAGTCGATGGGTGTATTTGTGTGTTCTTGCGTATTGTGTTTCAGATCCACATTTGTGAGTGTGTGAGGGCAGTTCCAAGTGTTCATGAGTTTGCTGGATATCCAGTGTGAGTGTGTGTTGTGAGTGTGACAGTGTGTGTGCGTGTCTGTGTGTGTGTTTGCAGGAAACCAGTCTGTATGCCTATAAGAAAAATTCGATGGGTGTTTGTGTGTGTTTCTTCTGTATGTGTGTGTCGGGACCACATTTGTGAATATGTTAGGGCAGTTCCAAGTGTTGATGGCTCTGCTGGAGACCCAGTGAGAGTGCTGTGTTGTGAGTGTGACAGTGTGTGTGTGTCTGTGTGTGTGTGTGTGTTTGGGGGGACCCCACAGTGTATGCTTCTAAGAAAAAGTCGATGGGTGTTTGTGTGTGTTTCTTGTGTATGTGTGTGTCGGGACCACGTATGAGAGTATTTTGTGGCAGTTCCAAGCGCCAGAGTGAATGCTGTGTTGTGAGTGTGGCAGTGTGTGTTTCTGTGTGTGTTTGTGTTGGCGGGAAAACATTGTGTATGCCTGTAAGAATAAGTCGATGGATGTTTGTGTGAGTTTCATGTGTATGTGTGTGTCGCGACCACATTTGTCAATATTTTAAGGCAGTTCCAAGTGTTGATGGTTCTGCTGGATACCCATTGTGAGTGGTGTGTTGTAAGTGTGACTGTGTGTGTGTGTGTTCAAGGGAAACCGTTGTGTATGCCTGTAAGAAAAAGTCGATGGGTGTTTGTGTGCGTTTCTTGTGTATGTGTGTGTCGGGAAAACGTTTGGGAGTATGTTAGGGCAGTTCCAAGTGTTGATGGCTCTGCCGAGGACCAGTGTGAGTGCTGTGTTGCGAGTGTGACAGTGTGTGTGTGTGTGTGTGTGTGTGTTTTCGGGTAACCATTGTGTATGCCTGTATGAAAAAGTCGATGGGTGTATTTGTGTGTTCTTGCGTATTGTGTTTCAGATCCACATTTGTGAGTGTGTGAGGGCAGTTCCAAGTCTTCATGAGTTTGCAGGATATCCAGTGTGAGTGTGTGTTGTGAGTGTGACAGTGTGTGTGCGTGTCTGTGTGTGTGTTTGCAGGAAACCAGTCTGTATGCCTATAAGAAAAATTCGATGGGTGTTTGTGTGTGTTTCTTCTGTATGTGTGTGTCGGGACCACATTTGTGAATATGTTAGGGCAGTTCCAAGTGTTGATGGCTCTGCTGGAGACCCAGTGAGAGTGCTGTGTTGTGAGTGTGATAGTGTGTGTGTGTCTGTGTGTGTGTGTGTGTGTTTGGGGGAACCCCACAGTGTATGCTTCTAAGAAAAAGTCGATGGGTGTTTGTGTGTGTTTCTTGTGTATGTGTGTGTCGAGACCACGTATGTGAGTATGTTGTGGCAGTTCCAAGTGCCAGTGTGAATGCTGTGTTGTGAGTGTGGCAGTGTGTGTTTCTGTGTGTGTTTGTGTTGGCGGGAAAACATTGTGTATGCCTGTAAGAATAAGTCGATGGATGTTTGTGTGAGTTTCATGTGTATGTGTGTGTCGCGACCACATTTGTCAATATTTTAAGGCAGTTCCAAGTGTTGATGGTTCTGCTGGATACCCATTGTGAGTGCTGTGTTGTAAGTGTGACTGTGTGTGTGTGTGTTCACGGGAAACCGTTGTGTATGCCTGTAAGAAAAAGTCGATGGGTGTTTGTGTGTGATTCTTGTGTATGTGTGTGTCGGTGAAACGTTTGTGAGTATGTTAGGGCAGTTCCAAGTGTTGATGGCTCTGCCGAGGTCCAGTGTGCGTACTGTGCTGTTAGTGTGACAGTGTGTGTGTGTGTGTGTGTGTGTGTTTGGGGAAACCCCACTCTGTCTCCCTGTAACAAAATGTTGATGGGTGTTTGTGTGTGTTTCTTCTGTATGTGTGTGTCGGGACCACGTTTGTTTGTATGTTAGGGCAGATTCAAGTGCCAGTGTGAATGCTGTGTTGTGAGTGTGATAGTGTGTGTGTGTGTGTGTGTTTGCGGAAACCATTGTGCATGACTGTAAGTAAAAGTCAATGGGAGTTTGTGTGTGTTTCTTGTGTATGTGTGTGTCGGGACCACGTTTGTGAGTATGTTAGGGCAGTTCCAACTGTTGATGGCTATGCCGGGGACCCAGTGTGAGTGCTGTGTTGTGCGTGTGATAGTGTCTGTGTGTGTGTGTGTGTGTTTTGCTGGATACCATTGTGTATGTCTGTAAGAAAAAGTCGTAGGGTGTTTTTGTGTGTTTCTTCTGCATGTGTGTTTCGGGACCACGTTTGTGAATATGTTAAGGTAATTCCAAGTGTTCATGGCTCTGCTGGAGATCCAATGTGAGTGCTCTGTCGTGAGTGTGCCTTTTGTGTGTGTGTGTGTGTGTGTGTGTTTGCAGGAAACCATTGTGTATGCCTGCAAGAAAAAGTCGATGGGTGTTTGTGTGTGTTATTTGTATATGTGTGTGTCAGGACCATGTTTGTGATTATGTTAAAGCAGTTCCAAGTGTTGACGGCTGTGTTGGAGACCGAGTGTGAGTGCTGTGTTGTGAGTGTGATAGTGTGTGTGTGTCTGTGTGTGTTTCCAAACCCCCTGTGTACGCCTGTAAGAAAAATTCCATGGGTGTTTGTGTGTGTTTCTTGTGTATGCGTGTGTCAGGAAAACGTTTGTGAGTATGTTAGGGCAGTTCCAAGTGTTGATGGCTCTGCCGAGGCCCAGTGTGAGTGCTGTGTTGCGAGTGTGACAGTGTGTGTGTGTGTGTGTGTGTGTGTTTTCGGGTTACCATTGTGTATGCCTGTATGAAAAAGTCGATGGGTGTATTTGTGTGTTCTTGCGTATTGTGTTTCAGATCCACATTTGTGAGTGTGTGAGGGCCGTTCCAACTCTTCATGAGTTTGCTGGATATCCAGTGTGAGTGTGTGTTGTGAGTGTGACAGTGTGTGTGCGTGTCTGTGTGTGTGTTTGCAGGAAACCAGTCTGTATGCCTATAAGAAAAATTCGATGGGTGTTTGTGTGTGTTTCTTCTGTATGTGTGTGTCGGGACCACATTTGTGAATATGTTAGGGCAGTTCCAAGTGTTGATGGCTCTGCTGGAGACCCAGTGAGAGTGCTGTGTTGTGAGTGTGACAGTGTGTGTGTGTCTGTGTGTGTGTGTGTGTTTGGGGGAACCCCACAGTGTATGCTTCTAAGAAAAAGTCGATGGGTGTTTGTGTGTGTTTCTTGTGTATGTGTGTGTCGGGACCACGTATGAGAGTATTTTGTGGCAGTTCCAAGCGCCAGAGTGAATGCTGTGTTGTGAGTGTGGCAGTGTGTGTTTCTGTGTGTGTTTGTGTTGGCGGGAAAACATTGTGTATGCCTGTAAGAATAAGTCGATGGATGTTTGTGTGAGTTTCATGTGTATGTGTGTGTCGCGACCACATTTGTCAATATTTTAAGGCAGTTCCAAGTGTTGATGGTTCTGCTGGATACCCATTGTGAGTGGTGTGTTGTAAGTGTGACTGTGTGTGTGTGTGTTCAAGGGAAACCGTTGTGTATGCCTGTAAGAAAAAGTCGATGGGTGTTTGTGTGCGTTTCTTGTGTATGTGTGTGTCGGGAAAACGTTTGGGAGTATGTTAGGGCAGTTCCAAGTGTTGATGGCTCTGCCGAGGCCCAGTGTGAGTGCTGTGTTGCGAGTGTGACAGTGTGTGTGTGTGTGTGTGTGTTTTCGGGTAACCATTGTGTATGCCTGTATGAAAAAGTCGATGGGTGTATTTGTGTGTTCTTGCGTATTGTGTTTCAGATCCACATTTGTGAGTGTGTGAGGGCAGTTCCAAGTCTTCATGAGTTTGCAGGATATCCAGTGTGAGTGTATGTTGTGAGTGTGACAGTGTGTGTGCGTGTCTGTGTGTGTGTTTGCAGGAAACCAGTCTGTATGCCTATAAGAAAAATTCGATGGGTGTTTGTGTGTGTTTTTTCTGTATGTGTGTGTCGGGACCACATTTGTGAATATGTTAGGGCAGTTCCAAGTGTTGATGGCTCTGCTGGAGACCCAGTGAGAGTGCTGTGTTGTGAGTGTGATAGTGTGTGTGTGTCTGTGTGTGTGTGTGTGTGTTTGGGGGAACCCCACAGTGTATGCTTCTAAGAAAAAGTCGATGGGTGTTTGTGTGTGTTTCTTGTGTATGTGTGTGTCGAGACCACGTATGTGAGTATGTTGTGGCAGTTCCAAGTGCCAGTGTGAATGCTGTGTTGTGAGTGTGGCAGTGTGTGTTTCTGTGTGTGTTTGTGTTGGCGGGAAAACATTGTGTATGCCTGTAAGAATAAGTCGATGGATGTTTGTGTGAGTTTCATGTGTATGTGTGTGTCGCGACCACATTTGTCAATATTTTAAGGCAGTTCCAAGTGTTGATGGTTCTCCTGGATACCCATTGTGAGTGCTGTGTTGTAAGTGTGACTGTGTGTGTGTGTGTTCACGGGAAACCGTTGTGTATGCCTGTAAGAAAAAGTCGATGGGTGTTTGTGTGTGATTCTTGTGTATGTGTGTGTCGGTGAAACGTTTGTGAGTATGTTAGGGCAGTTCCAAGTGTTGATGGCTCTGCCGAGGTCCAGTGTGCGTACTGTGCTGTTAGTGTGACAGTGTGTGTGTGTGTGTGTGTGTGTGTTTGGGGAAACCCCACTCTGTCTCCCTGTAACAAAATGTTGATGGGTGTTTGTGTGTGTTTCTTCTGTATGTGTGTGTCGGGACCACGTTTGTTTGTATGTTAGGGCAGATTCAAGTGCCAGTGTGAATGCTGTGTTGTGAGTGTGATAGTGTGTGTGTGTGTGTGTTTGCGGAAACCATTGTGCATGACTGTAAGTAAAAGTCAATGGGAGTTTGTGTGTGTTTCTTGTGTATGTGTGTGTCGGGACCACGTTTGTGAGTATGTTAGGGCAGTTCCAACTGTTGATGGCTATGCCGGGGACCCAGTGTGAGTGCTGTGTTGTGCGTGTGATAGTGTCTGTGTGTGTGTGTGTGTGTTTTGCTGGATACCATTGTGTATGTCTGTAAGAAAAAGTCGTAGGGTGTTTTTGTGTGTTTCTTCTGCATGTGTGTTTCGGGACCACGTTTGTGAATATGTTAAGGTAATTCCAAGTGTTCATGGCTCTGCTGGAGATCCAATGTGAGTGCTCTGTCGTGAGTGTGCCTTTTGTGTGTGTGTGTGTGTGTGTGTTTGCAGGAAACCATTGTGTATGCCTGCAAGAAAAAGTCGATGGGTGTTTGTGTGTGTTATTTGTATATGTGTGTGTCAGGACCATGTTTGTGATTATGTTAAAGCAGTTCCAAGTGTTGACGGCTGTGTTGGAGACCCAGTGTGAGTGCTGTGTTGTGAGTGTGATAGTGTGTGTGTGTCTGTGTGTGTTTCCGAACCCCCTGTGTACGCCTGTAAGAAAAATTCCATGGGTGTTTGTGTGTGTTTCTTGTGTATGCGTGTGTCAGGAAAACGTTTGTGAGTATGTTAGGGCAGTTCCAAGTGTTGATGGCTCTGCCGAGGCCCAGTGTGAGTGCTGTGTTGCGAGTGTGACAGTGTGTGTGTGTGTGTGTGTGTGTGTTTTCGGGTTACCATTGTGTATGCCTGTATGAAAAAGTCGATGGGTGTATTTGTGTGTTCTTGCGTATTGTGTTTCAGATCCACATTTGTGAGTGTGTGAGGGCAGTTCCAAGTGTTCATGAGTTTGCTGGATATCCAGTGTGAGTGTGTGTTGTGAGTGTGACAGTGTGTGTGCGTGTCTGTGTGTGTGTTTGCAGGAAACCAGTCTGTATGCCTATAAGAAAAATTCGATGGGTGTTTGTGTGTGTTTCTTCTGTATGTGTGTGTCGGGACCACATTTGTGAATATGTTAGGGCAGTTCCAAGTGTTGATGGCTCTGCTGGAGACCCAGTGAGAGTGCTGTGTTGTGAGTGTGACAGTGTGTGTGTGTCTGTGTGTGTGTGTGTGTTTGGGGGAACCCCACAGTGTATGCTTCTAAGAAAAAGTCGATGGGTGTTTGTGTGTGTTTCTTGTGTATGTGTGTGTCGGGACCACGTATGAGAGTATTTTGTGGCAGTTCCAAGCGCCAGAGTGAATGCTGTGTTGTGAGTGTGGCAGTGTGTGTTTCTGTGTGTGTTTGTGTTGGCGGGAAAACATTGTGTATGCCTGTAAGAATAAGTCGATGGATGTTTGTGTGAGTTTCATGTGTATGTGTGTGTCGCGACCACATTTGTCAATATTTTAAGGCAGTTCCAAGTGTTGATGGTTCTGCTGGATACCCATTGTGAGTGGTGTGTTGTAAGTGTGACTGTGTGTGTGTGTGTTCAGGGGAACCGTTGTGTATGCCTGTAAGAAAAAGTCGATGGGTGTTTGTGTGCGTTTCTTGTGTATGTGTGTGTCGGGAAAACGTTTGGGAGTATGTTAGGGCAGTTCCAAGTGTTGATGGCTCTGCCGAGGCCCAGTGTGAGTGCTGTGTTGCGAGTGTGACAGTGTGTGTGTGTGTGTGTGTGTGTGTTTTCGGGTAACCATTGTGTATGCCTGTATGAAAAAGTCGATGGGTGTATTTGTGTGTTCTTGCGTATTGTGTTTCAGATCCACATTTGTGAGTGTGTGAGGGCAGTTCCAAGTCTTCATGAGTTTGCAGGATATCCAGTGTGAGTGTGTGTTGTGAGTGTGACAGTGTGTGTGCGTGTCTGTGTGTGTGTTTGCAGGAAACCAGTCTGTATGCCTATAAGAAAAATTCGATGGGTGTTTGTGTGTGTTTCTTCTGTATGTGTGTGTCGGGACCACATTTGTGAATATGTTAGGGCAGTTCCAAGTGTTGATGGCTCTGCTGGAGACCCAGTGAGAGTGCTGTGTTGTGAGTGTGATAGTGTGTGTGTGTCTGTGTGTGTGTGTGTGTTTGGGGGAACCCCACAGTGTATGCTTCTAAGAAAAAGTCGATGGGTGTTTGTGTGTGTTTCTTGTGTATGTGTGTGTCGAGACCACGTATGTGAGTATGTTGTGGCAGTTCCAAGTGCCAGTGTGAATGCTGTGTTGTGAGTGTGGCAGTGTGTGTTTCTGTGTGTGTTTGTGTTGGCGGGAAAACATTGTGTATGCCTGTAAGAATAAGTCGATGGATGTTTGTGTGAGTTTCATGTGTATGTGTGTGTCGCGACCACATTTGTCAATATTTTAAGGCAGTTCCAAGTGTTGATGGTTCTGCTGGATACCCATTGTGAGTGCTGTGTTGTAAGTGTGACTGTGTGTGTGTGTGTTCACGGGAAACCGTTGTGTATGCCTGTAAGAAAAAGTCGATGGGTGTTTGTGTGTGATTCTTGTGTATGTGTGTGTCGGTGAAACGTTTGTGAGTATGTTAGGGCAGTTCCAAGTGTTGATGGCTCTGCCGAGGTCCAGTGTGCGTACTGTGCTGTTAGTGTGACAGTGTGTGTGTGTGTGTGTGTGTGTGTTTGGGGAAACCCCACTCTGTCTCCCTGTAACAAAATGTTGATGGGTGTTTGTGTGTGTTTCTTCTGTATGTGTGTGTCGGGACCACGTTTGTTTGTATGTTAGGGCAGATTCAAGTGCCAGTGTGAATGCTGTGTTGTGAGTGTGATAGTGTGTGTGTGTGTGTGTGTTTGCGGAAACCATTGTGCATGACTGTAAGTAAAAGTCAATGGGAGTTTGTGTGTGTTTCTTGTGTATGTGTGTGTCGGGACCACGTTTGTGAGTATGTTAGGGCAGTTCCAACTGTTGATGGCTATGCCGGGGACCCAGTGTGAGTGCTGTGTTGTGCGTGTGATAGTGTCTGTGTGTGTGTGTGTGTGTTTTGCTGGATACCATTGTGTATGTCTGTAAGAAAAAGTCGTAGGGTGTTTTTGTGTGTTTCTTCTGCATGTGTGTTTCGGGACCACGTTTGTGAATATGTTAAGGTAATTCCAAGTGTTCATGGCTCTGCTGGAGATCCAATGTGAGTGCTCTGTCGTGAGTGTGCCTTTTGTGTGTGTGTGTGTGTGTGTTTGCAGGAAACCATTGTGTATGCCTGCAAGAAAAAGTCGATGGGTGTTTGTGTGTGTTATTTGTATATGTGTGTGTCAGGACCATGTTTGTGATTATGTTAAAGCAGTTCCAAGTGTTGACGGCTGTGTTGGAGACCCAGTGTGAGTGCTGTGTTGTGAGAGTGATAGTGTGTGTGTGTCTGTGTGTGTTTCCGAACCCCCTGTGTACGCCTGTAAGAAAAATTCCATGGGTGTTTGTGTGTGTTTCTTGTGTATGCGTGTGTCAGGAAAACGTTTGTGAGTATGTTAGGGCAGTTCCAAGTGTTGATGGCTCTGCCGAGGCCCAGTGTGAGTGCTGTGTTGCGAGTGTGACAGTGTGTGTGTGTGTGTGTGTGTGTTTTCGGGTTACCATTGTGTATGCCTGTATGAAAAAGTCGATGGGTGTATTTGTGTGTTCTTGCGTATTGTGTTTCAGATCCACATTTGTGAGTGTGTGAGGGCAGTTCCAAGTGTTCATGAGTTTGCTGGATATCCAGTGTGAGTGTGTGTTGTGAGTGTGACAGTGTGTGTGCGTGTCTGTGTGTGTGTTTGCAGGAAACCAGTCTGTATGCCTATAAGAAAAATTCGATGGGTGTTTGTGTGTGTTTCTTCTGTATGTGTGTGTCGGGACCACATTTGTGAATATGTTAGGGCAGTTCCAAGTGTTGATGGCTCTGCTGGAGACCCAGTGAGAGTGCTGTGTTGTGAGTGTGACAGTGTGTGTGTGTCTGTGTGTGTGTGTGTGTTTGGGGGAACCCCACAGTGTATGCTTCTAAGAAAAAGTCGATGGGTGTTTGTGTGTGTTTCTTGTGTATGTGTGTGTCGGGACCACGTATGAGAGTATTTTGTGGCAGTTCCAAGCGCCAGAGTGAATGCTGTGTTGTGAGTGTGGCAGTGTGTGTTTCTGTGTGTGTTTGTGTTGGCGGGAAAACATTGTGTATGCCTGTAAGAATAAGTCGATGGATGTTTGTGTGAGTTTCATGTGTATGTGTGTGTCGCGACCACATTTGTCAATATTTTAAGGCAGTTCCAAGTGTTGATGGTTCTGCTGGATACCCATTGTGAGTGGTGTGTTGTAAGTGTGACTGTGTGTGTGTGTGTTCAAGGGAAACCGTTGTGTATGCCTGTAAGAAAAAGTCGATGGGTGTTTGTGTGCGTTTCTTGTGTATGTGTGTGTCGGGAAAACGTTTGGGAGTATGTTAGGGCAGTTCCAAGTGTTGATGGCTCTGCCGAGGCCCAGTGTGAGTGCTGTGTTGCGAGTGTGACAGTGTGTGTGTGTGTGTGTGTGTGTGTGTGTTTTCGGGTAACCATTGTGTATGCCTGTATGAAAAAGTCGATGGGTGTATTTGTGTGTTCTTGCGTATTGTGTTTCAGATCCACATTTGTGAGTGTGTGAGGGGAGTTCCAAGTGTTCATGAGTTTGCAGGATATCCAGTGTGAGTGTGTGTTGTGAGTGTGACAGTGTGTGTGCGTGTCTGTGTGTGTGTTTGCAGGAAACCAGTCTGTATGCCTATAAGAAAAATTCGATGGGTGTTTGTGTGTGTTTTTTCTGTATGTGTGTGTCGGGACCACATTTGTGAATATGTTAGGGCAGTTCCAAGTGTTGATGGCTCTGCTGGAGACCCAGTGAGAGTGCTGTGTTGTGAGTGTGATAGTGTGTGTGTGTCTGTGTGTGTGTGTGTGTGTTTGGGGGAACCCCACAGTGTATGCTTCTAAGAAAAAGTCGATGGGTGTTTGTGTGTGTTTCTTGTGTATGTGTGTGTCGAGACCACGTATGTGAGTATGTTGTGGCAGTTCCAAGTGCCAGTGTGAATGCTGTGTTGTGAGTGTGGCAGTGTGTGTTTCTGTGTGTGTTTGTGTTGGCGGGAAAACATTGTGTATGCCTGTAAGAATAAGTCGATGGATGTTTGTGTGAGTTTCATGTGTATGTGTGTGTCGCGACCACATTTGTCAATATTTTAAGGCAGTTCCAAGTGTTGATGGTTCTGCTGGATACCCATTGTGAGTGCTGTGTTGTAAGTGTGACTGTGTGTGTGTGTGTTCACGGGAAACCGTTGTGTATGCCTGTAAGAAAAAGTCGATGGGTGTTTGTGTGTGATTCTTGTGTATGTGTGTGTCGGTGAAACGTTTGTGAGTATGTTAGGGCAGTTCCAAGTGTTGATGGCTCTGCCGAGGTCCAGTGTGCGTACTGTGCTGTTAGTGTGACAGTGTGTGTGTGTGTGTGTGTGTGTGTTTGGGGAAACCCCACTCTGTCTCCCTGTAACAAAATGTTGATGGGTGTTTGTGTGTGTTTCTTCTGTATGTGTGTGTCGGGACCACGTTTGTTTGTATGTTAGGGCAGATTCAAGTGCCAGTGTGAATGCTGTGTTGTGAGTGTGATAGTGTGTGTGTGTGTGTGTGTTTGCGGAAACCATTGTGCATGACTGTAAGTAAAAGTCAATGGGAGTTTGTGTGTGTTTCTTGTGTATGTGTGTGTCGGGACCACGTTTGTGAGTATGTTAGGGCAGTTCCAACTGTTGATGGCTATGCCGGGGACCCAGTGTGAGTGCTGTGTTGTGCGTGTGATAGTGTCTGTGTGTGTGTGTGTGTGTTTTGCTGGATACCATTGTGTATGTCTGTAAGAAAAAGTCGTAGGGTGTTTTTGTGTGTTTCTTCTGCATGTGTGTTTCGGGACCACGTTTGTGAATATGTTAAGGTAATTCCAAGTGTTCATGGCTCTGCTGGAGATCCAATGTGAGTGCTCTGTCGTGAGTGTGCCTTTTGTGTGTGTGTGTGTGTGTGTGTGTGTTTGCAGGAAACCATTGTGTATGCCTGCAAGAAAAAGTCGATGGGTGTTTGTGTGTGTTATTTGTATATGTGTGTGTCAGGACCATGTTTGTGATTATGTTAAAGCAGTTCCAAGTGTTGACGGCTGTGTTGGAGACCCAGTGTGAGTGCTGTGTTGTGAGTGTGATAGTGTGTGTGTGTCTGTGTGTGTTTCCGAACCCCCTGTGTACGCCTGTAAGAAAAATTCCATGGGTGTTTGTGTGTGTTTCTTGTGTATGCGTGTGTCAGGAAAACGTTTGTGAGTATGTTAGGGCAGTTCCAAGTGTTGATGGCTCTGCCGAGGCCCAGTGTGAGTGCTGTGTTGCGAGTGTGACAGTGTGTGTGTGTGTGTGTGTGTGTTTTCGGGTTACCATTGTGTATGCCTGTATGAAAAAGTCGATGGGTGTATTTGTGTGTTCTTGCGTATTGTGTTTCAGATCCACATTTGTGAGTGTGTGAGGGCAGTTCCAAGTGTTCATGAGTTTGCTGGATATCCAGTGTGAGTGTGTGTTGTGAGTGTGACAGTGTGTGTGCGTGTCTGTGTGTGTGTTTGCAGGAAACCAGTCTGTATGCCTATAAGAAAAATTCGATGGGTGTTTGTGTGTGTTTCTTCTGTATGTGTGTGTCGGGACCACATTTGTGAATATGTTAGGGCAGTTCCAAGTGTTGATGGCTCTGCTGGAGACCCAGTGAGAGTGCTGTGTTGTGAGTGTGACAGTGTGTGTGTGTCTGTGTGTGTGTGTGTGTTTGGGGGAACCCCACAGTGTATGCTTCTAAGAAAAAGTCGATGGGTGTTTGTGTGTGTTTCTTGTGTATGTGTGTGTCGGGACCACGTATGAGAGTATTTTGTGGCAGTTCCAAGCGCCAGAGTGAATGCTGTGTTGTGAGTGTGGCAGTGTGTGTTTCTGTGTGTGTTTGTGTTGGCGGGAAAACATTGTGTATGCCTGTAAGAATAAGTCGATGGATGTTTGTGTGAGTTTCATGTGTATGTGTGTGTCGCGACCACATTTGTCAATATTTTAAGGCAGTTCCAAGTGTTGATGGTTCTGCTGGATACCCATTGTGAGTGGTGTGTTGTAAGTGTGACTGTGTGTGTGTGTGTTCAAGGGAAACCGTTGTGTATGCCTGTAAGAAAAAGTCGATGGGTGTTTGTGTGCGTTTCTTGTGTATGTGTGTGTCGGGAAAACGTTTGGGAGTATGTTAGGGCAGTTCCAAGTGTTGATGGCTCTGCCGAGGCCCAGTGTGAGTGCTGTGTTGCGAGTGTGACAGTGTGTGTGTGTGTGTGTGTGTGTTTTCGGGTAACCATTGTGTATGCCTGTATGAAAAAGTCGATGGGTGTATTTGTGTGTTCTTGCGTATTGTGTTTCAGATCCACATTTGTGAGTGTGTGAGGGCAGTTCCAAGTCTTCATGAGTTTGCAGGATATCCAGTGTGAGTGTGTGTTGTGAGTGTGACAGTGTGTGTGCGTGTCTGTGTGTGTGTTTGTAGGAAACCAGTCTGTATGCCTATAAGAAAAATTCGATGGGTGTTTGTGTGTGTTTTTTCTGTATGTGTGTGTCGGGACCACATTTGTGAATATGTTAGGGCAGTTCCAAGTGTTGATGGCTCTGCTGGAGACCCAGTGAGAGTGCTGTGTTGTGAGTGTGATAGTGTGTGTGTGTCTGTGTGTGTGTGTGTGTGTTTGGGGGAACCCCACAGTGTATGCTTCTAAGAAAAAGTCGATGGGTGTTTGTGTGTGTTTCTTGTGTATGTGTGTGTCGAGACCACGTATGTGAGTATGTTGTGGCAGTTCCAAGTGCCAGTGTGAATGCTGTGTTGTGAGTGTGGCAGTGTGTGTTTCTGTGTGTGTTTGTGTTGGCGGGAAAACATTGTGTATGCCTGTAAGAATAAGTCGATGGATGTTTGTGTGAGTTTCATGTGTATGTGTGTGTCGCGACCACATTTGTCAATATTTTTAGGCAGTTCCAAGTGTTGATGGTTCTGCTGGATACCCATTGTGAGTGCTGTGTTGTAAGTGTGACTGTGTGTGTGTGTGTTCACGGGAAACCGTTGTGTATGCCTGTAAGAAAAAGTCGATGGGTGTTTGTGTGTGATTCTTGTGTATGTGTGTGTCGGTGAAACGTTTGTGAGTATGTTAGGGCAGTTCCAAGTGTTGATGGCTCTGCCGAGGTCCAGTGTGCGTACTGTGCTGTTAGTGTGACAGTGTGTGTGTGTGTGTGTGTGTGTGTGTGTTTGGGGAAACCCCACTCTGTCTCCCTGTAACAAAATGTTGATGGGTGTTTGTGTGTGTTTCTTCTGTATGTGTGTGTCGGGACCACGTTTGTTTGTATGTTAGGGCAGATTCAAGTGCCAGTGTGAATGCTGTGTTGTGAGTGTGATAGTGTGTGTGTGTGTGTGTTTGCGGAAACCATTGTGCATGACTGTAAGTAAAAGTCAATGGGAGTTTGTGTGTGTTTCTTGTGTATGTGTGTGTCGGGACCACGTTTGTGAGTATGTTAGGGCAGTTCCAACTGTTGATGGCTATGCCGGGGACCCAGTGTGAGTGCTGTGTTGTGCGTGTGATAGTGTCTGTGTGTGTGTGTGTGTGTTTTGCTGGATACCATTGTGTATGTCTGTAAGAAAAAGTCGTAGGGTGTTTTTGTGTGTTTCTTCTGCATGTGTGTTTCGGGACCACGTTTGTGAATATGTTAAGGTAATTCCAAGTGTTCATGGCTCTGCTGGAGATCCAATGTGAGTGCTCTGTCGTGAGTGTGCCTTTTGTGTGTGTGTGTGTGTGTGTGTGTTTGCAGGAAACCATTGTGTATGCCTGCAAGAAAAAGTCGATGGGTGTTTGTGTGTGTTATTTGTATATGTGTGTGTCAGGACCATGTTTGTGATTATGTTAAAGCAGTTCCAAGTGTTGACGGCTGTGTTGGAGACCCAGTGTGAGTGCTGTGTTGTGAGTGTGATAGTGTGTGTGTGTCTGTGTGTGTTTCCGAACCCCCTGTGTACGCCTGTAAGAAAAATTCCATGGGTGTTTGTGTGTGTTTCTTGTGTATGCGTGTGTCAGGAAAACGTTTGTGAGTATGTTAGGGCAGTTCCAAGTGTTGATGGCTCTGCCGAGGCCCAGTGTGAGTGCTGTGTTGCGAGTGTGACAGTGTGTGTGTGTGTGTGTGTGTGTTTTCGGGTTACCATTGTGTATGCCTGTATGAAAAAGTCGATGGGTGTATTTGTGTGTTCTTGCGTATTGTGTTTCAGATCCACATTTGTGAGTGTGTGAGGGCAGTTCCAAGTGTTCATGAGTTTGCTGGATATCCAGTGTGAGTGTGTGTTGTGAGTGTGACAGTGTGTGTGCGTGTCTGTGTGTGTGTTTGCAGGAAACCAGTCTGTATGCCTATAAGAAAAATTCGATGGGTGTTTGTGTGTGTTTCTTCTGTATGTGTGTGTCGGGACCACATTTGTGAATATGTTAGGGCAGTTCCAAGTGTTGATGGCTCTGCTGGAGACCCAGTGAGAGTGCTGTGTTGTGAGTGTGACAGTGTGTGTGTGTCTGTGTGTGTGTGTGTGTGTTTGGGGGAACCCCACAGTGTATGCTTCTAAGAAAAAGTCGATGGGTGTTTGTGTGTGTTTCTTGTGTATGTGTGTGTCGGGACCACGTATGAGAGTATTTTGTGGCAGTTCCAAGCGCCAGAGTGAATGCTGTGTTGTGAGTGTGGCAGTGTGTGTTTCTGTGTGTGTTTGTGTTGGCGGGAAAACATTGTGTATGCCTGTAAGAATAAGTCGATGGATGTTTGTGTGAGTTTCATGTGTATGTGTGTGTCGCGACCACATTTGTCAATATTTTAAGGCAGTTCCAAGTGTTGATGGTTCTGCTGGATACCCATTGTGAGTGGTGTGTTGTAAGTGTGACTGTGTGTGTGTGTGTTCAAGGGAAACCGTTGTGTATGCCTGTAAGAAAAAGTCGATGGGTGTTTGTGTGCGTTTCTTGTGTATGTGTGTGTCGGGAAAACGTTTGGGAGTATGTTAGGGCAGTTCCAAGTGTTGATGGCTCTGCCGAGGCCCAGTGTGAGTGCTGTGTTGCGAGTGTGACAGTGTGTGTGTGTGTGTGTGTGTTTTCGGGTAACCATTGTGTATGCCTGTATGAAAAAGTCGATGGGTGTATTTGTGTGTTCTTGCGTATTGTGTTTCAGATCCACATTTGTGAGTGTGTGAGGGCAGTTCCAAGTCTTCATGAGTTTGCAGGATATCCAGTGTGAGTGTGTGTTGTGAGTGTGACAGTGTGTGTGCGTGTCTGTGTGTGTGTTTGCAGGAAACCAGTCTGTATGCCTATAAGAAAAATTCGATGGGTGTTTGTGTGTGTTTTTTCTGTATGTGTGTGTCGGGACCACATTTGTGAATATGTTAGGGCAGTTCCAAGTGTTGATGGCTCTGCTGGAGACCCAGTGAGAGTGCTGTGTTGTGAGTGTGATAGTGTGTGTGTGTCTGTGTGTGTGTGTGTGTTTGGGGGAACCCCACAGTGTATGCTTCTAAGAAAAAGTCGATGGGTGTTTGTGTGTGTTTCTTGTGTATGTGTGTGTCGAGACCACGTATGTGAGTATGTTGTGGCAGTTCCAAGTGCCAGTGTGAATGCTGTGTTGTGAGTGTGGCAGTGTGTGTTTCTGTGTGTGTTTGTGTTGGCGGGAAAACATTGTGTATGCCTGTAAGAATAAGTCGATGGATGTTTGTGTGAGTTTCATGTGTATGTGTGTGTCGCGACCACATTTGTCAATATTTTAAGGCAGTTCCAAGTGTTGATGGTTCTGCTGGATACCCATTGTGAGTGCTGTGTTGTAAGTGTGACTGTGTGTGTGTGTGTTCACGGGAAACCGTTGTGTATGCCTGTAAGAAAAAGTCGATGGGTGTTTGTGTGTGATTCTTGTGTATGTGTGTGTCGGTGAAACGTTTGTGAGTATGTTAGGGCAGTTCCAAGTGTTGATGGCTCTGCCGAGGTCCAGTGTGCGTACTGTGCTGTTAGTGTGACAGTGTGTGTGTGTGTGTGTGTGTGTGTGTGTGTGTGTTTGGGGAAACCCCACTCTGTCTCCCTGTAACAAAATGTTGATGGGTGTTTGTGTGTGTTTCTTCTGTATGTGTGTGTCGGGACCACGTTTGTTTGTATGTTAGGGCAGATTCAAGTGCCAGTGTGAATGCTGTGTTGTGAGTGTGATAGTGTGTGTGTGTGTGTGTTTGCGGAAACCATTGTGCATGACTGTAAGTAAAAGTCAATGGGAGTTTGTGTGTGTTTCTTGTGTATGTGTGTGTCGGGACCACGTTTGTGAGTATGTTAGGGCAGTTCCAACTGTTGATGGCTATGCCGGGGACCCAGTGTGAGTGCTGTGTTGTGCGTGTGATAGTGTCTGTGTGTGTGTGTGTGTGTTTTGCTGGATACCATTGTGTATGTCTGTAAGAAAAAGTCGTAGGGTGTTTTTGTGTGTTTCTTCTGCATGTGTGTTTCGGGACCACGTTTGTGAATATGTTAAGGTAATTCCAAGTGTTCATGGCTCTGCTGGAGATCCAATGTGAGTGCTCTGTCGTGAGTGTGCCTTTTGTGTGTGTGTGTGTGTGTGTGTGTTTGCAGGAAACCATTGTGTATGCCTGCAAGAAAAAGTCGATGGGTGTTTGTGTGTGTTATTTGTATATGTGTGTGTCAGGACCATGTTTGTGATTATGTTAAAGCAGTTCCAAGTGTTGACGGCTGTGTTGGAGACCCAGTGTGAGTGCTGTGTTGTGAGTGTGATAGTGTGTGTGTGTCTGTGTGTGTTTCCGAACCCCCTGTGTACGCCTGTAAGAAAAATTCCATGGGTGTTTGTGTGTGTTTCTTGTGTATGCGTGTGTCAGGAAAACGTTTGTGAGTATGTTAGGGCAGTTCCAAGTGTTGATGGCTCTGCCGAGGCCCAGTGTGAGTGCTGTGTTGCGAGTGTGACAGTGTGTGTGTGTGTGTGTGTGTGTGTTTTCGGGTTACCATTGTGTATGCCTGTATGAAAAAGTCGATGGGTGTATTTGTGTGTTCTTGCGTATTGTGTTTCAGATCCACATTTGTGAGTGTGTGAGGGCAGTTCCAAGTGTTCATGAGTTTGCTGGATATCCAGTGTGAGTGTGTGTTGTGAGTGTGACAGTGTGTGTGCGTGTCTGTGTGTGTGTTTGCAGGAAACCAGTCTGTATGCCTATAAGAAAAATTCGATGGGTGTTTGTGTGTGTTTCTTCTGTATGTGTGTGTCGGGACCACATTTGTGAATATGTTAGGGCAGTTCCAAGTGTTGATGGCTCTGCTGGAGACCCAGTGAGAGTGCTGTGTTGTGAGTGTGACAGTGTGTGTGTGTCTGTGTGTGTGTGTGTGTTTGGGGGAACCCCACAGTGTATGCTTCTAAGAAAAAGTCGATGGGTGTTTGTGTGTGTTTCTTGTGTATGTGTGCGTCGGGACCACGTATGAGAGTATTTTGTGGCAGTTCCAAGCGCCAGAGTGAATGCTGTGTTGTGAGTGTGGCAGTGTGTGTTTCTGTGTGTGTTTGTGTTGGCGGGAAAACATTGTGTATGCCTGTAAGAATAAGTCGATGGATGTTTGTGTGAGTTTCATGTGTATGTGTGTGTCGCGACCACATTTGTCAATATTTTAAGGCAGTTCCAAGTGTTGATGGTTCTGCTGGATACCCATTGTGAGTGGTGTGTTGTAAGTGTGACTGTGTGTGTGTGTGTTCAAGGGAAACCGTTGTGTATGCCTGTAAGAAAAAGTCGATGGGTGTTTGTGTGCGTTTCTTGTGTATGTGTGTGTCGGGAAAACGTTTGGGAGTATGTTAGGGCAGTTCCAAGTGTTGATGGCTCTGCCGAGGCCCAGTGTGAGTGCTGTGTTGCGAGTGTGACAGTGTGTGTGTGTGTGTGTGTGTTTTCGGGTAACCATTGTGTATGCCTGTATGAAAAAGTCGATGGGTGTATTTGTGTGTTCTTGCGTATTGTGTTTCAGATCCACATTTGTGAGTGTGTGAGGGCAGTTCCAAGTCTTCATGAGTTTGCAGGATATCCAGTGTGAGTGTGTGTTGTGAGTGTGACAGTGTGTGTGCGTGTCTGTGTGTGTGTTTGCAGGAAACCAGTCTGTATGCCTATAAGAAAAATTCGATGGGTGTTTGTGTGTGTTTTTTCTGTATGTGTGTGTCGGGACCACATTTGTGAATATGTTAGGGCAGTTCCAAGTGTTGATGGCTCTGCTGGAGACCCAGTGAGAGTGCTGTGTTGTGAGTGTGATAGTGTGTGTGTGTCTGTGTGTGTGTGTGTGTTTGGGGGAACCCCACAGTGTATGCTTCTAAGAAAAAGTCGATGGGTGTTTGTGTGTGTTTCTTGTGTATGTGTGTGTCGAGACCACGTATGTGAGTATGTTGTGGCAGTTCCAAGTGCCAGTGTGAATGCTGTGTTGTGAGTGTGGCAGTGTGTGTTTCTGTGTGTGTTTGTGTTGGCGGGAAAACATTGTGTATGCCTGTAAGAATAAGTCGATGGATGTTTGTGTGAGTTTCATGTGTATGTGTGTGTCGCGACCACATTTGTCAATATTTTAAGGCAGTTCCAAGTGTTGATGGTTCTGCTGGATACCCATTGTGAGTGCTGTGTTGTAAGTGTGACTGTGTGTGTGTGTGTTCACGGGAAACCGTTGTGTATGCCTGTAAGAAAAAGTCGATGGGTGTTTGTGTGTGATTCTTGTGTATGTGTGTGTCGGTGAAACGTTTGTGAGTATGTTAGGGCAGTTCCAAGTGTTGATGGCTCTGCCGAGGTCCAGTGTGCGTACTGTGCTGTTAGTGTGACAGTGTGTGTGTGTGTGTGTGTGTGTGTGTGTGTTTGGGGAAACCCCACTCTGTCTCCCTGTAACAAAATGTTGATGGGTGTTTGTGTGTGTTTCTTCTGTATGTGTGTGTCGGGACCACGTTTGTTTGTATGTTAGGGCAGATTCAAGTGCCAGTGTGAATGCTGTGTTGTGAGTGTGATAGTGTGTGTGTGTGTGTGTTTGCGGAAACCATTGTGCATGACTGTAAGTAAAAGTCAATGGGAGTTTGTGTGTGTTTCTTGTGTATGTGTGTGTCGGGACCACGTTTGTGAGTATGTTAGGGCAGTTCCAACTGTTGATGGCTATGCCGGGGACCCAGTGTGAGTGCTGTGTTGTGCGTGTGATAGTGTCTGTGTGTGTGTGTGTGTGTTTTGCTGGATACCATTGTGTATGTCTGTAAGAAAAAGTCGTAGGGTGTTTTTGTGTGTTTCTTCTGCATGTGTGTTTCGGGACCACGTTTGTGAATATGTTAAGGTAATTCCAAGTGTTCATGGCTCTGCTGGAGATCCAATGTGAGTGCTCTGTCGTGAGTGTGCCTTTTGTGTGTGTGTGTGTGTGTGTGTGTTTGCAGGAAACCATTGTGTATGCCTGCAAGAAAAAGTCGATGGGTGTTTGTGTGTGTTATTTGTATATGTGTGTGTCAGGACCATGTTTGTGATTATGTTAAAGCAGTTCCAAGTGTTGACGGCTGTGTTGGAGACCCAGTGTGAGTGCTGTGTTGTGAGTGTGATAGTGTGTGTGTGTCTGTGTGTGTTTCCGAACCCCCTGTGTACGCCTGTAAGAAAAATTCCATGGGTGTTTGTGTGTGTTTCTTGTGTATGCGTGTGTCAGGAAAACGTTTGTGAGTATGTTAGGGCAGTTCCAAGTGTTGATGGCTCTGCCGAGGCCCAGTGTGAGTGCTGTGTTGCGAGTGTGACAGTGTGTGTGTGTGTGTGTGTGTGTGTGTGTTTTCGGGTTACCATTGTGTATGCCTGTATGAAAAAGTCGAAGGGTGTATTTGTGTGTTCTTGCGTATTGTGTTTCAGATCCACATTTGTGAGTGTGTGAGGGCAGTTCCAAGTGTTCATGAGTTTGCTGGATATCCAGTGTGAGTGTGTGTTGTGAGTGTGACAGTGTGTGTGCGTGTCTGTGTGTGTGTTTGCAGGAAACCAGTCTGTATGCCTATAAGAAAAATTCGATGGGTGTTTGTGTGTGTTTCTTCTGTATGTGTGTGTCGGGACCACATTTGTGAATATGTTAGGGCAGTTCCAAGTGTTGATGGCTCTGCTGGAGACCCAGTGAGAGTGCTGTGTTGTGAGTGTGACAGTGTGTGTGTGTCTGTGTGTGTGTGTGTGTTTGGGGGAACCCCACAGTGTATGCTTCTAAGAAAAAGTCGATGGGTGTTTGTGTGTGTTTCTTGTGTATGTGTGTGTCGGGACCACGTATGAGAGTATGTTGTGGCAGTTCCAAGCGCCAGAGTGAATGCTGTGTTGTGAGTGTGGCAGTGTGTGTTTCTGTGTGTGTTTGTGTTGGCGGGAAAACATTGTGTATGCCTGTAAGAATAAGTCGATGGATGTTTGTGTGAGTTTCATGTGTATGTGTGTGTCGCGACCACATTTGTCAATATTTTAAGGCAGTTCCAAGTGTTGATGGTTCTGCTGGATACCCATTGTGAGTGCTGTGTTGTAAGTGTGACTGTGTGTGTGTGTGTTCACGGGAAACCGTTGTGTATGCCTGTAAGAAAAAGTCGATGGGTGTTTGTGTGTGATTCTTGTGTATGTGTGTGTCGGTGAAACGTTTGTGAGTATGTTAGGGCAGTTCCAAGTGTTGATGGCTCTGCCGAGGTCCAGTGTGCGTACTGTGCTGTTAGTGTGACAGTGTGTGTGTGTGTGTGTGTGTGTTTGGGGAAACCCCACTCTGTCTCCCTGTAACAAAATGTTGATGGGTGTTTGTGTGTGTTTCTTCTGTATGTGTGTGTCGGGACCACGTTTGTTTGTATGTTAGGGCAGATTCAAGTGCCAGTGTGAATGCTGTGTTGTGAGTGTGATAGTGTGTGTGTGTGTGTGTTTGCGGAAACCATTGTGCATGACTGGAAGTAAAAGTCAATGGGAGTTTGTGTGTGTTTCTTGTGTATGTGTGTGTCGGGACCACGTTTGTGAGTATGTTAGGGCAGTTCCAACTGTTGATGGCTATGCCGGGGACCCAGTGTGAGTGCTGTGTTGTGCGTGTGATAGTGTCTGTGTGTGTGTGTGTGTGTTTTGCTGGATACCATTGTGTATGTCTGTAAGAAAAAGTCGTAGGGTGTTTTTGTGTGTTTCTTCTGCATGTGTGTTTCGGGACCACGTTTGTGAATATGTTAAGGTAATTCCAAGTGTTCATGGCTCTGCTGGAGATCCAATGTGAGTGCTCTGTCGTGAGTGTGCCTTTTGTGTGTGTGTGTGTGTGTGTGTGTGTGTTTGCAGGAAACCATTGTGTATGCCTGCAAGAAAAAGTCGATGGGTGTTTGTGTGTGTTATTTGTATATGTGTGTGTCAGGACCATGTTTGTGATTATGTTAAAGCAGTTCCAAGTGTTGACGGCTGTGTTGGAGACCCAGTGTGAGTGCTGTGTTGTGAGTGTGATAGTGTGTGTGTGTCTGTGTGTGTTTCCGAACCCCCTGTGTACGCCTGTAAGAAAAATTCCATGGGTGTTTGTGTGTGTTTCTTGTGTATGCGTGTGTCAGGAAAACGTTTGTGAGTATGTTAGGGCAGTTCCAAGTGTTGATGGCTCTGCCGAGGCCCAGTGTGAGTGCTGTGTTGCGAGTGTGACAGTGTGTGTGTGTGTGTGTGTGTGTTTTCGGGTTACCATTGTGTATGCCTGTATGAAAAAGTCGATGGGTGTATTTGTGTGTTCTTGCGTATTGTGTTTCAGATCCACATTTGTGAGTGTGTGAGGGCAGTTCCAAGTGTTCATGAGTTTGCTGGATATCCAGTGTGAGTGTGTGTTGTGAGTGTGACAGTGTGTGTGCGTGTCTGTGTGTGTGTTTGCAGGAAACCAGTCTGTATGCCTATAAGAAAAATTCGATGGGTGTTTGTGTGTGTTTCTTCTGTATGTGTGTGTCGGGACCACATTTGTGAATATGTTAGGGCAGTTCCAAGTGTTGATGGCTCTGCTGGAGACCCAGTGAGAGTGTTGTGTTGTGAGTGTGACAGTGTGTGTGTGTCTGTGTGTGTGTGTGTGTTTGGGGGAACCCCACAGTGTATGCTTCTAAGAAAAAGTCGATGGGTGTTTGTGTGTGTTTCTTGTGTATGTGTGTGTCGGGACCACGTATGAGAGTATTTTGTGGCAGTTCCAAGCACCAGAGTGAATGCTGTGTTGTGAGTGTGGCAGTGTGTGTTTCTGTGTGTGTTTGTGTTGGCGGGAAAACATTGTGTATGCCTGTAAGAATAAGTCGATGGATGTTTGTGTGAGTTTCATGTGTATGTGTGTGTCGCGACCACATTTGTCAATATTTTAAGGCAGTTCCAAGTGTTGATGGTTCTGCTGGATACCCATTGTGAGTGGTGTGTTGTAAGTGTGACTGTGTGTGTGTGTGTTCAAGGGAAACCGTTGTGTATGCCTGTAAGAAAAAGTCGATGGGTGTTTGTGTGCGTTTCTTGTGTATGTGTGTGTCGGGAAAACGTTTGGGAGTATGTTAGGGCAGTTCCAAGTGTTGATGGCTCTGCCGAGGCCCAGTGTGAGTGCTGTGTTGCGAGTGTGACAGTGTGTGTGTGTGTGTGTGTGTGTTTTCGGGTAACCATTGTGTATGCCTGTATGAAAAAGTCGATGGGTGTATTTGTGTGTTCTTGCGTATTGTGTTTCAGATCCACATTTGTGAGTGTGTGAGGGCAGTTCCAAGTCTTCATGAGTTTGCAGGATATCCAGTGTGAGTGTGTGTTGTGAGTGTGACAGTGTGTGTGCGTGTCTGTGTGTGTGTTTGCAGGAAACCAGTCTGTATGCCTATAAGAAAAATTCGATGGGTGTTTCTGTGTGTTTTTTCTGTATGTGTGTGTCGGGACCACATTTGTGAATATGTTAGGGCAGTTCCAAGTGTTGATGGCTCTGCTGGAGACCCAGTGAGAGTGCTGTGTTTTGAGTGTGATAGTGTGTGTGTGTCTGTGTGTGTGTGTGTGTTTGGGGGAACCCCACAGTGTATGCTTCTAAGAAAAAGTCGATGGGTGTTTGTGTGTGTTTCTTGTGTATGTGTGTGTCGAGACCACGTATGTGAGTATGTTGTGGCAGTTCCAAGTGCCAGTGTGAATGCTGTGTTGTGAGTGTGGCAGTGTGTGTTTCTGTGTGTGTTTGTGTTGGCGGGAAAACATTGTGTATGCCTGTAAGAATAAGTCGATGGATGTTTGTGTGAGTTTCATGTGTATGTGTGTGTCGCGACCACATTTGTCAATATTTTAAGGCAGTTCCAAGTGTTGATGGTTCTGCTGGATACCCATTGTGAGTGCTGTGTTGTAAGTGTGACTGTGTGTGTGTGTGTTCACGGGAAACCGTTGTGTATGCCTGTAAGAAAAAGTCGATGGGTGTTTTTGTGTGATTCTTGTGTATGTGTGTGTCGGTGAAACGTTTGTGAGTATGTTAGGGCAGTTCCAAGTGTTGATGGCTCTGCCGAGGTCCAGTGTGCGTACTGTGCTGTTAGTGTGACAGTGTGTGTGTGTGTGTGTGTGTGTGTGTTTGGGGAAACCCCACTCTGTCTCCCTGTAACAAAATGTTGATGGGTGTTTGTGTGTGTTTCTTCTGTATGTGTGTGTCGGGACCACGTTTGTTTGTATGTTAGGGCAGATTCAAGTGCCAGTGTGAATGCTGTGTTGTGAGTGTGATAGTGTGTGTGTGTGTGTGTGTTTGCGGAAACCATTGTGCATGACTGTAAGTAAAAGTCAATGGGAGTTTGTGTGTGTTTCTTGTGTATGTGTGTGTCGGGACCACGTTTGTGAGTATGTTAGGGCAGTTCCAACTGTTGATGGCTATGCCGGGGACCCAGTGTGAGTGCTGTGTTGTGCGTGTGATAGTGTCTGTGTGTGTGTGTGTGTGTTTTGCTGGATACCATTGTGTATGTCTGTAAGAAAAAGTCGTAGGGTGTTTTTGTGTGTTTCTTCTGCATGTGTGTTTCGGGACCACGTTTGTGAATATGTTAAGGTAATTCCAAGTGTTCATGGCTCTGCTGGAGATCCAATGTGAGTGCTCTGTCGTGAGTGTGCCTTTTGTGTGTGTGTGTGTGTGTGTGTTTGCAGGAAACCATTGTGTATGCCTGCAAGAAAAAGTCGATGGGTGTTTGTGTGTGTTATTTGTATATGTGTGTGTCAGGACCATGTTTGTGATTATGTTAAAGCAGTTCCAAGTGTTGACGGCTGTGTTGGAGACCCAGTGTGAGTGCTGTGTTGTGAGTGTGATAGTGTGTGTGTGTCTGTGTGTGTTTCCGAACCCCCTGTGTACGCCTGTAAGAAAAATTCCATGGGTGTTTGTGTGTGTTTCTTGTGTATGCGTGTGTCAGGAAAACGTTTGTGAGTATGTTAGGGCAGTTCCAAGTGTTGATGGCTCTGCCGAGGCCCAGTGTGAGTGCTGTGTTGCGAGTGTGACAGTGTGTGTGTGTGTGTGTGTGTGTGTGTGTTTTCGGGTTACCATTGTGTATGCCTGTATGAAAAAGTCGATGGGTGTATTTGTGTGTTCTTGCGTATTGTGTTTCAGATCCACATTTGTGAGTGTGTGAGGGCAGTTCCAAGTGTTCATGAGTTTGCTGGATATCCAGTGTGAGTGTGTGTTGTGAGTGTGACAGTGTGTGTGCGTGTCTGTGTGTGTGTTTGCAGGAAACCAGTCTGTATGCCTATAAGAAAAATTCGATGGGTGTTTGTGTGTGTTTCTTCTGTATGTGTGTGTCGGGACCACATTTGTGAATATGTTAGGGCAGTTCCAAGTGTTGATGGCTCTGCTGGAGACCCAGTGAGAGTGCTGTGTTGTGAGTGTGACAGTGTGTGTGTGTCTGTGTGTGTGTGTGTGTTTGGGGGAACCCCACAGTGTATGCTTCTAAGAAAAAGTCGATGGGTGTTTGTGTGTGTTTCTTGTGTATGTGTGTGTCGGGACCACGTATGAGAGTATTTTGTGGCAGTTCCAAGCGCCAGAGTGAATGCTGTGTTGTGAGTGTGGCAGTGTGTGTTTCTGTGTGTGTTTGTGTTGGCGGGAAAACATTGTGTATGCCTGTAAGAATAAGTCGATGGATGTTTGTGTGAGTTTCATGTGTATGTGTGTGTCGCGACCACATTTGTCAATATTTTAAGGCAGTTCCAAGTGTTGATGGTTCTGCTGGATACCCATTGTGAGTGGTGTGTTGTAAGTGTGACTGTGTGTGTGTGTGTTCAAGGGAAACCGTTGTGTATGCCTGTAAGAAAAAGTCGATGGGTGTTTGTGTGCGTTTCTTGTGTATGTGTGTGTCGGGAAAACGTTTGGGAGTATGTTAGGGCAGTTCCAAGTGTTGATGGCTCTGCCGAGGCCCAGTGTGAGTGCTGTGTTGCGAGTGTGACAGTGTGTGTGTGTGTGTGTGTGTGTGTTTTCGGGTAACCATTGTGTATGCCTGTATGAAAAAGTCGATGGGTGTATTTGTGTGTTCTTGCGTATTGTGTTTCAGATCCACATTTGTGAGTGTGTGAGGGCAGTTCCAAGTCTTCATGAGTTTGCAGGATATCCAGTGTGAGTGTGTGTTGTGAGTGTGACAGTGTGTGTGCGTGTCTGTGTGTGTGTTTGCAGGAAACCAGTCTGTATGCCTATAAGAAAAATTCGATGGGTGTTTGTGTGTGTTTTTTCTGTATGTGTGTGTCGGGACCACATTTGTGAATATGTTAGGGCAGTTCCAAGTGTTGATGGCTCTGCTGGAGACCCAGTGAGAGTGCTGTGTTGTGAGTGTGATAGTGTGTGTGTGTCTGTGTGTGTGTGTGTGTTTGGGGGAACCCCACAGTGTATGCTTCTAAGAAAATGTCGATGGGTGTTTGTGTGTGTTTCTTGTGTATGTGTGTGTCGAGACCACGTATGTGAGTATGTTGTGGCAGTTCCAAGTGCCAGTGTGAATGCTGTGTTGTGAGTGTGGCAGTGTGTGTTTCTGTGTGTGTTTGTGTTGGCGGGAAAACATTGTGTATGCCTGTAAGAATAAGTCGATGGATGTTTGTGTGAGTTTCATGTGTATGTGTGTGTCGCGACCACATTTGTCAATATTTTAAGGCAGTTCCAAATGTTGATGGTTCTGCTGGATACCCATTGTGAGTGCTGTGTTGTAAGTGTGACTGTGTGTGTGTGTGTTCACGGGAAACCGTTGTGTATGCCTGTAAGAAAAAGTCGATGGGTGTTTGTGTGTGATTCTTGTGTATGTGTGTGTCGGTGAAACGTTTGTGAGTATGTTAGGGCATTTCCAAGTGTTGATGGCTCTGCCGAGGTCCAGTGTGCGTACTGTGCTGTTAGTGTGACAGTGTGTGTGTGTGTGTGTGTTTGGGGAAACCCCACTCTGTCTCCCTGTAACAAAATGTTGATGGGTGTTTGTGTGTGTTTCTTCTGTATGTGTGTGTCGGGACCACGTTTGTTTGTATGTTAGGGCAGATTCAAGTGCCAGTGTGAATGCTGTGTTGTGAGTGTGATAGTGTGTGTGTGTGTGTTTGCGGAAACCATTGTGCATGACTGTAAGTAAAAGTCAATGGGAGTTTGTGTGTGTTTCTTGTGTATGTGTGTGTCGGGACCACGTTTGTGAGTATGTTAGGGCAGTTCCAACTGTTGATGGCTATGCCGGGGACCCAGTGTGAGTGCTGTGTTGTGCGTGTGATAGTGTCTGTGTGTGTGTGTGTGTGTTTTGCTGGATACCATTGTGTATGTCTGTAAGAAAAAGTCGTAGGGTGTTTTTGTGTGTTTCTTCTGCATGTGTGTTTCGGGACCACGTTTGTGAATATGTTAAGGTAATTCCAAGTGTTCATGGCTCTGCTGGAGATCCAATGTGAGTGCTCTGTCGTGAGTGTGCCTTTTGTGTGTGTGTGTGTGTGTGTGTGTGTGTTTGCAGGAAACCATTGTGTATGCCTGCAAGAAAAAGTCGATGGGTGTTTGTGTGTGTTATTTGTATATGTGTGTGTCAGGACCATGTTTGTGATTATGTTAAAACAGTTCCAAGTGTTGACGGCTGTGTTGGAGACCCAGTGTGAGTGCTGTGTTGTGAGTGTGATAGTGTGTGTGTGTCTGTGTGTGTTTCCGAACCCCCTGTGTACGCCTGTAAGAAAAATTCCATGGGTGTTTGTGTGTGTTTCTTGTGTATGCGTGTGTCAGGAAAACGTTTGTGAGTATGTTAGGGCAGTTCCAAGTGTTGATGGCTCTGCCGAGGCCCAGTGTGAGTGCTGTGTTGCGAGTGTGACAGTGTGTGTGTGTGTGTGTGTGTGTTTTCGGGTTACCATTGTGTATGCCTGTATGAAAAAGTCGATGGGTGTATTTGTGTGTTCTTGCGTATTGTGTTTCAGATCCACATTTGTGAGTGTGTGAGGGCAGTTCCAAGTCTTCATGAGTTTGCTGGATATCCAGTGTGAGTGTGTGTTGTGAGTGTGACAGTGTGTGTGCGTGTCTGTGTGTGTGTTTGCAGGAAACCAGTCTGTATGCCTATAAGAAAAATTCGATGGGTGTTTGTGTGTGTTTCTTCTGTATGTGTGTGTCGGGACCACATTTGTGAATATGTTAGGGCAGTTCCAAGTGTTGATGGCTCTGCTGGAGACCCAGTGAGAGTGCTGTGTTGTGAGTGTGACAGTGTGTGTGTGTCTGTGTGTGTGTGTGTGTTTGGGGGAACCCCACAGTGTATGCTTCTAAGAAAAAGTCGATGGGTGTTTGTGTGTGTTTCTTGTGTATGTGTGTGTCGGGACCACGTATGAGAGTATTTTGTGGCAGTTCCAAGCGCCAGAGTGAATGCTGTGTTGTGAGTGTGGCAGTGTGTGTTTCTGTGTGTGTTTGTGTTGGCGGGAAAACATTGTGTATGCCTGTAAGAATAAGTCGATGGATGTTTGTGTGAGTTTCATGTGTATGTGTGTGTCGCGACCACATTTGTCAATATTTTAAGGCAGTTCCAAGTGTTGATGGTTCTGCTGGATACCCATTGTGAGTGGTGTGTTGTAAGTGTGACTGTGTGTGTGTGTGTTCAAGGGAAACCGTTGTGTATGCCTGTAAGAAAAAGTCGATGGGTGTTTGTGTGCGTTTCTTGTGTATGTGTGTGTCGGGAAAACGTTTGGGAGTATGTTAGGGCAGTTCCAAGTGTTGATGGCTCTGCCGAGGCCCAGTGTGAGTGCTGTGTTGCGAGTGTGACAGTGTGTGTGTGTGTGTGTGTGTGTTTTCGGGTAACCATTGTGTATGCCTGTATGAAAAAGTCGATGGGTGTATTTGTGTGTTCTTGCGTATTGTGTTTCAGATCCACATTTGTGAGTGTGTGAGGGGAGTTCCAAGTGTTCATGAGTTTGCAGGATATCCAGTGTGAGTGTGTGTTGTGAGTGTGACAGTGTGTGTGCGTGTCTGTGTGTGTGTTTGCAGGAAACCAGTCTGTATGCGTATAAGAAAAATTCGATGGGTGTTTGTGTGTGTTTTTTCTGTATGTGTGTGTCGGGACCACATTTGTGAATATGTTAGGGCAGTTCCAAGTGTTGATGGCTCTGCTGGAGACCCAGTGAGAGTGCTGTGTTGTGAGTGTGATAGTGTGTGTGTGTCTGTGTGTGTGTGTGTGTTTGGGGGAAACCCACAGTGTATGCTTCTAAGAAAAAGTCGATGGGTGTTTGTGTGTGTTTCTTGTGTATGTGTGTGTCGAGACCACGTATGTGAGTATGTTGTGGCAGTTCCAAGTGCCAGTGTGAATGCTGTGTTGTGAGTGTGGCAGTGTGTGTTTCTGTGTGTGTTTGTGTTGGCGGGAAAACATTGTGTATGCCTGTAAGAATAAGTCGATGGATGTTTGTGTGAGTTTCATGTGTATGTGTGTGTCGCGACCACATTTGTCAATATTTTAAGGCAGTTCCAAGTGTTGATGGTTCTGCTGGATACCCATTGTGAGTGCTGTGTTGTAAGTGTGACTGTGTGTGTGTGTGTTCACGGGAAACCGTTGTGTATGCCTGTAAGAAAAAGTCGATTTGTGTTTGTGTGTGATTCTTGTGTATGTGTGTGTCGGTGAAACGTTTGTGAGTATGTTAGGGCAGTTCCAAGTGTTGATGGCTCTGCCGAGGTCCAGTGTGCGTACTGTGCTGTTAGTGTGACAGTGTGTGTGTGTGTGTGTGTGTGTGTTTGGGGAAACCCCACTCTGTCTCCCTGTAACAAAATGTTGATGGGTGTTTGTGTGTGTTTCTTGTGTATGTGTGTGTCGGGACCACGTTTGTTTGTATGTTAGGGCAGATTCAAGTGCCAGTGTGAATGCTGTGTTGTGAGTGTGATAGTGTGTGTGTGTGTGTGTGTTTGCGGAAACCATTGTGCATGACTGTAAGTAAAAGTCAATGGGAGTTTGTGTGTGTTTCTTGTGTATGTGTGTGTCGGGACCACGTTTGTGAGTATGTTAGGGCAGTTCCAACTGTTGATGGCTATGCCGGGGACCCAGTGTGAGTGCTGTGTTGTGCGTGTGATAGTGTCTGTGTGTGTGTGTGTGTGTTTTGCTGGATACCATTGTGTATGTCTGTAAGAAAAAGTCGTAGGGTGTTTTTGTGTGTTTCTTCTGCATGTGTGTTTCGGGACCACGTTTGTGAATATGTTAAGGTAATTCCAAGTGTTCATGGCTCTGCTGGAGATCCAATGTGAGTGCTCTGTCGTGAGTGTGCCTTTTGTGTGTGTGTGTGTGTGTGTGTGTTTGCAGGAAACCATTGTGTATGCCTGCAAGAAAAAGTCGATGGGTGTTTGTGTGTGTTATTTGTATATGTGTGTGTCAGGACCATGTTTGTGATTATGTTAAAGCAGTTCCAAGTGTTGACGGCTGTGTTGGAGACCCAGTGTGAGTGCTGTGTTGTGAGTGTGATAGTGTGTGTGTGTCTGTGTGTGTTTCCGAACCCCCTGTGTACGCCTGTAAGAAAAATTCCATGGGTGTTTGTGTGTGTTTCTTGTGTATGCGTGTGTCAGGAAAACGTTTGTGAGTATGTTAGGGCAGTTCCAAGTGTTGATGGCTCTGCCGAGGCCCAGTGTGAGTGCTGTGTTGCGAGTGTGACAGTGTGTGTGTGTGTGTGTGTGTGTGTTTTCGGGTTACCATTGTGTATGCCTGTATGAAAAAGTCGATGGGTGTATTTGTGTGTTCTTGCGTATTGTGTTTCAGATCCACATTTGTGAGTGTGTGAGGGCAGTTCCAAGTGTTCATGAGTTTGCTGGATATCCAGTGTGAGTGTGTGTTGTGAGTGTGACAGTGTGTGTGCGTGTCTGTGTGTGTGTTTGCAGGAAACCAGTCTGTATGCCTATAAGAAAAATTCGATGGGTGTTTGTGTGTGTTTCTTCTGTATGTGTGTGTCGGGACCACATTTGTGAATATGTTAGGGCAGTTCCAAGTGTTGATGGCTCTGCTGGAGACCCAGTGAGAGTGCTGTGTTGTGAGTGTGACAGTGTGTGTGTGTCTGTGTGTGTGTGTGTGTTTGGGGGAACCCCACAGTGTATGCTTCTAAGAAAAAGTCGATGGGTGTTTGTGTGTGTTTCTTGTGTATGTGTGTGTCGGGACCACGTATGAGAGTATTTTGTGGCAGTTCCAAGCGCCAGAGTGAATGCTGTGTTGTGAGTGTGGCAGTGTGTGTTTCTGTGTGTGTTTGTGTTGGCGGGAAAACATTGTGTATGCCTGTAAGAATAAGTCGATGGATGTTTGTGTGAGTTTCATGTGTATGTGTGTGTCGCGACCACATTTGTCAATATTTTAAGGCAGTTCCAAGTGTTGATGGTTCTGCTGGATACCCATTGTGAGTGGTGTGTTGTAAGTGTGACTGTGTGTGTGTGTGTTCAAGGGAAACCGTTGTGTATGCCTGTAAGAAAAAGTCGATGGGTGTTTGTGTGCGTTTCTTGTGTATGTGTGTGTCGGGAAAACGTTTGGGAGTATGTTAGGGCAGTTCCAAGTGTTGATGGCTCTGCCGAGGCCCAGTGTGAGTGCTGTGTTGCGAGTGTGACAGTGTGTGTGTGTGTGTGTGTGTGTTTTCGGGTAACCATTGTGTATGCCTGTATGAAAAAGTCGATGGGTGTATTTGTGTGTTCTTGCGTATTGTGTTTCAGATCCACATTTGTGAGTGTGTGAGGGCAGTTCCAAGTCTTCATGAGTTTGCAGGATATCCAGTGTGAGTGTGTGTTGTGAGTGTGACAGTGTGTGTGCGTGTCTGTGTGTGTGTTTGTAGGAAACCAGTCTGTATGCCTATAAGAAAAATTCGATGGGTGTTTGTGTGTGTTTTTTCTGTATGTGTGTGTCGGGACCACATTTGTGAATATGTTAGGGCAGTTCCAAGTGTTGATGGCTCTGCTGGAGACCCAGTGAGAGTGCTGTGTTGTGAGTGTGATAGTGTGTGTGTGTCTGTGTGTGTGTGTGTGTGTGTTTGGGGGAACCCCACAGTGTATGCTTCTAAGAAAAAGTCGATGGGTGTTTGTGTGTGTTTCTTGTGTATGTGTGTGTCGAGACCACGTATGTGAGTATGTTGTGGCAGTTCCAAGTGCCAGTGTGAATGCTGTGTTGTGAGTGTGGCAGTGTGTGTTTCTGTGTGTGTTTGTGTTGGCGGGAAAACATTGTGTATGCCTGTAAGAATAAGTCGATGGATGTTTGTGTGAGTTTCATGTGTATGTGTGTGTCGCGACCACATTTGTCAATATTTTAAGGCAGTTCCAAGTGTTGATGGTTCTGCTGGATACCCATTGTGAGTGCTGTGTTGTAAGTGTGACTGTGTGTGTGTGTGTTCACGGGAAACCGTTGTGTATGCCTGTAAGAAAAAGTCGATGGGTGTTTGTGTGTGATTCTTGTGTATGTGTGTGTCGGTGAAACGTTTGTGAGTATGTTAGGGCAGTTCCAAGTGTTGATGGCTCTGCCGAGGTCCAGTGTGCGTACTGTGCTGTTAGTGTGACAGTGTGTGTGTGTGTGTGTGTGTGTGTGTGTTTGGGGAAACCCCACTCTGTCTCCCTGTAACAAAATGTTGATGGGTGTTTGTGTGTGTTTCTTCTGTATGTGTGTGTCGGGACCACGTTTGTTTGTATGTTAGGGCAGATTCAAGTGCCAGTGTGAATGCTGTGTTGTGAGTGTGATAGTGTGTGTGTGTGTGTGTTTGCGGAAACCATTGTGCATGACTGTAAGTAAAAGTCAATGGGAGTTTGTGTGTGTTTCTTGTGTATGTGTGTGTCGGGACCACGTTTGTGAGTATGTTAGGGCAGTTCCAACTGTTGATGGCTATGCCGGGGACCCAGTGTGAGTGCTGTGTTGTGCGTGTGATAGTGTCTGTGTGTGTGTGTGTGTGTTTTGCTGGATACCATTGTGTATGTCTGTAAGAAAAAGTCGTAGGGTGTTTTTGTGTGTTTCTTCTGCATGTGTGTTTCGGGACCACGTTTGTGAATATGTTAAGGTAATTCCAAGTGTTCATGGCTCTGCTGGAGATCCAATGTGAGTGCTCTGTCGTGAGTGTGCCTTTTGTGTGTGTGTGTGTGTGTGTGTGTGTGTGTTTGCAGGAAACCATTGTGTATGCCTGCAAGAAAAAGTCGATGGGTGTTTGTGTGTGTTATTTGTATATGTGTGTGTCAGGACCATGTTTGTGATTATGTTAAAACAGTTCCAAGTGTTGACGGCTGTGTTGGAGACCCAGTGTGAGTGCTGTGTTGTGAGTGTGATAGTGTGTGTGTGTCTGTGTGTGTTTCCGAACCCCCTGTGTACGCCTGTAAGAAAAATTCCATGGGTGTTTGTGTGTGTTTCTTGTGTATGCGTGTGTCAGGAAAACGTTTGTGAGTATGTTAGGGCAGTTCCAAGTGTTGATGGCTCTGCCGAGGCCCAGTGTGAGTGCTGTGTTGCGAGTGTGACAGTGTGTGTGTGTGTGTGTGTGTGTTTTCGGGTTACCATTGTGTATGCCTGTATGAAAAAGTCGATGGGTGTATTTGTGTGTTCTTGCGTATTGTGTTTCAGATCCACATTTGTGAGTGTGTGAGGGCAGTTCCAAGTCTTCATGAGTTTGCTGGATATCCAGTGTGAGTGTGTGTTGTGAGTGTGACAGTGTGTGTGCGTGTCTGTGTGTGTGTTTGCAGGAAACCAGTCTGTATGCCTATAAGAAAAATTCGATGGGTGTTTGTGTGTGTTTCTTCTGTATGTGTGTGTCGGGACCACATTTGTGAATATGTTAGGGCAGTTCCAAGTGTTGATGGCTCTGCTGGAGACCCAGTGAGAGTGCTGTGTTGTGAGTGTGACAGTGTGTGTGTGTCTGTGTGTGTGTGTGTGTTTGGGGGAACCCCACAGTGTATGCTTCTAAGAAAAAGTCGATGGGTGTTTGTGTGTGTTTCTTGTGTATGTGTGTGTCGGGACCACGTATGAGAGTATTTTGTGGCAGTTCCAAGCGCCAGAGTGAATGCTGTGTTGTGAGTGTGGCAGTGTGTGTTTCTGTGTGTGTTTGTGTTGGCGGGAAAACATTGTGTATGCCTGTAAGAATAAGTCGATGGATGTTTGTGTGAGTTTCATGTGTATGTGTGTGTCGCGACCACATTTGTCAATATTTTAAGGCAGTTCCAAGTGTTGATGGTTCTGCTGGATACCCATTGTGAGTGGTGTGTTGTAAGTGTGACTGTGTGTGTGTGTGTTCAAGGGAAACCGTTGTGTATGCCTGTAAGAAAAAGTCGATGGGTGTTTGTGTGCGTTTCTTGTGTATGTGTGTGTCGGGAAAACGTTTGGGAGTATGTTAGGGCAGTTCCAAGTGTTGATGGCTCTGCCGAGGCCCAGTGTGAGTGCTGTGTTGCGAGTGTGACAGTGTGTGTGTGTGTGTGTGTGTGTTTTCGGGTAACCATTGTGTATGCCTGTATGAAAAAGTCGATGGGTGTATTTGTGTGTTCTTGCGTATTGTGTTTCAGATCCACATTTGTGAGTGTGTGAGGGGAGTTCCAAGTGTTCATGAGTTTGCAGGATATCCAGTGTGAGTGTGTGTTGTGAGTGTGACAGTGTGTGTGCGTGTCTGTGTGTGTGTTTGCAGGAAACCAGTCTGTATGCGTATAAGAAAAATTCGATGGGTGTTTGTGTGTGTTTTTTCTGTATGTGTGTGTCGGGACCACATTTGTGAATATGTTAGGGCAGTTCCAAGTGTTGATGGCTCTGCTGGAGACCCAGTGAGAGTGCTGTGTTGTGAGTGTGATAGTGTGTGTGTGTCTGTGTGTGTGTGTGTGTTTGGGGGAAACCCACAGTGTATGCTTCTAAGAAAAAGTCGATGGGTGTTTGTGTGTGTTTCTTGTGTATGTGTGTGTCGAGACCACGTATGTGAGTATGTTGTGGCAGTTCCAAGTGCCAGTGTGAATGCTGTGTTGTGAGTGTGGCAGTGTGTGTTTCTGTGTGTGTTTGTGTTGGCGGGAAAACATTGTGTATGCCTGTAAGAATAAGTCGATGGATGTTTGTGTGAGTTTCATGTGTATGTGTGTGTCGCGACCACATTTGTCAATATTTTAAGGCAGTTCCAAGTGTTGATGGTTCTGCTGGATACCCATTGTGAGTGCTGTGTTGTAAGTGTGACTGTGTGTGTGTGTGTTCACGGGAAACCGTTGTGTATGCCTGTAAGAAAAAGTCGATGGGTGTTTGTGTGTGATTCTTGTGTATGTGTGTGTCGGTGAAACGTTTGTGAGTATGTTAGGGCAGTTCCAAGTGTTGATGGCTCTGCCGAGGTCCAGTGTGCGTACTGTGCTGTTAGTGTGACAGTGTGTGTGTGTGTGTGTGTGTGTGTTTGGGGAAACCCCACTCTGTCTCCCTGTAACAAAATGTTGATGGGTGTTTGTGTGTGTTTCTTGTGTATGTGTGTGTCGGGACCACGTTTGTTTGTATGTTAGGGCAGATTCAAGTGCCAGTGTGAATGCTGTGTTGTGAGTGTGATAGTGTGTGTGTGTGTGTGTGTTTGCGGAAACCATTGTGCATGACTGTAAGTAAAAGTCAATGGGAGTTTGTGTGTGTTTCTTGTGTATGTGTGTGTCGGGACCACGTTTGTGAGTATGTTAGGGCAGTTCCAACTGTTGATGGCTATGCCGGGGACCCAGTGTGAGTGCTGTGTTGTGCGTGTGATAGTGTCTGTGTGTGTGTGTGTGTGTTTTGCTGGATACCATTGTGTATGTCTGTAAGAAAAAGTCGTAGGGTGTTTTTGTGTGTTTCTTCTGCATGTGTGTTTCGGGACCACGTTTGTGAATATGTTAAGGTAATTCCAAGTGTTCATGGCTCTGCTGGAGATCCAATGTGAGTGCTCTGTCGTGAGTGTGCCTTTTGTGTGTGTGTGTGTGTGTGTGTGTTTGCAGGAAACCATTGTGTATGCCTGCAAGAAAAAGTCGATGGGTGTTTGTGTGTGTTATTTGTATATGTGTGTGTCAGGACCATGTTTGTGATTATGTTAAAGCAGTTCCAAGTGTTGACGGCTGTGTTGGAGACCCAGTGTGAGTGCTGTGTTGTGAGTGTGATAGTGTGTGTGTGTCTGTGTGTGTTTCCGAACCCCCTGTGTACGCCTGTAAGAAAAATTCCATGGGTGTTTGTGTGTGTTTCTTGTGTATGCGTGTGTCAGGAAAACGTTTGTGAGTATGTTAGGGCAGTTCCAAGTGTTGATGGCTCTGCCGAGGCCCAGTGTGAGTGCTGTGTTGCGAGTGTGACAGTGTGTGTGTGTGTGTGTGTGTGTGTTTTCGGGTTACCATTGTGTATGCCTGTATGAAAAAGTCGATGGGTGTATTTGTGTGTTCTTGCGTATTGTGTTTCAGATCCACATTTGTGAGTGTGTGAGGGCAGTTCCAAGTGTTCATGAGTTTGCTGGATATCCAGTGTGAGTGTGTGTTGTGAGTGTGACAGTGTGTGTGCGTGTCTGTGTGTGTGTTTGCAGGAAACCAGTCTGTATGCCTATAAGAAAAATTCGATGGGTGTTTGTGTGTGTTTCTTCTGTATGTGTGTGTCGGGACCACATTTGTGAATATGTTAGGGCAGTTCCAAGTGTTGATGGCTCTGCTGGAGACCCAGTGAGAGTGCTGTGTTGTGAGTGTGACAGTGTGTGTGTGTCTGTGTGTGTGTGTGTGTTTGGGGGAACCCCACAGTGTATGCTTCTAAGAAAAAGTCGATGGGTGTTTGTGTGTGTTTCTTGTGTATGTGTGTGTCGGGACCACGTATGAGAGTATTTTGTGGCAGTTCCAAGCGCCAGAGTGAATGCTGTGTTGTGAGTGTGGCAGTGTGTGTTTCTGTGTGTGTTTGTGTTGGCGGGAAAACATTGTGTATGCCTGTAAGAATAAGTCGATGGATGTTTGTGTGAGTTTCATGTGTATGTGTGTGTCGCGACCACATTTGTCAATATTTTAAGGCAGTTCCAAGTGTTGATGGTTCTGCTGGATACCCATTGTGAGTGGTGTGTTGTAAGTGTGACTGTGTGTGTGTGTGTTCAAGGGAAACCGTTGTGTATGCCTGTAAGAAAAAGTCGATGGGTGTTTGTGTGCGTTTCTTGTGTATGTGTGTGTCGGGAAAACGTTTGGGAGTATGTTAGGGCAGTTCCAAGTGTTGATGGCTCTGCCGAGGCCCAGTGTGAGTGCTGTGTTGCGAGTGTGACAGTGTGTGTGTGTGTGTGTGTGTGTTTTCGGGTAACCATTGTGTATGCCTGTATGAAAAAGTCGATGGGTGTATTTGTGTGTTCTTGCGTATTGTGTTTCAGATCCACATTTGTGAGTGTGTGAGGGCAGTTCCAAGTCTTCATGAGTTTGCAGGATATCCAGTGTGAGTGTGTGTTGTGAGTGTGACAGTGTGTGTGCGTGTCTGTGTGTGTGTTTGTAGGAAACCAGTCTGTATGCCTATAAGAAAAATTCGATGGGTGTTTGTGTGTGTTTTTTCTGTATGTGTGTGTCGGGACCACATTTGTGAATATGTTAGGGCAGTTCCAAGTGTTGATGGCTCTGCTGGAGACCCAGTGAGAGTGCTGTGTTGTGAGTGTGATAGTGTGTGTGTGTCTGTGTGTGTGTGTGTGTTTGGGGGAACCCCACAGTGTATGCTTCTAAGAAAAAGTCGATGGGTGTTTGTGTGTGTTTCTTGTGTATGTGTGTGTCGAGACCACGTATGTGAGTATGTTGTGGCAGTTCCAAGTGCCAGTGTGAATGCTGTGTTGTGAGTGTGGCAGTGTGTGTTTCTGTGTGTGTTTGTGTTGGCGGGAAAACATTGTGTATGCCTGTAAGAATAAGTCGATGGATGTTTGTGTGAGTTTCATGTGTATGTGTGTGTCGCGACCACATTTGTCAATATTTTAAGGCAGTTCCAAGTGTTGATGGTTCTGCTGGATACCCATTGTGAGTGCTGTGTTGTAAGTGTTACTGTGTGTGTGTGTGTTCACGGGAAACCGTTGTGTATGCCTGTAAGAAAAAGTCGATGGGTGTTTGTGTGTGATTCTTGTGTATGTGTGTGTCGGTGAAACGTTTGTGAGTATGTTAGGGCAGTTCCAAGTGTTGATGGCTCTGCCGAGGTCCAGTGTGCGTACTGTGCTGTTAGTGTGACAGTGTGTGTGTGTGTGTGTGTGTGTGTGTGTTTGGGGAAACCCCACTCTGTCTCCCTGTAACAAAATGTTGATGGGTGTTTGTGTGTGTTTCTTCTGTATGTGTGTGTCGGGACCACGTTTGTTTGTATGTTAGGGCAGATTCAAGTGCCAGTGTGAATGCTGTGTTGTGAGTGTGATAGTGTGTGTGTGTGTGTGTTTGCGGAAACCATTGTGCATGACTGTAAGTAAAAGTCAATGGGAGTTTGTGTGTGTTTCTTGTGTATGTGTGTGTCGGGACCACGTTTGTGAGTATGTTAGGGCAGTTCCAACTGTTGATGGCTATGCCGGGGACCCAGTGTGAGTGCTGTGTTGTGCGTGTGATAGTGTCTGTGTGTGTGTGTGTGTGTTTTGCTGGATACCATTGTGTATGTCTGTAAGAAAAAGTCGTAGGGTGTTTTTGTGTGTTTCTTCTGCATGTGTGTTTCGGGACCACGTTTGTGAATATGTTAAGGTAATTCCAAGTGTTCATCGCTCTGCTGGAGATCCAATGTGAGTGCTCTGTCGTGAGTGTGCCTTTTGTGTGTGTGTGTGTGTGTGTGTGTTTGCAGGAAACCATTGTGTATGCCTGCAAGAAAAAGTCGATGGGTGTTTGTGTGTGTTATTTGTATATGTGTGTGTCAGGACCATGTTTGTGATTATGTTAAAGCAGTTCCAAGTGTTGACGGCTGTGTTGGAGACCCAGTGTGAGTGCTGTGTTGTGAGTGTGATAGTGTGTGTGTGTCTGTGTGTGTTTCCGAACCCCCTGTGTACGCCTGTAAGAAAAATTCCATGGGTGTTTGTGTGTGTTTCTTGTGTATGCGTGTGTCAGGAAAACGTTTGTGAGTATGTTAGGGCAGTTCCAAGTGTTGATGGCTCTGCCGAGGCCCAGTGTGAGTGCTGTGTTGCGAGTGTGACAGTGTGTGTGTGTGTGTGTGTGTGTTTTCGGGTTACCATTGTGTATGCCTGTATGAAAAAGTCGATGGGTGTATTTGTGTGTTCTTGCGTATTGTGTTTCAGATCCACATTTGTGAGTGTGTGAGGGCAGTTCCAAGTGTTCATGAGTTTGCTGGATATCCAGTGTGAGTGTGTGTTGTGAGTGTGACAGTGTGTGTGCGTGTCTGTGTGTGTGTTTGCAGGAAACCAGTCTGTATGCCTATAAGAAAAATTCGATGGGTGTTTGTGTGTGTTTCTTCTGTATGTGTGTGTCGGGACCACATTTGTGAATATGTTAGGGCAGTTCCAAGTGTTGATGGCTCTGCTGGAGACCCAGTGAGAGTGCTGTGTTGTGAGTGTGACAGTGTGTGTGTGTCTGTGTGTGTGTGTGTGTTTGGGGGAACCCCACAGTTTATGCTTCTAAGAAAAAGTCGATGGGTGTTTGTGTGTGTTTCTTGTGTATGTGTGTGTCGGGACCACGTATGAGAGTATTTTGTGGCAGTTCCAAGCGCCAGAGTGAATGCTGTGTTGTGAGTGTGGCAGTGTGTGTTTCTGTGTGTGTTTGTGTTGGCGGGAAAACATTGTGTATGCCTGTAAGAATAAGTCGATGGATGTTTGTGTGAGTTTCATGTGTATGTGTGTGTCGCGACCACATTTGTCAATATTTTAAGGCAGTTCCAAGTGTTGATGGTTCTGCTGGATACCCATTGTGAGTGGTGTGTTGTAAGTGTGACTGTGTGTGTGTGTGTTCAAGGGAAACCGTTGTGTATGCCTGTAAGAAAAAGTCGATGGGTGTTTGTGTGCGTTTCTTGTGTATGTGTGTGTCGGGAAAACGTTTGGGAGTATGTTAGGGCAGTTCCAAGTGTTGATGGCTCTGCCGAGGCCCAGTGTGAGTGCTGTGTTGCGAGTGTGACAGTGTGTGTGTGTGTGTGTGTGTTTTCGGGTAACCATTGTGTATGCCTGTATGAAAAAGTCGATGGGTGTATTTGTGTGTTCTTGCGTATTGTGTTTCAGATCCACATTTGTGAGTGTGTGAGGGCAGTTCCAAGTCTTCATGAGTTTGCAGGATATCCAGTGTGAGTGTGTGTTGTGAGTGTGACAGTGTGTGTGCGTGTCTGTGTGTGTGTTTGCAGGAAACCAGTCTGTATGCCTATAAGAAAAATTCGATGGGTGTTTGTGTGTGTTTTTTCTGTATGTGTGTGTCGGGACCACATTTGTGAATATGTTAGGGCAGTTCCAAGTGTTGATGGCTCTGCTGGAGACCCAGTGAGAGTGCTGTGTTGTGAGTGTGATAGTGTGTGTGTGTCTGTGTGTGTGTGTGTGTTTGGGGGAACCCCACAGTGTATGCTTCTAAGAAAAAGTCGATGGGTGTTTGTGTGTGTTTCTTGTGTATGTGTGTGTCGAGACCACGTATGTGAGTATGTTGTGGCAGTTCCAAGTGCCAGTGTGAATGCTGTGTTGTGAGTGTGGCAGTGTGTGTTTCTGTGTGTGTTTGTGTTGGCGGGAAAACATTGTGTATGCCTGTAAGAATAAGTCGATGGATGTTTGTGTGAGTTTCATGTGTATGTGTGTGTCGCGACCACATTTGTCAATATTTTAAGGCAGTTCCAAGTGTTGATGGTTCTGCTGGATACCCATTGTGAGTGCTGTGTTGTAAGTGTGACTGTGTGTGTGTGTTCACGGGAAACCGTTGTGTATGCCTGTAAGAAAAAGTCGATGGGTGTTTGTGTGTGATTCTTGTGTATGTGTGTGTCGGTGAAACGTTTGTGAGTATGTTAGGGCAGTTCCAAGTGTTGATGGCTCTGCCGAGGTCCAGTGTGCGTACTGTGCTGTTAGTGTGACAGTGTGTGTGTGTGTGTGTGTGTGTGTGTGTGTTTGGGGAAACCCCACTCTGTCTCCCTGTAACAAAATGTTGATGGGTGTTTGTGTGTGTTTCTTCTGTATGTGTGTGTCGGGACCACGTTTGTTTGTATGTTAGGGCAGATTCAAGTGCCAGTGTGAATGCTGTGTTGTGAGTGTGATAGTGTGTGTGTGTGTGTGTTTGCGGAAACCATTGTGCATGACTGTAAGTAAAAGTCAATGGGAGTTTGTGTGTGTTTCTTGTGTATGTGTGTGTCGGGACCACGTTTGTGAGTATGTTAGGGCAGTTCCAACTGTTGATGGCTATGCCGGGGACCCAGTGTGAGTGCTGTGTTGTGCGTGTGATAGTGTCTGTGTGTGTGTGTGTGTGTTTTGCTGGATACCATTGTGTATGTCTGTAAGAAAAAGTCGTAGGGTGTTTTTGTGTGTTTCTTCTGCATGTGTGTTTCGGGACCACGTTTGTGAATATGTTAAGGTAATTCCAAGTGTTCATGGCTCTGCTGGAGATCCAATGTGAGTGCTCTGTCGTGAGTGTGCCTTTTGTGTGTGTGTGTGTGTGTGTGTGTTTGCAGGAAACCATTGTGTATGCCTGCAAGAAAAAGTCGATGGGTGTTTGTGTGTGTTATTTGTATATGTGTGTGTCAGGACCATGTTTGTGATTATGTTAAAGCAGTTCCAAGTGTTGACGGCTGTGTTGGAGACCCAGTGTGAGTGCTGTGTTGTGAGTGTGATAGTGTGTGTGTGTCTGTGTGTGTTTCCGAACCCCCTGTGTACGCCTGTAAGAAAAATTCCATGGGTGTTTGTGTGTGTTTCTTGTGTATGCGTGTGTCAGGAAAACGTTTGTGAGTATGTTAGGGCAGTTCCAAGTGTTGATGGCTCTGCCGAGGCCCAGTGTGAGTGCTGTGTTGCGAGTGTGACAGTGTGTGTGTGTGTGTGTGTGTGTGTTTTCGGGTTACCATTGTGTATGCCTGTATGAAAAAGTCGATGGGTGTATTTGTGTGTTCTTGCGTATTGTGTTTCAGATCCACATTTGTGAGTGTGTGAGGGCAGTTCCAAGTGTTCATGAGTTTGCTGGATATCCAGTGTGAGTGTGTGTTGTGAGTGTGACAGTGTGTGTGCGTGTCTGTGTGTGTGTTTGCAGGAAACCAGTCTGTATGCCTATAAGAAAAATTCGATGGGTGTTTGTGTGTGTTTCTTCTGTATGTGTGTGTCGGGACCACATTTGTGAATATGTTAGGGCAGTTCCAAGTGTTGATGGCTCTGCTGGAGACCCAGTGAGAGTGCTGTGTTGTGAGTGTGACAGTGTGTGTGTGTCTGTGTGTGTGTGTGTGTTTGGGGGAACCCCACAGTGTATGCTTCTAAGAAAAAGTCGATGGGTGTTTGTGTGTGTTTCTTGTGTATGTGTGTGTCGGGACCACGTATGAGAGTATTTTGTGGCAGTTCCAAGCGCCAGAGTGAATGCTGTGTTGTGAGTGTGGCAGTGTGTGTTTCTGTGTGTGTTTGTGTTGGCGGGAAAACATTGTGTATGCCTGTAAGAATAAGTCGATGGATGTTTGTGTGAGTTTCATGTGTATGTGTGTGTCGCGACCACATTTGTCAATATTTTAAGGCAGTTCCAAGTGTTGATGGTTCTGCTGGATACCCATTGTGAGTGGTGTGTTGTAAGTGTGACTGTGTGTGTGTGTGTTCAAGGGAAACCGTTGTGTATGCCTGTAAGAAAAAGTCGATGGGTGTTTGTGTGCGTTTCTTGTGTATGTGTGTGTCGGGAAAACGTTTGGGAGTATGTTAGGGCAGTTCCAAGTGTTGATGGCTCTGCCGAGGCCCAGTGTGAGTGCTGTGTTGCGAGTGTGACAGTGTGTGTGTGTGTGTGTGTTTTCGGGTAACCATTGTGTATGCCTGTATGAAAAAGTCGATGGGTGTATTTGTGTGTTCTTGCGTATTGTGTTTCAGATCCACATTTGTGAGTGTGTGAGGGCAGTTCCAAGTCTTCATGAGTTTGCAGGATATCCAGTGTGAGTGTGTGTTGTGAGTGTGACAGTGTGTGTGCGTGTCTGTGTGTGTGTTTGCAGGAAACCAGTCTGTATGCCTATAAGAAAAATTCGATGGGTGTTTGTGTGTGTTTTTTCTGTATGTGTGTGTCGGGACCACATTTGTGAATATGTTAGGGCAGTTCCAAGTGTTGATGGCTCTGCTGGAGACCCAGTGAGAGTGCTGTGTTGTGAGTGTGATAGTGTGTGTGTGTCTGTGTGTGTGTGTTTGGGGGAACCCCACAGTGTATGCTTCTAAGAAAAAGTCGATGGGTGTTTGTGTGTGTTTCTTGTGTATGTGTGTGTCGAGACCACGTATGTGAGTATGTTGTGGCAGTTCCAAGTGCCAGTGTGAATGCTGTGTTGTGAGTGTGGCAGTGTGTGTTTCTGTGTGTGTTTGTGTTGGCGGGAAAACATTGTGTATGCCTGTAAGAATAAGTCGATGGATGTTTGTGTGAGTTTCATGTGTATGTGTGTGTCGCGACCACATTTGTCAATATTTTAAGGCAGTTCCAAGTGTTGATGGTTCTGCTGGAAACCCATTGTGAGTGCTGTGTTGTAAGTGTGACTGTGTGTGTGTGTGTTCACGGGAAACCGTTGTGTATGCCTGTAAGAAAAAGTCGATGGGTGTTTGTGTGTGATTCTTGTGTATGTGTGTGTCGGTGAAACGTTTGTGAGTATGTTAGGGCAGTTCCAAGTGTTGATGGCTCTGCCGAGGTCCAGTGTGCGTACTGTGCTGTTAGTGTGACAGTGTGTGTGTGTGTGTGTGTGTGTTTGGGGAAACCCCACTCTGTCTCCCTGTAACAAAATGTTGATGGGTGTTTGTGTGTGTTTCTTCTGTATGTGTGTGTCGGGACCACGTTTGTTTGTATGTTAGGGCAGATTCAAGTGCCAGTGTGAATGCTGTGTTGTGAGTGTGATAGTGTGTGTGTGTGTGTGTTTGCGGAAACCATTGTGCATGACTGTAAGTAAAAGTCAATGGGAGTTTGTGTGTGTTTCTTGTGTATGTGTGTGTCGGGACCACGTTTGTGAGTATGTTAGGGCAGTTCCAACTGTTGATGGCTATGCCGGGGACCCAGTGTGAGTGCTGTGTTGTGCGTGTGATAGTGTCTGTGTGTGTGTGTGTGTGTTTTGCTGGATACCATTGTGTATGTCTGTAAGAAAAAGTCGTAGGGTGTTTTTGTGTGTTTCTTCTGCATGTGTGTTTCGGGACCACGTTTGTGAATATGTTAAGGTAATTCCAAGTGTTCATGGCTCTGCTGGAGATCCAATGTGAGTGCTCTGTCGTGAGTGTGCCTTTTGTGTGTGTGTGTGTGTGTGTGTGTTTGCAGGAAACCATTGTGTATGCCTGCAAGAAAAAGTCGATGGGTGTTTGTGTGTGTTATTTGTATATGTGTGTGTCAGGACCATGTTTGTGATTATGTTAAAGCAGTTCCAAGTGTTGACGGCTGTGTTGGAGACCCAGTGTGAGTGCTGTGTTGTGAGTGTGATAGTGTGTGTGTCTGTGTGTGTTTCCGAACCCCCTGTGTACGCCTGTAAGAAAAATTCCATGGGTGTTTGTGTGTGTTTCTTGTGTATGCGTGTGTCAGGAAAACGTTTGTGAGTATGTTAGGGCAGTTCCAAGTGTTGATGGCTCTGCCGAGGCCCAGTGTGAGTGCTGTGTTGCGAGTGTGACAGTGTGTGTGTGTGTGTGTGTGTGTGTGTTTTCGGGTTACCATTGTGTATGCCTGTATGAAAAAGTCGAAGGGTGTATTTGTGTGTTCTTGCGTATTGTGTTTCAGATCCACATTTGTGAGTGTGTGAGGGCAGTTCCAAGTGTTCATGAGTTTGCTGGATATCCAGTGTGAGTGTGTGTTGTGAGTGTGACAGTGTGTGTGCGTGTCTGTGTGTGTGTTTGCAGGAAACCAGTCTGTATGCCTATAAGAAAAATTCGATGGGTGTTTGTGTGTGTTTCTTCTGTATGTGTGTGTCGGGACCACATTTGTGAATATGTTAGGGCAGTTCCAAGTGTTGATGGCTCTGCTGGAGACCCAGTGAGAGTGCTGTGTTGTGAGTGTGACAGTGTGTGTGTGTCTGTGTGTGTGTGTGTGTTTGGGGGAACCCCACAGTGTATGCTTCTAAGAAAAAGTCGATGGGTGTTTGTGTGTGTTTCTTGTGTATGTGTGTGTCGGGACCACGTATGAGAGTATGTTGTGGCAGTTCCAAGCGCCAGAGTGAATGCTGTGTTGTGAGTGTGGCAGTGTGTGTTTCTGTGTGTGTTTGTGTTGGCGGGAAAACATTGTGTATGCCTGTAAGAATAAGTCGATGGATGTTTGTGTGAGTTTCATGTGTATGTGTGTGTCGCGACCACATTTGTCAATATTTTAAGGCAGTTCCAAGTGTTGATGGTTCTGCTGGATACCCATTGTGAGTGCTGTGTTGTAAGTGTGACTGTGTGTGTGTGTGTTCACGGGAAACCGTTGTGTATGCCTGTAAGAAAAAGTCGATGGGTGTTTGTGTGTGATTCTTGTGTATGTGTGTGTCGGTGAAACGTTTGTGAGTATGTTAGGGCAGTTCCAAGTGTTGATGGCTCTGCCGAGGTCCAGTGTGCGTACTGTGCTGTTAGTGTGACAGTGTGTGTGTGTGTGTGTGTGTGTTTGGGGAAACCCCACTCTGTCTCCCTGTAACAAAATGTTGATGGGTGTTTGTGTGTGTTTCTTCTGTATGTGTGTGTCGGGACCACGTTTGTTTGTATGTTAGGGCAGATTCAAGTGCCAGTGTGAATGCTGTGTTGTGAGTGTGATAGTGTGTGTGTGTGTGTGTTTGCGGAAACCATTGTGCATGACTGGAAGTAAAAGTCAATGGGAGTTTGTGTGTGTTTCTTGTGTATGTGTGTGTCGGGACCACGTTTGTGAGTATGTTAGGGCAGTTCCAACTGTTGATGGCTATGCCGGGGACCCAGTGTGAGTGCTGTGTTGTGCGTGTGATAGTGTCTGTGTGTGTGTGTGTGTGTTTTGCTGGATACCATTGTGTATGTCTGTAAGAAAAAGTCGTAGGGTGTTTTTGTGTGTTTCTTCTGCATGTGTGTTTCGGGACCACGTTTGTGAATATGTTAAGGTAATTCCAAGTGTTCATGGCTCTGCTGGAGATCCAATGTGAGTGCTCTGTCGTGAGTGTGCCTTTTGTGTGTGTGTGTGTGTGTGTGTTTGCAGGAAACCATTGTGTATGCCTGCAAGAAAAAGTCGATGGGTGTTTGTGTGTGTTATTTGTATATGTGTGTGTCAGGACCATGTTTGTGATTATGTTAAAGCAGTTCCAAGTGTTGACGGCTGTGTTGGAGACCCAGTGTGAGTGCTGTGTTGTGAGAGTGATAGTGTGTGTGTGTCTGTGTGTGTTTCCGAACCCCCTGTGTACGCCTGTAAGAAAAATTCCATGGGTGTTTGTGTGTGTTTCTTGTGTATGCGTGTGTCAGGAAAACGTTTGTGAGTATGTTAGGGCAGTTCCAAGTGTTGATGGCTCTGCCGAGGCCCAGTGTGAGTGCTGTGTTGCGAGTGTGACAGTGTGTGTGTGTGTGTGTGTGTGTTTTCGGGTTACCATTGTGTATGCCTGTATGAAAAAGTCGATGGGTGTATTTGTGTGTTCTTGCGTATTGTGTTTCAGATCCACATTTGTGAGTGTGTGAGGGCAGTTCCAAGTGTTCATGAGTTTGCTGGATATCCAGTGTGAGTGTGTGTTGTGAGTGTGACAGTGTGTGTGCGTGTCTGTGTGTGTGTTTGCAGGAAACCAGTCTGTATGCCTATAAGAAAAATTCGATGGGTGTTTGTGTGTGTTTCTTCTGTATGTGTGTGTCGGGACCACATTTGTGAATATGTTAGGGCAGTTCCAAGTGTTGATGGCTCTGCTGGAGACCCAGTGAGAGTGCTGTGTTGTGAGTGTGACAGTGTGTGTGTGTCTGTGTGTGTGTGTGTGTTTGGGGGAACCCCACAGCGTATGCTTCTAAGAAAAAGTCGATGGGTGTTTGTGTGTGTTTCTTGTGTATGTGTGTGTCGGGACCACGTATGAGAGTATTTTGTGGCAGTTCCAAGCGCCAGAGTGAATGCTGTGTTGTGAGTGTGGCAGTGTGTGTTTCTGTGTGTGTTTGTGTTGGCGGGAAAACATTGTGTATGCCTGTAAGAATAAGTCGATGGATGTTTGTGTGAGTTTCATGTGTATGTGTGTGTCGCGACCACATTTGTCAATATTTTAAGGCAGTTCCAAGTGTTGATGGTTCTGCTGGATACCCATTGTGAGTGTTGTGTTGTAAGTGTGACTGTGTGTGTGTGTGTTCAAGGGAAACCGTTGTGTATGCCTGTAAGAAAAAGTCGATGGGTGTTTGTGTGCGTTTCTTGTGTATGTGTGTGTCGGGAAAACGTTTGGGAGTATGTTAGGGCAGTTCCAAGTGTTGATGGCTCTGCCGAGGCCCAGTGTGAGTGCTGTGTTGCGAGTGTGACAGTGTGTGTGTGTGTGTGTGTGTGTGTTTTCGGGTAACCATTGTGTATGCCTGTATGAAAAAGTCGATGGGTGTATTTGTGTGTTCTTGCGTATTGTGTTTCAGATCCACATTTGTGAGTGTGTGAGGGGAGTTCCAAGTCTTCATGAGTTTGCAGGATATCCAGTGTGAGTGTGTGTTGTGAGTGTGACAGTGTGTGTGCGTGTCTGTGTGTGTGTTTGCAGGAAACCAGTCTGTATGCCTATAAGAAAAATTCGATGGGTGTTTGTGTGTGTTTTTTCTGTATGTGTGTGTCGGGACCACATTTGTGAATATGTTAGGGCAGTTCCAAGTGTTGATGGCTCTGCTGGAGACCCAGTGAGAGTGCTGTGTTGTGAGTGTGATAGTGTGTGTGTGTCTGTGTGTGTGTGTGTGTGTTTGGGGGAAACCCACAGTGTATGCTTCTAAGAAAAAGTCGATGGGTGTTTGTGTGTGTTTCTTGTGTATGTGTGTGTCGAGACCACGTATGTGAGTATGTTGTGGCAGTTCCAAGTGCCAGTGTGAATGCTGTGTTGTGAGTGTGGCAGTGTGTGTTTCTGTGTGTGTTTGTGTTGGCGGGAAAACATTGTGTATGCCTGTAAGAATAAGTCGATGGATGTTTGTGTGAGTTTCATGTGTATGTGTGTGTCGCGACCACATTTGTCAATATTTTAAGGCAGTTCCAAGTGTTGATGGTTCTGCTGGATACCCATTGTGAGTGCTGTGTTGTAAGTGTGACTGTGTGTGTGTGTGTTCACGGGAAACCGTTGTGTATGCCTGTAAGAAAAAGTCGATGGGTGTTTGTGTGTGATTCTTGTGTATGTGTGTGTCGGTGAAACGTTTGTGAGTATGTTAGGGCAGTTCCAAGTGTTGATGGCTCTGCCGAGGTCCAGTGTGCGTACTGTGCTGTTAGTGTGACAGTGTGTGTGTGTGTGTGTGTGTGTGTTTGGGGAAACCCCACTCTGTCTCCCTGTAACAAAATGTTGATGGGTGTTTGTGTGTGTTTCTTGTGTATGTGTGTGTCGGGACCACGTTTGTTTGTATGTTAGGGCAGATTCAAGTGCCAGTGTGAATGCTGTGTTGTGAGTGTGATAGTGTGTGTGTGTGTGTGTGTTTGCGGAAACCATTGTGCATGACTGTAAGTAAAAGTCAATGGGAGTTTGTGTGTGTTTCTTGTGTATGTGTGTGTCGGGACCACGTTTGTGAGTATGTTAGGGCAGTTCCAACTGTTGATGGCTATGCCGGGGACCCAGTGTGAGTGCTGTGTTGTGCGTGTGATAGTGTCTGTGTGTGTGTGTGTGTGTGTTTTGCTGGATACCATTGTGTATGTCTGTAAGAAAAAGTCGTAGGGTGTTTTTGTGTGTTTCTTCTGCATGTGTGTTTCGGGACCACGTTTGTGAATATGTTAAGGTAATTCCAAGTGTTCATGGCTCTGCTGGAGATCCAATGTGAGTGCTCTGTCGTGAGTGTGCCTTTTGTGTGTGTGTGTGTGTGTGTGTGTGTGTTTGCAGGAAACCATTGTGTATGCCTGCAAGAAAAAGTCGATGGGTGTTTGTGTGTGTTATTTGTATATGTGTGTGTCAGGACCATGTTTGTGATTATGTTAAAGCAGTTCCAAGTGTTGACGGCTGTGTTGGAGACCCAGTGTGAGTGCTGTGTTGTGAGTGTGATAGTGTGTGTGTGTCTGTGTGTGTTTCCGAACCCCCTGTGTACGCCTGTAAGAAAAATTCCATGGGTGTTTGTGTGTGTTTCTTGTGTATGCGTGTGTCAGGAAAACGTTTGTGAGTATGTTAGGGCAGTTCCAAGTGTTGATGGCTCTGCCGAGGCCCAGTGTGAGTGCTGTGTTGCGAGTGTGACAGTGTGTGTGTGTGTGTGTGTGTGTGTTTTCGGGTTACCATTGTGTATGCCTGTATGAAAAAGTCGATGGGTGTATTTGTGTGTTCTTGCGTATTGTGTTTCAGATCCACATTTGTGAGTGTGTGAGGGCAGTTCCAAGTGTTCATGAGTTTGCTGGATATCCAGTGTGAGTGTGTGTTGTGAGTGTGACAGTGTGTGTGCGTGTCTGTGTGTGTGTTTGCAGGAAACCAGTCTGTATGCCTATAAGAAAAATTCGATGGGTGTTTGTGTGTGTTTCTTCTGTATGTGTGTGTCGGGACCACATTTGTGAATATGTTAGGGCAGTTCCAAGTGTTGATGGCTCTGCTGGAGACCCAGTGAGAGTGCTGTGTTGTGAGTGTGATAGTGTGTGTGTGTCTGTGTGTGTGTGTGTGTTTGGGGGAACCCCACAGTGTATGCTTCTAAGAAAAAGTCGATGGGTGTTTGTGTGTGTTTCTTGTGTATGTGTGTGTCGGGACCACGTATGAGAGTATTTTGTGGCAGTTCCAAGCGCCAGAGTGAATGCTGTGTTGTGAGTGTGGCAGTGTGTGTTTCTGTGTGTGTTTGTGTTGGCGGGAAAACATTGTGTATGCCTGTAAGAATAAGTCGATGGATGTTTGTGTGAGTTTCATGTGTATGTGTGTGTCGCGACCACATTTGTCAATATTTTAAGGCAGTTCCAAGTGTTGATGGTTCTGCTGGATACCCATTGTGAGTGGTGTGTTGTAAGTGTGACTGTGTGTGTGTGTGTTCAAGGGAAACCGTTGTGTATGCCTGTAAGAAAAAGTCGATGGGTGTTTGTGTGCGTTTCTTGTGTATGTGTGTGTCGGGAAAACGTTTGGGAGTATGTTAGGGCAGTTCCAAGTGTTGATGGCTCTGCCGAGGCCCAGTGTGAGTGCTGTGTTGCGAGTGTGACAGTGTGTGTGTGTGTGTGTGTGTTTTCGGGTAACCATTGTGTATGCCTGTATGAAAAAGTCGATGGGTGTATTTGTGTGTTCTTGCGTATTGTGTTTCAGATCCACATTTGTGAGGGTGTGAGGGCAGTTCCAAGTCTTCATGAGTTTGCAGGATATCCAGTGTGAGTGTGTGTTGTGAGTGTGACAGTGTGTGTGCGTGTCTGTGTGTGTGTTTGCAGGAAACCAGTCTGTATGCCTATAAGAAAAATTCGATGGGTGTTTGTGTGTGTTTTTTCTGTATGTGTGTGTCGGGACCACATTTGTGAATATGTTAGGGCAGTTCCAAGTGTTGATGGCTCTGCTGGAGACCCAGTGAGAGTGCTGTGTTGTGAGTGTGATAGTGTGTGTGTGTCTGTGTGTGTGTGTGTGTTTGGGGGAACCCCACAGTGTATGCTTCTAAGAAAAAGTCGATGGGTGTTTGTGTGTGTTTCTTGTGTATGTGTGTGTCGAGACCACGTATGTGAGTATGTTGTGGCAGTTCCAAGTGCCAGTGTGAATGCTGTGTTGTGAGTGTGGCAGTGTGTGTTTCTGTGTGTGTTTGTGTTGGCGGGAAAACATTGTGTATGCCTGTAAGAATAAGTCGATGGATGTTTGTGTGAGTTTCATGTGTATGTGTGTGTCGCGACCACATTTGTCAATATTTTAAGGCAGTTCCAAGTGTTGATGGTTCTGCTGGATACCCATTGTGAGTGCTGTGTTGTAAGTGTGACTGTGTGTGTGTGTGTTCACGGGAAACCGTTGTGTATGCCTGTAAGAAAAAGTCGATGGGTGTTTGTGTGTGATTCTTGTGTATGTGTGTGTCGGTGAAACGTTTGTGAGTATGTTAGGGCAGTTCCAAGTGTTGATGGCTCTGCCGAGGTCCAGTGTGCGTACTGTGCTGTTAGTGTGACAGTGTGTGTGTGTGTGTGTGTGTGTGTGTGTGTTTGGGGAAACCCCACTCTGTCTCCCTGTAACAAAATGTTGATGGGTGTTTGTGTGTGTTTCTTCTGTATGTGTGTGTCGGGACCACGTTTGTTTGTATGTTAGGGCAGATTCAAGTGCCAGTGTGAATGCTGTGTTGTGAGTGTGATAGTGTGTGTGTGTGTGTGTGTTTGCGGAAACCATTGTGCATGACTGTAAGTAAAAGTCAATGGGAGTTTGTGTGTGTTTCTTGTGTATGTGTGTGTCGGGACCACGTTTGTGAGTATGTTAGGGCAGTTCCAACTGTTGATGGCTATGCCGGGGACCCAGTGTGAGTGCTGTGTTGTGCGTGTGATAGTGTCTGTGTGTGTGTGTGTGTGTTTTGCTGGATACCATTGTGTATGTCTGTAAGAAAAAGTCGTAGGGTGTTTTTGTGTGTTTCTTCTGCATGTGTGTTTCGGGACCACGTTTGTGAATATGTTAAGGTAATTCCAAGTGTTCATGGCTCTGCTGGAGATCCAATGTGAGTGCTCTGTCGTGAGTGTGCCTTTTGTGTGTGTGTGTGTGTGTGTGTTTGCAGGAAACCATTGTGTATGCCTGCAAGAAAAAGTCGATGGGTGTTTGTGTGTGTTATTTGTATATGTGTGTGTCAGGACCATGTTTGTGATTATGTTAAAGCAGTTCCAAGTGTTGACGGCTGTGTTGGAGACCCAGTGTGAGTGCTGTGTTGTGAGTGTGATAGTGTGTGTGTGTCTGTGTGTGTTTCCGAACCCCCTGTGTACGCCTGTAAGAAAAATTCCATGGGTGTTTGTGTGTGTTTCTTGTGTATGCGTGTGTCAGGAAAACGTTTGTGAGTATGTTAGGGCAGTTCCAAGTGTTGATGGCTCTGCCGAGGCCCAGTGTGAGTGCTGTGTTGCGAGTGTGACAGTGTGTGTGTGTGTGTGTGTGTGTGTTTTCGGGTTACCATTGTGTATGCCTGTATGAAAAAGTCGATGGGTGTATTTGTGTGTTCTTGCGTATTGTGTTTCAGATCCACATTTGTGAGTGTGTGAGGGCAGTTCCAAGTGTTCATGAGTTTGCTGGATATCCAGTGTGAGTGTGTGTTGTGAGTGTGACAGTGTGTGTGCGTGTCTGTGTGTGTGTTTGCAGGAAACCAGTCTGTATGCCTATAAGAAAAATTCGATGGGTGTTTGTGTGTGTTTCTTCTGTATGTGTGTGTCGGGACCACATTTGTGAATATGTTAGGGCAGTTCCAAGTGTTGATGGCTCTGCTGGAGACCCAGTGAGAGTGCTGTGTTGTGAGTGTGACAGTGTGTGTGTGTCTGTGTGTGTGTGTGTGTTTGGGGGAACCCCACAGTGTATGCTTCTAAGAAAAAGTCGATGGGTGTTTGTGTGTGTTTCTTGTGTATGTGTGTGTCGGGACCACGTATGAGAGTATTTTGTGGCAGTTCCAAGCGCCAGAGTGAATGCTGTGTTGTGAGTGTGGCAGTGTGTGTTTCTGTGTGTGTTTGTGTTGGCGGGAAAACATTGTGTATGCCTGTAAGAATAAGTCGATGGATGTTTGTGTGAGTTTCATGTGTATGTGTGTGTCGCGACCACATTTGTCAATATTTTAAGGCAGTTCCAAGTGTTGATGGTTCTGCTGGATACCCATTGTGAGTGGTGTGTTGTAAGTGTGACTGTGTGTGTGTGTGTTCAAGGGAAACCGTTGTGTATGCCTGTAAGAAAAAGTCGATGGGTGTTTGTGTGCGTTTCTTGTGTATGTGTGTGTCGGGAAAACGTTTGGGAGTATGTTAGGGCAGTTCCAAGTGTTGATGGCTCTGCCGAGGCCCAGTGTGAGTGCTGTGTTGCGAGTGTGACAGTGTGTGTGTGTGTGTGTGTGTGTTTTCGGGTAACCATTGTGTATGCCTGTATGAAAAAGTCGATGGGTGTATTTGTGTGTTCTTGCGTATTGTGTTTCAGATCCACATTTGTGAGTGTGTGAGGGCAGTTCCAAGTCTTCATGAGTTTGCAGGATATCCAGTGTGAGTGTGTGTTGTGAGTGTGACAGTGTGTGTGCGTGTCTGTGTGTGTGTTTGCAGGAAACCAGTCTGTATGCCTATAAGAAAAATTCGATGGGTGTTTGTGTGTGTTTTTTCTGTATGTGTGTGTCGGGACCACATTTGTGAATATGTTAGGGCAGTTCCAAGTGTTGATGGCTCTGCTGGAGACCCAGTGAGAGTGCTGTGTTGTGAGTGTGACAGTGTGTGTGTGTCTGTGTGTGTGTGTGTGTTTGGGGGAACCCCACAGTGTATGCTTCTAAGAAAAAGTCGATGGGTGTTTGTGTGTGTTTCTTGTGTATGTGTGTGTCGGGACCACGTATGAGAGTATTTTGTGGCAGTTCCAAGCGCCAGAGTGAATGCTGTGTTGTGAGTGTGGCAGTGTGTGTTTCTGTGTGTGTTTGTGTTGGCGGGAAAACATTGTGTATGCCTGTAAGAATAAGTCGATGGATGTTTGTGTGAGTTTCATGTGTATGTGTGTGTCGCGACCACATTTGTCAATATTTTAAGGCAGTTCCAAGTGTTGATGGTTCTGCTGGATACCCATTGTGAGTGGTGTGTTGTAAGTGTGACTGTGTGTGTGTGTGTTCAAGGGAAACCGTTGTGTATGCCTGTAAGAAAAAGTCGATGGGTGTTTGTGTGCGTTTCTTGTGTATGTGTGTGTCGGGAAAACGTTTGGGAGTATGTTAGGGCAGTTCCAAGTGTTGATGGCTCTGCCGAGGCCCAGTGTGAGTGCTGTGTTGCGAGTGTGACAGTGTGTGTGTGTGTGTGTGTGTGTTTTCGGGTAACCATTGTGTATGCCTGTATGAAAAAGTCGATGGGTGTATTTGTGTGTTCTTGCGTATTGTGTTTCAGATCCACATTTGTGAGTGTGTGAGGGCAGTTCCAAGTCTTCATGAGTTTGCAGGATATCCAGTGTGAGTGTGTGTTGTGAGTGTGACAGTGTGTGTGCGTGTCTGTGTGTGTGTTTGCAGGAAACCAGTCTGTATGCCTATAAGAAAAATTCGATGGGTGTTTGTGTGTGTTTTTTCTGTATGTGTGTGTCGGGACCACATTTGTGAATATGTTAGGGCAGTTCCAAGTGTTGATGGCTCTGCTGGAGACCCAGTGAGAGTGCTGTGTTGTGAGTGTGATAGTGTGTGTGTGTCTGTGTGTGTGTGTGTGTTTGGGGGAACCCCACAGTGTATGCTTCTAAGAAAAAGTCGATGGGTGTTTGTGTGTGTTTCTTGTGTATGTGTGTGTCGAGACCACGTATGTGAGTATGTTGTGGCAGTTCCAAGTGCCAGTGTGAATGCTGTGTTGTGAGTGTGGCAGTGTGTGTTTCTGTGTGTGTTTGTGTTGGCGGGAAAACATTGTGTATGCCTGTAAGAATAAGTCGATGGATGTTTGTGTGAGTTTCATGTGTATGTGTGTGTCGCGACCACATTTGTCAATATTTTAAGGCAGTTCCAAGTGTTGATGGTTCTGCTGGATACCCATTGTGAGTGCTGTGTTGTAAGTGTGACTGTGTGTGTGTGTGTTCACGGGAAACCGTTGTGTATGCCTGTAAGAAAAAGTCGATGGGTGTTTGTGTGTGATTCTTGTGTATGTGTGTGTCGGTGAAACGTTTGTGAGTATGTTAGGGCAGTTCCAAGTGTTGATGGCTCTGCCGAGGTCCAGTGTGCGTACTGTGCTGTTAGTGTGACAGTGTGTGTGTGTGTGTGTGTGTGTGTGTGTGTTTGGGGAAACCCCACTCTGTCTCCCTGTAACAAAATGTTGATGGGTGTTTGTGTGTGTTTCTTCTGTATGTGTGTGTCGGGACCACGTTTGTTTGTATGTTAGGGCAGATTCAAGTGCCAGTGTGAATGCTGTGTTGTGAGTGTGATAGTGTGTGTGTGTGTGTGTGTTTGCGGAAACCATTGTGCATGACTGTAAGTAAAAGTCAATGGGAGTTTGTGTGTGTTTCTTGTGTATGTGTGTGTCGGGACCACGTTTGTGAGTATGTTAGGGCAGTTCCAACTGTTGATGGCTATGCCGGGGACCCAGTGTGAGTGCTGTGTTGTGCGTGTGATAGTGTCTGTGTGTGTGTGTGTGTGTTTTGCTGGATACCATTGTGTATGTCTGTAAGAAAAAGTCGTAGGGTGTTTTTGTGTGTTTCTTCTGCATGTGTGTTTCGGGACCACGTTTGTGAATATGTTAAGGTAATTCCAAGTGTTCATGGCTCTGCTGGAGATCCAATGTGAGTGCTCTGTCGTGAGTGTGCCTTTTGTGTGTGTGTGTGTGTGTGTGTTTGCAGGAAACCATTGTGTATGCCTGCAAGAAAAAGTCGATGGGTGTTTGTGTGTGTTATTTGTATATGTGTGTGTCAGGACCATGTTTGTGATTATGTTAAAGCAGTTCCAAGTGTTGACGGCTGTGTTGGAGACCCAGTGTGAGTGCTGTGTTGTGAGTGTGATACTGTGTGTGTCTGTGTGTGTTTCCGAACCCCCTGTGTACGCCTGTAAGAAAAATTCCATGGGTGTTTGTGTGTGTTTCTTGTGTATGCGTGTGTCAGGAAAACGTTTGTGAGTATGTTAGGGCAGTTCCAAGTGTTGATGGCTCTGCCGAGGCCCAGTGTGAGTGCTGTGTTGCGAGTGTGACAGTGTGTGTGTGTGTGTGTGTGTGTGTTTTCGGGTTACCATTGTGTATGCCTGTATGAAAAAGTCGATGGGTGTATTTGTGTGTTCTTGCGTATTGTGTTTCAGATCCACATTTGTGAGTGTGTGAGGGCAGTTCCAAGTGTTCATGAGTTTGCTGGATATCCAGTGTGAGTGTGTGTTGTGAGTGTGACAGTGTGTGTGCGTGTCTGTGTGTGTGTTTGCAGGAAACCAGTCTGTATGCCTATAAGAAAAATTCGATGGGTGTTTGTGTGTGTTTCTTCTGTATGTGTGTGTCGGGACCACATTTGTGAATATGTTAGGGCAGTTCCAAGTGTTGATGGCTCTGCTGGAGACCCAGTGAGAGTGCTGTGTTGTGAGTGTGACAGTGTGTGTGTGTCTGTGTGTGTGTGTGTGTTTGGGGGAACCCCACAGTGTATGCTTCTAAGAAAAAGTCGATGGGTGTTTGTGTGTGTTTCTTGTGTATGTGTGTGTCGGGACCACGTATGAGAGTATTTTGTGGCAGTTCCAAGCGCCAGAGTGAATGCTGTGTTGTGAGTGTGGCAGTGTGTGTTTCTGTGTGTGTTTGTGTTGGCGGGAAAACATTGTGTATGCCTGTAAGAATAAGTCGATGGATGTTTGTGTGAGTTTCATGTGTATGTGTGTGTCGCGACCACATTTGTCAATATTTTAAGGCAGTTCCAAGTGTTGATGGTTCTGCTGGATACCCATTGTGAGTGGTGTGTTGTAAGTGTGACTGTGTGTGTGTGTGTTCAAGGGAAACCGTTGTGTATGCCTGTAAGAAAAAGTCGATGGGTGTTTGTGTGCGTTTCTTGTGTATGTGTGTGTCGGGAAAACGTTTGGGAGTATGTTAGGGCAGTTCCAAGTGTTGATGGCTCTGCCGAGGCCCAGTGTGAGTGCTGTGTTGCGAGTGTGACAGTGTGTGTGTGTGTGTGTGTGTGTTTTCGGGTAACCATTGTGTATGCCTGTATGAAAAAGTCGATGGGTGTATTTGTGTGTTCTTGCGTATTGTGTTTCAGATCCACATTTGTGAGTGTGTGAGGGCAGTTCCAAGTCTTCATGAGTTTGCAGGATATCCAGTGTGAGTGTGTGTTGTGAGTGTGACAGTGTGTGTGCGTGTCTGTGTGTGTGTTTGCAGGAAACCAGTCTGTATGCCTATAAGAAAAATTCGATGGGTGTTTGTGTGTGTTTTTTCTGTATGTGTGTGTCGGGACCACATTTGTGAATATGTTAGGGCAGTTCCAAGTGTTGATGGCTCTGCTGGAGACCCAGTGAGAGTGCTGTGTTGTGAGTGTGATAGTGTGTGTGTGTCTGTGTGTGTGTGTGTGTGTTTGGGGGAACCCCACAGTGTATGCTTCTAAGAAAAAGTCGATGGGTGTTTGTGTGTGTTTCTTGTGTATGTGTGTGTCGAGACCACGTATGTGAGTATGTTGTGGCAGTTCCAAGTGCCAGTGTGAATGCTGTGTTGTGAGTGTGGCAGTGTGTGTTTCTGTGTGTGTTTGTGTTGGCGGGAAAACATTGTGTATGCCTGTAAGAATAAGTCGATGGATGTTTGTGTGAGTTTCATGTGTATGTGTGTGTCGCGACCACATTTGTCAATATTTTAAGGCAGTTCCAAGTGTTGATGGTTCTGCTGGATACCCATTGTGAGTGCTGTGTTGTAAGTGTGACTGTGTGTGTGTGTGTTCACGGGAAACCGTTGTGTATGCCTGTAAGAAAAAGTCGATGGGTGTTTGTGTGTGATTCTTGTATATGTGTGTGTCGGTGAAACGTTTGTGAGTATGTTAGGGCAGTTCCAAGTGTTGATGGCTCTGCCGAGGTCCAGTGTGCGTACTGTGCTGTTAGTGTGACAGTGTGTGTGTGTGTGTGTGTGTGTGTGTGTGTTTGGGGAAACCCCACTCTGTCTCCCTGTAACAAAATGTTGATGGGTGTTTGTGTGTGTTTCTTCTGTATGTGTGTGTCGGGACCACGTTTGTTTGTATGTTAGGGCAGATTCAAGTGCCAGTGTGAATGCTGTGTTGTGAGTGTGATAGTGTGTGTGTGTGTGTGTTTGCGGAAACCATTGTGCATGACTGTAAGTAAAAGTCAATGGGAGTTTGTGTGTGTTTCTTGTGTATGTGTGTGTCGGGACCACGTTTGTGAGTATGTTAGGGCAGTTCCAACTGTTGATGGCTATGCCGGGGACCCAGTGTGAGTGCTGTGTTGTGCCTTTGATAGTGTCTGTGTGTGTGTGTGTGTGTTTTGCTGGATACCATTGTGTATGTCTGTAAGAAAAAGTCGTAGGGTGTTTTTGTGTGTTTCTTCTGCATGTGTGTTTCGGGACCACGTTTGTGAATATGTTAAGGTAATTCCAAGTGTTCATGGCTCTGCTGGAGATCCAATGTGAGTGCTCTGTCGTGAGTGTGCCTTTTGTGTGTGTGTGTGTGTGTGTGTTTGCAGGAAACCATTGTGTATGCCTGCAAGAAAAAGTCGATGGGTGTCTGTGTGTGTTATTTGTATATGTGTGTGTCAGGACCATGTTTGTGATTATGTTAAAGCAGTTCCAAGTGTTGACGGCTGTGTTGGAGACCCAGTGTGAGTGCTGTGTTGTGAGTGTGATAGTGTGTGTGTGTCTGTGTGTGTTTCCGAACCCCCTGTGTACGCCTGTAAGAAAAATTCCATGGGTGTTTGTGTGTGTTTCTTGTGTATGCGTGTGTCAGGAAAACGTTTGTGAGTATGTTAGGGCAGTTCCAAGTGTTGATGGCTCTGCCGAGGCCCAGTGTGAGTGCTGTGTTGCGAGTGTGACAGTGTGTGTGTGTGTGTGTGTGTGTTTTCGGGTTACCATTGTGTATGCCTGTATGAAAAAGTCGATGGGTGTATTTGTGTGTTCTTGCGTATTGTGTTTCAGATCCACATTTGTGAGTGTGTGAGGGCAGTTCCAAGTGTTCATGAGTTTGCTGGATATCCAGTGTGAGTGTGTGTTGTGAGTGTGACAGTGTGTGTGCGTGTCTGTGTGTGTGTTTGCAGGAAACCAGTCTGTATGCCTATAAGAAAAATTCGATGGGTGTTTGTGTGTGTTTCTTCTGTATGTGTGTGTCGGGACCACATTTGTGAATATGTTAGGGCAGTTCCAAGTGTTGATGGCTCTGCTGGAGACCCAGTGAGAGTGCTGTGTTGTGAGTGTGACAGTGTGTGTGTGTCTGTGTGTGTGTGTGTGTTTGGGGGAACCCCACAGTGTATGCTTCTAAGAAAAAGTCGATGGGTGTTTGTGTGTGTTTCTTGTGTATGTGTGTGTCGGGACCACGTATGAGAGTATTTTGTGGCAGTTCCAAGCGCCAGAGTGAATGCTGTGTTGTGAGTGTGGCAGTGTGTGTTTCTGTGTGTGTTTGTGTTGGCGGGAAAACATTGTGTATGCCTGTAAGAATAAGTCGATGGATGTTTGTGTGAGTTTCATGTGTATGTGTGTGTCGCGACCACATTTGTCAATATTTTAAGGCAGTTCCAAGTGTTGATGGTTCTGCTGGATACCCATTGTGAGTGGTGTGTTGTAAGTGTGACTGTGTGTGTGTGTGTTCAAGGGAAACCGTTGTGTATGCCTGTAAGAAAAAGTCGATGGGTGTTTGTGTGCGTTTCTTGTGTATGTGTGTGTCGGGAAAACGTTTGGGAGTATGTTAGGGCAGTTCCAAGTGTTGATGGCTCTGCCGAGGCCCAGTGTGAGTGCTGTGTTGCGAGTGTGACAGTGTGTGTGTGTGTGTGTGTGTTTTCGGGTAACCATTGTGTATGCCTGTATGAAAAAGTCGATGGGTGTATTTGTGTGTTCTTGCGTATTGTGTTTCAGATCCACATTTGTGAGTGTGTGAGGGCAGTTCCAAGTCTTCATGAGTTTGCAGGATATCCAGTGTGAGTGTGTGTTGTGAGTGTGACAGTGTGTGTGCGTGTCTGTGTGTGTGTTTGCAGGAAACCAGTCTGTATGCCTATAAGAAAAATTCGATGGGTGTTTGTGTGTGTTTTTTCTGTATGTGTGTGTCGGGACCACATTTGTGAATATGTTAGGGCAGTTCCAAGTGTTGATGGCTCTGCTGGAGACCCAGTGAGAGTGCTGTGTTGTGAGTGTGATAGTGTGTGTGTGTCTGTGTGTGTGTGTGTGTTTGGGGGAACCCCACAGTGTATGCTTCTAAGAAAAAGTCGATGGGTGTTTGTGTGTGTTTCTTGTGTATGTGTGTGTCGAGACCACGTATGTGAGTATGTTGTGGCAGTTCCAAGTGCCAGTGTGAATGCTGTGTTGTGAGTGTGGCAGTGTGTGTTTCTGTGTGTGTTTGTGTTGGCGGGAAAACATTGTGTATGCCTGTAAGAATAAGTCGATGGATGTTTGTGTGAGTTTCATGTGTATGTGTGTGTCGCGACCACATTTGTCAATATTTTAAGGCAGTTCCAAGTGTTGATGGTTCTGCTGGATACCCATTGTGAGTGCTGTGTTGTAAGTGTGACTGTGTGTGTGTGTGTTCACGGGAAACCGTTGTGTATGCCTGTAAGAAAAAGTCGATGGGTGTTTGTGTGTGATTCTTGTGTATGTGTGTGTCGGTGAAACGTTTGTGAGTATGTTAGGGCAGTTCCAAGTGTTGATGGCTCTGCCGAGGTCCAGTGTGCGTACTGTGCTGTTAGTGTGACAGTGTGTGTGTGTGTGTGTGTGTGTGTGTTTGGGGAAACCCCACTCTGTCTCCCTGTAACAAAATGTTGATGGGTGTTTGTGTGTGTTTCTTCTGTATGTGTGTGTCGGGACCACGTTTGTTTGTATGTTAGGGCAGATTCAAGTGCCAGTGTGAATGCTGTGTTGTGAGTGTGATAGTGTGTGTGTGTGTGTGTTTGCGGAAACCATTGTGCATGACTGTAAGTAAAAGTCAATGGGAGTTTGTGTGTGTTTCTTGTGTATGTGTGTGTCGGGACCACGTTTGTGAGTATGTTAGGGCAGTTCCAACTGTTGATGGCTATGCCGGGGACCCAGTGTGAGTGCTGTGTTGTGCGTGTGATAGTGTCTGTGTGTGTGTGTGTGTGTTTTGCTGGATACCATTGTGTATGTCTGTAAGAAAAAGTCGTAGGGTGTTTTTGTGTGTTTCTTCTGCATGTGTGTTTCGGGACCACGTTTGTGAATATGTTAAGGTAATTCCAAGTGTTCATGGCTCTGCTGGAGATCCAATGTGAGTGCTCTGTCGTGAGTGTGCCTTTTGTGTGTGTGTGTGTGTGTGTGTGTTTGCAGGAAACCATTGTGTATGCCTGCAAGAAAAAGTCGATGGGTGTTTGTGTGTGTTATTTGTATATGTGTGTGTCAGGACCATGTTTGTGATTATGTTAAAGCAGTTCCAAGTGTTGACGGCTGTGTTGGAGACCCAGTGTGAGTGCTGTGTTGTGAGTGTGATAGTGTGTGTGTGTCTGTGTGTGTTTCCGAACCCCCTGTGTACGCCTGTAAGAAAAATTCCATGGGTGTTTGTGTGTGTTTCTTGTGTATGCGTGTGTCAGGAAAACGTTTGTGAGTATGTTAGGGCAGTTCCAAGTGTTGATGGCTCTGCCGAGGCCCAGTGTGAGTGCTGTGTTGCGAGTGTGACAGTGTGTGTGTGTGTGTGTGTGTGTGTTTTCGGGTTACCATTGTGTATGCCTGTATGAAAAAGTCGATGGGTGTATTTGTGTGTTCTTGCGTATTGTGTTTCAGATCCACATTTGTGAGTGTGTGAGGGCAGTTCCAAGTGTTCATGAGTTTGCTGGATATCCAGTGTGAGTGTGTGTTGTGAGTGTGACAGTGTGTGTGCGTGTCTGTGTGTGTGTTTGCAGGAAACCAGTCTGTATGCCTATAAGAAAAATTCGATGGGTGTTTGTGTGTGTTTCTTCTGTATGTGTGTGTCGGGACCACATTTGTGAATATGTTAGGGCAGTTCCAAGTGTTGATGGCTCTGCTGGAGACCCAGTGAGAGTGCTGTGTTGTGAGTGTGACAGTGTGTGTGTGTCTGTGTGTGTGTGTGTGTTTGGGGGAACCCCACAGTGTATGCTTCTAAGAAAAAGTCGATGGGTGTTTGTGTGTGTTTCTTGTGTATGTGTGTGTCGGGACCACGTATGAGAGTATTTTGTGGCAGTTCCAAGCGCCAGAGTGAATGCTGTGTTGTGAGTGTGGCAGTGTGTGTTTCTGTGTGTGTTTGTGTTGGCGGGAAAACATTGTGTATGCCTGTAAGAATAAGTCGATGGATGTTTGTGTGAGTTTCATGTGTATGTGTGTGTCGCGACCACATTTGTCAATATTTTAAGGCAGTTCCAAGTGTTGATGGTTCTGCTGGATACCCATTGTGAGTGGTGTGTTGTAAGTGTGACTGTGTGTGTGTGTGTTCAAGGGAAACCGTTGTGTATGCCTGTAAGAAAAAGTCGATGGGTGTTTGTGTGCGTTTCTTGTGTATGTGTGTGTCGGGAAAACGTTTGGGAGTATGTTAGGGCAGTTCCAAGTGTTGATGGCTCTGCCGAGGCCCAGTGTGAGTGCTGTGTTGCGAGTGTGACAGTGTGTGTGTGTGTGTGTGTTTTCGGGTAACCATTGTGTATGCCTGTATGAAAAAGTCGATGGGTGTATTTGTGTGTTCTTGCGTATTGTGTTTCAGATCCACATTTGTGAGTGTGTGAGGGCAGTTCCAAGTCTTCATGAGTTTGCAGGATATCCAGTGTGAGTGTGTGTTGTGAGTGTGACAGTGTGTGTGCGTGTCTGTGTGTGTGTTTGCAGGAAACCAGTCTGTATGCCTATTAGAAAAATTCGATGGGTGTTTGTGTGTGTTTTTTCTGTATGTGTGTGTCGGGACCACATTTGTGAATATGTTAGGGCAGTTCCAAGTGTTGATGGCTCTGCTGGAGACCCAGTGAGAGTGCTGTGTTGTGAGTGTGATAGTGTGTGTGTGTCTGTGTGTGTGTGTGTGTTTGGGGGAACCCCACAGTGTATGCTTCTAAGAAAAAGTCGATGGGTGTTTGTGTGTGTTTCTTGTGTATGTGTGTGTCGAGACCACGTATGTGAGTATGTTGTGGCAGTTCCAAGTGCCAGTGTGAATGCTGTGTTGTGAGTGTGGCAGTGTGTGTTTCTGTGTGTGTTTGTGTTGGCGGGAAAACATTGTGTATGCCTGTAAGAATAAGTCGATGGATGTTTGTGTGAGTTTCATGTGTATGTGTGTGTCGCGACCACATTTGTCAATATTTTAAGGCAGTTCCAAGTGTTGATGGTTCTGCTGGATACCCATTGTGAGTGCTGTGTTGTAAGTGTGACTGTGTGTGTGTGTGTTCACGGGAAACCGTTGTGTATGCCTGTAAGAAAAAGTCGATGGGTGTTTGTGTGTGATTCTTGTGTATGTGTGTGTCGGTGAAACGTTTGTGAGTATGTTAGGGCAGTTCCAAGTGTTGATGGCTCTGCCGAGGTCCAGTGTGCGTACTGTGCTGTTAGTGTGACAGTGTGTGTGTGTGTGTGTGTGTGTTTGGGGAAACCCCACTCTGTCTCCCTGTAACAAAATGTTGATGGGTGTTTGTGTGTGTTTCTTCTGTATGTGTGTGTCGGGACCACGTTTGTTTGTATGTTAGGGCAGATTCAAGTGCCAGTGTGAATGCTGTGTTGTGAGTGTGATAGTGTGTGTGTGTGTGTGTTTGCGGAAACCATTGTGCATGACTGTAAGTAAAAGTCAATGGGAGTTTGTGTGTGTTTCTTGTGTATGTGTGTGTCGGGACCACGTTTGTGAGTATGTTAGGGCAGTTCCAACTGTTGATGGCTATGCCGGGGACCCAGTGTGAGTGCTGTGTTGTGCGTGTGATAGTGTCTGTGTGTGTGTGTGTGTGTTTTGCTGGATACCATTGTGTATGTCTGTAAGAAAAAGTCGTAGGGTGTTTTTGTGTGTTTCTTCTGCATGTGTGTTTCGGGACCACGTTTGTGAATATGTTAAGGTAATTCCAAGTGTTCATGGCTCTGCTGGAGATCCAATGTGAGTGCTCTGTCGTGAGTGTGCCTTTTGTGTGTGTGTGTGTGTGTGTGTGTTTGCAGGAAACCATTGTGTATGCCTGCAAGAAAAAGTCGATGGGTGTTTGTGTGTGTTATTTGTATATGTGTGTGTCAGGACCATGTTTGTGATTATGTTAAAGCAGTTCCAAGTGTTGACGGCTGTGTTGGAGACCCAGTGTGAGTGCTGTGTTGTGAGTGTGATAGTGTGTGTGTGTCTGTGTGTGTTTCCGAACCCCCTGTGTACGCCTGTAAGAAAAATTCCATGGGTGTTTGTGTGTGTTTCTTGTGTATGCGTGTGTCAGGAAAACGTTTGTGAGTATGTTAGGGCAGTTCCAAGTGTTGATGGCTCTGCCGAGGCCCAGTGTGAGTGCTGTGTTGCGAGTGTGACAGTGTGTGTGTGTGTGTGTGTGTGTGTTTTCGGGTTACCATTGTGTATGCCTGTATGAAAAAGTCGAAGGGTGTATTTGTGTGTTCTTGCGTATTGTGTTTCAGATCCACATTTGTGAGTGTGTGAGGGCAGTTCCAAGTGTTCATGAGTTTGCTGGATATCCAGTGTGAGTGTGTGTTGTGAGTGTGACAGTGTGTGTGCGTGTCTGTGTGTGTGTTTGCAGGAAACCAGTCTGTATGCCTATAAGAAAAATTCGATGGGTGTTTGTGTGTGTTTCTTCTGTATGTGTGTGTCGGGACCACATTTGTGAATATGTTAGGGCAGTTCCAAGTGTTGATGGCTCTGCTGGAGACCCAGTGAGAGTGCTGTGTTGTGAGTGTGACAGTGTGTGTGTGTCTGTGTGTGTGTGTGTGTTTGGGGGAACCCCACAGTGTATGCTTCTAAGAAAAAGTCGATGGGTGTTTGTGTGTGTTTCTTGTGTATGTGTGTGTCGGGACCACGTATGAGAGTATGTTGTGGCAGTTCCAAGCGCCAGAGTGAATGCTGTGTTGTGAGTGTGGCAGTGTGTGTTTCTGTGTGTGTTTGTGTTGGCGGGAAAACATTGTGTATGCCTGTAAGAATAAGTCGATGGATGTTTGTGTGAGTTTCATGTGTATGTGTGTGTCGCGACCACATTTGTCAATATTTTAAGGCAGTTCCAAGTGTTGATGGTTCTGCTGGATACCCATTGTGAGTGCTGTGTTGTAAGTGTGACTGTGTGTGTGTGTGTTCACGGGAAACCGTTGTGTATGCCTGTAAGAAAAAGTCGATGGGTGTTTGTGTGTGATTCTTGTGTATGTGTGTGTCGGTGAAACGTTTGTGAGTATGTTAGGGCAGTTCCAAGTGTTGATGGCTCTGCCGAGGTCCAGTGTGCGTACTGTGCTGTTAGTGTGACAGTGTGTGTGTGTGTGTGTGTGTGTTTGGGGAAACCCCACTCTGTCTCCCTGTAACAAAATGTTGATGGGTGTTTGTGTGTGTTTCTTCTGTATGTGTGTGTCGGGACCACGTTTGTTTGTATGTTAGGGCAGATTCAAGTGCCAGTGTGAATGCTGTGTTGTGAGTGTGATAGTGTGTGTGTGTGTGTGTTTGCGGAAACCATTGTGCATGACTGGAAGTAAAAGTCAATGGGAGTTTGTGTGTGTTTCTTGTGTATGTGTGTGTCGGGACCACGTTTGTGAGTATGTTAGGGCAGTTCCAACTGTTGATGGCTATGCCGGGGACCCAGTGTGAGTGCTGTGTTGTGCGTGTGATAGTGTCTGTGTGTGTGTGTGTGTTTTGCTGGATACCATTGTGTATGTCTGTAAGAAAAAGTCGTAGGGTGTTTTTGTGTGTTTCTTCTGCATGTGTGTTTCGGGACCACGTTTGTGAATATGTTAAGGTAATTCCAAGTGTTCATGGCTCTGCTGGAGATCCAATGTGAGTGCTCTGTCGTGAGTGTGCCTTTTGTGTGTGTGTGTGTGTGTGTGTGTGTGTTTGCAGGAAACCATTGTGTATGCCTGCAAGAAAAAGTCGATGGGTGTTTGTGTGTGTTATTTGTATATGTGTGTGTCAGGACCATGTTTGTGATTATGTTAAAGCAGTTCCAAGTGTTGACGGCTGTGTTGGAGACCCAGTGTGAGTGCTGTGTTGTGAGTGTGATAGTGTGTGTGTGTCTGTGTGTGTTTCCGAACCCCCTGTGTACGCCTGTAAGAAAAATTCCATGGGTGTTTGTGTGTGTTTCTTGTGTATGCGTGTGTCAGGAAAACGTTTGTGAGTATGTTAGGGCAGTTCCAAGTGTTGATGGCTCTGCCGAGGCCCAGTGTGAGTGCTGTGTTGCGAGTGTGACAGTGTGTGTGTGTGTGTGTGTGTGTGTGTGTGTTTTCGGGTTACCATTGTGTATGCCTGTATGAAAAAGTCGATGGGTGTATTTGTGTGTTCTTGCGTATTGTGTTTCAGATCCACATTTGTGAGTGTGTGAGGGCAGTTCCAAGTGTTCATGAGTTTGCTGGATATCCAGTGTGAGTGTGTGTTGTGAGTGTGACAGTGTGTGTGCGTGTCTGTGTGTGTGTTTGCAGGAAACCAGTCTGTATGCCTATAAGAAAAATTCGATGGGTGTTTGTGTGTGTTTCTTCTGTATGTGTGTGTCGGGACCACATTTGTGAATATGTTAGGGCAGTTCCAAGTGTTGATGGCTCTGCTGGAGACCCAGTGAGAGTGCTGTGTTGTGAGTGTGACAGTGTGTGTGTGTCTGTGTGTGTGTGTGTGTTTGGGGGAACCCCACAGTGTATGCTTCTAAGAAAAAGTCGATGGGTGTTTGTGTGTGTTTCTTGTGTATGTGTGTGTCGGGACCACGTATGAGAGTATTTTGTGGCAGTTCCAAGCACCAGAGTGAATGCTGTGTTGTGAGTGTGGCAGTGTGTGTTTCTGTGTGTGTTTGTGTTGGCGGGAAAACATTGTGTATGCCTGTAAGAATAAGTCGATGGATGTTTGTGTGAGTTTCATGTGTATGTGTGTGTCGCGACCACATTTGTCAATATTTTAAGGCAGTTCCAAGTGTTGATGGTTCTGCTGGATACCCATTGTGAGTGGTGTGTTGTAAGTGTGACTGTGTGTGTGTGTGTTCAAGGGAAACCGTTGTGTATGCCTGTAAGAAAAAGTCGATGGGTGTTTGTGTGCGTTTCTTGTGTATGTGTGTGTCGGGAAAACGTTTGGGAGTATGTTAGGGCAGTTCCAAGTGTTGATGGCTCTGCCGAGGCCCAGTGTGAGTGCTGTGTTGCGAGTGTGACAGTGTGTGTGTGTGTGTGTGTGTGTTTTCGGGTAACCATTGTGTATGCCTGTATGAAAAAGTCGATGGGTGTATTTGTGTGTTCTTGCGTATTGTGTTTCAGATCCACATTTGTGAGTGTGTGAGGGCAGTTCCAAGTCTTCATGAGTTTGCAGGATATCCAGTGTGAGTGTGTGTTGTGAGTGTGACAGTGTGTGTGCGTGTCTGTGTGTGTGTTTGCAGGAAACCAGTCTGTATGCCTATAAGAAAAATTCGATGGGTGTTTGTGTGTGTTTTTTCTGTATGTGTGTGTCGGGACCACATTTGTGAATATGTTAGGGCAGTTCCAAGTGTTGATGGCTCTGCTGGAGACCCAGTGAGAGTGCTGTGTTGTGAGTGTGATAGTGTGTGTGTGTCTGTGTGTGTGTGTGTGTTTGGGGGAACCCCACAGTGTATGCTTCTAAGAAAAAGTCGATGGGTGTTTGTGTGTGTTTCTTGTGTATGTGTGTGTCGAGACCACGTATGTGAGTATGTTGTGGCAGTTCCAAGTGCCAGTGTGAATGCTGTGTTGTGAGTGTGGCAGTGTGTGTTTCTGTGTGTGTTTGTGTTGGCGGGAAAACATTGTGTATGCCTGTAAGAATAAGTCGATGGATGTTTGTGTGAGTTTCATGTGTATGTGTGTGTCGCGACCACATTTGTCAATATTTTAAGGCAGTTCCAAGTGTTGATGGTTCTGCTGGATACCCATTGTGAGTGCTGTGTTGTAAGTGTGACTGTGTGTGTGTGTGTTCACGGGAAACCGTTGTGTATGCCTGTAAGAAAAAGTCGATGGGTGTTTTTGTGTGATTCTTGTGTATGTGTGTGTCGGTGAAACGTTTGTGAGTATGTTAGGGCAGTTCCAAGTGTTGATGGCTCTGCCGAGGTCCAGTGTGCGTACTGTGCTGTTAGTGTGACAGTGTGTGTGTGTGTGTGTGTGTGTGTGTTTGGGGAAACCCCACTCTGTCTCCCTGTAACAAAATGTTGATGGGTGTTTGTGTGTGTTTCTTCTGTATGTGTGTGTCGGGACCACGTTTGTTTGTATGTTAGGGCAGATTCAAGTGCCAGTGTGAATGCTGTGTTGTGAGTGTGATAGTGTGTGTGTGTGTGTGTGTTTGCGGAAACCATTGTGCATGACTGTAAGTAAAAGTCAATGGGAGTTTGTGTGTGTTTCTTGTGTATGTGTGTGTCGGGACCACGTTTGTGAGTATGTTAGGGCAGTTCCAACTGTTGATGGCTATGCCGGGGACCCAGTGTGAGTGCTGTGTTGTGCGTGTGATAGTGTCTGTGTGTGTGTGTGTGTTTTGCTGGATACCATTGTGTATGTCTGTAAGAAAAAGTCGTAGGGTGTTTTTGTGTGTTTCTTCTGCATGTGTGTTTCGGGACCACGTTTGTGAATATGTTAAGGTAATTCCAAGTGTTCATGGCTCTGCTGGAGATCCAATGTGAGTGCTCTGTCGTGAGTGTGCCTTTTGTGTGTGTGTGTGTGTGTGTGTTTGCAGGAAACCATTGTGTATGCCTGCAAGAAAAAGTCGATGGGTGTTTGTGTGTGTTATTTGTATATGTGTGTGTCAGGACCATGTTTGTGATTATGTTAAAGCAGTTCCAAGTGTTGACGGCTGTGTTGGAGACCCAGTGTGAGTGCTGTGTTGTGAGTGTGATAGTGTGTGTGTGTCTGTGTGTGTTTCCGAACCCCCTGTGTACGCCTGTAAGAAAAATTCCATGGGTGTTTGTGTGTGTTTCTTGTGTATGCGTGTGTCAGGAAAACGTTTGTGAGTATGTTAGGGCAGTTCCAAGTGTTGATGGCTCTGCCGAGGCCCAGTGTGAGTGCTGTGTTGCGAGTGTGACAGTGTGTGTGTGTGTGTGTGTGTGTGTGTGTTTTCGGGTTACCATTGTGTATGCCTGTATGAAAAAGTCGATGGGTGTATTTGTGTGTTCTTGCGTATTGTGTTTCAGATCCACATTTGTGAGTGTGTGAGGGCAGTTCCAAGTGTTCATGAGTTTGCTGGATATCCAGTGTGAGTGTGTGTTGTGAGTGTGACAGTGTGTGTGCGTGTCTGTGTGTGTGTTTGCAGGAAACGAGTCTGTATGCCTATAAGAAAAATTCGATGGGTGTTTGTGTGTGTTTCTTCTGTATGTGTGTGTCGGGACCACATTTGTGAATATGTTAGGGCAGTTCCAAGTGTTGATGGCTCTGCTGGAGACCCAGTGAGAGTGCTGTGTTGTGAGTGTGACAGTGTGTGTGTGTCTGTGTGTGTGTGTGTGTTTGGGGGAACCCCACAGTGTATGCTTCTAAGAAAAAGTCGATGGGTGTTTGTGTGTGTTTCTTGTGTATGTGTGTGTCGGGACCACGTATGAGAGTATTTTGTGGCAGTTCCAAGCGCCAGAGTGAATGCTGTGTTGTGAGTGTGGCAGTGTGTGTTTCTGTGTGTGTTTGTGTTGGCGGGAAAACATTGTGTATGCCTGTAAGAATAAGTCGATGGATGTTTGTGTGAGTTTCATGTGTATGTGTGTGTCGCGACCACATTTGTCAATATTTTAAGGCAGTTCCAAGTGTTGATGGTTCTGCTGGATACCCATTGTGAGTGGTGTGTTGTAAGTGTGACTGTGTGTGTGTGTGTTCAAGGGAAACCGTTGTGTATGCCTGTAAGAAAAAGTCGATGGGTGTTTGTGTGCGTTTCTTGTGTATGTGTGTGTCGGGAAAACGTTTGGGAGTATGTTAGGGCAGTTCCAAGTGTTGATGGCTCTGCCGAGGCCCAGTGTGAGTGCTGTGTTGCGAGTGTGACAGTGTGTGTGTGTGTGTGTGTGTGTGTTTTCGGGTAACCATTGTGTATGCCTGTATGAAAAAGTCGATGGGTGTATTTGTGTGTTCTTGCGTATTGTGTTTCAGATCCACATTTGTGAGTGTGTGAGGGCAGTTCCAAGTCTTCATGAGTTTGCAGGATATCCAGTGTGAGTGTGTGTTGTGAGTGTGACAGTGTGTGTGCGTGTCTGTGTGTGTGTTTGCAGGAAACCAGTCTGTATGCCTATAAGAAAAATTCGATGGGTGTTTGTGTGTGTTTTTTCTGTATGTGTGTGTCGGGACCACATTTGTGAATATGTTAGGGCAGTTCCAAGTGTTGATGGCTCTGCTGGAGACCCAGTGAGAGTGCTGTGTTGTGAGTGTGATAGTGTGTGTGTGTCTGTGTGTGTGTGTGTGTTTGGGGGAACCCCACAGTGTATGCTTCTAAGAAAATGTCGATGGGTGTTTGTGTGTGTTTCTTGTGTATGTGTGTGTCGAGACCACGTATGTGAGTATGTTGTGGCAGTTCCAAGTGCCAGTGTGAATGCTGTGTTGTGAGTGTGGCAGTGTGTGTTTCTGTGTGTGTTTGTGTTGGCGGGAAAACATTGTGTATGCCTGTAAGAATAAGTCGATGGATGTTTGTGTGAGTTTCATGTGTATGTGTGTGTCGCGACCACATTTGTCAATATTTTAAGGCAGTTCCAAATGTTGATGGTTCTGCTGGATACCCATTGTGAGTGCTGTGTTGTAAGTGTGACTGTGTGTGTGTGTGTTCACGGGAAACCGTTGTGTATGCCTGTAAGAAAAAGTCGATGGGTGTTTGTGTGTGATTCTTGTGTATGTGTGTGTCGGTGAAACGTTTGTGAGTATGTTAGGGCATTTCCAAGTGTTGATGGCTCTGCCGAGGTCCAGTGTGCGTACTGTGCTGTTAGTGTGACAGTGTGTGTGTGTGTGTGTGTGTGTTTGGGGAAACCCCACTCTGTCTCCCTGTAACAAAATGTTGATGGGTGTTTGTGTGTGTTTCTTCTGTATGTGTGTGTCGGGACCACGTTTGTTTGTATGTTAGGGCAGATTCAAGTGCCAGTGTGAATGCTGTGTTGTGAGTGTGATAGTGTGTGTGTGTGTGTTTGCGGAAACCATTGTGCATGACTGTAAGTAAAAGTCAATGGGAGTTTGTGTGTGTTTCTTGTGTATGTGTGTGTCGGGACCACGTTTGTGAGTATGTTAGGGCAGTTCCAACTGTTGATGGCTATGCCGGGGACCCAGTGTGAGTGCTGTGTTGTGCGTGTGATAGTGTCTGTGTGTGTGTGTGTGTGTTTTGCTGGATACCATTGTGTATGTCTGTAAGAAAAAGTCGTAGGGTGTTTTTGTGTGTTTCTTCTGCATGTGTGTTTCGGGACCACGTTTGTGAATATGTTAAGGTAATTCCAAGTGTTCATGGCTCTGCTGGAGATCCAATGTGAGTGCTCTGTCGTGAGTGTGCCTTTTGTGTGTGTGTGTGTGTGTGTGTGTTTGCAGGAAACCATTGTGTATGCCTGCAAGAAAAAGTCGATGGGTGTTTGTGTGTGTTATTTGTATATGTGTGTGTCAGGACCATGTTTGTGATTATGTTAAAACAGTTCCAAGTGTTGACGGCTGTGTTGGAGACCCAGTGTGAGTGCTGTGTTGTGAGTGTGATAGTGTGTGTGTGTCTGTGTGTGTTTCCGAACCCCCTGTGTACGCCTGTAAGAAAAATTCCATGGGTGTTTGTGTGTGTTTCTTGTGTATGCGTGTGTCAGGAAAACGTTTGTGAGTATGTTAGGGCAGTTCCAAGTGTTGATGGCTCTGCCGAGGCCCAGTGTGAGTGCTGTGTTGCGAGTGTGACAGTGTGTGTGTGTGTGTGTGTGTGTGTTTTCGGGTTACCATTGTGTATGCCTGTATGAAAAAGTCGATGGGTGTATTTGTGTGTTCTTGCGTATTGTGTTTCAGATCCACATTTGTGAGTGTGTGAGGGCAGTTCCAAGTGTTCATGAGTTTGCTGGATATCCAGTGTGAGTGTGTGTTGTGAGTGTGACAGTGTGTGTGCGTGTCTGTGTGTGTGTTTGCAGGAAACCAGTCTGTATGCCTATAAGAAAAATTCGATGGGTGTTTGTGTGTGTTTCTTCTGTATGTGTGTGTCGGGACCACATTTGTGAATATGTTAGGGCAGTTCCAAGTGTTGATGGCTCTGCTGGAGACCCAGTGAGAGTGCTGTGTTGTGAGTGTGACAGTGTGTGTGTGTCTGTGTGTGTGTGTGTGTTTGGGGGAACCCCACAGTGTATGCTTCTAAGAAAAAGTCGATGGGTGTTTGTGTGTGTTTCTTGTGTATGTGTGTGTCGGGACCACGTATGAGAGTATTTTGTGGCAGTTCCAAGCGCCAGAGTGAATGCTGTGTTGTGAGTGTGGCAGTGTGTGTTTCTGTGTGTGTTTGTGTTGGCGGGAAAACATTGTGTATGCCTGTAAGAATAAGTCGATGGATGTTTGTGTGAGTTTCATGTGTATGTGTGTGTCGCGACCACATTTGTCAATATTTTAAGGCAGTTCCAAGTGTTGATGGTTCTGCTGGATACCCATTGTGAGTGGTGTGTTGTAAGTGTGACTGTGTGTGTGTGTTCAAGGGAAACCGTTGTGTATGCCTGTAAGAAAAAGTCGATGGGTGTTTGTGTGCGTTTCTTGTGTATGTGTGTGTCGGGAAAACGTTTGGGAGTATGTTAGGGCAGTTCCAAGTGTTGATGGCTCTGCCGAGGCCCAGTGTGAGTGCTGTGTTGCGAGTGTGACAGTGTGTGTGTGTGTGTGTGTGTTTTCGGGTAACCATTGTGTATGCCTGTATGAAAAAGTCGATGGGTGTATTTGTGTGTTCTTGCGTATTGTGTTTCAGATCCACATTTGTGAGTGTGTGAGGGCAGTTCCAAGTCTTCATGAGTTTGCAGGATATCCAGTGTGAGTGTGTGTTGTGAGTGTGACAGTGTGTGTGCGTGTCTGTGTGTGTGTTTGCAGGAAACCAGTCTGTATGCCTATAAGAAAAATTCGATGGGTGTTTGTGTGTGTTTTTTCTGTATGTGTGTGTCGGGACCACATTTGTGAATATGTTAGGGCAGTTCCAAGTGTTGATGGCTCTGCTGGAGACCCAGTGAGAGTGCTGTGTTGTGAGTGTGATAGTGTGTGTGTGTCTGTGTGTGTGTGTGTTTGGGGGAACCCCACAGTGTATGCTTCTAAGAAAAAGTCGATGGGTGTTTGTGTGTGTTTCTTGTGTATGTGTGTGTCGAGACCACGTATGTGAGTATGTTGTGGCAGTTCCAAGTGCCAGTGTGAATGCTGTGTTGTGAGTGTGGCAGTGTGTGTTTCTGTGTGTGTTTGTGTTGGCGGGAAAACATTGTGTATGCCTGTAAGAATAAGTCGATGGATGTTTGTGTGAGTTTCATGTGTATGTGTGTGTCGCGACCACATTTGTCAATATTTTAAGGCAGTTCCAAGTGTTGATGGTTCTGCTGGATACCCATTGTGAGTGCTGTGTTGTAAGTGTGACTGTGTGTGTGTGTGTTCACGGGAAACCGTTGTGTATGCCTGTAAGAAAAAGTCGATGGGTGTTTGTGTGTGATTCTTGTGTATGTGTGTGTCGGTGAAACGTTTGTGAGTATGTTAGGGCAGTTCCAAGTGTTGATGGCTCTGCCGAGGTCCAGTGTGCGTACTGTGCTGTTAGTGTGACAGTGTGTGTGTGTGTGTGTGTGTGTGTTTGGGGAAAACCCACTCTGTCTCCCTGTAACAAAATGTTGATGGGTGTTTGTGTGTGTTTCTTCTGTATGTGTGTGTCGGGACCACGTTTGTTTGTATGTTAGGGCAGATTCAAGTGCCAGTGTGAATGCTGTGTTGTGAGTGTGATAGTGTGTGTGTGTGTGTTTGCGGAAACCATTGTGCATGACTGTAAGTAAAAGTCAATGGGAGTTTGTGTGTGTTTCTTGTGTATGTGTGTGTCGGGACCACGTTTGTGAGTATGTTAGGGCAGTTCCAACTGTTGATGGCTATGCCGGGGACCCAGTGTGAGTGCTGTGTTGTGCGTGTGATAGTGTCTGTGTGTGTGTGTGTGTGTTTTGCTGGATACCATTGTGTATGTCTGTAAGAAAAAGTCGTAGGGTGTTTTTGTGTGTTTCTTCTGCATGTGTGTTTCGGGACCACGTTTGTGAATATGTTAAGGTAATTCCAAGTGTTCATGGCTCTGCTGGAGATCCAATGTGAGTGCTCTGTCGTGAGTGTGCCTTTTGTGTGTGTGTGTGTGTGTGTGTTTGCAGGAAACCATTGTGTATGCCTGCAAGAAAAAGTCGATGGGTGTTTGTGTGTGTTATTTGTATATGTGTGTGTCAGGACCATGTTTGTGATTATGTTAAAGCAGTTCCAAGTGTTGACGGCTGTGTTGGAGACCCAGTGTGAGTGCTGTGTTGTGAGTGTGATAGTGTGTGTGTGTCTGTGTGTGTTTCCGAACCCCCTGTGTACGCCTGTAAGAAAAATTCCATGGGTGTTTGTGTGTGTTTCTTGTGTATGCGTGTGTCAGGAAAACGTTTGTGAGTATGTTAGGGCAGTTCCAAGTGTTGATGGCTCTGCCGAGGCCCAGTGTGAGTGCTGTGTTGCGAGTGTGACAGCGTGTGTGTGTGTGTGTGTGTGTGTGTTTTCGGGTTACCATTGTGTATGCCTGTATGAAAAAGTCGATGGGTGTATTTGTGTGTTCTTGCGTATTGTGTTTCAGATCCACATTTGTGAGTGTGTGAGGGCAGTTCCAAGTGTTCATGAGTTTGCTGGATATCCAGTGTGAGTGTGTGTTGTGAGTGTGACAGTGTGTGTGCGTGTCTGTGTGTGTGTTTGCAGGAAACCAGTCTGTATGCCTATAAGAAAAATTCGATGGGTGTTTGTGTGTGTTTCTTCTGTATGTGTGTGTCGGGACCACATTTGTGAATATGTTAGGGCAGTTCCAAGTGTTGATGGCTCTGCTGGAGACCCAGTGAGAGTGCTGTGTTGTGAGTGTGACAGTGTGTGTGTGTCTGTGTGTGTGTGTGTGTTTGGGGGAACCCCACAGTGTATGCTTCTAAGAAAAAGTCGATGGGTGTTTGTGTGTGTTTCTTGTGTATGTGTGTGTCGGGACCACGTATGAGAGTATTTTGTGGCAGTTCCAAGCGCCAGAGTGAATGCTGTGTTGTGAGTGTGGCAGTGTGTGTTTCTGTGTGTGTTTGTGTTGGCGGGAAAACATTGTGTATGCCTGTAAGAATAAGTCGATGGATGTTTGTGTGAGTTTCATGTGTATGTGTGTGTCGCGACCACATTTGTCAATATTTTAAGGCAGTTCCAAGTGTTGATGGTTCTGCTGGATACCCATTGTGAGTGGTGTGTTGTAAGTGTGACTGTGTGTGTGTGTGTTCAAGGGAAACCGTTGTGTATGCCTGTAAGAAAAAGTCGATGGGTGTTTGTGTGCGTTTCTTGTGTATGTGTGTGTCGGGAAAACGTTTGGGAGTATGTTAGGGCAGTTCCAAGTGTTGATGGCTCTGCCGAGGACCAGTGTGAGTGCTGTGTTGCGAGTGTGACAGTGTGTGTGTGTGTGTGTGTGTGTTTTCGGGTAACCATTGTGTATGCCTGTATGAAAAAGTCGATGGGTGTATTTGTGTGTTCTTGCGTATTGTGTTTCAGATCCACATTTGTGAGTGTGTGAGGGCAGTTCCAAGTCTTCATGAGTTTGCAGGATATCCAGTGTGAGTGTGTGTTGTGAGTGTGACAGTGTGTGTGCGTGTCTGTGTGTGTGTTTGCAGGAAACCAGTCTGTATGCCTATAAGAAAAATTCGATGGGTGTTTGTGTGTGTTTTTTCTGTATGTGTGTGTCGGGACCACATTTGTGAATATGTTAGGGCAGTTCCAAGTGTTGATGGCTCTGCTGGAGACCCAGTGAGAGTGCTGTGTTGTGAGTGTGATAGTGTGTGTGTGTCTGTGTGTGTGTGTGTGTTTGGGGGAACCCCACAGTGTATGCTTCTAAGAAAAAGTCGATGGGTGTTTGTGTGTGTTTCTTGTGTATGTGTGTGTCGAGACCACGTATGTGAGTATGTTGTGGCAGTTCCAAGTGCCAGTGTGAATGCTGTGTTGTGAGTGTGGCAGTGTGTGTTTCTGTGTGTGTTTGTGTTGGCGGGAAAACATTGTGTATGCCTGTAAGAATAAGTCGATGGATGTTTGTGTGAGTTTCATGTGTATGTGTGTGTCGCGACCACATTTGTCAATATTTTAAGGCAGTTCCAAGTGTTGATGGTTCTGCTGGATACCCATTGTGAGTGCTGTGTTGTAAGTGTGACTGTGTGTGTGTGTGTTCACGGGAAACCGTTGTGTATGCCTGTAAGAAAAAGTCGATGGGTGTTTGTGTGTGATTCTTGTGTATGTGTGTGTCGGTGAAACGTTTGTGAGTATGTTAGGGCAGTTCCAAGTGTTGATGGCTCTGCCGAGGTCCAGTGTGCGTACTGTGCTGTTAGTGTGACAGTGTGTGTGTGTGTGTGTGTGTGTGTTTGGGGAAACCCCACTCTGTCTGCCTGTAACAAAATGTTGATGGGTGTTTGTGTGTGTTTCTTCTGTATGTGTGTGTCGGGACCACGTTTGTTTGTATGTTAGGGCAGATTCAAGTGCCAGTGTGAATGCTGTGTTGTGAGTGTGATAGTGTGTGTGTGTGTGTGTGTTTGCGGAAACCATTGTGCATGACTGTAAGTAAAAGTCAATGGGAGTTTGTGTGTGTTTCTTGTGTATGTGTGTGTCGGGACCACGTTTGTGAGTATGTTAGGGCAGTTCCAACTGTTGATGGCTATGCCGGGGACCCAGTGTGAGTGCTGTGTTGTGCGTGTGATAGTGTCTGTGTGTGTGTGTGTGTTTTGCTGGATACCATTGTGTATGTCTGTAAGAAAAAGTCGTAGGGTGTTTTTGTGTGTTTCTTCTGCATGTGTGTTTCGGGACCACGTTTGTGAATATGTTAAGGTAATTCCAAGTGTTCATGGCTCTGCTGGAGATCCAATGTGAGTGCTCTGTCGTGAGTGTGCCTTTTGTGTGTGTGTGTGTGTGTGTGTTTGCAGGAAACCATTGTGTATGCCTGCAAGAAAAAGTCGATGGGTGTTTGTGTGTGTTATTTGTATATGTGTGTGTCAGGACCATGTTTGTGATTATGTTAAAACAGTTCCAAGTGTTGACGGCTGTGTTGGAGACCCAGTGTGAGTGCTGTGTTGTGAGTGTGATAGTGTGTGTGTGTCTGTGTGTGTTTCCGAACCCCCTGTGTACGCCTGTAAGAAAAATTCCATGGGTGTTTGTGTGTGTTTCTTGTGTATGCGTGTGTCAGGAAAACGTTTGTGAGTATGTTAGGGCAGTTCCAAGTGTTGATGGCTCTGCCGAGGCCCAGTGTGAGTGCTGTGTTGCGAGTGTGACAGTGTGTGTGTGTGTGTGTGTGTGTGTTTTCGGGTAACCATTGTGTATGCCTGTATGAAAAAGTCGATGGGTGTATTTGTGTGTTCTTGCGTATTGTGTTTCAGATCCACATTTGTGAGTGTGTGAGGGCAGTTCCAAGTGTTCATGAGTTTGCTGGATATCCAGTGTGAGTGTGTGTTGTGAGTGTGACAGTGTGTGTGCGTGTCTGTGTGTGTGTGTTTGCAGGAAACCAGTCTGTATGCCTATAAGAAAAATTCGATGGGTGTTTGTGTGTGTTTCTTCTGTATGTGTGTGTCGGGACCACATTTGTGAATATGTTAGGGCAGTTCCAAGTGTTGATGGCTCTGCTGGAGACCCAGTGAGAGTGCTGTGTTGTGAGTGTGACAGTGTGTGTGTGTCTGTGTGTGTGTGTGTGTTTGGGGGAACCCCACAGTGTATGCTTCTAAGAAAAAGTCGATGGGTGTTTGTGTGTGTTTCTTGTGTATGTGTGTGTCGGGACCACGTATGAGAGTATTTTGTGGCAGTTCCAAGCGCCAGAGTGAATGCTGTGTTGTGAGTGTGGCAGTGTGTGTTTCTGTGTGTGTTTGTGTTGGCGGGAAAACATTGTGTATGCCTGTAAGAATAAGTCGATGGATGTTTGTGTGAGTTTCATGTGTATGTGTGTGTCGCGACCACATTTGTCAATATTTTAAGGCAGTTCCAAGTGTTGATGGTTCTGCTGGATACCCATTGTGAGTGGTGTGTTGTAAGTGTGACTGTGTGTGTGTGTGTTCAAGGGAAACCGTTGTGTATGCCTGTAAGAAAAAGTCGATGGGTGTTTGTGTGCGTTTCTTGTGTATGTGTGTGTCAGGAAAACGTTTGGGAGTATGTTAGGGCAGTTCCAAGTGTTGATGGCTCTGCCGAGGCCCAGTGTGAGTGCTGTGTTGCGAGTGTGACAGTGTGTGTGTGTGTGTGTGTGTGTTTTCGGGTAACCATTGTGTATGCCTGTATGAAAAAGTCGATGGGTGTATTTGTGTGTTCTTGCGTATTGTGTTTCAGATCCACATTTGTGAGTGTGTGAGGGCAGTTCCAAGTCTTCATGAGTTTGCAGGATATCCAGTGTGAGTGTGTGTTGTGAGTGTGACAGTGTGTGTGCGTGTCTGTGTGTGTGTTTGCAGGAAACCAGTCTGTATGCCTATAAGAAAAATTCGATGGGTGTTTGTGTGTGTTTTTTCTGTATGTGTGTGTCGGGACCACATTTGTGAATATGTTAGGGCAGTTCCAAGTGTTGATGGCTCTGCTGGAGACCCAGTGAGAGTGCTGTGTTGTGAGTGTGATAGTGTGTGTGTGTCTGTGTGTGTGTGTGTGTTTGGGGGAACCCCACAGTGTATGCTTCTAAGAAAAAGTCGATGGGTGTTTGTGTGTGTTTCTTGTGTATGTGTGTGTCGAGACCACGTATGTGAGTATGTTGTGGCAGTTCCAAGTGCCAGTGTGAATGCTGTGTTGTGAGTGTGGCAGTGTGTGTTTCTGTGTGTGTTTGTGTTGGCGGGAAAACATTGTGTATGCCTGTAAGAATAAGTCGATGGATGTTTGTGTGAGTTTCATGTGTATGTGTGTGTCGCGACCACATTTGTCAATATTTTAAGGCAGTTCCAAGTGTTGATGGTTCTGCTGGATACCCATTGTGAGTGCTGTGTTGTAAGTGTGACTGTGTGTGTGTGTGTTCACGGGAAACCGTTGTGTATGCCTGTAAGAAAAAGTCGATGGGTGTTTGTGTGTGATTCTTGTGTATGTGTGTGTCGGTGAAACGTTTGTGAGTATGTTAGGGCAGTTCCAAGTGTTGATGGCTCTGCCGAGGTCCAGTGTGCGTACTGTGCTGTTAGTGTGACAGTGTGTGTGTGTGTGTGTGTGTGTGTTTGGGGAAACCCCACTCTGTCTCCCTGTAACAAAATGTTGATGGGTGTTTGTGTGTGTTTCTTCTGTATGTGTGTGTCGGGACCACGTTTGTTTGTATGTTAGGGCAGATTCAAGTGCCAGTGTGAATGCTGTGTTGTGAGTGTGATAGTGTGTGTGTGTGTGTGTGTTTGCGGAAACCATTGTGCATGACTGTAAGTAAAAGTCAATGGGAGTTTGTGTGTGTTTCTTGTGTATGTGTGTGTCGGGACCACGTTTGTGAGTATGTTAGGGCAGTTCCAACTGTTGATGGCTATGCCGGGGACCCAGTGTGAGTGCTGTGTTTGCGTGTGATAGTGTCTGTGTGTGTGTGTGTGTGTTTTGCTGGATACCATTGTGTATGTCTGTAAGAAAAAGTCGTAGGGTGTTTTTGTGTGTTTCTTCTGCATGTGTGTTTCGGGACCACGTTTGTGAATATGTTAAGGTAATTCCAAGTGTTCATGGCTCTGCTGGAGATCCAATGTGAGTGCTCTGTCGTGAGTGTGCCTTTTGTGTGTGTGTGTGTGTGTGTGTGTGTGTGTTTGCAGGAAACCATTGTGTATGCCTGCAAGAAAAAGTCGATGGGTGTTTGTGTGTGTTATTTGTATATGTGTGTGTCAGGACCATGTTTGTGATTATGTTAAAGCAGTTCCAAGTGTTGACGGCTGTGTTGGAGACCCAGTGTGAGTGCTGTGTTGTGAGTGTGATAGTGTGTGTGTGTCTGTGTGTGTTTCCGAACCCCCTGTGTACGCCTGTAAGAAAAATTCCATGGGTGTTTGTGTGTGTTTCTTGTGTATGCGTGTGTCAGGAAAACGTTTGTGAGTATGTTAGGGCAGTTCCAAGTGTTGATGGCTCTGCCGAGGCCCAGTGTGAGTGCTGTGTTGCGAGTGTGACAGTGTGTGTGTGTGTGTGTGTGTGTGTGTGTTTTCGGGTTACCATTGTGTATGCCTGTATGAAAAAGTCGATGGGTGTATTTGTGTGTTCTTGCGTATTGTGTTTCAGATCCACATTTGTGAGTGTGTGAGGGCAGTTCCAAGTGTTCATGAGTTTGCTGGATATCCAGTGTGAGTGTGTGTTGTGAGTGTGACAGTGTGTGTGCGTGTCTGTGTGTGTGTGTTTGCAGGAAACCAGTCTGTATGCCTATAAGAAAAATTCGATGGGTGTTTGTGTGTGTTTCTTCTGTATGTGTGTGTCGGGACCACATTTGTGAATATGTTAGGGCAGTTCCAAGTGTTGATGGCTCTGCTGGAGACCCAGTGAGAGTGCTGTGTTGTGAGTGTGACAGAGTGTGTGTGTCTGTGTGTGTGTGTGTGTTTGGGGGAACCCCACAGTGTATGCTTCTAAGAAAAAGTCGATGGGTGTTTGTGTGTGTTTCTTGTGTATGTGTGTGTCGGGACCACGTATGAGAGTATTTTGTGGCAGTTCCAAGCGCCAGAGTGAATGCTGTGTTGTGAGTGTGGCAGTGTGTGTTTCTGTGTGTGTTTGTGTTGGCGGGAAAACATTGTGTATGCCTGTAAGAATAAGTCGATGGATGTTTGTGTGAGTTTCATGTGTATGTGTGTGTCGCGACCACATTTGTCAATATTTTAAGGCAGTTCCAAGTGTTGATGGTTCTGCTGGATACCCATTGTGAGTGGTGTGTTGTAAGTGTGACTGTGTGTGTGTGTGTTCACGGGAAACCGTTGTGTATGCCTGTAAGAAAAAGTCGATGGGTGTTTGTGTGCGTTTCTTGTGTATGTGTGTGTCGGGAAAACGTTTGGGAGTATGTTAGGGCAGTTCCAAGTGTTGATGGCTCTGCCGAGGACCAGTGTGAGTGCTGTGTTGCGAGTGTGACAGTGTGTGTGTGTGTGTGTGTGTTTTCGGGTAACCATTGTGTATGCCTGTATGAAAAAGTCGATGGGTGTATTTGTGTGTTCTTGCGTATTGTGTTTCAGATCCACATTTGTGAGTGTGTGAGGGCAGTTCCAAGTCTTCATGAGTTTGCAGGATATCCAGTGTGAGTGTGTGTTGTGAGTGTGACAGTGTGTGTGCGTGTCTGTGTGTGTGTTTGCAGGAAACCAGTCTGTATGCCTATAAGAAAAATTCGATGGGTGTTTGTGTGTGTTTTTTCTGTATGTGTGTGTCGGGACCACATTTGTGAATATGTTAGGGCAGTTCCAAGTGTTGATGGCTCTGCTGGAGACCCAGTGAGAGTGCTGTGTTGTGAGTGTGATAGTGTGTGTGTGTCTCTGTGTGTGTGTGTGTTTGGGGGAACCCCACAGTGTATGCTTCTAAGAAAAAGTCGATGGGTGTTTGTGTGTGTTTCTTGTGTATGTGTGTGTCGAGACCACGTATGTGAGTATGTTGTGGCAGTTCCAAGCGCCAGTGTGAATGCTGTGTTGTGAGTGTGGCAGTGTGTGTTTCTGTGTGTGTTTGTGTTGGCGGGAAAACATTGTGTATGCCTGTAAGAATAAGTCGATGGATGTTTGTGTGAGTTTCATGTGTATGTGTGTGTCGCGACCACATTTGTCAATATTTTAAGGCAGTTCCAAGTGTTGATGGTTCTGCTGGATACCCATTGTGAGTGCTGTGTTGTAAGTGTGACTGTGTGTGTGTGTGTGTTCACGGGAAACCGTTGTGTATGCCTGTAAGAAAAAGTCGATGGGTGTTTGTGTGTGATTCTTGTGTATGTGTGTGTCGGTGAAACGTTTGTGAGTATGTTAGGGCAGTTCCAAGTGTTGATGGCTCTGCCGAGGTCCAGTGTGCGTACTGTGCTGTTAGTGTGACAGTGTGTGTGTGTGTGTGTGTGTGTGTGTGTTTGGGGAAACCCCACTCTGTCTCCCTGTAACAAAATGTTGATGGGTGTTTGTGTGTGTTTCTTGTGTATGTGTGTGTCGGGACCACGTTTGTTTGTATGTTAGGGCAGATTCAAGTGCCAGTGTGAATGCTGTGTTGTGAGTGTGATAGTGTGTGTGTGTGTGTGTTTGCGGAAACCATTGTGCATGACTGTAAGTAAAAGTCAATGGGAGTTTGTGTGTGTTTCTTGTGTATGTGTGTGTCGGGACCACGTTTGTGAGTATGTTAGGGCAGTTCCAACTGTTGATGGCTATGCCGGGGACCCACTGTGAGTGCTGTGTTGTGCGTGTGATAGTGTCTGTGTGTGTGTGTGTGTGTTTTGCTGGATACCATTGTGTATGTCTGTAAGAAAAAGTCGTAGGGTGTTTTTGTGTGTTTCTTCTGCATGTGTGTTTCGGGACCACGTTTGTGAATATGTTAAGGTAATTCCAAGTGTTCATGGCTCTGCTGGAGATCCAATGTGAGTGCTCTGTCGTGAGTGTGCCTTTTGTGTGTGTGTGTGTGTGTGTGTGTGTGTGTTTGCAGGAAACCATTGTGTATGCCTGCAAGAAAAAGTCGATGGGTGTTTGTGTGTGTTATTTGTATATGTGTGTGTCAGGACCATGTTTGTGATTATGTTAAAGCAGTTCCAAGTGTTGACGGCTGTGTTGGAGACCCAGTGTGAGTGCTGTGTTGTGAGTGTGATAGTGTGTGTGTGTCTGTGTGTGTTTCCGAACCCCCTGTGTACGCCTGTAAGAAAAATTCCATGGGTGTTTGTGTGTGTTTCTTGTGTATGCGTGTGTCAGGAAAACGTTTGTGAGTATGTTAGGGCAGTTCCAAGTGTTGATGGCTCTGCCGAGGCCCAGTGTGAGTGCTGTGTTGCGAGTGTGACAGTGTGTGTGTGTGTGTGTGTGTGTGTGTGTTTTCGGGTTACCATTGTGTATGCCTGTATGAAAAAGTCGATGGGTGTATTTGTGTGTTCTTGCGTATTGTGTTTCAGATCCACATTTGTGAGTGTGTGAGGGCAGTTCCAAGTGTTCATGAGTTTGCTGGATATCCAGTGTGAGTGTGTGTTGTGAGTGTGACAGTGTGTGTGCGTGTCTGTGTGTGTGTGTTTGCAGGAAACCAGTCTGTATGCCTATAAGAAAAATTCGATGGGTGTTTGTGTGTGTTTCTTCTGTATGTGTGTGTCGGGACCACATTTGTGAATATGTTAGGGCAGTTCCAAGTGTTGATGGCTCTGCTGGAGACCCAGTGAGAGTGCTGTGTTGTGAGTGTGACAGAGTGTCTGTGTCTGTGTGTGTGTGTGTGTTTGGGGGAACCCCACAGTGTATGCTTCTAAGAAAAAGTCGATGGGTGTTTGTGTGTGTTTCTTGTGTATGTGTGTGTCGGGACCACGTATGAGAGTATTTTGTGGCAGTTCCAAGCGCCAGAGTGAATGCTGTGTTGTGAGTGTGGCAGTGTGTGTTTCTGTGTGTGTTTGTGTTGGCGGGAAAACATTGTGTATGCCTGTAAGAATAAGTCGATGGATGTTTGTGTGAGTTTCATGTGTATGTGTGTGTCGCGACCACATTTGTCAATATTTTAAGGCAGTTCCAAGTGTTGATGGTTCTGCTGGATACCCATTGTGAGTGGTGTGTTGTAAGTGTGACTGTGTGTGTGTGTGTTCACGGGAAACCGTTGTGTATGCCTGTAAGAAAAAGTCGATGGGTGTTTGTGTGCGTTTCTTGTGTATGTGTGTGTCGGTGAAACGTTTGTGAGTATGTTAGGGCAGTTCCAAGTGTTGATGGCTCTGCCGAGGTCCAGTGTGCGTACTGTGCTGTTAGTGTGACAGTGTGTGTGTGTGTGTGTGTGTGTTTGGGGAAACCCCACTCTGTCTCCCTGTAACAAAATGTTGATGGGTGTTTGTGTGTGTTTCTTCTGTATGTGTGTGTCGGGACCACGTTTGTTTGTATGTTAGGGCAGATTCAAGTGCCAGTGTGAATGCTGTGTTGTGAGTGTGATAGTGTGTGTGTTTGCGGAAACCATTGTGCATGACTGTAAGTAAAAGTCAATGGGAGTTTGTGTGTGTTTCTTGTGTATGTGTGTGTCGAGACCACGTATGTGAGTATGTTGTGGCAGTTCCAAGTGCCAGTGTGAATGCTGTGTTGTGAGTGTGGCAGTGTGTGTTTCTGTGTGTGTTTGTGTTGGCGGGAAAACATTGTGTATGCCTGTAAGAATAAGTCGATGGATGTTTGTGTGAGTTTCATGTGTATGTGTGTGTCGCGACCACATTTGTCAATATTTTAAGGCAGTTCCAAGTGTTGATGGTTCTGCTGGATACCCATTGTGAGTGCTGTGTTGTAAGTGTGACTGTGTGTGTGTGTGTTCACGGGAAACCGTTGTGTATGCCTGTAAGAAAAAGTCGATGGGTGTTTGTGTGTGATTCTTGTGTATGTGTGTGTCGGTGAAACGTTTGTGAGTATGTTAGGGCAGTTCCAAGTGTTGATGGCTCTGCCGAGGTCCAGTGTGCGTACTGTGCTGTTAGTGTGACAGTGTGTGTGTGTGTGTGTGTGTGTGTGTGTGTTTGGGGAAACCCCACTCTGTCTCCCTGTAACAAAATGTTGATGGGTGTTTGTGTGTGTTTCTTCTGTATGTGTGTGTCGGGACCACGTTTGTTTGTATGTTAGGGCAGATTCAAGTGCCAGTGTGAATGCTGTGTTGTGAGTGTGATAGTGTGTGTGTGTGTGTGTTTGCGGAAACCATTGTGCATGACTGTAAGTAAAAGTCAATGGGAGTTTGTGTGTGTTTCTTGTGTATGTGTGTGTCGGGACCACGTTTGTGAGTATGTTAGGGCAGTTCCAACTGTTGATGGCTATGCCGGGGACCCAGTGTGAGTGCTGTGTTGTGCGTGTGATAGTGTCTGTGTGTGTGTGTGTGCGTTTTGCTGGATACCATTGTGTATGTCTGTAAGAAAAAGTCGTAGGGTGTTTTTGTGTGTTTCTTCTGCATGTGTGTTTCGGGACGACGTTTGTGAATATGTTAAGGTAATTCCAAGTGTTCATGGCTCTGCTGGAGATCCAATGTGAGTGCTCTGTCGTGAGTGTGCCTTTTGTGTGTGTGTGTGTGTGTGTGTGTGTGTTTGCAGGAAACCATTGTGTATGCCTGCAAGAAAAAGTCGATGGGTGTTTGTGTGTGTTATTTGTATATGTGTGTGTCAGGACCATGTTTGTGATTATGTTAAAGCAGTTCCAAGTGTTGACGGCTGTGTTGGAGACCCAGTGTGAGTGCTGTGTTGTGAGTGTGATAGTGTGTGTGTGTCTGTGTGTGTTTCCGAACCCCCTGTGTACGCCTGTAAGAAAAATTCCATGGGTGTTTGTGTGTGTTTCTTGTGTATGCGTGTGTCAGGAAAACGTTTGTGAGTATGTTAGGGCAGTTCCAAGTGTTGATGGCTCTGCCGAGGCCCAGTGTGAGTGCTGTGTTGCGAGTGTGACAGTGTGTGTGTGTGTGTGTGTGTGTGTGTGTTTTCGGGTTACCATTGTGTATGCCTGTATGAAAAAGTCGATGGGTGTATTTGTGTGTTCTTGCGTATTGTGTTTCAGATCCACATTTGTGAGTGTGTGAGGGCAGTTCCAAGTGTTCATGAGTTTGCTGGATATCCAGTGTGAGTGTGTGTTGTGAGTGTGACAGTGTGTGTGCGTGTCTGTGTGTGTGTGTTTGCAGGAAACCAGTCTGTATGCCTATAAGAAAAATTCGATGGGTGTTTGTGTGTGTTTCTTCTGTATGTGTGTGTCGGGACCACATTTGTGAATATGTTAGGGCAGTTCCAAGTGTTGATGGCTCTGCTGGAGACCCAGTGAGAGTGCTGTGTTGTGAGTGTGACAGAGTGTCTGTGTCTGTGTGTGTGTGTGTGTTTGGGGGAACCCCACAGTGTATGCTTCTAAGAAAAAGTCGATGGGTGTTTGTGTGTGTTTCTTGTGTATGTGTGTGTCGGGACCACGTATGAGAGTATTTTGTGGCAGTTCCAAGCGCCAGAGTGAATGCTGTGTTGTGAGTGTGGCAGTGTGTGTTTCTGTGTGTGTTTGTGTTGGCGGGAAAACATTGTGTATGCCTGTAAGAATAAGTCGATGGATGTTTGTGTGAGTTTCATGTGTATGTGTGTGTCGCGACCACATTTGTCAATATTTTAAGGCAGTTCCAAGTGTTGATGGTTCTGCTGGATACCCATTGTGAGTGGTGTGTTGTAAGTGTGACTGTGTGTGTGTGTGTTCACGGGAAACCGTTGTGTATGCCTGTAAGAAAAAGTCGATGGGTGTTTGTGTGCGTTTCTTGTGTATGTGTGTGTCGGTGAAACGTTTGTGAGTATGTTAGGGCAGTTCCAAGTGTTGATGGCTCTGCCGAGGTCCAGTGTGCGTACTGTGCTGTTAGTGTGACAGTGTGTGTGTGTGTGTGTGTGTGTTTGGGGAAACCCCACTCTGTCTCCCTGTAACAAAATGTTGATGGGTGTTTGTGTGTGTTTCTTCTGTATGTGTGTGTCGGGACCACGTTTGTTTGTATGTTAGGGCAGATTCAAGTGCCAGTGTGAATGCTGTGTTGTGAGTGTGATAGTGTGTGTGTTTGCGGAAACCATTGTGCATGACTGTAAGTAAAAGTCAATGGGAGTTTGTGTGTGTTTCTTGTGTATGTGTGTGTCGAGACCACGTATGTGAGTATGTTGTGGCAGTTCCAAGTGCCAGTGTGAATGCTGTGTTGTGAGTGTGGCAGTGTGTGTTTCTGTGTGTGTTTGTGTTGGCGGGAAAACATTGTGTATGCCTGTAAGAATAAGTCGATGGATGTTTGTGTGAGTTTCATGTGTATGTGTGTGTCGCGACCACATTTGTCAATATTTTAAGGCAGTTCCAAGTGTTGATGGTTCTGCTGGATACCCATTGTGAGTGCTGTGTTGTAAGTGTGACTGTGTGTGTGTGTGTTCACGGGAAACCGTTGTGTATGCCTGTAAGAAAAAGTCGATGGGTGTTTGTGTGTGATTCTTGTGTATGTGTGTGTCGGTGAAACGTTTGTGAGTATGTTAGGGCAGTTCCAAGTGTTGATGGCTCTGCCGAGGTCCAGTGTGCGTACTGTGCTGTTAGTGTGACAGTGTGTGTGTGTGTGTGTGTGTGTGTGTGTGTTTGGGGAAACCCCACTCTGTCTCCCTGTAACAAAATGTTGATGGGTGTTTGTGTGTGTTTCTTCTGTATGTGTGTGTCGGGACCACGTTTGTTTGTATGTTAGGGCAGATTCAAGTGCCAGTGTGAATGCTGTGTTGTGAGTGTGATAGTGTGTGTGTGTGTGTGTTTGCGGAAACCATTGTGCATGACTGTAAGTAAAAGTCAATGGGAGTTTGTGTGTGTTTCTTGTGTATGTGTGTGTCGGGACCACGTTTGTGAGTATGTTAGGGCAGTTCCAACTGTTGATGGCTATGCCGGGGACCCAGTGTGAGTGCTGTGTTGTGCGTGTGATAGTGTCTGTGTGTGTGTGTGTGCGTTTTGCTGGATACCATTGTGTATGTCTGTAAGAAAAAGTCGTAGGGTGTTTTTGTGTGTTTCTTCTGCATGTGTGTTTCGGGACGACGTTTGTGAATATGTTAAGGTAATTCCAAGTGTTCATGGCTCTGCTGGAGATCCAATGTGAGTGCTCTGTCGTGAGTGTGCCTTTTGTGTGTGTGTGTGTGTGTGTGTGTGTGTTTGCAGGAAACCATTGTGTATGCCTGCAAGAAAAAGTCGATGGGTGTTTGTGTGTGTTATTTGTATATGTGTGTGTCAGGACCATGTTTGTGATTATGTTAAAGCAGTTCCAAGTGTTGACGGCTGTGTTGGAGACCCAGTGTGAGTGCTGTGTTGTGAGTGTGATAGTGTGTGTGTGTCTGTGTGTGTTTCCGAACCCCCTGTGTACGCCTGTAAGAAAAATTCCATGGGTGTTTGTGTGTGTTTCTTGTGTATGCGTGTGTCAGGAAAACGTTTGTGAGTATGTTAGGGCAGTTCCAAGTGTTGATGGCTCTGCCGAGGCCCAGTGTGAGTGCTGTGTTGCGAGTGTGACAGTGTGTGTGTGTGTGTGTGTGTGTGTGTGTGTTTTCGGGTTACCATTGTGTATGCCTGTATGAAAAAGTCGATGGGTGTATTTGTGTGTTCTTGCGTATTGTGTTTCAGATCCACATTTGTGAGTGTGTGAGGGCAGTTCCAAGTGTTCATGAGTTTGCTGGATATCCAGTGTGAGTGTGTGTTGTGAGTGTGACAGTGTGTGTGCGTGTCTGTGTGTGTGTGTTTGCAGGAAACCAGTCTGTATGCCTATAAGAAAAATTCGATGGGTGTTTGTGTGTGTTTCTTCTGTATGTGTGTGTCGGGACCACATTTGTGAATATGTTAGGGCAGTTCCAAGTGTTGATGGCTCTGCTGGAGACCCAGTGAGAGTGCTGTGTTGTGAGTGTGATAGTGTGTGTGTGTCTCTGTGTGTGTGTGTGTTTGGGGGAACCCCACAGTGTATGCTTCTAAGAAAAAGTCGATGGGTGTTTGTGTGTGTTTCTTGTGTATGTGTGTGTCGGGACCACGTATGAGAGTATTTTGTGGCAGTTCCAAGCGCCAGAGTGAATGCTGTGTTGTGAGTGTGGCAGTGTGTGTTTCTGTGTGTGTTTGTGTTGGCGGGAAAACATTGTGTATGCCTGTAAGAATAAGTCGATGGATGTTTGTGTGAGTTTCATGTGTATGTGTGTGTCGCGACCACATTTGTCAATATTTTAAGGCAGTTCCAAGTGTTGATGGTTCTGCTGGATACCCATTGTGAGTGGTGTGTTGTAAGTGTGACTGTGTGTGTGTGTGTTCACGGGAAACCGTTGTGTATGCCTGTAAGAAAAAGTCGATGGGTGTTTGTGTGCGTTTCTTGTGTATGTGTGTGTCGGTGAAACGTTTGTGAGTATGTTAGGGCAGTTCCAAGTGTTGATGGCTCTGCCGAGGACCAGTGTGAGTGCTGTGTTGCGAGTGTGACAGTGTGTGTGTGTGTGTGTGTTTTCGGGTAACCATTGTGTATGCCTGTATGAAAAAGTTGATGGGTGTATTTGTGTGTTCTTGCGTATTGTGTTTCAGATCCACATTTGTGAGTGTGTGAGGGCAGTTCCAAGTCTTCATGAGTTTGCAGGATATCCAGTGTGAGTGTGTGTTGTGAGTGTGACAGTGTGTGTGCGTGTCTGTGTGTGTGTTTGCAGGAAACCAGTCTGTATGCCTATAAGAAAAATTCGATGGGTGTTTGTGTGTGTTTTTTCTGTATGTGTGTGTCGGGACCACATTTGTGAATATGTTAGGGCAGTTCCAAGTGTTGATGGCTCTGCTGGAGACCCAGTGTGAGTGCTGTGTTGTGAGTGTGATAGTGTGTGTGTGTCTGTGTGTGTGTGTGTGTTTGGGGGAACCCCACAGTGTATGCTTCTAAGAAAAAGTCGATGGGTGTTTGTGTGTGTTTCTTGTGTATGTGTGTGTCGAGACCACGTATGTGAGTATGTTGTGGCAGTTCCAAGTGCCAGTGTGAATGCTGTGTTGTGAGTGTGGCAGTGTGTGTTTCTGTGTGTGTTTGTGTTGGCGGGAAAACATTGTGTATGCCTGTAAGAATAAGTCGATGGATGTTTGTGTGAGTTTCATGTGTATGTGTGTGTCGCGACCACATTTGTCAATATTTTAAGGCAGTTCCAAGTGTTGATGGTTCTGCTGGATACCCATTGTGAGTGGTGTGTTGTAAGTGTGACTGTGTGTGTGTGTTCAAGGGAAACCGTTGTGTATGCCTGTAAGAAAAAGTCGATGGGTGTTTGTGTGCGTTTCTTGTGTATGTGTGTGTCGGGAAAACGTTTGGGAGTATGTTAGGGCAGTTCCAAGTGTTGATGGCTCTGCCGAGGACCAGTGTGAGTGCTGTGTTGCGAGTGTGACAGTGTGTGTGTGTGTGTGTGTGTGTGTTTTCGGGTAACCATTGTGTATGCCTGTATGAAAAAGTCGATGGGTGTATTTGTGTGTTCTTGCGTATTGTGTTTCAGATCCACATTTGTGAGTGTGTGAGGGCAGTTCCAAGTCTTCATGAGTTTGCAGGATATCCAGTGTGAATGTGTGTTGTGAGTGTGACAGTGTGTGTGCGTGTCTGTGTGTGTGTTTGCAGGAAACCAGTCTGTATGCCTATAAGAAAAATTCGATGGGTGTTTGTGTGTGTTTTTTCTGTATGTGTGTGTCGGGACCACATTTGTGAATATGTTAGGGCAGTTCCAAGTGTTGATGGCTCTGCTGGAGACCCAGTGAGAGTGCTGTGTTGTGAGTGTGATAGTGTGTGTGTGTCTGTGTGTGTGTGTGTGTGTTTGGGGGAACCCCACAGTGTATGCTTCTAAGAAAAAGTCGATGGGTGTTTGTGTGTGTTTCTTCTGTATGTGTGTGTCGGGACCACGTTTGTTTGTATGTTAGGGCAGATTCAAGTGCCAGTGTGAATGCTGTGTTGTGAGTGTGATAGTGTGTGTGTGTGTGTGTTTGCGGAAACCATTGTGCATGACTGTAAGTAAAAGTCAATGGGAGTTTGTGTGTGTTTCTTGTGTATGTGTGTGTCGGGACCACGTTTGTGAGTATGTTAGGGCAGTTCCAACTGTTGATGGCTATGCCGGGGACCCAGTGTGAGTGCTGTGTTGTGCGTGTGATAGTGTCTGTGTGTGTGTGTGTGTGTTTTGCTGGATACCATTGTGTATGTCTGTAAGAAAAAGTCGTAGGGTGTTTTTGTGTGTTTCTTCTGCATGTGTGTTTCGGGACGACGTTTGTGAATATGTTAAGGTAATTCCAAGTGTTCATGGCTCTGCTGGAGATCCAATGTGAGTGCTCTGTCGTGAGTGTGCCTTTTGTGTGTGTGTGTGTGTGTGTGTGTGTGTGTGTTTGCAGGAAACCATTGTGTATGCCTGCAAGAAAAAGTCGATGGGTGTTTGTGTGTGTTATTTGTATATGTGTGTGTCAGGACCATGTTTGTGATTATGTTAAAGCAGTTCCAAGTGTTGACGGCTGTGTTGGAGACCCAGTGTGAGTGCTGTGTTGTGAGTGTGATAGTGTGTGTGTGTCTGTGTGTGTTTCCGAACCCCCTGTGTACGCCTGTAAGAAAAATTCCATGGGTGTTTGTGTGTGTTTCTTGTGTATGCGTGTGTCAGGAAAACGTTTGTGAGTATGTTAGGGCAGTTCCAAGTGTTGATGGCTGTGCCGAGGCCCAGTGTGAGTGCTGTGTTGCGAGTGTGACAGTGTGTGTGTGTGTGTGTGTGTGTGTTTTCGGGTTACCATTGTGTATGCCTGTATGAAAAAGTCGATGGGTGTATTTGTGTGTTCTTGCGTATTGTGTTTCAGATCCACATTTGTGAGTGTGTGAGGGCAGTTCCAAGTGTTCATGAGTTTGCTGGATATCCAGTGTGAGTGTGTGTTGTGAGTGTGACAGTGTGTGTGCGTGTCTGTGTGTGTGTTTGCAGGAAACCAGTCTGTATGCCTATAAGAAAAATTCGATGGGTGTTTGTGTGTGTTTCTTCTGTATGTGTGTGTCGGGACCACATTTGTGAATATGTTAGGGCAGTTCCAAGTGTTGATGGCTCTGCTGGAGACCCAGTGAGAGTGCTGTGTTGTGAGTGTGACAGTGTGTGTGTGTCTGTGTGTGTGTGTGTGTTTGGGGGAACCCCACAGTGTATGCTTCTAAGAAAAAGTCGATGGGTGTTTGTGTGTGTTTCTTGTGTATGTGTGTGTCGGGACCACGTATGAGAGTATTTTGTGGCAGTTCCAAGCGCCGGAGTGAATGCTGTGTTGTGAGTGTGGCAGTGTGTGTTTCTGTGTGTGTTTGTGTTGGCGGGAAAACATTGTGTATGCCTGTAAGAATAAGTCGATGGATGTTTGTGTGAGTTTCATGTGTATGTGTGTGTCGCGACCACATTTGTCAATATTTTAAGGCAGTTCCAAGTGTTGATGGTTCTGCTAGATACCCATTGTGAGTGGTGTGTTGTAAGTGTGACTGTGTGTGTGTGTGTTCACGGGAAACCGTTGTGTATGCCTGTAAGAAAAAGTCGATGGGTGTTTGTGTGCGTTTCTTGTGTATGTGTGTGTCGGGAAAACGTTTGGGAGTATGTTAGGGCAGTTCCAAGTGTTGATGGCTCTGCCGAGGACCAGTGTGAGTGCTGTGTTGCGAGTGTGACAGTGTGTGTGTGTGTGTGTGTTTTCGGGTAACCATTGTGTATGCCTGTATGAAAAAGTCGATGGGTGTATTTGTGTGTTCTTGCGTATTGTGTTTCAGATCCACATTTGTGAGTGTGTGAGGGCAGTTCCAAGTCTTCATGAGTTTGCAGGATATCCAGTGTGAGTGTGTGTTGTGAGTGTGACAGTGTGTGTGCGTGTCTGTGTGTGTGTTTGCAGGAAACCAGTCTGTATGCCTATAAGAAAAATTCGATGGGTGTTTGTGTGTGTTTTTTCTGTATGTGTGTGTCGGGACCACATTTGTGAATATGTTAGGGCAGTTCCAAGTGTTGATGGCTCTGCTGGAGACCCAGTGAGAGTGCTGTGTTGTGAGTGTGATAGTGTGTGTGTGTCTCTGTGTGTGTGTGTGTTTGGGGGAACCCCACAGTGTATGCTTCTAAGAAAAAGTCGATGGGTGTTTGTGTGTGTTTCTTGTGTATGTGTGTGTCGAGACCACGTATGTGAGTATGTTGTGGCAGTTCCAAGCGCCAGTGTGAATGCTGTGTTGTGAGTGTGGCAGTGTGTGTTTCTGTGTGTGTTTGTGTTGGCGGGAAAACATTGTGTATGCCTGTAAGAATAAGTCGATGGATGTTTGTGTGAGTTTCATGTGTATGTGTGTGTCGCGACCACATTTGTCAATATTTTAAGGCAGTTCCAAGTGTTGATGGTTCTGCTGGATACCCATTGTGAGTGCTGTGTTGTAAGTGTGACTGTGTGTGTGTGTGTGTTCACGGGAAACCGTTGTGTATGCCTGTAAGAAAAAGTCGATGGGTGTTTGTGTGTGATTCTTGTGTATGTGTGTGTCGGTGAAACGTTTGTGAGTATGTTAGGGCAGTTCCAAGTGTTGATGGCTCTGCCGAGGTCCAGTGTGCGTACTGTGCTGTTAGTGTGACAGTGTGTGTGTGTGTGTGTGTGTGTGTGTGTGTGTTTGGGGAAACCCCACTCTGTCTCCCTGTAACAAAATGTTGATGGGTGTTTGTGTGTGTTTCTTCTGTATGTGTGTGTCGGGACCACGTTTGTTTGTATGTTAGGGCAGATTCAAGTGCCAGTGTGAATGCTGTGTTGTGAGTGTGATAGTGTGTGTGTGTGTGTGTTTGCGGAAACCATTGTGCATGACTGTAAGTAAAAGTCAATGGGAGTTTGTGTGTGTTTCTTGTGTATGTGTGTGTCGGGACCACGTTTGTGAGTATGTTAGGGCAGTTCCAACTGTTGATGGCTATGCCGGGGACCCACTGTGAGTGCTGTGTTGTGCGTGTGATAGTGTCTGTGTGTGTGTGTGTGTGTTTTGCTGGATACCATTGTGTATGTCTGTAAGAAAAAGTCGTAGGGTGTTTTTGTGTGTTTCTTCTGCATGTGTGTTTCGGGACCACGTTTGTGAATATGTTAAGGTAATTCCAAGTGTTCATGGCTCTGCTGGAGATCCAATGTGAGTGCTCTGTCGTGAGTGTGCCTTTTGTGTGTGTGTGTGTGTGTGTGTGTGTGTTTGCAGGAAACCATTGTGTATGCCTGCAAGAAAAAGTCGATGGGTGTTTGTGTGTGTTATTTGTATATGTGTGTGTCAGGACCATGTTTGTGATTATGTTAAAGCAGTTCCAAGTGTTGACGGCTGTGTTGGAGACCCAGTGTGAGTGCTGTGTTGTGAGTGTGATACTGTGTGTGTGTCTGTGTGTGTTTCCGAACCCCCTGTGTACGCCTGTAAGAAAAATTCCATGGGTGTTTGTGTGTGTTTCTTGTGTATGCGTGTGTCAGGAAAACGTTTGTGAGTATGTTAGGGCAGTTCCAAGTGTTGATGGCTCTGCCGAGGCCCAGTGTGAGTGCTGTGTTGCGAGTGTGACAGTGTGTGTGTGTGTGTGTGTGTGTGTTTTCGGGTTACCATTGTGTATGCCTGTATGAAAAAGTCGATGGGTGTATTTGTGTGTTCTTGCGTATTGTGTTTCAGATCCACATTTCTGAGTGTGTGAGGGCAGTTCCAAGTGTTCATGAGTTTGCTGGATATCCAGTGTGAGTGTGTGTTGTGAGTGTGACAGTGTGTGTGCGTGTCTGTGTGTGTGTTTGCAGGAAACCAGTCTGTATGCCTATAAGAAAAATTCGATGGGTGTTTGTGTGTGTTTCTTCTGTATGTGTGTGTCGGGACCACATTTGTGAATATGTTAGGGCAGTTCCAAGTGTTGATGGCTCTGCTGGAGACCCAGTGAGAGTGCTGTGTTGTGAGTGTGACAGTGTGTGTGTGTCTGTGTGTGTGTGTGTGTTTGGGGGAACCCCACAGTGTATGCTTCTAAGAAAAAGTCGATGGGTGTTTGTGTGTGTTTCTTGTGTATGTGTGTGTCGGGACCACGTATGAGAGTATTTTGTGGCAGTTCCAAGCGCCAGAGTGAATGCTGTGTTGTGAGTGTGGCAGTGTGTGTTTCTGTGTGTGTTTGTGTTGGCGGGAAAACATTGTGTATGCCTGTAAGAATAAGTCGATGGATGTTTGTGTGAGTTTAATGTGTATGTGTGTGTCGCGACCACATTTGTCAATATTTTAAGGCAGTTCCAAGTGTTGATGGTTCTGCTGGATACCCATTGTGAGTGGTGTGTTGTAAGTGTGACTGTGTGTGTGTGTGTTCAAGGGAAACCGTTGTGTATGCCTGTAAGAAAAAGTCGATGGGTGTTTGTGTGCGTTTCTTGTGTATGTGTGTGTCGGGAAAACGTTTGGGAGTATGTTAGGGCAGTTCCAAGTGTTGATGGCTCTGCCGAGGACCAGTGTGAGTGCTGTGTTGCGAGTGTGACAGTGTGTGTGTGTGTGTGTGTGTTTTCGGGTAACCATTGTGTATGCCTGTATGAAAAAGTCGATGGGTGTATTTGTGTGTTCTTGCGTATTGTGTTTCAGATCCACATTTGTGAGTGTGTGAGGGCAGTTCCAAGTCTTCATGAGTTTGCAGGATATCCAGTGTGAGTGTGTGTTGTGAGTGTGACAGTGTGTGTGCGTGTCTGTGTGTGTGTTTGCAGGAAACCAGTCTGTATGCCTATAAGAAAAATTCGATGGGTGTTTGTGTGTGTTTTTTCTGTATGTGTGTGTCGGGACCACATTTGTGAATATGTTAGGGCAGTTCCAAGTGTTGATGGCTCTGCTGGAGACCCAGTGAGAGTGCTGTGTTGTGAGTGTGATAGTGTGTGTGTGTCTGTGTGTGTGTGTGTGTGTTTGGGGGAACCCCACAGTGTATGCTTCTAAGAAAAAGTCGATGGGTGTTTGTGTGTGTTTCTTGTGTATGTGTGTGTCGAGACCACGTATGTGAGTATGTTGTGGCAGTTCCAAGTGCCAGTGTGAATGCTGTGTTGTGAGTGTGGCAGTGTGTGTTTCTGTGTGTGTTTGTGTTGGCGGGAAAACATTGTGTATGCCTGTAAGAATAAGTCGATGGATGTTTGTGTGAGTTTCATGTGTATGTGTGTGTCGCGACCACATTTGTCAATATTTTAAGGCAGTTCCAAGTGTTGATGGTTCTGCTGGATACCCATTGTGAGTGCTGTGTTGTAAGTGTGACTGTGTGTGTGTGTGTTCACGGGAAACCGTTGTGTATGCCTGTAAGAAAAAGTCGATGGGTGTTTGTGTGTGATTCTTGTGTATGTGTGTGTCGGTGAAACGTTTGTGAGTATGTTAGGGCAGTTCCAAGTGTTGATGGCTCTGCCGAGGTCCAGTGTGCGTACTGTGCTGTTAGTGTGACAGTGTGTGTGTGTGTGTGTGTGTGTTTGGGGAAACCCCACTCTGTCTCCCTGTAACAAAATGTTGATGGGTGTTTGTGTGTGTTTCTTCTGTATGTGTGTGTCGGGACCACGTTTGTTTGTATGTTAGGGCAGATTCAAGTGCCAGTGTGAATGCTGTGTTGTGAGTGTGATAGTGTGTGTGTGTGTGTGTTTGCGGAAACCATTGTGCATGACTGTAAGTAAAAGTCAATGGGAGTTTGTGTGTGTTTCTTGTGTATGTGTGTGTCGGGACCACGTTTGTGAGTATGTTAGGGCAGTTCCAACTGTTGATGGCTATGCCGGGGACCCAGTGTGAGTGCTGTGTTGTGCGTGTGATAGTGTCTGTGTGTGTGTGTGTGTGTTTTGCTGGATACCATTGTGTATGTCTGCAAGAAAAAGTCATAGGGTGTTTTTGTGTGTTTCTTCTGCATGTGTGTTTCGGGACCACGTTTGTGAATATGTTAAGGTAATTCCAAGTGTTCATGGCTCTGCTGGAGATCCAATGTGAGTGCTCTGTCGTGAGTGTGCCTTTTGTGTGTGTGTGTGTGTGTGTGTGTGTTTGCAGGAAACCATTGTGTATGCCTGCAAGAAAAAGTCGATGGGTGTTTGTGTGTGTTATTTGTATATGTGTGTGTCAGGACCATGTTTGTGATTATGTTAAAGCAGTTCCAAGTGTTGACGGCTGTGTTGGAGACCCAGTGTGAGTGCTGTGTTGTGAGTGTGATAGTGTGTGTGTGTCTGTGTGTGTTTCCGAACCCCCTGTGTACGCCTGTAAGAAAAATTCCATGGGTGTTTGTGTGTGTTTCTTGTGTATGCGTGTGTCAGGAAAACGTTTGTGAGTATGTTAGGGCAGTTCCAAGTGTTGATGGCTCTGCCGAGGCCCAGTGTGAGTGCTGTGTTGCGAGTGTGACAGTGTGTGTGTGTGTGTGTGTGTGTGTTTTCGGGTTACCATTGTGTATGCCTGTATGAAAAAGTCGATGGGTGTATTTGTGTGTTCTTGCGTATTGTGTTTCAGATCCACATTTGTGAGTGTGTGAGGGCAGTTCCAAGTGTTCATGAGTTTGCTGGATATCCAGTGTGAGTGTGTGTTGTGAGTGTGACAGTGTGTGTGCGTGTCTGTGTGTGTGTTTGCAGGAAACCAGTCTGTATGCCTATAAGAAAAATTCGATGGGTGTTTGTGTGTGTTTCTTCTGTATGTGTGTGTCGGGACCACATTTGTGAATATGTTAGGGCAGTTCCAAGTGTTGATGGCTCTGCTGGAGACCCAGTGAGAGTGCTGTGTTGTGAGTGTGACAGTGTGTGTGTGTCTGTGTGTGTGTGTGTGTTTGGGGGAACCCCACAGTGTATGCTTCTAAGAAAAAGTCGATGGGTGTTTGTGTGTGTTTCTTGTGTATGTGTGTGTCGGGACCACGTATGAGAGTATTTTGTGGCAGTTCCAAGCGCCAGAGTGAATGCTGTGTTGTGAGTGTGGCAGTGTGTGTTTCTGTGTGTGTTTGTGTTGGCGGGAAAACATTGTGTATGCCTGTAAGAATAAGTCGATGGATGTTTGTGTGAGTTTCATGAGTATGTGTGTGTCGCGACCACATTTGTCAATATTTTAAGGCAGTTCCAAGTCTTGATGGTTCTGCTGGATACCCATTGTGAGTGCTGTGTTGTAAGTGTGACTGTGTGTGTGTGTGATCAAGGGAAACCGTTGTGTATGCCTGTAAGAAAAAGTCGATGGGTGTTTGTGTGCGTTTCTTGTGTATGTGTGTGTCGGGAAAACGTTTGGGAGTATGTTAGGGCAGTTCCAAGTGTTGATGGCTCTGCCGAGGACCAGTGTGAGTGCTGTGTTGCGAGTGTGACAGTGTGTGTGTGTGTGTGTGTGTTTTCGGGTAACCATTGTGTATGCCTGTATGAAAAAGTCGATGGGTGTATTTGTGTGTTCTTGCGTATTGTGTTTCAGATCCACATTTGTGAGTGTGTGAGGGCAGTTCCAAGTCTTCATGAGTTTGCAGGATATCCAGTGTGAGTGTGTGTTGTGAGTGTGACAGTGTGTGTGCGTGTCTGTGTGTGTGTTTGCAGGAAACCAGTCTGTATGCCTATAAGAAAAATTCGATGGGTGTTTGTGTGTGTTTTTTCTGTATGTGTGTGTCGGGACCACATTTGTGAATATGTTAGGGCAGTTCCAAGTGTTGATGGCTCTGCTGGAGACCCAGTGAGAGTGCTGTGTTGTGAGTGTGATAGTGTGTGTGTGTCTGTGTGTGTGTGTGTGTTTGGGGGAACCCCACAGTGTATGCTTCTAAGAAAAAGTCGATGGGTGTTTGTGTGTGTTTCTTGTGTATGTGTGTGTCGAGACCACGTATGTGAGTATGTTGTGGCAGTTCCAAGTGCCAGTGTGAATGCTGTGTTGTGAGTGTGGCAGTGTGTGTTTCTGTGTGTGTTTGTGTTGGCGGGAAAACATTGTGTATGCCTGTAAGAATAAGTCGATGGATGTTTGTGTGAGTTTCATGTGTATGTGTGTGTCGCGACCACATTTGTCAATATTTTAAGGCAGTTCCAAGTGTTGATGGTTCTGCTGGATACCCATTGTGAGTGCTGTGTTGTAAGTGTGACTGTGTGTGTGTGTGTTCACGGGAAACCGTTGTGTATGCCTGTAAGAAAAAGTCGATGGGTGTTTGTGTGTGATTCTTGTGTATGTGTGTGTCGGTGAAACGTTTGTGAGTATGTTAGGGCAGTTCCAAGTGTTGATGGCTCTGCCGAGGTCCAGTGTGCGTACTGTGCTGTTAGTGTGACAGTGTGTGTGTGTGTGTGTGTGTGTTTGGGGAAACCCCACTCTGTCTCCCTGTAACAAAATGTTGATGGGTGTTTGTGTGTGTTTCTTCTGTATGTGTGTGTCGGGACCACGTTTGTTTGTATGTTAGGGCAGATTCAAGTGCCAGTGTGAATGCTGTGTTGTGAGTGTGATAGTGTGTGTGTGTGTGTGTTTGCGGAAACCATTGTGCATGACTGTAAGTAAAAGTCAATGGGAGTTTGTGTGTGTTTCTTGTGTATGTGTGTGTCGGGACCACGTTTGTGAGTATGTTAGGGCAGTTCCAACTGTTGATGGCTATGCCGGGGACCCAGTGTGAGTGCTGTGTTGTGCGTGTGATAGTGTCTGTGTGTGTGTGTGTGTGTTTTGCTGGATACCATTGTGTATGTCTGCAAGAAAAAGTCATAGGGTGTTTTTGTGTGTTTCTTCTGCATGTGTGTTTCGGGACCACGTTTGTGAATATGTTAAGGTAATTCCAAGTGTTCATGGCTCTGCTGGAGATCCAATGTGAGTGCTCTGTCGTGAGTGTGCCTTTTGTGTGTGTGTGTGTGTGTGTGTGTGTTTGCAGGAAACCATTGTGTATGCCTGCAAGAAAAAGTCGATGGGTGTTTGTGTGTGTTATTTGTATATGTGTGTGTCAGGACCATGTTTGTGATTATGTTAAAGCAGTTCCAAGTGTTGACGGCTGTGTTGGAGACCCAGTGTGAGTGCTGTGTTGTGAGTGTGATAGTGTGTGTGTGTCTGTGTGTGTTTCCGAACCCCCTGTGTACGCCTGTAAGAAAAATTCCATGGGTGTTTGTGTGTGTTTCTTGTGTATGCGTGTGTCAGGAAAACGTTTGTGAGTATGTTAGGGCAGTTCCAAGTGTTGATGGCTCTGCCGAGGCCCAGTGTGAGTGCTGTGTTGCGAGTGTGACAGTGTGTGTGTGTGTGTGTGTGTGTGTGTTTTCGGGTTACCATTGTGTATGCCTGTATGAAAAAGTCGATGGGTGTATTTGTGTGTTCTTGCGTATTGTGTTTCAGATCCACATTTGTGAGTGTGTGAGGGCAGTTCCAAGTGTTCATGAGTTTGCTGGATATCCAGTGTGAGTGTGTGTTGTGAGTGTGACAGTGTGTGTGCGTGTCTGTGTGTGTGTTTGCAGGAAACCAGTCTGTATGCCTATAAGAAAAATTCGATGGGTGTTTGTGTGTGTTTCTTCTGTATGTGTGTGTCGGGACCACATTTGTGAATATGTTAGGGCAGTTCCAAGTGTTGATGGCTCTGCTGGAGACCCAGTGAGAGTGCTGTGTTGTGAGTGTGACAGTGTGTGTGTGTCTGTGTGTGTGTGTGTTTGGGGGAACCCCACAGTGTATGCTTCTAAGAAAAAGTCGATGGGTGTTTGTGTGTGTTTCTTGTGTATGTGTGTGTCGGGACCACGTATGAGAGTATTTTGTGGCAGTTCCAAGCGCCAGAGTGAATGCTGTGTTGTGAGTGTGGCAGTGTGTGTTTCTGTGTGTGTTTGTGTTGGCGGGAAAACATTGTGTATGCCTGTAAGAATAAGTCGATGGATGTTTGTGTGAGTTTCATGAGTATGTGTGTGTCGCGACCACATTTGTCAATATTTTAAGGCAGTTCCAAGTCTTGATGGTTCTGCTGGATACCCATTGTGAGTGCTGTGTTGTAAGTGTGACTGTGTGTGTGTGTGATCAAGGGAAACCGTTGTGTATGCCTGTAAGAAAAAGTCGATGGGTGTTTGTGTGCGTTTCTTGTGTATGTGTGTGTCGGGAAAACGTTTGGGAGTATGTTAGGGCAGTTCCAAGTGTTGATGGCTCTGCCGAGGACCAGTGTGAGTGCTGTGTTGCGAGTGTGACAGTGTGTGTGTGTGTGTGTGTGTTTTCGGGTAACCATTGTGTATGCCTGTATGAAAAAGTCGATGGGTGTATTTGTGTGTTCTTGCGTATTGTGTTTCAGATCCACATTTGTGAGTGTGTGAGGGCAGTTCCAAGTCTTCATGAGTTTGCAGGATATCCAGTGTGAGTGTGTGTTGTGAGTGTGACAGTGTGTGTGCGTGTCTGTGTGTGTGTTTGCAGGAAACCAGTCTGTATGCCTATAAGAAAAATTCGATGGGTGTTTGTGTGTGTTTTTTCTGTATGTGTGTGTCGGGACCACATTTGTGAATATGTTAGGGCAGTTCCAAGTGTTGATGGCTCTGCTGGAGACCCAGTGAGAGTGCTGTGTTGTGAGTGTGATAGTGTGTGTGTGTCTGTGTGTGTGTGTGTGTTTGGGGGAACCCCACAGTGTATGCTTCTAAGAAAAAGTCGATGGGTGTTTGTGTGTGTTTCTTGTGTATGTGTGTGTCGAGACCACGTATGTGAGTATGTTGTGGCAGTTCCAAGTGCCAGTGTGAATGCTGTGTTGTGAGTGTGGCAGTGTGTGTTTCTGTGTGTGTTTGTGTTGGCGGGAAAACATTGTGTATGCCTGTAAGAATAAGTCGATGGATGTTTGTGTGAGTTTCATGTGTATGTGTGTGTCGCGACCACATTTGTCAATATTTTAAGGCAGTTCCAAGTGTTGATGGTTCTGCTGGATACCCATTGTGAGTGGTGTGTTGTAAGTGTGACTGTGTGTGTGTGTGTTCACGGGAAACCGTTGTGTATGCCTGTAAGAAAAAGTCGATGGGTGTTTGTGTGTGATTCTTGTGTATGTGTGTGTCGGTGAAACGTTTGTGAGTATGTTAGGGCAGTTCCAAGTGTTGATGGCTCTGCCGAGGTCCAGTGTGCGTACTGTGCTGTTAGTGTGACAGTGTGTGTGTGTGTGTGTGTGTGTTTGGGGAAACCCCACTCTGTCTCCCTGTAACAAAATGTTGATGGGTGTTTGTGTGTGTTTCTTCTGTATGTGTGTGTCGGGACCACGTTTGTTTGTATGTTAGGGCAGATTCAAGTGCCAGTGTGAATGCTGTGTTGTGAGTGTGATAGTGTGTGTGTGTGTGTGTTTGCGGAAACCATTGTGCATGACTGTAAGTAAAAGTCAATGGGAGTTTGTGTGTGTTTCTTGTGTATGTGTGTGTCGGGACCACGTTTGTGAGTATGTTAGGGCAGTTCCAACTGTTGATGGCTATGCCGGGGACCCAGTGTGAGTGCTGTGTTGTGCGTGTGATAGTGTCTGTGTGTGTGTGTGTGTGTTTTGCTGGATACCATTGTGTATGTCTGCAAGAAAAAGTCATAGGGTGTTTTTGTGTGTTTCTTCTGCATGTGTGTTTCGGGACCACGTTTGTGAATATGTTAAGGTAATTCCAAGTGTTCATGGCTCTGCTGGAGATCCAATGTGAGTGCTCTGTCGTGAGTGTGCCTTTTGTGTGTGTGTGTGTGTGTGTGTGTGTTTGCAGGAAACCATTGTGTATGCCTGCAAGAAAAAGTCGATGGGTGTTTGTGTGTGTTATTTGTATATGTGTGTGTCAGGACCATGTTTGTGATTATGTTAAAGCAGTTCCAAGTGTTGACGGCTGTGTTGGAGACCCAGTGTGAGTGCTGTGTTGTGAGTGTGATAGTGTGTGTGTGTCTGTGTGTGTTTCCGAACCCCCTGTGTACGCCTGTAAGAAAAATTCCATGGGTGTTTGTGTGTGTTTCTTGTGTATGCGTGTGTCAGGAAAACGTTTGTGAGTATGTTAGGGCAGTTCCAAGTGTTGATGGCTCTGCCGAGGCCCAGTGTGAGTGCTGTGTTGCGAGTGTGACAGTGTGTGTGTGTGTGTGTGTGTGTGTGTTTTCGGGTTACCATTGTGTATGCCTGTATGAAAAAGTCGATGGGTGTATTTGTGTGTTCTTGCGTATTGTGTTTCAGATCCACATTTGTGAGTGTGTGAGGGCAGTTCCAAGTGTTCATGACTTTGCTGGATATCCAGTGTGAGTGTGTGTTGTGAGTGTGACAGTGTGTGTGCGTGTCTGTGTGTGTGTTTGCAGGAAACCAGTCTGTATGCCTATAAGAAAAATTCGATGGGTGTTTGTGTGTGTTTCTTCTGTATGTGTGTGTCGGGACCACATTTGTGAATATGTTAGGGCAGTTCCAAGTGTTGATGGCTCTGCTGGAGACCCAGTGAGAGTGCTGTGTTGTGAGTGTGACAGTGTGTGTGTGTCTGTGTGTGTGTGTGTGTTTGGGGGAACCCCACAGTGTATGCTTCTAAGAAAAAGTCGATGGGTGTTTGTGTGTGTTTCTTGTGTATGTGTGTGTCGAGACCACGTATGTGAGTATGTTGTGGCAGTTCCAAGTGCCAGTGTGAATGCTGTGTTGTGAGTGTGGCAGTGTGTGTTTCTGTGTGTGTTTGTGTTGGCGGGAAAACATTGTGTATGCCTGTAAGAATAAGTCGATGGATGTTTGTGTGAGTTTCATGTGTATGTGTGTGTCGCGACCACATTTGTCAATATTTTAAGGCAGTTCCAAGTGTTGATGGTTCTGCTGGATACCCATTGTGAGTGCTGTGTTGTAAGTGTGACTGTGTGTGTGTGTGTTCACGGGAAACCGTTGTGTATGCCTGTAAGAAAAAGTCGATGGGTGTTTGTGTGTGATTCTTGTGTATGTGTGTGTCGGTGAAACGTTTGTGAGTATGTTAGGGCAGTTCCAAGTGTTGATGGCTCTGCCGAGGTCCAGTGTGCGTACTGTGCTGTTAGTGTGACAGTGTGTGTGTGTGTGTGTGTGTGTTTGGGGAAACCCCACTCTGTCTCCCTGTAACAAAATGTTGATGGGTGTTTGTGTGTGTTTCTTCTGTATGTGTGTGTCGGGACCACGTTTGTTTGTATGTTAGGGCAGATTCAAGTGCCAGTGTGAATGCTGTGTTGTGAGTGTGATAGTGTGTGTGTGTGTGTGTTTGCGGAAACCATTGTGCATGACTGTAAGTAAAAGTCAATGGGAGTTTGTGTGTGTTTCTTGTGTATGTGTGTGTCGGGACCACGTTTGTGAGTATGTTAGGGCAGTTCCAACTGTTGATGGCTATGCCGGGGACCCAGTGTGAGTGCTGTGTTGTGCGTGTGATAGTGTCTGTGTGTGTGTGTGTGTGTTTTGCTGGATACCATTGTGTATGTCTGCAAGAAAAAGTCATAGGGTGTTTTTGTGTGTTTCTTCTGCATGTGTGTTTCGGGACCACGTTTGTGAATATGTTAAGGTAATTCCAAGTGTTCATGGCTCTGCTGGAGATCCAATGTGAGTGCTCTGTCGTGAGTGTGCCTTTTGTGTGTGTGTGTGTGTGTGTGTGTGTTTGCAGGAAACCATTGTGTATGCCTGCAAGAAAAAGTCGATGGGTGTTTGTGTGTGTTATTTGTATATGTGTGTGTCAGGACCATGTTTGTGATTATGTTAAAGCAGTTCCAAGTGTTGACGGCTGTGTTGGAGACCCAGTGTGAGTGCTGTGTTGTGAGTGTGATAGTGTGTGTGTGTCTGTGTGTGTTTCCGAACCCCCTGTGTACGCCTGTAAGAAAAATTCCATGGGTGTTTGTGTGTGTTTCTTGTGTATGCGTGTGTCAGGAAAACGTTTGTGAGTATGTTAGGGCAGTTCCAAGTGTTGATGGCTCTGCCGAGGCCCAGTGTGAGTGCTGTGTTGCGAGTGTGACAGTGTGTGTGTGTGTGTGTGTGTGTGTTTTCGGGTTACCATTGTGTATGCCTGTATGAAAAAGTCGATGGGTGTATTTGTGTGTTCTTGCGTATTGTGTTTCAGATCCACATTTGTGAGTGTGTGAGGGCAGTTCCAAGTGTTCATGAGTTTGCTGGATATCCAGTGTGAGTGTGTGTTGTGAGTGTGACAGTGTGTGTGCGTGTCTGTGTGTGTGTTTGCAGGAAACCAGTCTGTATGCCTATAAGAAAAATTCGATGGGTGTTTGTGTGTGTTTCTTCTGTATGTGTGTGTCGGGACCACATTTGTGAATATGTTAGGGCAGTTCCAAGTGTTGATGGCTCTGCTGGAGACCCAGTGAGAGTGCTGTGTTGTGAGTGTGACAGTGTGTGTGTGTCTGTGTGTGTGTGTGTGTTTGGGGGAACCCCACAGTGTATGCTTCTAAGAAAAAGTCGATGGGTGTTTGTGTGTGTTTCTTGTGTATGTGTGTGTCGGGACCACGTATGAGAGTATTTTGTGGCAGTTCCAAGCGCCAGAGTGAATGCTGTGTTGTGAGTGTGGCAGTGTGTGTTTCTGTGTGTGTTTGTGTTGGCGGGAAAACATTGTGTATGCCTGTAAGAATAAGTCGATGGATGTTTGTGTGAGTTTCATGTGTATGTGTGTGTCGCGACCACATTTGTCAATATTTTAAGGCAGTTCCAAGTGTTGATGGTTCTGCTGGATACCCATTGTGAGTGCTGTGTTGTAAGTGTGACTGTGTGTGTGTGTGTTCACGGGAAACCGTTGTGTATGCCTGTAAGAAAAAGTCGATGGGTGTTTGTGTGTGATTCTTGTGTATGTGTGTGTCGGTGAAACGTTTGTGAGTATGTTAGGGCAGTTCCAAGTGTTGATGGCTCTGCCGAGGTCCAGTGTGCGTACTGTGCTGTTAGTGTGACAGTGTGTGTGTGTGTGTGTGTGTGTTTGGGGAAACCCCACTCTGTCTCCCTGTAACAAAATGTTGATGGGTGTTTGTGTGTGTTTCTTCTGTATGTGTGTGTCGGGACCACGTTTGTTTGTATGTTAGGGCAGATTCAAGTGCCAGTGTGAATGCTGTGTTGTGAGTGTGATAGTGTGTGTGTGTGTGTGTTTGCGGAAACCATTGTGCATGACTGTAAGTAAAAGTCAATGGGAGTTTGTGTGTGTTTCTTGTGTATGTGTGTGTCGGGACCACGTTTGTGAGTATGTTAGGGCAGTTCCAACTGTTGATGGCTATGCCGGGGACCCAGTGTGAGTGCTGTGTTGTGCGTGTGATAGTGTCTGTGTGTGTGTGTGTGTGTTTTGCTGGATACCATTGTGTATGTCTGCAAGAAAAAGTCATAGGGTGTTTTTGTGTGTTTCTTCTGCATGTGTGTTTCGGGACCACGTTTGTGAATATGTTAAGGTAATTCCAAGTGTTCATGGCTCTGCTGGAGATCCAATGTGAGTGCTCTGTCGTGAGTGTGCCTTTTGTGTGTGTGTGTGTGTGTGTGTGTGTGTTTGCAGGAAACCATTGTGTATGCCTGCAAGAAAAAGTCGATGGGTGTTTGTGTGTGTTATTTGTATATGTGTGTGTCAGGACCATGTTTGTGATTATGTTAAAGCAGTTCCAAGTGTTGACGGCTGTGTTGGAGACCCAGTGTGAGTGCTGTGTTGTGAGTGTGATAGTGTGTGTGTGTCTGTGTGTGTTTCCGAACCCCCTGTGTACGCCTGTAAGAAAAATTCCATGGGTGTTTGTGTGTGTTTCTTGTGTATGCGTGTGTCAGGAAAACGTTTGTGAGTATGTTAGGGCAGTTCCAAGTGTTGATGGCTCTGCCGAGGCCCAGTGTGAGTGCTGTGTTGCGAGTGTGACAGTGTGTGTGTGTGTGTGTGTGTGTGTGTTTTCGGGTTACCATTGTGTATGCCTGTATGAAAAAGTCGATGGGTGTATTTGTGTGTTCTTGCGTATTGTGTTTCAGATCCACATTTGTGAGTGTGTGAGGGCAGTTCCAAGTGTTCATGACTTTGCTGGATATCCAGTGTGAGTGTGTGTTGTGAGTGTGACAGTGTGTGTGCGTGTCTGTGTGTGTGTTTGCAGGAAACCAGTCTGTATGCCTATAAGAAAAATTCGATGGGTGTTTGTGTGTGTTTCTTCTGTATGTGTGTGTCGGGACCACATTTGTGAATATGTTAGGGCAGTTCCAAGTGTTGATGGCTCTGCTGGAGACCCAGTGAGAGTGCTGTGTTGTGAGTGTGACAGTGTGTGTGTGTCTGTGTGTGTGTGTGTGTTTGGGGGAACCCCACAGTGTATGCTTCTAAGAAAAAGTCGATGGGTGTTTGTGTGTGTTTCTTGTGTATGTGTGTGTCGAGACCACGTATGTGAGTATGTTGTGGCAGTTCCAAGTGCCAGTGTGAATGCTGTGTTGTGAGTGTGGCAGTGTGTGTTTCTGTGTGTGTTTGTGTTGGCGGGAAAACATTGTGTATGCCTGTAAGAATAAGTCGATGGATGTTTGTGTGAGTTTCATGTGTATGTGTGTGTCGCGACCACATTTGTCAATATTTTAAGGCAGTTCCAAGTGTTGATGGTTCTGCTGGATACCCATTGTGAGTGCTGTGTTGTAAGTGTGACTGTGTGTGTGTGTGTTCACGGGAAACCGTTGTGTATGCCTGTAAGAAAAAGTCGATGGGTGTTTGTGTGTGATTCTTGTGTATGTGTGTGTCGGTGAAACGTTTGTGAGTATGTTAGGGCAGTTCCAAGTGTTGATGGCTCTGCCGAGGTCCAGTGTGCGTACTGTGCTGTTAGTGTGACAGTGTGTGTGTGTGTGTGTGTGTGTTTGGGGAAACCCCACTCTGTCTCCCTGTAACAAAATGTTGATGGGTGTTTGTGTGTGTTTCTTCTGTATGTGTGTGTCGGGACCACGTTTGTTTGTATGTTAGGGCAGATTCAAGTGCCAGTGTGAATGCTGTGTTGTGAGTGTGATAGTGTGTGTGTGTGTGTGTTTGCGGAAACCATTGTGCATGACTGTAAGTAAAAGTCAATGGGAGTTTGTGTGTGTTTCTTGTGTATGTGTGTGTCGGGACCACGTTTGTGAGTATGTTAGGGCAGTTCCAACTGTTGATGGCTATGCCGGGGACCCAGTGTGAGTGCTGTGTTGTGCGTGTGATAGTGTCTGTGTGTGTGTGTGTGTGTTTTGCTGGATACCATTGTGTATGTCTGCAAGAAAAAGTCATAGGGTGTTTTTGTGTGTTTCTTCTGCATGTGTGTTTCGGGACCACGTTTGTGAATATGTTAAGGTAATTCCAAGTGTTCATGGCTCTGCTGGAGATCCAATGTGAGTGCTCTGTCGTGAGTGTGCCTTTTGTGTGTGTGTGTGTGTGTGTGTGTGTGTTTGCAGGAAACCATTGTGTATGCCTGCAAGAAAAAGTCGATAGGTGTTTGTGTGTGTTATTTGTATATGTGTGTGTCAGGACCATGTTTGTGATTATGTTAAAGCAGTTCCAAGTGTTGACGGCTGTGTTGGAGACCCAGTGTGAGTGCTGTGTTGTGAGTGTGATAGTGTGTGTGTGTCTGTGTGTGTTTCCGAACCCCCTGTGTACGCCTGTAAGAAAAATTCCATGGGTGTTTGTGTGTGTTTCTTGTGTATGCGTGTGTCAGGAAAACGTTTGTGAGTATGTTAGGGCAGTTCCAAGTGTTGATGGCTCTGCCGAGGCCCAGTGTGAGTGCTGTGTTGCGAGTGTGACAGTGTGTGTGTGTGTGTGTGTGTGTGTGTTTTCGGGTTACCATTGTGTATGCCTGTATGAAAAAGTCGATGGGTGTATTTGTGTGTTCTTGCGTATTGTGTTTCAGATCCACATTTGTGAGTGTGTGAGGGCAGTTCCAAGTGTTCATGAGTTTGCTGGATATCCAGTGTGAGTGTGTGTTGTGAGTGTGACAGTGTGTGTGCGTGTCTGTGTGTGTGTTTGCAGGAAACCAGTCTGTATGCCTATAAGAAAAATTCGATGGGTGTTTGTGTGTGTTTCTTCTGTATGTGTGTGTCGGGACCACATTTGTGAATATGTTAGGGCAGTTCCAAGTGTTGATGGCTCTGCTGGAGACCCAGTGAGAGTGCTGTGTTGTGAGTGTGACAGTGTGTGTGTGTCTGTGTGTGTGTGTGTGTTTGGGGGAACCCCACAGTGTATGCTTCTAAGAAAAAGTCGATGGGTGTTTGTGTGTGTTTCTTGTGTATGTGTGTGTCGGGACCACGTATGAGAGTATTTTGTGGCAGTTCCAAGCGCCAGAGTGAATGCTGTGTTGTGAGTGTGGCAGTGTGTGTTTCTGTGTGTGTTTGTGTTGGCGGGAAAACATTGTGTATGCCTGTAAGAATAAGTCGATGGATGTTTGTGTGAGTTTCATGAGTATGTGTGTGTCGCGACCACATTTGTCAATATTTTAAGGCAGTTCCAAGTCTTGATGGTTCTGCTGGATACCCATTGTGAGTGCTGTGTTGTAAGTGTGACTGTGTGTGTGTGTGATCAAGGGAAACCGTTGTGTATGCCTGTAAGAAAAAGTCGATGGGTGTTTGTGTGCGTTTCTTGTGTATGTGTGTGTCGGGAAAACGTTTGGGAGTATGTTAGGGCAGTTCCAAGTGTTGATGGCTCTGCCGAGGACCAGTGTGAGTGCTGTGTTGCGAGTGTGACAGTGTGTGTGTGTGTGTGTGTGTGTGTTTTCGGGTAACCATTGTGTATGCCTGTATGAAAAAGTCGATGGGTGTATTTGTGTGTTCTTGCGTATTGTGTTTCAGATCCACATTTGTGAGTGTGTGAGGGCAGTTCCAAGTCTTCATGAGTTTGCAGGATATCCAGTGTGAGTGTGTGTTGTGAGTGTGACAGTGTGTGTGCGTGTCTGTGTGTGTGTTTGCAGGAAACCAGTCTGTATGCCTATAAGAAAAATTCGATGGGTGTTTGTGTGTGTTTTTTCTGTATGTGTGTGTCGGGACCACATTTGTGAATATGTTAGGGCAGTTCCAAGTGTTGATGGCTCTGCTGGAGACCCAGTGAGAGTGCTGTGTTGTGAGTGTGATAGTGTGTGTGTGTCTGTGTGTGTGTGTGTGTTTGGGGGAACCCCACAGTGTATGCTTCTAAGAAAAAGTCGATGGGTGTTTGTGTGTGTTTCTTGTGTATGTGTGTGTCGAGACCACGTATGTGAGTATGTTGTGGCAGTTCCAAGTGCCAGTGTGAATGCTGTGTTGTGAGTGTGGCAGTGTGTGTTTCTGTGTGTGTTTGTGTTGGCGGGAAAACATTGTGTATGCCTGTAAGAATAAGTCGATGGATGTTTGTGTGAGTTTCATGTGTATGTGTGTGTCGCGACCACATTTGTCAATATTTTAAGGCAGTTCCAAGTGTTGATGGTTCTGCTGGATACCCATTGTGAGTGCTGTGTTGTAAGTGTGACTGTGTGTGTGTGTGTTCACGGGAAACCGTTGTGTATGCCTGTAAGAAAAAGTCGATGGGTGTTTGTGTGTGATTCTTGTGTATGTGTGTGTCGGTGAAACGTTTGTGAGTATGTTAGGGCAGTTCCAAGTGTTGATGGCTCTGCCGAGGTCCAGTGTGCGTACTGTGCTGTTAGTGTGACAGTGTGTGTGTGTGTGTGTGTGTGTTTGGGGAAACCCCACTCTGTCTCCCTGTAACAAAATGTTGATGGGTGTTTGTGTGTGTTTCTTCTGTATGTGTGTGTCGGGACCACGTTTGTTTGTATGTTAGGGCAGATTCAAGTGCCAGTGTGAATGCTGTGTTGTGAGTGTGATAGTGTGTGTGTGTGTGTGTTTGCGGAAACCATTGTGCATGACTGTAAGTAAAAGTCAATGGGAGTTTGTGTGTGTTTCTTGTGTATGTGTGTGTCGGGACCACGTTTGTGAGTATGTTAGGGCAGTTCCAACTGTTGATGGCTATGCCGGGGACCCAGTGTGAGTGCTGTGTTGTGCGTGTGATAGTGTCTGTGTGTGTGTGTGTGTGTTTTGCTGGATACCATTGTGTATGTCTGCAAGAAAAAGTCATAGGGTGTTTTTGTGTGTTTCTTCTGCATGTGTGTTTCGGGACCACGTTTGTGAATATGTTAAGGTAATTCCAAGTGTTCATGGCTCTGCTGGAGATCCAATGTGAGTGCTCTGTCGTGAGTGTGCCTTTTGTGTGTGTGTGTGTGTGTGTGTGTTTGCAGGAAACCATTGTGTATGCCTGCAAGAAAAAGTCGATGGGTGTTTGTGTGTGTTATTTGTATATGTGTGTGTCAGGACCATGTTTGTGATTATGTTAAAGCAGTTCCAAGTGTTGACGGCTGTGTTGGAGACCCAGTGTGAGTGCTGTGTTGTGAGTGTGATAGTGTGTGTGTGTCTGTGTGTGTTTCCGAACCCCCTGTGTACGCCTGTAAGAAAAATTCCATGGGTGTTTGTGTGTGTTTCTTGTGTATGCGTGTGTCAGGAAAACGTTTGTGAGTATGTTAGGGCAGTTCCAAGTGTTGATGGCTCTGCCGAGGCCCAGTGTGAGTGCTGTGTTGCGAGTGTGACAGTGTGTGTGTGTGTGTGTGTGTGTTTTCGGGTTACCATTGTGTATGCCTGTATGAAAAAGTCGATGGGTGTATTTGTGTGTTCTTGCGTATTGTTTTTCAGATCCACATTTGTGAGTGTGTGAGGGCAGTTCCAAGTCTTCATGAGTTTGCAGGATATCCAGTGTGAGTGTGTGTTGTGAGTGTGACAGTGTGTGTGCGTGTCTGTGTGTGTGTTTGCAGGAAACCAGTCTGTATGCCTATAAGAAAAATTCGATGGGTGTTTGTGTGTGTTTCTTCTGTATGTGTGTGTCGGGACCACATTTGTGAATATGTTAGGGCAGTTCCAAGTGTTGATGGCTCTGCTGGAGACCCAGTGAGAGTGCTGTGTTGTGAGTGTGATAGTGTGTGTGTGTCTGTGTGTGTGTGTGTGTTTGGGGGAACCCCACAGTGTATGCTTCTAAGAAAAAGTCGATGGGTGTTTGTGTGTGTTTCTTGTGTATGTGTGTGTCGGGACCACGTATGAGAGTATTTTGTGGCAGTTCCAAGCGCCAGAGTGAATGCTGTGTTGTGAGTGTGGCAGTGTGTGTTTCTGTGTGTGTTTGTGTTGGCGGGAAAACATTGTGTATGCCTGTAAGAATAAGTCGATGGATGTTTGTGTGAGTTTCATGTGTATGTGTGTGTCGCGACCACATTTGTCAATATTTTAAGGCAGTTCCAAGTGTTGATGGTTCTGCTGGATACCCATTCTGAGTGCTGTGTTGTAAGTGTGACTGTGTGTGTGTGTTCAAGGGAAACCGTTGTGTATGCCTGTAAGAAAAAGTCGATGGGTGTTTGTGTGCGTTTCTTGTGTATGTGTGTGTCGGGAAAACGTTTGGGAGTATGTTAGGGCAGTTCCAAGTGTTGATGGCTCTGCCGAGGCCCAGTGTGAGTGCTGTGTTGCGAGTGTGACAGTGTGTGTGTGTGTGTTTTCGAGTTACCATTGTGTATGCCTGTATGAAAAAGTCGATGGGTGTATTTGTGTGTTCTTGCGTATTGTGTTTCAGATCCACATTTGTGAGTGTGTGAGGTCAGTTCCAAGTCTTCATGAGTTTGCAGGATATCCAGTGTGAGTGTGTGTTGTGAGTGTGACAGTGTGTGTGCGTGTCTGTGTGTGTGTTTGCAGGAAACCAGTCTGTATGCCTATAAGAAAAATTCGATGGGTGTTTGTGTGTGTTTCTTCTGTATGTGTGTGTCGGGACCACATTTGTGAATATGTTAGGGCAGTTCCAAGTGTTGATGGCTCTGCTGGAGACCCAGTGAGAGTGCTGTGTTGTGAGTGTGATAGTGTGTGTGTGTCTGTGTGTGTGTGTGTGTTTGGGGGAACCCCACAGTGTATGCTTCTAAGAAAAAGTCGATGGGTGTTTGTGTGTGTTTCTTGTGTATGTGTGTGTCGAGACCACGTATGTGAGTATGTTGTGGCAGTTCCAAGTGCCAGTGTGAATGCTGTGTTGTGAGTGTGGCAGTGTGTGTTTCTGTGTGTGTTTGTGTTGGCGGGAAAACATTGTGTATGCCTGTAAGAATAAGTCGATGGATGTTTGTGTGAGTTTCATGTGTATGTGTGTGTCGCGACCACATTTGTCAATATTTTAAGGCAGTTCCAAGTGTTGATGGTTCTGCTGGATACCCATTGTGAGTGCTGTGTTGTAAGTGTGACTGTGTGTGTGTGTGTTCACGGGAAACCGTTGTGTATGCCTGTAAGAAAAAGTCGATGGGTGTTTGTGTGTGATTCTTGTGTATGTGTGTGTCGGTGAAACGTTTGTGAGTATGTTAGGGCAGTTCCAAGTGTTGATGGCTCTGCCGAGGTCCAGTGTGCGTACTGTGCTGTTAGTGTGACAGTGTGTGTGTGTGTGTGTGTGTGTTTGGGGAAACCCCACTCTGTCTCCCTGTAACAAAATGTTGATGGGTGTTTGTGTGTGTTTCTTCTGTATGTGTGTGTCGGGACCACGTTTGTTTGTATGTTAGGGCAGATTCAAGTGCCAGTGTGAATGCTGTGTTGTGAGTGTGATAGTGTGTGTGTGTGTGTGTGTTTGCGGAAACCATTGTGCATGACTGTAAGTAAAAGTCAATGGGAGTTTGTGTGTGTTTCTTGTGTATGTGTGTGTCGGGACCACGTTTGTGAGTATGTTAGGGCAGTTCCAACTGTTGATGGCTATGCCGGGGACCCAGTGTGAGTGCTGTGTTGTGCGTGTGATAGTGTCTGTGTGTGTGTGTGTGTGTTTTGCTGGATACCATTGTGTATGTCTGTAAGAAAAAGTCGTAGGGTGTTTTTGTGTGTTTCTTCTGCATGTGTGTTTCGGGACCACGTTTGTGAATATGTTAAGGTAATTCCAAGTGTTCATGGCTCTGCTGGAGATCCAATGTGAGTGCTCTGTCGTGAGTGTGCCTTTTGTGTGTGTGTGTGTGTGTGTGTGTGTGTGTGTGTGTGTTTGCAGGAAACCATTGTGTATGCCTGCAAGAAAAAGTCGATGGGTGTTTGTGTGTGTTATTTGTATATGTGTGTGTCAGGACCATGTTTGTGATTATGTTAAAGCAGTTCCAAGTGTTGACGGCTGTGTTGGAGACCCAGTGTGAGTGCTGTGTTGTGAGTGTGATAGTGTGTGTGTGTCTGTGTGTGTTTCCGAACCCCCTGTGTACGCCTGTAAGAAAAATTCCATGGGTGTTTGTGTGTGTTTCTTGTGTATGCGTGTGTCAGGAAAACGTTTGTGAGTATGTTAGGGCAGTTCCAAGTGTTGATGGCTCTGCCGAGGCCCAGTGTGAGTGCTGTGTTGCGAGTGTGACAGTGTGTGTGTGTGTGTGTGTGTGTGTGTGTTTTCGGGTTACCATTGTGTATGCCTGTATGAAAAAGTCGATGGGTGTATTTGTGTGTTCTTGCGTATTGTGTTTCAGATCCACATTTGTGAGTGTGTGAGGGCAGTTCCAAGTGTTCATGAGTTTGCTGGATATCCAGTGTGAGTGTGTGTTGTGAGTGTGACAGTGTGTGTGCGTGTCTGTGTGTGTGTGTTTGCAGGAAACCAGTCTGTATGCCTATAAGAAAAATTCGATGGGTGTTTGTGTGTGTTTCTTCTGTATGTGTGTGTCGGGACCACATTTGTGAATATGTTAGGGCAGTTCCAAGTGTTGATGGCTCTGCTGGAGACCCAGTGAGAGTGCTGTGTTGTGAGTGTGACAGAGTGTCTGTGTCTGTGTGTGTGTGTGTGTTTGGGGGAACCCCACAGTGTATGCTTCTAAGAAAAAGTCGATGGGTGTTTGTGTGTGTTTCTTGTGTATGTGTGTGTCGGGACCACGTATGAGAGTATTTTGTGGCAGTTCCAAGCGCCAGAGTGAATGCTGTGTTGTGAGTGTGGCAGTGTGTGTTTCTGTGTGTGTTTGTGTTGGCGGGAAAACATTGTGTATGCCTGTAAGAATAAGTCGATGGATGTTTGTGTGAGTTTCATGTGTATGTGTGTGTCGCGACCACATTTGTCAATATTTTAAGGCAGTTCCAAGTGTTGATGGTTCTGCTGGATTCCCATTGTGAGTGCTGTGTTGTAAGTGTGACTGTGTGTGTGTGTGTTCACGGGAAACCGTTGTGTATGCCTGTAAGAAAAAGTCGATGGGTGTTTGTGTGTGATTCTTGTGTATGTGTGTGTCGGTGAAACGTTTGTGAGTATGTTAGGGCAGTTCCAAGTGTTGATGGCTCTGCCGAGGTCCAGTGTGCGTACTGTGCTGTTAGTGTGACAGTGTGTGTGTGTGTGTGTGTGTGTGTGTGTGTGTTTGGGGAAACCCCACTCTGTCTCCCTGTAACAAAATGTTGATGGGTGTTTGTGTGTGTTTCTTCTGTATGTGTGTGTCGGGACCACGTTTGTTTGTATGTTAGGGCAGATTCAAGTGCCAGTGTGAATGCTGTGTTGTGAGTGTGATAGTGTGTGTGTGTGTGTGTTTGCGGAAACCATTGTGCATGACTGTAAGTAAAAGTCAATGGGAGTTTGTGTGTGTTTCTTGTGTATGTGTGTGTCGGGACCACGTTTGTGAGTATGTTAGGGCAGTTCCAACTGTTGATGGCTATGCCGGGGACCCAGTGTGAGTGCTGTGTTGTGCGTGTGATAGTGTCTGTGTGTGTGTGTGTTTTGCTGGATACCATTGTGTATGTCTGCAAGAAAAAGTCATAGGGTGTTTTTGTGTGTTTCTTCTGCATGTGTGTTTCGGGACCACGTTTGTGAATATGTTAAGGTAATTCCAAGTGTTCATGGCTCTGCTGGAGATCCAATGTGAGTGCTCTGTCGTGAGTGTGCCTTTTGTGTGTGTGTGTGTGTGTGTGTGTGTTTGCAGGAAACCATTGTGTATGCCTGCAAGAAAAAGTCGATGGGTGTTTGTGTGTGTTATTTGTATATGTGTGTGTCAGGACCATGTTTGTGATTATGTTAAAGCAGTTCCAAGTGTTGACGGCTGTGTTGGAGACCCAGTGTGAGTGCTGTGTTGTGAGTGTGATAGTGTGTGTGTGTCTGTGTGTGTTTCCGAACCCCCTGTGTACGCCTGTAAGAAAAATTCCATGGGTGTTTGTGTGTGTTTCTTGTGTATGCGTGTGTCAGGAAAACGTTTGTGAGTATGTTAGGGCAGTTCCAAGTGTTGATGGCTCTGCCGAGGCCCAGTGTGAGTGCTGTGTTGCGAGTGTGACAGTGTGTGTGTGTGTGTGTGTGTGTGTGTTTTCGGGTTACCATTGTGTATGCCTGTATGAAAAAGTCGATGGGTGTATTTGTGTGTTCTTGCGTATTGTGTTTCAGATCCACATTTGTGAGTGTGTGAGGGCAGTTCCAAGTGTTCATGAGTTTGCTGGATATCCAGTGTGAGTGTGTGTTGTGAGTGTGACAGTGTGTGTGCGTGTCTGTGTGTGTGTGTTTGCAGGAAACCAGTCTGTATGCCTATAAGAAAAATTCGATGGGTGTTTGTGTGTGTTTCTTCTGTATGTGTGTGTCGGGACCACATTTGTGAATATGTTAGGGCAGTTCCAAGTGTTGATGGCTCTGCTGGAGACCCAGTGAGAGTGCTGTGTTGTGAGTGTGACAGTGTGTGTGTGTCTGTGTGTGTGTGTGTGTTTGGGGGAACCCCACAGTGTATGCTTCTAAGAAAAAGTCGATGGGTGTTTGTGTGTGTTTCTTGTGTATGTGTGTGTCGGGACCACGTATGAGAGTATTTTGTGGCAGTTCCAAGCGCCAGAGTGAATGCTGTGTTGTGAGTGTGGCAGTGTGTGTTTCTGTGTGTGTTTGTGTTGGCGGGAAAACATTGTGTATGCCTGTAAGAATAAGTCGATGGATGTTTGTGTGAGTTTCATGTGTATGTGTGTGTCGCGACCACATTTGTCAATATTTTAAGGCAGTTCCAAGTGTTGATGGTTCTGCTGGATACCCATTGTGAGTGGTGTGTTGTAAGTGTGACTGTGTGTGTGTGTGTTCAAGGGAAACCGTTGTGTATGCCTGTAAGAAAAAGTCGATGGGTGTTTGTGTGCGTTTCTTGTGTATGTGTGTGTCGGGAAAACGTTTGGGAGTATGTTAGGGCAGTTCCAAGTGTTGATGGCTCTGCCGAGGACCAGTGTGAGTGCTGTGTTGCGAGTGTGACAGTGTGTGTGTGTGTGTGTGTGTTTTCGGGTAACCATTGTGTATGCCTGTATGAAAAAGTCGATGGGTGTATTTGTGTGTTCTTGCGTATTGTGTTTCAGATCCACATTTGTGAGTGTGTGAGGGCAGTTCCAAGTCTTCATGAGTTTGCAGGATATCCAGTGTGAGTGTGTGTTGTGAGTGTGACAGTGTGTGTGCGTGTCTGTGTGTGTGTTTGCAGGAAACCAGTCTGTATGCCTATAAGAAAAATTCGATGGGTGTTTGTGTGTGTTTTTTCTGTATGTGTGTGTCGGGACCACATTTGTGAATATGTTAGGGCAGTTCCAAGTGTTGATGGCTCTGCTGGAGACCCAGTGAGAGTGCTGTGTTGTGAGTGTGATAGTGTGTGTGTGTCTGTGTGTGTGTGTGTGTGTTTGGGGGAACCCCACAGTGTATGCTTCTAAGAAAAAGTCGATGGGTGTTTGTGTGTGTTTCTTGTGTATGTGTGTGTCGAGACCACGTATGTGAGTATGTTGTGGCAGTTCCAAGTGCCAGTGTGAATGCTGTGTTGTGAGTGTGGCAGTGTGTGTTTCTGTGTGTGTTTGTGTTGGCGGGAAAACATTGTGTATGCCTGTAAGAATAAGTCGATGGATGTTTGTGTGAGTTTCATGTGTATGTGTGTGTCGCGACCACATTTGTCAATATTTTAAGGCAGTTCCAAGTGTTGATGGTTCTGCTGGATACCCATTGTGAGTGCTGTGTTGTAAGTGTGACTGTGTGTGTGTGTGTTCACGGGAAACCGTTGTGTATGCCTGTAAGAAAAAGTCGATGGGTGTTTGTGTGTGATTCTTGTGTATGTGTGTGTCGGTGAAACGTTTGTGAGTATGTTAGGGCAGTTCCAAGTGTTGATGGCTCTGCCGAGGTCCAGTGTGCGTACTGTGCTGTTAGTGTGACAGTGTGTGTGTGTGTGTGTGTGTGTTTGGGGAAACCCCACTCTGTCTCCCTGTAACAAAATGTTGATGGGTGTTTGTGTGTGTTTCTTCTGTATGTGTGTGTCGGGACCACGTTTGTTTGTATGTTAGGGCAGATTCAAGTGCCAGTGTGAATGCTGTGTTGTGAGTGTGATAGTGTGTGTGTGTGTGTGTTTGCGGAAACCATTGTGCATGACTGTAAGTAAAAGTCAATGGGAGTTTGTGTGTGTTTCTTGTGTATGTGTGTGTCGGGACCACGTTTGTGAGTATGTTAGGGCAGTTCCAACTGTTGATGGCTATGCCGGGGACCCAGTGTGAGTGCTGTGTTGTGCGTGTGATAGTGTCTGTGTGTGTGTGTGTGTTTTGCTGGATACCATTGTGTATGTCTGCAAGAAAAAGTCATAGGGTGTTTTTGTGTGTTTCTTCTGCATGTGTGTTTCGGGACCACGTTTGTGAATATGTTAAGGTAATTCCAAGTGTTCATGGCTCTGCTGGAGATCCAATGTGAGTGCTCTGTCGTGAGTGTGCCTTTTGTGTGTGTGTGTGTGTGTGTGTGTGTTTGCAGGAAACCATTGTGTATGCCTGCAAGAAAAAGTCGATGGGTGTTTGTGTGTGTTATTTGTATATGTGTGTGTCAGGACCATGTTTGTGATTATGTTAAAGCAGTTCCAAGTGTTGACGGCTGTGTTGGAGACCCAGTGTGAGTGCTGTGTTGTGAGTGTGATAGTGTGTGTGTGTCTGTGTGTGTTTCCGAACCCCCTGTGTACGCCTGTAAGAAAAATTCCATGGGTGTTTGTGTGTGTTTCTTGTGTATGCGTGTGTCAGGAAAACGTTTGTGAGTATGTTAGGGCAGTTCCAAGTGTTGATGGCTCTGCCGAGGCCCAGTGTGAGTGCTGTGTTGCGAGTGTGACAGTGTGTGTGTGTGTGTGTGTGTGTGTGTTTTCGGGTTACCATTGTGTATGCCTGTATGAAAAAGTCGATGGGTGTATTTGTGTGTTCTTGCGTATTGTGTTTCAGATCCACATTTGTGAGTGTGTGAGGGCAGTTCCAAGTGTTCATGAGTTTGCTGGATATCCAGTGTGAGTGTGTGTTGTGAGTGTGACAGTGTGTGTGCGTGTCTGTGTGTGTGTTTGCAGGAAACCAGTCTGTATGCCTATAAGAAAAATTCGATGGGTGTTTGTGTGTGTTTCTTCTGTATGTGTGTGTCGGGACCACATTTGTGAATATGTTAGGGCAGTTCCAAGTGTTGATGGCTCTGCTGGAGACCCAGTGAGAGTGCTGTGTTGTGAGTGTGACAGTGTGTGTGTGTCTGTGTGTGTGTGTGTGTTTGGGGGAACCCCACAGTGTATGCTTCTAAGAAAAAGTCGATGGGTGTTTGTGTGTGTTTCTTGTGTATGTGTGTGTCGGGACCACGTATGAGAGTATTTTGTGGCAGTTCCAAGCGCCAGAGTGAATGCTGTGTTGTGAGTGTGGCAGTGTGTGTTTCTGTGTGTGTTTGTGTTGGCGGGAAAACATTGTGTATGCCTGTAAGAATAAGTCGATGGATGTTTGTGTGAGTTTCATGAGTATGTGTGTGTCGCGACCACATTTGTCAATATTTTAAGGCAGTTCCAAGTCTTGATGGTTCTGCTGGATACCCATTGTGAGTGCTGTGTTGTAAGTGTGACTGTGTGTGTGTGTGATCAAGGGAAACCGTTGTGTATGCCTGTAAGAAAAAGTCGATGGGTGTTTGTGTGCGTTTCTTGTGTATGTGTGTGTCGGGAAAACGTTTGGGAGTATGTTAGGGCAGTTCCAAGTGTTGATGGCTCTGCCGAGGACCAGTGTGAGTGCTGTGTTGCGAGTGTGACAGTGTGTGTGTGTGTGTGTGTGTTTTCGGGTAACCATTGTGTATGCCTGTATGAAAAAGTCGATGGGTGTATTTGTGTGTTCTTGCGTATTGTGTTTCAGATCCACATTTGTGAGTGTGTGAGGGCAGTTCCAAGTCTTCATGAGTTTGCAGGATATCCAGTGTGAGTGTGTGTTGTGAGTGTGACAGTGTGTGTGCGTGTCTGTGTGTGTGTTTGCAGGAAACCAGTCTGTATGCCTATAAGAAAAATTCGATGGGTGTTTGTGTGTGTTTTTTCTGTATGTGTGTGTCGGGACCACATTTGTGAATATGTTAGGGCAGTTCCAAGTGTTGATGGCTCTGCTGGAGACCCAGTGAGAGTGCTGTGTTGTGAGTGTGATAGTGTGTGTGTGTCTGTGTGTGTGTGTGTGTTTGGGGGAACCCCACAGTGTATGCTTCTAAGAAAAAGTCGATGGGTGTTTGTGTGTGTTTCTTGTGTATGTGTGTGTCGAGACCACGTATGTGAGTATGTTGTGGCAGTTCCAAGTGCCAGTGTGAATGCTGTGTTGTGAGTGTGGCAGTGTGTGTTTCTGTGTGTGTTTGTGTTGGCGGGAAAACATTGTGTATGCCTGTAAGAATAAGTCGATGGATGTTTGTGTGAGTTTCATGTGTATGTGTGTGTCGCGACCACATTTGTCAATATTTTAAGGCAGTTCCAAGTGTTGATGGTTCTGCTGGATACCCATTGTGAGTGCTGTGTTGTAAGTGTGACTGTGTGTGTGTGTGTTCACGGGAAACCGTTGTGTATGCCTGTAAGAAAAAGTCGATGGGTGTTTGTGTGTGATTCTTGTGTATGTGTGTGTCGGTGAAACGTTTGTGAGTATGTTAGGGCAGTTCCAAGTGTTGATGGCTCTGCCGAGGTCCAGTGTGCGTACTGTGCTGTTAGTGTGACAGTGTGTGTGTGTGTGTGTGTGTGTTTGGGGAAACCCCACTCTGTCTCCCTGTAACAAAATGTTGATGGGTGTTTGTGTGTGTTTCTTCTGTATGTGTGTGTCGGGACCACGTTTGTTTGTATGTTAGGGCAGATTCAAGTGCCAGTGTGAATGCTGTGTTGTGAGTGTGATAGTGTGTGTGTGTGTGTGTTTGCGGAAACCATTGTGCATGACTGTAAGTAAAAGTCAATGGGAGTTTGTGTGTGTTTCTTGTGTATGTGTGTGTCGGGACCACGTTTGTGAGTATGTTAGGGCAGTTCCAACTGTTGATGGCTATGCCGGGGACCCAGTGTGAGTGCTGTGTTGTGCGTGTGATAGTGTCTGTGTGTGTGTGTGTGTGTTTTGCTGGATACCATTGTGTATGTCTGCAAGAAAAAGTCATAGGGTGTTTTTGTGTGTTTCTTCTGCATGTGTGTTTCGGGACCACGTTTGTGAATATGTTAAGGTAATTCCAAGTGTTCATGGCTCTGCTGGAGATCCAATGTGAGTGCTCTGTCGTGAGTGTGCCTTTTGTGTGTGTGTGTGTGTGTGTGTGTGTTTGCAGGAAACCATTGTGTATGCCTGCAAGAAAAAGTCGATGGGTGTTTGTGTGTGTTATTTGTATATGTGTGTGTCAGGACCATGTTTGTGATTATGTTAAAGCAGTTCCAAGTGTTGACGGCTGTGTTGGAGACCCAGTGTGAGTGCTGTGTTGTGAGTGTGATAGTGTGTGTGTGTCTGTGTGTGTTTCCGAACCCCCTGTGTACGCCTGTAAGAAAAATTCCATGGGTGTTTGTGTGTGTTTCTTGTGTATGCGTGTGTCAGGAAAACGTTTGTGAGTATGTTAGGGCAGTTCCAAGTGTTGATGGCTCTGCCGAGGCCCAGTGTGAGTGCTGTGTTGCGAGTGTGACAGTGTGTGTGTGTGTGTGTGTGTGTGTGTTTTCGGGTTACCATTGTGTATGCCTGTATGAAAAAGTCGATGGGTGTATTTGTGTGTTCTTGCGTATTGTGTTTCAGATCCACATTTGTGAGTGTGTGAGGGCAGTTCCAAGTGTTCATGAGTTTGCTGGATATCCAGTGTGAGTGTGTGTTGTGAGTGTGACAGTGTGTGTGCGTGTCTGTGTGTGTGTTTGCAGGAAACCAGTCTGTATGCCTATAAGAAAAATTCGATGGGTGTTTGTGTGTGTTTCTTCTGTATGTGTGTGTCGGGACCACATTTGTGAATATGTTAGGGCAGTTCCAAGTGTTGATGGCTCTGCTGGAGACCCAGTGAGAGTGCTGTGTTGTGAGTGTGACAGTGTGTGTGTGTCTGTGTGTGTGTGTGTGTTTGGGGGAACCCCACAGTGTATGCTTCTAAGAAAAAGTCGATGGGTGTTTGTGTGTGTTTCTTGTGTATGTGTGTGTCGCGACCACGTATGTGAGTATGTTGTGGCAGTTCCAAGTGCCAGTGTGAATGCTGTGTTGTGAGTGTGGCAGTGTGTGTTTCTGTGTGTGTTTGTGTTGGCGGGAAAACATTGTGTATGCCTGTAAGAATAAGTCGATGGATGTTTGTGTGAGTTTCATGTGTATGTGTGTGTCGCGACCACATTTGTCAATATTTTAAGGCAGTTCCAAGTGTTGATGGTTCTGCTGGATACCCATTGTGAGTGCTGTGTTGTAAGTGTGACTGTGTGTGTGTGTGTTCACGGGAAACCGTTGTGTATGCCTGTAAGAAAAAGTCGATGGGTGTTTGTGTGTGATTCTTGTGTATGTGTGTGTCGGTGAAACGTTTGTGAGTATGTTAGGGCAGTTCCAAGTGTTGATGGCTCTGCCGAGGTCCAGTGTGCGTACTGTGCTGTTAGTGTGACAGTGTGTGTGTGTGTGTGTGTGTGTTTGGGGAAACCCCACTCTGTCTCCCTGTAACAAAATGTTGATGGATGTTTGTGTGTGTTTCTTCTGTATGTGTGTGTCGGGACCACGTTTGTTTGTATGTTAGGGCAGATTCAAGTGCCAGTGTGAATGCTGTGTTGTGAGTGTGATAGTGTGTGTGTGTGTGTGTTTGCGGAAACCATTGTGCATGACTGTAAGTAAAAGTCAATGGGAGTTTGTGTGTGTTTCTTGTGTATGTGTGTGTCGGGACCACGTTTGTGAGTATGTTAGGGCAGTTCCAACTGTTGATGGCTATGCCGGGGACCCAGTGTGAGTGCTGTGTTGTGCGTGTGATAGTGTCTGTGTGTGTGTGTGTGTGTTTTGCTGGATACCATTGTGTATGTCTGCAAGAAAAAGTCATAGGGTGTTTTTGTGTGTTTCTTCTGCATGTGTGTTTCGGGACCACGTTTGTGAATATGTTAAGGTAATTCCAAGTGTTCATGGCTCTGCTGGAGATCCAATGTGAGTGCTCTGTCGTGAGTGTGCCTTTTGTGTGTGTGTGTGTGTGTGTGTGTGTTTGCAGGAAACCATTGTGTATGCCTGCAAGAAAAAGTCGATGGGTGTTTGTGTGTGTTATTTGTATATGTGTGTGTCAGGACCATGTTTGTGATTATGTTAAAGCAGTTCCAAGTGTTGACGGCTGTGTTGGAGACCCAGTGTGAGTGCTGTGTTGTGAGTGTGATAGTGTGTGTGTGTCTGTGTGTGTTTCCGAACCCCCTGTGTACGCCTGTAAGAAAAATTCCATGGGTGTTTGTGTGTGTTTCTTGTGTATGCGTGTGTCAGGAAAACGTTTGTGAGTATGTTAGGGCAGTTCCAAGTGTTGATGGCTCTGCCGAGGCCCAGTGTGAGTGCTGTGTTGCGAGTGTGACAGTGTGTGTGTGTGTGTGTGTGTGTGTGTGTTTTCGGGTTACCATTGTGTATGCCTGTATGAAAAAGTCGATGGGTGTATTTGTGTGTTCTTGCGTATTGTGTTTCAGATCCACATTTGTGAGTGTGTGAGGGCAGTTCCAAGTGTTCATGAGTTTGCTGGATATCCAGTGTGAGTGTGTGTTGTGAGTGTGACAGTGTGTGTGCGTGTCTGTGTGTGTGTTTGCAGGAAACCAGTCTGTATGCCTATAAGAAAAATTCGATGGGTGTTTGTGTGTGTTTCTTCTGTATGTGTGTGTCGGGACCACATTTGTGAATATGTTAGGGCAGTTCCAAGTGTTGATGGCTCTGCTGGAGACCCAGTGAGAGTGCTGTGTTGTGAGTGTGACAGTGTGTGTGTGTCTGTGTGTGTGTGTGTGTTTGGGGGAACCCCACAGTGTATGCTTCTAAGAAAAAGTCGATGGGTGTTTGTGTGTGTTTCTTGTGTATGTGTGTGTCGGGACCACGTATGAGAGTATTTTGTGGCAGTTCCAAGCGCCAGAGTGAATGCTGTGTTGTGAGTGTGGCAGTGTGTGTTTCTGTGTGTGTTTGTGTTGGCGGGAAAACATTGTGTATGCTTGTAAGAATAAGTCGATGGATGTTTGTGTGAGTTTCATGAGTATGTGTGTGTCGCGACCACATTTGTCAATATTTTAAGGCAGTTCCAAGTCTTGATGGTTCTGCTGGATACCCATTGTGAGTGCTGTGTTGTAAGTGTGACTGTGTGTGTGTGTGATCAAGGGAAACCGTTGTGTATGCCTGTAAGAAAAAGTCGATGGGTGTTTGTGTGCGTTTCTTGTGTATGTGTGTGTCGGGAAAACGTTTGGGAGTATGTTAGGGCAGTTCCAAGTGTTGATGGCTCTGCCGAGGACCAGTGTGAGTGCTGTGTTGCGAGTGTGACAGTGTGTGTGTGTGTGTGTGTGTTTTCGGGTAACCATTGTGTATGCCTGTATGAAAAAGTCGATGGGTGTATTTGTGTGTTCTTGCGTATTGTGTTTCAGATCCACATTTGTGAGTGTGTGAGGGCAGTTCCAAGTCTTCATGAGTTTGCAGGATATCCAGTGTGAGTGTGTGTTGTGAGTGTGACAGTGTGTGTGCGTGTCTGTGTGTGTGTTTGCAGGAAACCAGTCTGTATGCCTATAAGAAAAATTCGATGGGTGTTTGTGTGTGTTTTTTCTGTATGTGTGTGTCGGGACCACATTTGTGAATATGTTAGGGCAGTTCCAAGTGTTGATGGCTCTGCTGGAGACCCAGTGAGAGTGCTGTGTTGTGAGTGTGATAGTGTGTGTGTGTCTGTGTGTGTGTGTGTGTTTGGGGGAACCCCACAGTGTATGCTTCTAAGAAAAAGTCGATGGGTGTTTGTGTGTGTTTCTTGTGTATGTGTGTGTCGAGACCACGTATGTGAGTATGTTGTGGCAGTTCCAAGTGCCAGTGTGAATGCTGTGTTGTGAGTGTGGCAGTGTGTGTTTCTGTGTGTGTTTGTGTTGGCGGGAAAACATTGTGTATGCCTGTAAGAATAAGTCGATGGATGTTTGTGTGAGTTTCATGTGTATGTGTGTGTCGCGACCACATTTGTCAATATTTTAAGGCAGTTCCAAGTGTTGATGGTTCTGCTGGATACCCATTGTGAGTGCTGTGTTGTAAGTGTGACTGTGTGTGTGTGTGTTCACGGGAAACCGTTGTGTATGCCTGTAAGAAAAAGTCGATGGGTGTTTGTGTGTGATTCTTGTGTATGTGTGTGTCGGTGAAACGTTTGTGAGTATGTTAGGGCAGTTCCAAGTGTTGATGGCTCTGCCGAGGTCCAGTGTGCGTACTGTGCTGTTAGTGTGACAGTGTGTGTGTGTGTGTGTGTGTGTTTGGGGAAACCCCACTCTGTCTCCCTGTAACAAAATGTTGATGGGTGTTTGTGTGTGTTTCTTCTGTATGTGTGTGTCGGGACCACGTTTGTTTGTATGTTAGGGCAGATTCAAGTGCCAGTGTGAATGCTGTGTTGTGAGTGTGATAGTGTGTGTGTGTGTGTGTTTGCGGAAACCATTGTGCATGACTGTAAGTAAAAGTCAATGGGAGTTTGTGTGTGTTTCTTGTGTATGTGTGTGTCGGGACCACGTTTGTGAGTATGTTAGGGCAGTTCCAACTGTTGATGGCTATGCCGGGGACCCAGTGTGAGTGCTGTGTTGTGCGTGTGATAGTGTCTGTGTGTGTGTGTGTGTTTTGCTGGATACCATTGTGTATGTCTGCAAGAAAAAGTCATAGGGTGTTTTTGTGTGTTTCTTCTGCATGTGTGTTTCGGGACCACGTTTGTGAATATGTTAAGGTAATTCCAAGTGTTCATGGCTCTGCTGGAGATCCAATGTGAGTGCTCTGTCGTGAGTGTGCCTTTTGTGTGTGTGTGTGTGTGTGTGTGTGTGTTTGCAGGAAACCATTGTGTATGCCTGCAAGAAAAAGTCGATGGGTGTTTGTGTGTGTTATTTGTATATGTGTGTGTCAGGACCATGTTTGTGATTATGTTAAAGCAGTTCCAAGTGTTGACGGCTGTGTTGGAGACCCAGTGTGAGTGCTGTGTTGTGAGTGTGATAGTGTGTGTGTGTCTGTGTGTGTTTCCGAACCCCCTGTGTACGCCTGTAAGAAAAATTCCATGGGTGTTTGTGTGTGTTTCTTGTGTATGCGTGTGTCAGGAAAACGTTTGTGAGTATGTTAGGGCAGTTCCAAGTGTTGATGGCTCTGCCGAGGCCCAGTGTGAGTGCTGTGTTGCGAGTGTGACAGTGTGTGTGTGTGTGTGTGTGTGTGTGTGTTTTCGGGTTACCATTGTGTATGCCTGTATGAAAAAGTCGATGGGTGTATTTGTGTGTTCTTGCGTATTGTGTTTCAGATCCACATTTGTGAGTGTGTGAGGGCAGTTCCAAGTGTTCATGAGTTTGCTGGATATCCAGTGTGAGTGTGTGTTGTGAGTGTGACAGTGTGTGTGCGTGTCTGTGTGTGTGTTTGCAGGAAACCAGTCTGTATGCCTATAAGAAAAATTCGATGGGTGTTTGTGTGTGTTTCTTCTGTATGTGTGTGTCGGGACCACATTTGTGAATATGTTAGGGCAGTTCCAAGTGTTGATGGCTCTGCTGGAGACCCAGTGAGAGTGCTGTGTTGTGAGTGTGACAGTGTGTGTGTGTCTGTGTGTGTGTGTGTGTTTGGGGGAACCCCACAGTGTATGCTTCTAAGAAAAAGTCGATGGGTGTTTGTGTGTGTTTCTTGTGTATGTGTGTGTCGGGACCACGTATGAGAGTATTTTGTGGCAGTTCCAAGCGCCAGAGTGAATGCTGTGTTGTGAGTGTGGCAGTGTGTGTTTCTGTGTGTGTTTGTGTTGGCGGGAAAACATTGTGTATGCCTGTAAGAATAAGTCGATGGATGTTTGTGTGAGTTTCATGAGTATGTGTGTGTCGCGACCACATTTGTCAATATTTTAAGGCAGTTCCAAGTCTTGATGGTTCTGCTGGATACCCATTGTGAGTGCTGTGTTGTAAGTGTGACTGTGTGTGTGTGTGATCAAGGGAAACCGTTGTGTATGCCTGTAAGAAAAAGTCGATGGGTGTTTGTGTGCGTTTCTTGTGTATGTGTGTGTCGGGAAAACGTTTGGGAGTATGTTAGGGCAGTTCCAAGTGTTGATGGCTCTGCCGAGGACCAGTGTGAGTGCTGTGTTGCGAGTGTGACAGTGTGTGTGTGTGTGTGTGTGTTTTCGGGTAACCATTGTGTATGCCTGTATGAAAAAGTCGATGGGTGTATTTGTGTGTTCTTGCGTATTGTGTTTCAGATCCACATTTGTGAGTGTGTGAGGGCAGTTCCAAGTCTTCATGAGTTTGCAGGATATCCAGTGTGAGTGTGTGTTGTGAGTGTGACAGTGTGTGTGCGTGTCTGTGTGTGTGTTTGCAGGAAACCAGTCTGTATGCCTATAAGAAAAATTCGATGGGTGTTTGTGTGTGTTTTTTCTGTATGTGTGTGTCGGGACCACATTTGTGAATATGTTAGGGCAGTTCCAAGTGTTGATGGCTCTGCTGGAGACCCAGTGAGAGTGCTGTGTTGTGAGTGTGATAGTGTGTGTGTGTCTGTGTGTGTGTGTGTGTTTGGGGGAACCCCACAGTGTATGCTTCTAAGAAAAAGTCGATGGGTGTTTGTGTGTGTTTCTTGTGTATGTGTGTGTCGAGACCACGTATGTGAGTATGTTGTGGCAGTTCCAAGTGCCAGTGTGAATGCTGTGTTGTGAGTGTGGCAGTGTGTGTTTCTGTGTGTGTTTGTGTTGGCGGGAAAACATTGTGTATGCCTGTAAGAATAAGTCGATGGATGTTTGTGTGAGTTTCATGTGTATGTGTGTGTCGCGACCACATTTGTCAATATTTTAAGGCAGTTCCAAGTGTTGATGGTTCTGCTGGATACCCATTGTGAGTGCTGTGTTGTAAGTGTGACTGTGTGTGTGTGTGTTCACGGGAAACCGTTGTGTATGCCTGTAAGAAAAAGTCGATGGGTGTTTGTGTGTGATTCTTGTGTATGTGTGTGTCGGTGAAACGTTTGTGAGTATGTTAGGGCAGTTCCAAGTGTTGATGGCTCTGCCGAGGTCCAGTGTGCGTACTGTGCTGTTAGTGTGACAGTGTGTGTGTGTGTGTGTGTGTGTTTGGGGAAACCCCACTCTGTCTCCCTGTAACAAAATGTTGATGGGTGTTTGTGTGTGTTTCTTCTGTATGTGTGTGTCGGGACCACGTTTGTTTGTATGTTAGGGCAGATTCAAGTGCCAGTGTGAATGCTGTGTTGTGAGTGTGATAGTGTGTGTGTGTGTGTGTTTGCGGAAACCATTGTGCATGACTGTAAGTAAAAGTCAATGGGAGTTTGTGTGTGTTTCTTGTGTATGTGTGTGTCGGGACCACGTTTGTGAGTATGTTAGGGCAGTTCCAACTGTTGATGGCTATGCCGGGGACCCAGTGTGAGTGCTGTGTTGTGCGTGTGATAGTGTCTGTGTGTGTGTGTGTGTGTTTTGCTGGATACCATTGTGTATGTCTGCAAGAAAAAGTCATAGGGTGTTTTTGTGTGTTTCTTCTGCATGTGTGTTTCGGGACCACGTTTGTGAATATGTTAAGGTAATTCCAAGTGTTCATGGCTCTGCTGGAGATCCAATGTGAGTGCTCTGTCGTGAGTGTGCCTTTTGTGTGTGTGTGTGTGTGTGTGTGTGTTTGCAGGAAACCATTGTGTATGCCTGCAAGAAAAAGTCGATGGGTGTTTGTGTGTGTTATTTGTATATGTGTGTGTCAGGACCATGTTTGTGATTATGTTAAAGCAGTTCCAAGTGTTGACGGCTGTGTTGGAGACCCAGTGTGAGTGCTGTGTTGTGAGTGTGATAGTGTGTGTGTGTCTGTGTGTGTTTCCGAACCCCCTGTGTACGCCTGTAAGAAAAATTCCATGGGTGTTTGTGTGTGTTTCTTGTGTATGCGTGTGTCAGGAAAACGTTTGTGAGTATGTTAGGGCAGTTCCAAGTGTTGATGGCTCTGCCGAGGCCCAGTGTGAGTGCTGTGTTGCGAGTGTGACAGTGTGTGTGTGTGTGTGTGTGTGTGTGTGTTTTCGGGTTACCATTGTGTATGCCTGTATGAAAAAGTCGATGGGTGTATTTGTGTGTTCTTGCGTATTGTGTTTCAGATCCACATTTGTGAGTGTGTGAGGGCAGTTCCAAGTGTTCATGAGTTTGCTGGATATCCAGTGTGAGTGTGTGTTGTGAGTGTGACAGTGTGTGTGCGTGTCTGTGTGTGTGTTTGCAGGAAACCAGTCTGTATGCCTATAAGAAAAATTCGATGGGTGTTTGTGTGTGTTTCTTCTGTATGTGTGTGTCGGGACCACATTTGTGAATATGTTAGGGCAGTTCCAAGTGTTGATGGCTCTGCTGGAGACCCAGTGAGAGTGCTGTGTTGTGAGTGTGACAGTGTGTGTGTGTCTGTGTGTGTGTGTGTGTTTGGGGGAACCCCACAGTGTATGCTTCTAAGAAAAAGTCGATGGGTGTTTGTGTGTGTTTCTTGTGTATGTGTGTGTCGGGACCACGTATGAGAGTATTTTGTGGCAGTTCCAAGCGCCAGAGTGAATGCTGTGTTGTGAGTGTGGCAGTGTGTGTTTCTGTGTGTGTTTGTGTTGGCGGGAAAACATTGTGTATGCCTGTAAGAATAAGTCGATGGATGTTTGTGTGAGTTTCATGAGTATGTGTGTGTCGCGACCACATTTGTCAATATTTTAAGGCAGTTCCAAGTCTTGATGGTTCTGCTGGATACCCATTGTGAGTGCTGTGTTGTAAGTGTGACTGTGTGTGTGTGTGATCAAGGGAAACCGTTGTGTATGCCTGTAAGAAAAAGTCGATGGGTGTTTGTGTGCGTTTCTTGTGTATGTGTGTGTCGGGAAAACGTTTGGGAGTATGTTAGGGCAGTTCCAAGTGTTGATGGCTCTGCCGAGGACCAGTGTGAGTGCTGTGTTGCGAGTGTGACAGTGTGTGTGTGTGTGTGTGTGTTTTCGGGTAACCATTGTGTATGCCTGTATGAAAAAGTCGATGGGTGTATTTGTGTGTTCTTGCGTATTGTGTTTCAGATCCACATTTGTGAGTGTGTGAGGGCAGTTCCAAGTCTTCATGAGTTTGCAGGATATCCAGTGTGAGTGTGTGTTGTGAGTGTGACAGTGTGTGTGCGTGTCTGTGTGTGTGTTTGCAGGAAACCAGTCTGTATGCCTATAAGAAAAATTCGATGGGTGTTTGTGTGTGTTTTTTCTGTATGTGTGTGTCGGGACCACATTTGTGAATATGTTAGGGCAGTTCCAAGTGTTGATGGCTCTGCTGGAGACCCAGTGAGAGTGCTGTGTTGTGAGTGTGATAGTGTGTGTGTGTCTGTGTGTGTGTGTGTGTTTGGGGGAACCCCACAGTGTATGCTTCTAAGAAAAAGTCGATGGGTGTTTGTGTGTGTTTCTTGTGTATGTGTGTGTCGAGACCACGTATGTGAGTATGTTGTGGCAGTTCCAAGTGCCAGTGTGAATGCTGTGTTGTGAGTGTGGCAGTGTGTGTTTCTGTGTGTGTTTGTGTTGGCGGGAAAACATTGTGTATGCCTGTAAGAATAAGTCGATGGATGTTTGTGTGAGTTTCATGTGTATGTGTGTGTCGCGACCACATTTGTCAATATTTTAAGGCAGTTCCAAGTGTTGATGGTTCTGCTGGATACCCATTGTGAGTGCTGTGTTGTAAGTGTGACTGTGTGTGTGTGTGTTCACGGGAAACCGTTGTGTATGCCTGTAAGAAAAAGTCGATGGGTGTTTGTGTGTGATTCTTGTGTATGTGTGTGTCGGTGAAACGTTTGTGAGTATGTTAGGGCAGTTCCAAGTGTTGATGGCTCTGCCGAGGTCCAGTGTGCGTACTGTGCTGTTAGTGTGACAGTGTGTGTGTGTGTGTGTGTGTGTTTGGGGAAACCCCACTCTGTCTCCCTGTAACAAAATGTTGATGGGTGTTTGTGTGTGTTTCTTCTGTATGTGTGTGTCGGGACCACGTTTGTTTGTATGTTAGGGCAGATTCAAGTGCCAGTGTGAATGCTGTGTTGTGAGTGTGATAGTGTGTGTGTGTGTGTGTTTGCGGAAACCATTGTGCATGACTGTAAGTAAAAGTCAATGGGAGTTTGTGTGTGTTTCTTGTGTATGTGTGTGTCGGGACCACGTTTGTGAGTATGTTAGGGCAGTTCCAACTGTTGATGGCTATGCCGGGGACCCAGTGTGAGTGCTGTGTTGTGCGTGTGATAGTGTCTGTGTGTGTGTGTGTGTGTTTTGCTGGATACCATTGTGTATGTCTGCAAGAAAAAGTCATAGGGTGTTTTTGTGTGTTTCTTCTGCATGTGTGTTTCGGGACCACGTTTGTGAATATGTTAAGGTAATTCCAAGTGTTCATGGCTCTGCTGGAGATCCAATGTGAGTGCTCTGTCGTGAGTGTGCCTTTTGTGTGTGTGTGTGTGTGTGTGTGTGTTTGCAGGAAACCATTGTGTATGCCTGCAAGAAAAAGTCGATGGGTGTTTGTGTGTGTTATTTGTATATGTGTGTGTCAGGACCATGTTTGTGATTATGTTAAAGCAGTTCCAAGTGTTGACGGCTGTGTTGGAGACCCAGTGTGAGTGCTGTGTTGTGAGTGTGATAGTGTGTGTGTGTCTGTGTGTGTTTCCGAACCCCCTGTGTACGCCTGTAAGAAAAATTCCATGGGTGTTTGTGTGTGTTTCTTGTGTATGCGTGTGTCAGGAAAACGTTTGTGAGTATGTTAGGGCAGTTCCAAGTGTTGATGGCTCTGCCGAGGCCCAGTGTGAGTGCTGTGTTGCGAGTGTGACAGTGTGTGTGTGTGTGTGTGTGTGTGTTTTCGGGTTACCATTGTGTATGCCTGTATGAAAAAGTCGATGGGTGTATTTGTGTGTTCTTGCGTATTGTGTTTCAGATCCACATTTGTGAGTGTGTGAGGGCAGTTCCAAGTGTTCATGAGTTTGCTGGATATCCAGTGTGAGTGTGTGTTGTGAGTGTGACAGTGTGTGTGCGTGTCTGTGTGTGTGTTTGCAGGAAACCAGTCTGTATGCCTATAAGAAAAATTCGATGGGTGTTTGTGTGTGTTTCTTCTGTATGTGTGTGTCGGGACCACATTTGTGAATATGTTAGGGCAGTTCCAAGTGTTGATGGCTCTGCTGGAGACCCAGTGAGAGTGCTGTGTTGTGAGTGTGACAGTGTGTGTGTGTCTGTGTGTGTGTGTGTGTTTGGGGGAACCCCACAGTGTATGCTTCTAAGAAAAAGTCGATGGGTGTTTGTGTGTGTTTCTTGTGTATGTGTGTGTCGAGACCACGTATGTGAGTATGTTGTGGCAGTTCCAAGTGCCAGTGTGAATGCTGTGTTGTGAGTGTGGCAGTGTGTGTTTCTGTGTGTGTTTGTGTTGGCGGGAAAACATTGTGTATGCCTGTAAGAATAAGTCGATGGATGTTTGTGTGAGTTTCATGTGTATGTGTGTGTCGCGACCACATTTGTCAATATTTTAAGGCAGTTCCAAGTGTTGATGGTTCTGCTGGATACCCATTGTGAGTGCTGTGTTGTAAGTGTGACTGTGTGTGTGTGTGTTCACGGGAAACCGTTGTGTATGCCTGTAAGAAAAAGTCGATGGGTGTTTGTGTGTGATTCTTGTGTATGTGTGTGTCGGTGAAACGTTTGTGAGTATGTTAGGGCAGTTCCAAGTGTTGATGGCTCTGCCGAGGTCCAGTGTGCGTACTGTGCTGTTAGTGTGACAGTGTGTGTGTGTGTGTGTGTGTGTGTGTGTGTGTGTTTGGGGAAACCCCACTCTGTCTCCCTGTAACAAAATGTTGATGGGTGTTTGTGTGTGTTTCTTCTGTATGTGTGTGTCGGGACCACGTTTGTTTGTATGTTAGGGCAGATTCAAGTGCCAGTGTGAATGCTGTGTTGTGAGTGTGATAGTGTGTGTGTGTGTTTGCGGAAACCATTGTGCATGACTGTAAGTAAAAGTCAATGGGAGTTTGTGTGTGTTTCTTGTGTATGTGTGTGTCGGGACCACGTTTGTGAGTATGTTAGGGCAGTTCCAACTGTTGATGGCTATGCCGGGGACCCAGTGTGAGTGCTGTGTTGTGCGTGTGATAGTGTCTGTGTGTGTGTGTGTGTGTTTTGCTGGATACCATTGTGTATGTCTGTAAGAAAAAGTCGTAGGGTGTTTTTGTGTGTTTCTTCTGCATGTGTGTTTCGGGACCACGTTTGTGAATATGTTAAGGTAATTCCAAGTGTTCATGGCTCTGCTGGAGATCCAATGTGAGTGCTCTGTCGTGAGTGTGCCTTTTGTGTGTGTGTGTGTGTGTGTGTGTGTTTGCAGGAAACCATTGTGTATGCCTGCAAGAAAAAGTCGATGGGTGTTTGTGTGTGTTATTTGTATATGTGTGTGTCAGGACCATGTTTGTGATTATGTTAAAGCAGTTCCAAGTGTTGACGGCTGTGTTGGAGACCCAGTGTGAGTGCTGTGTTGTGAGTGTGATAGTGTGTGTGTGTCTGTGTGTGTTTCAGGACCCCCTGTGTACGCCTGTAAGAAAAATTCCATGGGTGTTTGTGTGTGTTTCTTGTGTATGCGTGTGTCAGGAAAACGTTTGTGAGTATGTTAGGGCAGTTCCAAGTGTTGATGGCTCTGCCGAGGCCCAGTGTGAGTGCTGTGTTGCGAGTGTGACAGTGTGTGTGTGTGTGTGTTTTCGGGTTACCATTGTGTATGCCTGTATGAAAAAGTCGATGGGTGTATTTGTGTGTTCTTGCGTATTGTGTTTCAGATCCACATTTGTGAGTGTGTGAGGGCAGTTCCAAGTGTTCATGAGTTTGCTGGATATCCAGTGTGAGTGTGTGTTGTGAGTGTGACAGTGTGTGTGCGTGTCTGTGTGTGTGTGTTTGCAGGAAACCAGTCTGTATGCCTATAAGAAAAATTCGATGGGTGTTTGTGTGTGTTTCTTCTGTATGTGTGTGTCGGGACCACATTTGTGAATATGTTAGGGCAGTTCCAAGTGTTGATGGCTCTGCTGGAGACCCAGTGAGAGTGCTGTGTTGTGAGTGTGACAGTGTGTGTGTGTCTGTGTGTGTGTGTGTGTTTGGGGGAACCCCACAGTGTATGCTTCTAAGAAAAAGTCGATGGGTGTTTGTGTGTGTTTCTTGTGTATGTGTGTGTCGGGACCACGTATGAGAGTATTTTGTGGCAGTTCCAAGCGCCAGAGTGAATGCTGTGTTGTGAGTGTGGCAGTGTGTGTTTCTGTGTGTGTTTGTGTTGGCGGGAAAACATTGTGTATGCCTGTAAGAATAAGTCGATGGATGTTTGTGTGAGTTTCATGTGTATGTGTGTGTCGCGACCACATTTGTCAATATTTTAAGGCAGTTCCAAGTGTTGATGGTTCTGCTGGATACCCATTGTGAGTGGTGTGTTGTAAGTGTGACTGTGTGTGTGTGTGTTCAAGGGAAACCGTTGTGTATGCCTGTAAGAAAAAGTCGATGGGTGTTTGTGTGCGTTTCTTGTGTATGTGTGTGTCGGGAAAACGTTTGGGAGTATGTTAGGGCAGTTCCAAGTGTTGATGGCTCTGCCGAGGACCAGTGTGAGTGCTGTGTTGCGAGTGTGACAGTGTGTGTGTGTGTGTGTGTGTTTTCGGGTAACCATTGTGTATGCCTGTATGAAAAAGTCGATGGGTGTATTTGTGTGTTCTTGCGTATTGTGTTTCAGATCCACATTTGTGAGTGTGTGAGGGCAGTTCCAAGTCTTCATGAGTTTGCAGGATATCCAGTGTGAGTGTGTGTTGTGAGTGTGACAGTGTGTGTGCGTGTCTGTGTGTGTGTTTGCAGGAAACCAGTCTGTATGCCTATAAGAAAAATTCGATGGGTGTTTGTGTGTGTTTTTTCTGTATGTGTGTGTCGGGACCACATTTGTGAATATGTTAGGGCAGTTCCAAGTGTTGATGGCTCTGCTGGAGACCCAGTGAGAGTGCTGTGTTGTGAGTGTGATAGTGTGTGTGTGTCTGTGTGTGTGTGTGTGTTTGGGGGAACCCCACAGTGTATGCTTCTAAGAAAAAGTCGATGGGTGTTTGTGTGTGTTTCTTGTGTATGTGTGTGTCGAGACCACGTATGTGAGTATGTTGTGGCAGTTCCAAGTGCCAGTGTGAATGCTGTGTTGTGAGTGTGGCAGTGTGTGTTTCTGTGTGTGTTTGTGTTGGCGGGAAAACATTGTGTATGCCTGTAAGAATAAGTCGATGGATGTTTGTGTGAGTTTCATGTGTATGTGTGTGTCGCGACCACATTTGTCAATATTTTAAGGCAGTTCCAAGTGTTGATGGTTCTGCTGGATACCCATTGTGAGTGCTGTGTTGTAAGTGTGACTGTGTGTGTGTGTGTTCACGGGAAACCGTTGTGTATGCCTGTAAGAAAAAGTCGATGGGTGTTTGTGTGTGATTCTTGTGTATGTGTGTGTCGGTGAAACGTTTGTGAGTATGTTAGGGCAGTTCCAAGTGTTGATGGCTCTGCCGAGGTCCAGTGTGCGTACTGTGCTGTTAGTGTGACAGTGTGTGTGTGTGTGTGTGTGTGTTTGGGGAAACCCCACTCTGTCTCCCTGTAACAAAATGTTGATGGGTGTTTGTGTGTGTTTCTTCTGTATGTGTGTGTCGGGACCACGTTTGTTTGTATGTTAGGGCAGATTCAAGTGCCAGTGTGAATGCTGTGTTGTGAGTGTGATAGTGTGTGTGTGTGTGTGTTTGCGGAAACCATTGTGCATGACTGTAAGTAAAAGTCAATGGGAGTTTGTGTGTGTTTCTTGTGTATGTGTGTGTCGGGACCACGTTTGTGAGTATGTTAGGGCAGTTCCAACTGTTGATGGCTATGCCGGGGACCCAGTGTGAGTGCTGTGTTGTGCGTGTGATAGTGTCTGTGTGTGTGTGTGTGTGTTTTGCTGGATACCATTGTGTATGTCTGCAAGAAAAAGTCATAGGGTGTTTTTGTGTGTTTCTTCTGCATGTGTGTTTCGGGACCACGTTTGTGAATATGTTAAGGTAATTCCAAGTGTTCATGGCTCTGCTGGAGATCCAATGTGAGTGCTCTGTCGTGAGTGTGCCTTTTGTGTGTGTGTGTGTGTGTGTGTGTGTGTGTTTGCAGGAAACCATTGTGTATGCCTGCAAGAAAAAGTCGATGGGTGTTTGTGTGTGTTATTTGTATATGTGTGTGTCAGGACCATGTTTGTGATTATGTTAAAGCAGTTCCAAGTGTTGACGGCTGTGTTGGAGACCCAGTGTGAGTGCTGTGTTGTGAGTGTGATAGTGTGTGTGTGTCTGTGTGTGTTTCCGAACCCCCTGTGTACGCCTGTAAGAAAAATTCCATGGGTGTTTGTGTGTGTTTCTTGTGTATGCGTGTGTCAGGAAAACGTTTGTGAGTATGTTAGGGCAGTTCCAAGTGTTGATGGCTCTGCCGAGGCCCAGTGTGAGTGCTGTGTTGCGAGTGTGACAGTGTGTGTGTGTGTGTGTGTGTGTTTTCGGGTTACCATTGTGTATGCCTGTATGAAAAAGTCGATGGGTGTATTTGTGTGTTCTTGCGTATTGTGTTTCAGATCCACATTTGTGAGTGTGTGAGGGCAGTTCCAAGTGTTCATGAGTTTGCTGGATATCCAGTGTGAGTGTGTGTTGTGAGTGTGACAGTGTGTGTGCGTGTCTGTGTGTGTGTTTGCAGGAAACCAGTCTGTATGCCTATAAGAAAAATTCGATGGGTGTTTGTGTGTGTTTCTTCTGTATGTGTGTGTCGGGACCACATTTGTGAATATGTTAGGGCAGTTCCAAGTGTTGATGGCTCTGCTGGAGACCCAGTGAGAGTGCTGTGTTGTGAGTGTGACAGTGTGTGTGTGTCTGTGTGTGTGTGTGTGTTTGGGGGAACCCCACAGTGTATGCTTCTAAGAAAAAGTCGATGGGTGTTTGTGTGTGTTTCTTGTGTATGTGTGTGTCGGGACCACGTATGAGAGTATTTTGTGGCAGTTCCAAGCGCCAGAGTGAATGCTGTGTTGTGAGTGTGGCAGTGTGTGTTTCTGTGTGTGTTTGTGTTGGCGGGAAAACATTGTGTATGCCTGTAAGAATAAGTCGATGGATGTTTGTGTGAGTTTCATGAGTATGTGTGTGTCGCGACCACATTTGTCAATATTTTAAGGCAGTTCCAAGTCTTGATGGTTCTGCTGGATACCCATTGTGAGTGCTGTGTTGTAAGTGTGACTGTGTGTGTGTGTGATCAAGGGAAACCGTTGTGTATGCCTGTAAGAAAAAGTCGATGGGTGTTTGTGTGCGTTTCTTGTGTATGTGTGTGTCGGGAAAACGTTTGGGAGTATGTTAGGGCAGTTCCAAGTGTTGATGGCTCTGCCGAGGCCCAGTGTGAGTGCTGTGTTGCGAGTGTGACAGTGTGTGTGTGTGTGTGTGTGTTTTCGGGTAACCATTGTGTATGCCTGTATGAAAAAGTCGATGGGTGTATTTGTGTGTTCTTGCGTATTGTGTTTCAGATCCACATTTGTGAGTGTGTGAGGGCAGTTCCAAGTCTTCATGAGTTTGCAGGATATCCAGTGTGAGTGTGTGTTGTGAGTGTGACAGTGTGTGTGCGTGTCTGTGTGTGTGTTTGCAGGAAACCAGTCTGTATGCCTATAAGAAAAATTCGATGGGTGTTTGTGTGTGTTTCTTCTGTATGTGTGTGTCGGGACCACATTTGTGAATATGTTAGGGCAGTTCCAAGTGTTGATGGCTCTGCTGGAGACCCAGTGAGAGTGCTGTGTTGTGAGTGTGACAGTGTGTGTGTGTCTGTGTGTGTGTGTGTGTTTGGGGGAACCCCACAGTGTATGCTTCTAAGAAAAAGTCGATGGGTGTTTGTGTGTGTTTCTTGTGTATGTGTGTGTCGAGACCACGTATGTGAGTATGTTGTGGCAGTTCCAAGTGCCAGTGTGAATGCTGTGTTGTGAGTGTGGCAGTGTGTGTTTCTGTGTGTGTTTGTGTTGGCGGGAAAACATTGTGTATGCCTGTAAGAATAAGTCGATGGATGTTTGTGTGAGTTTCATGTGTATGTGTGTGTCGCGACCACATTTGTCAATATTTTAAGGCAGTTCCAAGTGTTGATGGTTCTGCTGGATACCCATTGTGAGTGCTGTGTTGTAAGTGTGACTGTGTGTGTGTGTGTTCACGGGAAACCGTTGTGTATGCCTGTAAGAAAAAGTCGATGGGTGTTTGTGTGTGATTCTTGTGTATGTGTGTGTCGGTGAAACGTTTGTGAGTATGTTAGGGCAGTTCCAAGTGTTGATGGCTCTGCCGAGGTCCAGTGTGCGTACTGTGCTGTTAGTGTGACAGTGTGTGTGTGTGTGTGTGTGTGTTTGGGGAAACCCCACTCTGTCTCCCTGTAACAAAATGTTGATGGGTGTTTGTGTGTGTTTCTTCTGTATGTGTGTGTCGGGACCACGTTTGTTTGTATGTTAGGGCAGATTCAAGTGCCAGTGTGAATGCTGTGTTGTGAGTGTGATAGTGTGTGTGTGTGTGTGTTTGCGGAAACCATTGTGCATGACTGTAAGTAAAAGTCAATGGGAGTTTGTGTGTGTTTCTTGTGTATGTGTGTGTCGGGACCACGTTTGTGAGTATGTTAGGGCAGTTCCAACTGTTGATGGCTATGCCGGGGACCCAGTGTGAGTGCTGTGTTGTGCGTGTGATAGTGTCTGTGTGTGTGTGTGTGTGTTTTGCTGGATACCATTGTGTATGTCTGCAAGAAAAAGTCATAGGGTGTTTTTGTGTGTTTCTTCTGCATGTGTGTTTCGGGACCACGTTTGTGAATATGTTAAGGTAATTCCAAGTGTTCATGGCTCTGCTGGAGATCCAATGTGAGTGCTCTGTCGTGAGTGTGCCTTTTGTGTGTGTGTGTGTGTGTGTGTGTGTTTGCAGGAAACCATTGTGTATGCCTGCAAGAAAAAGTCGATGGGTGTTTGTGTGTGTTATTTGTATATGTGTGTGTCAGGACCATGTTTGTGATTATGTTAAAGCAGTTCCAAGTGTTGACGGCTGTGTTGGAGACCCAGTGTGAGTGCTGTGTTGTGAGTGTGATAGTGTGTGTGTGTCTGTGTGTGTTTCCGAACCCCCTGTGTACGCCTGTAAGAAAAATTCCATGGGTGTTTGTGTGTGTTTCTTGTGTATGCGTGTGTCAGGAAAACGTTTGTGAGTATGTTAGGGCAGTTCCAAGTGTTGATGGCTCTGCCGAGGCCCAGTGTGAGTGCTGTGTTGCGAGTGTGACAGTGTGTGTGTGTGTGTGTGTGTGTGTGTGTGTTTTCGGGTTACCATTGTGTATGCCTGTATGAAAAAGTCGATGGGTGTATTTGTGTGTTCTTGCGTATTGTGTTTCAGATCCACATTTGTGAGTGTGTGAGGGCAGTTCCAAGTGTTCATGAGTTTGCTGGATATCCAGTGTGAGTGTGTGTTGTGAGTGTGACAGTGTGTGTGCGTGTCTGTGTGTGTGTTTGCAGGAAACCAGTCTGTATGCCTATAAGAAAAATTCGATGGGTGTTTGTGTGTGTTTCTTCTGTATGTGTGTGTCGGGACCACATTTGTGAATATGTTAGGGCAGTTCCAAGTGTTGATGGCTCTGCTGGAGACCCAGTGAGAGTGCTGTGTTGTGAGTGTGACAGTGTGTGTGTGTCTGTGTGTGTGTGTGTGTTTGGGGGAACCCCACAGTGTATGCTTCTAAGAAAAAGTCGATGGGTGTTTGTGTGTGTTTCTTGTGTATGTGTGTGTCGAGACCACGTATGTGAGTATGTTGTGGCAGTTCCAAGTGCCAGTGTGAATGCTGTGTTGTGAGTGTGGCAGTGTGTGTTTCTGTGTGTGTTTGTGTTGGCGGGAAAACATTGTGTATGCCTGTAAGAATAAGTCGATGGATGTTTGTGTGAGTTTCATGTGTATGTGTGTGTCGCGACCACATTTGTCAATATTTTAAGGCAGTTCCAAGTGTTGATGGTTCTGCTGGATACCCATTGTGAGTGCTGTGTTGTAAGTGTGACTGTGTGTGTGTGTGTTCACGGGAAACCGTTGTGTATGCCTGTAAGAAAAAGTCGATGGGTGTTTGTGTGTGATTCTTGTGTATGTGTGTGTCGGTGAAACGTTTGTGAGTATGTTAGGGCAGTTCCAAGTGTTGATGGCTCTGCCGAGGTCCAGTGTGCGTACTGTGCTGTTAGTGTGACAGTGTGTGTGTGTGTGTGTGTGTGTTTGGGGAAACCCCACTCTGTCTCCCTGTAACAAAATGTTGATGGGTGTTTGTGTGTGTTTCTTCTGTATGTGTGTGTCGGGACCACGTTTGTTTGTATGTTAGGGCAGATTCAAGTGCCAGTGTGAATGCTGTGTTGTGAGTGTGATAGTGTGTGTGTGTGTGTGTTTGCGGAAACCATTGTGCATGACTGTAAGTAAAAGTCAATGGGAGTTTGTGTGTGTTTCTTGTGTATGTGTGTGTCGGGACCACGTTTGTGAGTATGTTAGGGCAGTTCCAACTGTTGATGGCTATGCCGGGGACCCAGTGTGAGTGCTGTGTTGTGCGTGTGATAGTGTCTGTGTGTGTGTGTGTGTGTTTTGCTGGATACCATTGTGTATGTCTGCAAGAAAAAGTCATAGGGTGTTTTTGTGTGTTTCTTCTGCATGTGTGTTTCGGGACCACGTTTGTGAATATGTTAAGGTAATTCCAAGTGTTCATGGCTCTGCTGGAGATCCAATGTGAGTGCTCTGTCGTGAGTGTGCCTTTTGTGTGTGTGTGTGTGTGTGTGTGTGTTTGCAGGAAACCATTGTGTATGCCTGCAAGAAAAAGTCGATGGGTGTTTGTGTGTGTTATTTGTATATGTGTGTGTCAGGACCATGTTTGTGATTATGTTAAAGCAGTTCCAAGTGTTGACGGCTGTGTTGGAGACCCAGTGTGAGTGCTGTGTTGTGAGTGTGATAGTGTGTGTGTGTCTGTGTGTGTTTCCGAACCCCCTGTGTACGCCTGTAAGAAAAATTCCATGGGTGTTTGTGTGTGTTTCTTGTGTATGCGTGTGTCAGGAAAACGTTTGTGAGTATGTTAGGGCAGTTCCAAGTGTTGATGGCTCTGCCGAGGCCCAGTGTGAGTGCTGTGTTGCGAGTGTGACAGTGTGTGTGTGTGTGTGTGTGTGTGTGTTTTCGGGTTACCATTGTGTATGCCTGTATGAAAAAGTCGATGGGTGTATTTGTGTGTTCTTGCGTATTGTGTTTCAGATCCACATTTGTGAGTGTGTGAGGGCAGTTCCAAGTGTTCATGAGTTTGCTGGATATCCAGTGTGAGTGTGTGTTGTGAGTGTGACAGTGTGTGTGCGTGTCTGTGTGTGTGTTTGCAGGAAACCAGTCTGTATGCCTATAAGAAAAATTCGATGGGTGTTTGTGTGTGTTTCTTCTGTATGTGTGTGTCGGGACCACATTTGTGAATATGTTAGGGCAGTTCCAAGTGTTGATGGCTCTGCTGGAGACCCAGTGAGAGTGCTGTGTTGTGAGTGTGACAGTGTGTGTGTGTCTGTGTGTGTGTGTGTGTTTGGGGGAACCCCACAGTGTATGCTTCTAAGAAAAAGTCGATGGGTGTTTGTGTGTGTTTCTTGTGTATGTGTGTGTCGAGACCACGTATGTGAGTATGTTGTGGCAGTTCCAAGTGCCAGTGTGAATGCTGTGTTGTGAGTGTGGCAGTGTGTGTTTCTGTGTGTGTTTGTGTTGGCGGGAAAACATTGTGTATGCCTGTAAGAATAAGTCGATGGATGTTTGTGTGAGTTTCATGTGTATGTGTGTGTCGCGACCACATTTGTCAATATTTTAAGGCAGTTCCAAGTGTTGATGGTTCTGCTGGATACCCATTGTGAGTGCTGTGTTGTAAGTGTGACTGTGTGTGTGTGTGTTCACGGGAAACCGTTGTGTATGCCTGTAAGAAAAAGTCGATGGGTGTTTGTGTGTGATTCTTGTGTATGTGTGTGTCGGTGAAACGTTTGTGAGTATGTTAGGGCAGTTCCAAGTGTTGATGGCTCTGCCGAGGTCCAGTGTGCGTACTGTGCTGTTAGTGTGACAGTGTGTGTGTGTGTGTGTGTGTGTTTGGGGAAACCCCACTCTGTCTCCCTGTAACAAAATGTTGATGGGTGTTTGTGTGTGTTTCTTCTGTATGTGTGTGTCGGGACCACGTTTGTTTGTATGTTAGGGCAGATTCAAGTGCCAGTGTGAATGCTGTGTTGTGAGTGTGATAGTGTGTGTGTGTGTGTGTTTGCGGAAACCATTGTGCATGACTGTAAGTAAAAGTCAATGGGAGTTTGTGTGTGTTTCTTGTGTATGTGTGTGTCGGGACCACGTTTGTGAGTATGTTAGGGCAGTTCCAACTGTTGATGGCTATGCCGGGGACCCAGTGTGAGTGCTGTGTTGTGCGTGTGATAGTGTCTGTGTGTGTGTGTGTGTGTTTTGCTGGATACCATTGTGTATGTCTGCAAGAAAAAGTCATAGGGTGTTTTTGTGTGTTTCTTCTGCATGTGTGTTTCGGGACCACGTTTGTGAATATGTTAAGGTAATTCCAAGTGTTCATGGCTCTGCTGGAGATCCAATGTGAGTGCTCTGTCGTGAGTGTGCCTTTTGTGTGTGTGTGTGTGTGTGTGTGTGTTTGCAGGAAACCATTGTGTATGCCTGCAAGAAAAAGTCGATGGGTGTTTGTGTGTGTTATTTGTATATGTGTGTGTCAGGACCATGTTTGTGATTATGTTAAAGCAGTTCCAAGTGTTGACGGCTGTGTTGGAGACCCAGTGTGAGTGCTGTGTTGTGAGTGTGATAGTGTGTGTGTGTCTGTGTGTGTTTCCGAACCCCCTGTGTACGCCTGTAAGAAAAATTCCATGGGTGTTTGTGTGTGTTTCTTGTGTATGCGTGTGTCAGGAAAACGTTTGTGAGTATGTTAGGGCAGTTCCAAGTGTTGATGGCTCTGCCGAGGCCCAGTGTGAGTGCTGTGTTGCGAGTGTGACAGTGTGTGTGTGTGTGTGTGTGTGTGTGTGTTTTCGGGTTACCATTGTGTATGCCTGTATGAAAAAGTCGATGGGTGTATTTGTGTGTTCTTGCGTATTGTGTTTCAGATCCACATTTGTGAGTGTGTGAGGGCAGTTCCAAGTGTTCATGAGTTTGCTGGATATCCAGTGTGAGTGTGTGTTGTGAGTGTGACAGTGTGTGTGCGTGTCTGTGTGTGTGTTTGCAGGAAACCAGTCTGTATGCCTATAAGAAAAATTCGATGGGTGTTTGTGTGTGTTTCTTCTGTATGTGTGTGTCGGGACCACATTTGTGAATATGTTAGGGCAGTTCCAAGTGTTGATGGCTCTGCTGGAGACCCAGTGAGAGTGCTGTGTTGTGAGTGTGACAGTGTGTGTGTGTCTGTGTGTGTGTGTGTGTTTGGGGGAACCCCACAGTGTATGCTTCTAAGAAAAAGTCGATGGGTGTTTGTGTGTGTTTCTTGTGTATGTGTGTGTCGGGACCACGTATGAGAGTATTTTGTGGCAGTTCCAAGCGCCAGAGTGAATGCTGTGTTGTGAGTGTGGCAGTGTGTGTTTCTGTGTGTGTTTGTGTTGGCGGGAAAACATTGTGTATGCCTGTAAGAATAAGTCGATGGATGTTTGTGTGAGTTTCATGAGTATGTGTGTGTCGCGACCACATTTGTCAATATTTTAAGGCAGTTCCAAGTCTTGATGGTTCTGCTGGATACCCATTGTGAGTGCTGTGTTGTAAGTGTGACTGTGTGTGTGTGTGATCAAGGGAAACCGTTGTGTATGCCTGTAAGAAAAAGTCGATGGGTGTTTGTGTGCGTTTCTTGTGTATGTGTGTGTCGGGAAAACGTTTGGGTGTATGTTAGGGCAGTTCCAAGTGTTGATGGCTCTGCCGAGGACCAGTGTGAGTGCTGTGTTGCGAGTGTGACAGTGTGTGTGTGTGTGTGTGTGTTTTCGGGTAACCATTGTGTATGCCTGTATGAAAAAGTCGATGGGTGTATTTGTGTGTTCTTGCGTATTGTGTTTCAGATCCACATTTGTGAGTGTGTGAGGGCAGTTCCAAGTCTTCATGAGTTTGCAGGATATCCAGTGTGAGTGTGTTTTGTGACTGTGACAGTGTGTGTGCGTGTCTGTGTGTGTGTTTGCAGGAAACCAGTCTGTATGCCTATAAGAAAAATTCGATGGGTGTTTGTGTGTGTTTTTTCTGTATGTGTGTGTCGGGACCACATTTGTGAATATGTTAGGGCAGTTCCAAGTGTTGATGGCTCTGCTGGAGACCCAGTGAGAGTGCTGTGTTGTGAGTGTGATAGTGTGTGTGTGTCTGTGTGTGTGTGTGTGTTTGGGGGAACCCCACAGTGTATGCTTCTAAGAAAAAGTCGATGGGTGTTTGTGTGTGTTTCTTGTGTATGTGTGTGTCGAGACCACGTATGTGAGTATGTTGTGGCAGTTCCAAGTGCCAGTGTGAATGCTGTGTTGTGAGTGTGGCAGTGTGTGTTTCTGTGTGTGTTTGTGTTGGCGGGAAAACATTGTGTATGCCTGTAAGAATAAGTCGATGGATGTTTGTGTGAGTTTCATGTGTATGTGTGTGTCGCGACCACATTTGTCAATATTTTAAGGCAGTTCCAAGTGTTGATGGTTCTGCTGGATACCCATTGTGAGTGCTGTGTTGTAAGTGTGACTGTGTGTGTGTGTGTTCACGGGAAACCGTTGTGTATGCCTGTAAGAAAAAGTCGATGGGTGTTTGTGTGTGATTCTTGTGTATGTGTGTGTCGGTGAAACGTTTGTGAGTATGTTAGGGCAGTTCCAAGTGTTGATGGCTCTGCCGAGGTCCAGTGTGCGTACTGTGCTGTTAGTGTGACAGTGTGTGTGTGTGTGTGTGTGTGTTTGGGGAAACCCCACTCTGTCTCCCTGTAACAAAATGTTGATGGGTGTTTGTGTGTGTTTCTTCTGTATGTGTGTGTCGGGACCACGTTTGTTTGTATGTTAGGGCAGATTCAAGTGCCAGTGTGAATGCTGTGTTGTGAGTGTGATAGTGTGTGTGTGTGTGTGTTTGCGGAAACCATTGTGCATGACTGTAAGTAAAAGTCAATGGGAGTTTGTGTGTGTTTCTTGTGTATGTGTGTGTCGGGACCACGTTTGTGAGTATGTTAGGGCAGTTCCAACTGTTGATGGCTATGCCGGGGACCCAGTGTGAGTGCTGTGTTGTGCGTGTGATAGTGTCTGTGTGTGTGTGTGTGTGTGTTTTGCTGGATACCATTGTGTATGTCTGTAAGAAAAAGTCGTAGGGTGTTTTTGTGTGTTTCTTCTGCATGTGTGTTTCGGGACCACGTTTGTGAATATGTTAAGGTAATTCCAAGTGTTCATGGCTCTGCTGGAGATCCAATGTGAGTGCTCTGTCGTGAGTGTGCCTTTTGTGTGTGTGTGTGTGTGTGTGTGTGTTTGCAGGAAACCATTGTGTATGCCTGCAAGAAAAAGTCGATGGGTGTTTGTGTGTGTTATTTGTATATGCGTGTGTCAGGACCATGTTTGTGATTATGTTAAAGCAGTTCCAAGTGTTGACGGCTGTGTTGGAGACCCAGTGTGAGTGCTGTGTTGTGAGTGTGATAGTGTGTGTGTGTCTGTGTGTGTTTCAGAACCCCCTGTGTACGCCTGTAAGAAAAATTCCATGGGTGTTTGTGTGTGTTTCTTGTGTATGCGTGTGTCAGGAAAACGTTTGTGAGTATGTTAGGGCAGTTCCAAGTGTTGATGGCTCTGCCGAGGCCCAGTGTGAGTGCTGTGTTGCGAGTGTGACAGTGTGTGTGTGTGTGTGTGTGTGTTTTCGGGTTACCATTGTGTATGCCTGTATGAAAAAGTCGATGGGTGTATTTGTGTGTTCTTGCGTATTGTGTTTCAGATCCACATTTGTGAGTGTGTGAGGGCAGTTCCAAGTGTTCATGAGTTTGCTGGATATCCAGTGTGAGTGTGTGTTGTGAGTGTGACAGTGTGTGTGCGTGTCTGTGTGTGTGTGTTTGCAGGAAACCAGTCTGTATGCCTATAAGAAAAATTCGATGGGTGTTTGTGTGTGTTTCTTCTGTATGTGTGTGTCGGGACCACATTTGTGAATATGTTAGGGCAGTTCCAAGTGTTGATGGCTCTGCTGGAGACCCAGTGAGAGTGCTGTGTTGTGAGTGTGACAGAGTGTGTGTGTCTGTGTGTGTGTGTGTGTTTGGGGGAACCCCACAGTGTATGCTTCTAAGAAAAAGTCGATGGGTGTTTGTGTGTGTTTCTTGTGTATGTGTGTGTCGGGACCACGTATGAGAGTATTTTGTGGCAGTTCCAAGCGCCAGAGTGAATGCTGTGTTGTGAGTGTGGCAGTGTGTGTTTCTGTGTGTGTTTGTGTTGGCGGGAAAACATTGTGTATGCCTGTAAGAATAAGTCGATGGATGTTTGTGTGAGTTTCATGTGTATGTGTGTGTCGCGACCACATTTGTCAATATTTTAAGGCAGTTCCAAGTGTTGATGGTTCTGCTGGATACCCATTGTGAGTGGTGTGTTGTAAGTGTGACTGTGTGTGTGTGTTCAAGGGAAACCGTTGTGTATGCCTGTAAGAAAAAGTCGATGGGTGTTTGTGTGCGTTTCTTGTGTATGTGTGTGTCGGGAAAACGTTTGGGAGTATGTTAGGGCAGTTCCAAGTGTTGATGGCTCTGCCGAGGCCCAGTGTGAGTGCTGTGTTGCGAGTGTGACAGTGTGTGTGTGTGTGTGTGTGTTTTCGAGTTACCATTGTGTATGCCTGTATGAAAAAGTCGATGGGTGTATTTGTGTGTTCTTGCGTATTGTGTTTCAGATCCACATTTGTGAGTGTGTGAGGGCAGTTCCAAGTCTTCATGAGTTTGCAGGATATCCAGTGTGAGTGTGTGTTGTGAGTGTGACAGTGTGTGTGCGTGTCTGTGTGTGTGTTTGCAGGAAACCAGTCTGTATGCCTATAAGAAAAATTCGATGGGTGTTTGTGTGTGTTTCTTCTGTATGTGTGTGTCGGGACCACATTTGTGAATATGTTAGGGCAGTTCCAAGTGTTGATGGCTCTGCTGGAGACCCAGTGAGAGTGCTGTGTTGTGAGTGTGACAGTGTGTGTGTGTCTGTGTGTGTGTGTGTGTTTGGGGGAACCCCACAGTGTATGCTTCTAAGAAAAAGTCGATGGGTGTTTGTGTGTGTTTCTTGTGTATGTGTGTGTCGGGAACACGTATGAGAGTATTTTGTGGCAGTTCCAAGCGCCAGAGTGAATGCTGTGTTGTGAGTGTGGCAGTGTGTGTTTCTGTGTGTGTTTGTGTTGGCGGGAAAACATTGTGTATGCCTGTAAGAATAAGTCGATGGATGTTTGTGTGAGTTTCATGTGTATGTGTGTGTCGCGACCACATTTGTCAATATTTTAAGGCAGTTCCAAGTGTTGATGGTTCTGCTGGATACCCATTGTGAGTGCTGTGTTGTAAGTGTGACTGTGTGTGTGTGTTCAAGGGAAACCGTTGTGTATGCCTGTAAGAAAAAGTCGATGGGTGTTTGTGTGCGTTTCTTGTGTATGTGTGTGTCGGGAAAACGTTTGGGAGTATGTTAGGGCAGTTCCAAGTGTTGATGGCTCTGCCGAGGCCCAGTGTGAGTGCTGTGTTGCGAGTGTGACAGTGTGTGTGTGTGTGTGTGTGTTTTCGAGTTACCATTGTGTATGCCTGTATGAAAAAGTCGATGGGTGTATTTGTGTGTTCTTGCGTATTGTGTTTCAGATCCACATTTGTGAGTGTGTGAGGGCAGTTCCAAGTCTTCATGAGTTTGCAGGATATCCAGTGTGAGTGTGTGTTGTGAGTGTGACAGTGTGTGTGCGTGTCTGTGTGTGTGTTTGCAGGAAACCAGTCTGTATGCCTATAAGAAAAATTCGATGGGTGTTTGTGTGTGTTTCTTCTGTATGTGTGTGTCGGGACCACATTTGTGAATATGTTAGGGCAGTTCCAAGTGTTGATGGCTCTGCTGGAGACCCAGTGAGAGTGCTGTGTTGTGAGTGTGATAGTGTGTGTGTGTCTGTGTGTGTGTGTGTGTTTGGGGGAACCCCACAGTGTATGCTTCTAAGAAAAAGTCGATGGGTGTTTGTGTGTGTTTCTTGTGTATGTGTGTGTCGAGACCACGTATGTGAGTATGTTGTGGCAGTTCCAAGTGCCAGTGTGAATGCTGTGTTGTGAGTGTGGCAGTGTGTGTTTCTGTGTGTGTTTGTGTTGGCGGGAAAACATTGTGTATGCCTGTAAGAATAAGTCGATGGATGTTTGTGTGAGTTTCATGTGTATGTGTGTGTCGCGACCACATTTGTCAATATTTTAAGGCAGTTCCAAGTGTTGATGGTTCTGCTGGATACCCATTGTGAGTGCTGTGTTGTAAGTGTGACTGTGTGTGTGTGTGTTCACGGGAAACCGTTGTGTATGCCTGTAAGAAAAAGTCGATGGGTGTTTGTGTGTGATTCTTGTGTATGTGTGTGTCGGTGAAACGTTTGTGAGTATGTTAGGGCAGTTCCAAGTGTTGATGGCTCTGCCGAGGTCCAGTGTGCGTACTGTGCTGTTAGTGTGACAGTGTGTGTGTGTGTGTGTGTGTGTTTGGGGAAACCCCACTCTGTCTCCCTGTAACAAAATGTTGATGGGTGTTTGTGTGTGTTTCTTCTGTATGTGTGTGTCGGGACCACGTTTGTTTGTATGTTAGGGCAGATTCAAGTGCCAGTGTGAATGCTGTGTTGTGAGTGTGATAGTGTGTGTGTGTGTGTGTTTGCGGAAACCATTGTGCATGACTGTAAGTAAAAGTCAATGGGAGTTTGTGTGTGTTTCTTGTGTATGTGTGTGTCGGGACCACGTTTGTGAGTATGTTAGGGCAGTTCCAACTGTTGATGGCTATGCCGGGGACCCAGTGTGAGTGCTGTGTTGTGCGTGTGATAGTGTCTGTGTGTGTGTGTGTGTGTTTTGCTGGATACCATTGTGTATGTCTGTAAGAAAAAGTCGTAGGGTGTTTTTGTGTGTTTCTTCTGCATGTGTGTTTCGGGACCACGTTTGTGAATATGTTAAGGTAATTCCAAGTGTTCATGGCTCTGCTGGAGATCCAATGTGAGTGCTCTGTCGTGAGTGTGCCTTTTGTGTGTGTGTGTGTGTGTGTGTGTGTGTGTTTGCAGGAAACCATTGTGTATGCCTGCAAGAAAAAGTCGATGGGTGTTTGTGTGTGTTATTTGTATATGTGTGTGTCAGGACCATGTTTGTGATTATGTTAAAGCAGTTCCAAGTGTTGACGGCTGTGTTGGAGACCCAGTGTGAGTGCTGTGTTGTGAGTGTGATAGTGTGTGTGTGTCTGTGTGTGTTTCCGAACCCCCTGTGTACGCCTGTAAGAAAAATTCCATGGGTGTTTGTGTGTGTTTCTTGTGTATGCGTGTGTCAGGAAAACGTTTGTGAGTATGTTAGGGCAGTTCCAAGTGTTGATGGCTCTGCCGAGGCCCAGTGTGAGTGCTGTGTTGCGAGTGTGACAGTGTGTGTGTGTGTGTGTGTGTGTGTGTGTTTTCGGGTTACCATTGTGTATGCCTGTATGAAAAAGTCGATGGGTGTATTTGTGTGTTCTTGCGTATTGTGTTTCAGATCCACATTTGTGAGTGTGTGAGGGCAGTTCCAAGTGTTCATGAGTTTGCTGGATATCCAGTGTGAGTGTGTGTTGTGAGTGTGACAGTGTGTGTGCGTGTCTGTGTGTGTGTGTTTGCAGGAAACCAGTCTGTATGCCTATAAGAAAAATTCGATGGGTGTTTGTGTGTGTTTCTTCTGTATGTGTGTGTCGGGACCACATTTGTGAATATGTTAGGGCAGTTCCAAGTGTTGATGGCTCTGCTGGAGACCCAGTGAGAGTGCTGTGTTGTGAGTGTGACAGAGTGTGTGTGTCTGTGTGTGTGTGTGTGTTTGGGGGAACCCCACAGTGTATGCTTCTAAGAAAAAGTCGATGGGTGTTTGTGTGTGTTTCTTGTGTATGTGTGTGTCGGGACCACGTATGAGAGTATTTTGTGGCAGTTCCAAGCGCCAGAGTGAATGCTGTGTTGTGAGTGTGGCAGTGTGTGTTTCTGTGTGTGTTTGTGTTGGCGGGAAAACATTGTGTATGCCTGTAAGAATAAGTCGATGGATGTTTGTGTGAGTTTCATGTGTATGTGTGTGTCGCGACCACATTTGTCAATATTTTAAGGCAGTTCCAAGTGTTGATGGTTCTGCTGGATACCCATTGTGAGTGCTGTGTTGTAAGTGTGACTGTGTGTGTGTGTGTTCACGGGAAACCGTTGTGTATGCCTGTAAGAAAAAGTCGATGGGTGTTTGTGTGTGATTCTTGTGTATGTGTGTGTCGGTGAAACGTTTGTGAGTATGTTAGGGCAGTTCCAAGTGTTGATGGCTCTGCCGAGGTCCAGTGTGCGTACTGTGCTGTTAGTGTGACAGTGTGTGTGTGTGTGTGTGTGTGTGTGTGTGTGTGTTTGGGGAAACCCCACTCTGTCTCCCTGTAACAAAATGTTGATGGGTGTTTGTGTGTGTTTCTTCTGTATGTGTGTGTCGGGACCACGTTTGTTTGTATGTTAGGGCAGATTCAAGTGCCAGTGTGAATGCTGTGTTGTGAGTGTGATAGTGTGTGTGTGTGTTTGCGGAAACCATTGTGCATGACTGTAAGTAAAAGTCAATGGGAGTTTGTGTGTGTTTCTTGTGTATGTGTGTGTCGGGACCACGTTTGTGAGTATGTTAGGGCAGTTCCAACTGTTGATGGCTATGCCGGGGACCCAGTGTGAGTGCTGTGTTGTGCGTGTGATAGTGTCTGTGTGTGTGTGTGTGTGTGTTTTGCTGGATACCATTGTGTATGTCTGTAAGAAAAAGTCGTAGGGTGTTTTTGTGTGTTTCTTCTGCATGTGTGTTTCGGGACCACGTTTGTGAATATGTTAAGGTAATTCCAAGTGTTCATGGCTCTGCTGGAGATCCAATGTGAGTGCTCTGTCGTGAGTGTGCCTTTTGTGTGTGTGTGTGTGTGTGTGTGTGTGTGTGTTTGCAGGAAACCATTGTGTATGCCTGCAAGAAAAAGTCGATGGGTGTTTGTGTGTGTTATTTGTATATGTGTGTGTCAGGACCATGTTTGTGATTATGTTAAAGCAGTTCCAAGTGTTGACGGCTGTGTTGGAGACCCAGTGTGAGTGCTGTGTTGTGAGTGTGATAGTGTGTGTGTGTCTGTGTGTGTTTCCGAACCCCCTGTGTACGCCTGTAAGAAAAATTCCATGGGTGTTTGTGTGTGTTTCTTGTGTATGCGTGTGTCAGGAAAACGTTTGTGAGTATGTTAGGGCAGTTCCAAGTGTTGATGGCTCTGCCGAGGCCCAGTGTGAGTGCTGTGTTGCGAGTGTGACAGTGTGTGTGTGTGTGTGTGTGTGTGTGTTTTCGGGTTACCATTGTGTATGCCTGTATGAAAAAGTCGATGGGTGTATTTGTGTGTTCTTGCGTATTGTGTTTCAGATCCACATTTGTGAGTGTGTGAGGGCAGTTCCAAGTGTTCATGAGTTTGCTGGATATCCAGTGTGAGTGTGTGTTGTGAGTGTGACAGTGTGTGTGCGTGTCTGTGTGTGTGTGTTTGCAGGAAACCAGTCTGTATGCCTATAAGAAAAATTCGATGGGTGTTTGTGTGTGTTTCTTCTGTATGTGTGTGTCGGGACCACATTTGTGAATATGTTAGGGCAGTTCCAAGTGTTGATGGCTCTGCTGGAGACCCAGTGAGAGTGCTGTGTTGTGAGTGTGACAGAGTGTGTGTGTCTGTGTGTGTGTGTGTGTTTGGGGGAACCCCACAGTGTATGCTTCTAAGAAAAAGTCGATGGGTGTTTGTGTGTGTTTCTTGTGTATGTGTGTGTCGGGACCACGTATGAGAGTATTTTGTGGCAGTTCCAAGCGCCAGAGTGAATGCTGTGTTGTGAGTGTGGCAGTGTGTGTTTCTGTGTGTGTTTGTGTTGGCGGGAAAACATTGTGTATGCCTGTAAGAATAAGTCGATGGATGTTTGTGTGAGTTTCATGTGTATGTGTGTGTCGCGACCACATTTGTCAATATTTTAAGGCAGTTCCAAGTGTTGATGGTTCTGCTGGATACCCATTGTGAGTGCTGTGTTGTAAGTGTGACTGTGTGTGTGTGTGTTCACGGGAAACCGTTGTGTATGCCTGTAAGAAAAAGTCGATGGGTGTTTGTGTGTGATTCTTGTGTATGTGTGTGTCGGTGAAACGTTTGTGAGTATGTTAGGGCAGTTCCAAGTGTTGATGGCTCTGCCGAGGTCCAGTGTGCGTACTGTGCTGTTAGTGTGACAGTGTGTGTGTGTGTGTGTGTGTGTGTGTGTGTGTGTTTGGGGAAACCCCACTCTGTCTCCCTGTAACAAAATGTTGATGGGTGTTTGTGTGTGTTTCTTCTGTATGTGTGTGTCGGGACCACGTTTGTTTGTATGTTAGGGCAGATTCAAGTGCCAGTGTGAATGCTGTGTTGTGAGTGTGATAGTGTGTGTGTGTGTTTGCGGAAACCATTGTGCATGACTGTAAGTAAAAGTCAATGGGAGTTTGTGTGTGTTTCTTGTGTATGTGTGTGTCGGGACCACGTTTGTGAGTATGTTAGGGCAGTTCCAACTGTTGATGGCTATGCCGGGGACCCAGTGTGAGTGCTGTGTTGTGCGTGTGATAGTGTCTGTGTGTGTGTGTGTGTGTGTTTTGCTGGATACCATTGTGTATGTCTGTAAGAAAAAGTCGTAGGGTGTTTTTGTGTGTTTCTTCTGCATGTGTGTTTCGGGACCACGTTTGTGAATATGTTAAGGTAATTCCAAGTGTTCATGGCTCTGCTGGAGATCCAATGTGAGTGCTCTGTCGTGAGTGTGCCTTTTGTGTGTGTGTGTGTGTGTGTGTGTGTGTGTGTGTGTTTGCAGGAAACCATTGTGTATGCCTGCAAGAAAAAGTCGATGGGTGTTTGTGTGTGTTATTTGTATATGTGTGTGTCAGGACCATGTTTGTGATTATGTTAAAGCAGTTCCAAGTGTTGACGGCTGTGTTGGAGACCCAGTGTGAGTGCTGTGTTGTGAGTGTGATAGTGTGTGTGTGTCTGTGTGTGTTTCCGAACCCCCTGTGTACGCCTGTAAGAAAAATTCCATGGGTGTTTGTGTGTGTTTCTTGTGTATGCGTGTGTCAGGAAAACGTTTGTGAGTATGTTAGGGCAGTTCCAAGTGTTGATGGCTCTGCCGAGGCCCAGTGTGAGTGCTGTGTTGCGAGTGTGACAGTGTGTGTGTGTGTGTGTGTGTGTGTGTGTGTTTTCGGGTTACCATTGTGTATGCCTGTATGAAAAAGTCGATGGGTGTATTTGTGTGTTCTTGCGTATTGTGTTTCAGATCCACATTTGTGAGTGTGTGAGGGCAGTTCCAAGTGTTCATGAGTTTGCTGGATATCCAGTGTGAGTGTGTGTTGTGAGTGTGACAGTGTGTGTGCGTGTCTGTGTGTGTGTGTTTGCAGGAAACCAGTCTGTATGCCTATAAGAAAAATTCGATGGGTGTTTGTGTGTGTTTCTTCTGTATGTGTGTGTCGGGACCACATTTGTGAATATGTTAGGGCAGTTCCAAGTGTTGATGGCTCTGCTGGAGACCCAGTGAGAGTGCTGTGTTGTGAGTGTGACAGAGTGTGTGTGTCTGTGTGTGTGTGTGTGTTTGGGGGAACCCCACAGTGTATGCTTCTAAGAAAAAGTCGATGGGTGTTTGTGTGTGTTTCTTGTGTATGTGTGTGTCGGGACCACGTATGAGAGTATTTTGTGGCAGTTCCAAGCGCCAGAGTGAATGCTGTGTTGTGAGTGTGGCAGTGTGTGTTTCTGTGTGTGTTTGTGTTGGCGGGAAAACATTGTGTATGCCTGTAAGAATAAGTCGATGGATGTTTGTGTGAGTTTCATGTGTATGTGTGTGTCGCGACCACATTTGTCAATATTTTAAGGCAGTTCCAAGTGTTGATGGTTCTGCTGGATACCCATTGTGAGTGCTGTGTTGTAAGTGTGACTGTGTGTGTGTGTGTTCACGGGAAACCGTTGTGTATGCCTGTAAGAAAAAGTCGATGGGTGTTTGTGTGTGATTCTTGTGTATGTGTGTGTCGGTGAAACGTTTGTGAGTATGTTAGGGCAGTTCCAAGTGTTGATGGCTCTGCCGAGGTCCAGTGTGCGTACTGTGCTGTTAGTGTGACAGTGTGTGTGTGTGTGTGTGTGTGTGTGTGTGTGTGTTTGGGGAAACCCCACTCTGTCTCCCTGTAACAAAATGTTGATGGGTGTTTGTGTGTGTTTCTTCTGTATGTGTGTGTCGGGACCACGTTTGTTTGTATGTTAGGGCAGATTCAAGTGCCAGTGTGAATGCTGTGTTGTGAGTGTGATAGTGTGTGTGTGTGTTTGCGGAAACCATTGTGCATGACTGTAAGTAAAAGTCAATGGGAGTTTGTGTGTGTTTCTTGTGTATGTGTGTGTCGGGACCACGTTTGTGAGTATGTTAGGGCAGTTCCAACTGTTGATGGCTATGCCGGGGACCCAGTGTGAGTGCTGTGTTGTGCGTGTGATAGTGTCTGTGTGTGTGTGTGTGTGTGTTTTGCTGGATACCATTGTGTATGTCTGTAAGAAAAAGTCGTAGGGTGTTTTTGTGTGTTTCTTCTGCATGTGTGTTTCGGGACCACGTTTGTGAATATGTTAAGGTAATTCCAAGTGTTCATGGCTCTGCTGGAGATCCAATGTGAGTGCTCTGTCGTGAGTGTGCCTTTTGTGTGTGTGTGTGTGTGTGTGTGTGTGTGTGTGTGTTTGCAGGAAACCATTGTGTATGCCTGCAAGAAAAAGTCGATGGGTGTTTGTGTGTGTTATTTGTATATGTGTGTGTCAGGACCATGTTTGTGATTATGTTAAAGCAGTTCCAAGTGTTGACGGCTGTGTTGGAGACCCAGTGTGAGTGCTGTGTTGTGAGTGTGATAGTGTGTGTGTGTCTGTGTGTGTTTCCGAACCCCCTGTGTACGCCTGTAAGAAAAATTCCATGGGTGTTTGTGTGTGTTTCTTGTGTATGCGTGTGTCAGGAAAACGTTTGTGAGTATGTTAGGGCAGTTCCAAGTGTTGATGGCTCTGCCGAGGCCCAGTGTGAGTGCTGTGTTGCGAGTGTGACAGTGTGTGTGTGTGTGTGTGTGTGTGTGTTTTCGGGTTACCATTGTGTATGCCTGTATGAAAAAGTCGATGGGTGTATTTGTGTGTTCTTGCGTATTGTGTTTCAGATCCACATTTGTGAGTGTGTGAGGGCAGTTCCAAGTGTTCATGAGTTTGCTGGATATCCAGTGTGAGTGTGTGTTGTGAGTGTGACAGTGTGTGTGCGTGTCTGTGTGTGTGTGTTTGCAGGAAACCAGTCTGTATGCCTATAAGAAAAATTCGATGGGTGTTTGTGTGTGTTTCTTCTGTATGTGTGTGTCGGGACCACATTTGTGAATATGTTAGGGCAGTTCCAAGTGTTGATGGCTCTGCTGGAGACCCAGTGAGAGTGCTGTGTTGTGAGTGTGACAGAGTGTGTGTGTCTGTGTGTGTGTGTGTGTTTGGGGGAACCCCACAGTGTATGCTTCTAAGAAAAAGTCGATGGGTGTTTGTGTGTGTTTCTTGTGTATGTGTGTGTCGGGACCACGTATGAGAGTATTTTGTGGCAGTTCCAAGCGCCAGAGTGAATGCTGTGTTGTGAGTGTGGCAGTGTGTGTTTCTGTGTGTGTTTGTGTTGGCGGGAAAACATTGTGTATGCCTGTAAGAATAAGTCGATGGATGTTTGTGTGAGTTTCATGTGTATGTGTGTGTCGCGACCACATTTGTCAATATTTTAAGGCAGTTCCAAGTGTTGATGGTTCTGCTGGATACCCATTGTGAGTGCTGTGTTGTAAGTGTGACTGTGTGTGTGTGTGTTCACGGGAAACCGTTGTGTATGCCTGTAAGAAAAAGTCGATGGGTGTTTGTGTGTGATTCTTGTGTATGTGTGTGTCGGTGAAACGTTTGTGAGTATGTTAGGGCAGTTCCAAGTGTTGATGGCTCTGCCGAGGTCCAGTGTGCGTACTGTGCTGTTAGTGTGACAGTGTGTGTGTGTGTGTGTGTGTGTGTGTGTGTGTGTTTGGGGAAACCCCACTCTGTCTCCCTGTAACAAAATGTTGATGGGTGTTTGTGTGTGTTTCTTCTGTATGTGTGTGTCGGGACCACGTTTGTTTGTATGTTAGGGCAGATTCAAGTGCCAGTGTGAATGCTGTGTTGTGAGTGTGATAGTGTGTGTGTGTGTTTGCGGAAACCATTGTGCATGACTGTAAGTAAAAGTCAATGGGAGTTTGTGTGTGTTTCTTGTGTATGTGTGTGTCGGGACCACGTTTGTGAGTATGTTAGGGCAGTTCCAACTGTTGATGGCTATGCCGGGGACCCAGTGTGAGTGCTGTGTTGTGCGTGTGATAGTGTCTGTGTGTGTGTGTGTGTGTGTTTTGCTGGATACCATTGTGTATGTCTGTAAGAAAAAGTCGTAGGGTGTTTTTGTGTGTTTCTTCTGCATGTGTGTTTCGGGACCACGTTTGTGAATATGTTAAGGTAATTCCAAGTGTTCATGGCTCTGCTGGAGATCCAATGTGAGTGCTCTGTCGTGAGTGTGCCTTTTGTGTGTGTGTGTGTGTGTGTGTGTGTGTGTGTGTTTGCAGGAAACCATTGTGTATGCCTGCAAGAAAAAGTCGATGGGTGTTTGTGTGTGTTATTTGTATATGTGTGTGTCAGGACCATGTTTGTGATTATGTTAAAGCAGTTCCAAGTGTTGACGGCTGTGTTGGAGACCCAGTGTGAGTGCTGTGTTGTGAGTGTGATAGTGTGTGTGTGTCTGTGTGTGTTTCCGAACCCCCTGTGTACGCCTGTAAGAAAAATTCCATGGGTGTTTGTGTGTGTTTCTTGTGTATGCGTGTGTCAGGAAAACGTTTGTGAGTATGTTAGGGCAGTTCCAAGTGTTGATGGCTCTGCCGAGGCCCAGTGTGAGTGCTGTGTTGCGAGTGTGACAGTGTGTGTGTGTGTGTGTGTGTGTGTGTGTGTTTTCGGGTTACCATTGTGTATGCCTGTATGAAAAAGTCGATGGGTGTATTTGTGTGTTCTTGCGTATTGTGTTTCAGATCCACATTTGTGAGTGTGTGAGGGCAGTTCCAAGTGTTCATGAGTTTGCTGGATATCCAGTGTGAGTGTGTGTTGTGAGTGTGACAGTGTGTGTGCGTGTCTGTGTGTGTGTGTTTGCAGGAAACCAGTCTGTATGCCTATAAGAAAAATTCGATGGGTGTTTGTGTGTGTTTCTTCTGTATGTGTGTGTCGGGACCACATTTGTGAATATGTTAGGGCAGTTCCAAGTGTTGATGGCTCTGCTGGAGACCCAGTGAGAGTGCTGTGTTGTGAGTGTGACAGAGTGTGTGTGTCTGTGTGTGTGTGTGTGTTTGGGGGAACCCCACAGTGTATGCTTCTAAGAAAAAGTCGATGGGTGTTTGTGTGTGTTTCTTGTGTATGTGTGTGTCGGGACCACGTATGAGAGTATTTTGTGGCAGTTCCAAGCGCCAGAGTGAATGCTGTGTTGTGAGTGTGGCAGTGTGTGTTTCTGTGTGTGTTTGTGTTGGCGGGAAAACATTGTGTATGCCTGTAAGAATAAGTCGATGGATGTTTGTGTGAGTTTCATGTGTATGTGTGTGTCGCGACCACATTTGTCAATATTTTAAGGCAGTTCCAAGTGTTGATGGTTCTGCTGGATACCCATTGTGAGTGCTGTGTTGTAAGTGTGACTGTGTGTGTGTGTGTTCACGGGAAACCGTTGTGTATGCCTGTAAGAAAAAGTCGATGGGTGTTTGTGTGTGATTCTTGTGTATGTGTGTGTCGGTGAAACGTTTGTGAGTATGTTAGGGCAGTTCCAAGTGTTGATGGCTCTGCCGAGGTCCAGTGTGCGTACTGTGCTGTTAGTGTGACAGTGTGTGTGTGTGTGTGTGTGTGTGTGTGTGTGTGTGTTTGGGGAAACCCCACTCTGTCTCCCTGTAACAAAATGTTGATGGGTGTTTGTGTGTGTTTCTTCTGTATGTGTGTGTCGGGACCACGTTTGTTTGTATGTTAGGGCAGATTCAAGTGCCAGTGTGAATGCTGTGTTGTGAGTGTGATAGTGTGTGTGTGTGTTTGCGGAAACCATTGTGCATGACTGTAAGTAAAAGTCAATGGGAGTTTGTGTGTGTTTCTTGTGTATGTGTGTGTCGGGACCACGTTTGTGAGTATGTTAGGGCAGTTCCAACTGTTGATGGCTATGCCGGGGACCCAGTGTGAGTGCTGTGTTGTGCGTGTGATAGTGTCTGTGTGTGTGTGTGTGTGTGTTTTGCTGGATACCATTGTGTATGTCTGTAAGAAAAAGTCGTAGGGTGTTTTTGTGTGTTTCTTCTGCATGTGTGTTTCGGGACCACGTTTGTGAATATGTTAAGGTAATTCCAAGTGTTCATGGCTCTGCTGGAGATCCAATGTGAGTGCTCTGTCGTGAGTGTGCCTTTTGTGTGTGTGTGTGTGTGTGTGTGTGTGTGTGTGTTTGCAGGAAACCATTGTGTATGCCTGCAAGAAAAAGTCGATGGGTGTTTGTGTGTGTTATTTGTATATGTGTGTGTCAGGACCATGTTTGTGATTATGTTAAAGCAGTTCCAAGTGTTGACGGCTGTGTTGGAGACCCAGTGTGAGTGCTGTGTTGTGAGTGTGATAGTGTGTGTGTGTCTGTGTGTGTTTCTGGACCCCCTGTGTACGCCTGTAAGAAAAATTCCATGGGTGTTTGTGTGTGTTTCTTGTGTATGCGTGTGTCAGGAAAACGTTTGTGAGTATGTTAGGGCAGTTCCAAGTGTTGATGGCTCTGCCGAGGCCCAGTGTGAGTGCTGTGTTGCGAGTGTGACAGTGTGTGTGTGTGTGTGTGTGTGTGTGTGTTTTCGGGTTACCATTGTGTATGCCTGTATGAAAAAGTCGATGGGTGTATTTGTGTGTTCTTGCGTATTGTGTTTCAGATCCACATTTGTGAGTGTGTGAGGGCAGTTCCAAGTGTTCATGAGTTTGCTGGATATCCAGTGTGAGTGTGTGTTGTGAGTGTGACAGTGTGTGTGCGTGTCTGTGTGTGTGTGTTTGCAGGAAACCAGTCTGTATGCCTATAAGAAAAATTCGATGGGTGTTTGTGTGTGTTTCTTCTGTATGTGTGTGTCGGGACCACATTTGTGAATATGTTAGGGCAGTTCCAAGTGTTGATGGCTCTGCTGGAGACCCAGTGAGAGTGCTGTGTTGTGAGTGTGACAGTGTGTGTGTGTCTGTGTGTGTGTGTGTGTTTGGGGGAACCCCACAGTGTATGCTTCTAAGAAAAAGTCGATGGGTGTTTGTGTGTGTTTCTTGTGTATGTGTGTGTCGGGACCACGTATGAGAGTATTTTGTGGCAGTTCCAAGCGCCAGAGTGAATGCTGTGTTGTGAGTGTGGCAGTGTGTGTTTCTGTGTGTGTTTGTGTTGGCGGGAAAACATTGTGTATGCCTGTAAGAATAAGTCGATGGATGTTTGTGTGAGTTTCATGTGTATGTGTGTGTCGCGACCACATTTGTCAATATTTTAAGGCAGTTCCAAGTGTTGATGGTTCTGCTGGATACCCATTGTGAGTGGTGTGTTGTAAGTGTGACTGTGTGTGTGTGTGTTCAAGGGAAACCGTTGTGTATGCCTGTAAGAAAAAGTCGATGGGTGTTTGTGTGCGTTTCTTGTGTATGTGTGTGTCGGGAAAACGTTTGGGAGTATGTTAGGGCAGTTCCAAGTGTTGATGGCTCTGCCGAGGACCAGTGTGAGTGCTGTGTTGCGAGTGTGACAGTGTGTGTGTGTGTGTGTGTGTTTTCGGGTAACCATTGTGTATGCCTGTATGAAAAAGTCGATGGGTGTATTTGTGTGTTCTTGCGTATTGTGTTTCAGATCCACATTTGTGAGTGTGTGAGGGCAGTTCCAAGTCTTCATGAGTTTGCAGGATATCCAGTGTGAGTGTGTGTTGTGAGTGTGACAGTGTGTGTGCGTGTCTGTGTGTGTGTTTGCAGGAAACCAGTCTGTATGCCTATAAGAAAAATTCGATGGGTGTTTGTGTGTGTTTTTTCTGTATGTGTGTGTCGGGACCACATTTGTGAATATGTTAGGGCAGTTCCAAGTGTTGATGGCTCTGCTGGAGACCCAGTGAGAGTGCTGTGTTGTGAGTGTGATAGTGTGTGTGTGTCTGTGTGTGTGTGTGTGTTTGGGGGAACCCCACAGTGTATGCTTCTAAGAAAAAGTCGATGGGTGTTTGTGTGTGTTTCTTGTGTATGTGTGTGTCGAGACCACGTATGTGAGTATGTTGTGGCAGTTCCAAGTGCCAGTGTGAATGCTGTGTTGTGAGTGTGGCAGTGTGTGTTTCTGTGTGTGTTTGTGTTGGCGGGAAAACATTGTGTATGCCTGTAAGAATAAGTCGATGGATGTTTGTGTGAGTTTCATGTGTATGTGTGTGTCGCGACCACATTTGTCAATATTTTAAGGCAGTTCCAAGTGTTGATGGTTCTGCTGGATACCCATTGTGAGTGCTGTGTTGTAAGTGTGACTGTGTGTGTGTGTGTTCACGGGAAACCGTTGTGTATGCCTGTAAGAAAAAGTCGATGGGTGTTTGTGTGTGATTCTTGTGTATGTGTGTGTCGGTGAAACGTTTGTGAGTATGTTAGGGCAGTTCCAAGTGTTGATGGCTCTGCCGAGGTCCAGTGTGCGTACTGTGCTGTTAGTGTGACAGTGTGTGTGTGTGTGTGTGTGTGTTTGGGGAAACCCCACTCTGTCTCCCTGTAACAAAATGTTGATGGGTGTTTGTGTGTGTTTCTTCTGTATGTGTGTGTCGGGACCACGTTTGTTTGTATGTTAGGGCAGATTCAAGTGCCAGTGTGAATGCTGTGTTGTGAGTGTGATAGTGTGTGTGTGTGTGTGTGTTTGCGGAAACCATTGTGCATGACTGTAAGTAAAAGTCAATGGGAGTTTGTGTGTGTTTCTTGTGTATGTGTGTGTCGGGACCACGTTTGTGAGTATGTTAGGGCAGTTCCAACTGTTGATGGCTATGCCGGGGACCCAGTGTGAGTGCTGTGTTGTGCGTGTGATAGTGTCTGTGTGTGTGTGTGTGTGTTTTGCTGGATACCATTGTGTATGTCTGCAAGAAAAAGTCATAGGGTGTTTTTGTGTGTTTCTTCTGCATGTGTGTTTCGGGACCACGTTTGTGAATATGTTAAGGTAATTCCAAGTGTTCATGGCTCTGCTGGAGATCCAATGTGAGTGCTCTGTCGTGAGTGTGCCTTTTGTGTGTGTGTGTGTGTGTGTGTGTGTTTGCAGGAAACCATTGTGTATGCCTGCAAGAAAAAGTCGATGGGTGTTTGTGTGTGTTATTTGTATATGTGTGTGTCAGGACCATGTTTGTGATTATGTTAAAGCAGTTCCAAGTGTTGACGGCTGTGTTGGAGACCCAGTGTGAGTGCTGTGTTGTGAGTGTGATAGTGTGTGTGTGTCTGTGTGTGTTTCCGAACCCCCTGTGTACGCCTGTAAGAAAAATTCCATGGGTGTTTGTGTGTGTTTCTTGTGTATGCGTGTGTCAGGAAAACGTTTGTGAGTATGTTAGGGCAGTTCCAAGTGTTGATGGCTCTGCCGAGGCCCAGTGTGAGTGCTGTGTTGCGAGTGTGACAGTGTGTGTGTGTGTGTGTGTGTGTGTGTTTTCGGGTTACCATTGTGTATGCCTGTATGAAAAAGTCGATGGGTGTATTTGTGTGTTCTTGCGTATTGTGTTTCAGATCCACATTTGTGAGTGTGTGAGGGCAGTTCCAAGTCTTCATGAGTTTGCTGGATATCCAGTGTGAGTGTGTGTTGTGAGTGTGACAGTGTGTGTGCGTGTCTGTGTGTGTGTTTGCAGGAAACCAGTCTGTATGCCTATAAGAAAAATTCGATGGGTGTTTGTGTGTGTTTCTTCTGTATGTGTGTGTCGGGACCACATTTGTGAATATGTTAGGGCAGTTCCAAGTGTTGATGGCTCTGCTGGAGACCCAGTGAGAGTGCTGTGTTGTGAGTGTGACAGTGTGTGTGTGTCTGTGTGTGTGTGTGTGTTTGGGGGAACCCCACAGTGTATGCTTCTAAGAAAAAGTCGATGGGTGTTTGTGTGTGTTTCTTGTGTATGTGTGTGTCGGGACCACGTATGAGAGTATTTTGTGGCAGTTCCAAGCGCCAGAGTGAATGCTGTGTTGTGAGTGTGGCAGTGTGTGTTTCTGTGTGTGTTTGTGTTGGCGGGAAAACATTGTGTATGCCTGTAAGAATAAGTCGATGGATGTTTGTGTGAGTTTCATGAGTATGTGTGTGTCGCGACCACATTTGTCAATATTTTAAGGCAGTTCCAAGTCTTGATGGTTCTGCTGGATACCCATTGTGAGTGCTGTGTTGTAAGTGTGACTGTGTGTGTGTGTGATCAAGGGAAACCGTTGTGTATGCCTGTAAGAAAAAGTCGATGGGTGTTTGTGTGCGTTTCTTGTGTATGTGTGTGTCGGGAAAACGTTTGGGAGTATGTTAGGGCAGTTCCAAGTGTTGATGGCTCTGCCGAGGACCAGTGTGAGTGCTGTGTTGCGAGTGTGACAGTGTGTGTGTGTGTGTGTGTGTTTTCGGGTAACCATTGTGTATGCCTGTATGAAAAAGTCGATGGGTGTATTTGTGTGTTGTGTTTCAGATCCACATTTGTGAGTGTGTGAGGGCAGTTCCAAGTCTTCATGAGTTTGCAGGATATCCAGTGTGAGTGTGTGTTGTGAGTGTGACAGTGTGTGTGCGTGTCTGTGTGTGTGTTTGCAGGAAACCAGTCTGTATGCCTATAAGAAAAATTCGATGGGTGTTTGTGTGTGTTTTTTCTGTATGTGTGTGTCGGGACCACATTTGTGAATATGTTAGGGCAGTTCCAAGTGTTGATGGCTCTGCTGGAGACCCAGTGAGAGTGCTGTGTTGTGAGTGTGATAGTGTGTGTGTGTCTGTGTGTGTGTGTGTGTTTGGGGGAACCCCACAGTGTATGCTTCTAAGAAAAAGTCGATGGGTGTTTGTGTGTGTTTCTTGTGTATGTGTGTGTCGAGACCACGTATGTGAGTATGTTGTGGCAGTTCCAAGTGCCAGTGTGAATGCTGTGTTGTGAGTGTGGCAGTGTGTGTTTCTGTGTGTGTTTGTGTTGGCGGGAAAACATTGTGTATGCCTGTAAGAATAAGTCGATGGATGTTTGTGTGAGTTTCATGTGTATGTGTGTGTCGCGACCACATTTGTCAATATTTTAAGGCAGTTCCAAGTGTTGATGGTTCTGCTGGATACCCATTGTGAGTGCTGTGTTGTAAGTGTGACTGTGTGTGTGTGTGTTCACGGGAAACCGTTGTGTATGCCTGTAAGAAAAAGTCGATGGGTGTTTGTGTGTGATTCTTGTGTATGTGTGTGTCGGTGAAACGTTTGTGAGTATGTTAGGGCAGTTCCAAGTGTTGATGGCTCTGCCGAGGTCCAGTGTGCGTACTGTGCTGTTAGTGTGACAGTGTGTGTGTGTGTGTGTGTGTGTTTGGGGAAACCCCACTCTGTCTCCCTGTAACAAAATGTTGATGGGTGTTTGTGTGTGTTTCTTCTGTATGTGTGTGTCGGGACCACGTTTGTTTGTATGTTAGGGCAGATTCAAGTGCCAGTGTGAATGCTGTGTTGTGAGTGTGATAGTGTGTGTGTGTGTGTGTTTGCGGAAACCATTGTGCATGACTGTAAGTAAAAGTCAATGGGAGTTTGTGTGTGTTTCTTGTGTATGTGTGTGTCGGGACCACGTTTGTGAGTATGTTAGGGCAGTTCCAACTGTTGATGGCTATGCCGGGGACCCAGTGTGAGTGCTGTGTTGTGCGTGTGATAGTGTCTGTGTGTGTGTGTGTGTGTTTTGCTGGATACCATTGTGTATGTCTGCAAGAAAAAGTCATAGGGTGTTTTTGTGTGTTTCTTCTGCATGTGTGTTTCGGGACCACGTTTGTGAATATGTTAAGGTAATTCCAAGTGTTCATGGCTCTGCTGGAGATCCAATGTGAGTGCTCTGTCGTGAGTGTGCCTTTTGTGTGTGTGTGTGTGTGTGTGTGTGTGTGTGTTTGCAGGAAACCATTGTGTATGCCTGCAAGAAAAAGTCGATGGGTGTTTGTGTGTGTTATTTGTATATGTGTGTGTCAGGACCATGTTTGTGATTATGTTAAAGCAGTTCCAAGTGTTGACGGCTGTGTTGGAGACCCAGTGTGAGTGCTGTGTTGTGAGTGTGATAGTGTGTGTGTGTCTGTGTGTGTTTCCGAACCCCCTGTGTACGCCTGTAAGAAAAATTCCATGGGTGTTTGTGTGTGTTTCTTGTGTATGCGTGTGTCAGGAAAACGTTTGTGAGTATGTTAGGGCAGTTCCAAGTGTTGATGGCTCTGCCGAGGCCCAGTGTGAGTGCTGTGTTGCGAGTGTGACAGTGTGTGTGTGTGTGTGTGTGTGTGTGTTTTCGGGTTACCATTGTGTATGCCTGTATGAAAAAGTCGATGGGTGTATTTGTGTGTTCTTGCGTATTGTGTTTCAGATCCACATTTGTGAGTGTGTGAGGGCAGTTCCAAGTGTTCATGAGTTTGCTGGATATCCAGTGTGAGTGTGTGTTGTGAGTGTGACAGTGTGTGTGCGTGTCTGTGTGTGTGTTTGCAGGAAACCAGTCTGTATGCCTATAAGAAAAATTCGATGGGTGTTTGTGTGTGTTTCTTCTGTATGTGTGTGTCGGGACCACATTTGTGAATATGTTAGGGCAGTTCCAAGTGTTGATGGCTCTGCTGGAGACCCAGTGAGAGTGCTGTGTTGTGAGTGTGACAGTGTGTGTGTGTCTGTGTGTGTGTGTGTGTTTGGGGGAACCCCACAGTGTATGCTTCTAAGAAAAAGTCGATGGGTGTTTGTGTGTGTTTCTTGTGTATGTGTGTGTCGAGACCACGTATGTGAGTATGTTGTGGCAGTTCCAAGTGCCAGTGTGAATGCTGTGTTGTGAGTGTGGCAGTGTGTGTTTCTGTGTGTGTTTGTGTTGGCGGGAAAACATTGTGTATGCCTGTAAGAATAAGTCGATGGATGTTTGTGTGAGTTTCATGTGTATGTGTGTGTCGCGACCACATTTGTCAATATTTTAAGGCAGTTCCAAGTGTTGATGGTTCTGCTGGATACCCATTGTGAGTGCTGTGTTGTAAGTGTGACTGTGTGTGTGTGTGTTCACGGGAAACCGTTGTGTATGCCTGTAAGAAAAAGTCGATGGGTGTTTGTGTGTGATTCTTGTGTATGTGTGTGTCGGTGAAACGTTTGTGAGTATGTTAGGGCAGTTCCAAGTGTTGATGGCTCTGCCGAGGTCCAGTGTGCGTACTGTGCTGTTAGTGTGACAGTGTGTGTGTGTGTGTGTGTGTGTTTGGGGAAACCCCACTCTGTCTCCCTGTAACAAAATGTTGATGGGTGTTTGTGTGTGTTTCTTCTGTATGTGTGTGTCGGGACCACGTTTGTTTGTATGTTAGGGCAGATTCAAGTGCCAGTGTGAATGCTGTGTTGTGAGTGTGATAGTGTGTGTGTGTGTGTGTTTGCGGAAACCATTGTGCATGACTGTAAGTAAAAGTCAATGGGAGTTTGTGTGTGTTTCTTGTGTATGTGTGTGTCGGGACCACGTTTGTGAGTATGTTAGGGCAGTTCCAACTGTTGATGGCTATGCCGGGGACCCAGTGTGAGTGCTGTGTTGTGCGTGTGATAGTGTCTGTGTGTGTGTGTGTGTGTTTTGCTGGATACCATTGTGTATGTCTGTAAGAAAAAGTCGTAGGGTGTTTTTGTGTGTTTCTTCTGCATGTGTGTTTCGGGACCACGTTTGTGAATATGTTAAGGTAATTCCAAGTGTTCATGGCTCTGCTGGAGATCCAATGTGAGTGCTCTGTCGTGAGTGTGCCTTTTGTGTGTGTGTGTGTGTGTGTGTGTTTGCAGGAAACCATTGTGTATGCCTGCAAGAAAAAGTCGATGGGTGTTTGTGTGTGTTATTTGTATATGTGTGTGTCAGGACCATGTTTGTGATTATGTTAAAGCAGTTCCAAGTGTTGACGGCTGTGTTGGAGACCCAGTGTGAGTGCTGTGTTGTGAGTGTGATAGTGTGTGTGTGTCTGTGTGTGTTTCCGAACCCCCTGTGTACGCCTGTAAGAAAAATTCCATGGGTGTTTGTGTGTGTTTCTTGTGTATGCGTGTGTCAGGAAAACGTTTGTGAGTATGTTAGGGCAGTTCCAAGTGTTGATGGCTCTGCCGAGGCCCAGTGTGAGTGCTGTGTTGCGAGTGTGACAGTGTGTGTGTGTGTGTGTGTGTTTTCGGGTTACCATTGTGTATGCCTGTATGAAAAAGTCGATGGGTGTATTTGTGTGTTCTTGCGTATTGTGTTTCAGATCCACATTTGTGAGTGTGTGAGGGCAGTTCCAAGTGTTCATGAGTTTGCTGGATATCCAGTGTGAGTGTGTGTTGTGAGTGTGACAGTGTGTGTGCGTGTCTGTGTGTGTGTTTGCAGGAAACCAGTCTGTATGCCTATAAGAAAAATTCGATGGGTGTTTGTGTGTGTTTCTTCTGTATGTGTGTGTCGGGACCACATTTGTGAATATGTTAGGGCAGTTCCAAGTGTTGATGGCTCTGCTGGAGACCCAGTGAGAGTGCTGTGTTGTGAGTGTGACAGTGTGTGTGTGTCTGTGTGTGTGTGTGTGTTTGGGGGAACCCCACAGTGTATGCTTCTAAGAAAAAGTCGATGGGTGTTTGTGTGTGTTTCTTGTGTATGTGTGTGTCGGGACCACGTATGAGAGTATTTTGTGGCAGTTCCAAGCGCCAGAGTGAATGCTGTGTTGTGAGTGTGGCAGTGTGTGTTTCTGTGTGTGTTTGTGTTGGCGGGAAAACATTGTGTATGCCTGTAAGAATAAGTCGATGGATGTTTGTGTGAGTTTCATGAGTATGTGTGTGTCGCGACCACATTTGTCAATATTTTAAGGCAGTTCCAAGTCTTGATGGTTCTGCTGGATACCCATTGTGAGTGCTGTGTTGTAAGTGTGACTGTGTGTGTGTGTGATCAAGGGAAACCGTTGTGTATGCCTGTAAGAAAAAGTCGATGGGTGTTTGTGTGCGTTTCTTGTGTATGTGTGTGTCGGGAAAACGTTTGGGAGTATGTTAGGGCAGTTCCAAGTGTTGATGGCTCTGCCGAGGACCAGTGTGAGTGCTGTGTTGCGAGTGTGACAGTGTGTGTGTGTGTGTGTGTGTTTTCGGGTAACCATTGTGTATGCCTGTATGAAAAAGTCGATGGGTGTATTTGTGTGTTCTTGCGTATTGTGTTTCAGATCCACATTTGTGAGTGTGTGAGGGCAGTTCCAAGTCTTCATGAGTTTGCAGGATATCCAGTGTGAGTGTGTGTTGTGAGTGTGACAGTGTGTGTGCGTGTCTGTGTGTGTGTTTGCAGGAAACCAGTCTGTATGCCTATAAGAAAAATTCGATGGGTGTTTGTGTGTGTTTTTTCTGTATGTGTGTGTCGGGACCACATTTGTGAATATGTTAGGGCAGTTCCAAGTGTTGATGGCTCTGCTGGAGACCCAGTGAGAGTGCTGTGTTGTGAGTGTGATAGTGTGTGTGTGTCTGTGTGTGTGTGTGTGTTTGGGGGAACCCCACAGTGTATGCTTCTAAGAAAAAGTCGATGGGTGTTTGTGTGTGTTTCTTGTGTATGTGTGTGTCGAGACCACGTATGTGAGTATGTTGTGGCAGTTCCAAGCGCCAGTGTGAATGCTGTGTTGTGAGTGTGGCAGTGTGTGTTTCTGTGTGTGTTTGTGTTGGCGGGAAAACATTGTGTATGCCTGTAAGAATAAGTCGATGGATGTTTGTGTGAGTTTCATGTGTATGTGTGTGTCGCGACCACATTTGTCAATATTTTAAGGCAGTTCCAAGTGTTGATGGTTCTGCTGGATACCCATTGTGAGTGCTGTGTTGTAAGTGTGACTGTGTGTGTGTGTGTTCACGGGAAACCGTTGTGTATGCCTGTAAGAAAAAGTCGATGGGTGTTTGTGTGTGATTCTTGTGTATGTGTGTGTCGGTGAAACGTTTGTGAGTATGTTAGGGCAGTTCCAAGTGTTGATGGCTCTGCCGAGGTCCAGTGTGCGTACTGTGCTGTTAGTGTGACAGTGTGTGTGTGTGTGTGTGTGTGTTTGGGGAAACCCCACTCTGTCTCCCTGTAACAAAATGTTGATGGGTGTTTGTGTGTGTTTCTTCTGTATGTGTGTGTCGGGACCACGTTTGTTTGTATGTTAGGGCAGATTCAAGTGCCAGTGTGAATGCTGTGTTGTGAGTGTGATAGTGTGTGTGTGTGTGTGTTTGCGGAAACCATTGTGCATGACTGTAAGTAAAAGTCAATGGGAGTTTGTGTGTGTTTCTTGTGTATGTGTGTGTCGGGACCACGTTTGTGAGTATGTTAGGGCAGTTCCAACTGTTGATGGCTATGCCGGGGACCCAGTGTGAGTGCTGTGTTGTGCGTGTGATAGTGTCTGTGTGTGTGTGTGTGTGTTTTGCTGGATACCATTGTGTATGTCTGCAAGAAAAAGTCATAGGGTGTTTTTGTGTGTTTCTTCTGCATGTGTGTTTCGGGACCACGTTTGTGAATATGTTAAGGTAATTCCAAGTGTTCATGGCTCTGCTGGAGATCCAATGTGAGTGCTCTGTCGTGAGTGTGCCTTTTGTGTGTGTGTGTGTGTGTGTGTGTGTTTGCAGGAAACCATTGTGTATGCCTGCAAGAAAAAGTCGATGGGTGTTTGTGTGTGTTATTTGTATATGTGTGTGTCAGGACCATGTTTGTGATTATGTTCAAGCAGTTCCAAGTGTTGACGGCTGTGTTGGAGACCCAGTGTGAGTGCTGTGTTGTGAGTGTGATAGTGTGTGTGTGTCTGTGTGTGTTTCCGAACCCCCTGTGTACGCCTGTAAGAAAAATTCCATGGGTGTTTGTGTGTGTTTCTTGTGTATGCGTGTGTCAGGAAAACGTTTGTGAGTATGTTAGGGCAGTTCCAAGTGTTGATGGCTCTGCCGAGGCCCAGTGTGAGTGCTGTGTTGCGAGTGTGACAGTGTGTGTGTGTGTGTGTGTGTGTGTGTTTTCGGGTTACCATTGTGTATGCCTGTATGAAAAAGTCGATGGGTGTATTTGTGTGTTCTTGCGTATTGTGTTTCAGATCCACATTTGTGAGTGTGTGAGGGCAGTTCCAAGTGTTCATGAGTTTGCTGGATATCCAGTGTGAGTGTGTGTTGTGAGTGTGACAGTGTGTGTGCGTGTCTGTGTGTGTGTTTGCAGGAAACCAGTCTGTATGCCTATAAGAAAAATTCGATGGGTGTTTGTGTGTGTTTCTTCTGTATGTGTGTGTCGGGACCACATTTGTGAATATGTTAGGGCAGTTCCAAGTGTTGATGGCTCTGCTGGAGACCCAGTGAGAGTGCTGTGTTGTGAGTGTGACAGTGTGTGTGTGTCTGTGTGTGTGTGTGTGTTTGGGGGAACCCCACAGTGTATGCTTCTAAGAAAAAGTCGATGGGTGTTTGTGTGTGTTTCTTGTGTATGTGTGTGTCGAGACCACGTATGTGAGTATGTTGTGGCAGTTCCAAGTGCCAGTGTGAATGCTGTGTTGTGAGTGTGGCAGTGTGTGTTTCTGTGTGTGTTTGTGTTGGCGGGAAAACATTGTGTATGCCTGTAAGAATAAGTCGATGGATGTTTGTGTGAGTTTCATGTGTATGTGTGTGTCGCGACCACATTTGTCAATATTTTAAGGCAGTTCCAAGTGTTGATGGTTCTGCTGGATACCCATTGTGAGTGCTGTGTTGTAAGTGTGACTGTGTGTGTGTGTGTTCACGGGAAACCGTTGTGTATGCCTGTAAGAAAAAGTCGATGGGTGTTTGTGTGTGATTCTTGTGTATGTGTGTGTCGGTGAAACGTTTGTGAGTATGTTAGGGCAGTTCCAAGTGTTGATGGCTCTGCCGAGGTCCAGTGTGCGTACTGTGCTGTTAGTGTGACAGTGTGTGTGTGTGTGTGTGTGTGTTTGGGGAAACCCCACTCTGTCTCCCTGTAACAAAATGTTGATGGGTGTTTGTGTGTGTTTCTTCTGTATGTGTGTGTCGGGACCACGTTTGTTTGTATGTTAGGGCAGATTCAAGTGCCAGTGTGAATGCTGTGTTGTGAGTGTGATAGTGTGTGTGTGTGTGTGTTTGCGGAAACCATTGTGCATGACTGTAAGTAAAAGTCAATGGGAGTTTGTGTGTGTTTCTTGTGTATGTGTGTGTCGGGACCACGTTTGTGAGTATGTTAGGGCAGTTCCAACTGTTGATGGCTATGCCGGGGACCCAGTGTGAGTGCTGTGTTGTGCGTGTGATAGTGTCTGTGTGTGTGTGTGTGTGTTTTGCTGGATACCATTGTGTATGTCTGCAAGAAAAAGTCATAGGGTGTTTTTGTGTGTTTCTTCTGCATGTGTGTTTCGGGACCACGTTTGTGAATATGTTAAGGTAATTCCAAGTGTTCATGGCTCTGCTGGAGATCCAATGTGAGTGCTCTGTCGTGAGTGTGCCTTTTGTGTGTGTGTGTGTGTGTGTGTGTGTTTGCAGGAAACCATTGTGTATGCCTGCAAGAAAAAGTCGATGGGTGTTTGTGTGTGTTATTTGTATATGTGTGTGTCAGGACCATGTTTGTGATTATGTTAAAGCAGTTCCAAGTGTTGACGGCTGTGTTGGAGACCCAGTGTGAGTGCTGTGTTGTGAGTGTGATAGTGTGTGTGTGTCTGTGTGTGTTTCCGAACCCCCTGTGTACGCCTGTAAGAAAAATTCCATGGGTGTTTGTGTGTGTTTCTTGTGTATGCGTGTGTCAGGAAAACGTTTGTGAGTATGTTAGGGCAGTTCCAAGTGTTGATGGCTCTGCCGAGGCCCAGTGTGAGTGCTGTGTTGCGAGTGTGACAGTGTGTGTGTGTGTGTGTGTGTGTGTTTTCGGGTTACCATTGTGTATGCCTGTATGAAAAAGTCGATGGGTGTATTTGTGTGTTCTTGCGTATTGTGTTTCAGATCCACATTTGTGAGTGTGTGAGGGCAGTTCCAAGTCTTCATGAGTTTGCTGGATATCCAGTGTGAGTGTGTGTTGTGAGTGTGACAGTGTGTGTGCGTGTCTGTGTGTGTGTTTGCAGGAAACCAGTCTGTATGCCTATAAGAAAAATTCGATGGGTGTTTGTGTGTGTTTCTTCTGTATGTGTGTGTCGGGACCACATTTGTGAATATGTTAGGGCAGTTCCAAGTGTTGATGGCTCTGCTGGAGACCCAGTGAGAGTGCTGTGTTGTGAGTGTGACAGTGTGTGTGTGTCTGTGTGTGTGTGTGTGTTTGGGGGAACCCCACAGTGTATGCTTCTAAGAAAAAGTCGATGGGTGTTTGTGTGTGTTTCTTGTGTATGTGTGTGTCGGGACCACGTATGAGAGTATTTTGTGGCAGTTCCAAGCGCCAGAGTGAATGCTGTGTTGTGAGTGTGGCAGTGTGTGTTTCTGTGTGTGTTTGTGTTGGCGGGAAAACATTGTGTATGCCTGTAAGAATAAGTCGATGGATGTTTGTGTGAGTTTCATGAGTATGTGTGTGTCGCGACCACATTTGTCAATATTTTAAGGCAGTTCCAAGTCTTGATGGTTCTGCTGGATACCCATTGTGAGTGCTGTGTTGTAAGTGTGACTGTGTGTGTGTGTGATCAAGGGAAACCGTTGTGTATGCCTGTAAGAAAAAGTCGATGGGTGTTTGTGTGCGTTTCTTGTGTATGTGTGTGTCGGGAAAACGTTTGGGAGTATGTTAGGGCAGTTCCAAGTGTTGATGGCTCTGCCGAGGACCAGTGTGAGTGCTGTGTTGCGAGTGTGACAGTGTGTGTGTGTGTGTGTGTGTTTTCGGGTAACCATTGTGTATGCCTGTATGAAAAAGTCGATGGGTGTATTTGTGTGTTGTGTTTCAGATCCACATTTGTGAGTGTGTGAGGGCAGTTCCAAGTCTTCATGAGTTTGCAGGATATCCAGTGTGAGTGTGTGTTGTGAGTGTGACAGTGTGTGTGCGTGTCTGTGTGTGTGTTTGCAGGAAACCAGTCTGTATGCCTATAAGAAAAATTCGATGGGTGTTTGTGTGTGTTTTTTCTGTATGTGTGTGTCGGGACCACATTTGTGAATATGTTAGGGCAGTTCCAAGTGTTGATGGCTCTGCTGGAGACCCAGTGAGAGTGCTGTGTTGTGAGTGTGATAGTGTGTGTGTGTCTGTGTGTGTGTGTGTGTTTGGGGGAACCCCACAGTGTATGCTTCTAAGAAAAAGTCGATGGGTGTTTGTGTGTGTTTCTTGTGTATGTGTGTGTCGAGACCACGTATGTGAGTATGTTGTGGCAGTTCCAAGTGCCAGTGTGAATGCTGTGTTGTGAGTGTGGCAGTGTGTGTTTCTGTGTGTGTTTGTGTTGGCGGGAAAACATTGTGTATGCCTGTAAGAATAAGTCGATGGATGTTTGTGTGAGTTTCATGTGTATGTGTGTGTCGCGACCACATTTGTCAATATTTTAAGGCAGTTCCAAGTGTTGATGGTTCTGCTGGATACCCATTGTGAGTGCTGTGTTGTAAGTGTGACTGTGTGTGTGTGTGTTCACGGGAAACCGTTGTGTATGCCTGTAAGAAAAAGTCGATGGGTGTTTGTGTGTGATTCTTGTGTATGTGTGTGTCGGTGAAACGTTTGTGAGTATGTTAGGGCAGTTCCAAGTGTTGATGGCTCTGCCGAGGTCCAGTGTGCGTACTGTGCTGTTAGTGTGACAGTGTGTGTGTGTGTGTGTGTGTGTTTGGGGAAACCCCACTCTGTCTCCCTGTAACAAAATGTTGATGGGTGTTTGTGTGTGTTTCTTCTGTATGTGTGTGTCGGGACCACGTTTGTTTGTATGTTAGGGCAGATTCAAGTGCCAGTGTGAATGCTGTGTTGTGAGTGTGATAGTGTGTGTGTGTGTGTGTTTGCGGAAACCATTGTGCATGACTGTAAGTAAAAGTCAATGGGAGTTTGTGTGTGTTTCTTGTGTATGTGTGTGTCGGGACCACGTTTGTGAGTATGTTAGGGCAGTTCCAACTGTTGATGGCTATGCCGGGGACCCAGTGTGAGTGCTGTGTTGTGCGTGTGATAGTGTCTGTGTGTGTGTGTGTGTGTTTTGCTGGATACCATTGTGTATGTCTGCAAGAAAAAGTCATAGGGTGTTTTTGTGTGTTTCTTCTGCATGTGTGTTTCGGGACCACGTTTGTGAATATGTTAAGGTAATTCCAAGTGTTCATGGCTCTGCTGGAGATCCAATGTGAGTGCTCTGTCGTGAGTGTGCCTTTTGTGTGTGTGTGTGTGTGTGTGTGTGTGTGTGTTTGCAGGAAACCATTGTGTATGCCTGCAAGAAAAAGTCGATGGGTGTTTGTGTGTGTTATTTGTATATGTGTGTGTCAGGACCATGTTTGTGATTATGTTAAAGCAGTTCCAAGTGTTGACGGCTGTGTTGGAGACCCAGTGTGAGTGCTGTGTTGTGAGTGTGATAGTGTGTGTGTGTCTGTGTGTGTTTCCGAACCCCCTGTGTACGCCTGTAAGAAAAATTCCATGGGTGTTTGTGTGTGTTTCTTGTGTATGCGTGTGTCAGGAAAACGTTTGTGAGTATGTTAGGGCAGTTCCAAGTGTTGATGGCTCTGCCGAGGCCCAGTGTGAGTGCTGTGTTGCGAGTGTGACAGTGTGTGTGTGTGTGTGTGTGTGTGTGTTTTCGGGTTACCATTGTGTATGCCTGTATGAAAAAGTCGATGGGTGTATTTGTGTGTTCTTGCGTATTGTGTTTCAGATCCACATTTGTGAGTGTGTGAGGGCAGTTCCAAGTGTTCATGAGTTTGCTGGATATCCAGTGTGAGTGTGTGTTGTGAGTGTGACAGTGTGTGTGCGTGTCTGTGTGTGTGTTTGCAGGAAACCAGTCTGTATGCCTATAAGAAAAATTCGATGGGTGTTTGTGTGTGTTTCTTCTGTATGTGTGTGTCGGGACCACATTTGTGAATATGTTAGGGCAGTTCCAAGTGTTGATGGCTCTGCTGGAGACCCAGTGAGAGTGCTGTGTTGTGAGTGTGACAGTGTGTGTGTGTCTGTGTGTGTGTGTGTGTTTGGGGGAACCCCACAGTGTATGCTTCTAAGAAAAAGTCGATGGGTGTTTGTGTGTGTTTCTTGTGTATGTGTGTGTCGAGACCACGTATGTGAGTATGTTGTGGCAGTTCCAAGTGCCAGTGTGAATGCTGTGTTGTGAGTGTGGCAGTGTGTGTTTCTGTGTGTGTTTGTGTTGGCGGGAAAACATTGTGTATGCCTGTAAGAATAAGTCGATGGATGTTTGTGTGAGTTTCATGTGTATGTGTGTGTCGCGACCACATTTGTCAATATTTTAAGGCAGTTCCAAGTGTTGATGGTTCTGCTGGATACCCATTGTGAGTGCTGTGTTGTAAGTGTGACTGTGTGTGTGTGTGTTCACGGGAAACCGTTGTGTATGCCTGTAAGAAAAAGTCGATGGGTGTTTGTGTGTGATTCTTGTGTATGTGTGTGTCGGTGAAACGTTTGTGAGTATGTTAGGGCAGTTCCAAGTGTTGATGGCTCTGCCGAGGTCCAGTGTGCGTACTGTGCTGTTAGTGTGACAGTGTGTGTGTGTGTGTGTGTGTGTTTGGGGAAACCCCACTCTGTCTCCCTGTAACAAAATGTTGATGGGTGTTTGTGTGTGTTTCTTCTGTATGTGTGTGTCGGGACCACGTTTGTTTGTATGTTAGGGCAGATTCAAGTGCCAGTGTGAATGCTGTGTTGTGAGTGTGATAGTGTGTGTGTGTGTGTGTTTGCGGAAACCATTGTGCATGACTGTAAGTAAAAGTCAATGGGAGTTTGTGTGTGTTTCTTGTGTATGTGTGTGTCGGGACCACGTTTGTGAGTATGTTAGGGCAGTTCCAACTGTTGATGGCTATGCCGGGGACCCAGTGTGAGTGCTGTGTTGTGCGTGTGATAGTGTCTGTGTGTGTGTGTGTGTGTTTTGCTGGATACCATTGTGTATGTCTGTAAGAAAAAGTCGTAGGGTGTTTTTGTGTGTTTCTTCTGCATGTGTGTTTCGGGACCACGTTTGTGAATATGTTAAGGTAATTCCAAGTGTTCATGGCTCTGCTGGAGATCCAATGTGAGTGCTCTGTCGTGAGTGTGCCTTTTGTGTGTGTGTGTGTGTGTGTGTGTGTTTGCAGGAAACCATTGTGTATGCCTGCAAGAAAAAGTCGATGGGTGTTTGTGTGTGTTATTTGTATATGTGTGTGTCAGGACCATGTTTGTGATTATGTTAAAGCAGTTCCAAGTGTTGACGGCTGTGTTGGAGACCCAGTGTGAGTGCTGTGTTGTGAGTGTGATAGTGTGTGTGTGTCTGTGTGTGTTTCCGAACCCCCTGTGTACGCCTGTAAGAAAAATTCCATGGGTGTTTGTGTGTGTTTCTTGTGTATGCGTGTGTCAGGAAAACGTTTGTGAGTATGTTAGGGCAGTTCCAAGTGTTGATGGCTCTGCCGAGGCCCAGTGTGAGTGCTGTGTTGCGAGTGTGACAGTGTGTGTGTGTGTGTGTGTGTGTGTGTTTTCGGGTTACCATTGTGTATGCCTGTATGAAAAAGTCGATGGGTGTATTTGTGTGTTCTTGCGTATTGTGTTTCAGATCCACATTTGTGAGTGTGTGAGGGCAGTTCCAAGTGTTCATGAGTTTGCTGGATATCCAGTGTGAGTGTGTGTTGTGAGTGTGACAGTGTGTGTGCGTGTCTGTGTGTGTGTTTGCAGGAAACCAGTCTGTATGCCTATAAGAAAAATTCGATGGGTGTTTGTGTGTGTTTCTTCTGTATGTGTGTGTCGGGACCACATTTGTGAATATGTTAGGGCAGTTCCAAGTGTTGATGGCTCTGCTGGAGACCCAGTGAGAGTGCTGTGTTGTGAGTGTGACAGTGTGTGTGTGTCTGTGTGTGTGTGTGTGTTTGGGGGAACCCCACAGTGTATGCTTCTAAGAAAAAGTCGATGGGTGTTTGTGTGTGTTTCTTGTGTATGTGTGTGTCGGGACCACGTATGAGAGTATTTTGTGGCAGTTCCAAGCGCCAGAGTGAATGCTGTGTTGTGAGTGTGGCAGTGTGTGTTTCTGTGTGTGTTTGTGTTGGCGGGAAAACATTGTGTATGCCTGTAAGAATAAGTCGATGGATGTTTGTGTGAGTTTCATGAGTATGTGTGTGTCGCGACCACATTTGTCAATATTTTAAGGCAGTTCCAAGTCTTGATGGTTCTGCTGGATACCCATTGTGAGTGCTGTGTTGTAAGTGTGACTGTGTGTGTGTGTGATCAAGGGAAACCGTTGTGTATGCCTGTAAGAAAAAGTCGATGGGTGTTTGTGTGCGTTTCTTGTGTATGTGTGTGTCGGGAAAACGTTTGGGAGTATGTTAGGGCAGTTCCAAGTGTTGATGGCTCTGCCGAGGACCAGTGTGAGTGCTGTGTTGCGAGTGTGACAGTGTGTGTGTGTGTGTGTGTGTTTTCGGGTAACCATTGTGTATGCCTGTATGAAAAAGTCGATGGGTGTATTTGTGTGTTCTTGCGTATTGTGTTTCAGATCCACATTTGTGAGTGTGTGAGGGCAGTTCCAAGTCTTCATGAGTTTGCAGGATATCCAGTGTGAGTGTGTGTTGTGAGTGTGACAGTGTGTGTGCGTGTCTGTGTGTGTGTTTGCAGGAAACCAGTCTGTATGCCTATAAGAAAAATTCGATGGGTGTTTGTGTGTGTTTTTTCTGTATGTGTGTGTCGGGACCACATTTGTGAATATGTTAGGGCAGTTCCAAGTGTTGATGGCTCTGCTGGAGACCCAGTGAGAGTGCTGTGTTGTGAGTGTGATAGTGTGTGTGTGTCTGTGTGTGTGTGTGTGTTTGGGGGAACCCCACAGTGTATGCTTCTAAGAAAAAGTCGATGGGTGTTTGTGTGTGTTTCTTGTGTATGTGTGTGTCGAGACCACGTATGTGAGTATGTTGTGGCAGTTCCAAGCGCCAGTGTGAATGCTGTGTTGTGAGTGTGGCAGTGTGTGTTTCTGTGTGTGTTTGTGTTGGCGGGAAAACATTGTGTATGCCTGTAAGAATAAGTCGATGGATGTTTGTGTGAGTTTCATGTGTATGTGTGTGTCGCGACCACATTTGTCAATATTTTAAGGCAGTTCCAAGTGTTGATGGTTCTGCTGGATACCCATTGTGAGTGCTGTGTTGTAAGTGTGACTGTGTGTGTGTGTGTTCACGGGAAACCGTTGTGTATGCCTGTAAGAAAAAGTCGATGGGTGTTTGTGTGTGATTCTTGTGTATGTGTGTGTCGGTGAAACGTTTGTGAGTATGTTAGGGCAGTTCCAAGTGTTGATGGCTCTGCCGAGGTCCAGTGTGCGTACTGTGCTGTTAGTGTGACAGTGTGTGTGTGTGTGTGTGTGTGTTTGGGGAAACCCCACTCTGTCTCCCTGTAACAAAATGTTGATGGGTGTTTGTGTGTGTTTCTTCTGTATGTGTGTGTCGGGACCACGTTTGTTTGTATGTTAGGGCAGATTCAAGTGCCAGTGTGAATGCTGTGTTGTGAGTGTGATAGTGTGTGTGTGTGTGTGTTTGCGGAAACCATTGTGCATGACTGTAAGTAAAAGTCAATGGGAGTTTGTGTGTGTTTCTTGTGTATGTGTGTGTCGGGACCACGTTTGTGAGTATGTTAGGGCAGTTCCAACTGTTGATGGCTATGCCGGGGACCCAGTGTGAGTGCTGTGTTGTGCGTGTGATAGTGTCTGTGTGTGTGTGTGTGTGTTTTGCTGGATACCATTGTGTATGTCTGCAAGAAAAAGTCATAGGGTGTTTTTGTGTGTTTCTTCTGCATGTGTGTTTCGGGACCACGTTTGTGAATATGTTAAGGTAATTCCAAGTGTTCATGGCTCTGCTGGAGATCCAATGTGAGTGCTCTGTCGTGAGTGTGCCTTTTGTGTGTGTGTGTGTGTGTGTGTGTGTTTGCAGGAAACCATTGTGTATGCCTGCAAGAAAAAGTCGATGGGTGTTTGTGTGTGTTATTTGTATATGTGTGTGTCAGGACCATGTTTGTGATTATGTTCAAGCAGTTCCAAGTGTTGACGGCTGTGTTGGAGACCCAGTGTGAGTGCTGTGTTGTGAGTGTGATAGTGTGTGTGTGTCTGTGTGTGTTTCCGAACCCCCTGTGTACGCCTGTAAGAAAAATTCCATGGGTGTTTGTGTGTGTTTCTTGTGTATGCGTGTGTCAGGAAAACGTTTGTGAGTATGTTAGGGCAGTTCCAAGTGTTGATGGCTCTGCCGAGGCCCAGTGTGAGTGCTGTGTTGCGAGTGTGACAGTGTGTGTGTGTGTGTGTGTGTGTGTGTTTTCGGGTTACCATTGTGTATGCCTGTATGAAAAAGTCGATGGGTGTATTTGTGTGTTCTTGCGTATTGTGTTTCAGATCCACATTTGTGAGTGTGTGAGGGCAGTTCCAAGTGTTCATGAGTTTGCTGGATATCCAGTGTGAGTGTGTGTTGTGAGTGTGACAGTGTGTGTGCGTGTCTGTGTGTGTGTTTGCAGGAAACCAGTCTGTATGCCTATAAGAAAAATTCGATGGGTGTTTGTGTGTGTTTCTTCTGTATGTGTGTGTCGGGACCACATTTGTGAATATGTTAGGGCAGTTCCAAGTGTTGATGGCTCTGCTGGAGACCCAGTGAGAGTGCTGTGTTGTGAGTGTGACAGTGTGTGTGTGTCTGTGTGTGTGTGTGTGTTTGGGGGAACCCCACAGTGTATGCTTCTAAGAAAAAGTCGATGGGTGTTTGTGTGTGTTTCTTGTGTATGTGTGTGTCGAGACCACGTATGTGAGTATGTTGTGGCAGTTCCAAGTGCCAGTGTGAATGCTGTGTTGTGAGTGTGGCAGTGTGTGTTTCTGTGTGTGTTTGTGTTGGCGGGAAAACATTGTGTATGCCTGTAAGAATAAGTCGATGGATGTTTGTGTGAGTTTCATGTGTATGTGTGTGTCGCGACCACATTTGTCAATATTTTAAGGCAGTTCCAAGTGTTGATGGTTCTGCTGGATACCCATTGTGAGTGCTGTGTTGTAAGTGTGACTGTGTGTGTGTGTGTTCACGGGAAACCGTTGTGTATGCCTGTAAGAAAAAGTCGATGGGTGTTTGTGTGTGATTCTTGTGTATGTGTGTGTCGGTGAAACGTTTGTGAGTATGTTAGGGCAGTTCCAAGTGTTGATGGCTCTGCCGAGGTCCAGTGTGCGTACTGTGCTGTTAGTGTGACAGTGTGTGTGTGTGTGTGTGTGTGTTTGGGGAAACCCCACTCTGTCTCCCTGTAACAAAATGTTGATGGGTGTTTGTGTGTGTTTCTTCTGTATGTGTGTGTCGGGACCACGTTTGTTTGTATGTTAGGGCAGATTCAAGTGCCAGTGTGAATGCTGTGTTGTGAGTGTGATAGTGTGTGTGTGTGTGTGTTTGCGGAAACCATTGTGCATGACTGTAAGTAAAAGTCAATGGGAGTTTGTGTGTGTTTCTTGTGTATGTGTGTGTCGGGACCACGTTTGTGAGTATGTTAGGGCAGTTCCAACTGTTGATGGCTATGCCGGGGACCCAGTGTGAGTGCTGTGTTGTGCGTGTGATAGTGTCTGTGTGTGTGTGTGTGTGTTTTGCTGGATACCATTGTGTATGTCTGCAAGAAAAAGTCATAGGGTGTTTTTGTGTGTTTCTTCTGCATGTGTGTTTCGGGACCACGTTTGTGAATATGTTAAGGTAATTCCAAGTGTTCATGGCTCTGCTGGAGATCCAATGTGAGTGCTCTGTCGTGAGTGTGCCTTTTGTGTGTGTGTGTGTGTGTGTGTGTGTGTGTTTGCAGGAAACCATTGTGTATGCCTGCAAGAAAAAGTCGATGGGTGTTTGTGTGTGTTATTTGTATATGTGTGTGTCAGGACCATGTTTGTGATTATGTTAAAGCAGTTCCAAGTGTTGACGGCTGTGTTGGAGACCCAGTGTGAGTGCTGTGTTGTGAGTGTGATAGTGTGTGTGTGTCTGTGTGTGTTTCCGAACCCCCTGTGTACGCCTGTAAGAAAAATTCCATGGGTGTTTGTGTGTGTTTCTTGTGTATGCGTGTGTCAGGAAAACGTTTGTGAGTATGTTAGGGCAGTTCCAAGTGTTGATGGCTCTGCCGAGGCCCAGTGTGAGTGCTGTGTTGCGAGTGTGACAGTGTGTGTGTGTGTGTGTGTGTGTGTTTTCGGGTTACCATTGTGTATGCCTGTATGAAAAAGTCGATGGGTGTATTTGTGTGTTCTTGCGTATTGTGTTTCAGATCCACATTTGTGAGTGTGTGAGGGCAGTTCCAAGTGTTCATGAGTTTGCTGGATATCCAGTGTGAGTGTGTGTTGTGAGTGTGACAGTGTGTGTGCGTGTCTGTGTGTGTGTTTGCAGGAAACCAGTCTGTATGCCTATAAGAAAAATTCGATGGGTGTTTGTGTGTGTTTCTTCTGTATGTGTGTGTCGGGACCACATTTGTGAATATGTTAGGGCAGTTCCAAGTGTTGATGGCTCTGCTGGAGACCCAGTGAGAGTGCTGTGTTGTGAGTGTGACAGTGTGTGTGTGTCTGTGTGTGTGTGTGTGTTTGGGGGAACCCCACAGTGTATGCTTCTAAGAAAAAGTCGATGGGTGTTTGTGTGTGTTTCTTGTGTATGTGTGTGTCGGGACCACGTATGAGAGTATTTTGTGGCAGTTCCAAGCGCCAGAGTGAATGCTGTGTTGTGAGTGTGGCAGTGTGTGTTTCTGTGTGTGTTTGTGTTGGCGGGAAAACATTGTGTATGCCTGTAAGAATAAGTCGATGGATGTTTGTGTGAGTTTCATGAGTATGTGTGTGTCGCGACCACATTTGTCAATATTTTAAGGCAGTTCCAAGTCTTGATGGTTCTGCTGGATACCCATTGTGAGTGCTGTGTTGTAAGTGTGACTGTGTGTGTGTGTGATCAAGGGAAACCGTTGTGTATGCCTGTAAGAAAAAGTCGATGGGTGTTTGTGTGCGTTTCTTGTGTATGTGTGTGTCGGGAAAACGTTTGGGAGTATGTTAGGGCAGTTCCAAGTGTTGATGGCTCTGCCGAGGACCAGTGTGAGTGCTGTGTTGCGAGTGTGACAGTGTGTGTGTGTGTGTGTGTGTTTTCGGGTAACCATTGTGTATGCCTGTATGAAAAAGTCGATGGGTGTATTTGTGTGTTCTTGCGTATTGTGTTTCAGATCCACATTTGTGAGTGTGTGAGGGCAGTTCCAAGTCTTCATGAGTTTGCAGGATATCCAGTGTGAGTGTGTGTTGTGAGTGTGACAGTGTGTGTGCGTGTCTGTGTGTGTGTTTGCAGGAAACCAGTCTGTATGCCTATAAGAAAAATTCGATGGGTGTTTGTGTGTGTTTTTTCTGTATGTGTGTGTCGGGACCACATTTGTGAATATGTTAGGGCAGTTCCAAGTGTTGATGGCTCTGCTGGAGACCCAGTGAGAGTGCTGTGTTGTGAGTGTGATAGTGTGTGTGTGTCTGTGTGTGTGTGTGTGTTTGGGGGAACCCCACAGTGTATGCTTCTAAGAAAAAGTCGATGGGTGTTTGTGTGTGTTTCTTGTGTATGTGTGTGTCGAGACCACGTATGTGAGTATGTTGTGGCAGTTCCAAGTGCCAGTGTGAATGCTGTGTTGTGAGTGTGGCAGTGTGTGTTTCTGTGTGTGTTTGTGTTGGCGGGAAAACATTGTGTATGCCTGTAAGAATAAGTCGATGGATGTTTGTGTGAGTTTCATGTGTATGTGTGTGTCGCGACCACATTTGTCAATATTTTAAGGCAGTTCCAAGTGTTGATGGTTCTGCTGGATACCCATTGTGAGTGCTGTGTTGTAAGTGTGACTGTGTGTGTGTGTGTTCAAGGGAAACCGTTGTGTATGCCTGTAAGAAAAAGTCGATGGGTGTTTGTGTGTGATTCTTGTGTATGTGTGTGTCGGTGAAACGTTTGTGAGTATGTTAGGGCAGTTCCAAGTGTTGATGGCTCTGCCGAGGTCCAGTGTGCGTACTGTGCTGTTAGTGTGACAGTGTGTGTGTGTGTGTGTGTGTGTTTGGGGAAACCCCACTCTGTCTCCCTGTAACAAAATGTTGATGGGTGTTTGTGTGTGTTTCTTCTGTATGTGTGTGTCGGGACCACGTTTGTTTGTATGTTAGGGCAGATTCAAGTGCCAGTGTGAATGCTGTGTTGTGAGTGTGATAGTGTGTGTGTGTGTGTGTTTGCGGAAACCATTGTGCATGAGTGTAAGTAAAAGTCAATGGGAGTTTGTGTGTGTTTCTTGTGTATGTGTGTGTCGGGACCACGTTTGTGAGTATGTTAGGGCAGTTCCAACTGTTGATGGCTATGCCGGGGACCCAGTGTGAGTGCTGTGTTGTGCGTGTGATAGTGTCTGTGTGTGTGTGTGTGTGTTTTGCTGGATACCATTGTGTATGTCTGCAAGAAAAAGTCATAGGGTGTTTTTGTGTGTTTCTTCTGCATGTGTGTTTCGGGACCACGTTTGTGAATATGTTAAGGTAATTCCAAGTGTTCATGGCTCTGCTGGAGATCCAATGTGAGTGCTCTGTCGTGAGTGTGCCTTTTGTGTGTGTGTGTGTGTGTGTGTGTGTTTGCAGGAAACCATTGTGTATGCCTGCAAGAAAAAGTCGATGGGTGTTTGTGTGTGTTATTTGTATATGTGTGTGTCAGGACCATGTTTGTGATTATGTTAAAGCAGTTCCAAGTGTTGACGGCTGTGTTGGAGACCCAGTGTGAGTGCTGTGTTGTGAGTGTGATAGTGTGTGTGTGTCTGTGTGTGTTTCCGAACCCCCTGTGTACGCCTGTAAGAAAAATTCCATGGGTGTTTGTGTGTGTTTCTTGTGTATGCGTGTGTCAGGAAAACGTTTGTGAGTATGTTAGGGCAGTTCCAAGTGTTGATGGCTCTGCCGAGGCCCAGTGTGAGTGCTGTGTTGCGAGTGTGACAGTGTGTGTGTGTGTGTGTGTGTGTTTTCGGGTTACCATTGTGTATGCCTGTATGAAAAAGTCGATGGGTGTATTTGTGTGTTCTTGCGTATTGTGTTTCAGATCCACATTTGTGAGTGTGTGAGGGCAGTTCCAAGTGTTCATGAGTTTGCTGGATATCCAGTGTGAGTGTGTGTTGTGAGTGTGACAGTGTGTGTGCGTGTCTGTGTGTGTGTTTGCAGGAAACCAGTCTGTATGCCTATAAGAAAAATTCGATGGGTGTTTGTGTGTGTTTCTTCTGTATGTGTGTGTCGGGACCACATTTGTGAATATGTTAGGGCAGTTCCAAGTGTTGATGGCTCTGCTGGAGACCCAGTGAGAGTGCTGTGTTGTGAGTGTGACAGTGTGTGTGTGTCTGTGTGTGTGTGTGTGTTTGGGGGAACCCCACAGTGTATGCTTCTAAGAAAAAGTCGATGGGTGTTTGTGTGTGTTTCTTGTGTATGTGTGTGTCGGGACCACGTATGAGAGTATTTTGTGGCAGTTCCAAGCGCCAGAGTGAATGCTGTGTTGTGAGTGTGGCAGTGTGTGTTTCTGTGTGTGTTTGTGTTGGCGGGAAAACATTGTGTATGCCTGTAAGAATAAGTCGATGGATGTTTGTGTGAGTTTCATGAGTATGTGTGTGTCGCGACCACATTTGTCAATATTTTAAGGCAGTTCCAAGTCTTGATGGTTCTGCTGGATACCCATTGTGAGTGCTGTGTTGTAAGTGTGACTGTGTGTGTGTGTGATCAAGGGAAACCGTTGTGTATGCCTGTAAGAAAAAGTCGATGGGTGTTTGTGTGCGTTTCTTGTGTATGTGTGTGTCGGGAAAACGTTTGGGAGTATGTTAGGGCAGTTCCAAGTGTTGATGGCTCTGCCGAGGACCAGTGTGAGTGCTGTGTTGCGAGTGTGACAGTGTGTGTGTGTGTGTGTGTGTTTTCGGGTAACCATTGTGTATGCCTGTATGAAAAAGTCGATGGGTGTATTTGTGTGTTCTTGCGTATTGTGTTTCAGATCCACATTTGTGAGTGTGTGAGGGCAGTTCCAAGTCTTCATGAGTTTGCAGGATATCCAGTGTGAGTGTGTGTTGTGAGTGTGACAGTGTGTGTGCGTGTCTGTGTGTGTGTTTGCAGGAAACCAGTCTGTATGCCTATAAGAAAAATTCGATGGGTGTTTGTGTGTGTTTTTTCTGTATGTGTGTGTCGGGACCACATTTGTGAATATGTTAGGGCAGTTCCAAGTGTTGATGGCTCTGCTGGAGACCCAGTGAGAGTGCTGTGTTGTGAGTGTGATAGTGTGTGTGTGTCTGTGTGTGTGTGTGTGTTTGGGGGAACCCCACAGTGTATGCTTCTAAGAAAAAGTCGATGGGTGTTTGTGTGTGTTTCTTGTGTATGTGTGTGTCGAGACCACGTATGTGAGTATGTTGTGGCAGTTCCAAGTGCCAGTGTGAATGCTGTGTTGTGAGTGTGGCAGTGTGTGTTTCTGTGTGTGTTTGTGTTGGCGGGAAAACATTGTGTATGCCTGTAAGAATAAGTCGATGGATGTTTGTGTGAGTTTCATGTGTATGTGTGTGTCGCGACCACATTTGTCAATATTTTAAGGCAGTTCCAAGTGTTGATGGTTCTGCTGGATACCCATTGTGAGTGCTGTGTTGTAAGTGTGACTGTGTGTGTGTGTGTTCACGGGAAACCGTTGTGTATGCCTGTAAGAAAAAGTCGATGGGTGTTTGTGTGTGATTCTTGTGTATGTGTGTGTCGGTGAAACGTTTGTGAGTATGTTAGGGCAGTTCCAAGTGTTGATGGCTCTGCCGAGGTCCAGTGTGCGTACTGTGCTGTTAGTGTGACAGTGTGTGTGTGTGTGTGTGTGTGTTTGGGGAAACCCCACTCTGTCTCCCTGTAACAAAATGTTGATGGGTGTTTGTGTGTGTTTCTTCTGTATGTGTGTGTCGGGACCACGTTTGTTTGTATGTTAGGGCAGATTCAAGTGCCAGTGTGAATGCTGTGTTGTGAGTGTGATAGTGTGTGTGTGTGTGTGTTTGCGGAAACCATTGTGCATGACTGTAAGTAAAAGTCAATGGGAGTTTGTGTGTGTTTCTTGTGTATGTGTGTGTCGGGACCACGTTTGTGAGTATGTTAGGGCAGTTCCAACTGTTGATGGCTATGCCGGGGACCCAGTGTGAGTGCTGTGTTGTGCGTGTGATAGTGTCTGTGTGTGTGTGTGTGTGTTTTGCTGGATACCATTGTGTATGTCTGTAAGAAAAAGTCGTAGGGTGTTTTTGTGTGTTTCTTCTGCATGTGTGTTTCGGGACGACGTTTGTGAATATGTTAAGGTAATTCCAAGTGTTCATGGCTCTGCTGGAGATCCAATGTGAGTGCTCTGTCGTGAGTGTGCCTTTTGTGTGTGTGTGTGTGTGTGTGTGTGTGTGTGTTTGCAGGAAACCATTGTGTATGCCTGCAAGAAAAAGTCGATGGGTGTTTGTGTGTGTTATTTGTATATGTGTGTGTCAGGACCATGTTTGTGATTATGTTAAAGCAGTTCCAAGTGTTGACGGCTGTGTTGGAGACCCAGTGTGAGTGCTGTGTTGTGAGTGTGATAGTGTGTGTGTGTCTGTGTGTGTTTCCGAACCCCCTGTGTACGCCTGTAAGAAAAATTCCATGGGTGTTTGTGTGTGTTTCTTGTGTATGCGTGTGTCAGGAAAACGTTTGTGAGTATGTTAGGGCAGTTCCAAGTGTTGATGGCTCTGCCGAGGCCCAGTGTGAGTGCTGTGTTGCGAGTGTGACAGTGTGTGTGTGTGTGTGTGTGTGTGTGTGTTTTCGGGTTACCATTGTGTATGCCTGTATGAAAAAGTCGATGGGTGTATTTGTGTGTTCTTGCGTATTGTGTTTCAGATCCACATTTGTGAGTGTGTGAGGGCAGTTCCAAGTGTTCATGAGTTTGCTGGATATCCAGTGTGAGTGTGTGTTGTGAGTGTGACAGTGTGTGTGCGTGTCTGTGTGTGTGTTTGCAGGAAACCAGTCTGTATGCCTATAAGAAAAATTCGATGGGTGTTTGTGTGTGTTTCTTCTGTATGTGTGTGTCGGGACCACATTTGTGAATATGTTAGGGCAGTTCCAAGTGTTGATGGCTCTGCTGGAGACCCAGTGAGAGTGCTGTGTTGTGAGTGTGACAGAGTGTGTGTGTCTGTGTGTGTGTGTGTGTTTGGGGGAACCCCACAGTGTATGCTTCTAAGAAAAAGTCGATGGGTGTTTGTGTGTGTTTCTTGTGTATGTGTGTGTCGGGACCACGTATGAGAGTATTTTGTGGCAGTTCCAAGCGCCAGAGTGAATGCTGTGTTGTGAGTGTGGCAGTGTGTGTTTCTGTGTGTGTTTGTGTTGGCGGGAAAACATTGTGTATGCCTGTAAGAATAAGTCGATGGATGTTTGTGTGAGTTTCATGTGTATGTGTGTGTCGCGACCACATTTGTCAATATTTTAAGGCAGTTCCAAGTGTTGATGGTTCTGCTGGATACCCATTGTGAGTGGTGTGTTGTAAGTGTGACTGTGTGTGTGTGTGTTCACGGGAAACCGTTGTGTATGCCTGTAAGAAAAAGTCGATGGGTGTTTGTGTGCGTTTCTTGTGTATGTGTGTGTCGGTGAAACGTTTGTGAGTATGTTAGGGCAGTTCCAAGTGTTGATGGCTCTGCCGAGGTCCAGTGTGCGTACTGTGCTGTTAGTGTGACAGTGTGTGTGTGTGTGTGTGTGTGTGTTTGGGGAAACCCCACTCTGTCTCCCTGTAACAAAATGTTGATGGGTGTTTGTGTGTGTTTCTTCTGTATGTGTGTGTCGGGACCACGTTTGTTTGTATGTTAGGGCAGATTCAAGTGCCAGTGTGAATGCTGTGTTGTGAGTGTGATAGTGTGTGTGTGTGTTTGCGGAAACCATTGTGCATGACTGTAAGTAAAAGTCAATGGGAGTTTGTGTGTGTTTCTTGTGTATGTGTGTGTCGAGACCACGTATGTGAGTATGTTGTGGCAGTTCCAAGTGCCAGTGTGAATGCTGTGTTGTGAGTGTGGCAGTGTGTGTTTCTGTGTGTGTTTGTGTTGGCGGGAAAACATTGTGTATGCCTGTAAGAATAAGTCGATGGATGTTTGTGTGAGTTTCATGTGTATGTGTGTGTCGCGACCACATTTGTCAATATTTTAAGGCAGTTCCAAGTGTTGATGGTTCTGCTGGATACCCATTGTGAGTGCTGTGTTGTAAGTGTGACTGTGTGTGTGTGTGTTCACGGGAAACCGTTGTGTATGCCTGTAAGAAAAAGTCGATGGGTGTTTGTGTGTGATTCTTGTGTATGTGTGTGTCGGTGAAACGTTTGTGAGTATGTTAGGGCAGTTCCAAGTGTTGATGGCTCTGCCGAGGTCCAGTGTGCGTACTGTGCTGTTAGTGTGACAGTGTGTGTGTGTGTGTGTGTGTGTGTGTTTGGGGAAACCCCACTCTGTCTCCCTGTAACAAAATGTTGATGGGTGTTTGTGTGTGTTTCTTCTGTATGTGTGTGTCGGGACCACGTTTGTTTGTATGTTAGGGCAGATTCAAGTGCCAGTGTGAATGCTGTGTTGTGAGTGTGATAGTGTGTGTGTGTGTGTGTTTGCGGAAACCATTGTGCATGACTGTAAGTAAAAGTCAATGGGAGTTTGTGTGTGTTTCTTGTGTATGTGTGTGTCGGGACCACGTTTGTGAGTATGTTAGGGCAGTTCCAACTGTTGATGGCTATGCCGGGGACCCAGTGTGAGTGCTGTGTTGTGCGTGTGATAGTGTCTGTGTGTGTGTGTGTGTGTTTTGCTGGATACCATTGTGTATGTCTGTAAGAAAAAGTCGTAGGGTGTTTTTGTGTGTTTCTTCTGCATGTGTGTTTCGGGACCACGTTTGTGAATATGTTAAGGTAATTCCAAGTGTTCATGGCTCTGCTGGAGATCCAATGTGAGTGCTCTGTCGTGAGTGTGCCTTTTGTGTGTGTGTGTGTGTGTGTGTGTGTGTGTGTGTGTTTGCAGGAAACCATTGTGTATGCCTGCAAGAAAAAGTCGATGGGTGTTTGTGTGTGTTATTTGTATATGTGTGTGTCAGGACCATGTTTGTGATTATGTTAAAGCAGTTCCAAGTGTTGACGGCTGTGTTGGAGACCCAGTGTGAGTGCTGTGTTGTGAGTGTGATAGTGTGTGTGTGTCTGTGTGTGTTTCCGAACCCCCTGTGTACGCCTGTAAGAAAAATTCCATGGGTGTTTGTGTGTGTTTCTTGTGTATGCGTGTGTCAGGAAAACGTTTGTGAGTATGTTAGGGCAGTTCCAAGTGTTGATGGCTCTGCCGAGGCCCAGTGTGAGTGCTGTGTTGCGAGTGTGACAGTGTGTGTGTGTGTGTGTGTGTGTGTGTGTGTGTTTTCGGGTTACCATTGTGTATGCCTGTATGAAAAAGTCGATGGGTGTATTTGTGTGTTCTTGCGTATTGTGTTTCAGATCCACATTTGTGAGTGTGTGAGGGCAGTTCCAAGTGTTCATGAGTTTGCTGGATATCCAGTGTGAGTGTGTGTTGTGAGTGTGACAGTGTGTGTGCGTGTCTGTGTGTGTGTGTTTGCAGGAAACCAGTCTGTATGCCTATAAGAAAAATTCGATGGGTGTTTGTGTGTGTTTCTTCTGTATGTGTGTGTCGGGACCACATTTGTGAATATGTTAGGGCAGTTCCAAGTGTTGATGGCTCTGCTGGAGACCCAGTGAGAGTGCTGTGTTGTGAGTGTGACAGAGTGTGTGTGTCTGTGTGTGTGTGTGTGTTTGGGGGAACCCCACAGTGTATGCTTCTAAGAAAAAGTCGATGGGTGTTTGTGTGTGTTTCTTGTGTATGTGTGTGTCGGGACCACGTATGAGAGTATTTTGTGGCAGTTCCAAGCGCCAGAGTGAATGCTGTGTTGTGAGTGTGGCAGTGTGTGTTTCTGTGTGTGTTTGTGTTGGCGGGAAAACATTGTGTATGCCTGTAAGAATAAGTCGATGGATGTTTGTGTGAGTTTCATGTGTATGTGTGTGTCGCGACCACATTTGTCAATATTTTAAGGCAGTTCCAAGTGTTGATGGTTCTGCTGGATACCCATTGTGAGTGGTGTGTTGTAAGTGTGACTGTGTGTGTGTGTGTTCACGGGAAACCGTTGTGTATGCCTGTAAGAAAAAGTCGATGGGTGTTTGTGTGCGTTTCTTGTGTATGTGTGTGTCGGTGAAACGTTTGTGAGTATGTTAGGGCAGTTCCAAGTGTTGATGGCTCTGCCGAGGTCCAGTGTGCGTACTGTGCTGTTAGTGTGACAGTGTGTGTGTGTGTGTGTGTGTGTTTGGGGAAACCCCACTCTGTCTCCCTGTAACAAAATGTTGATGGGTGTTTGTGTGTGTTTCTTCTGTATGTGTGTGTCGGGACCACGTTTGTTTGTATGTTAGGGCAGATTCAAGTGCCAGTGTGAATGCTGTGTTGTGAGTGTGATAGTGTGTGTGTGTGTTTGCGGAAACCATTGTGCATGACTGTAAGTAAAAGTCAATGGGAGTTTGTGTGTGTTTCTTGTGTATGTGTGTGTCGAGACCACGTATGTGAGTATGTTGTGGCAGTTCCAAGTGCCAGTGTGAATGCTGTGTTGTGAGTGTGGCAGTGTGTGTTTCTGTGTGTGTTTGTGTTGGCGGGAAAACATTGTGTATGCCTGTAAGAATAAGTCGATGGATGTTTGTGTGAGTTTCATGTGTATGTGTGTGTCGCGACCACATTTGTCAATATTTTAAGGCAGTTCCAAGTGTTGATGGTTCTGCTGGATACCCATTGTGAGTGCTGTGTTGTAAGTGTGACTGTGTGTGTGTGTGTTCACGGGAAACCGTTGTGTATGCCTGTAAGAAAAAGTCGATGGGTGTTTGTGTGTGATTCTTGTGTATGTGTGTGTCGGTGAAACGTTTGTGAGTATGTTAGGGCAGTTCCAAGTGTTGATGGCTCTGCCGAGGTCCAGTGTGCGTACTGTGCTGTTAGTGTGACAGTGTGTGTGTGTGTGTGTGTGTGTGTGTTTGGGGAAACCCCACTCTGTCTCCCTGTAACAAAATGTTGATGGGTGTTTGTGTGTGTTTCTTCTGTATGTGTGTGTCGGGACCACGTTTGTTTGTATGTTAGGGCAGATTCAAGTGCCAGTGTGAATGCTGTGTTGTGAGTGTGATAGTGTGTGTGTGTGTGTGTTTGCGGAAACCATTGTGCATGACTGTAAGTAAAAGTCAATGGGAGTTTGTGTGTGTTTCTTGTGTATGTGTGTGTCGGGACCACGTTTGTGAGTATGTTAGGGCAGTTCCAACTGTTGATGGCTATGCCGGGGACCCAGTGTGAGTGCTGTGTTGTGCGTGTGATAGTGTCTGTGTGTGTGTGTGTGTGTTTTGCTGGATACCATTGTGTATGTCTGTAAGAAAAAGTCGTAGGGTGTTTTTGTGTGTTTCTTCTGCATGTGTGTTTCGGGACCACGTTTGTGAATATGTTAAGGTAATTCCAAGTGTTCATGGCTCTGCTGGAGATCCAATGTGAGTGCTCTGTCGTGAGTGTGCCTTTTGTGTGTGTGTGTGTGTGTGTGTGTGTGTGTGTGTGTTTGCAGGAAACCATTGTGTATGCCTGCAAGAAAAAGTCGATGGGTGTTTGTGTGTGTTATTTGTATATGTGTGTGTCAGGACCATGTTTGTGATTATGTTAAAGCAGTTCCAAGTGTTGACGGCTGTGTTGGAGACCCAGTGTGAGTGCTGTGTTGTGAGTGTGATAGTGTGTGTGTGTCTGTGTGTGTTTCCGAACCCCCTGTGTACGCCTGTAAGAAAAATTCCATGGGTGTTTGTGTGTGTTTCTTGTGTATGCGTGTGTCAGGAAAACGTTTGTGAGTATGTTAGGGCAGTTCCAAGTGTTGATGGCTCTGCCGAGGCCCAGTGTGAGTGCTGTGTTGCGAGTGTGACAGTGTGTGTGTGTGTGTGTGTGTGTGTGTGTTTTCGGGTTACCATTGTGTATGCCTGTATGAAAAAGTCGATGGGTGTATTTGTGTGTTCTTGCGTATTGTGTTTCAGATCCACATTTGTGAGTGTGTGAGGGCAGTTCCAAGTGTTCATGAGTTTGCTGGATATCCAGTGTGAGTGTGTGTTGTGAGTGTGACAGTGTGTGTGCGTGTCTGTGTGTGTGTGTTTGCAGGAAACCAGTCTGTATGCCTATAAGAAAAATTCGATGGGTGTTTGTGTGTGTTTCTTCTGTATGTGTGTGTCGGGACCACATTTGTGAATATGTTAGGGCAGTTCCAAGTGTTGATGGCTCTGCTGGAGACCCAGTGAGAGTGCTGTGTTGTGAGTGTGACAGAGTGTGTGTGTCTGTGTGTGTGTGTGTGTTTGGGGGAACCCCACAGTGTATGCTTCTAAGAAAAAGTCGATGGGTGTTTGTGTGTGTTTCTTGTGTATGTGTGTGTCGGGACCACGTATGAGAGTATTTTGTGGCAGTTCCAAGCGCCAGAGTGAATGCTGTGTTGTGAGTGTGGCAGTGTGTGTTTCTGTGTGTGTTTGTGTTGGCGGGAAAACATTGTGTATGCCTGTAAGAATAAGTCGATGGATGTTTGTGTGAGTTTCATGTGTATGTGTGTGTCGCGACCATATTTGTCAATATTTTAAGGCAGTTCCAAGTGTTGATGGTTCTGCTGGATACCCATTGTGAGTGGTGTGTTGTAAGTGTGACTGTGTGTGTGTGTGTTCACGGGAAACCGTTGTGTATGCCTGTAAGAAAAAGTCGATGGGTGTTTGTGTGCGTTTCTTGTGTATGTGTGTGTCGGTGAAACGTTTGTGAGTATGTTAGGGCAGTTCCAAGTGTTGATGGCTCTGCCGAGGTCCAGTGTGCGTACTGTGCTGTTAGTGTGACAGTGTGTGTGTGTGTGTGTGTGTGTTTGGGGAAACCCCACTCTGTCTCCCTGTAACAAAATGTTGATGGGTGTTTGTGTGTGTTTCTTCTGTATGTGTGTGTCGGGACCACGTTTGTTTGTATGTTAGGGCAGATTCAAGTGCCAGTGTGAATGCTGTGTTGTGAGTGTGATAGTGTGTGTGTGTGTTTGCGGAAACCATTGTGCATGACTGTAAGTAAAAGTCAATGGGAGTTTGTGTGTGTTTCTTGTGTATGTGTGTGTCGAGACCACGTATGTGAGTATGTTGTGGCAGTTCCAAGTGCCAGTGTGAATGCTGTGTTGTGAGTGTGGCAGTGTGTGTTTCTGTGTGTGTTTGTGTTGGCGGGAAAACATTGTGTATGCCTGTAAGAATAAGTCGATGGATGTTTGTGTGAGTTTCATGTGTATGTGTGTGTCGCGACCACATTTGTCAATATTTTAAGGCAGTTCCAAGTGTTGATGGTTCTGCTGGATACCCATTGTGAGTGCTGTGTTGTAAGTGTGACTGTGTGTGTGTGTGTTCACGGGAAACCGTTGTGTATGCCTGTAAGAAAAAGTCGATGGGTGTTTGTGTGTGATTCTTGTGTATGTGTGTGTCGGTGAAACGTTTGTGAGTATGTTAGGGCAGTTCCAAGTGTTGATGGCTCTGCCGAGGTCCAGTGTGCGTACTGTGCTGTTAGTGTGACAGTGTGTGTGTGTGTGTGTGTGTGTGTTTGGGGAAACCCCACTCTGTCTCCCTGTAACAAAATGTTGATGGGTGTTTGTGTGTGTTTCTTCTGTATGTGTGTGTCGGGACCACGTTTGTTTGTATGTTAGGGCAGATTCAAGTGCCAGTGTGAATGCTGTGTTGTGAGTGTGATAGTGTGTGTGTGTGTGTGTTTGCGGAAACCATTGTGCATGACTGTAAGTAAAAGTCAATGGGAGTTTGTGTGTGTTTCTTGTGTATGTGTGTGTCGGGACCACGTTTGTGAGTATGTTAGGGCAGTTCCAACTGTTGATGGCTATGCCGGGGACCCAGTGTGAGTGCTGTGTTGTGCGTGTGATAGTGTCTGTGTGTGTGTGTGTGTGTTTTGCTGGATACCATTGTGTATGTCTGTAAGAAAAAGTCGTAGGGTGTTTTTGTGTGTTTCTTCTGCATGTGTGTTTCGGGACCACGTTTGTGAATATGTTAAGGTAATTCCAAGTGTTCATGGCTCTGCTGGAGATCCAATGTGAGTGCTCTGTCGTGAGTGTGCCTTTTGTGTGTGTGTGTGTGTGTGTGTGTGTTTGCAGGAAACCATTGTGTATGCCTGCAAGAAAAAGTCGATGGGTGTTTGTGTGTGTTATTTGTATATGTGTGTGTCAGGACCATGTTTGTGATTATGTTAAAGCAGTTCCAAGTGTTGACGGCTGTGTTGGAGACCCAGTGTGAGTGCTGTGTTGTGAGTGTGATAGTGTGTGTGTGTCTGTGTGTGTTTCCGAACCCCCTGTGTACGCCTGTAAGAAAAATTCCATGGGTGTTTGTGTGTGTTTCTTGTGTATGCGTGTGTCAGGAAAACGTTTGTGAGTATGTTAGGGCAGTTCCAAGTGTTGATGGCTCTGCCGAGGCCCAGTGTGAGTGCTGTGTTGCGAGTGTGACAGTGTGTGTGTGTGTGTGTGTGTGTGTGTGTGTTTTCGGGTTACCATTGTGTATGCCTGTATGAAAAAGTCGATGGGTGTATTTGTGTGTTCTTGCGTATTGTGTTTCAGATCCACATTTGTGAGTGTGTGAGGGCAGTTCCAAGTGTTCATGAGTTTGCTGGATATCCAGTGTGAGTGTGTGTTGTGAGTGTGACAGTGTGTGTGCGTGTCTGTGTGTGTGTGTTTGCAGGAAACCAGTCTGTATGCCTATAAGAAAAATTCGATGGGTGTTTGTGTGTGTTTCTTCTGTATGTGTGTGTCGGGACCACATTTGTGAATATGTTAGGGCAGTTCCAAGTGTTGATGGCTCTGCTGGAGACCCAGTGAGAGTGCTGTGTTGTGAGTGTGACAGTGTGTGTGTGTCTGTGTGTGTGTGTGTGTTTGGGGGAACCCCACAGTGTATGCTTCTAAGAAAAAGTCGATGGGTGTTTGTGTGTGTTTCTTGTGTATGTGTGTGTCGGGACCACGTATGAGAGTATTTTGTGGCAGTTCCAAGCGCCAGAGTGAATGCTGTGTTGTGAGTGTGGCAGTGTGTGTTTCTGTGTGTGTTTGTGTTGGCGGGAAAACATTGTGTATGCCTGTAAGAATAAGTCGATGGATGTTTGTGTGAGTTTCATGTGTATGTGTGTGTCGCGACCACATTTGTCAATATTTTAAGGCAGTTCCAAGTGTTGATGGTTCTGCTGGATACCCATTGTGAGTGGTGTGTTGTAAGTGTGACTGTGTGTGTGTGTGTTCAAGGGAAACCGTTGTGTATGCCTGTAAGAAAAAGTCGATGGGTGTTTGTGTGCGTTTCTTGTGTATGTGTGTGTCGGGAAAACGTTTGGGAGTATGTTAGGGCAGTTCCAAGTGTTGATGGCTCTGCCGAGGACCAGTGTGAGTGCTGTATTGCGAGTGTGACAGTGTGTGTGTGTGTGTGTGTGTGTGTGTTTTCGGGTAACCATTGTGTATGCCTGTATGAAAAAGTCGATGGGTGTATTTGTGTGTTCTTGCGTATTGTGTTTCAGATCCACATTTGTGAGTGTGTGAGGGCAGTTCCAAGTCTTCATGAGTTTGCAGGATATCCAGTGTGAGTGTGTGTTGTGAGTGTGACAGTGTGTGTGCGTGTCTGTGTGTGTGTTTGCAGGAAACCAGTCTGTATGCCTATAAGAAAAATTCCATGGGTGTTTGTGTGTGTTTCTTCTGTATGTGTGTGTCGGGACCACATTTGTGAATATGTTAGGGCAGTTCCAAGTGTTGATGGCTCTGCTGGAGACCCAGTGAGAGTGCTGTGTTGTGAGTGTGATAGTGTGTGTGTGTCTCTGTGTGTGTGTGTGTTTGGGGGAACCCCACAGTGTATGCTTCTAAGAAAAAGTCGATGGGTGTTTGTGTGTGTTTCTTGTGTATGTGTGTGTCGAGACCACGTATGTGAGTATGTTGTGGCAGTTCCAAGTGCCAGTGTGAATGCTGTGTTGTGAGTGTGGCAGTGTGTGTTTCTGTGTGTGTTTGTGTTGGCGGGAAAACATTGTGTATGCCTGTAAGAATAAGTCGATGGATGTTTGTGTGAGTTTCATGTGTATGTGTGTGTCGCGACCACATTTGTCAATATTTTAAGGCAGTTCCAAGTGTTGATGGTTCTGCTGGATACCCATTGTGAGTGCTGTGTTGTAAGTGTGACTGTGTGTGTGTGTGTGTTCACGGGAAACCGTTGTGTATGCCTGTAAGAAAAAGTCGATGGGTGTTTGTGTGTGATTCTTGTGTATGTGTGTGTCGGTGAAACGTTTGTGAGTATGTTAGGGCAGTTCCAAGTGTTGATGGCTCTGCCGAGGTCCAGTGTGCGTACTGTGCTGTTAGTGTGACAGTGTGTGTGTGTGTGTGTGTGTGTGTTTGGGGAAACCCCACTCTGTCTCCCTGTAACAAAATGTTGATGGGTGTTTGTGTGTGTTTCTTCTGTATGTGTGTGTCGGGACCACGTTTGTTTGTATGTTAGGGCAGATTCAAGTGCCAGTGTGAATGCTGTGTTGTGAGTGTGATAGTGTGTGTGTGTGTGTGTTTGCGGAAACCATTGTGCATGACTGTAAGTAAAAGTCAATGGGAGTTTGTGTGTGTTTCTTGTGTATGTGTGTGTCGGGACCACGTTTGTGAGTATGTTAGGGCAGTTCCAACTGTTGATGGCTATGCCGGGGACCCAGTGTGAGTGCTGTGTTGTGCGTGTGATAGTGTCTGTGTGTGTGTGTGTGTGTTTTGCTGGATACCATTGTGTATGTCTGTAAGAAAAAGTCGTAGGGTGTTTTTGTGTGTTTCTTCTGCATGTGTGTTTCGGGACCACGTTTGTGAATATGTTAAGGTAATTCCAAGTGTTCATGGCTCTGCTGGAGATCCAATGTGAGTGCTCTGTCGTGAGTGTGCCTTTTGTGTGTGTGTGTGTGTGTGTGTGTGTGTGTTTGCAGGAAACCATTGTGTATGCCTGCAAGAAAAAGTCGATGGGTGTTTGTGTGTGTTATTTGTATATGTGTGTGTCAGGACCATGTTTGTGATTATGTTAAAGCAGTTCCAAGTGTTGACGGCTGTGTTGGAGACCCAGTGTGAGTGCTGTGTTGTGAGTGTGATAGTGTGTGTGTGTCTGTGTGTGTTTCCGAACCCCCTGTGTACGCCTGTAAGAAAAATTCCATGGGTGTTTGTGTGTGTTTCTTGTGTATGCGTGTGTCAGGAAAACGTTTGTGAGTATGTTAGGGCAGTTCCAAGTGTTGATGGCTCTGCCGAGGCCCAGTGTGAGTGCTGTGTTGCGAGTGTGACAGTGTGTGTGTGTGTGTGTGTGTGTGTGTGTTTTCGGGTTACCATTGTGTATGCCTGTATGAAAAAGTCGATGGGTGTATTTGTGTGTTCTTGCGTATTGTGTTTCAGATCCACATTTGTGAGTGTGTGAGGGCAGTTCCAAGTGTTCATGAGTTTGCTGGATATCCAGTGTGAGTGTGTGTTGTGAGTGTGACAGTGTGTGTGCGTGTCTGTGTGTGTGTTTGCAGGAAACCAGTCTGTATGCCTATAAGAAAAATTCGATGGGTGTTTGTGTGTGTTTCTTCTGTATGTGTGTGTCGGGACCACATTTGTGAATATGTTAGGGCAGTTCCAAGTGTTGATGGCTCTGCTGGAGACCCAGTGAGAGTGCTGTGTTGTGAGTGTGACAGTGTGTGTGTGTCTGTGTGTGTGTGTGTGTTTGGGGGAACCCCACAGTGTATGCTTCTAAGAAAAAGTCGATGGGTGTTTGTGTGTGTTTCTTGTGTATGTGTGTGTCGGGACCACGTATGAGAGTATTTTGTGGCAGTTCCAAGCGCCAGAGTGAATGCTGTGTTGTGAGTGTGGCAGTGTGTGTTTCTGTGTGTGTTTGTGTTGGCGGGAAAACATTGTGTATGCCTGTAAGAATAAGTCGATGGATGTTTGTGTGAGTTTCATGTGTATGTGTGTGTCGCGACCACATTTGTCAATATTTTAAGGCAGTTCCAAGTGTTGATGGTTCTGCTGGATACCCATTGTGAGTGGTGTGTTGTAAGTGTGACTGTGTGTGTGTGTGTTCAAGGGAAACCGTTGTGTATGCCTGTAAGAAAAAGTCGATGGGTGTTTGTGTGCGTTTCTTGTGTATGTGTGTGTCGGGAAAACGTTTGGGAGTATGTTAGGGCAGTTCCAAGTGTTGATGGCTCTGCCGAGGACCAGTGTGAGTGCTGTATTGCGAGTGTGACAGTGTGTGTGTGTGTGTGTGTGTGTGTTTTCGGGTAACCATTGTGTATGCCTGTATGAAAAAGTCGATGGGTGTATTTGTGTGTTCTTGCGTATTGTGTTTCAGATCCACATTTGTGAGTGTGTGAGGGCAGTTCCAAGTCTTCATGAGTTTGCAGGATATCCAGTGTGAGTGTGTGTTGTGAGTGTGACAGTGTGTGTGCGTGTCTGTGTGTGTGTTTGCAGGAAACCAGTCTGTATGCCTATAAGAAAAATTCCATGGGTGTTTGTGTGTGTTTCTTCTGTATGTGTGTGTCGGGACCACATTTGTGAATATGTTAGGGCAGTTCCAAGTGTTGATGGCTCTGCTGGAGACCCAGTGAGAGTGCTGTGTTGTGAGTGTGATAGTGTGTGTGTGTCTCTGTGTGTGTGTGTGTTTGGGGGAACCCCACAGTGTATGCTTCTAAGAAAAAGTCGATGGGTGTTTGTGTGTGTTTCTTGTGTATGTGTGTGTCGAGACCACGTATGTGAGTATGTTGTGGCAGTTCCAAGTGCCAGTGTGAATGCTGTGTTGTGAGTGTGGCAGTGTGTGTTTCTGTGTGTGTTTGTGTTGGCGGGAAAACATTGTGTATGCCTGTAAGAATAAGTCGATGGATGTTTGTGTGAGTTTCATGTGTATGTGTGTGTCGCGACCACATTTGTCAATATTTTAAGGCAGTTCCAAGTGTTGATGGTTCTGCTGGATACCCATTGTGAGTGCTGTGTTGTAAGTGTGACTGTGTGTGTGTGTGTGTTCACGGGAAACCGTTGTGTATGCCTGTAAGAAAAAGTCGATGGGTGTTTGTGTGTGATTCTTGTGTATGTGTGTGTCGGTGAAACGTTTGTGAGTATGTTAGGGCAGTTCCAAGTGTTGATGGCTCTGCCGAGGTCCAGTGTGCGTACTGTGCTGTTAGTGTGACAGTGTGTGTGTGTGTGTGTGTGTGTGTTTGGGGAAACCCCACTCTGTCTCCCTGTAACAAAATGTTGATGGGTGTTTGTGTGTGTTTCTTCTGTATGTGTGTGTCGGGACCACGTTTGTTTGTATGTTAGGGCAGATTCAAGTGCCAGTGTGAATGCTGTGTTGTGAGTGTGATAGTGTGTGTGTGTGTGTGTTTGCGGAAACCATTGTGCATGACTGTAAGTAAAAGTCAATGGGAGTTTGTGTGTGTTTCTTGTGTATGTGTGTGTCGGGACCACGTTTGTGAGTATGTTAGGGCAGTTCCAACTGTTGATGGCTATGCCGGGGACCCAGTGTGAGTGCTGTGTTGTGCGTGTGATAGTGTCTGTGTGTGTGTGTGTGTGTTTTGCTGGATACCATTGTGTATGTCTGTAAGAAAAAGTCGTAGGGTGTTTTTGTGTGTTTCTTCTGCATGTGTGTTTCGGGACCACGTTTGTGAATATGTTAAGGTAATTCCAAGTGTTCATGGCTCTGCTGGAGATCCAATGTGAGTGCTCTGTCGTGAGTGTGCCTTTTGTGTGTGTGTGTGTGTGTGTGTGTGTGTGTGTGTTTGCAGGAAACCATTGTGTATGCCTGCAAGAAAAAGTCGATGGGTGTTTGTGTGTGTTATTTGTATATGTGTGTGTCAGGACCATGTTTGTGATTATGTTAAAGCAGTTCCAAGTGTTGACGGCTGTGTTGGAGACCCAGTGTGAGTGCTGTGTTGTGAGTGTGATAGTGTGTGTGTGTCTGTGTGTGTTTCCGAACCCCCTGTGTACGCCTGTAAGAAAAATTCCATGGGTGTTTGTGTGTGTTTCTTGTGTATGCGTGTGTCAGGAAAACGTTTGTGAGTATGTTAGGGCAGTTCCAAGTGTTGATGGCTCTGCCGAGGCCCAGTGTGAGTGCTGTGTTGCGAGTGTGACAGTGTGTGTGTGTGTGTGTGTGTGTGTGTTTTCGGGTTACCATTGTGTATGCCTGTATGAAAAAGTCGATGGGTGTATTTGTGTGTTCTTGCGTATTGTGTTTCAGATCCACATTTGTGAGTGTGTGAGGGCAGTTCCAAGTGTTCATGAGTTTGCTGGATATCCAGTGTGAGTGTGTGTTGTGAGTGTGACAGTGTGTGTGCGTGTCTGTGTGTGTGTGTTTGCAGGAAACCAGTCTGTATGCCTATAAGAAAAATTCGATGGGTGTTTGTGTGTGTTTCTTCTGTATGTGTGTGTCGGGACCACATTTGTGAATATGTTAGGGCAGTTCCAAGTGTTGATGGCTCTGCTGGAGACCCAGTGAGAGTGCTGTGTTGTGAGTGTGACAGTGTGTGTGTGTCTGTGTGTGTGTGTGTGTTTGGGGGAACCCCACAGTGTATGCTTCTAAGAAAAAGTCGATGGGTGTTTGTGTGTGTTTCTTGTGTATGTGTGTGTCGGGACCACGTATGAGAGTATTTTGTGGCAGTTCCAAGCGCCAGAGTGAATGCTGTGTTGTGAGTGTGGCAGTGTGTGTTTCTGTGTGTGTTTGTGTTGGCGGGAAAACATTGTGTATGCCTGTAAGAATAAGTCGATGGATGTTTGTGTGAGTTTCATGTGTATGTGTGTGTCGCGACCACATTTGTCAATATTTTAAGGCAGTTCCAAGTGTTGATGGTTCTGCTGGATACCCATTGTGAGTGGTGTGTTGTAAGTGTGACTGTGTGTGTGTGTGTTCAAGGGAAACCGTTGTGTATGCCTGTAAGAAAAAGTCGATGGGTGTTTGTGTGCGTTTCTTGTGTATGTGTGTGTCGGGAAAACGTTTGGGAGTATGTTAGGGCAGTTCCAAGTGTTGATGGCTCTGCCGAGGACCAGTGTGAGTGCTGTATTGCGAGTGTGACAGTGTGTGTGTGTGTGTGTGTGTGTGTGTTTTCGGGTAACCATTGTGTATGCCTGTATGAAAAAGTCGATGGGTGTATTTGTGTGTTCTTGCGTATTGTGTTTCAGATCCACATTTGTGAGTGTGTGAGGGCAGTTCCAAGTCTTCATGAGTTTGCAGGATATCCAGTGTGAGTGTGTGTTGTGAGTGTGACAGTGTGTGTGCGTGTCTGTGTGTGTGTTTGCAGGAAACCAGTCTGTATGCCTATAAGAAAAATTCCATGGGTGTTTGTGTGTGTTTCTTCTGTATGTGTGTGTCGGGACCACATTTGTGAATATGTTAGGGCAGTTCCAAGTGTTGATGGCTCTGCTGGAGACCCAGTGAGAGTGCTGTGTTGTGAGTGTGATAGTGTGTGTGTGTCTCTGTGTGTGTGTGTGTTTGGGGGAACCCCACAGTGTATGCTTCTAAGAAAAAGTCGATGGGTGTTTGTGTGTGTTTCTTGTGTATGTGTGTGTCGAGACCACGTATGTGAGTATGTTGTGGCAGTTCCAAGTGCCAGTGTGAATGCTGTGTTGTGAGTGTGGCAGTGTGTGTTTCTGTGTGTGTTTGTGTTGGCGGGAAAACATTGTGTATGCCTGTAAGAATAAGTCGATGGATGTTTGTGTGAGTTTCATGTGTATGTGTGTGTCGCGACCACATTTGTCAATATTTTAAGGCAGTTCCAAGTGTTGATGGTTCTGCTGGATACCCATTGTGAGTGCTGTGTTGTAAGTGTGACTGTGTGTGTGTGTGTTCACGGGAAACCGTTGTGTATGCCTGTAAGAAAAAGTCGATGGGTGTTTGTGTGTGATTCTTGTGTATGTGTGTGTCGGTGAAACGTTTGTGAGTATGTTAGGGCAGTTCCAAGTGTTGATGGCTCTGCCGAGGTCCAGTGTGCGTACTGTGCTGTTAGTGTGACAGTGTGTGTGTGTGTGTGTGTGTGTGTTTGGGGAAACCCCACTCTGTCTCCCTGTAACAAAATGTTGATGGGTGTTTGTGTGTGTTTCTTCTGTATGTGTGTGTCGGGACCACGTTTGTTTGTATGTTAGGGCAGATTCAAGTGCCAGTGTGAATGCTGTGTTGTGAGTGTGATAGTGTGTGTGTGTGTGTGTTTGCGGAAACCATTGTGCATGACTGTAAGTAAAAGTCAATGGGAGTTTGTGTGTGTTTCTTGTGTATGTGTGTGTCGGGACCACGTTTGTGAGTATGTTAGGGCAGTTCCAACTGTTGATGGCTATGCCGGGGACCCAGTGTGAGTGCTGTGTTGTGCGTGTGATAGTGTCTGTGTGTGTGTGTGTGTGTTTTGCTGGATACCATTGTGTATGTCTGTAAGAAAAAGTCGTAGGGTGTTTTTGTGTGTTTCTTCTGCATGTGTGTTTCGGGACCACGTTTGTGAATATGTTAAGGTAATTCCAAGTGTTCATGGCTCTGCTGGAGATCCAATGTGAGTGCTCTGTCGTGAGTGTGCCTTTTGTGTGTGTGTGTGTGTGTGTGTGTGTGTTTGCAGGAAACCATTGTGTATGCCTGCAAGAAAAAGTCGATGGGTGTTTGTGTGTGTTATTTGTATATGTGTGTGTCAGGACCATGTTTGTGATTATGTTAAAGCAGTTCCAAGTGTTGACGGCTGTGTTGGAGACCCAGTGTGAGTGCTGTGTTGTGAGTGTGATAGTGTGTGTGTGTCTGTGTGTGTTTCCGAACCCCCTGTGTACGCCTGTAAGAAAAATTCCATGGGTGTTTGTGTGTGTTTCTTGTGTATGCGTGTGTCAGGAAAACGTTTGTGAGTATGTTAGGGCAGTTCCAAGTGTTGATGGCTCTGCCGAGGCCCAGTGTGAGTGCTGTGTTGCGAGTGTGACAGTGTGTGTGTGTGTGTGTGTGTGTGTTTTCGGGTTACCATTGTGTATGCCTGTATGAAAAAGTCGATGGGTGTATTTGTGTGTTCTTGCGTATTGTGTTTCAGATCCACATTTGTGAGTGTGTGAGGGCAGTTCCAAGTGTTCATGAGTTTGCTGGATATCCAGTGTGAGTGTGTGTTGTGAGTGTGACAGTGTGTGTGCGTGTCTGTGTGTGTGTTTGCAGGAAACCAGTCTGTATGCCTATAAGAAAAATTCGATGGGTGTTTGTGTGTGTTTCTTCTGTATGTGTGTGTCGGGACCACATTTGTGAATATGTTAGGGCAGTTCCAAGTGTTGATGGCTCTGCTGGAGACCCAGTGAGAGTGCTGTGTTGTGAGTGTGACAGTGTGTGTGTGTCTGTGTGTGTGTGTGTGTTTGGGGGAACCCCACAGTGTATGCTTCTAAGAAAAAGTCGATGGGTGTTTGTGTGTGTTTCTTGTGTATGTGTGTGTCGAGACCACGTATGTGAGTATGTTGTGGCAGTTCCAAGTGCCAGTGTGAATGCTGTGTTGTGAGTGTGGCAGTGTGTGTTTCTGTGTGTGTTTGTGTTGGCGGGAAAACATTGTGTATGCCTGTAAGAATAAGTCGATGGATGTTTGTGTGAGTTTCATGTGTATGTGTGTGTCGCGACCACATTTGTCAATATTTTAAGGCAGTTCCAAGTGTTGATGGTTCTGCTGGATACCCATTGTGAGTGCTGTGTTGTAAGTGTGACTGTGTGTGTGTGTGTTCACGGGAAACCGTTGTGTATGCCTGTAAGAAAAAGTCGATGGGTGTTTGTGTGTGATTCTTGTGTATGTGTGTGTCGGTGAAACGTTTGTGAGTATGTTAGGGCAGTTCCAAGTGTTGATGGCTCTGCCGAGGTCCAGTGTGCGTACTGTGCTGTTAGTGTGACAGTGTGTGTGTGTGTGTGTGTGTGTGTGTTTGGGGAAACCCCACTCTGTCTCCCTGTAACAAAATGTTGATGGGTGTTTGTGTGTGTTTCTTCTGTATGTGTGTGTCGGGACCACGTTTGTTTGTATGTTAGGGCAGATTCAAGTGCCAGTGTGAATGCTGTGTTGTGAGTGTGATAGTGTGTGTGTGTGTGTGTTTGCGGAAACCATTGTGCATGACTGTAAGTAAAAGTCAATGGGAGTTTGTGTGTGTTTCTTGTGTATGTGTGTGTCGGGACCACGTTTGTGAGTATGTTAGGGCAGTTCCAACTGTTGATGGCTATGCCGGGGACCCAGTGTGAGTGCTGTGTTGTGCGTGTGATAGTGTCTGTGTGTGTGTGTGTGTGTTTTGCTGGATACCATTGTGTATGTCTGTAAGAAAAAGTCGTAGGGTGTTTTTGTGTGTTTCTTCTGCATGTGTGTTTCGGGACCACGTTTGTGAATATGTTAAGGTAATTCCAAGTGTTCATGGCTCTGCTGGAGATCCAATGTGAGTGCTCTGTCGTGAGTGTGCCTTTTGTGTGTGTGTGTGTGTGTGTGTGTGTGTGTGTGTGTGTTTGCAGGAAACCATTGTGTATGCCTGCAAGAAAAAGTCGATGGGTGTTTGTGTGTGTTATTTGTATATGTGTGTGTCAGGACCATGTTTGTGATTATGTTAAAGCAGTTCCAAGTGTTGACGGCTGTGTTGGAGACCCAGTGTGAGTGCTGTGTTGTGAGTGTGATAGTGTGTGTGTGTCTGTGTGTGTTTCCGAACCCCCTGTGTACGCCTGTAAGAAAAATTCCATGGGTGTTTGTGTGTGTTTCTTGTGTATGCGTGTGTCAGGAAAACGTTTGTGAGTATGTTAGGGCAGTTCCAAGTGTTGATGGCTCTGCCGAGGCCCAGTGTGAGTGCTGTGTTGCGAGTGTGACAGTGTGTGTGTGTGTGTGTGTGTGTGTGTTTTCGGGTTACCATTGTGTATGCCTGTATGAAAAAGTCGATGGGTGTATTTGTGTGTTCTTGCGTATTGTGTTTCAGATCCACATTTGTGAGTGTGTGAGGGCAGTTCCAAGTGTTCATGAGTTTGCTGGATATCCAGTGTGAGTGTGTGTTGTGAGTGTGACAGTGTGTGTGCGTGTCTGTGTGTGTGTGTTTGCAGGAAACCAGTCTGTATGCCTATAAGAAAAATTCGATGGGTGTTTGTGTGTGTTTCTTCTGTATGTGTGTGTCGGGACCACATTTGTGAATATGTTAGGGCAGTTCCAAGTGTTGATGGCTCTGCTGGAGACCCAGTGAGAGTGCTGTGTTGTGAGTGTGACAGAGTGTGTGTGTCTGTGTGTGTGTGTGTGTTTGGGGGAACCCCACAGTGTATGCTTCTAAGAAAAAGTCGATGGGTGTTTGTGTGTGTTTCTTGTGTATGTGTGTGTCGGGACCACGTATGAGAGTATTTTGTGGCAGTTCCAAGCGCCAGTGTGAATGCTGTGTTGTGAGTGTGGCAGTGTGTGTTTCTGTGTGTGTTTGTGTTGGCGGGAAAACATTGTGTATGCCTGTAAGAATAAGTCGATGGATGTTTGTGTGAGTTTCATGTGTATGTGTGTGTCGCGACCACATTTGTCAATATTTTAAGGCAGTTCCAAGTGTTGATGGTTCTGCTGGATACCCATTGTGAGTGGTGTGTTGTAAGTGTGACTGTGTGTGTGTGTGTTCAAGGGAAACCGTTGTGTATGCCTGTAAGAAAAAGTCGATGGGTGTTTGTGTGCGTTTCTTGTGTATGTGTGTGTCGGGAAAACGTTTGGGAGTATGTTAGGGCAGTTCCAAGTGTTGATGGCTCTGCCGAGGACCAGTGTGAGTGCTGTATTGCGAGTGTGACAGTGTGTGTGTGTGTGTGTGTGTGTTTTCGGGTAACCATTGTGTATGCCTGTATGAAAAAGTCGATGGGTGTATTTGTGTGTTCTTGCGTATTGTGTTTCAGATCCACATTTGTGAGTGTGTGAGGGCAGTTCCAAGTCTTCATGAGTTTGCAGGATATCCAGTGTGAGTGTGTGTTGTGAGTGTGACAGTGTGTGTGCGTGTCTGTGTGTGTGTTTGCAGGAAACCAGTCTGTATGCCTATAAGAAAAATTCCATGGGTGTTTGTGTGTGTTTCTTCTGTATGTGTGTGTCGGGACCACATTTGTGAATATGTTAGGGCAGTTCCAAGTGTTGATGGCTCTGCTGGAGACCCAGTGAGAGTGCTGTGTTGTGAGTGTGATAGTGTGTGTGTGTCTCTGTGTGTGTGTGTGTTTGGGGGAACCCCACAGTGTATGCTTCTAAGAAAAAGTCGATGGGTGTTTGTGTGTGTTTCTTGTGTATGTGTGTGTCGAGACCACGTATGTGAGTATGTTGTGGCAGTTCCAAGTGCCAGTGTGAATGCTGTGTTGTGAGTGTGGCAGTGTGTGTTTCTGTGTGTGTTTGTGTTGGCGGGAAAACATTGTGTATGCCTGTAAGAATAAGTCGATGGATGTTTGTGTGAGTTTCATGTGTATGTGTGTGTCGCGACCACATTTGTCAATATTTTAAGGCAGTTCCAAGTGTTGATGGTTCTGCTGGATACCCATTGTGAGTGCTGTGTTGTAAGTGTGACTGTGTGTGTGTGTGTTCACGGGAAACCGTTGTGTATGCCTGTAAGAAAAAGTCGATGGGTGTTTGTGTGTGATTCTTGTGTATGTGTGTGTCGGTGAAACGTTTGTGAGTATGTTAGGGCAGTTCCAAGTGTTGATGGCTCTGCCGAGGTCCAGTGTGCGTACTGTGCTGTTAGTGTGACAGTGTGTGTGTGTGTGTGTGTGTGTGTGTTTGGGGAAACCCCACTCTGTCTCCCTGTAACAAAATGTTGATGGGTGTTTGTGTGTGTTTCTTCTGTATGTGTGTGTCGGGACCACGTTTGTTTGTATGTTAGGGCAGATTCAAGTGCCAGTGTGAATGCTGTGTTGTGAGTGTGATAGTGTGTGTGTGTGTGTGTTTGCGGAAACCATTGTGCATGACTGTAAGTAAAAGTCAATGGGAGTTTGTGTGTGTTTCTTGTGTATGTGTGTGTCGGGACCACGTTTGTGAGTATGTTAGGGCAGTTCCAACTGTTGATGGCTATGCCGGGGACCCAGTGTGAGTGCTGTGTTGTGCGTGTGATAGTGTCTGTGTGTGTGTGTGTGTGTTTTGCTGGATACCATTGTGTATGTCTGTAAGAAAAAGTCGTAGGGTGTTTTTGTGTGTTTCTTCTGCATGTGTGTTTCGGGACCACGTTTGTGAATATGTTAAGGTAATTCCAAGTGTTCATGGCTCTGCTGGAGATCCAATGTGAGTGCTCTGTCGTGAGTGTGCCTTTTGTGTGTGTGTGTGTGTGTGTGTGTGTGTTTGCAGGAAACCATTGTGTATGCCTGCAAGAAAAAGTCGATGGGTGTTTGTGTGTGTTATTTGTATATGTGTGTGTCAGGACCATGTTTGTGATTATGTTAAAGCAGTTCCAAGTGTTGACGGCTGTGTTGGAGACCCAGTGTGAGTGCTGTGTTGTGAGTGTGATAGTGTGTGTGTGTCTGTGTGTGTTTCCGAACCCCCTGTGTACGCCTGTAAGAAAAATTCCATGGGTGTTTGTGTGTGTTTCTTGTGTATGCGTGTGTCAGGAAAACGTTTGTGAGTATGTTAGGGCAGTTCCAAGTGTTGATGGCTCTGCCGAGGCCCAGTGTGAGTGCTGTGTTGCGAGTGTGACAGTGTGTGTGTGTGTGTGTGTGTGTGTTTTCGGGTTACCATTGTGTATGCCTGTATGAAAAAGTCGATGGGTGTATTTGTGTGTTCTTGCGTATTGTGTTTCAGATCCACATTTGTGAGTGTGTGAGGGCAGTTCCAAGTGTTCATGAGTTTGCTGGATATCCAGTGTGAGTGTGTTTGTGAGTGTGACAGTGTGTGTGCGTGTCTGTGTGTGTGTGTTTGCAGGAAACCAGTCTGTATGCCTATAAGAAAAATTCGATGGGTGTTTGTGTGTGTTTCTTCTGTATGTGTGTGTCGGGACCACATTTGTGAATATGTTAGGGCAGTTCCAAGTGTTGATGGCTCTGCTGGAGACCCAGTGAGAGTCCTGTGTTGTGAGTGTGACAGTGTGTGTGTGTCTGTGTGTGTGTGTGTGTTTGGGGGAACCCCACAGTGTATGCTTCTAAGAAAAAGTCGATGGGTGTTTGTGTGTGTTTCTTGTGTATGTGTGTGTCGGGACCACGTATGAGAGTATTTTGTGGCAGTTCCAAGCGCCAGAGTGAATGCTGTGTTGTGAGTGTGGCAGTGTGTGTTTCTGTGTGTGTTTGTGTTGGCGGGAAAACATTGTGTATGCCTGTAAGAATAAGTCGATGGATGTTTGTGTGAGTTTCATGTGTATGTGTGTGTCGCGACCACATTTGTCAATATTTTAAGGCAGTTCCAAGTGTTGATGGTTCTGCTGGATACCCATTGTGAGTGGTGTGTTGTAAGTGTGACTGTGTGTGTGTGTGTTCAAGGGAAACCGTTGTGTATGCCTGTAAGAAAAAGTCGATGGGTGTTTGTGTGCGTTTCTTGTGTATGTGTGTGTCGGGAAAACGTTTGGGAGTATGTTAGGGCAGTTCCAAGTGTTGATGGCTCTGCCGAGGACCAGTGTGAGTGCTGTGTTGCGAGTGTGACAGTGTGTGTGTGTGTGTGTGTGTTTTCGGGTAACCATTGTGTATGCCTGTATGAAAAAGTCGATGGGTGTATTTGTGTGTTCTTGCGTATTGTGTTTCAGATCCACATTTGTGAGTGTGTGAGGGCAGTTCCAAGTCTTCATGAGTTTGCAGGATATCCAGTGTGAGTGTGTGTTGTGAGTGTGACAGTGTGTGTGCGTGTCTGTGTGTGTGTTTGCAGGAAACCAGTCTGTATGCCTATAAGAAAAATTCGATGGGTGTTTGTGTGTGTTTTTTCTGTATGTGTGTGTCGGGACCACATTTGTGAATATGTTAGGGCAGTTCCAAGTGTTGATGGCTCTGCTGGAGACCCAGTGAGAGTGCTGTGTTGTGAGTGTGATAGTGTGTGTGTGTCTGTGTGTGTGTGTGTGTGTTTGGGGGAACCCCACAATGTATGCTTCTAAGAAAAAGTCGATGGGTGTTTGTGTGTGATTCTTGTGTATGTGTGTGTCGGTGAAACGTTTGTGAGTATGTTAGGGCAGTTCCAAGTGTTGATGGCTCTGCCGAGGTCCAGTGTGCGTACTGTGCTGTTAGTGTGACAGTGTGTGTGTGTGTGTGTGTGTGTTTGGGGAAACCCCACTCTGTCTCCCTGTAACAAAATGTTGATGGGTGTTTGTGTGTGTTTCTTCTGTATGTGTGTGTCGGGACCACGTTTGTTTGTATGTTAGGGCAGATTCAAGTGCCAGTGTGAATGCTGTGTTGTGAGTGTGATAGTGTGTGTGTGTGTGTGTTTGCGGAAACCATTGTGCATGACTGTAAGTAAAAGTCCATGGGAGTTTGTGTGTGTTTCTTGTGTATGTGTGTGTCGGGACCACGTTTGTGAGTATGTTAGGGCAGTTCCAACTGTTGATGGCTATGCCGGGGACCCAGTGTGAGTGCTGTGTTGTGCGTGTGATAGTGTCTGTGTGTGTGTGTGTGTTTTGCTGGATACCATTGTGTATGTCTGTAAGAAAAAGTCTTAGGGTGTTTTTGTGTGTTTCTTCTGCATGTGTGTTTCGGGACCACGTTTGTGAATATGTTAAGGTAATTCCAAGTTCATGGCTCTGCTGGAGATCCAATGTGAGTGCTCTGTCGTGAGTGTGCCTTTTGTGTGTGTGTGTGTGTGTGTGTGTGTTTGCAGGAAACCATTGTGTATGCCTGCAAGAAAAAGTCGATGGGTGTTTGTGTGTGTTATTTGTATATGTGTGTGTCAGGACCATGTTTGTGATTATGTTAAAGCAGTTCCAAGTGTTGACGGCTGTGTTGGAGACCCAGTGTGAGTGCTGTGTTGTGAGTGTGATAGTGTGTGTGTGTCTGTGTGTGTTTCCGAACCCCCTGTGTACGCCTGTAAGAAAAATTCCATGGGTGTTTGTGTGTGTTTCTTGTGTATGCGTGTGTCAGGAAAACGTTTGTGAGTATGTTAGGGCAGTTCCAAGTGTTGATGGCTCTGCCGAGGCCCAGTGTGAGTGCTGTGTTGCGAGTGTGACAGTGTGTGTGTGTGTGTGTGTGTGTGTGTTTTCGGGTTACCATTGTGTATGCCTGTATGAAAAAGTCGATGGGTGTATTTGTGTGTTCTTGCGTATTGTGTTTCAGATCCACATTTGTGAGTGTGTGAGGGCAGTTCCAAGTGTTCATGAGTTTGCTGGATATCCAGTGTGAGTGTGTTTGTGAGTGTGACAGTGTGTGTGCGTGTCTGTGTGTGTGTGTTTGCAGGAAACCAGTCTGTATGCCTATAAGAAAAATTCGATGGGTGTTTGTGTGTGTTTCTTCTGTATGTGTGTGTCGGGACCACATTTGTGAATATGTTAGGGCAGTTCCAAGTGTTGATGGCTCTGCTGGAGACCCAGTGAGAGTGCTGTGTTGTGAGTGTGACAGAGTGTGTGTGTCTGTGTGTGTGTGTGTGTTTGGGGGAACCCCACAGTGTATGCTTCTAAGAAAAAGTCGATGGGTGTTTGTGTGTGTTTCTTGTGTATGTGTGTGTCGGGACCACGTATGAGAGTATTTTGTGGCAGTTCCAAGCGCCAGAGTGAATGCTGTGTTGTGAGTGTGGCAGTGTGTGTTTCTGTGTGTGTTTGTGTTGGCGGGAAAACATTGTGTATGCCTGTAAGAATAAGTCGATGGATGTTTGTGTGAGTTTCATGTGTATGTGTGTGTCGCGACCACATTTGTCAATATTTTAAGGCAGTTCCAAGTGTTGATGGTTCTGCTGGATACCCATTGTGAGTGGTGTGTTGTAAGTGTGACTGTGTGTGTGTGTGTTCACGGGAAACCGTTGTGTATGCCTGTAAGAAAAAGTCGATGGGTGTTTGTGTGCGTTTCTTGTGTATGTGTGTGTCGGTGAAACGTTTGTGAGTATGTTAGGGCAGTTCCAAGTGTTGATGGCTCTGCCGAGGTCCAGTGTGCGTACTGTGCTGTTAGTGTGACAGTGTGTGTGTGTGTGTGTGTGTGTTTGGGGAAACCCCACTCTGTCTCCCTGTAACAAAATGTTGATGGGTGTTTGTGTGTGTTTCTTCTGTATGTGTGTGTCGGGACCACGTTTGTTTGTATGTTAGGGCAGATTCAAGTGCCAGTGTGAATGCTGTGTTGTGAGTGTGATAGTGTGTGTGTGTGTTTGCGGAAACCATTGTGCATGACTGTAAGTAAAAGTCAATGGGAGTTTGTGTGTGTTTCTTGTGTATGTGTGTGTCGAGACCACGTATGTGAGTATGTTGTGGCAGTTCCAAGTGCCAGTGTGAATGCTGTGTTGTGAGTGTGGCAGTGTGTGTTTCTGTGTGTGTTTGTGTTGGCGGGAAAACATTGTGTATGCCTGTAAGAATAAGTCGATGGATGTTTGTGTGAGTTTCATGTGTATGTGTGTGTCGCGACCACATTTGTCAATATTTTAAGGCAGTTCCAAGTGTTGATGGTTCTGCTGGATACCCATTGTGAGTGCTGTGTTGTAAGTGTGACTGTGTGTGTGTGTGTTCACGGGAAACCGTTGTGTATGCCTGTAAGAAAAAGTCGATGGGTGTTTGTGTGTGATTCTTGTGTATGTGTGTGTCGGTGAAACGTTTGTGAGTATGTTAGGGCAGTTCCAAGTGTTGATGGCTCTGCCGAGGTCCAGTGTGCGTACTGTGCTGTTAGTGTGACAGTGTGTGTGTGTGTGTGTGTGTGTGTGTTTGGGGAAACCCCACTCTGTCTCCCTGTAACAAAATGTTGATGGGTGTTTGTGTGTGTTTCTTCTGTATGTGTGTGTCGGGACCACGTTTGTTTGTATGTTAGGGCAGATTCAAGTGCCAGTGTGAATGCTGTGTTGTGAGTGTGATAGTGTGTGTGTGTGTGTGTTTGCGGAAACCATTGTGCATGACTGTAAGTAAAAGTCAATGGGAGTTTGTGTGTGTTTCTTGTGTATGTGTGTGTCGGGACCACGTTTGTGAGTATGTTAGGGCAGTTCCAACTGTTGATGGCTATGCCGGGGACCCAGTGTGAGTGCTGTGTTGTGCGTGTGATAGTGTCTGTGTGTGTGTGTGTGTGTTTTGCTGGATACCATTGTGTATATCTGTAAGAAAAAGTCGTAGGGTGTTTTTGTGTGTTTCTTCTGCATGTGTGTTTCGGGACCACGTTTGTGAATATGTTAAGGTAATTCCAAGTGTTCATGGCTCTGCTGGAGATCCAATGTGAGTGCTCTGTCGTGAGTGTGCCTTTTGTGTGTGTGTGTGTGTGTGTGTGTGTGTGTGTGTTTGCAGGAAACCATTGTGTATGCCTGCAAGAAAAAGTCGATGGGTGTTTGTGTGTGTTATTTGTATATGTGTGTGTCAGGACCATGTTTGTGATTATGTTAAAGCAGTTCCAAGTGTTGACGGCTGTGTTGGAGACCCAGTGTGAGTGCTGTGTTGTGAGTGTGATAGTGTGTGTGTGTCTGTGTGTGTTTCCGAACCCCCTGTGTACGCCTGTAAGAAAAATTCCATGGGTGTTTGTGTGTGTTTCTTGTGTATGCGTGTGTCAGGAAAACGTTTGTGAGTATGTTAGGGCAGTTCCAAGTGTTGATGGCTCTGCCGAGGCCCAGTGTGAGTGCTGTGTTGCGAGTGTGACAGTGTGTGTGTGTGTGTGTGTGTGTGTGTGTTTTCGGGTTACCATTGTGTATGCCTGTATGAAAAAGTCGATGGGTGTATTTGTGTGTTCTTGCGTATTGTGTTTCAGATCCACATTTGTGAGTGTGTGAGGGCAGTTCCAAGTGTTCATGAGTTTGCTGGATATCCAGTGTGAGTGTGTGTTGTGAGTGTGACAGTGTGTGTGCGTGTCTGTGTGTGTGTGTTTGCAGGAAACCAGTCTGTATGCCTATAAGAAAAATTCGATGGGTGTTTGTGTGTGTTTCTTCTGTATGTGTGTGTCGGGACCACATTTGTGAATATGTTAGGGCAGTTCCAAGTGTTGATGGCTCTGCTGGAGACCCAGTGAGAGTGCTGTGTTGTGAGTGTGACAGAGTGTGTGTGTCTGTGTGTGTGTGTGTGTTTGGGGGAACCCCACAGTGTATGCTTCTAAGAAAAAGTCGATGGGTGTTTGTGTGTGTTTCTTGTGTATGTGTGTGTCGGGACCACGTATGAGAGTATTTTGTGGCAGTTCCAAGCGCCAGTGTGAATGCTGTGTTGTGAGTGTGGCAGTGTGTGTTTCTGTGTGTGTTTGTGTTGGCGGGAAAACATTGTGTATGCCTGTAAGAATAAGTCGATGGATGTTTGTGTGAGTTTCATGTGTATGTGTGTGTCGCGACCACATTTGTCAATATTTTAAGGCAGTTCCAAGTGTTGATGGTTCTGCTGGATACCCATTGTGAGTGGTGTGTTGTAAGTGTGACTGTGTGTGTGTGTGTTCACGGGAAACCGTTGTGTATGCCTGTAAGAAAAAGTCGATGGGTGTTTGTGTGCGTTTCTTGTGTATGTGTGTGTCGGTGAAACGTTTGTGAGTATGTTAGGGCAGTTCCAAGTGTTGATGGCTCTGCCGAGGTCCAGTGTGCGTACTGTGCTGTTAGTGTGACAGTGTGTGTGTGTGTGTGTGTGTGTTTGGGGAAACCCCACTCTGTCTCCCTGTAACAAAATGTTGATGGGTGTTTGTGTGTGTTTCTTCTGTATGTGTGTGTCGGGACCACGTTTGTTTGTATGTTAGGGCAGATTCAAGTGCCAGTGTGAATGCTGTGTTGTGAGTGTGATAGTGTGTGTGTGTGTTTGCGGAAACCATTGTGCATGACTGTAAGTAAAAGTCAATGGGAGTTTGTGTGTGTTTCTTGTGTATGTGTGTGTCGAGACCACGTATGTGAGTATGTTGTGGCAGTTCCAAGTGCCAGTGTGAATGCTGTGTTGTGAGTGTGGCAGTGTGTGTTTCTGTGTGTGTTTGTGTTGGCGGGAAAACATTGTGTATGCCTGTAAGAATAAGTCGATGGATGTTTGTGTGAGTTTCATGTGTATGTGTGTGTCGCGACCACATTTGTCAATATTTTAAGGCAGTTCCAAGTGTTGATGGTTCTGCTGGATACCCATTGTGAGTGCTGTGTTGTAAGTGTGACTGTGTGTGTGTGTGTTCACGGGAAACCGTTGTGTATGCCTGTAAGAAAAAGTCGATGGGTGTTTGTGTGTGATTCTTGTGTATGTGTGTGTCGGTGAAACGTTTGTGAGTATGTTAGGGCAGTTCCAAGTGTTGATGGCTCTGCCGAGGTCCAGTGTGCGTACTGTGCTGTTAGTGTGACAGTGTGTGTGTGTGTGTGTGTGTGTGTTTGGGGAAACCCCACTCTGTCTCCCTGTAACAAAATGTTGATGGGTGTTTGTGTGTGTTTCTTCTGTATGTGTGTGTCGGGACCACGTTTGTTTGTATGTTAGGGCAGATTCAAGTGCCAGTGTGAATGCTGTGTTGTGAGTGTGATAGTGTGTGTGTGTGTGTGTTTGCGGAAACCATTGTGCATGACTGTAAGTAAAAGTCAATGGGAGTTTGTGTGTGTTTCTTGTGTATGTGTGTGTCGGGACCACGTTTGTGAGTATGTTAGGGCAGTTCCAACTGTTGATGGCTATGCCGGGGACCCAGTGTGAGTGCTGTGTTGTGCGTGTGATAGTGTCTGTGTGTGTGTGTGTGTGTTTTGCTGGATACCATTGTGTATGTCTGTAAGAAAAAGTCGTAGGGTGTTTTTGTGTGTTTCTTCTGCATGTGTGTTTCGGGACCACGTTTGTGAATATGTTAAGGTAATTCCAAGTGTTCATGGCTCTGCTGGAGATCCAATGTGAGTGCTCTGTCGTGAGTGTGCCTTTTGTGTGTGTGTGTGTGTGTGTGTGTGTGTGTGTGTTTGCAGGAAACCATTGTGTATGCCTGCAAGAAAAAGTCGATGGGTGTTTGTGTGTGTTATTTGTATATGTGTGTGTCAGGACCATGTTTGTGATTATGTTAAAGCAGTTCCAAGTGTTGACGGCTGTGTTGGAGACCCAGTGTGAGTGCTGTGTTGTGAGTGTGATAGTGTGTGTGTGTCTGTGTGTGTTTCCGAACCCCCTGTGTACGCCTGTAAGAAAAATTCCATGGGTGTTTGTGTGTGTTTCTTGTGCATGCGTGTGTCAGGAAAACGTTTGTGAGTATGTTAGGGCAGTTCCAAGTGTTGATGGCTCTGCCGAGGCCCAGTGTGAGTGCTGTGTTGCGAGTGTGACAGTGTGTGTGTGTGTGTGTGTGTGTTTTCGGGTTACCATTGTGTATGCCTGTATGAAAAAGTCGATGGGTGTATTTGTGTGTTCTTGCGTATTGTGTTTCAGATCCACATTTGTGAGTGTGTGAGGGCAGTTCCAAGTGTTCATGAGTTTGCTGGATATCCAGTGTGAGTGTGTGTTGTGAGTGTGACAGTGTGTGTGCGTGTCTGTGTGTGTGTTTGCAGGAAACCAGTCTGTATGCCTATAAGAAAAATTCGATGGGTGTTTGTGTGTGTTTCTTCTGTATGTGTGTGTCGGGACCACATTTGTGAATATGTTAGGGCAGTTCCAAGTGTTGATGGCTCTGCTGGAGACCCAGTGAGAGTGCTGTGTTGTGAGTGTGACAGTGTGTGTGTGTCTGTGTGTGTGTGTGTGTTTGGGGGAACCCCACAGTGTATGCTTCTAAGAAAAAGTCGATGGGTGTTTGTGTGTGTTTCTTGTGTATGTGTGTGTCGAGACCACGTATGTGAGTATGTTGTGGCAGTTCCAAGTGCCAGTGTGAATGCTGTGTTGTGAGTGTGGCAGTGTGTGTTTCTGTGTGTGTTTGTGTTGGCGGGAAAACATTGTGTATGCCTGTAAGAATAAGTCGATGGATGTTTGTGTGAGTTTCATGTGTATGTGTGTGTCGCGACCACATTTGTCAATATTTTAAGGCAGTTCCAAGTGTTGATGGTTCTGCTGGATACCCATTGTGAGTGCTGTGTTGTAAGTGTGACTGTGTGTGTGTGTGTTCACGGGAAACCGTTGTGTATGCCTGTAAGAAAAAGTCGATGGGTGTTTGTGTGTGATTCTTGTGTATGTGTGTGTCGGTGAAACGTTTGTGAGTATGTTAGGGCAGTTCCAAGTGTTGATGGCTCTGCCGAGGTCCAGTGTGCGTACTGTGCTGTTAGTGTGACAGTGTGTGTGTGTGTGTGTGTGTGTGTGTTTGGGGAAACCCCACTCTGTCTCCCTGTAACAAAATGTTGATGGGTGTTTGTGTGTGTTTCTTCTGTATGTGTGTGTCGGGACCACGTTTGTTTGTATGTTAGGGCAGATTCAAGTGCCAGTGTGAATGCTGTGTTGTGAGTGTGATAGTGTGTGTGTGTGTGTGTTTGCGGAAACCATTGTGCATGACTGTAAGTAAAAGTCAATGGGAGTTTGTGTGTGTTTCTTGTGTATGTGTGTGTCGGGACCACGTTTGTGAGTATGTTAGGGCAGTTCCAACTGTTGATGGCTATGCCGGGGACCCAGTGTGAGTGCTGTGTTGTGCGTGTGATAGTGTCTGTGTGTGTGTGTGTGTGTTTTGCTGGATACCATTGTGTATGTCTGTAAGAAAAAGTCGTAGGGTGTTTTTGTGTGTTTCTTCTGCATGTGTGTTTCGGGACCACGTTTGTGAATATGTTAAGGTAATTCCAAGTGTTCATGGCTCTGCTGGAGATCCAATGTGAGTGCTCTGTCGTGAGTGTGCCTTTTGTGTGTGTGTGTGTGTGTGTGTGTGTGTGTGTGTGTGTTTGCAGGAAACCATTGTGTATGCCTGCAAGAAAAAGTCGATGGGTGTTTGTGTGTGTTATTTGTATATGTGTGTGTCAGGACCATGTTTGTGATTATGTTAAAGCAGTTCCAAGTGTTGACGGCTGTGTTGGAGACCCAGTGTGAGTGCTGTGTTGTGAGTGTGATAGTGTGTGTGTGTCTGTGTGTGTTTCCGAACCCCCTGTGTACGCCTGTAAGAAAAATTCCATGGGTGTTTGTGTGTGTTTCTTGTGTATGCGTGTGTCAGGAAAACGTTTGTGAGTATGTTAGGGCAGTTCCAAGTGTTGATGGCTCTGCCGAGGCCCAGTGTGAGTGCTGTGTTGCGAGTGTGACAGTGTGTGTGTGTGTGTGTGTGTGTGTGTGTTTTCGGGTTACCATTGTGTATGCCTGTATGAAAAAGTCGATGGGTGTATTTGTGTGTTCTTGCGTATTGTGTTTCAGATCCACATTTGTGAGTGTGTGAGGGCAGTTCCAAGTGTTCATGAGTTTGCTGGATATCCAGTGTGAGTGTGTGTTGTGAGTGTGACAGTGTGTGTGCGTGTCTGTGTGTGTGTTTGCAGGAAACCAGTCTGTATGCCTATAAGAAAAATTCGATGGGTGTTTGTGTGTGTTTCTTCTGTATGTGTGTGTCGGGACCACATTTGTGAATATGTTAGGGCAGTTCCAAGTGTTGATGGCTCTGCTGGAGACCCAGTGAGAGTGCTGTGTTGTGAGTGTGACAGAGTGTGTGTGTCTGTGTGTGTGTGTGTGTTTGGGGGAACCCCACAGTGTATGCTTCTAAGAAAAAGTCGATGGGTGTTTGTGTGTGTTTCTTGTGTATGTGTGTGTCGGGACCACGTATGAGAGTATTTTGTGGCAGTTCCAAGCGCCAGAGTGAATGCTGTGTTGTGAGTGTGGCAGTGTGTGTTTCTGTGTGTGTTTGTGTTGGCGGGAAAACATTGTGTATGCCTGTAAGAATAAGTCGATGGATGTTTGTGTGAGTTTCATGTGTATGTGTGTGTCGCGACCACATTTGTCAATATTTTAAGGCAGTTCCAAGTGTTGATGGTTCTGCTGGATACCCATTGTGAGTGGTGTGTTGTAAGTGTGACTGTGTGTGTGTGTGTTCACGGGAAACCGTTGTGTATGCCTGTAAGAAAAAGTCGATGGGTGTTTGTGTGCGTTTCTTGTGTATGTGTGTGTCGGTGAAACGTTTGTGAGTATGTTAGGGCAGTTCCAAGTGTTGATGGCTCTGCCGAGGTCCAGTGTGCGTACTGTGCTGTTAGTATGACAGTGTGTGTGTGTGTGTGTGTGTGTGTTTGGGGAAACCCCACTCTGTCTCCCTGTAACAAAATGTTGATGGGTGTTTGTGTGTGTTTCTTCTGTATGTGTGTGTCGGGACCACGTTTGTTTGTATGTTAGGGCAGATTCAAGTGCCAGTGTGAATGCTGTGTTGTGAGTGTGATAGTGTGTGTGTGTGTGTGTTTGCGGAAACCATTGTGCATGACTGTAAGTAAAAGTCAATGGGAGTTTGTGTGTGTTTCTTGTGTATGTGTGTGTCGGGACCACGTTTGTGAGTATGTTAGGGCAGTTCCAACTATTGATGGCTATGCCGGGGACCCAGTGTGAGTGCTGTGTTGTGCGTGTGATAGTGTCTGTGTGTGTGTGTGTGTGTTTTGCTGGATACCATTGTGTATGTCTGTAAGAAAAAGTCGTAGGGTGTTTTTGTGTGTTTCTTCTGCATGTGTGTTTCGGGACCACGTTTGTGAATATGTTAAGGTAATTCCAAGTGTTCATGGCTCTGCTGGAGATCCAATGTGAGTGCTCTGTCGTGAGTGTGCCTTTTGTGTGTGTGTGTGTGTGTGTGTGTGTGTGTGTTTGCAGGAAACCATTGTGTATGCCTGCAAGAAAAAGTCGATGGGTGTTTGTGTGTGTTATTTGTATATGTGTGTGTCAGGACCATGTTTGTGATTATGTTAAAGCAGTTCCAAGTGTTGACGGCTGTGTTGGAGACCCAGTGTGAGTGCTGTGTTGTGAGTGTGATAGTGTGTGTGTGTCTGTGTGTGTTTCCGAACCCCCTGTGTACGCCTGTAAGAAAAATTCCATGGGTGTTTGTGTGTGTTTCTTGTGTATGCGTGTGTCAGGAAAACGTTTGTGAGTATGTTAGGGCAGTTCCAAGTGTTGATGGCTCTGCCGAGGCCCAGTGTGAGTGCTGTGTTGCGAGTGTGACAGTGTGTGTGTGTGTGTGTGTGTGTGTGTTTTCGGGTTACCATTGTGTATGCCTGTATGAAAAAGTCGATGGGTGTATTTGTGTGTTCTTGCGTATTGTGTTTCAGATCCACATTTGTGAGTGTGTGAGGGCAGTTCCAAGTGTTCATGAGTTTGCTGGATATCCAGTGTGAGTGTGTGTTGTGAGTGTGACAGTGTGTGTGCGTGTCTGTGTGTGTGTGTTTGCAGGAAACCAGTCTGTATGCCTATAAGAAAAATTCGATGGGTGTTTGTGTGTGTTTCTTCTGTATGTGTGTGTCGGGACCACATTTGTGAATATGTTAGGGCAGTTCCAAGTGTTGATGGCTCTGCTGGAGACCCAGTGAGAGTGCTGTGTTGTGAGTGTGACAGAGTGTGTGTGTCTGTGTGTGTGTGTGTGTTTGGGGGAACCCCACAGTGTATGCTTCTAAGAAAAAGTCGATGGGTGTTTGTGTGTGTTTCTTGTGTATGTGTGTGTCGGGACCACGTATGAGAGTATTTTGTGGCAGTTCCAAGCGCCAGAGTGAATGCTGTGTTGTGAGTGTGGCAGTGTGTGTTTCTGTGTGTGTTTGTGTTGGCGGGAAAACATTGTGTATGCCTGTAAGAATAAGTCGATGGATGTTTGTGTGAGTTTCATGTGTATGTGTGTGTCGCGACCACATTTGTCAATATTTTAAGGCAGTTCCAAGTGTTGATGGTTCTGCTGGATACCCATTGTGAGTGGTGTGTTGTAAGTGTGACTGTGTGTGTGTGTGTTCACGGGAAACCGTTGTGTATGCCTGTAAGAAAAAGTCGATGGGTGTTTGTGTGCGTTTCTTGTGTATGTGTGTGTCGGTGAAACGTTTGTGAGTATGTTAGGGCAGTTCCAAGTGTTGATGGCTCTGCCGAGGTCCAGTGTGCGTACTGTGCTGTTAGTGTGACAGTGTGTGTGTGTGTGTGTGTGTGTTTGGGGAAACCCCACTCTGTCTCCCTGTAACAAAATGTTGATGGGTGTTTGTGTGTGTTTCTTCTGTATGTGTGTGTCGGGACCACGTTTGTTTGTATGTTAGGGCAGATTCAAGTGCCAGTGTGAATGCTGTGTTGTGAGTGTGATAGTGTGTGTGTGTGTTTGCGGAAACCATTGTGCATGACTGTAAGTAAAAGTCAATGGGAGTTTGTGTGTGTTTCTTGTGTATGTGTGTGTCGAGACCACGTATGTGAGTATGTTGTGGCAGTTCCAAGTGCCAGTGTGAATGCTGTGTTGTGAGTGTGGCAGTGTGTGTTTCTGTGTGTGTTTGTGTTGGCGGGAAAACATTGTGTATGCCTGTAAGAATAAGTCGATGGATGTTTGTGTGAGTTTCATGTGTATGTGTGTGTCGCGACCACATTTGTCAATATTTTAAGGCAGTTCCAAGTGTTGATGGTTCTGCTGGATACCCATTGTGAGTGCTGTGTTGTAAGTGTGACTGTGTGTGTGTGTGTTCACGGGAAACCGTTGTGTATGCCTGTAAGAAAAAGTCGATGGGTGTTTGTGTGTGATTCTTGTGTATGTGTGTGTCGGTGAAACGTTTGTGAGTATGTTAGGGCAGTTCCAAGTGTTGATGGCTCTGCCGAGGTCCAGTGTGCGTACTGTGCTGTTAGTGTGACAGTGTGTGTGTGTGTGTGTGTTTGGGGAAACCCCACTCTGTCTCCCTGTAACAAAATGTTGATGGGTGTTTGTGTGTGTTTCTTCTGTATGTGTGTGTCGGGACCACGTTTGTTTGTATGTTAGGGCAGATTCAAGTGCCAGTGTGAATGCTGTGTTGTGAGTGTGATAGTGTGTGTGTGTGTGTTTGCGGAAACCATTGTGCATGACTGTAAGTAAAAGTCAATGGGAGTTTGTGTGTGTTTCTTGTGTATGTGTGTGTCGGGACCACGTTTGTGAGTATGTTAGGGCAGTTCCAACTGTTGATGGCTATGCCGGGGACCCAGTGTGAGTGCTGTGTTGTGCGTGTGATAGTGTCTGTGTGTGTGTGTGTGTGTTTTGCTGGATACCATTGTGTATGTCTGTAAGAAAAAGTCGTAGGGTGTTTTTGTGTGTTTCTTCTGCATGTGTGTTTCGGGACCACGTTTGTGAATATGTTAAGGTAATTCCAAGTGTTCATGGCTCTGCTGGAGATCCAATGTGAGTGCTCTGTCGTGAGTGTGCCTTTTGTGTGTGTGTGTGTGTGTGTGTGTGTGTGTGTGTTTGCAGGAAACCATTGTGTATGCCTGCAAGAAAAAGTCGATGGGTGTTTGTGTGTGTTATTTGTATATGTGTGTGTCAGGACCATGTTTGTGATTATGTTAAAGCAGTTCCAAGTGTTGACGGCTGTGTTGGAGACCCAGTGTGAGTGCTGTGTTGTGAGTGTGATAGTGTGTGTGTGTCTGTGTGTGTTTCCGAACCCCCTGTGTACGCCTGTAAGAAAAATTCCATGGGTGTTTGTGTGTGTTTCTTGTGTATGCGTGTGTCAGGAAAACGTTTGTGAGTATGTTAGGGCAGTTCCAAGTGTTGATGGCTCTGCCGAGGCCCAGTGTGAGTGCTGTGTTGCGAGTGTGACAGTGTGTGTGTGTGTGTGTGTGTGTGTGTTTTCGGGTTACCATTGTGTATGCCTGTATGAAAAAGTCGATGGGTGTATTTGTGTGTTCTTGCGTATTGTGTTTCAGATCCACATTTGTGAGTGTGTGAGGGCAGTTCCAAGTGTTCATGAGTTTGCTGGATATCCAGTGTGAGTGTGTGTTGTGAGTGTGACAGTGTGTGTGCGTGTCTGTGTGTGTGTGTTTGCAGGAAACCAGTCTGTATGCCTATAAGAAAAATTCGATGGGTGTTTGTGTGTGTTTCTTCTGTATGTGTGTGTCGGGACCACATTTGTGAATATGTTAGGGCAGTTCCAAGTGTTGATGGCTCTGCTGGAGACCCAGTGAGAGTGCTGTGTTGTGAGTGTGACAGAGTGTGTGTGTCTGTGTGTGTGTGTGTGTTTGGGGGAACCCCACAGTGTATGCTTCTAAGAAAAAGTCGATGGGTGTTTGTGTGTGTTTCTTGTGTATGTGTGTGTCGGGACCACGTATGAGAGTATTTTGTGGCAGTTCCAAGCGCCAGAGTGAATGCTGTGTTGTGAGTGTGGCAGTGTGTGTTTCTGTGTGTGTTTGTGTTGGCGGGAAAACATTGTGTATGCCTGTAAGAATAAGTCGATGGATGTTTGTGTGAGTTTCATGTGTATGTGTGTGTCGCGACCACATTTGTCAATATTTTAAGGCAGTTCCAAGTGTTGATGGTTCTGCTGGATACCCATTGTGAGTGGTGTGTTGTAAGTGTGACTGTGTGTGTGTGTGTTCACGGGAAACCGTTGTGTATGCCTGTAAGAAAAAGTCGATGGGTGTTTGTGTGCGTTTCTTGTGTATGTGTGTGTCGGTGAAACGTTTGTGAGTATGTTAGGGCAGTTCCAAGTGTTGATGGCTCTGCCGAGGTCCAGTGTGCGTACTGTGCTGTTAGTGTGACAGTGTGTGTGTGTGTGTGTGTGTGTTTGGGGAAACCCCACTCTGTCTCCCTGTAACAAAATGTTGATGGGTGTTTGTGTGTGTTTCTTCTGTATGTGTGTGTCGGGACCACGTTTGTTTGTATGTTAGGGCAGATTCAAGTGCCAGTGTGAATGCTGTGTTGTGAGTGTGATAGTGTGTGTGTGTGTTTGCGGAAACCATTGTGCATGACTGTAAGTAAAAGTCAATGGGAGTTTGTGTGTGTTTCTTGTGTATGTGTGTGTCGAGACCACGTATGTGAGTATGTTGTGGCAGTTCCAAGTGCCAGTGTGAATGCTGTGTTGTGAGTGTGGCAGTGTGTGTTTCTGTGTGTGTTTGTGTTGGCGGGAAAACATTGTGTATGCCTGTAAGAATAAGTCGATGGATGTTTGTGTGAGTTTCATGTGTATGTGTGTGTCGCGACCACATTTGTCAATATTTTAAGGCAGTTCCAAGTGTTGATGGTTCTGCTGGATACCCATTGTGAGTGCTGTGTTGTAAGTGTGACTGTGTGTGTGTGTGTTCACGGGAAACCGTTGTGTATGCCTGTAAGAAAAAGTCGATGGGTGTTTGTGTGTGATTCTTGTGTATGTGTGTGTCGGTGAAACGTTTGTGAGTATGTTAGGGCAGTTCCAAGTGTTGATGGCTCTGCCGAGGTCCAGTGTGCGTACTGTGCTGTTAGTGTGACAGTGTGTGTGTGTGTGTGTGTGTGTGTTTGGGGAAACCCCACTCTGTCTCCCTGTAACAAAATGTTGATGGGTGTTTGTGTGTGTTTCTTCTGTATGTGTGTGTCGGGACCACGTTTGTTTGTATGTTAGGGCAGATTCAAGTGCCAGTGTGAATGCTGTGTTGTGAGTGTGATAGTGTGTGTGTGTGTGTGTTTGCGGAAACCATTGTGCATGACTGTAAGTAAAAGTCAATGGGAGTTTGTGTGTGTTTCTTGTGTATGTGTGTGTCGGGACCACGTTTGTGAGTATGTTAGGGCAGTTCCAACTGTTGATGGCTATGCCGGGGACCCAGTGTGAGTGCTGTGTTGTGCGTGTGATAGTGTCTGTGTGTGTGTGTGTGTGTTTTGCTGGATACCATTGTGTATGTCTGTAAGAAAAAGTCGTAGGGTGTTTTTGTGTGTTTCTTCTGCATGTGTGTTTCGGGACCACGTTTGTGAATATGTTAAGGTAATTCCAAGTGTTCATGGCTCTGCTGGAGATCCAATGTGAGTGCTCTGTCGTGAGTGTGCCTTTTGTGTGTGTGTGTGTGTGTGTGTGTGTGTGTGTGTGTTTGCAGGAAACCATTGTGTATGCCTGCAAGAAAAAGTCGATGGGTGTTTGTGTGTGTTATTTGTATATGTGTGTGTCAGGACCATGTTTGTGATTATGTTAAAGCAGTTCCAAGTGTTGACGGCTGTGTTGGAGACCCAGTGTGAGTGCTGTGTTGTGAGTGTGATAGTGTGTGTGTGTCTGTGTGTGTTTCCGAACCCCCTGTGTACGCCTGTAAGAAAAATTCCATGGGTGTTTGTGTGTGTTTCTTGTGTATGCGTGTGTCAGGAAAACGTTTGTGAGTATGTTAGGGCAGTTCCAAGTGTTGATGGCTCTGCCGAGGCCCAGTGTGAGTGCTGTGTTGCGAGTGTGACAGTGTGTGTGTGTGTGTGTGTGTGTGTTTTCGGGTTACCATTGTGTATGCCTGTATGAAAAAGTCGATGGGTGTATTTGTGTGTTCTTGCGTATTGTGTTTCAGATCCACATTTGTGAGTGTGTGAGGGCAGTTCCAAGTGTTCATGAGTTTGCTGGATATCCAGTGTGAGTGTGTGTTGTGAGTGTGACAGTGTGTGTGCGTGTCTGTGTGTGTGTGTTTGCAGGAAACCAGTCTGTATGCCTATAAGAAAAATTCGATGGGTGTTTGTGTGTGTTTCTTCTGTATGTGTGTGTCGGGACCACATTTGTGAATATGTTAGGGCAGTTCCAAGTGTTGATGGCTCTGCTGGAGACCCAGTGAGAGTGCTGTGTTGTGAGTGTGACAGAGTGTGTGTGTCTGTGTGTGTGTGTGTTTGGGGGAACCCCACAGTGTATGCTTCTAAGAAAAAGTCGATGGGTGTTTGTGTGTGTTTCTTGTGTATGTGTGTGTCGGGACCACGTATGAGAGTATTTTGTGGCAGTTCCAAGCGCCAGAGTGAATGCTGTGTTGTGAGTGTGGCAGTGTGTGTTTCTGTGTGTGTTTGTGTTGGCGGGAAAACATTGTGTATGCCTGTAAGAATAAGTCGATGGATGTTTGTGTGAGTTTCATGTGTATGTGTGTGTCGCGACCACATTTGTCAATATTTTAAGGCAGTTCCAAGTGTTGATGGTTCTGCTGGATACCCATTGTGAGTGCTGTGTTGTAAGTGTGACTGTGTGTGTGTGTGTTCACGGGAAACCGTTGTGTATGCCTGTAAGAAAAAGTCGATGGGTGTTTGTGTGTGATTCTTGTGTATGTGTGTGTCGGTGAAACGTTTGTGAGTATGTTAGGGCAGTTCCAAGTGTTGATGGCTCTGCCGAGGTCCAGTGTGCGTACTGTGCTGTTAGTGTGACAGTGTGTGTGTGTGTGTGTGTGTGTGTTTGGGGAAACCCCACTCTGTCTCCCTGTAACAAAATGTTGATGGGTGTTTGTGTGTGTTTCTTCTGTATGTGTGTGTCGGGACCACGTTTGTTTGTATGTTAGGGCAGATTCAAGTGCCAGTGTGAATGCTGTGTTGTGAGTGTGATAGTGTGTGTGTGTGTTTGCGGAAACCATTGTGCATGACTGTAAGTAAAAGTCAATGGGAGTTTGTGTGTGTTTCTTGTGTATGTGTGTGTCTAGACCACGTATGTGAGTATGTTGTGGCAGTTCCAAGTGCCAGTGTGAATGCTGTGTTGTGAGTGTGGCAGTGTGTGTTTCTGTGTGTGTTTGTGTTGGCGGGAAAACATTGTGTATGCCTGTAAGAATAAGTCGATGGATGTTTGTGTGAGTTTCATGTGTATGTGTGTGTCGCGACCACATTTGTCAATATTTTAAGGCAGTTCCAAGTGTTGATGGTTCTGCTGGATACCCATTGTGAGTGCTGTGTTGTAAGTGTGACTGTGTGTGTGTGTGTTCACGGGAAACCGTTGTGTATGCCTGTAAGAAAAAGTCGATGGGTGTTTGTGTGTGATTCTTGTGTATGTGTGTGTCGGTGAAACGTTTGTGAGTATGTTAGGGCAGTTCCAAGTGTTGATGGCTCTGCCGAGGTCCAGTGTGCGTACTGTGCTGTTAGTGTGACAGTGTGTGTGTGTGTGTGTGTGTGTGTTTGGGGAAACCCCACTCTGTCTCCCTGTAACAAAATGTTGATGGGTGTTTGTGTGTGTTTCTTCTGTATGTGTGTGTCGGGACCACGTTTGTTTGTATGTTAGGGCAGATTCAAGTGCCAGTGTGAATGCTGTGTTGTGAGTGTGATAGTGTGTGTGTGTGTGTGTTTGCGGAAACCATTGTGCATGACTGTAAGTAAAAGTCAATGGGAGTTTGTGTGTGTTTCTTGTGTATGTGTGTGTCGGGACCACGTTTGTGAGTATGTTAGGGCAGTTCCAACTGTTGATGGCTATGCCGGGGACCCAGTGTGAGTGCTGTGTTGTGCGTGTGATAGTGTCTGTGTGTGTGTGTGTGTGTTTTGCTGGATACCATTGTGTATGTCTGTAAGAAAAAGTCGTAGGGTGTTTTTGTGTGTTTCTTCTGCATGTGTGTTTCGGGACCACGTTTGTGAATATGTTAAGGTAATTCCAAGTGTTCATGGCTCTGCTGGAGATCCAATGTGAGTGCTCTGTCGTGAGTGTGCCTTTTGTGTGTGTGTGTGTGTGTGTGTGTGTGTGTGTTTGCAGGAAACCATTGTGTATGCCTGCAAGAAAAAGTCGATGGGTGTTTGTGTGTGTTATTTGTATATGTGTGTGTCAGGACCATGTTTGTGATTATGTTAAAGCAGTTCCAAGTGTTGACGGCTGTGTTGGAGACCCAGTGTGAGTGCTGTGTTGTGAGTGTGATAGTGTGTGTGTGTCTGTGTGTGTTTCCGAACCCCCTGTGTACGCCTGTAAGAAAAATTCCATGGGTGTTTGTGTGTGTTTCTTGTGTATGCGTGTGTCAGGAAAACGTTTGTGAGTATGTTAGGGCAGTTCCAAGTGTTGATGGCTCTGCCGAGGCCCAGTGTGAGTGCTGTGTTGCGAGTGTGACAGTGTGTGTGTGTGTGTGTGTGTGTGTGTTTTCGGGTTACCATTGTGTATGCCTGTATGAAAAAGTCGATGGGTGTATTTGTGTGTTCTTGCGTATTGTGTTTCAGATCCACATTTGTGAGTGTGTGAGGGCAGTTCCAAGTGTTCATGAGTTTGCTGGATATCCAGTGTGAGTGTGTGTTGTGAGTGTGACAGTGTGTGTGCGTGTCTGTGTGTGTGTGTTTGCAGGAAACCAGTCTGAATGCCTATAAGAAAAATTCGATGGGTGTTTGTGTGTGTTTCTTCTGTATGTGTGTGTCGGGACCACATTTGTGAATATGTTAGGGCAGTTCCAAGTGTTGATGGCTCTGCTGGAGACCCAGTGAGAGTGCTGTGTTGTGAGTGTGACAGAGTGTGTGTGTCTGTGTGTGTGTGTGTGTTTGGGGGAACCCCACAGTGTATGCTTCTAAGAAAAAGTCGATGGGTGTTTGTGTGTGTTTCTTGTGTATGTGTGTGTCGGGACCACGTATGAGAGTATTTTGTGGCAGTTCCAAGCGCCAGAGTGAATGCTGTGTTGTGAGTGTGGCAGTGTGTGTTTCTGTGTGTGTTTGTGTTGGCGGGAAAACATTGTGTATGCCTGTAAGAATAAGTCGATGGATGTTTGTGTGAGTTTCATGTGTATGTGTGTGTCGCGACCACATTTGTCAATATTTTAAGGCAGTTCCAAGTGTTGATGGTTCTGCTGGATACCCATTGTGAGTGGTGTGTTGTAAGTGTGACTGTGTGTGTGTGTGTTCACGGGAAACCGTTGTGTATGCCTGTAAGAAAAAGTCGATGGGTGTTTGTGTGCGTTTCTTGTGTATGTGTGTGTCGGTGAAACGTTTGTGAGTATGTTAGGGCAGTTCCAAGTGTTGATGGCTCTGCCGAGGTCCAGTGTGCGTACTGTGCTGTTAGTGTGACAGTGTGTGTGTGTGTGTGTGTGTGTTTGGGGAAACCCCACTCTGTCTCCCTGTAACAAAATGTTGATGGGTGTTTGTGTGTGTTTCTTCTGTATGTGTGTGTCGGGACCACGTTTGTTTGTATGTTAGGGCAGATTCAAGTGCCAGTGTGAATGCTGTGTTGTGAGTGTGATAGTGTGTGTGTGTGTGTTTGCGGAAACCATTGTGCATGACTGTAAGTAAAAGTCAATGGGAGTTTGTGTGTGTTTCTTGTGTATGTGTGTGTCGGGACCACGTTTGTGAGTATGTTAGGGCAGTTCCAACTGTTGATGGCTATGCCGGGGACCCAGTGTGAGTGCTGTGTTGTGCGTGTGATAGTGTCTGTGTGTGTGTGTGTTTTGCTGGATACCATTGTGTATGTCTGTAAGAAAAAGTCGTAGGGTGTTTTTGTGTGTTTCTTCTGCATGTGTGTTTCGGGACCACGTTTGTGAATATGTTAAGGTAATTCCAAGTGTTCATGGCTCTGCTGGAGATCCAATGTGAGTGCTCTGTCGTGAGTGTGCCTTTTGTGTGTGTGTGTGTGTGTGTGTGTGTTTGCAGGAAACCATTGTGTATGCCTGCAAGAAAAAGTCGATGGGTGTTTGTGTGTGTTATTTGTATATGCGTGTGTCAGGACCATGTTTGTGATTATGTTAAAGCAGTTCCAAGTGTTGACGGCTGTGTTGGAGACCCAGTGTGAGTGCTGTGTTGTGAGTGTGATAGTGTGTGTGTGTCTGTGTGTGTTTCCGAACCCCCTGTGTACGCCTGTAAGAAAAATTCCATGGGTGTTTGTGTGTGTTTCTTGTGTATGCGTGTGTCAGGAAAACGTTTGTGAGTATGTTAGGGCAGTTCCAAGTGTTGATGGCTCTGCCGAGGCCCAGTGTGAGTGCTGTGTTGCGAGTGTGACAGTGTGTGTGTGTGTGTGTGTGTTTTCGGGTTACCATTGTGTATGCCTGTATGAAAAAGTCGATGGGTGTATTTGTGTGTTCTTGCGTATTGTGTTTCAGATCCACATTTGTGAGTGTGTGAGGGCAGTTCCAAGTGTTCATGAGTTTGCTGGATATCCAGTGTGAGTGTGTGTTGTGAGTGTGACAGTGTGTGTGCGTGTCTGTGTGTGTGTTTGCAGGAAACCAGTCTGTATGCCTATAAGAAAAATTCGATGGGTGTTTGTGTGTGTTTCTTCTGTATGTGTGTGTCGGGACCACATTTGTGAATATGTTAGGGCAGTTCCAAGTGTTGATGGCTCTGCTGGAGACCCAGTGAGAGTGCTGTGTTGTGAGTGTGACAGAGTGTGTGTGTCTGTGTGTGTGTGTGTGTTTGGGGGAACCCCACAGTGTATGCTTCTAAGAAAAAGTCGATGGGTGTTTGTGTGTGTTTCTTGTGTATGTGTGTGTCGGGACCACGTATGAGAGTATTTTGTGGCAGTTCCAAGCGCCAGAGTGAATGCTGTGTTGTGAGTGTGGCAGTGTGTGTTTCTGTGTGTGTTTGTGTTGGCGGGAAAACATTGTGTATGCCTGTAAGAATAAGTCGATGGATGTTTGTGTGAGTTTCATGTGTATGTGTGTGTCGCGACCACATTTGTCAATATTTTAAGGCAGTTCCAAGTGTTGATGGTTCTGCTGGATACCCATTGTGAGTGGTGTGTTGTAAGTGTGACTGTGTGTGTGTGTTCAAGGGAAACCGTTGTGTATGCCTGTAAGAAAAAGTCGATGGGTGTTTGTGTGCGTTTCTTGTGTATGTGTGTGTCGGGAAAACGTTTGGGAGTATGTTAGGGCAGTTCCAAGTGTTGATGGCTCTGCCGAGGCCCAGTGTGAGTGCTGTGTTGCGAGTGTGACAGTGTGTGTGTGTGTGTGTGTTTTCGAGTTACCATTGTGTATGCCTGTATGAAAAAGTCGATGGGTGTATTTGTGTGTTCTTGCGTATTGTGTTTCAGATCCACATTTGTGAGTGTGTGAGGGCAGTTCCAAGTGTTCATGAGTTTGCTGGATATCCAGTGTGAGTGTGTGTTGTGAGTGTGACAGTGTGTGTGCGTGTCTGTGTGTGTGTTTGCAGGAAACCAGTCTGTATGCCTATAAGAAAAATTCGATGGGTGTTTGTGTGTGTTTCTTCTGTATGTGTGTGTCGGGACCACATTTGTGAATATGTTAGGGCAGTTCCAAGTGTTGATGGCTCTGCTGGAGACCCAGTGAGAGTGCTGTGTTGTGAGTGTGATAGTGTGTGTGTGTCTGTGTGTGTGTGTGTGTTTGGGGGAACCCCACAGTGTATGCTTCTAAGAAAAAGTCGATGGGTGTTTGTGTGTGTTTCTTGTGTATGTGTGTGTCGAGACCACGTATGTGAGTATGTTGTGGCAGTTCCAAGTGCCAGTGTGAATGCTGTGTTGTGAGTGTGGCAGTGTGTGTTTCTGTGTGTGTTTGTGTTGGCGGGAAAACATTGTGTATGCCTGTAAGAATAAGTCGATGGATGTTTGTGTGAGTTTCATGTGTATGTGTGTGTCGCGACCACATTTGTCAATATTTTAAGGCAGTTCCAAGTGTTGATGGTTCTGCTGGATACCCATTGTGAGTGCTGTGTTGTAAGTGTGACTGTGTGTGTGTGTGTTCACGGGAAACCGGTGTGTATGCCTGTAAGAAAAAGTCGATGGGTGTTTGTGTGTGATTCTTGTGTATGTGTGTGTCGGTGAAACGTTTGTGAGTATGTTAGGGCAGTTCCAAGTGTTGATGGCTCTGCCGAGGTCCAGTGTGCGTACTGTGCTGTTAGTGTGACAGTGTGTGTGTGTGTGTGTGTGTGTGTGTTTGGGGAAACCCCACTCTGTCTCCCTGTAACAAAATGTTGATGGGTGTTTGTGTGTGTTTCTTCTGTATGTGTGTGTCGGGACCACGTTTGTTTGTATGTTAGGGCAGATTCAAGTGCCAGTGTGAATGCTGTGTTGTGAGTGTGATAGTGTGTGTGTGTGTGTGTTTGCGGAAACCATTGTGCATGACTGTAAGTAAAAGTCAATGGGAGTTTGTGTGTGTTTCTTGTGTATGTGTGTGTCGGGACCACGTTTGTGAGTATGTTAGGGCAGTTCCAACTGTTGATGGCTATGCCGGGGACCCAGTGTGAGTGCTGTGTTGTGCGTGTGATAGTGTCTGTGTGTGTGTGTGTGTGTTTTGCTGGATACCATTGTGTATGTCTGTAAGAAAAAGTCGTAGGGTGTTTTTGTGTGTTTCTTCTGCATGTGTGTTTCGGGACCACGTTTGTGAATATGTTAAGGTAATTCCAAGTGTTCATGGCTCTGCTGGAGATCCAATGTGAGTGCTCTGTCGTGAGTGTGCCTTTTGTGTGTGTGTGTGTGTGTGTGTGTGTTTGCAGGAAACCATTGTGTATGCCTGCAAGAAAAAGTCGATGGGTGTTTGTGTGTGTTATTTGTATATGTGTGTGTCAGGACCATGTTTGTGATTATGTTAAAGCAGTTCCAAGTGTTGACGGCTGTGTTGGAGACCCAGTGTGAGTGCTGTGTTGTGAGTGTGATAGTGTGTGTGTGTCTGTGTGTGTTTCCGAACCCCCTGTGTACGCCTGTAAGAAAAATTCCATGGGTGTTTGTGTGTGTTTCTTGTGTATGCGTGTGTCAGGAAAACGTTTGTGAGTATGTTAGGGCAGTTCCAAGTGTTGATGGCTCTGCCGAGGCCCAGTGTGAGTGCTGTGTTGCGAGTGTGACAGTGTGTGTGTGTGTGTGTGTGTGTGTTTTCGGGTTACCATTGTGTATGCCTGTATGAAAAAGTCGATGGGTGTATTTGTGTGTTCTTGCGTATTGTGTTTCAGATCCACATTTGTGAGTGTGTGAGGGCAGTTCCAAGTGTTCATGAGTTTGCTGGATATCCAGTGTGAGTGTGTGTTGTGAGTGTGACAGTGTGTGTGCGTGTCTGTGTGTGTGTGTTTGCAGGAAACCAGTCTGTATGCCTATAAGAAAAATTCGATGGGTGTTTGTGTGTGTTTCTTCTGTATGTGTGTGTCGGGACCACATTTGTGAATATGTTAGGGCAGTTCCAAGTGTTGATGGCTCTGCTGGAGACCCAGTGAGAGTGCTGTGTTGTGAGTGTGACAGTGTGTGTGTGTCTGTGTGTGTGTGTGTGTTTGGGGGAACCCCACAGTGTATGCTTCTAAGAAAAAGTCGATGGGTGTTTGTGTGTGTTTCTTGTGTATGTGTGTGTCGGGACCACGTATGAGAGTATTTTGTGGCAGTTCCAAGCGCCAGAGTGAATGCTGTGTTGTGAGTGTGGCAGTGTGTGTTTCTGTGTGTGTTTGTGTTGGCGGGAAAACATTGTGTATGCCTGTAAGAATAAGTCGATGGATGTTTGTGTGAGTTTCATGTGTATGTGTGTGTCGCGACCACATTTGTCAATATTTTAAGGCAGTTCCAAGTGTTGATGGTTCTGCTGGATACCCATTGTGAGTGGTGTGTTGTAAGTGTGACTGTGTGTGTGTGTGTTCAAGGGAAACCGTTGTGTATGCCTGTAAGAAAAAGTCGATGGGTGTTTGTGTGCGTTTCTTGTGTATGTGTGTGTCGGGAAAACGTTTGGGAGTATGTTAGGGCAGTTCCAAGTGTTGATGGCTCTGCCGAGGACCAGTGTGAGTGCTGTATTGCGAGTGTGACAGTGTGTGTGTGTGTGTGTGTGTGTTTTCGGGTAACCATTGTGTATGCCTGTATGAAAAAGTCGATGGGTGTATTTGTGTGTTCTTGCGTATTGTGTTTCAGATCCACATTTGTGAGTGTGTGAGGGCAGTTCCAAGTCTTCATGAGTTTGCAGGATATCCAGTGTGAGTGTGTGTTGTGAGTGTGACAGTGTGTGTGCGTGTCTGTGTGTGTGTTTGCAGGAAACCAGTCTGTATGCCTATAAGAAAAATTCCATGGGTGTTTGTGTGTGTTTCTTCTGTATGTGTGTGTCGGGACCACATTTGTGAATATGTTAGGGCAGTTCCAAGTGTTGATGGCTCTGCTGGAGACCCAGTGAGAGTGCTGTGTTGTGAGTGTGATAGTGTGTGTGTGTCTCTGTGTGTGTGTGTGTTTGGGGGAACCCCACAGTGTATGCTTCTAAGAAAAAGTCGATGGGTGTTTGTGTGTGTTTCTTGTGTATGTGTGTGTCGAGACCACGTATGTGAGTATGTTGTGGCAGTTCCAAGTGCCAGTGTGAATGCTGTGTTGTGAGTGTGGCAGTGTGTGTTTCTGTGTGTGTTTGTGTTGGCGGGAAAACATTGTGTATGCCTGTAAGAATAAGTCGATGGATGTTTGTGTGAGTTTCATGTGTATGTGTGTGTCGCGACCACATTTGTCAATATTTTAAGGCAGTTCCAAGTGTTGATGGTTCTGCTGGATACCCATTGTGAGTGCTGTGTTGTAAGTGTGACTGTGTGTGTGTGTTCACGGGAAACCGTTGTGTATGCCTGTAAGAAAAAGTCGATGGGTGTTTGTGTGTGATTCTTGTGTATGTGTGTGTCGGTGAAACATTTGTGAGTATGTTAGGGCAGTTCCAAGTGTTGATGGCTCTGCCGAGGTCCAGTGTGCGTACTGTGCTGTTAGTGTGACAGTGTGTGTGTGTGTGTGTGTGTGTGTGTTTGGGGAAACCCCACTCTGTCTCCCTGTAACAAAATGTTGATGGGTGTTTGTGTGTGTTTCTTCTGTATGTGTGTGTCGGGACCACGTTTGTTTGTATGTTAGGGCAGATTCAAGTGCCAGTGTGAATGCTGTGTTGTGAGTGTGATAGTGTGTGTGTGTGTGTGTTTGCGGAAACCATTGTGCATGACTGTAAGTAAAAGTCAATGGGAGTTTGTGTGTGTTTCTTGTGTATGTGTGTGTCGGGACCACGTTTGTGAGTATGTTAGGGCAGTTCCAACTGTTGATGGCTATGCCGGGGACCCAGTGTGAGTGCTGTGTTGTGCGTGTGATAGTGTCTGTGTGTGTGTGTGTGTGTTTTGCTGGATACCATTGTGTATGTCTGTAAGAAAAAGTCGTAGGGTGTTTTTGTGTGTTTCTTCTGCATGTGTGTTTCGGGACCACGTTTGTGAATATGTTAAGGTAATTCCAAGTGTTCATGGCTCTGCTGGAGATCCAATGTGAGTGCTCTGTCGTGAGTGTGCCTTTTGTGTGTGTGTGTGTGTGTGTGTGTGTGTGTTTGCAGGAAACCATTGTGTATGCCTGCAAGAAAAAGTCGATGGGTGTTTGTGTGTGTTATTTGTATATGTGTGTGTCAGGACCATGTTTGTGATTATGTTAAAGCAGTTCCAAGTGTTGACGGCTGTGTTGGAGACCCAGTGTGAGTGCTGTGTTGTGAGTGTGATAGTGTGTGTGTGTCTGTGTGTGTTTCCGAACCCCCTGTGTACGCCTGTAAGAAAAATTCCATGGGTGTTTGTGTGTGTTTCTTGTGTATGCGTGTGTCAGGAAAACGTTTGTGAGTATGTTAGGGCAGTTCCAAGTGTTGATGGCTCTGCCGAGGCCCAGTGTGAGTGCTGTGTTGCGAGTGTGACAGTGTGTGTGTGTGTGTGTGTGTGTGTGTTTTCGGGTTACCATTGTGTATGCCTGTATGAAAAAGTCGATGGGTGTATTTGTGTGTTCTTGCGTATTGTGTTTCAGATCCACATTTGTGAGTGTGTGAGGGCAGTTCCAAGTGTTCATGAGTTTGCTGGATATCCAGTGTGAGTGTGTGTTGTGAGTGTGACAGTGTGTGTGCGTGTCTGTGTGTGTGTGTTTGCAGGAAACCAGTCTGTATGCCTATAAGAAAAATTCGATGGGTGTTTGTGTGTGTTTCTTCTGTATGTGTGTGTCGGGACCACATTTGTGAATATGTTAGGGAAGTTCCAAGTGTTGATGGCTCTGCTGGAGACCCAGTGAGAGTGCTGTGTTGTGAGTGTGACAGAGTGTGTGTGTCTGTGTGTGTGTGTGTTTGGGGGAACCCCACAGTGTATGCTTCTAAGAAAAAGTCGATGGGTGTTTGTGTGTGTTTCTTGTGTATGTGTGTGTCGGGACCACGTATGAGAGTATTTTGTGGCAGTTCCAAGCGCCAGAGTGAATGCTGTGTTGTGAGTGTGGCAGTGTGTGTTTCTGTGTGTGTTTGTGTTGGCGGGAAAACATTGTGTATGCCTGTAAGAATAAGTCGATGGATGTTTGTGTGAGTTTCATGTGTATGTGTGTGTCGCGACCACATTTGTCAATATTTTAAGGCAGTTCCAAGTGTTGATGGTTCTGCTGGATACCCATTGTGAGTGGTGTGTTGTAAGTGTGACTGTGTGTGTGTGTGTTCACGGGAAACCGTTGTGTATGCCTGTAAGAAAAAGTCGATGGGTGTTTGTGTGCGTTTCTTGTGTATGTGTGTGTCGGTGAAACGTTTGTGAGTATGTTAGGGCAGTTCCAAGTGTTGATGGCTCTGCCGAGGTCCAGTGTGCGTACTGTGCTGTTAGTGTGACAGTGTGTGTGTGTGTGTGTGTGTGTTTGGGGAAACCCCACTCTGTCTCCCTGTAACAAAATGTTGATGGGTGTTTGTGTGTGTTTCTTCTGTATGTGTGTGTCGGGACCACGTTTGTTTGTATGTTAGGGCAGATTCAAGTGCCAGTGTGAATGCTGTGTTGTGAGTGTGATAGTGTGTGTGTGTGTTTGCGGAAACCATTGTGCATGACTGTAAGTAAAAGTCAATGGGAGTTTGTGTGTGTTTCTTGTGTATGTGTGTGTCGAGACCACGTATGTGAGTATGTTGTGGCAGTTCCAAGTGCCAGTGTGAATGCTGTGTTGTGAGTGTGGCAGTGTGTGTTTCTGTGTGTGTTTGTGTTGGCGGGAAAACATTGTGTATGCCTGTAAGAATAAGTCGATGGATGTTTGTGTGAGTTTCATGTGTATGTGTGTGTCGCGACCACATTTGTCAATATTTTAAGGCAGTTCCAAGTGTTGATGGTTCTGCTGGATACCCATTGTGAGTGCTGTGTTGTAAGTGTGACTGTGTGTGTGTGTGTTCACGGGAAACCGTTGTGTATGCCTGTAAGAAAAAGTCGATGGGTGTTTGTGTGTGATTCTTGTGTATGTGTGTGTCGGTGAAACGTTTGTGAGTATGTTAGGGCAGTTCCAAGTGTTGATGGCTCTGCCGAGGTCCAGTGTGCGTACTGTGCTGTTAGTGTGACAGTGTGTGTGTGTGTGTGTGTGTGTGTTTGGGGAAACCCCACTCTGTCTCCCTGTAACAAAATGTTGATGGGTGTTTGTGTGTGTTTCTTCTGTATGTGTGTGTCGGGACCACGTTTGTTTGTATGTTAGGGCAGATTCAAGTGCCAGTGTGAATGCTGTGTTGTGAGTGTGATAGTGTGTGTGTGTGTGTGTTTGCGGAAACCATTGTGCATGACTGTAAGTAAAAGTCAATGGGAGTTTGTGTGTGTTTCTTGTGTATGTGTGTGTCGGGACCACGTTTGTGAGTATGTTAGGGCAGTTCCAACTGTTGATGGCTATGCCGGGGACCCAGTGTGAGTGCTGTGTTGTGCGTGTGATAGTGTCTGTGTGTGTGTGTGTGTGTTTTGCTGGATACCATAGTGTATGTCTGTAAGAAAAAGTCGTAGGGTGTTTTTGTGTGTTTCTTCTGCATGTGTGTTTCGGGACCACGTTTGTGAATATGTTAAGGTAATTCCAAGTGTTCATGGCTCTGCTGGAGATCCAATGTGAGTGCTCTGTCGTGAGTGTGCCTTTTGTGTGTGTGTGTGTGTGTGTGTGTGTGTGTGTGTGTGTTTGCAGGAAACCATTGTGTATGCCTGCAAGAAAAAGTCGATGGGTGTTTGTGTGTGTTATTTGTATATGTGTGTGTCAGGACCATGTTTGTGATTATGTTAAAGCAGTTCCAAGTGTTGACGGCTGTGTTGGAGACCCAGTGTGAGTGCTGTGTTGTGAGTGTGATAGTGTGTGTGTGTCTGTGTGTGTTTCCGAACCCCCTGTGTACGCCTGTAAGAAAAATTCCATGGGTGTTTGTGTGTGTTTCTTGTGTATGCGTGTGTCAGGAAAACGTTTGTGAGTATGTTAGGGCAGTTCCAAGTGTTGATGGCTCTGCCGAGGCCCAGTGTGAGTGCTGTGTTGCGAGTGTGACAGTGTGTGTGTGTGTGTGTGTGTGTGTTTTCGGGTTACCATTGTGTATGCCTGTATGAAAAAGTCGATGGGTGTATTTGTGTGTTCTTGCGTATTGTGTTTCAGATCCACATTTGTGAGTGTGTGAGGGCAGTTCCAAGTGTTCATGAGTTTGCTGGATATCCAGTGTGAGTGTGTGTTGTGAGTGTGACAGTGTGTGTGCGTGTCTGTGTGTGTGTGTTTGCAGGAAACCAGTCTGTATGCCTATAAGAAAAATTCGATGGGTGTTTGTGTGTGTTTCTTCTGTATGTGTGTGTCGGGACCACATTTGTGAATATGTTAGGGCAGTTCCAAGTGTTGATGGCTCTGCTGGAGACCCAGTGAGAGTGCTGTGTTGTGAGTGTGACAGAGTGTGTGTGTCTGTGTGTGTGTGTGTGTTTGGGGGAACCCCACAGTGTATGCTTCTAAGAAAAAGTCGATGGGTGTTTGTGTGTGTTTCTTGTGTATGTGTGTGTCGGGACCACGTATGAGAGTATTTTGTGGCAGTTCCAAGCGCCAGAGTGAATGCTGTGTTGTGAGTGTGGCAGTGTGTGTTTCTGTGTGTGTTTGTGTTGGCGGGAAAACATTGTGTATGCCTGTAAGAATAAGTCGATGGATGTTTGTGTGAGTTTCATGTGTATGTGTGTGTCGCGACCACATTTGTCAATATTTTAAGGCAGTTCCAAGTGTTGATGGTTCTGCTGGATACCCATTGTGAGTGGTGTGTTGTAAGTGCGACTGTGTGTGTGTGTGTTCACGGGAAACCGTTGTGTATGCCTGTAAGAAAAAGTCGATGGGTGTTTGTGTGCGTTTCTTGTGTATGTGTGTGTCGGTGAAACGTTTGTGAGTATGTTAGGGCAGTTCCAAGTGTTGATGGCTCTGCCGAGGTCCAGTGTGCGTACTGTGCTGTTAGTGTGACAGTGTGTGTGTGTGTGTGTGTGTGTTTGGGGAAACCCCACTCTGTCTCCCTGTAACAAAATGTTGATGGGTGTTTGTGTGTGTTTCTTCTGTATGTGTGTGTCGGGACCACGTTTGTTTGTATGTTAGGGCAGATTCAAGTGCCAGTGTGAATGCTGTGTTGTGAGTGTGATAGTGTGTGTGTGTGTTTGCGGAAACCATTGTGCATGACTGTAAGTAAAAGTCAATGGGAGTTTGTGTGTGTTTCTTGTGTATGTGTGTGTCTAGACCACGTATGTGAGTATGTTGTGGCAGTTCCAACTGTTGATGGCTATGCCGGGGACCCAGTGTGAGTGCTGTGTTGTGCGTGTGATAGTGTCTGTGTGTGTGTGTGTGTGTTTTGCTGGATACCATTGTGTATGTCTGTAAGAAAAAGTCGTAGGGTGTTTTTGTGTGTTTCTTCTGCATGTGTGTTTCGGGACCACGTTTGTGAATATGTTAAGGTAATTCCAAGTGTTCATGGCTCTGCTGGAGATCCAATGTGAGTGCTCTGTCGTGAGTGTGCCTTTTGTGTGTGTGTGTGTGTGTGTGTGTGTGTGTTTGCAGGAAACCATTGTGTATGCCTGCAAGAAAAAGTCGATGGGTGTTTGTGTGTGTTATTTGTATATGTGTGTGTCAGGACCATGTTTGTGATTATGTTAAAGCAGTTCCAAGTGTTGACGGCTGTGTTGGAGACCCAGTGTGAGTGCTGTGTTGTGAGTGTGATAGTGTGTGTGTGTCTGTGTGTGTTTCCGAACCCCCTGTGTACGCCTGTAAGAAAAATTCCATGGGTGTTTGTGTGTGTTTCTTGTGTATGCGTGTGTCAGGAAAACGTTTGTGAGTATGTTAGGGCAGTTCCAAGTGTTGATGGCTCTGCCGAGGCCCAGTGTGAGTGCTGTGTTGCGAGTGTGACAGTGTGTGTGTGTGTGTGTGTGTGTGTGTTTTCGGGTTACCATTGTGTATGCCTGTATGAAAAAGTCGATGGGTGTATTTGTGTGTTCTTGCGTATTGTGTTTCAGATCCACATTTGTGAGTGTGTGAGGGCAGTTCCAAGTGTTCATGAGTTTGCTGGATATCCAGTGTGAGTGTGTGTTGTGAGTGTGACAGTGTGTGTGCGTGTCTGTGTGTGTGTGTTTGCAGGAAACCAGTCTGAATGCCTATAAGAAAAATTCGATGGGTGTTTGTGTGTGTTTCTTCTGTATGTGTGTGTCGGGACCACATTTGTGAATATGTTAGGGCAGTTCCAAGTGTTGATGGCTCTGCTGGAGACCCAGTGAGAGTGCTGTGTTGTGAGTGTGACAGAGTGTGTGTGTCTGTGTGTGTGTGTGTGTTTGGGGGAACCCCACAGTGTATGCTTCTAAGAAAAAGTCGATGGGTGTTTGTGTGTGTTTCTTGTGTATGTGTGTGTCGGGACCACGTATGAGAGTATTTTGTGGCAGTTCCAAGCGCCAGAGTGAATGCTGTGTTGTGAGTGTGGCAGTGTGTGTTTCTGTGTGTGTTTGTGTTGGCGGGAAAACATTGTGTATGCCTGTAAGAATAAGTCGATGGATGTTTGTGTGAGTTTCATGTGTATGTGTGTGTCGCGACCACATTTGTCAATATTTTAAGGCAGTTCCAAGTGTTGATGGTTCTGCTGGATACCCATTGTGAGTGGTGTGTTGTAAGTGTGACTGTGTGTGTGTGTGTTCACGGGAAACCGTTGTGTATGCCTGTAAGAAAAAGTCGATGGGTGTTTGTGTGCGTTTCTTGTGTATGTGTGTGTCGGTGAAACGTTTGTGAGTATGTTAGGGCAGTTCCAAGTGTTGATGGCTCTGCCGAGGTCCAGTGTGCGTACTGTGCTGTTAGTGTGACAGTGTGTGTGTGTGTGTGTGTGTGTTTGGGGAAACCCCACTCTGTCTCCCTGTAACAAAATGTTGATGGGTGTTTGTGTGTGTTTCTTCTGTATGTGTGTGTCGGGACCACGTTTGTTTGTATGTTAGGGCAGATTCAAGTGCCAGTGTGAATGCTGTGTTGTGAGTGTGATAGTGTGTGTGTGTGTGTTTGCGGAAACCATTGTGCATGACTGTAAGTAAAAGTCAATGGGAGTTTGTGTGTGTTTCTTGTGTATGTGTGTGTCGGGACCACGTTTGTGAGTATGTTAGGGCAGTTCCAACTGTTGATGGCTATGCCGGGGACCCAGTGTGAGTGCTGTGTTGTGCGTGTGATAGTGTCTGTGTGTGTGTGTGTTTTGCTGGATACCATTGTGTATGTCTGTAAGAAAAAGTCGTAGGGTGTTTTTGTGTGTTTCTTCTGCATGTGTGTTTCGGGACCACGTTTGTGAATATGTTAAGGTAATTCCAAGTGTTCATGGCTCTGCTGGAGATCCAATGTGAGTGCTCTGTCGTGAGTGTGCCTTTTGTGTGTGTGTGTGTGTGTGTGTGTGTTTGCAGGAAACCATTGTGTATGCCTGCAAGAAAAAGTCGATGGGTGTTTGTGTGTGTTATTTGTATATGCGTGTGTCAGGACCATGTTTGTGATTATGTTAAAGCAGTTCCAAGTGTTGACGGCTGTGTTGGAGACCCAGTGTGAGTGCTGTGTTGTGAGTGTGATAGTGTGTGTGTGTCTGTGTGTGTTTCCGAACCCCCTGTGTACGCCTGTAAGAAAAATTCCATGGGTGTTTGTGTGTGTTTCTTGTGTATGCGTGTGTCAGGAAAACGTTTGTGAGTATGTTAGGGCAGTTCCAAGTGTTGATGGCTCTGCCGAGGCCCAGTGTGAGTGCTGTGTTGCGAGTGTGACAGTGTGTGTGTGTGTGTGTGTGTTTTCGGGTTACCATTGTGTATGCCTGTATGAAAAAGTCGATGGGTGTATTTGTGTGTTCTTGCGTATTGTGTTTCAGATCCACATTTGTGAGTGTGTGAGGGCAGTTCCAAGTGTTCATGAGTTTGCTGGATATCCAGTGTGAGTGTGTGTTGTGAGTGTGACAGTGTGTGTGCGTGTCTGTGTGTGTGTTTGCAGGAAACCAGTCTGTATGCCTATAAGAAAAATTCGATGGGTGTTTGTGTGTGTTTCTTCTGTATGTGTGTGTCGGGACCACATTTGTGAATATGTTAGGGCAGTTCCAAGTGTTGATGGCTCTGCTGGAGACCCAGTGAGAGTGCTGTGTTGTGAGTGTGACAGAGTGTGTGTGTCTGTGTGTGTGTGTGTGTTTGGGGGAACCCCACAGTGTATGCTTCTAAGAAAAAGTCGATGGGTGTTTGTGTGTGTTTCTTGTGTATGTGTGTGTCGGGACCACGTATGAGAGTATTTTGTGGCAGTTCCAAGCGCCAGAGTGAATGCTGTGTTGTGAGTGTGGCAGTGTGTGTTTCTGTGTGTGTTTGTGTTGGCGGGAAAACATTGTGTATGCCTGTAAGAATAAGTCGATGGATGTTTGTGTGAGTTTCATGTGTATGTGTGTGTCGCGACCACATTTGTCAATATTTTAAGGCAGTTCCAAGTGTTGATGGTTCTGCTGGATACCCATTGTGAGTGGTGTGTTGTAAGTGTGACTGTGTGTGTGTGTTCAAGGGAAACCGTTGTGTATGCCTGTAAGAAAAAGTCGATGGGTGTTTGTGTGCGTTTCTTGTGTATGTGTGTGTCGGGAAAACGTTTGGGAGTATGTTAGGGCAGTTCCAAGTGTTGATGGCTCTGCCGAGGCCCAGTGTGAGTGCTGTGTTGCGAGTGTGACAGTGTGTGTGTGTGTGTGTGTTTTCGAGTTACCATTGTGTATGCCTGTATGAAAAAGTCGATGGGTGTATTTGTGTGTTCTTGCGTATTGTGTTTCAGATCCACATTTGTGAGTGTGTGAGGGCAGTTCCAAGTGTTCATGAGTTTGCTGGATATCCAGTGTGAGTGTGTGTTGTGAGTGTGACAGTGTGTGTGCGTGTCTGTGTGTGTGTTTGCAGGAAACCAGTCTGTATGCCTATAAGAAAAATTCGATGGGTGTTTGTGTGTGTTTCTTCTGTATGTGTGTGTCGGGACCACATTTGTGAATATGTTAGGGCAGTTCCAAGTGTTGATGGCTCTGCTGGAGACCCAGTGAGAGTGCTGTGTTGTGAGTGTGATAGTGTGTGTGTGTCTGTGTGTGTGTGTGTGTTTGGGGGAACCCCACAGTGTATGCTTCTAAGAAAAAGTCGATGGGTGTTTGTGTGTGTTTCTTGTGTATGTGTGTGTCGAGACCACGTATGTGAGTATGTTGTGGCAGTTCCAAGTGCCAGTGTGAATGCTGTGTTGTGAGTGTGGCAGTGTGTGTTTCTGTGTGTGTTTGTGTTGGCGGGAAAACATTGTGTATGCCTGTAAGAATAAGTCGATGGATGTTTGTGTGAGTTTCATGTGTATGTGTGTGTCGCGACCACATTTGTCAATATTTTAAGGCAGTTCCAAGTGTTGATGGTTCTGCTGGATACCCATTGTGAGTGGTGTGTTGTAAGTGTGACTGTGTGTGTGTGTGTTCACGGGAAACCGGTGTGTATGCCTGTAAGAAAAAGTCGATGGGTGTTTGTGTGTGATTCTTGTGTATGTGTGTGTCGGTGAAACGTTTGTGAGTATGTTAGGGCAGTTCCAAGTGTTGATGGCTCTGCCGAGGTCCAGTGTGCGTACTGTGCTGTTAGTGTGACAGTGTGTGTGTGTGTGTGTGTGTGTGTGTTTGGGGAAACCCCACTCTGTCTCCCTGTAACAAAATGTTGATGGGTGTTTGTGTGTGTTTCTTCTGTATGTGTGTGTCGGGACCACGTTTGTTTGTATGTTAGGGCAGATTCAAGTGCCAGTGTGAATGCTGTGTTGTGAGTGTGATAGTGTGTGTGTGTGTGTTTGCGGAAACCATTGTGCATGACTGTAAGTAAAAGTCAATGGGAGTTTGTGTGTGTTTCTTGTGTATGTGTGTGTCGGGACCACGTTTGTGAGTATGTTAGGGCAGTTCCAACTGTTGATGGCTATGCCGGGGACCCAGTGTGAGTGCTGTGTTGTGCGTGTGATAGTGTCTGTGTGTGTGTGTGTTTTGCTGGATACCATTGTGTATGTCTGTAAGAAAAAGTCGTAGGGTGTTTTTGTGTGTTTCTTCTGCATGTGTGTTTCGGGACCACGTTTGTGAATATGTTAAGGTAATTCCAAGTGTTCATGGCTCTGCTGGAGATCCAATGTGAGTGCTCTGTCGTGAGTGTGCCTTTTGTGTGTGTGTGTGTGTGTGTGTGTGTGTTTGCAGGAAACCATTGTGTATGCCTGCAAGAAAAAGTCGATGGGTGTTTGTGTGTGTTATTTGTATATGTGTGTGTCAGGACCATGTTTGTGATTATGTTAAAGCAGTTCCAAGTGTTGACGGCTGTGTTGGAGACCCAGTGTGAGTGCTGTGTTGTGAGTGTGATAGTGTGTGTGTGTCTGTGTGTGTTTCCGAACCCCCTGTGTACGCCTGTAAGAAAAATTCCATGGGTGTTTGTGTGTGTTTCTTGTGTATGCGTGTGTCAGGAAAACGTTTGTGAGTATGTTAGGGCAGTTCCAAGTGTTGATGGCTCTGCCGAGGCCCAGTGTGAGTGCTGTGTTGCGAGTGTGACAGTGTGTGTGTGTGTGTGTGTGTGTGTTTTCGGGTTACCATTGTGTATGCCTGTATGAAAAAGTCGATGGGTGTATTTGTGTGTTCTTGCGTATTGTGTTTCAGATCCACATTTGTGAGTGTGTGAGGGCAGTTCCAAGTGTTCATGAGTTTGCTGGATATCCAGTGTGAGTGTGTGTTGTGAGTGTGACAGTGTGTGTGCGTGTCTGTGTGTGTGTGTTTGCAGGAAACCAGTCTGTATGCCTATAAGAAAAATTCGATGGGTGTTTGTGTGTGTTTCTTCTGTATGTGTGTGTCGGGACCACATTTGTGAATATGTTAGGGCAGTTCCAAGTGTTGATGGCTCTGCTGGAGACCCAGTGAGAGTGCTGTGTTGTGAGTGTGACAGTGTGTGTGTGTCTGTGTGTGTGTGTGTGTTTGGGGGAACCCCACAGTGTATGCTTCTAAGAAAAAGTCGATGGGTGTTTGTGTGTGTTTCTTGTGTATGTGTGTGTCGGGACCACGTATGAGAGTATTTTGTGGCAGTTCCAAGCGCCAGAGTGAATGCTGTGTTGTGAGTGTGGCAGTGTGTGTTTCTGTGTGTGTTTGTGTTGGCGGGAAAACATTGTGTATGCCTGTAAGAATAAGTCGATGGATGTTTGTGTGAGTTTCATGTGTATGTGTGTGTCGCGACCACATTTGTCAATATTTTAAGGCAGTTCCAAGTGTTGATGGTTCTGCTGGATACCCATTGTGAGTGGTGTGTTGTAAGTGTGACTGTGTGTGTGTGTTCAAGGGAAACCGTTGTGTATGCCTGTAAGAAAAAGTCGATGGGTGTTTGTGTGCGTTTCTTGTGTATGTGTGTGTCGGGAAAACGTTTGGGAGTATGTTAGGGCAGTTCCAAGTGTTGATGGCTCTGCCGAGGACCAGTGTGAGTGCTGTATTGCGAGTGTGACAGTGTGTGTGTGTGTGTGTGTGTGTTTTCGGGTAACCATTGTGTATGCCTGTATGAAAAAGTCGATGGGTGTATTTGTGTGTTCTTGCGTATTGTGTTTCAGATCCACATTTGTGAGTGTGTGAGGGCAGTTCCAAGTCTTCATGAGTTTGCAGGATATCCAGTGTGAGTGTGTGTTGTGAGTGTGACAGTGTGTGTGCGTGTCTGTGTGTGTGTTTGCAGGAAACCAGTCTGTATGCCTATAAGAAAAATTCCATGGGTGTTTGTGTGTGTTTCTTCTGTATGTGTGTGTCGGGACCACATTTGTGAATATGTTAGGGCAGTTCCAAGTGTTGATGGCTCTGCTGGAGACCCAGTGAGAGTGCTGTGTTGTGAGTGTGATAGTGTGTGTGTGTCTCTGTGTGTGTGTGTGTTTGGGGGAACCCCACAGTGTATGCTTCTAAGAAAAAGTCGATGGGTGTTTGTGTGTGTTTCTTGTGTATGTGTGTGTCGAGACCACGTATGTGAGTATGTTGTGGCAGTTCCAAGTGCCAGTGTGAATGCTGTGTTGTGAGTGTGGCAGTGTGTGTTTCTGTGTGTGTTTGTGTTGGCGGGAAAACATTGTGTATGCCTGTAAGAATAAGTCGATGGATGTTTGTGTGAGTTTCATGTGTATGTGTGTGTCGCGACCACATTTGTCAATATTTTAAGGCAGTTCCAAGTGTTGATGGTTCTGCTGGATACCCATTGTGAGTGCTGTGTTGTAAGTGTGACTGTGTGTGTGTGTTCACGGGAAACCGTTGTGTATGCCTGTAAGAAAAAGTCGATGGGTGTTTGTGTGTGATTCTTGTGTATGTGTGTGTCGGTGAAACATTTGTGAGTATGTTAGGGCAGTTCCAAGTGTTGATGGCTCTGCCGAGGTCCAGTGTGCGTACTGTGCTGTTAGTGTGACAGTGTGTGTGTGTGTGTGTGTGTGTGTGTTTGGGGAAACCCCACTCTGTCTCCCTGTAACAAAATGTTGATGGGTGTTTGTGTGTGTTTCTTCTGTATGTGTGTGTCGGGACCACGTTTGTTTGTATGTTAGGGCAGATTCAAGTGCCAGTGTGAATGCTGTGTTGTGAGTGTGATAGTGTGTGTGTGTGTGTGTTTGCGGAAACCATTGTGCATGACTGTAAGTAAAAGTCAATGGGAGTTTGTGTGTGTTTCTTGTGTATGTGTGTGTCGGGACCACGTTTGTGAGTATGTTAGGGCAGTTCCAACTGTTGATGGCTATGCCGGGGACCCAGTGTGAGTGCTGTGTTGTGCGTGTGATAGTGTCTGTGTGTGTGTGTGTGTGTTTTGCTGGATACCATTGTGTATGTCTGTAAGAAAAAGTCGTAGGGTGTTTTTGTGTGTTTCTTCTGCATGTGTGTTTCGGGACCACGTTTGTGAATATGTTAAGGTAATTCCAAGTGTTCATGGCTCTGCTGGAGATCCAATGTGAGTGCTCTGTCGTGAGTGTGCCTTTTGTGTGTGTGTGTGTGTGTGTGTGTGTGTGTTTGCAGGAAACCATTGTGTATGCCTGCAAGAAAAAGTCGATGGGTGTTTGTGTGTGTTATTTGTATATGTGTGTGTCAGGACCATGTTTGTGATTATGTTAAAGCAGTTCCAAGTGTTGACGGCTGTGTTGGAGACCCAGTGTGAGTGCTGTGTTGTGAGTGTGATAGTGTGTGTGTGTCTGTGTGTGTTTCCGAACCCCCTGTGTACGCCTGTAAGAAAAATTCCATGGGTGTTTGTGTGTGTTTCTTGTGTATGCGTGTGTCAGGAAAACGTTTGTGAGTATGTTAGGGCAGTTCCAAGTGTTGATGGCTCTGCCGAGGCCCAGTGTGAGTGCTGTGTTGCGAGTGTGACAGTGTGTGTGTGTGTGTGTGTGTGTTTTCGGGTTACCATTGTGTATGCCTGTATGAAAAAGTCGATGGGTGTATTTGTGTGTTCTTGCGTATTGTGTTTCAGATCCACATTTGTGAGTGTGTGAGGGCAGTTCCAAGTGTTCATGAGTTTGCTGGATATCCAGTGTGAGTGTGTTTGTGAGTGTGACAGTGTGTGTGCGTGTCTGTGTGTGTGTGTTTGCAGGAAACCAGTCTGTATGCCTATAAGAAAAATTCGATGGGTGTTTGTGTGTGTTTCTTCTGTATGTGTGTGTCGGGACCACATTTGTGAATATGTTAGGGCAGTTCCAAGTGTTGATGGCTCTGCTGGAGACCCAGTGAGAGTGCTGTGTTGTGAGTGTGACAGTGTGTGTGTGTCTGTGTGTGTGTGTGTGTTTGGGGGAACCCCACAGTGTATGCTTCTAAGAAAAAGTCGATGGGTGTTTGTGTGTGTTTCTTGTGTATGTGTGTGTCGGGACCACGTATGAGAGTATTTTGTGGCAGTTCCAAGCGCCAGAGTGAATGCTGTGTTGTGAGTGTGGCAGTGTGTGTTTCTGTGTGTGTTTGTGTTGGCGGGAAAACATTGTGTATGCCTGTAAGAATAAGTCGATGGATGTTTGTGTGAGTTTCATGTGTATGTGTGTGTCGCGACCACATTTGTCAATATTTTAAGGCAGTTCCAAGTGTTGATGGTTCTGCTGGATACCCATTGTGAGTGGTGTGTTGTAAGTGTGACTGTGTGTGTGTGTGTTCAAGGGAAACCGTTGTGTATGCCTGTAAGAAAAAGTCGATGGGTGTTTGTGTGCGTTTCTTGTGTATGTGTGTGTCGGGAAAACGTTTGGGAGTATGTTAGGGCAGTTCCAAGTGTTGATGGCTCTGCCGAGGACCAGTGTGAGTGCTGTGTTGCGAGTGTGACAGTGTGTGTGTGTGTGTGTGTGTTTTCGGGTAACCATTGTGTATGCCTGTATGAAAAAGTCGATGGGTGTATTTGTGTGTTCTTGCGTATTGTGTTTCAGATCCACATTTGTGAGTGTGTGAGGGCAGTTCCAAGTCTTCATGAGTTTGCAGGATATCCAGTGTGAGTGTGTGTTGTGAGTGTGACAGTGTGTGTGCGTGTCTGTGTGTGTGTTTGCAGGAAACCAGTCTGTATGCCTATAAGAAAAATTCGATGGGTGTTTGTGTGTGTTTTTTCTGTATGTGTGTGTCGGGACCACATTTGTGAATATGTTAGGGCAGTTCCAAGTGTTGATGGCTCTGCTGGAGACCCAGTGAGAGTGCTGTGTTGTGAGTGTGATAGTGTGTGTGTGTCTGTGTGTGTGTGTGTGTGTGTGTTTGGGGGAACCCCACAATGTATGCTTCTAAGAAAAAGTCGATGGGTGTTTGTGTGTGATTCTTGTGTATGTGTGTGTCGGTGAAACGTTTGTGAGTATGTTAGGGCAGTTCCAAGTGTTGATGGCTCTGCCGAGGTCCAGTGTGCGTACTGTGCTGTTAGTGTGACAGTGTGTGTGTGTGTGTGTGTGTGTGTGTTTGGGGAAACCCCACTCTGTCTCCCTGTAACAAAATGTTGATGGGTGTTTGTGTGTGTTTCTTCTGTATGTGTGTGTCGGGACCACGTTTGTTTGTATGTTAGGGCAGATTCAAGTGCCAGTGTGAATGCTGTGTTGTGAGTGTGATAGTGTGTGTGTGTGTGTGTTTGCGGAAACCATTGTGCATGACTGTAAGTAAAAGTCCATGGGAGTTTGTGTGTGTTTCTTGTGTATGTGTGTGTCGGGACCACGTTTGTGAGTATGTTAGGGCAGTTCCAACTGTTGATGGCTATGCCGGGGACCCAGTGTGAGTGCTGTGTTGTGCGTGTGATAGTGTCTGTGTGTGTGTGTGTGTTTTGCTGGATACCATTGTGTATGTCTGTAAGAAAAAGTCTTAGGGTGTTTTTGTGTGTTTCTTCTGCATGTGTGTTTCGGGACCACGTTTGTGAATATGTTAAGGTAATTCCAAGTGTTCATGGCTCTGCTGGAGATCCAATGTGAGTGCTCTGTCGTGAGTGTGCCTTTTGTGTGTGTGTGTGTGTGTGTGTGTTTGCAGGAAACCATTGTGTATGCCTGCAAGAAAAAGTCGATGGGTGTTTGTGTGTGTTATTTGTATATGTGTGTGTCAGGACCATGTTTGTGATTATGTTAAAGCAGTTCCAAGTGTTGACGGCTGTGTTGGAGACCCAGTGTGAGTGCTGTGTTGTGAGTGTGATAGTGTGTGTGTGTCTGTGTGTGTTTCCGAACCCCCTGTGTACGCCTGTAAGAAAAATTCCATGGGTGTTTGTGTGTGTTTCTTGTGTATGCGTGTGTCAGGAAAACGTTTGTGAGTATGTTAGGGCAGTTCCAAGTGTTGATGGCTCTGCCGAGGCCCAGTGTGAGTGCTGTGTTGCGAGTGTGACAGTGTGTGTGTGTGTGTGTGTGTGTGTGTTTTCGGGTTACCATTGTGTATGCCTGTATGAAAAAGTCGATGGGTGTATTTGTGTGTTCTTGCGTATTGTGTTTCAGATCCACATTTGTGAGTGTGTGAGGGCAGTTCCAAGTGTTCATGAGTTTGCTGGATATCCAGTGTGAGTGTGTGTTGTGAGTGTGACAGTGTGTGTGCGTGTCTGTGTGTGTGTGTTTGCAGGAAACCAGTCTGTATGCCTATAAGAAAAATTCGATGGGTGTTTGTGTGTGTTTCTTCTGTATGTGTGTGTCGGGACCACATTTGTGAATATGTTAGGGCAGTTCCAAGTGTTGATGGCTCTGCTGGAGACCCAGTGAGAGTGCTGTGTTGTGAGTGTGACAGAGTGTGTGTGTCTGTGTGTGTGTGTGTGTTTGGGGGAACCCCACAGTGTATGCTTCTAAGAAAAAGTCGATGGGTGTTTGTGTGTGTTTCTTGTGTATGTGTGTGTCGGGACCACGTATGAGAGTATTTTGTGGCAGTTCCAAGCGCCAGAGTGAATGCTGTGTTGTGAGTGTGGCAGTGTGTGTTTCTGTGTGTGTTTGTGTTGGCGGGAAAACATTGTGTATGCCTGTAAGAATAAGTCGATGGATGTTTGTGTGAGTTTCATGTGTATGTGTGTGTCGCGACCACATTTGTCAATATTTTAAGGCAGTTCCAAGTGTTGATGGTTCTGCTGGATACCCATTGTGAGTGGTGTGTTGTAAGTGTGACTGTGTGTGTGTGTGTTCACGGGAAACCGTTGTGTATGCCTGTAAGAAAAAGTCGATGGGTGTTTGTGTGCGTTTCTTGTGTATGTGTGTGTCGGTGAAACGTTTGTGAGTATGTTAGGGCAGTTCCAAGTGTTGATGGCTCTGCCGAGGTCCAGTGTGCGTACTGTGCTGTTAGTGTGACAGTGTGTGTGTGTGTGTGTGTGTGTTTGGGGAAACCCCACTCTGTCTCCCTGTAACAAAATGTTGATGGGTGTTTGTGTGTGTTTCTTCTGTATGTGTGTGTCGGGACCACGTTTGTTTGTATGTTAGGGCAGATTCAAGTGCCAGTGTGAATGCTGTGTTGTGAGTGTGATAGTGTGTGTGTGTGTTTGCGGAAACCATTGTGCATGACTGTAAGTAAAAGTCAATGGGAGTTTGTGTGTGTTTCTTGTGTATGTGTGTGTCGAGACCACGTATGTGAGTATGTTGTGGCAGTTCCAAGTGCCAGTGTGAATGCTGTGTTGTGAGTGTGGCAGTGTGTGTTTCTGTGTGTGTTTGTGTTGGCGGGAAAACATTGTGTATGCCTGTAAGAATAAGTCGATGGATGTTTGTGTGAGTTTCATGTGTATGTGTGTGTCGCGACCACATTTGTCAATATTTTAAGGCAGTTCCAAGTGTTGATGGTTCTGCTGGATACCCATTGTGAGTGCTGTGTTGTAAGTGTGACTGTGTGTGTGTGTGTTCACGGGAAACCGTTGTGTATGCCTGTAAGAAAAAGTCGATGGGTGTTTGTGTGTGATTCTTGTGTATGTGTGTGTCGGTGAAACGTTTGTGAGTATGTTAGGGCAGTTCCAAGTGTTGATGGCTCTGCCGAGGTCCAGTGTGCGTACTGTGCTGTTAGTGTGACAGTGTGTGTGTGTGTGTGTGTGTGTGTGTTTGGGGAAACCCCACTCTGTCTCCCTGTAACAAAATGTTGATGGGTGTTTGTGTGTGTTTCTTCTGTATGTGTGTGTCGGGACCACGTTTGTTTGTATGTTAGGGCAGATTCAAGTGCCAGTGTGAATGCTGTGTTGTGAGTGTGATAGTGTGTGTGTGTGTGTGTTTGCGGAAACCATTGTGCATGACTGTAAGTAAAAGTCAATGGGAGTTTGTGTGTGTTTCTTGTGTATGTGTGTGTCGGGACCACGTTTGTGAGTATGTTAGGGCAGTTCCAACTGTTGATGGCTATGCCGGGGACCCAGTGTGAGTGCTGTGTTGTGCGTGTGATAGTGTCTGTGTGTGTGTGTGTGTGTTTTGCTGGATACCATTGTGTATGTCTGTAAGAAAAAGTCGTAGGGTGTTTTTGTGTGTTTCTTCTGCATGTGTGTTTCGGGACCACGTTTGTGAATATGTTAAGGTAATTCCAAGTGTTCATGGCTCTGCTGGAGATCCAATGTGAGTGCTCTGTCGTGAGTGTGCCTTTTTTGTGTGTGTGTGTGTGTGTGTGTGTGTTTGTGTGTGTGTTTGCAGGAAACCATTGTGTATGCCTGCAAGAAAAAGTCGATGGGTGTTTGTGTGTGTTATTTGTATATGTGTGTGTCAGGACCATGTTTGTGATTATGTTAAAGCAGTTCCAAGTGTTGACGGCTGTGTTGGAGACCCAGTGTGAGTGCTGTGTTGTGAGTGTGATAGTGTGTGTGTGTCTGTGTGTGTTTCCGAACCCCCTGTGTACGCCTGTAAGAAAAATTCCATGGGTGTTTGTGTGTGTTTCTTGTGTATGCGTGTGTCAGGAAAACGTTTGTGAGTATGTTAGGGCAGTTCCAAGTGTTGATGGCTCTGCCGAGGCCCAGTGTGAGTGCTGTGTTGCGAGTGTGACAGTGTGTGTGTGTGTGTGTGTGTGTGTGTTTTCGGGTTACCATTGTGTATGCCTGTATGAAAAAGTCGATGGGTGTATTTGTGTGTTCTTGCGTATTGTGTTTCAGATCCACATTTGTGAGTGTGTGAGGGCAGTTCCAAGTGTTCATGAGTTTGCTGGATATCCAGTGTGAGTGTGTGTTGTGAGTGTGACAGTGTGTGTGCGTGTCTGTGTGTGTGTGTTTGCAGGAAACCAGTCTGTATGCCTATAAGAAAAATTCGATGGGTGTTTGTGTGTGTTTCTTCTGTATGTGTGTGTCGGGACCACATTTGTGAATATGTTAGGGCAGTTCCAAGTGTTGATGGCTCTGCTGGAGACCCAGTGAGAGTGCTGTGTTGTGAGTGTGACAGAGTGTGTGTGTCTGTGTGTGTGTGTGTGTTTGGGGGAACCCCACAGTGTATGCTTCTAAGAAAAAGTCGATGGGTGTTTGTGTGTGTTTCTTGTGTATGTGTGTGTCGGGACCACGTATGAGAGTATTTTGTGGCAGTTCCAAGCGCCAGAGTGAATGCTGTGTTGTGAGTGTGGCAGTGTGTGTTTCTGTGTGTGTTTGTGTTGGCGGGAAAACATTGTGTATGCCTGTAAGAATAAGTCGATGGATGTTTGTGTGAGTTTCATGTGTATGTGTGTGTCGCGACCACATTTGTCAATATTTTAAGGCAGTTCCAAGTGTTGATGGTTCTGCTGGATACCCATTGTGAGTGGTGTGTTGTAAGTGTGACTGTGTGTGTGTGTGTTCACGGGAAACCGTTGTGTATGCCTGTAAGAAAAAAGTCGATGGGTGTTTGTGTGCGTTTCTTGTGTATGTGTGTGTCGGTGAAACGTTTGTGAGTATGTTAGGGCAGTTCCAAGTGTTGATGGCTCTGCCGAGGTCCAGTGTGCGTACTGTGCTGTTAGTGTGACAGTGTGTGTGTGTGTGTGTGTGTGTTTGGGGAAACCCCACTCTGTCTCCCTGTAACAAAATGTTGATGGGTGTTTGTGTGTGTTTCTTCTGTATGTGTGTGTCGGGACCACGTTTGTTTGTATGTTAGGGCAGATTCAAGTGCCAGTGTGAATGCTGTGTTGTGAGTGTGATAGTGTGTGTGTGTGTTTGCGGAAACCATTGTGCATGACTGTAAGTAAAAGTCAATGGGAGTTTGTGTGTGTTTCTTGTGTATGTGTGTGTCGAGACCACGTATGTGAGTATGTTGTGGCAGTTCCAAGTGCCAGTGTGAATGCTGTGTTGTGAGTGTGGCAGTGTGTGTTTCTGTGTGTGTTTGTGTTGGCGGGAAAACATTGTGTATGCCTGTAAGAATAAGTCGATGGATGTTTGTGTGAGTTTCATGTGTATGTGTGTGTCGCGACCACATTTGTCAATATTTTAAGGCAGTTCCAAGTGTTGATGGTTCTGCTGGATACCCATTGTGAGTGCTGTGTTGTAAGTGTGACTGTGTGTGTGTGTGTTCACGGGAAACCGTTGTGTATGCCTGTAAGAAAAAGTCGATGGGTGTTTGTGTGTGATTCTTGTGTATGTGTGTGTCGGTGAAACGTTTGTGAGTATGTTAGGGCAGTTCCAAGTGTTGATGGCTCTGCCGAGGTCCAGTGTGCGTACTGTGCTGTTAGTGTGACAGTGTGTGTGTGTGTGTGTGTGTGTGTGTTTGGGGAAACCCCACTCTGTCTCCCTGTAACAAAATGTTGATGGGTGTTTGTGTGTGTTTCTTCTGTATGTGTGTGTCGGGACCACGTTTGTTTGTATGTTAGGGCAGATTCAAGTGCCAGTGTGAATGCTGTGTTGTGAGTGTGATAGTGTGTGTGTGTGTGTGTTTGCGGAAACCATTGTGCATGACTGTAAGTAAAAGTCAATGGGAGTTTGTGTGTGTTTCTTGTGTATGTGTGTGTCGGGACCACGTTTGTGAGTATGTTAGGGCAGTTCCAACTGTTGATGGCTATGCCGGGGACCCAGTGTGAGTGCTGTGTTGTGCGTGTGATAGTGTCTGTGTGTGTGTGTGTGTTTTTTGCTGGATACCATTGTGTATGTCTGTAAGAAAAAGTCGTAGGGTGTTTTTGTGTGTTTCTTCTGCATGTGTGTTTCGGGACCACGTTTGTGAATATGTTAAGGTAATTCCAAGTGTTCATGGCTCTGCTGGAGATCCAATGTGAGTGCTCTGTCGTGAGTGTGCCTTTTGTGTGTGTGTGTGTGTGTGTGTGTGTGTTTGCAGGAAACCATTGTGTATGCCTGCAAGAAAAAGTCGATGGGTGTTTGTGTGTGTTATTTGTATATGTGTGTGTCAGGACCATGTTTGTGATTATGTTAAAGCAGTTCCAAGTGTTGACGGCTGTGTTGGAGACCCAGTGTGAGTGCTGTGTTGTGAGTGTGATAGTGTGTGTGTGTCTGTGTGTGTTTCCGAACCCCCTGTGTACGCCTGTAAGAAAAATTCCATGGGTGTTTGTGTGTGTTTCTTGTGTATGCGTGTGTCAGGAAAACGTTTGTGAGTATGTGAGGGCAGTTCCAAGTGTTGATGGCTCTGCCGAGGCCCAGTGTGAGTGCTGTGTTGCGAGTGTGACAGTGTGTGTGTGTGTGTGTGTGTGTGTGTTTTCGGGTTACCATTGTGTATGCCTGTATGAAAAAGTCGATGGGTGTATTTGTGTGTTCTTGCGTATTGTGTTTCAGATCCACATTTGTGAGTGTGTGAGGGCAGTTCCAAGTGTTCATGAGTTTGCTGGATATCCAGTGTGAGTGTGTGTTGTGAGTGTGACAGTGTGTGTGCGTGTCTGTGTGTGTGTGTTTGCAGGAAACCAGTCTGTATGCCTATAAGAAAAATTCGATGGGTGTTTGTGTGTGTTTCTTCTGTATGTGTGTGTCGGGACCACATTTGTGAATATGTTAGGGCAGTTCCAAGTGTTGATGGCTCTGCTGGAGACCCAGTGAGAGTGCTGTGTTGTGAGTGTGACAGAGTGTGTGTGTCTGTGTGTGTGTGTGTGTTTGGGGGAACCCCACAGTGTATGCTTCTAAGAAAAAGTCGATGGGTGTTTGTGTGTGTTTCTTGTGTATGTGTGTGTCGGGACCACGTATGAGAGTATTTTGTGGCAGTTCCAAGCGCCAGAGTGAATGCTGTGTTGTGAGTGTGGCAGTGTGTGTTTCTGTGTGTGTTTGTGTTGGCGGGAAAACATTGTGTATGCCTGTAAGAATAAGTCGATGGATGTTTGTGTGAGTTTCATGTGTATGTGTGTGTCGCGACCACATTTGTCAATATTTTAAGGCAGTTCCAAGTGTTGATGGTTCTGCTGGATACCCATTGTGAGTGGTGTGTTGTAAGTGTGACTGTGTGTGTGTGTGTTCACGGGAAACCGTTGTGTATGCCTGTAAGAAAAAGTCGATGGGTGTTTGTGTGCGTTTCTTGTGTATGTGTGTGTCGGGAAAACGTTTGGGAGTATGTTAGGGCAGTTCCAAGTGTTGATGGCTCTGCCGAGGTCCAGTGTGCGTACTGTGCTGTTAGTGTGACAGTGTGTGTGTGTGTGTGTGTGTGTTTGGGGAAACCCCACTCTGTCTCCCTGTAACAAAATGTTGATGGGTGTTTGTGTGTGTTTCTTCTGTATGTGTGTGTCGGGACCACGTTTGTTTGTATGTTAGGGCAGATTCAAGTGCCAGTGTGAATGCTGTGTTGTGAGTGTGATAGTGTGTGTGTGTGTTTGCGGAAACCATTGTGCATGACTGTAAGTAAAAGTCAATGGGAGTTTGTGTGTGTTTCTTGTGTATGTGTGTGTCGAGACCACGTATGTGAGTATGTTGTGGCAGTTCCAAGTGCCAGTGTGAATGCTGTGTTGTGAGTGTGGCAGTGTGTGTTTCTGTGTGTGTTTGTGTTGGCGGGAAAACATTGTGTATGCCTGTAAGAATAAGTCGATGGATGTTTGTGTGAGTTTCATGTGTATGTGTGTGTCGCGACCACATTTGTCAATATTTTAAGGCAGTTCCAAGTGTTGATGGTTCTGCTGGATACCCATTGTGAGTGCTGTGTTGTAAGTGTGACTGTGTGTGTGTGTGTTCACGGGAAACCGTTGTGTATGCCTGTAAGAAAAAGTCGATGGGTGTTTGTGTGTGATTCTTGTGTATGTGTGTGTCGGTGAAACGTTTGTGAGTATGTTAGGGCAGTTCCAAGTGTTGATGGCTCTGCCGAGGTCCAGTGTGCGTACTGTGCTGTTAGTGTGACAGTGTGTGTGTGTGTGTGTGTTTGGGGAAACCCCACTCTGTCTCCCTGTAACAAAATGTTGATGGGTGTTTGTGTGTGTTTCTTCTGTATGTGTGTGTCGGGACCACGTTTGTTTGTATGTTAGGGCAGATTCAAGTGCCAGTGTGAATGCTGTGTTGTGAGTGTGATAGTGTGTGTGTGTGTGTTTGCGGAAACCATTGTGCATGACTGTAAGTAAAAGTCAATGGGAGTTTGTGTGTGTTTCTTGTGTATGTGTGTGTCGGGACCACGTTTGTGAGTATGTTAGGGCAGTTCCAACTGTTGATGGCTATGCCGGGGACCCAGTGTGAGTGCTGTGTTGTGCGTGTGATAGTGTCTGTGTGTGTGTGTGTGTGTTTTGCTGGATACCATTGTGTATGTCTGTAAGAAAAAGTCGTAGGGTGTTTTTGTGTGTTTCTTCTGCATGTGTGTTTCGGGACCACGTTTGTGAATATGTTAAGGTAATTCCAAGTGTTCATGGCTCTGCTGGAGATCCAATGTGAGTGCTCTGTCGTGAGTGTGCCTTTTGTGTGTGTGTGTGTGTGTGTGTGTGTGTGTGTGTGTGTTTGCAGGAAACCATTGTGTATGCCTGCAAGAAAAAGTCGATGGGTGTTTGTGTGTGTTATTTGTATATGTGTGTGTCAGGACCATGTTTGTGATTATGTTAAAGCAGTTCCAAGTGTTGACGGCTGTGTTGGAGACCCAGTGTGAGTGCTGTGTTGTGAGTGTGATAGTGTGTGTGTGTCTGTGTGTGTTTCCGAACCCCCTGTGTACGCCTGTAAGAAAAATTCCATGGGTGTTTGTGTGTGTTTCTTGTGTATGCGTGTGTCAGGAAAACGTTTGTGAGTATGTTAGGGCAGTTCCAAGTGTTGATGGCTCTGCCGAGGCCCAGTGTGAGTGCTGTGTTGCGAGTGTGACAGTGTGTGTGTGTGTGTGTGTGTGTGTGTGTTTTCGGGTTACCATTGTGTATGCCTGTATGAAAAAGTCGATGGGTGTATTTGTGTGTTCTTGCGTATTGTGTTTCAGATCCACATTTGTGAGTGTGTGAGGGCAGTTCCAAGTGTTCATGAGTTTGCTGGATATCCAGTGTGAGTGTGTGTTGTGAGTGTGACAGTGTGTGTGCGTGTCTGTGTGTGTGTGTTTGCAGGAAACCAGTCTGTATGCCTATAAGAAAAATTCGATGGGTGTTTGTGTGTGTTTCTTCTGTATGTGTGTGTCGGGACCACATTTGTGAATATGTTAGGGCAGTTCCAAGTGTTGATGGCTCTGCTGGAGACCCAGTGAGAGTGCTGTGTTGTGAGTGTGACAGAGTGTGTGTGTCTGTGTGTGTGTGTGTGTTTGGGGGAACCCCACAGTGTATGCTTCTAAGAAAAAGTCGATGGGTGTTTGTGTGTGTTTCTTGTGTATGTGTGTGTCGGGACCACGTATGAGAGTATTTTGTGGCAGTTCCAAGCGCCAGAGTGAATGCTGTGTTGTGAGTGTGGCAGTGTGTGTTTCTGTGTGTGTTTGTGTTGGCGGGAAAACATTGTGTATGCCTGTAAGAATAAGTCGATGGATGTTTGTGTGAGTTTCATGTGTATGTGTGTGTCGCGACCACATTTGTCAATATTTTAAGGCAGTTCCAAGTGTTGATGGTTCTGCTGGATACCCATTGTGAGTGGTGTGTTGTAAGTGTGACTGTGTGTGTGTGTGTTCACGGGAAACCGTTGTGTATGCCTGTAAGAAAAAGTCGATGGGTGTTTGTGTGCGTTTCTTGTGTATGTGTGTGTCGGTGAAACGTTTGTGAGTATGTTAGGGCAGTTCCAAGTGTTGATGGCTCTGCCGAGGTCCAGTGTGCGTACTGTGCTGTTAGTGTGACAGTGTGTGTGTGTGTGTGTGTGTGTTTGGGGAAACCCCACTCTGTCTCCCTGTAACAAAATGTTGATGGGTGTTTGTGTGTGTTTCTTCTGTATGTGTGTGTCGGGACCACGTTTGTTTGTATGTTAGGGCAGATTCAAGTGCCAGTGTGAATGCTGTGTTGTGAGTGTGATAGTGTGTGTGTGTGTTTGCGGAAACCATTGTGCATGACTGTAAGTAAAAGTCAATGGGAGTTTGTGTGTGTTTCTTGTGTATGTGTGTGTCGAGACCACGTATGTGAGTATGTTGTGGCAGTTCCAAGTGCCAGTGTGAATGCTGTGTTGTGAGTGTGGCAGTGTGTGTTTCTGTGTGTGTTTGTGTTGGCGGGAAAACATTGTGTATGCCTGTAAGAATAAGTCGATGGATGTTTGTGTGAGTTTCATGTGTATGTGTGTGTCGCGACCACATTTGTCAATATTTTAAGGCAGTTCCAAGTGTTGATGGTTCTGCTGGATACCCATTGTGAGTGCTGTGTTGTAAGTGTGACTGTGTGTGTGTGTGTTCACGGGAAACCGTTGTGTATGCCTGTAAGAAAAAGTCGATGGGTGTTTGTGTGTGATTCTTGTGTATGTGTGTGTCGGTGAAACGTTTGTGAGTATGTTAGGGCAGTTCCAAGTGTTGATGGCTCTGCCGAGGTCCAGTGTGCGTACTGTGCTGTTAGTGTGACAGTGTGTGTGTGTGTGTGTGTGTGTGTGTTTGGGGAAACCCCACTCTGTCTCCCTGTAACAAAATGTTGATGGGTGTTTGTGTGTGTTTCTTCTGTATGTGTGTGTCGGGACCACGTTTGTTTGTATGTTAGGGCAGATTCAAGTGCCAGTGTGAATGCTGTGTTGTGAGTGTGATAGTGTGTGTGTGTGTGTGTTTGCGGAAACCATTGTGCATGACTGTAAGTAAAAGTCAATGGGAGTTTGTGTGTGTTTCTTGTGTATGTGTGTGTCGGGACCACGTTTGTGAGTATGTTAGGGCAGTTCCAACTGTTGATGGCTATGCCGGGGACCCAGTGTGAGTGCTGTGTTGTGCGTGTGATAGTGTCTGTGTGTGTGTGTGTGTGTTTTGCTGGATACCATTGTGTATGTCTGTAAGAAAAAGTCGTAGGGTGTTTTTGTGTGTTTCTTCTGCATGTGTGTTTCGGGACCACGTTTGTGAATATGTTAAGGTAATTCCAAGTGTTCATGGCTCTGCTGGAGATCCAATGTGAGTGCTCTGTCGTGAGTGTGCCTTTTGTGTGTGTGTGTGTGTGTGTGTGTGTGTGTGTGTTTGCAGGAAACCATTGTGTATGCCTGCAAGAAAAAGTCGATGGGTGTTTGTGTGTGTTATTTGTATATGTGTGTGTCAGGACCATGTTTGTGATTATGTTAAAGCAGTTCCAAGTGTTGACGGCTGTGTTGGAGACCCAGTGTGAGTGCTGTGTTGTGAGTGTGATAGTGTGTGTGTGTCTGTGTGTGTTTCCGAACCCCCTGTGTACGCCTGTAAGAAAAATTCCATGGGTGTTTGTGTGTGTTTCTTGTGTATGCGTGTGTCAGGAAAACGTTTGTGAGTATGTTAGGGCAGTTCCAAGTGTTGATGGCTCTGCCGAGGCCCAGTGTGAGTGCTGTGTTGCGAGTGTGACAGTGTGTGTGTGTGTGTGTGTGTGTGTGTGTTTTCGGGTTACCATTGTGTATGCCTGTATGAAAAAGTCGATGGGTGTATTTGTGTGTTCTTGCGTATTGTGTTTCAGATCCACATTTGTGAGTGTGTGAGGGCAGTTCCAAGTGTTCATGAGTTTGCTGGATATCCAGTGTGAGTGTGTGTTGTGAGTGTGACAGTGTGTGTGCGTGTCTGTGTGTGTGTGTTTGCAGGAAACCAGTCTGTATGCCTATAAGAAAAATTCGATGGGTGTTTGTGTGTGTTTCTTCTGTATGTGTGTGTCGGGACCACATTTGTGAATATGTTAGGGCAGTTCCAAGTGTTGATGGCTCTGCTGGAGACCCAGTGAGAGTGCTGTGTTGTGAGTGTGACAGAGTGTGTGTGTCTGTGTGTGTGTGTGTGTTTGGGGGAACCCCACAGTGTATGCTTCTAAGAAAAAGTCGATGGGTGTTTGTGTGTGTTTCTTGTGTATGTGTGTGTCGGGACCACGTATGAGAGTATTTTGTGGCAGTTCCAAGCGCCAGAGTGAATGCTGTGTTGTGAGTGTGGCAGTGTGTGTTTCTGTGTGTGTTTGTGTTGGCGGGAAAACATTGTGTATGCCTGTAAGAATAAGTCGATGGATGTTTGTGTGAGTTTCATGTGTATGTGTGTGTCGCGACCACATTTGTCAATATTTTAAGGCAGTTCCAAGTGTTGATGGTTCTGCTGGATACCCATTGTGAGTGGTGTGTTGTAAGTGTGACTGTGTGTGTGTGTGTTCACGGGAAACCGTTGTGTATGCCTGTAAGAAAAAGTCGATGGGTGTTTGTGTGCGTTTCTTGTGTATGTGTGTGTCGGTGAAACGTTTGTGAGTATGTTAGGGCAGTTCCAAGTGTTGATGGCTCTGCCGAGGTCCAGTGTGCGTACTGTGCTGTTAGTGTGACAGTGTGTGTGTGTGTGTGTGTGTGTTTGGGGAAACCCCACTCTGTCTCCCTGTAACAAAATGTTGATGGGTGTTTGTGTGTGTTTCTTCTGTATGTGTGTGTCGGGACCACGTTTGTTTGTATGTTAGGGCAGATTCAAGTGCCAGTGTGAATGCTGTGTTGTGAGTGTGATAGTGTGTGTGTGTGTTTGCGGAAACCATTGTGCATGACTGTAAGTAAAAGTCAATGGGAGTTTGTGTGTGTTTCTTGTGTATGTGTGTGTCGAGACCACGTATGTGAGTATGTTGTGGCAGTTCCAAGTGCCAGTGTGAATGCTGTGTTGTGAGTGTGGCAGTGTGTGTTTCTGTGTGTGTTTGTGTTGGCGGGAAAACATTGTGTATGCCTGTAAGAATAAGTCGATGGATGTTTGTGTGAGTTTCATGTGTATGTGTGTGTCGCGACCACATTTGTCAATATTTTAAGGCAGTTCCAAGTGTTGATGGTTCTGCTGGATACCCATTGTGAGTGCTGTGTTGTAAGTGTGACTGTGTGTGTGTGTGTTCACGGGAAACCGTTGTGTATGCCTGTAAGAAAAAGTCGATGGGTGTTTGTGTGTGATTCTTGTGTATGTGTGTGTCGGTGAAACGTTTGTGAGTATGTTAGGGCAGTTCCAAGTGTTGATGGCTCTGCCGAGGTCCAGTGTGCGTACTGTGCTGTTAGTGTGACAGTGTGTGTGTGTGTGTGTGTGTGTGTGTGTTTGGGGAAACCCCACTCTGTCTCCCTGTAACAAAATGTTGATGGGTGTTTGTGTGTGTTTCTTCTGTATGTGTGTGTCGGGACCACGTTTGTTTGTATGTTAGGGCAGATTCAAGTGCCAGTGTGAATGCTGTGTTGTGAGTGTGATAGTGTGTGTGTGTGTGTGTTTGCGGAAACCATTGTGCATGACTGTAAGTAAAAGTCAATGGGAGTTTGTGTGTGTTTCTTGTGTATGTGTGTGTCGGGACCACGTTTGTGAGTATGTTAGGGCAGTTCCAACTGTTGATGGCTATGCCGGGGACCCAGTGTGAGTGCTGTGTTGTGCGTGTGATAGTGTCTGTGTGTGTGTGTGTGTGTTTTGCTGGATACCATTGTGTATGTCTGTAAGAAAAAGTCGTAGGGTGTTTTTGTGTGTTTCTTCTGCATGTGTGTTTCGGGACCACGTTTGTGAATATGTTAAGGTAATTCCAAGTGTTCATGGCTCTGCTGGAGATCCAATGTGAGTGCTCTGTCGTGAGTGTGCCTTTTGTGTGTGTGTGAGTGTGTGTGTGTGTGTGTGTGTTTGCAGGAAACCATTGTGTATGCCTGCAAGAAAAAGTCGATGGGTGTTTGTGTGTGTTATTTGTATATGTGTGTGTCAGGACCATGTTTGTGATTATGTTAAAGCAGTTCCAAGTGTTGACGGCTGTGTTGGAGACCCAGTGTGAGTGCTGTGTTGTGAGTGTGATAGTGTGTGTGTGTCTGTGTGTGTTTCCGAACCCCCTGTGTACGCCTGTAAGAAAAATTCCATGGGTGTTTGTGTGTGTTTCTTGTGTATGCGTGTGTCAGGAAAACGTTTGTGAGTATGTTAGGGCAGTTCCAAGTGTTGATGGCTCTGCCGAGGCCCAGTGTGAGTGCTGTGTTGCGAGTGTGACAGTGTGTGTGTGTGTGTGTGTGTGTGTGTGTTTTCGGGTTACCATTGTGTATGCCTGTATGAAAAAGTCGATGGGTGTATTTGTGTGTTCTTGCGTATTGTGTTTCAGATCCACATTTGTGAGTGTGTGAGGGCAGTTCCAAGTGTTCATGAGTTTGCTGGATATCCAGTGTGAGTGTGTGTTGTGAGTGTGACAGTGTGTGTGCGTGTCTGTGTGTGTGTGTTTGCAGGAAACCAGTCTGTATGCCTATAAGAAAAATTCGATGGGTGTTTGTGTGTGTTTCTTCTGTATGTGTGTGTCGGGACCACATTTGTGAATATGTTAGGGCAGTTCCAAGTGTTGATGGCTCTGCTGGAGACCCAGTGAGAGTGCTGTGTTGTGAGTGTGACAGAGTGTGTGTGTCTGTGTGTGTGTGTGTGTTTGGGGGAACCCCACAGTGTATGCTTCTAAGAAAAAGTCGATGGGTGTTTGTGTGTGTTTCTTGTGTATGTGTGTGTCGGGACCACGTATGAGAGTATTTTGTGGCAGTTCCAAGCGCCAGAGTGAATGCTGTGTTGTGAGTGTGGCAGTGTGTGTTTCTGTGTGTGTTTGTGTTGGCGGGAAAACATTGTGTATGCCTGTAAGAATAAGTCGATGGATGTTTGTGTGAGTTTCATGTGTATGTGTGTGTCGCGACCACATTTGTCAATATTTTAAGGCAGTTCCAAGTGTTGATGGTTCTGCTGGATACCCATTGTGAGTGGTGTGTTGTAAGTGTGACTGTGTGTGTGTGTGTGTTCACGGGAAACCGTTGTGTATGCCTGTAAGAAAAAGTCGATGGGTGTTTGTGTGCGTTTCTTGTGTATGTGTGTGTCGGTGAAACGTTTGTGAGTATGTTAGGGCAGTTCCAAGTGTTGATGGCTCTGCCGAGGTCCAGTGTGCGTACTGTGCTGTTAGTGTGACAGTGTGTGTGTGTGTGTGTGTGTGTGTTTGGGGAAACCCCACTCTGTCTCCCTGTAACAAAATGTTGATGGGTGTTTGTGTGTGTTTCTTCTGTATGTGTGTGTCGGGACCACGTTTGTTTGTATGTTAGGGCAGATTCAAGTGCCAGTGTGAATGCTGTGTTGTGAGTGTGATAGTGTGTGTGTGTGTTTGCGGAAACCATTGTGCATGACTGTAAGTAAAAGTCAATGGGAGTTTGTGTGTGTTTCTTGTGTATGTGTGTGTCGAGACCACGTATGTGAGTATGTTGTGGCAGTTCCAAGTGCCAGTGTGAATGCTGTGTTGTGAGTGTGGCAGTGTGTGTTTCTGTGTGTGTTTGTGTTGGCGGGAAAACATTGTGTATGCCTGTAAGAATAAGTCGATGGATGTTTGTGTGAGTTTCATGTGTATGTGTGTGTCGCGACCACATTTGTCAATATTTTAAGGCAGTTCCAAGTGTTGATGGTTCTGCTGGATACCCATTGTGAGTGCTGTGTTGTAAGTGTGACTGTGTGTGTGTGTGTTCACGGGAAACCGTTGTGTATGCCTGTAAGAAAAAGTCGATGGGTGTTTGTGTGTGATTCTTGTGTATGTGTGTGTCGGTGAAACGTTTGTGAGTATGTTAGGGCAGTTCCAAGTGTTGATGGCTCTGCCGAGGTCCAGTGTGCGTACTGTGCTGTTAGTGTGACAGTGTGTGTGTGTGTGTGTGTTTGGGGAAACCCCACTCTGTCTCCCTGTAACAAAATGTTGATGGGTGTTTGTGTGTGTTTCTTCTGTATGTGTGTGTCGGGACCACGTTTGTTTGTATGTTAGGGCAGATTCAAGTGCCAGTGTGAATGCTGTGTTGTGAGTGTGATAGTGTGTGTGTGTGTGTTTGCGGAAACCATTGTGCATGACTGTAAGTAAAAGTCAATGGGAGTTTGTGTGTGTTTCTTGTGTATGTGTGTGTCGGGACCACGTTTGTGAGTATGTTAGGGCAGTTCCAACTGTTGATGGCTATGCCGGGGACCCAGTGTGAGTGCTGTGTTGTGCGTGTGATAGTGTCTGTGTGTGTGTGTGTGTGTTTTGCTGGATACCATTGTGTATGTCTGTAAGAAAAAGTCGTAGGGTGTTTTTGTGTGTTTCTTCTGCATGTGTGTTTCGGGACCACGTTTGTGAATATGTTAAGGTAATTCCAAGTGTTCATGGCTCTGCTGGAGATCCAATGTGAGTGCTCTGTCGTGAGTGTGCCTTTTGTGTGTGTGTGTGTGTGTGTGTGTGTGTGTTTGCAGGAAACCATTGTGTATGCCTGCAAGAAAAAGTCGATGGGTGTTTGTGTGTGTTATTTGTATATGTGTGTGTCAGGACCATGTTTGTGATTATGTTAAAGCAGTTCCAAGTGTTGACGGCTGTGTTGGAGACCCAGTGTGAGTGCTGTGTTGTGAGTGTGATAGTGTGTGTGTGTCTGTGTGTGTTTCCGAACCCCCTGTGTACGCCTGTAAGAAAAATTCCATGGGTGTTTGTGTGTGTTTCTTGTGTATGCGTGTGTCAGGAAAACGTTTGTGAGTATGTTAGGGCAGTTCCAAGTGTTGATGGCTCTGCCGAGGCCCAGTGTGAGTGCTGTGTTGCGAGTGTGACAGTGTGTGTGTGTGTGTGTGTGTGTGTGTTTTCGGGTTACCATTGTGTATGCCTGTATGAAAAAGTCGATGGGTGTATTTGTGTGTTCTTGCGTATTGTGTTTCAGATCCACATTTGTGAGTGTGTGAGGGCAGTTCCAAGTGTTCATGAGTTTGCTGGATATCCAGTGAGTGTGTGTTGTGAGTGTGACAGTGTGTGTGCGTGTCTGTGTGTGTGTGTTTGCAGGAAACCAGTCTGTATGCCTATAAGAAAAATTCGATGGGTGTTTGTGTGTGTTTCTTCTGTATGTGTGTGTCGGGACCACATTTGTGAATATGTTAGGGCAGTTCCAAGTGTTGATGGCTCTGCTGGAGACCCAGTGAGAGTGCTGTGTTGTGAGTGTGACAGTGTGTGTGTGTCTGTGTGTGTGTGTGTGTTTGGGGGAACCCCACAGTGTATGCTTCTAAGAAAAAGTCGATGGGTGTTTGTGTGTGTTCCTTGTGTATGTGTGTGTCGGGACCACGTATGAGAGTATTTTGTGGCAGTTCCAAGCGCCAGAGTGAATGCTGTGTTGTGAGTGTGGCAGTGTGTGTTTCTGTGTGTGTTTGTGTTGGCGGGAAAACATTGTGTATGCCTGTAAGAATAAGTCGATGGATGTTTGTGTGAGTTTCATGTGTATGTGTGTGTCGCGACCACATTTGTCAATATTTTAAGGCAGTTCCAAGTGTTGATGGTTCTGCTGGATACCCATTGTGAGTGGTGTGTTGTAAGTGTGACTGTGTGTGTGTGTGTTCAAGGGAAACCGTTGTGTATGCCTGTAAGAAAAAGTCGATGGGTGTTTGTGTGCGTTTCTTGTGTATGTGTGTGTCGGGAAAACGTTTGGGAGTATGTTAGGGCAGTTCCAAGTGTTGATGGCTCTGCCGAGGACCAGTGTGAGTGCTGTATTGCGAGTGTGACAGTGTGTGTGTGTGTGTGTGTGTGTGTGTTTTCGGGTAACCATTGTGTATGCCTGTATGAAAAAGTCGATGGGTGTATTTGTGTGTTCTTGCGTATTGTGTTTCAGATCCACATTTGTGAGTGTGTGAGGGCAGTTCCAAGTCTTCATGAGTTTGCAGGATATCCAGTGTGAGTGTGTGTTGTGAGTGTGACAGTGTGTGTGCGTGTCTGTGTGTGTGTTTGCAGGAAACCAGTCTGTATGCCTATAAGAAAAATTCCATGGGTGTTTGTGTGTGTTTCTTCTGTATGTGTGTGTCGGGACCACATTTGTGAATATGTTAGGGCAGTTCCAAGTGTTGATGGCTCTGCTGGAGACCCAGTGAGAGTGCTGTGTTGTGAGTGTGATAGTGTGTGTGTGTCTCTGTGTGTGTGTGTGTTTGGGGGAACCCCACAGTGTATGCTTCTAAGAAAAAGTCGATGGGTGTTTGTGTGTGTTTCTTGTGTATGTGTGTGTCGAGACCACGTATGTGAGTATGTTGTGGCAGTTCCAAGTGCCAGTGTGAATGCTGTGTTGTGAGTGTGGCAGTGTGTGTTTCTGTGTGTGTTTGTGTTGGCGGGAAAACATTGTGTATGCCTGTAAGAATAAGTCGATGGATGTTTGTGTGAGTTTCATGTGTATGTGTGTGTCGCGACCACATTTGTCAATATTTTAAGGCAGTTCCAAGTGTTGATGGTTCTGCTGGATACCCATTGTGAGTGCTGTGTTGTAAGTGTGACTGTGTGTGTGTGTGTTCACGGGAAACCGTTGTGTATGCCTGTAAGAAAAAGTCGATGGGTGTTTGTGTGTGATTCTTGTGTATGTGTGTGTCGGTGAAACGTTTGTGAGTATGTTAGGGCAGTTCCAAGTGTTGATGGCTCTGCCGAGGTCCAGTGTGCGTACTGTGCTGTTAGTGTGACAGTGTGTGTGTGTGTGTGTGTGTGTGGGGAAACCCCACTCTGTCTCCCTGTAACAAAATGTTGATGGGTGTTTGTGTGTGTTTCTTGTGTATGTGTGTGTCGGGACCACGTATGAGAGTATTTTGTGGCAGTTCCAAGCGCCAGAGTGAATGCTGTGTTGTGAGTGTGGCAGTGTGTGTTTCTGTGTGTGTTTGTGTTGGCGGGAAAACATTGTGTATGCCTGTAAGAATAAGTCGATGGATGTTTGTGTGAGTTTCATGTGTATGTGTGTGTCGCGACCACATTTGTCAATATTTTAAGGCAGTTCCAAGTGTTGATGGTTCTGCTGGATACCCATTGTGAGTGGTGTGTTGTAAGTGTGACTGTGTGTGTGTGTGTTCACGGGAAACCGTTGTGTATGCCTGTAAGAAAAAGTCGATGGGTGTTTGTGTGCGTTTCTTGTGTATGTGTGTGTCGGTGAAACGTTTGTGAGTATGTTAGGGCAGTTCCAAGTGTTGATGGCTCTGCCGAGGTCCAGTGTGCGTACTGTGCTGTTAGTGTGACAGTGTGTGTGTGTGTGTGTGTGTGTTTGGGGAAACCCCACTCTGTCTCCCTGTAACAAAATGTTGATGGGTGTTTGTGTGTGTTTCTTCTGTATGTGTGTGTCGGGACCACGTTTGTTTGTATGTTAGGGCAGATTCAAGTGCCAGTGTGAATGCTGTGTTGTGAGTGTGATAGTGTGTGTGTGTGTGTTTGCGGAAACCATTGTGCATGACTGTAAGTAAAAGTCAATGGGAGTTTGTGTGTGTTTCTTGTGTATGTGTGTGTCGGGACCACGTTTGTGAGTATGTTAGGGCAGTTCCAACTGTTGATGGCTATGCCGGGGACCCAGTGTGAGTGCTGTGTTGTGCGTGTGATAGTGTCTGTGTGTGTGTGTGTGTTTTGCTGGATACCATTGTGTATGTCTGTAAGAAAAAGTCGTAGGGTGTTTTTGTGTGTTTCTTCTGCATGTGTGTTTCGGGACCACGTTTGTGAATATGTTAAGGTAATTCCAAGTGTTCATGGCTCTGCTGGAGATCCAATGTGAGTGCTCTGTCGTGAGTGTGCCTTTTGTGGGTGTGTGTGTGTGTGTGTGTGTTTGCAGGAAACCATTGTGTATGCCTGCAAGAAAAAGTCGATGGGTGTTTGTGTGTGTTATTTGTATATGCGTGTGTCAGGACCATGTTTGTGATTATGTTAAAGCAGTTCCAAGTGTTGACGGCTGTGTTGGAGACCCAGTGTGAGTGCTGTGTTGTGAGTGTGATAGTGTGTGTGTGTCTGTGTGTGTTTCAGAACCCCCTGTGTACGCCTGTAAGAAAAATTCCATGGGTGTTTGTGTGTGTTTCTTGTGTATGCGTGTGTCAGGAAAACGTTTGTGAGTATGTTAGGGCAGTTCCAAGTGTTGATGGCTCTGCCGAGGCCCAGTGTGAGTGCTGTGTTGCGAGTGTGACAGTGTGTGTGTGTGTGTGTGTGTGTTTTCGGGTTACCATTGTGTATGCCTGTACGAAAAAGTCGATGGGTGTATTTGTGTGTTCTTGCGTATTGTGTTTCAGATCCACATTTGTGAGTGTGTGAGGGCAGTTCCAAGTGTTCATGAGTTTGCTGGATATCCAGTGTGAGTGTGTGTTGTGAGTGTGACAGTGTGTGTGCGTGTCTGTGTGTGTGTTTGCAGGAAACCAGTCTGTATGCCTATAAGAAAAATTCGATGGGTGTTTGTGTGTGTTTCTTCTGTATGTGTGTGTCGGGACCACATTTGTGAATATGTTAGGGCAGTTCCAAGTGTTGATGGCTCTGCTGGAGACCCAGTGAGAGTGCTGTGTTGTGAGTGTGACAGAGTGTGTGTGTCTGTGTGTGTGTGTGTGTTTGGGGGAACCCCACAGTGTATGCTTCTAAGAAAAAGTCGATGGGTGTTTGTGTGTGTTTCTTGTGTATGTGTGTGTCGGGACCACGTATGAGAGTATTTTGTGGCAGTTCCAAGCGCCAGAGTGAATGCTGTGTTGTGAGTGTGGCAGTGTGTGTTTCTGTGTGTGTTTGTGTTGGCGGGAAAACATTGTGTATGCCTGTAAGAATAAGTCGATGGATGTTTGTGTGAGTTTCATGTGTATGTGTGTGTCGCGACCACATTTGTCAATATTTTAAGGCAGTTCCAAGTGTTGATGGTTCTGCTGGATACCCATTGTGAGTGGTGTGTTGTAAGTGTGACTGTGTGTGTGTGTTCAAGGGAAACCGTTGTGTATGCCTGTAAGAAAAAGTCGATGGGTGTTTGTGTGCGTTTCTTGTGTATGTGTGTGTCGGGAAAACGTTTGGGAGTATGTTAGGGCAGTTCCAAGTGTTGATGGCTCTGCCGAGGCCCAGTGTGAGTGCTGTGTTGCGAGTGTGACAGTGTGTGTGTGTGTGTGTGTTTTCGAGTTACCATTGTGTATGCCTGTATGAAAAAGTCGATGGGTGTATTTGTGTGTTCTTGCGTATTGTGTTTCAGATCCACATTTGTGAGTGTGTGAGGGCAGTTCCAAGTCTTCATGAGTTTGCAGGATATCCAGTGTGAGTGTGTGTTGTGAGTGTGACAGTGTGTGTGCGTGTCTGTGTGTGTGTTTGCAGGAAACCAGTCTGTATGCCTATAAGAAAAATTCCATGGGTGTTTGTGTGTGTTTCTTCTGTATGTGTGTGTCGGGACCACATTTGTGAATATGTTAGGGCAGTTCCAAGTGTTGATGGCTCTGCTGGAGACCCAGTGAGAGTGCTGTGTTGTGAGTGTGATAGTGTGTGTGTGTCTCTGTGTGTGTGTGTGTTTGGGGGAACCCCACAGTGTATGCTTCTAAGAAAAAGTCGATGGGTGTTTGTGTGTGTTTCTTGTGTATGTGTGTGTCGAGACCACGTATGTGAGTATGTTGTGGCAGTTCCAAGTGCCAGTGTGAATGCTGTGTTGTGAGTGTGGCAGTGTGTGTTTCTGTGTGTGTTTGTGTTGGCGGGAAAACATTGTGTATGCCTGTAAGAATAAGTCGATGGATGTTTGTGTGAGTTTCATGTGTATGTGTGTGTCGCGACCACATTTGTCAATATTTTAAGGCAGTTCCAAGTGTTGATGGTTCTGCTGGATACCCATTGTGAGTGCTGTGTTGTAAGTGTGACTGTGTGTGTGTGTGTTCACGGGAAACCGTTGTGTATGCCTGTAAGAAAAAGTCGATGGGTGTTTGTGTGTGATTCTTGTGTATGTGTGTGTCGGTGAAACGTTTGTGAGTATGTTAGGGCAGTTCCAAGTGTTGATGGCTCTGCCGAGGTCCAGTGTGCGTACTGTGCTGTTAGTGTGACAGTGTGTGTGTGTGTGTGTGTGTGTGTGTGTGTTTGGGGAAACCCCACTCTGTCTCCCTGTAACAAAATGTTGATGGGTGTTTGTGTGTGTTTCTTCTGTATGTGTGTGTCGGGACCACGTTTGTTTGTATGTTAGGGCAGATTCAAGTGCCAGTGTGAATGCTGTGTTGTGAGTGTGATAGTGTGTGTGTGTGTGTTTGCGGAAACCATTGTGCATGACTGTAAGTAAAAGTCAATGGGAGTTTGTGTGTGTTTCTTGTGTATGTGTGTGTCGGGACCACGTTTGTGAGTATGTTAGGGCAGTTCCAACTGTTGATGGCTATGCCGGGGACCCAGTGTGAGTGCTGTGTTGTGCGTGTGATAGTGTCTGTGTGTGTGTGTGTGTGTTTTGCTGGATACCATTGTGTATGTCTGTAAGAAAAAGTCGTAGGGTGTTTTTGTGTGTTTCTTCTGCATGTGTGTTTCGGGACCACGTTTGTGAATATGTTAAGGTAATTCCAAGTGTTCATGGCTCTGCTGGAGATCCAATGTGAGTGCTCTGTCGTGAGTGTGCCTTTTGTGTGTGTGTGTGTGTGTGTGTGTGTGTGTTTGCAGGAAACCATTGTGTATGCCTGCAAGAAAAAGTCGATGGGTGTTTGTGTGTGTTATTTGTATATGTGTGTGTCAGGACCATGTTTGTGATTATGTTAAAGCAGTTCCAAGTGTTGACGGCTGTGTTGGAGACCCAGTGTGAGTGCTGTGTTGTGAGTGTGATAGTGTGTGTGTGTCTGTGTGTGTTTCCGAACCCCCTGTGTACGCCTGTAAGAAAAATTCCATGGGTGTTTGTGTGTGTTTCTTGTGTATGCGTGTGTCAGGAAAACGTTTGTGAGTATGTTAGGGCAGTTCCAAGTGTTGATGGCTCTGCCGAGGCCCAGTGTGAGTGCTGTGTTGCGAGTGTGACAGTGTGTGTGTGTGTGTGTGTGTGTGTTTTCGGGTTACCATTGTGTATGCCTGTATGAAAAAGTCGATGGGTGTATTTGTGTGTTCTTGCGTATTGTGTTTCAGATCCACATTTGTGAGTGTGTGAGGGCAGTTCCAAGTGTTCATGAGTTTGCTGGATATCCAGTGTGAGTGTGTGTTGTGAGTGTGACAGTGTGTGTGCGTGTCTGTGTGTGTGTGTTTGCAGGAAACCAGTCTGTATGCCTATAAGAAAAATTCGATGGGTGTTTGTGTGTGTTTCTTCTGTATGTGTGTGTCGGGACCACATTTGTGAATATGTTAGGGCAGTTCCAAGTGTTGATGGCTCTGCTGGAGACCCAGTGAGAGTGCTGTGTTGTGAGTGTGACAGTGTGTGTGTGTGTCTGTGTGTGTGTGTGTGTTTGGGGGAACCCCACAGTGTATGCTTCTAAGAAAAAGTCGATGGGTGTTTGTGTGTGTTTCTTGTGTATGTGTGTGTCGGGACCACGTATGAGAGTATTTTGTGGCAGTTCCAAGCGCCAGAGTGAATGCTGTGTTGTGAGTGTGGCAGTGTGTGTTTCTGTGTGTGTTTGTGTTGGCGGGAAAACATTGTGTATGCCTGTAAGAATAAGTCGATGGATGTTTGTGTGAGTTTCATGTGTATGTGTGTGTCGCGACCACATTTGTCAATATTTTAAGGCAGTTCCAAGTGTTGATGGTTCTGCTGGATACCCATTGTGAGTGGTGTGTTGTAAGTGTGACTGTGTGTGTGTGTGTTCAAGGGAAACCGTTGTGTATGCCTGTAAGAAAAAGTCGATGGGTGTTTGTGTGCGTTTCTTGTGTATGTGTGTGTCGGGAAAACGTTTGGGAGTATGTTAGGGCAGTTCCAAGTGTTGATGGCTCTGCCGAGGACCAGTGTGAGTGCTGTATTGCGAGTGTGACAGTGTGTGTGTGTGTGTGTGTGTGTGTTTTCGGGTAACCATTGTGTATGCCTGTATGAAAAAGTCGATGGGTGTATTTGTGTGTTCTTGCGTATTGTGTTTCAGATCCACATTTGTGAGTGTGTGAGGGCAGTTCCAAGTCTTCATGAGTTTGCAGGATATCCAGTGTGAGTGTGTGTTGTGAGTGTGACAGTGTGTGTGCGTGTCTGTGTGTGTGTTTGCAGGAAACCAGTCTGTATGCCTATAAGAAAAATTCCATGGGTGTTTGTGTGTGTTTCTTCTGTATGTGTGTGTCGGGACCACATTTGTGAATATGTTAGGGCAGTTCCAAGTGTTGATGGCTCTGCTGGAGACCCAGTGAGAGTGCTGTGTTGTGAGTGTGATAGTGTGTGTGTGTCTCTGTGTGTGTGTGTGTTTGGGGGAACCCCACAGTGTATGCTTCTAAGAAAAAGTCGATGGGTGTTTGTGTGTGTTTCTTGTGTATGTGTGTGTCGAGACCACGTATGTGAGTATGTTGTGGCAGTTCCAAGTGCCAGTGTGAATGCTGTGTTGTGAGTGTGGCAGTGTGTGTTTCTGTGTGTGTTTGTGTTGGCGGGAAAACATTGTGTATGCCTGTAAGAATAAGTCGATGGATGTTTGTGTGAGTTTCATGTGTATGTGTGTGTCGCGACCACATTTGTCAATATTTTAAGGCAGTTCCAAGTGTTGATGGTTCTGCTGGATACCCATTGTGAGTGCTGTGTTGTAAGTGTGACTGTGTGTGTGTGTTCACGGGAAACCGTTGTGTATGCCTGTAAGAAAAAGTCGATGGGTGTTTGTGTGTGATTCTTGTGTATGTGTGTGTCGGTGAAACATTTGTGAGTATGTTAGGGCAGTTCCAAGTGTTGATGGCTCTGCCAAGGTCCAGTGTGCGTACTGTGCTGTTAGTGTGACAGTGTGTGTGTGTGTGTGTGTGTGTGTGTTTGGGGAAACCCCACTCTGTCTCCCTGTAACAAAATGTTGATGGGTGTTTGTGTGTGTTTCTTCTGTATGTGTGTGTCGGGACCACGTTTGTTTGTATGTTAGGGCAGATTCAAGTGCCAGTGTGAATGCTGTGTTGTGAGTGTGATAGTGTGTGTGTGTGTGTTTGCGGAAACCATTGTGCATGACTGTAAGTAAAAGTCAATGGGAGTTTGTGTGTGTTTCTTGTGTATGTGTGTGTCGGGACCACGTTTGTGAGTATGTTAGGGCAGTTCCAACTGTTGATGGCTATGCCGGGGACCCAGTGTGAGTGCTGTGTTGTGCGTGTGATAGTGTCTGTGTGTGTGTGTGTGTGTTTTGCTGGATACCATTGTGTATGTCTGTAAGAAAAAGTCGTAGGGTGTTTTTGTGTGTTTCTTCTGCATGTGTGTTTCGGGACCACGTTTGTGAATATGTTAAGGTAATTCCAAGTGTTCATGGCTCTGCTGGAGATCCAATGTGAGTGCTCTGTCGTGAGTGTGCCTTTTGTGTGTGTGTGTGTGTGTGTGTGTGTGTGTTTGCAGGAAACCATTGTGTATGCCTGCAAGAAAAAGTCGATGGGTGTTTGTGTGTGTTATTTGTATATGTGTGTGTCAGGACCATGTTTGTGATTATGTTAAAGCAGTTCCAAGTGTTGACGGCTGTGTTGGAGACCCAGTGTGAGTGCTGTGTTGTGAGTGTGATAGTGTGTGTGTGTCTGTGTGTGTTTCCGAACCCCCTGTGTACGCCTGTAAGAAAAATTCCATGGGTGTTTGTGTGTGTTTCTTGTGTATGCGTGTGTCAGGAAAACGTTTGTGAGTATGTTAGGGCAGTTCCAAGTGTTGATGGCTCTGCCGAGGCCCAGTGTGAGTGCTGTGTTGCGAGTGTGACAGTGTGTGTGTGTGTGTGTGTGTGTTTTCGGGTTACCATTGTGTATGCCTGTACGAAAAAGTCGATGGGTGTATTTGTGTGTTCTTGCGTATTGTGTTTCAGATCCACATTTGTGAGTGTGTGAGGGCAGTTCCAAGTGTTCATGAGTTTGCTGGATATCCAGTGTGAGTGTGTGTTGTGAGTGTGACAGTGTGTGTGCGTGTCTGTGTGTGTGTTTGCAGGAAACCAGTCTGTATGCCTATAAGAAAAATTCGATGGGTGTTTGTGTGTGTTTCTTCTGTATGTGTGTGTCGGGACCACATTTGTGAATATGTTAGGGCAGTTCCAAGTGTTGATGGCTCTGCTGGAGACCCAGTGAGAGTGCTGTGTTGTGAGTGTGACAGAGTGTGTGTGTCTGTGTGTGTGTGTGTGTTTGGGGGAACCCCACAGTGTATGCTTCTAAGAAAAAGTCGATGGGTGTTTGTGTGTGTTTCTTGTGTATGTGTGTGTCGGGACCACGTATGAGAGTATTTTGTGGCAGTTCCAAGCGCCAGAGTGAATGCTGTGTTGTGAGTGTGGCAGTGTGTGTTTCTGTGTGTGTTTGTGTTGGCGGGAAAACATTGTGTATGCCTGTAAGAATAAGTCGATGGATGTTTGTGTGAGTTTCATGTGTATGTGTGTGTCGCGACCACATTTGTCAATATTTTAAGGCAGTTCCAAGTGTTGATGGTTCTGCTGGATACCCATTGTGAGTGGTGTGTTGTAAGTGTGACTGTGTGTGTGTGTTCAAGGGAAACCGTTGTGTATGCCTGTAAGAAAAAGTCGATGGGTGTTTGTGTGCGTTTCTTGTGTATGTGTGTGTCGGGAAAACGTTTGGGAGTATGTTAGGGCAGTTCCAAGTGTTGATGGCTCTGCCGAGGCCCAGTGTGAGTGCTGTGTTGCGAGTGTGACAGTGTGTGTGTGTGTGTGTGTTTTCGAGTTACCATTGTGTATGCCTGTATGAAAAAGTCGATGGGTGTATTTGTGTGTTCTTGCGTATTGTGTTTCAGATCCACATTTGTGAGTGTGTGAGGGCAGTTCCAAGTCTTCATGAGTTTGCAGGATATCCAGTGTGAGTGTGTGTTGTGAGTGTGACAGTGTGTGTGCGTGTCTGTGTGTGTGTTTGCAGGAAACCAGTCTGTATGCCTATAAGAAAAATTCCATGGGTGTTTGTGTGTGTTTCTTCTGTATGTGTGTGTCGGGACCACATTTGTGAATATGTTAGGGCAGTTCCAAGTGTTGATGGCTCTGCTGGAGACCCAGTGAGAGTGCTGTGTTGTGAGTGTGATAGTGTGTGTGTGTGTGTGTGTGTGTGTGTGTTTGGGGGAACCCCACAGTGTATGCTTCTAAGAAAAAGTCGATGGGTGTTTGTGTGTGTTTCTTGTGTATGTGTGTGTCGAGACCACGTATGTGAGTATGTTGTGGCAGTTCCAAGTGCCAGTGTGAATGCTGTGTTGTGAGTGTGGCAGTGTGTGTTTCTGTGTGTGTTTGTGTTGGCGGGAAAACATTGTGTATGCCTGTAAGAATAAGTCGATGGATGTTTGTGTGAGTTTCATGTGTATGTGTGTGTCGCGACCACATTTGTCAATATTTTAAGGCAGTTCCAAGTGTTGATGGTTCTGCTGGATACCCATTGTGAGTGCTGTGTTGTAAGTGTGACTGTGTGTGTGTGTGTTCACGGGAAACCGTTGTGTATGCCTGTAAGAAAAAGTCGATGGGTGTTTGTGTGTGATTCTTGTGTATGTGTGTGTCGGTGAAACGTTTGTGAGTATGTTAGGGCAGTTCCAAGTGTTGATGGCTCTGCCGAGGTCCAGTGTGCGTACTGTGCTGTTAGTGTGACAGTGTGTGTGTGTGTGTGTGTGTGTGTTTGGGGAAACCCCACTCTGTCTCCCTGTAACAAAATGTTGATGGGTGTTTGTGTGTGTTTCTTCTGTATGTGTGTGTCGGGACCACGTTTGTTTGTATGTTAGGGCAGATTCAAGTGCCAGTGTGAATGCTGTGTTGTGAGTGTGATAGTGTGTGTGTGTGTGTGTTTGCGGAAACCATTGTGCATGACTGTAAGTAAAAGTCAATGGGAGTTTGTGTGTGTTTCTTGTGTATGTGTGTGTCGGGACCACGTTTGTGAGTATGTTAGGGCAGTTCCAACTGTTGATGGCTATGCCGGGGACCCAGTGTGAGTGCTGTGTTGTGCGTGTGATAGTGTCTGTGTGTGTGTGTGTGTGTTTTGCTGGATACCATTGTGTATGTCTGTAAGAAAAAGTCGTAGGGTGTTTTTGTGTGTTTCTTCTGCATGTGTGTTTCGGGACCACGTTTGTGAATATGTTAAGGTAATTCCAAGTGTTCATGGCTCTGCTGGAGATCCAATGTGAGTGCTCTGTCGTGAGTGTGCCTTTTGTGTGTGTGTGTGTGTGTGTGTGTGTGTTTGCAGGAAACCATTGTGTATGCCTGCAAGAAAAAGTCGATGGGTGTTTGTGTGTGTTATTTGTATATGTGTGTGTCAGGACCATGTTTGTGATTATGTTAAAGCAGTTCCAAGTGTTGACGGCTGTGTTGGAGACCCAGTGTGAGTGCTGTGTTGTGAGTGTGATAGTGTGTGTGTGTCTGTGTGTGTTTCCGAACCCCCTGTGTACGCCTGTAAGAAAAATTCCATGGGTGTTTGTGTGTGTTTCTTGTGTATGCGTGTGTCAGGAAAACGTTTGTGAGTATGTTAGGGCAGTTCCAAGTGTTGATGGCTCTGCCGAGGCCCAGTGTGAGTGCTGTGTTGCGAGTGTGACAGTGTGTGTGTGTGTGTGTGTGTGTGTTTTCGGGTTACCATTGTGTATGCCTGTATGAAAAAGCCGATGGGTGTATTTGTGTGTTCTTGCGTATTGTGTTTCAGATCCACATTTGTGAGTGTGTGAGGGCAGTTCCAAGTGTTCATGAGTTTGCTGGATATCCAGTGTGAGTGTGTGTTGTGAGTGTGACAGTGTGTGTGCGTGTCTGTGTGTGTGTGTTTGCAGGAAACCAGTCTGTATGCCTATAAGAAAAATTCGATGGGTGTTTGTGTGTGTTTCTTCTGTATGTGTGTGTCGGGACCACATTTGTGAATATGTTAGGGCAGTTCCAAGTGTTGATGGCTCTGCTGGAGACCCAGTGAGAGTGCTGTGTTGTGAGTGTGACAGTGTGTGTGTGTGTCTGTGTGTGTGTGTGTGTTTGGGGGAACCCCACAGTGTATGCTTCTAAGAAAAAGTCGATGGGTGTTTGTGTGTGTTTCTTGTGTATGTGTGTGTCGGGACCACGTATGAGACTATTTTGTGGCAGTTCCAAGCGCCAGAGTGAATGCTGTGTTGTGAGTGTGGCAGTGTGTGTTTCTGTGTGTGTTTGTGTTGGCGGGAAAACATTGTGTATGCCTGTAAGAATAAGTCGATGGATGTTTGTGTGAGTTTCATGTGTATGTGTGTGTCGCGACCACATTTGTCAATATTTTAAGGCAGTTCCAAGTGTTGATGGTTCTGCTGGATACCCATTGTGAGTGCTGTGTTGTAAGTGTGACTGTGTGTGTGTGTGTTCACGGGAAACCGTTGTGTATGCCTGTAAGAAAAAGTCGATGGGTGTTTGTGTGTGATTCTTGTGTATGTGTGTGTCGGTGAAACGTTTGTGAGTATGTTAGGGCAGTTCCAAGTGTTGATGGCTCTGCCGAGGTCCAGTGTGCGTACTGTGCTGTTAGTGTGACAGTGTGTGTGTGTGTGTGTGTGTGTGTGTTTGGGGAAACCCCACTCTGTCTCCCTGTAACAAAATGTTGATGGGTGTTTGTGTGTGTTTCTTCTGTATGTGTGTGTCGGGACCACGTTTGTTTGTATGTTAGGGCAGATTCAAGTGCCAGTGTGAATGCTGTGTTGTGAGTGTGATAGTGTGTGTGTGTGTGTGTTTGCGGAAACCATTGTGCATGACTGTAAGTAAAAGTCAATGGGAGTTTGTGTGTGTTTCTTGTGTATGTGTGTGTCGGGACCACGTTTGTGAGTATGTTAGGGCAGTTCCAACTGTTGATGGCTATGCCGGGGACCCAGTGTGAGTGCTTTGTTGTGCGTGTGATAGTGTCTGTGTGTGTGTGTGTGTGTGTTTTGCTGGATACCATTGTGTATGTCTGTAAGAAAAAGTCGTAGGGTGTTTTTGTGTGTTTCTTCTGCATGTGTGTTTCGGGACCACGTTTGTGAATATGTTAAGGTAATTCCAAGTGTTCATGGCTCTGCTGGAGATCCAATGTGAGTGCTCTGTCGTGAGTGTGCCTTTTGTGTGTGTGTGTGTGTGTGTGTGTGTGTGTTTGCAGGAAACCATTGTGTATGCCTGCAAGAAAAAGTCGATGGGTGTTTGTGTGTGTTATTTGTATATGTGTGTGTCAGGACCATGTTTGTGATTATGTTAAAGCAGTTCCAAGTGTTGACGGCTGTGTTGGAGACCCAGTGTGAGTGCTGTGTTGTGAGTGTGATAGTGTGTGTGTGTCTGTGTGTGTTTCCGAACCCCCTGTGTACGCCTGTAAGAAAAATTCCATGGGTGTTTGTGTGTGTTTCTTGTGTATGCGTGTGTCAGGAAAACGTTTGTGAGTATGTTAGGGCAGTTCCAAGTGTTGATGGCTCTGCCGAGGCCCAGTGTGAGTGCTGTGTTGCGAGTGTGACAGTGTGTGTGTGTGTGTGTGTGTGTGTTTTCGGGTTACCATTGTGTATGCCTGTACGAAAAAGTCGATGGGTGTATTTGTGTGTTCTTGCGTATTGTGTTTCAGATCCACATTTGTGAGTGTGTGAGGGCAGTTCCAAGTGTTCATGAGTTTGCTGGATATCCAGTGTGAGTGTGTGTTGTGAGTGTGACAGTGTGTGTGCGTGTCTGTGTGTGTGTTTGCAGGAAACCAGTCTGTATGCCTATAAGAAAAATTCGATGGGTGTTTGTGTGTGTTTCTTCTGTATGTGTGTGTCGGGACCACATTTGTGAATATGTTAGGGCAGTTCCAAGTGTTGATGGCTCTGCTGGAGACCCAGTGAGAGTGCTGTGTTGTGAGTGTGACAGAGTGTGTGTGTCTGTGTGTGTGTGTGTGTTTGGGGGAACCCCACAGTGTATGCTTCTAAGAAAAAGTCGATGGGTGTTTGTGTGTGTTTCTTGTGTATGTGTGTGTCGGGACCACGTATGAGAGTATTTTGTGGCAGTTCCAAGCGCCAGAGTGAATGCTGTGTTGTGAGTGTGGCAGTGTGTGTTTCTGTGTGTGTTTGTGTTGGCGGGAAAACATTGTGTATGCCTGTAAGAATAAGTCGATGGATGTTTGTGTGAGTTTCATGTGTATGTGTGTGTCGCGACCACATTTGTCAATATTTTAAGGCAGTTCCAAGTGTTGATGGTTCTGCTGGATACCCATTGTGAGTGGTGTGTTGTAAGTGTGACTGTGTGTGTGTGTTCAAGGGAAACCGTTGTGTATGCCTGTAAGAAAAAGTCGATGGGTGTTTGTGTGCGTTTCTTGTGTATGTGTGTGTCGGGAAAACGTTTGGGAGTATGTTAGGGCAGTTCCAAGTGTTGATGGCTCTGCCGAGGCCCAGTGTGAGTGCTGTGTTGCGAGTGTGACAGTGTGTGTGTGTGTGTGTGTTTTCGAGTTACCATTGTGTATGCCTGTATGAAAAAGTCGATGGGTGTATTTGTGTGTTCTTGCGTATTGTGTTTCAGATCCACATTTGTGAGTGTGTGAGGGCAGTTCCAAGTCTTCATGAGTTTGCAGGATATCCAGTGTGAGTGTGTGTTGTGAGTGTGACAGTGTGTGTGCGTGTCTGTGTGTGTGTTTGCAGGAAACCAGTCTGTATGCCTATAAGAAAAATTCCATGGGTGTTTGTGTGTGTTTCTTCTGTATGTGTGTGTCGGGACCACATTTGTGAATATGTTAGGGCAGTTCCAAGTGTTGATGGCTCTGCTGGAGACCCAGTGAGAGTGCTGTGTTGTGAGTGTGATAGTGTGTGTGTGTCTGTGTGTGTGTGTGTGTTTGGGGGAACCCCACAGTGTATGCTTCTAAGAAAAAGTCGATGGGTGTTTGTGTGTGTTTCTTGTGTATGTGTGTGTCGAGACCACGTATGTGAGTATGTTGTGGCAGTTCCAAGTGCCAGTGTGAATGCTGTGTTGTGAGTGTGGCAGTGTGTGTTTCTGTGTGTGTTTGTGTTGGCGGGAAAACATTGTGTATGCCTGTAAGAATAAGTCGATGGATGTTTGTGTGAGTTTCATGTGTATGTGTGTGTCGCGACCACATTTGTCAATATTTTAAGGCAGTTCCAAGTGTTGATGGTTCTGCTGGATACCCATTGTGAGTGCTGTGTTGTAAGTGTGACTGTGTGTGTGTGTGTTCACGGGAAACCGTTGTGTATGCCTGTAAGAAAAAGTCGATGGGTGTTTGTGTGTGATTCTTGTGTATGTGTGTGTCGGTGAAACGTTTGTGAGTATGTTAGGGCAGTTCCAAGTGTTGATGGCTCTGCCGAGGTCCAGTGTGCGTACTGTGCTGTTAGTGTGACAGTGTGTGTGTGTGTGTGTGTGTGTGTGTTTGGGGAAACCCCACTCTGTCTCCCTGTAACAAAATGTTGATGGGTGTTTGTGTGTGTTTCTTCTGTATGTGTGTGTCGGGACCACGTTTGTTTGTATGTTAGGGCAGATTCAAGTGCCAGTGTGAATGCTGTGTTGTGAGTGTGATAGTGTGTGTGTGTGTGTGTTTGCGGAAACCATTGTGCATGACTGTAAGTAAAAGTCAATGGGAGTTTGTGTGTGTTTCTTGTGTATGTGTGTGTCGGGACCACGTTTGTGAGTATGTTAGGGCAGTTCCAACTGTTGATGGCTATGCCGGGGACCCAGTGTGAGTGCTGTGTTGTGCGTGTGATAGTGTCTGTGTGTGTGTGTGTGTGTTTTGCTGGATACCATTGTGTATGTCTGTAAGAAAAAGTCGTAGGGTGTTTTTGTGTGTTTCTTCTGCATGTGTGTTTCGGGACCACGTTTGTGAATATGTTAAGGTAATTCCAAGTGTTCATGGCTCTGCTGGAGATCCAATGTGAGTGCTCTGTCGTGAGTGTGCCTTTTGTGTGTGTGTGTGTGTGTGTGTGTGTTTGCAGGAAACCATTGTGTATGCCTGCAAGAAAAAGTCGATGGGTGTTTGTGTGTGTTATTTGTATATGTGTGTGTCAGGACCATGTTTGTGATTATGTTAAAGCAGTTCGAAGTGTTGACGGCTGTGTTGGAGACCCAGTGTGAGTGCTGTGTTGTGAGTGTGATAGTGTGTGTGTGTCTGTGTGTGTTTCCGAACCCCCTGTGTACGCCTGTAAGAAAAATTCCATGGGTGTTTGTGTGTGTTTCTTGTGTATGCGTGTGTCAGGAAAACGTTTGTGAGTATGTTAGGGCAGTTCCAAGTGTTGATGGCTCTGCCGAGGCCCAGTGTGAGTGCTGTGTTGCGAGTGTGACAGTGTGTGTGTGTGTGTGTGTGTGTGTGTTTTCGGGTTACCATTGTGTATGCCTGTATGAAAAAGTCGATGGGTGTATTTGTGTGTTCTTGCGTATTGTGTTTCAGATCCACATTTGTGAGTGTGTGAGGGCAGTTCCAAGTGTTCATGAGTTTGCTGGATATCCAGTGTGAGTGTGTGTTGTGAGTGTGACAGTGTGTGTGCGTGTCTGTGTGTGTGTGTTTGCAGGAAACCAGTCTGTATGCCTATAAGAAAAATTCGATGGGTGTTTGTGTGTGTTTCTTCTGTATGTGTGTGACGGGACCACATTTGTGAATATGTTAGGGCAGTTCCAAGTGTTGATGGCTCTGCTGGAGACCCAGTGAGAGTGCTGTGTTGTGAGTGTGACAGTGTGTGTGTGTCTGTGTGTGTGTGTGTGTTTGGGGGAACCCCACAGTGTATGCTTCTAAGAAAAAGTCGATGGGTGTTTGTGTGTGTTTCTTGTGTATGTGTGTGTCGGGACCACGTATGAGAGTATTTTGTGGCAGTTCCAAGCGCCAGAGTGAATGCTGTGTTGTGAGTGTGGCAGTGTGTGTTTCTGTGTGTGTTTGTGTTGGCGGGAAAACATTGTGTATGCCTGTAAGAATAAGTCGATGGATGTTTGTGTGAGTTTCATGTGTATGTGTGTGTCGCGACCACATTTGTCAATATTTTAAGGCAGTTCCAAGTGTTGATGGTTCTGCTGGATACCCATTGTGAGTGGTGTGTTGTAAGTGTGACTGTGTGTGGGTGTGTTCACGGGAAACCGTTGTGTATGCCTGTAAGAAAAAGTCGATGGGTGTTTGTGTGCGTTTCTTGTGTATGTGTGTGTCGGGAAAACGTTTGGGAGTATGTTAGGGCAGTTCCAAGTGTTGATGGCTCTGCCGAGGACCAGTGTGAGTGCTGTGTTGCGAGTGTGACAGTGTGTGTGTGTGTGTGTGTGTTTTCGGGTAACCATTGTGTATGCCTGTATGAAAAAGTCGATGGGTGTATTTGTGTGTTCTTGCGTATTGTGTTTCAGATCCACATTTGTGAGTGTGTGAGGGCAGTTCCAAGTCTTCATGAGTTTGCAGAATATCCAGTGTGAGTGTGTGTTGTGAGTGTGACAGTGTGTGTGCGTGTCTGTGTGTGTGTTTGCAGGAAACCAGTCTGTATGCCTATAAGAAAAATTCGATGGGTGTTTGTGTGTGTTTCTTCTGTATGTGTGTGACGGGACCACATTTGTGAATATGTTAGGGCAGTTCCAAGTGTTGATGGCTCTGCTGGAGACCCAGTGAGAGTGCTGTGTTGTGAGTGTGACAGAGTGTGTGTGTCTGTGTGTGTGTGTGTGTTTGGGGGAACCCCACAGTGTATGCTTCTAAGAAAAAGTCGATGGGTGTTTGTGTGTGTTTCTTGTGTATGTGTGTGTCGGGACCACGTATGAGAGTATTTTGTGGCAGTTCCAAGCGCCAGAGTGAATGCTGTGTTGTGAGTGTGGCAGTGTGTGTTTCTGTGTGTGTTTGTGTTGGCGGGAAAACATTGTGTATGCCTGTAAGAATAAGTCGATGGATGTTTGTGTGAGTTTCATGTGTATGTGTGTGTCGCGACCACATTTGTCAATATTTTAAGGCAGTTCCAAGTGTTGATGGTTCTGCTGGATACCCATTGTGAGTGGTGTGTTGTAAGTGTGACTGTGTGTGTGTGTTCAAGGGAAACCGTTGTGTATGCCTGTAAGAAAAAGTCGATGGGTGTTTGTGTGCGTTTCTTCTGTATGTGTGTGTCGGGAAAACGTTTGGGAGTATGTTAGGGCAGTTCCAAGTGTTGATGGCTCTGCCGAGGCCCAGTGTGAGTGCTGTGTTGCGAGTGTGACAGTGTGTGTGTGTGTTTTCGAGTTACCATTGTGTATGCCTGTATGAAAAAGTCGATGGGTGTATTTGTGTGTTCTTGCGTATTGTGTTTCAGATCCACATTTGTGAGTGTGTGAGGGCAGTTCCAAGTCTTCATGAGTTTGCAGGATATCCAGTGTGAGTGTGTGTTGTGAGTGTGACAGTGTGTGCGTGTCTGTGTGTGTGTTTGCAGGAAACCAGTCTGTATGCCTATAAGAAAAATTCGATGGGTGTTTGTGTGTGTTTCTTCTGTATGTGTGTGTCGGGACCACATTTGTGAATATGTTAGGGCAGTTCCAAGTGTTGATGGCTCTGCTGGAGACCCAGTGAGAGTGCTGTGTTGTGAGTGTGACAGTGTGTGTGTGTCTGTGTGTGTGTGTGTGTTTGGGGGAACCCCACAGTGTATGCTTCTAAGAAAAAGTCGATGGGTGTTTGTGTGTGTTTCTTGTGTATGTGTGTGTCGAGACCACGTATGTGAGTATGTTGTGGCAGTTCCAAGTGCCAGTGTGAATGCTGTGTTGTGAGTGTGGCAGTGTGTGTTTCTGTGTGTGTTTGTGTTGGCGGGAAAACATTGTGTATGCCTGTAAGAATAAGTCGATGGATGTTTGTGTGAGTTTCATGTGTATGTGTGTGTCGCGACCACATTTGTCAATATTTTAAGGCAGTTCCAAGTGTTGATGGTTCTGCTGGATACCCATTGTGAGTGCTGTGTTGTAAGTGTGACTGTGTGTGTGTGTGTTCACGGGAAACCGTTGTGTATGCCTGTAAGAAAAAGTCGATGGGTGTTTGTGTGTGATTCTTGTGTATGTGTGTGTCGGTGAAACGTTTGTGAGTATGTTAGGGCAGTTCCAAGTGTTGATGGCTCTGCCGAGGTCCAGTGTGCGTACTGTGCTGTTAGTGTGACAGTGTGTGTGTGTGTGTGTGTGTGTGTTTGGGGAAACCCCACTCTGTCTCCCTGTAACAAAATGTTGATGGGTGTTTGTGTGTGTTTCTTCTGTATGTGTGTGTCGGGACCACGTTTGTTTGTATGTTAGGGCAGATTCAAGTGCCAGTGTGAATGCTGTGTTGTGAGTGTGATAGTGTGTGTGTGTGTGTGTTTGCGGAAACCATTGTGCATGACTGTAAGTAAAAGTCAATGGGAGTTTGTGTGTGTTTCTTGTGTATGTGTGTGTCGGGACCACGTTTGTGAGTATGTTAGGGCAGTTCCAACTGTTGATGGCTATGCCGGGGACCCAGTGTGAGTGCTGTGTTGTGCGTGTGATAGTGTCTGTGTGTGTGTGTGTGTGTTTTGCTGGATACCATTGTGTATGTCTGTAAGAAAAAGTCGTAGGGTGTTTTTGTGTGTTTCTTCTGCATGTGTGTTTCGGGACCACGTTTGTGAATATGTTAAGGTAATTCCAAGTGTTCATGGCTCTGCTGGAGATCCAATGTGAGTGCTCTGTCGTGAGTGTGCCTTTTGTGTGTGTGTGTGTGTGTGTGTGTGTGTGTGTTTGCAGGAAACCATTGTGTATGCCTGCAAGAAAAAGTCGATGGGTGTTTGTGTGTGTTATTTGTATATGTGTGTGTCAGGACCATGTTTGTGATTATGTTAAAGCAGTTCGAAGTGTTGACGGCTGTGTTGGAGACCCAGTGTGAGTGCTGTGTTGTGAGTGTGATAGTGTGTGTGTGTCTGTGTGTGTTTCCGAACCCCCTGTGTACGCCTGTAAGAAAAATTCCATGGGTGTTTGTGTGTGTTTCTTGTGTATGCGTGTGTCAGGAAAACGTTTGTGAGTATGTTAGGGCAGTTCCAAGTGTTGATGGCTCTGCCGAGGCCCAGTGTGAGTGCTGTGTTGCGAGTGTGACAGTGTGTGTGTGTGTGTGTGTGTGTTTTCGGGTTACCATTGTGTATGCCTGTATGAAAAAGTCGATGGGTGTATTTGTGTGTTCTTGCGTATTGTGTTTCAGATCCACATTTGTGAGTGTGTGAGGGCAGTTCCAAGTGTTCATGAGTTTGCTGGATATCCAGTGTGAGTGTGTGTTGTGAGTGTGACAGTGTGTGTGCGTGTCTGTGTGTGTGTGTTTGCAGGAAACCAGTCTGTATGCCTATAAGAAAAATTCGATGGGTGTTTGTGTGTGTTTCTTCTGTATGTGTGTGACGGGACCACATTTGTGAATATGTTAGGGCAGTTCCAAGTGTTGATGGCTCTGCTGGAGACCCAGTGAGAGTGCTGTGTTGTGAGTGTGACAGTGTGTGTGTGTCTGTGTGTGTGTGTGTGTTTGGGGGAACCCCACAGTGTATGCTTCTAAGAAAAAGTCGATGGGTGTTTGTGTGTGTTTCTTGTGTATGTGTGTGTCGGGACCACGTATGAGAGTATTTTGTGGCAGTTCCAAGCGCCAGAGTGAATGCTGTGTTGTGAGTGTGGCAGTGTGTGTTTCTGTGTGTGTTTGTGTTGGCGGGAAAACATTGTGTATGCCTGTAAGAATAAGTCGATGGATGTTTGTGTGAGTTTCATGTGTATGTGTGTGTCGCGACCACATTTGTCAATATTTTAAGGCAGTTCCAAGTGTGGATGGTTCTGCTGGATACCCATTGTGAGTGGTGTGTTGTAAGTGTGACTGTGTGTGGGTGTGTTCACGGGAAACCGTTGTGTATGCCTGTAAGAAAAAGTCGATGGGTGTTTGTGTGCGTTTCTTGTGTATGTGTGTGTCGGGAAAACGTTTGGGAGTATGTTAGGGCAGTTCCAAGTGTTGATGGCTCTGCCGAGGACCAGTGTGAGTGCTGTGTTGCGAGTGTGACAGTGTGTGTGTGTGTGTGTGTGTTTTCGGGTAACCATTGTGTATGCCTGTATGAAAAAGTCGATGGGTGTATTTGTGTGTTCTTGCGTATTGTGTTTCAGATCCACATTTGTGAGTGTGTGAGGGCAGTTCCAAGTCTTCATGAGTTTGCAGAATATCCAGTGTGAGTGTGTGTTGTGAGTGTGACAGTGTGTGTGCGTGTCTGTGTGTGTGTTTGCAGGAAACCAGTCTGTATGCCTATAAGAAAAATTCGATGGGTGTTTGTGTGTGTTTCTTCTGTATGTGTGTGACGGGACCACATTTGTGAATATGTTAGGGCAGTTCCAAGTGTTGATGGCTCTGCTGGAGACCCAGTGAGAGTGCTGTGTTGTGAGTGTGACAGAGTGTGTGTGTCTGTGTGTGTGTGTGTGTTTGGGGGAACCCCACAGTGTATGCTTCTAAGAAAAAGTCGATGGGTGTTTGTGTGTGTTTCTTGTGTATGTGTGTGTCGGGACCACGTATGAGAGTATTTTGTGGCAGTTCCAAGCGCCAGAGTGAATGCTGTGTTGTGAGTGTGGCAGTGTGTGTTTCTGTGTGTGTTTGTGTTGGCGGGAAAACATTGTGTATGCCTGTAAGAATAAGTCGATGGATGTTTGTGTGAGTTTCATGTGTATGTGTGTGTCGCGACCACATTTGTCAATATTTTAAGGCAGTTCCAAGTGTTGATGGTTCTGCTGGATACCCATTGTGAGTGGTGTGTTGTAAGTGTGACTGTGTGTGTGTGTTCAAGGGAAACCGTTGTGTATGCCTGTAAGAAAAAGTCGATGGGTGTTTGTGTGCGTTTCTTCTGTATGTGTGTGTCGGGAAAACGTTTGGGAGTATGTTAGGGCAGTTCCAAGTGTTGATGGCTCTGCCGAGGCCCAGTGTGAGTGCTGTGTTGCGAGTGTGACAGTGTGTGTGTGTGTTTTCGAGTTACCATTGTGTATGCCTGTATGAAAAAGTCGATGGGTGTATTTGTGTGTTCTTGCGTATTGTGTTTCAGATCCACATTTGTGAGTGTGTGAGGGCAGTTCCAAGTCTTCATGAGTTTGCAGGATATCCAGTGTGAGTGTGTGTTGTGAGTGTGACAGTGTGTGCGTGTCTGTGTGTGTGTTTGCAGGAAACCAGTCTGTATGCCTATAAGAAAAATTCAATGGGTGTTTGTGTGTGTTTCTTCTGTATGTGTGTGTCGGGACCACATTTGTGAATATGTTAGGGCAGTTCCAAGTGTTGATGGCTCTGCTGGAGACCCAGTGAGAGTGCTGTGTTGTGAGTGTGATAGTGTGTGTGTGTCTCTGTGTGTGTGTGTGTTTGGGGGAACCCCACAGTGTATGCTTCTAAGAAAAAGTCGATGGGTGTTTGTGTGTGTTTCTTGTGTATGTGTGTGTCGAGACCACGTATGTGAGTATGTTGTGGCAGTTCCAAGTGCCAGTGTGAATGCTGTGTTGTGAGTGTGGCAGTGTGTGTTTCTGTGTGTGTTTGTGTTGGCGGGAAAACATTGTGTATGCCTGTAAGAATAAGTCGATGGATGTTTGTGTGAGTTTCATGTGTATGTGTGTGTCGCGACCACATTTGTCAATATTTTAAGGCAGTTCCAAGTGTTGATGGTTCTGCTGGATACCCATTGTGAGTGCTGTGTTGTAAGTGTGACTGTGTGTGTGTGTGTTCACGGGAAACCGTTGTGTATGCCTGTAAGAAAAAGTCGATGGGTGTTTGTGTGTGATTCTTGTGTATGTGTGTGTCGGTGAAACGTTTGTGAGTATGTTAGGGCAGTTCCAAGTGTTGATGGCTCTGCCGAGGTCCAGTGTGCGTACTGTGCTGTTAGTGTGACAGTGTGTGTGTGTGTGTGTGTGTGTGTGTTTGGGGAAACCCCACTCTGTCTCCCTGTAACAAAATGTTGATGGGTGTTTGTGTGTGTTTCTTCTGTATGTGTGTGTCGGGACCACGTTTGTTTGTATGTTAGGGCAGATTCAAGTGCCAGTGTGAATGCTGTGTTGTGAGTGTGATAGTGTGTGTGTGTGTGTGTTTGCGGAAACCATTGTGCATGACTGTAAGTAAAAGTCAATGGGAGTTTGTGTGTGTTTCTTGTGTATGTGTGTGTCGGGACCACGTTTGTGAGTATGTTAGGGCAGTTCCAACTGTTGATGGCTATGCCGGGGACCCAGTGTGAGTGCTGTGTTGTGCGTGTGATAGTGTCTGTGTGTGTGTGTGTGTGTTTTGCTGGATACCATTGTGTATGTCTGTAAGAAAAAGTCGTAGGGTGTTTTTGTGTGTTTCTTCTGCATGTGTGTTTCGGGACCACGTTTGTGAATATGTTAAGGTAATTCCAAGTGTTTATGGCTCTGCTGGAGATCCAATGTGAGTGCTCTGTCGTGAGTGTGCCTTTTGTGTGTGTGTGTGTGTGTGTGTGTTTGCAGGAAACCATTGTGTATGCCTGCAAGAAAAAGTCGATGGGTGTTTGTGTGTGTTATTTGTATATGTGTGTGTCAGGACCATGTTTGTGATTATGTTAAAGCAGTTCGAAGTGTTGACGGCTGTGTTGGAGACCCAGTGTGAGTGCTGTGTTGTGACTGTGATAGTGTGTGTGTGTCTGTGTGTGTTTCCGAACCCCCTGTGTACGCCTGTAAGAAAAATTCCATGGGTGTTTGTGTGTGTTTCTTGTGTATGCGTGTGTCAGGAAAACGTTTGTGAGTATGTTAGGGCAGTTCCAAGTGTTGATGGCTCTGCCGAGGCCCAGTGTGAGTGCTGTGTTGCGAGTGTGACAGTGTGTGTGTGTGTGTGTGTGTGTGTGTTTTCGGGTTACCATTGTGTATGCCTGTATGAAAAAGTCGATGGGTGTATTTGTGTGTTCTTGCGTATTGTGTTTCAGATCCACATTTGTGAGTGTGTGAGGGCAGTTCCAAGTGTTCATGAGTTTGCTGGATATCCAGTGTGAGTGTGTGTTGTGAGTGTGACAGTGTGTGTGCGTGTCTGTGTGTGTGTGTTTGCAGGAAACCAGTCTGTATGCCTATAAGAAAAATTCGATGGGTGTTTGTGTGTGTTTCTTCTGTATGTGTGTGACGGGACCACATTTGTGAATATGTTAGGGCAGTTCCAAGTGTTGATGGCTCTGCTGGAGACCCAGTGAGAGTGCTGTGTTGTGAGTGTGACAGTGTGTGTGTGTCTGTGTGTGTGTGTGTGTTTGGGGGAACCCCACAGTGTATGCTTCTAAGAAAAAGTCGATGGGTGTTTGTGTGTGTTTCTTGTGTATGTGTGTGTCGGGACCACGTATGAGAGTATTTTGTGGCAGTTCCAAGCGCCAGAGTGAATGCTGTGTTGTGAGTGTGGCAGTGTGTGTTTCTGTGTGTGTTTGTGTTGGCGGGAAAACATTGTGTATGCCTGTAAGAATAAGTCGATGGATGTTTGTGTGAGTTTCATGTGTATGTGTGTGTCGCGACCACATTTGTCAATATTTTAAGGCAGTTCCAAGTGTTGATGGTTCTGCTGGATACCCATTGTGAGTGGTGTGTTGTAAGTGTGACTGTGTGTGGGTGTGTTCACGGGAAACCGTTGTGTATGCCTGTAAGAAAAAGTCGATGGGTGTTTGTGTGCGTTTCTTGTGTATGTGTGTGTCGGGAAAACGTTTGGGAGTATGTTAGGGCAGTTCCAAGTGTTGATGGCTCTGCCGAGGACCAGTGTGAGTGCTGTGTTGCGAGTGTGACAGTGTGTGTGTGTGTGTGTGTGTTTTCGGGTAACCATTGTGTATGCCTGTATGAAAAAGTCGATGGGTGTATTTGTGTGTTCTTGCGTATTGTGTTTCAGATCCACATTTGTGAGTGTGTGAGGGCAGTTCCAAGTCTTCATGAGTTTGCAGGATATCCAGTGTGAGTGTGTGTTGTGAGTGTGACAGTGTGTGTGCGTGTCTGTGTGTGTGTTTGCAGGAAACCAGTCTGTATGCCTATAAGTAAAATTCAATGGGTGTTTGTGTGTGTTTCTTCTGTATGTGTGTGTCGGGACCACATTTGTGAATATGTTAGGGCAGTTCCAAGTGTTGATGGCTCTGCTGGAGACCCAGTGAGAGTGCTGTGTTGTGAGTGTGATAGTGTGTGTGTGTCTCTGTGTGTGTGTGTGTTTGGGGGAACCCCACAGTGTATGCTTCTAAGAAAAAGTCGATGGGTGTTTGTGTGTGTTTCTTGTGTATGTGTGTGTCGAGACCACGTATGTGAGTATGTTGTGGCAGTTCCAAGTGCCAGTGTGAATGCTGTGTTGTGAGTGTGGCAGTGTGTGTTTCTGTGTGTGTTTGTGTTGGCGGGAAAACATTGTGTATGCCTGTAAGAATAAGTCGATGGATGTTTGTGTGAGTTTCATGTGTATGTGTGTGTCGCGACCACATTTGTCAATATTTTAAGGCAGTTCCAAGTGTTGATGGTTCTGCTGGATACCCATTGTGAGTGCTGTGTTGTAAGTGTGACTGTGTGTGTGTGTGTGTTCACGGGAAACCGTTGTGTATGCCTGTAAGAAAAAGTCGATGGGTGTTTGTGTGTGATTCTTGTGTATGTGTGTGTCGGTGAAACGTTTGTGAGTATGTTAGGGCAGTTCCAAGTGTTGATGGCTCTGCCGAGGTCCAGTGTGCGTACTGTGCTGTTAGTGTGACAGTGTGTGTGTGTGTGTGTGTGTATTTGGGGAAACCCCACTCTGTCTCCCTGTAACAAAATGTTGATGGGTGTTTGTGTGTGTTTCTTCTGTATGTGTGTGTCGGGACCACGTTTGTTTGTATGTTAGGGCAGATTCAAGTGCCAGTGTGAATGCTGTGTTGTGAGTGTGATAGTGTGTGTGTGTGTGTGTTTGCGGAAACCATTGTGCATGACTGTAAGTAAAAGTCCATGGGAGTTTGTGTGTGTTTCTTGTGTATGTGTGTGTCGGGACCACGTTTGTGAGTATGTTAGGGCAGTTCCAACTGTTGATGGCTATGCCGGGGACCCAGTGTGAGTGCTGTGTTGTGCGTGTGATAGTGTCTGTGTGTGTGTGTGTGTTTTGCTGGATACCATTGTGTATGTCTGTAAGAAAAAGTCGTAGGGTGTTTTTGTGTGTTTCTTCTGCATGTGTGTTTCGGGACCACGTTTGTGAATATGTTAAGGTAATTCCAAGTGTTCATGGCTCTGCTGGAGATCCAATGTGAGTGCTCTGTCGTGAGTGTGCCTTTTGTGTGTGTGTGTGTGTGTGTGTGTGTTTGCAGGAAACCATTGTGTATGCCTGCAAGAAAAAGTCGATGGGTGTTTGTGTGTGTTATTTGTATATGTGTGTGTCAGGACCATGTTTGTGATTATGTTAAAGCAGTTCCAAGTGTTGACGGCTGTGTTGGAGACCCAGTGTGAGTGCTGTGTTGTGAGTGTGATAGTGTGTGTGTGTCTGTGTGTGTTTCCGAACCCCCTGTGTACGCCTGTAAGAAAAATTCCATGGGTGTTTGTGTGTGTTTCTTGTGTATGCGTGTGTCAGGAAAACGTTTGTGAGTATGTTAGGGCAGTTCCAAGTGTTGATGGCTCTGCCGAGGCCCAGTGTGAGTGCTGTGTTGCGAGTGTGACAGTGTGTGTGTGTGTGTGTGTGTGTGTGTTTTCGGGTTACCATTGTGTATGCCTGTATGAAAAATCGATGGGTGTATTTGTGTGTTCTTGCGTATTGTGTTTCAGATCCACATTTGTGAGTGTGTGAGGGCAGTTCCAAGTGTTCATGAGTTTGCTGGATATCCAGTGTGAGTGTGTTTGTGAGTGTGACAGTGTGTGTGCGTGTCTGTGTGTGTGTGTTTGCAGGAAACCAGTCTGTATGCCTATAAGAAAAATTCGATGGGTGTTTGTGTGTGTTTCTTCTGTATGTGTGTGTCGGGACCACATTTGTGAATATGTTAGGGCAGTTCCAAGTGTTGATGGCTCTGCTGGAGACCCAGTGAGAGTGCTGTGTTGTGAGTGTGACAGTGTGTGTGTGTCTGTGTGTGTGTGTGTGTTTGGGGGAACCCCACAGTGTATGCTTCTAAGAAAAAGTCGATGGGTGTTTGTGTGTGTTTCTTGTGTATGTGTGTGTCGGGACCACGTATGAGAGTATTTTGTGGCAGTTCCAAGCGCCAGAGTGAATGCTGTGTTGTGAGTGTGGCAGTGTGTGTTTCTGTGTGTGTTTGTGTTGGCGGGAAAACATTGTGTATGCCTGTAAGAATAAGTCGATGGATGTTTGTGTGAGTTTCATGTGTATGTGTGTGTCGCGACCACATTTGTCAATATTTTAAGGCAGTTCCAAGTGTTGATGGTTCTGCTGGATACCCATTGTGAGTGGTGTGTTGTAAGTGTGACTGTGTGTGTGTGTGTTCAAGGGAAACCGTTGTGTATGCCTGTAAGAAAAAGTCGATGGGTGTTTGTGTGCGTTTCTTGTGTATGTGTGTGTCGGGAAAAAGTTTGGGAGTATGTTAGGGCAGTTCCAAGTGTTGATGGCTCTGCCGAGGACCAGTGTGAGTGCTGTGTTGCGAGTGTGACAGTGTGTGTGTGTGTGTGTGTGTGTTTTCGGGTTACCATTGTGTATGCCTGTATGAAAAAGTCGATGGGTGTATTTGTGTGTTCTTGCGTATTGTGTTTCAGATCCACATTTGTGAGTGTGTGAGGGCAGTTCCAAGTCTTCATGAGTTTGCAGGATATCCAGTGTGAGTGTGTGTTGTGAGTGTGACAGTGTGTGTGCGTGTCTGTGTGTGTGTTTGCAGGAAACCAGTCTGTATGCCTATAAGAAAAATTCGATGGGTGTTTGTGTGTGTTTTTTCTGTATGTGTGTGTCGGGACCACATTTGTGAATATGTTAGGGCAGTTCCAAGTGTTGATGGCTCTGCTGGAGACCCAGTGAGAGTGCTGTGTTGTGAGTGTGATAGTGTGTGTGTGTCTGTGTGTGTGTGTGTGTGTGTGTTTGGGGGAACCCCACAGTGTATGCTTCTAAGAAAAAGTCGATGGGTGTTTGTGTGTGTTTCTTGTGTATGTGTGTGTCGAGACCACGTATGTGAGTATGTTGTGGCAGTTCCAAGTGCCAGTGTGAATGCTGTGTTGTGAGTGTGGCAGTGTGTGTTTCTGTGTGTGTTTGTGTTGGCGGGAAAACATTGTGTATGCCTGTAAGAATAAGTCGATGGATGTTTGTGTGAGTTTCATGTGTATGTGTGTGTCGCGACCACATTTGTCAATATTTTAAGGCAGTTCCAAGTGTTGATGGTTCTGCTGGATACCCATTGTGAGTGCTGTGTTGTAAGTGTGACTGTGTGTGTGTGTGTTCACGGGAAACCGTTGTGTATGCCTGTAAGAAAAAGTCGATGGGTGTTTGTGTGTGATTCTTGTGTATGTGTGTGTCGGTGAAACGTTTGTGAGTATGTTAGGGCAGTTCCAAGTGTTGATGGCTCTGCCGAGGTCCAGTGTGCGTACTGTGCTGTTAGTGTGACAGTGTGTGTGTGTGTGTGTGTGTGTGTTTGGGGAAACCCCACTCTGTCTCCCTGTAACAAAATGTTGATGGGTGTTTGTGTGTGTTTCTTCTGTATGTGTGTGTCGGGACCACGTTTGTTTGTATGTTAGGGCAGATTCAAGTGCCAGTGTGAATGCTGTGTTGTGAGTGTGATAGTGTGTGTGTGTGTGTGTTTGCGGAAACCATTGTGCATGACTGTAAGTAAAAGTCCATGGGAGTTTGTGTGTGTTTCTTGTGTATGTGTGTGTCGGGACCACGTTTGTGAGTATGTTAGGGCAGTTCCAACTGTTGATGGCTATGCCGGGGACCCAGTGTGAGTGCTGTGTTGTGCGTGTGATAGTGTCTGTGTGTGTGTGTGTGTGTTTTGCTGGATACCATTGTGTATGTCTGTAAGAAAAAGTCGTAGGGTGTTTTTGTGTGTTTCTTCTGCATGTGTGTTTCGGGACCACGTTTGTGAATATGTTAAGGTAATTCCAAGTGTTCATGGCTCTGCTGGAGATCCAATGTGAGTGCTCTGTCGTGAGTGTGCCTTTTGTGTGTGTGTGTGTGTGTGTGTGTGTGTTTGCAGGAAACCATTGTGTATGCCTGCAAGAAAAAGTCGATGGGTGTTTGTGTGTGTTATTTGTATATGTGTGTGTCAGGACCATGTTTGTGATTATGTTAAAGCAGTTCCAAGTGTTGACGGCTGTGTTGGAGACCCAGTGTGAGTGCTGTGTTGTGAGTGTGATAGTGTGTGTGTGTCTGTGTGTGTTTCCGAACCCCCTGTGTACGCCTGTAAGAAAAATTCCATGGGTGTTTGTGTGTGTTTCTTGTGTATGCGTGTGTCAGGAAAACGTTTGTGAGTATGTTAGGGCAGTTCCAAGTGTTGATGGCTCTGCCGAGGCCCAGTGTGAGTGCTGTGTTGCGAGTGTGACAGTGTGTGTGTGTGTGTGTGTGTTTTCGGGTTACCATTGTGTATGCCTGTATGAAAAAGTCGATGGGTGTATTTGTGTGTTCTTGCGTATTGTGTTTCAGATCCACATTTGTGAGTGTGTGAGGGCAGTTCCAAGTGTTCATGAGTTTGCTGGATATCCAGTGTGAGTGTGTGTTGTGAGTGTGACAGTGTGTGTGCGTGTCTGTGTGTGTGTGTTTGCAGGAAACCAGTCTGTATGCCTATAAGAAAAATTCGATGGGTGTTTGTGTGTGTTTCTTCTGTATGTGTGTGTCGGGACCACATTTGTGAATATGTTAGGGCAGTTCCAAGTGTTGATGGCTCTGCTGGAGACCCAGTGAGAGTGCTGTGTTGTGAGTGTGACAGTGTGTGTGTGTCTGTGTGTGTGTGTGTGTTTGGGGGAACCCCACAGTGTATGCTTCTAAGAAAAAGTCGATGGGTGTTTGTGTGTGTTTCTTGTGTATGTGTGTGTCGGGACCACGTATGAGAGTATTTTGTGGCAGTTCCAAGCGCCAGAGTGAATGCTGTGTTGTGAGTGTGGCAGTGTGTGTTTCTGTGTGTGTTTGTGTTGGCGGGAAAACATTGTGTATGCCTGTAAGAATAAGTCGATGGATGTTTGTGTGAGTTTCATGTGTATGTGTGTGTCGCGACCACATTTGTCAATATTTTAAGGCAGTTCCAAGTGTTGATGGTTCTGCTGTATATCCATTGTGAGTGGTGTGTTGTAAGTGTGACTGTGTGTGTGTGTGTTCACGGGAAACCGTTGTGTATGCCTGTAAGAAAAAGTCGATGGGTGTTTGTGTGCGTTTCTTGTGTATGTGTGTGTCGGGAAAACGTTTGGGAGTATGTTAGGGCAGTTCCAAGTTTTGATGGCTCTGCCGAGGACCAGTGTGAGTGCTGTGTTGCGAGTGTGACAGTGTGTGTGTGTGTGTGTGTGTGTTTTCGGGTAACCATTGTGTATGCCTGTATGAAAAAGTCGATGGGTGTATTTGTGTGTTCTTGCGTATTGTGTTTCAGATCCACATTTGTGAGTGTGTGAGGGCAGTTCCAAGTCTTCATGAGTTTGCAGGATATCCAGTGTGAGTGTGTGTTGTGAGTGTGACAGTGTGTGTGCGTGTCTGTGTGTGTGTTTGCAGGAAACCAGTCTGTATGCCTATAAGTAAAATTCAATGGGTGTTTGTGTGTGTTTCTTCTGTATGTGTGTGTCGGGACCACATTTGTGAATATGTTAGGGCAGTTCCAAGTGTTGATGGCTCTGCTGGAGACCCAGTGAGAGTGCTGTGTTGTGAGTGTGATAGTGTGTGTGTGTCTGTGTGTGTGTGTGTGTTTGGGGGAACCCCACAGTGTATGCTTCTAAGAAAAAGTCGATGGGTGTTTGTGTGTGTTTCTTGTGTATGTGTGTGTCGAGACCACGTATGTGAGTATGTTGTGGCAGTTCCAAGTGCCAGTGTGAATGCTGTGTTGTGAGTGTGGCAGTGTGTGTTTCTGTGTGTGTTTGTGTTGGCGGGAAAACATTGTGTATGCCTGTAAGAATAAGTCGATGGATGTTTGTGTGAGTTTCATGTGTATGTGTGTGTCGCGACCACATTTGTCAATATTTTAAGGCAGTTCCAAGTGTTGATGGTTCTGCTGGATACCCATTGTGAGTGCTGTGTTGTAAGTGTGACTGTGTGTGTGTGTGTTCACGGGAAACCGTTGTGTATGCCTGTAAGAAAAAGTCGATGGGTGTTTGTGTGTGATTCTTGTGTATGTGTGTGTCGGTGAAACGTTTGTGAGTATGTTAGGGCAGTTCCAAGTGTTGATGGCTCTGCCGAGGTCCAGTGTGCGTACTGTGCTCTTAGTGTGACAGTGTGTGTGTGTGTGTGTGTGTGTGTTTGGGGAAACCCCACTCTGTCTCCCTGTAACAAAATGTTGATGGGTGTTTGTGTGTGTTTCTTCTGTATGTGTGTGTCGGGACCACGTTTGTTTGTATGTTAGGGCAGATTCAAGTGCCAGTGTGAATGCTGTGTTGTGAGTGTGATAGTGTGTGTGTGTGTGTGTTTGCGGAAACCATTGTGCATGACTGTAAGTAAAAGTCCATGGGAGTTTGTGTGTGTTTCTTGTGTATGTGTGTGTCGGGACCACGTTTGTGAGTATGTTAGGGCAGTTCCAACTGTTGATGGCTATGCCGGGGACCCAGTGTGAGTGCTGTGTTGTGCGTGTGATAGTGTCTGTGTGTGTGTGTGTGTGTTTTGCTGGATACCATTGTGTATGTCTGTAAGAAAAAGTCGTAGGGTGTTTTTGTGTGTTTCTTCTGCATGTGTGTTTCGGGACCACGTTTGTGAATATGTTAAGGTAATTCCAAGTGTTCATGGCTCTGCTGGAGATCCAATGTGAGTGCTCTGTCGTGAGTGTGCCTTTTGTGTGTGTGTGTGTGTGTGTGTGTGTGTTTGCAGGAAACCATTGTGTATGCCTGCAAGAAAAAGTCGATGGGTGTTTGTGTGTGTTATTTGTATATGTGTGTGTCAGGACCATGTTTGTGATTATGTTAAAGCAGTTCCAAGTGTTGACGGCTGTGTTGGAGACCCAGTGTGAGTGCTGTGTTGTGAGTGTGATAGTGTGTGTGTGTCTGTGTGTGTTTCAGAACCCCCTGTGTACGCCTGTAAGAAAAATTCCATGGGTGTTTGTGTGTGTTTCTTGTGTATGCGTGTGTCAGGAAAACGTTTGTGAGTATGTTAGGGCAGTTCCAAGTGTTGATGGCTCTGCCGAGGCCCAGTGTGAGTGCTGTGTTGCGAGTGTGACAGTGTGTGTGTGTGTGTGTGTGTTTTCGGGTTACCATTGTGTATGCCTGTATGAAAAAGTCGATGGGTGTATTTGTGTGTTCTTGCGTATTGTGTTTCAGATCCACATTTGTGAGTGTGTGAGGGCAGTTCCAAGTGTTCATGAGTTTGCTGGATATCCAGTGTGAGTGTGTGTTGTGAGTGTGACAGTGTGTGTGCGTGTCTGTGTGTGTGTTTGCAGGAAACCAGTCTGTATGCCTATAAGAAAAATTCGATGGGTGTTTGTGTGTGTTTCTTCTGTATGTGTGTGTCGGGACCACATTTGTGAATATGTTAGGGCAGTTCCAAGTGTTGATGGCTCTGCTGGAGACCCAGTGAGAGTGCTGTGTTGTGAGTGTGACAGAGTGTGTGTGTCTGTGTGTGTGTGTGTGTTTGGGGGAACCCCACAGTGTATGCTTCTAAGAAAAAGTCGATGGGTGTTTGTGTGTGTTTCTTGTGTATGTGTGTGTCGGGACCACGTATGAGAGTATTTTGTGGCAGTTCCAAGCGCCAGAGTGAATGCTGTGTTGTGAGTGTGGCAGTGTGTGTTTCTGTGTGTGTTTGTGTTGGCGGGAAAACATTGTGTATGCCTGTAAGAATAAGTCGATGGATGTTTGTGTGAGTTTCATGTGTATGTGTGTGTCGCGACCACATTTGTCAATATTTTAAGGCAGTTCCAAGTGTTGATGGTTCTGCTGGATACCCATTGTGAGTGGTGTGTTGTAAGTGTGACTGTGTGTGTGTGTTCAAGGGAAACCGTTGTGTATGCCTGTAAGAAAAAGTCGATGGGTGTTTGTGTGCGTTTCTTCTGTATGTGTGTGTCGGGAAAACGTTTGGGAGTATGTTAGGGCAGTTCCAAGTGTTGATGGCTCTGCCGAGGCCCAGTGTGAGTGCTGTGTTGCGAGTGTGACAGTGTGTGTGTGTGTTTTCGAGTTACCATTGTGTATGCCTGTATGAAAAAGTCGATGGGTGTATTTGTGTGTTCTTGCGTATTGTGTTTCAGATCCACATTTGTGAGTGTGTGAGGGCAGTTCCAAGTCTTCATGAGTTTGCAGGATATCCAGTGTGAGTGTGTGTTGTGAGTGTGACAGTGTGTGCGTGTCTGTGTGTGTGTTTGCAGGAAACCAGTCTGTATGCCTATAAGAAAAATTCGATGGGTGTTTGTGTGTGTTTCTTCTGTATGTGTGTGTCGGGACCACATTTGTGAATATGTTAGGGCAGTTCCAAGTGTTGATGGCTCTGCTGGAGACCCAGTGAGAGTGCTGTGTTGTGAGTGTGATAGTGTGTGTGTGTCTGTGTGTGTGTGTGTGTTTGGGGGAACCCCACAGTGTATGCTTCTAAGAAAAAGTCGATGGGTGTTTGTGTGTGTTTCTTGTGTATGTGTGTGTCGAGACCACGTATGTGAGTATGTTGTGGCAGTTCCAAGTGCCAGTGTGAATGCTGTGTTGTGAGTGTGGCAGTGTGTGTTTCTGTGTGTGTTTGTGTTGGCGGGAAAACATTGTGTATGCCTGTAAGAATAAGTCGATGGATGTTTGTGTGAGTTTCATGTGTATGTGTGTGTCGCGACCACATTTGTCAATATTTTAAGGCAGTTCCAAGTGTTGATGGTTCTGCTGGATACCCATTGTGAGTGCTGTGTTGTAAGTGTGACTGTGTGTGTGTGTGTTCACGGGAAACCGTTGTGTATGCCTGTAAGAAAAAGTCGATGGGTGTTTGTGTGTGATTCTTGTGTATGTGTGTGTCGGTGAAACGTTTGTGAGTATGTTAGGGCAGTTCCAAGTGTTGATGGCTCTGCCGAGGTCCAGTGTGCGTACTGTGCTGTTAGTGTGACAGTGTGTGTGTGTGTGTGTGTGTGTGTGTTTGGGGAAACCCCACTCTGTCTCCCTGTAACAAAATGTTGATGGGTGTTTGTGTGTGTTTCTTCTGTATGTGTGTGTCGGGACCACGTTTGTTTGTATGTTAGGGCAGATTCAAGTGCCAGTGTGAATGCTGTGTTGTGAGTGTGATAGTGTGTGTGTGTGTGTGTTTGCGGAAACCATTGTGCATGACTGTAAGTAAAAGTCAATGGGAGTTTGTGTGTGTTTCTTGTGTATGTGTGTGTCGGGACCACGTTTGTGAGTATGTTAGGGCAGTTCCAACTGTTGATGGCTATGCCGGGGACCCAGTGTGAGTGCTGTGTTGTGCGTGTGATAGTGTCTGTGTGTGTGTGTGTGTTTTGCTGGATACCATTGTGTATGTCTGTAAGAAAAAGTCGTAGGGTGTTTTTGTGTGTTTCTTCTGCATGTGTGTTTCGGGACCACGTTTGTGAATATGTTAAGGTAATTCCAAGTGTTCATGGCTCTGCTGGAGATCCAATGTGAGTGCTCTGTCGTGAGTGTGCCTTTTGTGTGTGTGTGTGTGTGTGTGTGTGTTTGCAGGAAACCATTGTGTATGCCTGCAAGAAAAAGTCGATGGGTGTTTGTGTGTGTTATTTGTATATGTGTGTGTCAGGACCATGTTTGCGATTATGTTAAAGCAGTTCGAAGTGTTGACGGCTGTGTTGGAGACCCAGTGTGAGTGCTGTGTTGTTAGTGTGATAGTGTGTGTGTGTCTGTGTGTGTTTCCGAACCCCCTGTGTACGCCTGTAAGAAAAATTCCATGGGTGTTTGTGTGTGTTTCTTGTGTATGCGTGTGTCAGGAAAACGTTTGTGAGTATGTTAGGGCAGTTCCAAGTGTTGATGGCTCTGCCGAGGCCCAGTGTGAGTGCTGTGTTGCGAGTGTGACAGTGTGTGTGTGTGTGTGTGTGTGTGTGTGTTTTCGGGTTACCATTGTGTATGCCTGTATGAAAAAGTCGATGGGTGTATTTGTGTGTTCTTGCGTATTGTGTTTCAGATCCACATTTGTGAGTGTGTGAGGGCAGTTCCAAGTGTTCATGAGTTTGCTGGATATCCAGTGTGAGTGTGTGTTGTGAGTGTGACAGTGTGTGTGCGTGTCTGTGTGTGTGTGTTTGCAGGAAACCAGTCTGTATGCCTATAAGAAAAATTCGATGGGTGTTTGTGTGTGTTTCTTCTGTATGTGTGTGACGGGACCACATTTGTGAATATGTTAGGGCAGTTCCAAGTGTTGATGGCTCTGCTGGAGACCCAGTGAGAGTGCTGTGTTGTGAGTGTGACAGTGTGTGTGTGTCTGTGTGTGTGTGTGTGTTTGGGGGAACCCCACAGTGTATGCTTCTAAGAAAAAGTCGATGGGTGTTTGTGTGTGTTTCTTGTGTATGTGTGTGTCGGGACCACGTATGAGAGTATTTTGTGGCAGTTCCAAGCGCCAGAGTGAATGCTGTGTTGTGAGTGTGGCAGTGTGTGTTTCTGTGTGTGTTTGTGTTGGCGGGAAAACATTGTGTATGCCTGTAAGAATAAGTCGATGGATGTTTGTGTGAGTTTCATGTGTATGTGTGTGTCGCGACCACATTTGTCAATATTTTAAGGCAGTTCCAAGTGTTGATGGTTCTGCTGGATACCCATTGTGAGTGGTGTGTTGTAAGTGTGACTGTGTGTGGGTGTGTTCACAGGAAACCGTTGTGTATGCCTGTAAGAAAAAGTCGATGGGTGTTTGTGTGCGTTTCTTGTGTATGTGTGTGTCGGGAAAACGTTTGGGAGTATGTTAGGGCAGTTCCAAGTGTTGATGGCTCTGCCGAGGACCAGTGTGAGTGCTGTGTTGCGAGTGTGACAGTGTGTGTGTGTGTGTGTGTGTGTGTTTTCGGGTAACCATTGTGTATGCCTGTATGAAAAAGTCGATGGGTGTATTTGTGTGTTCTTGCGTATTGTGTTTCAGATCCACATTTGTGAGTGTGTGAGGGCAGTTCCAAGTGTTCATGAGTTTGCTGGATATCCAGTGTGAGTGTGTGTTGTGAGTGTGACAGTGTGTGTGCGTGTCTGTGTGTGTGTTTGCAGGAAACCAGTCTGTATGCCTATAAGAAAAATTCGATGGGTGTTTGTGTGTGTTTCTTCTGTATGTGTGTGTCGGGACCACATTTGTGAATATGTTAGGGCAGTTCCAAGTGTTGATGGCTCTGCTGGAGACCCAGTGAGAGTGCTGTGTTGTGAGTGTGACAGAGTGTGTGTGTCTGTGTGTGTGTGTGTGTTTGGGGGAACCCCACAGTGTATGCTTCTAAGAAAAAGTCGATGGGTGTTTGTGTGTGTTTCTTGTGTATGTGTGTGTCGGGACCACGTATGAGAGTATTTTGTGGCAGTTCCAAGCGCCAGAGTGAATGCTGTGTTGTGAGTGTGGCAGTGTGTGTTTCTGTGTGTGTTTGTGTTGGCGGGAAAACATTGTGTATGCCTGTAAGAATAAGTCGATGGATGTTTGTGTGAGTTTCATGTGTATGTGTGTGTCGCGACCACATTTGTCAATATTTTAAGGCAGTTCCAAGTGTTGATGGTTCTGCTGGATACCCATTGTGAGTGGTGTGTTGTAAGTGTGACTGTGTGTGTGTGTTCAAGGAAACCGTTGTGTATGCCTGTAAGAAAAAGTCGATGGGTGTTTGTGTGCGTTTCTTCTGTATCTGTGTGTCGGGAAAACGTTTGGGAGTATGTTAGGGCAGTTCCAAGTGTTGATGGCTCTGCCGAGGCCCAGTGTGAGTGCTGTGTTGCGAGTGTGACAGTGTGTGTGTGTGTTTTCGAGTTACCATTGTGTATGCCTGTATGAAAAAGTCGATGGGTGTATTTGTGTGTTCTTGCGTATTGTGTTTCAGATCCACATTTGTGAGTGTGTGAGGGCAGTTCCAAGTCTTCATGAGTTTGCAGGATATCCAGTGTGAGTGTGTGTTGTGAGTGTGACAGTGTGTGCGTGTCTGTGTGTGTGTTTGCAGGAAACCAGTCTGTATGCCTATAAGAAAAATTCGATGGGTGTTTGTGTGTGTTTCTTCTGTATGTGTGTGTCGGGACCACATTTGTGAATATGTTAGGGCAGTTCCAAGTGTTGATGGCTCTGCTGGAGACCCAGTGAGAGTGCTGTGTTGTGAGTGTGACAGTGTGTGTGTGTCTGTGTGTGTGTGTGTGTTTGGGGGAACCCCACAGTGTATGCTTCTAAGAAAAAGTCGATGGGTGTTTGTGTGTGTTTCTTGTGTATGTGTGTGTCGAGACCACGTATGTGAGTATGTTGTGGCAGTTCCAAGTGCCAGTGTGAATGCTGTGTTGTGATTGTGGCAGTGTGTGTTTCTGTGTGTGTTTGTGTTGGCGGGAAAACATTGTGTATGCCTGTAAGAATAAGTCGATGGATGTTTGTGTGAGTTTCATGTGTATGTGTGTGTCGCGACCACATTTGTCAATATTTTAAGGCAGTTCCAAGTGTTGATGGTTCTGCTGGATACCCATTGTGAGTGCTGTGTTGTAAGTGTGACTGTGTGTGTGTGTGTTCACGGGAAACCGTTGTGTATGCCTGTAAGAAAAAGTCGATGGGTGTTTGTGTGCGATTCTTGTGTATGTGTGTGTCGGTGAAACGTTTGTGAGTATGTTAGGGCAGTTCCAAGTGTTGATGGCTCTGCCGAGGTCCAGTGTGCGTACTGTGCTGTTAGTGTGACAGTGTGTGTGTGTGTGTGTGTGTGTGTGTTTGGGGAAACCCCACTCTGTCTCCCTGTAACAAAATGTTGATGGGTGTTTGTGTGTGTTTCTTCTGTATGTGTGTGTCGGGACCACGTTTGTTTGTATGTTAGGGCAGATTCAAGTGCCAGTGTGAATGCTGTGTTGTGAGTGTGATAGTGTGTGTGTGTGTGTGTTTGCGGAAACCATTGTGCATGACTGTAAGTAAAAGTCAATGGGAGTTTGTGTGTGTTTCTTGTGTATGTGTGTGTCGGGACCACGTTTGTGAGTATGTTAGGGCAGTTCCAACTGTTGATGGCTATGCCGGGGACCCAGTGTGAGTGCTGTGTTGTGCGTGTGATAGTGTCTGTGTGTGTGTGTGTGTGTTTTGCTGGATACCATTGTGTATGTCTGTAAGAAAAAGTCGTAGGGTGTTTTTGTGTGTTTCTTCTGCATGTGTGTTTCGGGACCACGTTTGTGAATATGTTAAGGTAATTCCAAGTGTTCATGGCTCTGCTGGAGATCCAATGTGAGTGCTCTGTCGTGAGTGTGCCTTTTGTGTGTGTGTGTGTGTGTGTGTGTGTTTGCAGGAAACCATTGTGTATGCCTGCAAGAAAAAGTCGATGGGTGTTTGTGTGTGTTATTTGTATATGTGTGTGTCAGGACCATGTTTGCGATTATGTTAAAGCAGTTCGAAGTGTTGACGGCTGTGTTGGAGACCCAGTGTGAGTGCTGTGTTGTGAGTGTGATAGTGTGTGTGTGTCTGTGTGTGTTTCCGAACCCCCTGTGTACGCCTGTAAGAAAAATTCCATGGGTGTTTGTGTGTGTTTCTTGTGTATGCGTGTGTCAGGAAAACGTTTGTGAGTATGTTAGGGCAGTTCCAAGTGTTGATGGCTCTGCCGAGGCCCAGTGTGAGTGCTGTGTTGCGAGTGTGACAGTGTGTGTGTGTGTGTGTGTGTGTGTGTGTGTTTTCGGGTTACCATTGTGTATGCCTGTATGAAAAAGTCGATGGGTGTATTTGTGTCTTCTTGCGTATTGTGTTTCAGATCCACATTTGTGAGTGTGTGAGGGCAGTTCCAAGTGTTCATGAGTTTGCTGGATATCCAGTGTGAGTGTGTGTTGTGAGTGTGACAGTGTGTGTGCGTGTCTGTGTGTGTGTGTTTGCAGGAAACCAGTCTGTATGCCTATAAGAAAAATTCGATGGGTGTTTGTGTGTGTTTCTTCTGTATGTGTGTGACGGGACCACATTTGTGAATATGTTAGGGCAGTTCCAAGTGTTGATGGCTCTGCTGGAGACCCAGTGAGAGTGCTGTGTTGTGAGTGTGACAGTGTGTGTGTGTCTGTGTGTGTGTGTGTGTTTGGGGGAACCCCACAGTGTATGCTTCTAAGAAAAATTCGATGGGTGTTTGTGTGTGTTTCTTGTGTATGTGTGTGTCGGGACCACGTATGAGAGTATTTTGTGGCAGTTCCAAGCGCCAGAGTGAATGCTGTGTTGTGAGTGTGGCAGTGTGTGTTTCTGTGTGTGTTTGTGTTGGCGGGAAAACATTGTGTATGCCTGTAAGAATAAGTCGATGGATGTTTGTGTGAGTTTCATGTGTATGTGTGTGTCGCGACCACATTTGTCAATATTTTAAGGCAGTTCCAAGTGTTGATGGTTCTGCTGGATACCCATTGTGAGTGGTGTGTTGTAAGTGTGACTGTGTGTGGGTGTGTTCACGGGAAACCGTTGTGTATGCCTGTAAGAAAAAGTCGATGGGTGTTTGTGTGCGTTTCTTGTGTATGTGTGTGTCGGGAAAACGTTTGGGAGTATGTTAGGGCAGTTCCAAGTGTTGATGGCTCTGCCGAGGACCAGTGTGAGTGCTGTGTTGCGAGTGTGACAGTGTGTGTGTGTGTGTGTGTGTTTTCGGGTAACCATTGTGTATGCCTGTATGAAAAAGTCGATGGGTGTATTTGTGTGTTCTTGCGTATTGTGTTTCAGATCCACATTTGTGAGTGTGTGAGGGCAGTTCCAAGTCTTCATGAGTTTGCAGAATATCCAGTGTGAGTGTGTGTTGTGAGTGTGACAGTGTGTGTGCGTGTCTGTGTGTGTGTTTGCAGGAAACCAGTCTGTATGCCTATAAGAAAAATTCGATGGGTGTTTGTGTGTGTTTCTTCTGTATGTGTGTGTCGGGACCACATTTGTGAATATGTTAGGGCAGTTCCAAGTGTTGATGGCTCTGCTGGAGACCCAGTGAGAGTGCTGTGTTGTGAGTGTGACAGAGTGTGTGTGTCTGTGTGTGTGTGTGTGTTTGGGGGAACCCCACAGTGTATGCTTCTAAGAAAAAGTCGATGGGTGTTTGTGTGTGTTTCTTGTGTATGTGTGTGTCGGGACCACGTATGAGAGTATTTTGTGGCAGTTCCAAGCGCCAGAGTGAATGCTGTGTTGTGAGTGTGGCAGTGTGTGTTTCTGTGTGTGTTTGTGTTGGCGGGAAAACATTGTGTATGCCTGTAAGAATAAGTCGATGGATGTTTGTGTGAGTTTCATGTGTATGTGTGTGTCGCGACCACATTTGTCAATATTTTAAGGCAGTTCCAAGTGTTGATGGTTCTGCTGGATACCCATTGTGAGTGGTGTGTTGTAAGTGTGACTGTGTGTGTGTGTTCACGGGAAACCGTTGTGTATGCCTGTAAGAAAAAGTCGATGGGTGTTTGTGTGCGTTTCTTCTGTATGTGTGTGTCGGGAAAACGTTTGGGAGTATGTTAGGGCAGTTCCAAGTGTTGATGGCTCTGCCGAGGCCCAGTGTGAGTGCTGTGTTGCGAGTGTGACAGTGTGTGTGTGTGTTTTCGAGTTACCATTGTGTATGCCTGTATGAAAAAGTCGATGGGTGTATTTGTGTGTTCTTGCGTATTGTGTTTCAGATCCACATTTGTGAGTGTGTGAGGGCAGTTCCAAGTCTTCATGAGTTTGCAGGATATCCAGTGTGAGTGTGTGTTGTGAGTGTGACAGTGTGTGCGTGTCTGTGTGTGTGTTTGCAGGAAACCAGTCTGTATGCCTATAAGAAAAATTCGATGGGTGTTTGTGTGTGTTTCTTCTGTATGTGTGTGTCGGGACCACATTTGTGAATATGTTAGGGCAGTTCCAAGTGTTGATGGCTCTGCTGGAGACCCAGTGAGAGTGCTGTGTTGTGAGTGTGATAGTGTGTGTGTGTCTGTGTGTGTGTGTGTGTTTGGGGGAACCCCACAGTGTATGCTTCTAAGAAAAAGTCGATGGGTGTTTGTGTGTGTTTCTTGTGTATGTGTGTGTCGAGACCACGTATGTGAGTATGTTGTGGCAGTTCCAAGTGCCAGTGTGAATGCTGTGTTGTGAGTGTGGCAGTGTGTGTTTCTGTGTGTGTTTGTGTTGGCGGGAAAACATTGTGTATGCCTGTAAGAATAAGTCGATGGATGTTTGTGTGAGTTTCATGTGTATGTGTGTGTCGCGACCACATTTGTCAATATTTTAAGGCAGTTCCAAGTGTTGATGGTTCTGCTGGATACCCATTGTGAGTGCTGTGTTGTAAGTGTGACTGTGTGTGTGTGTGTTCACGGGAAACCGTTGTGTATGCCTGTAAGAAAAAGTCGATGGGTGTTTGTGTGTGATTCTTGTGTATGTGTGTGTCGGTGAAACGTTTGTGAGTATGTTAGGGCAGTTCCAAGTGTTGATGGCTCTGCCGAGGTCCAGTGTGCGTACTGTGCTGTTAGTGTGACAGTGTGTGTGTGTGTGTGTGTGTGTTTGGGGAAACCCCACTCTGTCTCCCTGTAACAAAATGTTGATGGGTGTTTGTGTGTGTTTCTTCTGTATGTGTGTGTCGGGACCACGTTTGTTTGTATGTTAGGGCAGATTCAAGTGCCAGTGTGAATGCTGTGTTGTGAGTGTGATAGTGTGTGTGTGTGTGTGTTTGCGGAAACCATTGTGCATGACTGTAAGTAAAAGTCAATGGGAGTTTGTGTGTGTTTCTTGTGTATGTGTGTGTCGGGACCACGTTTGTGAGTATGTTAGGGCAGTTCCAACTGTTGATGGCTATGCCGGGGACCCAGTGTGAGTGCTGTGTTGTGCGTGTGATAGTGTCTGTGTGTGTGTGTGTGTGTTTTGCTGGATACCATTGTGTATGTCTGTAAGAAAGTCGTAGGGTGTTTTTGTGTGTTTCTTCTGCATGTGTGTTTCGGGACCACGTTTGTGAATATGTTAAGGTAATTCCAAGTGTTCATGGCTCTGCTGGAGATCCAATGTGAGTGCTCTGTCGTGAGTGTGCCTTTTGTGTGTGTGTGTGTGTGTGTGTGTGTTTGCAGGAAACCATTGTGTATGCCTGCAAGAAAAAGTCGATGGGTGTTTGTGTGTGTTATTTGTATATGTGTGTGTCAGGACCATGTTTGTGATTATGTTAAAGCAGTTCGAAGTGTTGACGGCTGTGTTGGAGACCCAGTGTGAGTGCTGTGTTGTGAGTGTGATAGTGTGTGTGTGTCTGTGTGTGTTTCCGAACCCCCTGTGTACGCCTGTAAGAAAAATTCCATGGGTGTTTGTGTGTGTTTCTTGTGTATGCGTGTGTCAGGAAAACGTTTGTGAGTATGTTAGGGCAGTTCCAAGTGTTGATGGCTCTGCCGAGGCCCAGTGTGAGTGCTGTGTTGCGAGTGTGACAGTGTGTGTGTGTGTGTGTGTGTGTGTGTTTTCGGGTTACCATTGTGTATGCCTGTATGAAAAAGTCGATGGGTGTATTTGTGTGTTCTTGCGTATTGTGTTTCAGATCCACATTTGTGAGTGTGTGAGGGCAGTTCCAAGTGTTCATGAGTTTGCTGGATATCCAGTGTGAGTGTGTGTTGTGAGTGTGACAGTGTGTGTGCGTGTCTGTGTGTGTGTGTTTGCAGGAAACCAGTCTGTATGCCTATAAGAAAAATTCGATGGGTGTTTGTGTGTGTTTCTTCTGTATGTGTGTGTCGGGACCACATTTGTGAATATGTTAGGGCAGTTCCAAGTGTTGATGGCTCTGCTGGAGACCCAGTGAGAGTGCTGTGTTGTGAGTGTGACAGAGTGTGTGTGTCTGTGTGTGTGTGTGTGTTTGGGGGAACCCCACAGTGTATGCTTCTAAGAAAAAGTCGATGGGTGTTTGTGTGTGTTTCTTGTGTATGTGTGTGTCGGGACCACGTATGAGAGTATTTTGTGGCAGTTCCAAGCGCCAGAGTGAATGCTGTGTTGTGAGTGTGGCAGTGTGTGTTTCTGTGTGTGTTTGTGTTGGCGGGAAAACATTGTGTATGCCTGTAAGAATAAGTCGATGGATGTTTGTGTGAGTTTCATGTGTATGTGTGTGTCGCGACCACATTTGTCAATATTTTAAGGCAGTTCCAAGTGTTGATGGTTCTGCTGGATACCCATTGTGAGTGCTGTGTTGTAAGTGTGACTGTGTGTGTGTGTTCACGGGAAACCGTTGTGTATGCCTGTAAGAAAAAGTCGATGGGTGTTTGTGTGCGTTTCTTGTGTATGTGTGTGTCGGTGAAACGTTTGTGAGTATGTTAGGGCAGTTCCAAGTGTTGATGGCTCTGCCGAGGTCCAGTGTGCGTACTGTGCTGTTAGTGTGACAGTGTGTGTGTGTGTGTGTGTGTGTTTGGGGAAACCCCACTCTGTCTCCCTGTAACAAAATGTTGATGGGTGTTTGTGTGTGTTTCTTCTGTATGTGTGTGTCGGGACCACGTTTGTTTGTATGTTAGGGCAGATTCAAGTGCCAGTGTGAATGCTGTGTTGTGAGTGTGATAGTGTGTGTGTGTGTTTGCGGAAACCATTGTGCATGACTGTAAGTAAAAGTCAATGGGAGTTTGTGTGTGTTTCTTGTGTATGTGTGTGTCGGGACCACGTTTGTGAGTATGTTAGGGCAGTTCCAACTGTTGATGGCTATGCCGGGGACCCAGTGTGAGTGCTGTGTTGTGCGTGTGATAGTGTCTGTGTGTGTGTGTGTGTGTTTTGCTGGATACCATTGTGTATGTCTGTAAGAAAAAGTCGTAGGGTGTTTTTGTGTGTTTCTTCTGCATGTGTGTTTCGGGACCACGTTTCTGAATATGTTAAGGTAATTCCAAGTGTTCATGGCTCTGCTGGAGATCCAATGTGAGTGCTCTGTCGTGAGTGTGCCTTTTGTGTGTGTGTGTGTGTGTATGTGTGTTTGCAGGAAACCATTGTGTATGCCTGCAAGAAAAAGTCGATGGGTGTTTGTGTGTGTTATTTGTATATGCGTGTGTCAGGACCATGTTTGTGATTATGTTAAAGCAGTTCCAAGTGTTGACGGCTGTGTTGGAGACCCAGTGTGAGTGCTGTGTTGTGAGTGTGATAGTGTGTGTGTGTCTGTGTGTGTTTCCGAACCCCCTGTGTACGCCTGTAAGAAAAATTCCATGGGTGTTTGTGTGTGTTTCTTGTGTATGCGTGTGTCAGGAAAACGTTTGTGAGTATGTTAGGGCAGTTCCAAGTGTTGATGGCTCTGCCGAGGCCCAGTGTGAGTGCTGTGTTGCGAGTGTGACAGTGTGTGTGTGTGTGTGTGTGTGTGTGTTTTCGGGTTACCATTGTGTATGCCTGTATGAAAAAGTCGATGGGTGTATTTGTGTGTTCTTGCGTATTGTGTTTCAGATCCACATTTGTGAGTGTGTGAGGGCAGTTCCAAGTGTTCATGAGTTTGCTGGATATCCAGTGTGAGTGTGTGTTGTGAGTGTGACAGTGTGTGTGCGTGTCTGTGTGTGTGTGTTTGCAGGAAACCAGTCTGTATGCCTATAAGAAAAATTCGATGGGTGTTTGTGTGTGTTTCTTCTGTATGTGTGTGTCGGGACCACATTTGTGAATATGTTAGGGCAGTTCCAAGTGTTGATGGCTCTGCTGGAGACCCAGTGAGAGTGATGTGTTGTGAGTGTGACAGAGTGTGTGTGTCTGTGTGTGTGTGTGTGTTTGGGGGAACCCCACAGTGTATGCTTCTAAGAAAAAGTCGATGGGTGTTTGTGTGTGTTTCTTGTGTATGTGTGTGTCGGGACCACGTATGAGAGTATTTTGTGGCAGTTCCAAGCGCCAGAGTGAATGCTGTGTTGTGAGTGTGGCAGTGTGTGTTTCTGTGTGTGTTTGTGTTGGCGGGAAAACATTGTGTATGCCTGTAAGAATAAGTCGATGGATGTTTGTGTGAGTTTCATGTGTATGTGTGTGTCGCGACCACATTTGTCAATATTTTAAGGCAGTTCCAAGTGTTGATGGTTCTGCTGGATACCCATTGTGAGTGCTGTGTTGTAAGTGTGACTGTGTGTGTGTGTTCACGGGAAACCGTTGTGTATGCCTGTAAGAAAAAGTCGATGGGTGTTTGTGTGCGTTTCTTGTGTATGTGTGTGTCGGTGAAACGTTTGTGAGTATGTTAGGGCAGTTCCAAGTGTTGATGGCTCTGCCGAGGTCCAGTGTGCGTACTGTGCTGTTAGTGTGACAGTGTGTGTGTGTGTGTGTGTGTGTTTGGGGAAACCCCACTCTGTCTCCCTGTAACAAAATGTTGATGGGTGTTTGTGTGTGTTTCTTCTGTATGTGTGTGTCGGGACCACGTTTGTTTGTATGTTAGGGCAGATTCAAGTGCCAGTGTGAATGCTGTGTTGTGAGTGTGATAGTGTGTGTGTGTGTTTGCGGAAACCATTGTGCATGACTGTAAGTAAAAGTCAATGGGAGTTTGTGTGTGTTTCTTGTGTATGTGTGTGTCGGGACCACGTTTGTGAGTATGTTAGGGCAGTTCCAACTGTTGATGGCTATGCCGGGGACCCAGTGTGAGTGCTGTGTTGTGCGTGTGATAGTGTCTGTGTGTGTGTGTGTGTGTTTTGCTGGATACCATTGTGTATGTCTGTAAGAAAAAGTCGTAGGGTGTTTTTGTGTGTTTCTTCTGCATGTGTGTTTCGGGACCACGTTTCTGAATATGTTAAGGTAATTCCAAGTGTTCATGGCTCTGCTGGAGATCCAATGTGAGTGCTCTGTCGTGAGTGTGCCTTTTGTGTGTGTGTGTGTGTGTATGTGTGTTTGCAGGAAACCATTGTGTATGCCTGCAAGAAAAAGTCGATGGGTGTTTGTGTGTGTTATTTGTATATGCGTGTGTCAGGACCATGTTTGTGATTATGTTAAAGCAGTTCCAAGTGTTGACGGCTGTGTTGGAGACCCAGTGTGAGTGCTGTGTTGTGAGTGTGATAGTGTGTGTGTGTCTGTGTGTGTTTCCGAACCCCCTGTGTACGCCTGTAAGAAAAATTCCATGGGTGTTTGTGTGTGTTTCTTGTGTATGCGTGTGTCAGGAAAACGTTTGTGAGTATGTTAGGGCAGTTCCAAGTGTTGATGGCTCTGCCGAGGCCCAGTGTGAGTGCTGTGTTGCGAGTGTGACAGTGTGTGTGTGTGTGTGTGTGTGTGTGTTTTCGGGTTACCATTGTGTATGCCTGTATGAAAAAGTCGATGGGTGTATTTGTGTGTTCTTGCGTATTGTGTTTCAGATCCACATTTGTGAGTGTGTGAGGGCAGTTCCAAGTGTTCATGAGTTTGCTGGATATCCAGTGTGAGTGTGTGTTGTGAGTGTGACAGTGTGTGTGCGTGTCTGTGTGTGTGTGTTTGCAGGAAACCAGTCTGTATGCCTATAAGAAAAATTCGATGGGTGTTTGTGTGTGTTTCTTCTGTATGTGTGTGTCGGGACCACATTTGTGAATATGTTAGGGCAGTTCCAAGTGTTGATGGCTCTGCTGGAGACCCAGTGAGAGTGCTGTGTTGTGAGTGTGACAGAGTGTGTGTGTCTGTGTGTGTGTGTGTGTTTGGGGGAACCCCACAGTGTATGCTTCTAAGAAAAAGTCGATGGGTGTTTGTGTGTGTTTCTTGTGTATGTGTGTGTCGGGACCACGTATGAGAGTATTTTGTGGCAGTTCCAAGCGCCAGAGTGAATGCTGTGTTGTGAGTGTGGCAGTGTGTGTTTCTGTGTGTGTTTGTGTTGGCGGGAAAACATTGTGTATGCCTGTAAGAATAAGTCGATGGATGTTTGTGTGAGTTTCATGTGTATGTGTGTGTCGCGACCACATTTGTCAATATTTTAAGGCAGTTCCAAGTGTTGATGGTTCTGCTGGATACCCATTGTGAGTGCTGTGTTGTAAGTGTGACTGTGTGTGTGTGTTCACGGGAAACCGTTGTGTATGCCTGTAAGAAAAAGTCGATGGGTGTTTGTGTGCGTTTCTTGTGTATGTGTGTGTCGGTGAAACGTTTGTGAGTATGTTAGGGCAGTTCCAAGTGTTGATGGCTCTGCCGAGGTCCAGTGTGCGTACTGTGCTGTTAGTGTGACAGTGTGTGTGTGTGTGTGTGTGTGTTTGGGGAAACCCCACTCTGTCTCCCTGTAACAAAATGTTGATGGGTGTTTGTGTGTGTTTCTTCTGTATGTGTGTGTCGGGACCACGTTTGTTTGTATGTTAGGGCAGATTCAAGTGCCAGTGTGAATGCTGTGTTGTGAGTGTGATAGTGTGTGTGTGTGTTTGCGGAAACCATTGTGCATGACTGTAAGTAAAAGTCAATGGGAGTTTGTGTGTGTTTCTTGTGTATGTGTGTGTCGGGACCACGTTTGTGAGTATGTTAGGGCAGTTCCAACTGTTGATGGCTATGCCGGGGACCCAGTGTGAGTGCTGTGTTGTGCGTGTGATAGTGTCTGTGTGTGTGTGTGTGTGTTTTGCTGGATACCATTGTGTATGTCTGTAAGAAAAAGTCGTAGGGTGTTTTTGTGTGTTTCTTCTGCATATGTGTTTCGGGACCACGTTTCTGAATATGTTAAGGTAATTCCAAGTGTTCATGGCTCTGCTGGAGATCCAATGTGAGTGCTCTGTCGTGAGTGTGCCTTTTGTGTGTGTGTGTGTGTGTATGTGTGTTTGCAGGAAACCATTGTGTATGCCTGCAAGAAAAAGTCGATGGGTGTTTGTGTGTGTTATTTGTATATGCGTGTGTCAGGACCATGTTTGTGATTATGTTAAAGCAGTTCCAAGTGTTGACGGCTGTGTTGGAGACCCAGTGTGAGTGCTGTGTTGTGAGTGTGATAGTGTGTGTGTGTCTGTGTGTGTTTCCGAACCCCCTGTGTACGCCTGTAAGAAAAATTCCATGGGTGTTTGTGTGTGTTTCTTGTGTATGCGTGTGTCAGGAAAACGTTTGTGAGTATGTTAGGGCAGTTCCAAGTGTTGATGGCTCTGCCGAGGCCCAGTGTGAGTGCTGTGTTGCGAGTGTGACAGTGTGTGTGTGTGTGTGTGTGTGTGTGTGTTTTCGGGTTACCATTGTGTATGCCTGTATGAAAAAGTCGATGGGTGTATTTGTGTGTTCTTGCGTATTGTGTTTCAGATCCACATTTGTGAGTGTGTGAGGGCAGTTCCAAGTGTTCATGAGTTTGCTGGATATCCAGTGTGAGTGTGTGTTGTGAGTGTGACAGTGTGTGTGCGTGTCTGTGTGTGTGTGTTTGCAGGAAACCAGTCTGTATGCCTATAAGAAAAATTCGATGGGTGTTTGTGTGTGTTTCTTCTGTATGTGTGTGTCGGGACCACATTTGTGAATATGTTAGGGCAGTTCCAAGTGTTGATGGCTCTGCTGGAGACCCAGTGAGAGTGCTGTGTTGTGAGTGTGACAGAGTGTGTGTGTCTGTGTGTGTGTGTGTGTTTGGGGGAACCCCACAGTGTATGCTTCTAAGAAAAAGTCGATGGGTGTTTGTGTGTGTTTCTTGTGTATGTGTGTGTCGGGACCACGTATGAGAGTATTTTGTGGCAGTTCCAAGCGCCAGAGTGAATGCTGTGTTGTGAGTGTGGCAGTGTGTGTTTCTGTGTGTGTTTGTGTTGGCGGGAAAACATTGTGTATGCCTGTAAGAATAAGTCGATGGATGTTTGTGTGAGTTTCATGTGTATGTGTGTGTCGCGACCACATTTGTCAATATTTTAAGGCAGTTCCAAGTGTTGATGGTTCTGCTGGATACCCATTGTGAGTGCTGTGTTGTAAGTGTGACTGTGTGTGTGTGTTCACGGGAAACCGTTGTGTATGCCTGTAAGAAAAAGTCGATGGGTGTTTGTGTGCGTTTCTTGTGTATGTGTGTGTCGGTGAAACGTTTGTGAGTATGTTAGGGCAGTTCCAAGTGTTGATGGCTCTGCCGAGGTCCAGTGTGCGTACTGTGCTGTTAGTGTGACAGTGTGTGTGTGTGTGTGTGTGTGTTTGGGGAAACCCCACTCTGTCTCCCTGTAACAAAATGTTGATGGGTGTTTGTGTGTGTTTCTTCTGTATGTGTGTGTCGGGACCACGTTTGTTTGTATGTTAGGGCAGATTCAAGTGCCAGTGTGAATGCTGTGTTGTGAGTGTGATAGTGTGTGTGTGTGTTTGCGGAAACCATTGTGCATGACTGTAAGTAAAAGTCAATGGGAGTTTGTGTGTGTTTCTTGTGTATGTGTGTGTCGGGACCACGTTTGTGAGTATGTTAGGGCAGTTCCAACTGTTGATGGCTATGCCGGGGACCCAGTGTGAGTGCTGTGTTGTGCGTGTGATAGTGTCTGTGTGTGTGTGTGTGTGTTTTGCTGGATACCATTGTGTATGTCTGTAAGAAAAAGTCGTAGGGTGTTTTTGTGTGTTTCTTCTGCATGTGTGTTTCGGGACCACGTTTCTGAATATGTTAAGGTAATTCCAAGTGTTCATGGCTCTGCTGGAGATCCAATGTGAGTGCTCTGTCGTGAGTGTGCCTTTTGTGTGTGTGTGTGTGTGTGTATGTGTGTTTGCAGGAAACCATTGTGTATGCCTGCAAGAAAAAGTCGATGGGTGTTTGTGTGTGTTATTTGTATATGCGTGTGTCAGGACCATGTTTGTGATTATGTTAAAGCAGTTCCAAGTGTTGACGGCTGTGTTGGAGACCCAGTGTGAGTGCTGTGTTGTGAGTGTGATAGTGTGTGTGTGTCTGTGTGTGTTTCAGAACCCCCTGTGTACGCCTGTAAGAAAAATTCCATGGGTGTTTGTGTGTGTTTCTTGTGTATGCGTGTGTCAGGAAAACGTTTGTGAGTATGTTAGGGCAGTTCCAAGTGTTGATGGCTCTGCCGAGGCCCAGTGTGAGTGCTGTGTTGCGAGTGTGACAGTGTGTGTGTGTGTGTGTGTGTTTTCGGGTTACCATTGTGTATGCCTGTATGAAAAAGTCGATGGGTGTATTTGTGTGTTCTTGCGTATTGTGTTTCAGATCCACATTTGTGAGTGTGTGAGGGCAGTTCCAAGTGTTCATGAGTTTGCTGGATATCCAGTGTGAGTGTGTGTTGTGAGTGTGACAGTGTGTGTGCGTGTCTGTGTGTGTGTGTTTGCAGGAAACCAGTCTGTATGCCTATAAGAAAAATTCGATGGGTGTTTGTGTGTGTTTCTTCTGTATGTGTGTGTCGGGACCACATTTGTGAATATGTTAGGGCAGTTCCAAGTGTTGATGGCTCTGCTGGAGACCCAGTGAGAGTGCTGTGTTGTGAGTGTGACAGAGTGTGTGTGTCTGTGTGTGTGTGTGTGTTTGGGGGAACCCCACAGTGTATGCTTCTAAGAAAAAGTCGATGGGTGTTTGTGTGTGTTTCTTGTGTATGTGTGTGTCGGGACCACGTATGAGAGTATTTTGTGGCAGTTCCAAGCGCCAGAGTGAATGCTGTGTTGTGAGTGTGGCAGTGTGTGTTTCTGTGTGTGTTTGTGTTGGCGGGAAAACATTGTGTATGCCTGTAAGAATAAGTCGATGGATGTTTGTGTGAGTTTCATGTGTATGTGTGTGTCGCGACCACAGTTGTCAATATTTTAAGGCAGTTCCAAGTGTTGATGGTTCTGCTGGATACCCATTGTGAGTGGTGTGTTGTAAGTGTGACTGTGTGTGTGTGTTCAAGGGAAACCGTTGTGTATGCCTGTAAGAAAAAGTCGATGGGTGTTTGTGTGCGTTTCTTGAGTATGTGTGTGTCGGGAAAACGTTTGGGAGTATGTTAGGGCAGTTCCAAGTGTTGATGGCTCTGCCGAGGCCCAGTGTGAGTGCTGTGTTGCGAATGTGACAGTGTGTGTGTGTGTGTGTTTTCGAGTTACCATTGTGTATGCCTGTATGAAAAAGTCGATGGGTGTATTTGTGTGTTCTTGCGTATTGTGTTTCAGATCCACATTTGTGAGTGTGTGAGGGCAGTTCCAAGTCTTCATGAGTTTGCAGGATATCCAGTGTGAGTGTGTGTTGTGAGTGTGACAGTGTGTGTGCGTGTCTGTGTGTGTGTTTGCAGGAAACCAGTCTGTATGCCTATAAGAAAAATTCGATGGGTGTTTGTGTGTGTTTTTTCTGTATGTGTGTGTCGGGACCACATTTGTGAATATGTTAGGGCAGTTCCAAGTGTTGATGGCTCTGCTGGAGACCCAGTGAGAGTGCTGTGTTGTGAGTGTGATAGTGTGTGTGTGTCTGTGTGTGTGTGTGTGTTTGGGGGAACCCCACAGTGTATGCTTCTAAGAAAAAGTCGATGGGTGTTTGTGTGTGTTTCTTGTGTATGTGTGTGTCGAGACCACGTATGTGAGTATGTTGTGGCAGTTCCAAGTGCCAGTGTGAATGCTGTGTTGTGAGTGTGGCAGTGTGTGTTTCTGTGTGTGTTTGTGTTGGCGGGAAAACATTGTGTATGCCTGTAAGAATAAGTCGATGGATGTTTGTGTGAGTTTCATGTGTATGTGTGTGTCGCGACCACATTTGTCAATATTTTAAGGCAGTTCCAAGTGTTGATGGTTCTGCTGGATACCCATTGTGAGTGCTGTGTTGTAAGTGTGACTGTGTGTGTGTGTGTTCACGGGAAACCGTTGTGTATGCCTGTAAGAAAAAGTCGATGGGTGTTTGTGTGTGATTCTTGTGTATGTGTGTGTCGGTGAAACGTTTGTGAGTATGTTAGGGCAGTTCCAAGTGTTGATGGCTCTGCCGAGGTCCAGTGTGCGTACTGTGCTGTTAGTGTGACAGTGTGTGTGTGTGTGTGTGTGTGTGTTTGGGGAAACCCCACTCTGTCTCCCTGTAACAAAATGTTGATGGGTGTTTGTGTGTGTTTCTTCTGTATGTGTGTGTCGGGACCACGTTTGTTTGTATGTTAGGGCAGATTCAAGTGCCAGTGTGAATGCTGTGTTGTGAGTGTGATAGTGTGTGTGTGTGTGTGTTTGCGGAAACCATTGTGCATGACTGTAAGTAAAAGTCAATGGGAGTTTGTGTGTGTTTCTTGTGTATGTGTGTGTCGGGACCACGTTTGTGAGTATGTTAGGGCAGTTCCAACTGTTGATGGCTATGCCGGGGACCCAGTGTGAGTGCTGTGTTGTGCGTGTGATAGTGTCTGTGTGTGTGTGTGTGTTTTGCTGGATACCATTGTGTATGTCTGTAAGAAAAAGTCGTAGGGTGTTTTTGTGTGTTTCTTCTGCATGTGTGTTTCGGGACCACGTTTGTGAATATGTTAAGGTAATTCCAAGTGTTCATGGCTCTGCTGGAGATCCAATGTGAGTGCTCTGTCGTGAGTGTGCCTTTTGTGTGTGTGTGTGTGTGTGTGTGTGTGTGTGTTTGCAGGAAACCATTGTGTATGCCTGCAAGAAAAAGTCGATGGGTGTTTGTGTGTGTTATTTGTATATGCGTGTGTCAGGACCATGTTTGTGATTATGTTAAAGCAGTTCCAAGTGTTGACGGCTGTGTTGGAGACCCAGTGTGAGTGCTGTGTTGTGAGTGTGATAGTGTGTGTGTGTCTGTGTGTGTTTCCGAACCCCCTGTGTACGCCTGTAAGAAAAATTCCATGGGTGTTTGTGTGTGTTTCTTGTGTATGCGTGTGTCAGGAAAACGTTTGTGAGTATGTTAGGGCAGTTCCAAGTGTTGATGGCTCTGCCGAGGCCCAGTGTGAGTGCTGTGTTGCGAGTGTGACAGTGTGTGTGTGTGTGTGTGTGTGTGTTTTCGGGTTACCATTGTGTATGCCTGTATGAAAAAGTCGATGGGTGTATTTGTGTGTTCTTGCGTATTGTGTTTCAGATCCACATTTGTGAGTGTGTGAGGGCAGTTCCAAGTGTTCATGAGTTTGCTGGATATCCAGTGTGAGTGTGTGTTGTGAGTGTGACAGTGTGTGTGCGTGTCTGTGTGTGTGTGTTTGCAGGAAACCAGTCTGTATGCCTATAAGAAAAATTCGATGGGTGTTTGTGTGTGTTTCTTCTGTATGTGTGTGTCGGGACCACATTTGTGAATATGTTAGGGCAGTTCCAAGTGTTGATGGCTCTGCTGGAGACCCAGTGAGAGTGCTGTGTTGTGAGTGTGACAGTGTGTGTGTGTCTGTGTGTGTGTGTGTGTTTGGGGGAACCCCACAGTGTATGCTTCTAAGAAAAAGTCGATGGGTGTTTGTGTGTGTTTCTTGTGTATGTGTGTGTCGGGACCACGTATGAGAGTATTTTGTGGCAGTTCCAAGCGCCAGAGTGAATGCTGTGTTGTGAGTGTGGCAGTGTGTGTTTCTGTGTGTGTTTGTGTTGGCGGGAAAACATTGTGTATGCCTGTAAGAATAAGTCGATGGATGTTTGTGTGAGTTTCATGTGTATGTGTGTGTCGCGACCACATTTGTCAATATTTTAAGGCAGTTCCAAGTGTTGATGGTTCTGCTGGATACCCATTGTGAGTGGTGTGTTGTAAGTGTGACTGTGTGTGTGTGTGTTCACGGGAAACCGTTGTGTATGCCTGTAAGAAAAAGTCGATGGGTGTTTGTGTGCGTTTCTTGTGTATGTGTGTGTCGGTGAAACGTTTGTGAGTATGTTAGGGCAGTTCCAAGTGTTGATGGCTCTGCCGAGGTCCAGTGTGCGTACTGTGCTGTTAGTGTGACAGTGTGTGTGTGTGTGTGTGTGTGTTTGGGGAAACCCCACTCTGTCTCCCTGTAACAAAATGTTGATGGGTGTTTGTGTGTGTTTCTTCTGTATGTGTGTGTCGGGACCACGTTTGTTTGTATGTTAGGGCAGATTCAAGTGCCAGTGTGAATGCTGTGTTGTGAGTGTGATAGTGTGTGTGTGTGTTTGCGGAAACCATTGTGCATGACTGTAAGTAAAAGTCAATGGGAGTTTGTGTGTGTTTCTTGTGTATGTGTGTGTCGGGACCACGTTTGTGAGTATGTTAGGGCAGTTCCAACTGTTGATGGCTATGCCGGGGACCCAGTGTGAGTGCTGTGTTGTGCGTGTGATAGTGTCTGTGTGTGTGTGTGTGTTTTGCTGGATACCATTGTGTATGTCTGTAAGAAAAAGTCGTAGGGTGTTTTTGTGTGTTTCTTCTGCATGTGTGTTTCGGGACCACGTTTGTGAATATGTTAAGGTAATTCCAAGTGTTCATGGCTCTGCTGGAGATCCAATGTGAGTGCTCTGTCGTGAGTGTGCCTTTTGTGTGTGTGTGTGTGTGTGTGTGTGTTTGCAGGAAACCATTGTGTATGCCTGCAAGAAAAAGTCGATGGGTGTTTGTGTGTGTTATTTGTATATGCGTGTGTCAGGACCATGTTTGTGATTATGTTAAAGCAGTTCCAAGTGTTGACGGCTGTGTTGGAGACCCAGTGTGAGTGCTGTGTTGTGAGTGTGATAGTGTGTGTGTGTCTGTGTGTGTTTCCGAACCCCCTGTGTACGCCTGTAAGAAAAATTCCATGGGTGTTTGTGTGTGTTTCTTGTGTATGCGTGTGTCAGGAAAACGTTTGTGAGTATGTTAGGGCAGTTCCAAGTGTTGATGGCTCTGCCGAGGCCCAGTGTGAGTGCTGTGTTGCGAGTGTGACAGTGTGTGTGTGTGTGTGTGTGTGTTTTCGGGTTACCATTGTGTATGCCTGTATGAAAAAGTCGATGGGTGTATTTGTGTGTTCTTGCGTATTGTGTTTCAGATCCACATTTGTGAGTGTGTGAGGGCAGTTCCAAGTGTTCATGAGTTTGCTGGATATCCAGTGTGAGTGTGTGTTGTGAGTGTGACAGTGTGTGTGCGTGTCTGTGTGTGTGTGTTTGCAGGAAACCAGTCTGTATGCCTATAAGAAAAATTCGATGGGTGTTTGTGTGTGTTTCTTCTGTATGTGTGTGTCGGGACCACATTTGTGAATATGTTAGGGCAGTTCCAAGTGTTGATGGCTCTGCTGGAGACCCAGTGAGAGTGCTGTGTTGTGAGTGTGACAGAGTGTGTGTGTCTGTGTGTGTGTGTGTGTTTGGGGGAACCCCACAGTGTATGCTTCTAAGAAAAAGTCGATGGGTGTTTGTGTGTGTTTCTTGTGTATGTGTGTGTCGGGACCACGTATGAGAGTATTTTGTGGCAGTTCCAAGCGCCAGAGTGAATGCTGTGTTGTGAGTGTGGCAGTGTGTGTTTCTGTGTGTGTTTGTGTTGGCGGGAAAACATTGTGTATGCCTGTAAGAATAAGTCGATGGATGTTTGTGTGAGTTTCATGTGTATGTGTGTGTCGCGACCACATTTGTCAATATTTTAAGGCAGTTCCAAGTGTTGATGGTTCTGCTGGATACCCATTGTGAGTGCTGTGTTGTAAGTGTGACTGTGTGTGTGTGTTCACGGGAAACCGTTGTGTATGCCTGTAAGAAAAAGTCGATGGGTGTTTGTGTGCGTTTCTTGTGTATGTGTGTGTCGGTGAAACGTTTGTGAGTATGTTAGGGCAGTTCCAAGTGTTGATGGCTCTGCCGAGGTCCAGTGTGCGTACTGTGCTGTTAGTGTGACAGTGTGTGTGTGTGTGTGTGTGTGTTTGGGGAAACCCCACTCTGTCTCCCTGTAACAAAATGTTGATGGGTGTTTGTGTGTGTTTCTTCTGTATGTGTGTGTCGGGACCACGTTTGTTTGTATGTTAGGGCAGATTCAAGTGCCAGTGTGAATGCTGTGTTGTGAGTGTGATAGTGTGTGTGTGTGTTTGCGGAAACCATTGTGCATGACTGTAAGTAAAAGTCAATGGGAGTTTGTGTGTGTTTCTTGTGTATGTGTGTGTCGGGACCACGTTTGTGAGTATGTTAGGGCAGTTCCAACTGTTGATGGCTATGCCGGGGACCCAGTGTGAGTGCTGTGTTGTGCGTGTGATAGTGTCTGTGTGTGTGTGTGTGTGTTTTGCTGGATACCATTGTGTATGTCTGTAAGAAAAAGTCGTAGGGTGTTTTTGTGTGTTTCTTCTGCATGTGTGTTTCGGGACCACGTTTCTGAATATGTTAAGGTAATTCCAAGTGTTCATGGCTCTGCTGGAGATCCAATGTGAGTGCTCTGTCGTGAGTGTGCCTTTTGTGTGTGTGTGTGTGTGTGTATGTGTGTTTGCAGGAAACCATTGTGTATGCCTGCAAGAAAAAGTCGATGGGTGTTTGTGTGTGTTATTTGTATATGCGTGTGTCAGGACCATGTTTGTGATTATGTTAAAGCAGTTCCAAGTGTTGACGGCTGTGTTGGAGACCCAGTGTGAGTGCTGTGTTGTGAGTGTGATAGTGTGTGTGTGTCTGTGTGTGTTTCAGAACCCCCTGTGTACGCCTGTAAGAAAAATTCCATGGGTGTTTGTGTGTGTTTCTTGTGTATGCGTGTGTCAGGAAAACGTTTGTGAGTATGTTAGGGCAGTTCCAAGTGTTGATGGCTCTGCCGAGGCCCAGTGTGAGTGCTGTGTTGCGAGTGTGACAGTGTGTGTGTGTGTGTGTGTGTTTTCGGGTTACCATTGTGTATGCCTGTATGAAAAAGTCGATGGGTGTATTTGTGTGTTCTTGCGTATTGTGTTTCAGATCCACATTTGTGAGTGTGTGAGGGCAGTTCCAAGTGTTCATGAGTTTGCTGGATATCCAGTGTGAGTGTGTGTTGTGAGTGTGACAGTGTGTGTGCGTGTCTGTGTGTGTGTGTTTGCAGGAAACCAGTCTGTATGCCTATAAGAAAAATTCGATGGGTGTTTGTGTGTGTTTCTTCTGTATGTGTGTGTCGGGACCACATTTGTGAATATGTTAGGGCAGTTCCAAGTGTTGATGGCTCTGCTGGAGACCCAGTGAGAGTGCTGTGTTGTGAGTGTGACAGAGTGTGTGTGTCTGTGTGTGTGTGTGTGTTTGGGGGAACCCCACAGTGTATGCTTCTAAGAAAAAGTCGATGGGTGTTTGTGTGTGTTTCTTGTGTATGTGTGTGTCGGGACCACGTATGAGAGTATTTTGTGGCAGTTCCAAGCGCCAGAGTGAATGCTGTGTTGTGAGTGTGGCAGTGTGTGTTTCTGTGTGTGTTTGTGTTGGCGGGAAAACATTGTGTATGCCTGTAAGAATAAGTCGATGGATGTTTGTGTGAGTTTCATGTGTATGTGTGTGTCGCGACCACAGTTGTCAATATTTTAAGGCAGTTCCAAGTGTTGATGGTTCTGCTGGATACCCATTGTGAGTGGTGTGTTGTAAGTGTGACTGTGTGTGTGTGTTCAAGGGAAACCGTTGTGTATGCCTGTAAGAAAAAGTCGATGGGTGTTTGTGTGCGTTTCTTGTGTATGTGTGTGTCGGGAAAACGTTTGGGAGTATGTTAGGGCAGTTCCAAGTGTTGATGGCTCTGCCGAGGCCCAGTGTGAGTGCTGTGTTGCGAATGTGACAGTGTGTGTGTGTGTGTGTTTTCGAGTTACCATTGTGTATGCCTGTATGAAAAAGTCGATGGGTGTATTTGTGTGTTCTTGCGTATTGTGTTTCAGATCCACATTTGTGAGTGTGTGAGGGCAGTTCCAAGTCTTCATGAGTTTGCAGGATATCCAGTGTGAGTGTGTGTTGTGAGTGTGACAGTGTGTGTGCGTGTCTGTGTGTGTGTTTGCAGGAAACCAGTCTGTATGCCTATAAGAAAAATTCGATGGGTGTTTGTGTGTGTTTTTTCTGTATGTGTGTGTCGGGACCACATTTGTGAATATGTTAGGGCAGTTCCAAGTGTTGATGGCTCTGCTGGAGACCCAGTGAGAGTGCTGTGTTGTGAGTGTGATAGTGTGTGTGTGTCTGTGTGTGTGTGTGTGTTTGGGGGAACCCCACAGTGTATGCTTCTAAGAAAAAGTCGATGGGTGTTTGTGTGTGTTTCTTGTGTATGTGTGTGTCGAGACCACGTATGTGAGTATGTTGTGGCAGTTCCAAGTGCCAGTGTGAATGCTGTGTTGTGAGTGTGGCAGTGTGTGTTTCTGTGTGTGTTTGTGTTGGCGGGAAAACATTGTGTATGCCTGTAAGAATAAGTCGATGGATGTTTGTGTGAGTTTCATGTGTATGTGTGTGTCGCGACCACATTTGTCAATATTTTAAGGCAGTTCCAAGTGTTGATGGTTCTGCTGGATACCCATTGTGAGTGCTGTGTTGTAAGTGTGACTGTGTGTGTGTGTGTTCACGGGAAACCGTTGTGTATGCCTGTAAGAAAAAGTCGATGGGTGTTTGTGTGTGATTCTTGTGTATGTGTGTGTCGGTGAAACATTTGTGAGTATGTTAGGGCAGTTCCAAGTGTTGATGGCTCTGCCGAGGTCCAGTGTGCGTACTGTGCTGTTAGTGTGACAGTGTGTGTGTGTGTGTGTGTGTGTGTTTGGGGAAACCCCACTCTGTCTCCCTGTAACAAAATGTTGATGGGTGTTTGTGTGTGTTTCTTCTGTATGTGTGTGTCGGGACCACGTTTGTTTGTATGTTAGGGCAGATTCAAGTGCCAGTGTGAATGCTGTGTTGTGAGTGTGATAGTGTGTGTGTGTGTGTGTTTGCGGAAACCATTGTGCACGACTGTAAGTAAAAGTCAATGGGAGTTTGTGTGTGTTTCTTGTGTATGTGTGTGTCGGGACCACGTTTGTGAGTATGTTAGGGCAGTTCCAACTGTTGATGGCTATGCCGGGGACCCAGTGTGAGTGCTGTGTTGTGCGTGTGATAGTGTCTGTGTGTGTGTGTGTGTTTTGCTGGATACCATTGTGTATGTCTGTAAGAAAAAGTCGTAGGGTGTTTTTGTGTGTTTCTTCTGCATGTGTGTTTCGGGACCACGTTTGTGAATATGTTAAGGTAATTCCAAGTGTTCATGGCTCTGCTGGAGATCCAATGTGAGTGCTCTGTCGTGAGTGTGCCTTTTGTGTGTGTGTGTGTGTGTGTGTGTGTGTGTTTGCAGGAAACCATTGTGTATGCCTGCAAGAAAAAGTCGATGGGTGTTTGTGTGTGTTATTTGTATATGCGTGTGTCAGGACCATGTTTGTGATTATGTTAAAGCAGTTCCAAGTGTTGACGGCTGTGTTGGAGACCCAGTGTGAGTGCTGTGTTGTGAGTGTGATAGTGTGTGTGTGTCTGTGTGTGTTTCCGAACCCCCTGTGTACGCCTGTAAGAAAAATTCCATGGGTGTTTGTGTGTGTTTCTTGTGTATGCGTGTGTCAGGAAAACGTTTGTGAGTATGTTAGGGCAGTTCCAAGTGTTGATGGCTCTGCCGAGGCCCAGTGTGAGTGCTGTGTTGCGAGTGTGACAGTGTGTGTGTGTGTGTGTGTGTGTGTTTTCGGGTTACCATTGTGTATGCCTGTATGAAAAAGTCGATGGGTGTATTTGTGTGTTCTTGCGTATTGTGTTTCAGATCCACATTTGTGAGTGTGTGAGGGCAGTTCCAAGTGTTCATGAGTTTGCTGGATATCCAGTGTGAGTGTGTGTTGTGAGTGTGACAGTGTGTGTGCGTGTCTGTGTGTGTGTGTTTGCAGGAAACCAGTCTGTATGCCTATAAGAAAAATTCGATGGGTGTTTGTGTGTGTTTCTTCTGTATGTGTGTGTCGGGACCACATTTGTGAATATGTTAGGGCAGTTCCAAGTGTTGATGGCTCTGCTGGAGACCCAGTGAGAGTGCTGTGTTGTGAGTGTGACAGTGTGTGTGTGTCTGTGTGTGTGTGTGTGTTTGGGGGAACCCCACAGTGTATGCTTCTAAGAAAAAGTCGATGGGTGTTTGTGTGTGTTTCTTGTGTATGTGTGTGTCGGGACCACGTATGAGAGTATTTTGTGGCAGTTCCAAGCGCCAGAGTGAATGCTGTGTTGTGAGTGTGGCAGTGTGTGTTTCTGTGTGTGTTTGTGTTGGCGGGAAAACATTGTGTATGCCTGTAAGAATAAGTCGATGGATGTTTGTGTGAGTTTCATGTGTATGTGTGTGTCGCGACCACATTTGTCAATATTTTAAGGCAGTTCCAAGTGTTGATGGTTCTGCTGGATACCCATTGTGAGTGGTGTGTTGTAAGTGTGACTGTGTGTGTGTGTGTTCACGGGAAACCGTTGTGTATGCCTGTAAGAAAAAGTCGATGGGTGTTTGTGTGCGTTTCTTGTGTATGTGTGTGTCGGTGAAACGTTTGTGAGTATGTTAGGGCAGTTCCAAGTGTTGATGGCTCTGCCGAGGTCCAGTGTGCGTACTGTGCTGTTAGTGTGACAGTGTGTGTGTGTGTGTGTGTGTGTTTGGGGAAACCCCACTCTGTCTCCCTGTAACAAAATGTTGATGGGTGTTTGTGTGTGTTTCTTCTGTATGTGTGTGTCGGGACCACGTTTGTTTGTATGTTAGGGCAGATTCAAGTGCCAGTGTGAATGCTGTGTTGTGAGTGTGATAGTGTGTGTGTGTGTTTGCGGAAACCATTGTGCATGACTGTAAGTAAAAGTCAATGGGAGTTTGTGTGTGTTTCTTGTGTATGTGTGTGTCGGGACCACGTTTGTGAGTATGTTAGGGCAGTTCCAACTGTTGATGGCTATGCCGGGGACCCAGTGTGAGTGCTGTGTTGTGCGTGTGATAGTGTCTGTGTGTGTGTGTGTGTGTTTTGCTGGATACCATTGTGTATGTCTGTAAGAAAAAGTCGTAGGGTGTTTTTGTGTGTTTCTTCTGCATGTGTGTTTCGGGACCACGTTTGTGAATATGTTAAGGTAATTCCAAGTGTTCATGGCTCTGCTGGAGATCCAATGTGAGTGCTCTGTCGTGAGTGTGCCTTTTGTGTGTGTGTGTGTGTGTGTGTGTTTGCAGGAAACCATTGTGTATGCCTGCAAGAAAAAGTCGATGGGTGTTTGTGTGTGTTATTTGTATATGCGTGTGTCAGGACCATGTTTGTGATTATGTTAAAGCAGTTCCAAGTGTTGACGGCTGTGTTGGAGACCCAGTGTGAGTGCTGTGTTGTGAGTGTGATAGTGTGTGTGTGTCTGTGTGTGTTTCCGAACCCCCTGTGTACGCCTGTAAGAAAAATTCCATGGGTGTTTGTGTGTGTTTCTTGTGTATGCGTGTGTCAGGAAAACGTTTGTGAGTATGTTAGGGCAGTTCCAAGTGTTGATGGCTCTGCCGAGGCCCAGTGTGAGTGCTGTGTTGCGAGTGTGACAGTGTGTGTGTGTGTGTGTGTGTGTTTTCGGGTTACCATTGTGTATGCCTGTATGAAAAAGTCGATGGGTGTATTTGTGTGTTCTTGCGTATTGTGTTTCAGATCCACATTTGTGAGTGTGTGAGGGCAGTTCCAAGTGTTCATGAGTTTGCTGGATATCCAGTGTGAGTGTGTGTTGTGAGTGTGACAGTGTGTGTGCGTGTCTGTGTGTGTGTTTGCAGGAAACCAGTCTGTATGCCTATAAGAAAAATTCGATGGGTGTTTGTGTGTGTTTCTTCTGTATGTGTGTGTCGGGACCACATTTGTGAATATGTTAGGGCAGTTCCAAGTGTTGATGGCTCTGCTGGAGACCCAGTGAGAGTGCTGTGTTGTGAGTGTGACAGAGTGTGTGTGTCTGTGTGTGTGTGTGTGTTTGGGGGAACCCCACAGTGTATGCTTCTAAGAAAAAGTCGATGGGTGTTTGTGTGTGTTTCTTGTGTATGTGTGTGTCGGGACCACGTATGAGAGTATTTTGTGGCAGTTCCAAGCGCCAGAGTGAATGCTGTGTTGTGAGTGTGGCAGTGTGTGTTTCTGTGTGTGTTTGTGTTGGCGGGAAAACATTGTGTATGCCTGTAAGAATAAGTCGATGGATGTTTGTGTGAGTTTCATGTGTATGTGTGTGTCGCGACCACATTTGTCAATATTTTAAGGCAGTTCCAAGTGTTGATGGTTCTGCTGGATACCCATTGTGAGTGGTGTGTTGTAAGTGTGACTGTGTGTGTGTGTTCAAGGGAAACCGTTGTGTATGCCTGTAAGAAAAAGTCGATGGGTGTTTGTGTGCGTTTCTTGTGTATGTGTGTGTCGGGAAAACGTTTGGGAGTATGTTAGGGCAGTTCCAAGTGTTGATGGCTCTGCCGAGGCCCAGTGTGAGTGCTGTGTTGCGAGTGTGACAGTGTGTGTGTGTGTGTGTGTGTTTTCGAGTTACCATTGTGTATGCCTGTATGAAAAAGTCGATGGGTGTATTTGTGTGTTCTTGCGTATTGTGTTTCAGATCCACATTTGTGAGTGTGTGAGGGCAGTTCCAAGTCTTCATGAGTTTGCAGGATATCCAGTGTGAGTGTGTGTTGTGAGTGTGACAGTGTGTGTGCGTGTCTGTGTGTGTGTTTGCAGGAAACCAGTCTGTATGCCTATAAGAAAAATTCGATGGGTGTTTGTGTGTGTTTCTTCTGTATGTGTGTGTCGGGACCACATTTGTGAATATGTTAGGGCAGTTCCAAGTGTTGATGGCTCTGCTGGAGACCCAGTGAGAGTGCTGTGTTGTGAGTGTGACAGTGTGTGTGTGTCTGTGTGTGTGTGTGTGTGTTTGGGGGAACCCCACAGTGTATGCTTCTAAGAAAAAGTCGATGGGTGTTTGTGTGTGTTTCTTGTGTATGTGTGTGTCGAGACCACGTATGTGAGTATGTTGTGGCAGTTCCAAGTGCCAGTGTGAATGCTGTGTTGTGAGTGTGGCAGTGTGTGTTTCTGTGTGTGTTTGTGTTGGCGGGAAAACATTGTGTATGCCTGTAAGAATAAGTCGATGGATGTTTGTGTGAGTTTCATGTGTATGTGTGTGTCGCGACCACATTTGTCAATATTTTAAGGCAGTTCCAAGTGTTGATGGTTCTGCTGGATACCCATTGTGAGTGCTGTGTTGTAAGTGTGACTGTGTGTGTGTGTGTTCACGGGAAACCGTTGTGTATGCCTGTAAGAAAAAGTCGATGGGTGTTTGTGTGTGATTCTTGTGTATGTGTGTGTCGGTGAAACGTTTGTGAGTATGTTAGGGCAGTTCCAAGTGTTGATGGCTCTGCCGAGGTCCAGTGTGCGTACTGTGCTGTTAGTGTGACAGTGTGTGTGTGTGTGTGTGTGTGTGTGTTTGGGGAAACCCCACTCTGTCTCCCTGTAACAAAATGTTGATGGGTGTTTGTGTGTGTTTCTTCTGTATGTGTGTGTCGGGACCACGTTTGTTTGTATGTTAGGGCAGATTCAAGTGCCAGTGTGAATGCTGTGTTGTGAGTGTGATAGTGTGTGTGTGTGTGTGTTTGCGGAAACCATTGTGCATGACTGGAAGTAAAAGTCAATGGGAGTTTGTGTGTGTTTCTTGTGTATGTGTGTGTCGGGACCACGTTTGTGAGTATGTTAGGGCAGTTCCAACTGTTGATGGCTATGCCGGGGACCCAGTGTGAGTGCTGTGTTGTGCGTGTGATAGTGTCTGTGTGTGTGTGTGTGTGTTTTGCTGGATACCATTGTGTATGTCTGTAAGAAAAAGTCGTAGGGTGTTTTTGTGTGTTTCTTCTGCATGTGTGTTTCGGGACCACGTTTGTGAATATGTTAAGGTAATTCCAAGTGTTCATGGCTCTGCTGGAGATCCAATGTGAGTGCTCTGTCGTGAGTGTGCCTTTTGTGTGTGTGTGTGTGTGTGTGTGTGTGTTTGCAGGAAACCATTGTGTATGCCTGCAAGAAAAAGTCGATGGGTGTTTGTGTGTGTTATTTGTATATGTGTGTGTCAGGACCATGTTTGTGATTATGTTAAAGCAGTTCCAAGTGTTGACGGCTGTGTTGGAGACCCAGTGTGAGTGCTGTGTTGTGAGTGTGATAGTGTGTGTGTGTCTGTGTGTGTTTCCGAACCCCCTGTGTACGCCTGTAAGAAAAATTCCATGGGTGTTTGTGTGTGTTTCTTGTGTATGCGTGTGTCAGGAAAACGTTTGTGAGTATGTTAGGGCAGTTCCAAGTGTTGATGGCTCTGCCGAGGCCCAGTGTGAGTGCTGTGTTGCGAGTGTGACAGTGTGTGTGTGTGTGTGTGTGTGTGTGTTTTCGGGTTACCATTGTGTATGCCTGTATGAAAAAGTCGATGGGTGTATTTGTGTGTTCTTGCGTATTGTGTTTCAGATCCACATTTGTGAGTGTGTGAGGGCAGTTCCAAGTGTTCATGAGTTTGCTGGATATCCAGTGTGAGTGTGTGTTGTGAGTGTGACAGTGTGTGTGCGTGTCTGTGTGTGTGTGTTTGCAGGAAACCAGTCTGTATGCCTATAAGAAAAATTCGATGGGTGTTTGTGTGTGTTTCTTCTGTATGTGTGTGTCGGGACCACATTTGTGAATATGTTAGGGCAGTTCCAAGTGTTGATGGCTCTGCTGGAGACCCAGTGAGAGTGCTGTGTTGTGAGTGTGACAGTGTGTGTGTGTCTGTGTGTGTGTGTGTGTTTGGGGGAACCCCACAGTGTATGCTTCTAAGAAAAAGTCGATGGGTGTTTGTGTGTGTTTCTTGTGTATGTGTGTGTCGGGACCACGTATGAGAGTATTTTGTGGCAGTTCCAAGCGCCAGAGTGAATGCTGTGTTGTGAGTGTGGCAGTGTGTGTTTCTGTGTGTGTTTGTGTTGGCGGGAAAACATTGTGTATGCCTGTAAGAATAAGTCGATGGATGTTTGTGAGTTTCATGTGTATGTGTGTGTCGCGACCACATTTGTCAATATTTTAAGGCAGTTCCAAGTGTTGATGGTTCTGCTGGATACCCATTGTGAGTGGTGTGTTGTAAGTGTGACTGTGTGTGTGTGTGTTCAAGGGAAACCGTTGTGTATGCTTGTAAGAAAAAGTCGATGGGTGTTTGTGTGTGATTCTTGTGTATGTGTGTGTCGGGAAAACGTTTGGGAGTATGTTAGGGCAGTTCCAAGTGTTGATGGCTCTGCCGAGGACCAGTGTGAGTGCTGTGTTGCGAGTGTGACAGTGTGTGTGTGTGTGTGTGTGTTTTCGGGTAACCATTGTGTATGCCTGTATGAAAAAGTCGATGGGTGTATTTGTGTGTTCTTGCGTATTGTGTTTCAGATCCACATTTGTGAGTGTGTGAGGGCAGTTCCAAGTCTTCATGAGTTTGCAGGATATCCAGTGTGAGTGTGTGTTGTGAGTGTGACAGTGTGTGTGCGTGTCTGTGTGTGTGTTTGCAGGAAACCAGTCTGTATGCCTATAAGAAAAATTCGATGGGTGTTTGTGTGTGTTTCTTCTGTATGTGTGTGTCGGGACCACATTTGTGAATATGTTAGGGCAGTTCCAAGTGTTGATGGCTCTGCTGGAGACCCAGTGAGAGTGCTGTGTTGTGAGTGTGACAGTGTGTGTGTGTCTGTGTGTGTGTGTGTGTTTGGGGGAACCCCACAGTGTATGCTTCTAAGAAAAAGTCGATGGGTGTTTGTGTGTGTTTCTTGTGTATGTGTGTGTCGAGACCACGTATGTGAGTATGTTGTGGCAGTTCCAAGTGCCAGTGTGAATGCTGTGTTGTGAGTGTGGCAGTGTGTGTTTCTGTGTGTGTTTGTGTTGGCGGGAAAACATTGTGTATGCCTGTAAGAATAAGTCGATGGATGTTTGTGTGAGTTTCATGTGTATGTGTGTGTCGCGACCACATTTGTCAATATTTTAAGGCAGTTCCAAGTGTTGATGGTTCTGCTGGATACCCATTGTGAGTGCTGTGTTGTAAGTGTGACTGTGTGTGTGTGTGTTCACGGGAAACCGTTGTGTATGCCTGTAAGAAAAAGTCGATGGGTGTTTGTGTGTGATTCTTGTGTATGTGTGTGTCGGTGAAACGTTTGTGAGTATGTTAGGGCAGTTCCAAGTGTTGATGGCTCTGCCGAGGTCCAGTGTGCGTACTGTGCTGTTAGTGTGACAGTGTGTGTGTGTGTGTGTGTGTGTGTGTTTGGGGAAACCCCACTCTGTCTCCCTGTAACAAAATGTTGATGGGTGTTTGTGTGTGTTTCTTCTGTATGTGTGTGTCGGGACCACGTTTGTTTGTATGTTAGGGCAGATTCAAGTGCCAGTGTGAATGCTGTGTTGTGAGTGTGATAGTGTGTGTGTGTGTGTGTTTGCGGAAACCATTGTGCATGACTGTAAGTAAAAGTCAATGGGAGTTTGTGTGTGTTTCTTGTGTATGTGTGTGTCGGGACCACGTTTGTGAGTATGTTAGGGCAGTTCCAACTGTTGATGGCTATGCCGGGGACCCAGTGTGAGTGCTGTGTTGTGCGTGTGATAGTGTCTGTGTGTGTGTGTGTGTGTTTTGCTGGATACCATTGTGTATGTCTGTAAGAAAAAGTCGTAGGGTGTTTTTGTGTGTTTCTTCTGCATGTGTGTTTCGGGACCACGTTTGTGAATATGTTAAGGTAATTCCAAGTGTTCATGGCTCTGCTGGAGATCCAATGTGAGTGCTCTGTCGTGAGTGTGCCTTTTGTGTGTGTGTGTGTGTGTGTGTGTGTGTGTGTTTGCAGGAAACCATTGTGTATGCCTGCAAGAAAAAGTCGATGGGTGTTTGTGTGTGTTCTTTGTATATGCGTGTGTCAGGACCATGTTTGTGATTATGTTAAAGCAGTTCCAAGTGTTGACGGCTGTGTTGGAGACCCAGTGTGAGTGCTGTGTTGTGAGTGTGATAGTGTGTGTGTGTCTGTGTGTGTTTCAGAACCCCCTGTGTACGCCTGTAAGAAAAATTCCATGGGTGTTTGTGTGTGTTTCTTGTGTATGCGTGTGTCAGGAAAACGTTTGTGAGTATGTTAGGGCAGTTCCAAGTGTTGATGGCTCTGCCGAGGCCCAGTGTGAGTGCTGTGTTGCGAGTGTGACAGTGTGTGTGTGTGTGTGTGTGTGTTTTCGGGTTACCATTGTGTATGCCTGTATGAAAAAGTCGATGGGTGTATTTGTGTGTTCTTGCGTATTGTGTTTCAGATCCACATTTGTGAGTGTGTGAGGGCAGTTCCAAGTGTTCATGAGTTTGCTGGATATCCAGTGTGAGTGTGTGTTGTGAGTGTGACAGTGTGTGTGCGTGTCTGTGTGTGTGTTTGCAGGAAACCAGTCTGTATGCCTATAAGAAAAATTCGATGGGTGTTTGTGTGTGTTTCTTCTGTATGTGTGTGTCGGGACCACATTTGTGAATATGTTAGGGCAGTTCCAAGTGTTGATGGCTCTGCTGGAGACCCAGTGAGAGTGCTGTGTTGTGAGTGTGACAGAGTGTGTGTGTCTGTGTGTGTGTGTGTGTTTGGGGGAACCCCACAGTGTATGCTTCTAAGAAAAAGTCGATGGGTGTTTGTGTGTGTTTCTTGTGTATGTGTGTGTCGGGACCACGTATGAGAGTATTTTGTGGCAGTTCCAAGCGCCAGAGTGAATGCTGTGTTGTTAGTGTGGCAGTGTGTGTTTCTGTGTGTGTTTGTGTTGGCGGGAAAACATTGTGTATGCCTGTAAGAATAAGTCGATGGATGTTTGTGTGAGTTTCATGTGTATGTGTGTGTCGCGACCACATTTGTCAATATTTTAAGGCAGTTCCAAGTGTTGATGGTTCTGCTGGATACCCATTGTGAGTGGTGTGTTGTAAGTGTGACTGTGTGTGTGTGTTCAAGGGAAACCGTTGTGTATGCCTGTAAGAAAAAGTCGATGGGTGTTTGTGTGCGTTTCTTGTGTATGTGTGTGTCGGGAAAACGTTTGGGAGTATATTAGGGCAGTTCCAAGTGTTGATGGCTCTGCCGAGGCCCAGTGTGAGTGCTGTGTTGCGAGTGTGACAGTGTGTGTGTGTGTGTGTGTGTTTTCGAGTTACCATTGTGTATGCCTGTATGAAAAAGTCGATGGGTGTATTTGTGTGTTCTTGCGTATTGTGTTTCAGATCCACATTTGTGAGTGTGTGAGGGCAGTTCCAAGTCTTCATGAGTTTGCAGGATATCCAGTGTGAGTGTGTGTTGTGAGTGTGACAGTGTGTGTGCGTGTCTGTGTGTGTGTTTGCAGGAAACCAGTCTGTATGCCTATAAGAAAAATTCGATGGGTGTTTGTGTGTGTTTTTTCTGTATGTGTGTGTCGGGACCACATTTGTGAATATGTTAGGGCAGTTCCAAGTGTTGATGGCTCTGCTGGAGACCCAGTGAGAGTGCTGTGTTGTGAGTGTGATAGTGTGTGTGTGTCTCTGTGTGTGTGTGTGTTTGGGGGAACCCCACAGTGTATGCTTCTAAGAAAAAGTCGATGGGTGTTTGTGTGTGTTTCTTGTGTATGTGTGTGTCGAGACCACGTATGTGAGTATGTTGTGGCAGTTCCAAGTGCCAGTGTGAATGCTGTGTTGTGAGTGTGGCAGTGTGTGTTTCTGTGTGTGTTTGTGTTGGCGGGAAAACATTGTGTATGCCTGTAAGAATAAGTCGATGGATGTTTGTGTGAGTTTCATGTGTATGTGTGTGTCGCGACCACATTTGTCAATATTTTAAGGCAGTTCCAAGTGTTGATGGTTCTGCTGGATACCCATTGTGAGTGCTGTGTTGTAAGTGTGACTGTGTGTGTGTGTGTTCACGGGAAACCGTTGTGTATGCCTGTAAGAAAAAGTCGATGGGTGTTTGTGTGCGTTTCTTGTGTATGTGTGTGTCGGTGAAACGTTTGTGAGTATGTTAGGGCAGTTCCAAGTGTTGATGGCTCTGCCGAGGTCCAGTGTGCGTACTGTGCTGTTAGTGTGACAGTGTGTGTGTGTGTGTGTGTGTGTGTTTGGGGAAACCCCACTCTGTCTCCCTGTAACAAAATGTTGATGGGTGTTTGTGTGTGTTTCTTCTGTATGTGTGTGTCGGGACCACGTTTGTTTGTATGTTAGGGCAGATTCAAGTGCCAGTGTGAATGCTGTGTTGTGAGTGTGATAGTGTGTGTGTGTGTGTTTGCGGAAACCATTGTGCATGACTGTAAGTAAAAGTCAATGGGAGTTTGTGTGTGTTTCTTGTGTATGTGTGTGTCGGGACCACGTTTGTGAGTATGTTAGGGCAGTTCCAACTGTTGATGGCTATGCCGGGGACCCAGTGTGAGTGCTGTGTTGTGCGTGTGATAGTGTCTGTGTGTGTGTGTGTGTGTTTTGCTGGATACCATTGTGTATGTCTGTAAGAAAAAGTCGTAGGGTGTTTTTGTGTGTTTCTTCTGCATGTGTGTTTCGGGACCACGTTTGTGAATATGTTAAGGTAATTCCAAGTGTTCATGGCTCTGCTGGAGATCCAATGTGAGTGCTCTGTCGTGAGTGTGACTTTTGTGTGTGTGTGTGTGTGTGTGTGTTTGCAGGAAACCATTGTGTATGCCTGCAAGAAAAAGTCGATGGGTGTTTGTGTGTGTTCTTTGTATATGCGTGTGTCAGGACCATGTTTGTGATTATGTTAAAGCAGTTCCAAGTGTTGACGGCTGTGTTGGAGACCCAGTGTGAGTGCTGTGTTGTGAGTGTGATAGTGTGTGTGTGTCTGTGTGTGTTTCAGAACCCCCTGTGTACGCCTGTAAGAAAAATTCCATGGGTGTTTGTGTGTGTTTCTTGTGTATGCGTGTGTCAGGAAAACGTTTGTGAGTATGTTAGGGCAGTTCCAAGTGTTGATGGCTCTGCCGAGGCCCAGTGTGAGTGCTGTGTTGCGAGTGTGACAGTGTGTGTGTGTGTGTGTGTGTGTTTTCGGGTTACCATTGTGTATGCCTGTATGAAAAAGTCGATGGGTGTATTTGTGTGTTCTTGCGTATTGTGTTTCAGATCCACATTTGTGAGTGTGTGAGGGCAGTTCCAAGTGTTCATGAGTTTGCTGGATATCCAGTGTGAGTGTGTGTTGTGAGTGTGACAGTGTGTGTGCGTGTCTGTGTGTGTGTTTGCAGGAAACCAGTCTGTATGCCTATAAGAAAAATTCGATGGGTGTTTGTGTGTGTTTCTTCTGTATGTGTGTGTCGGGACCACATTTGTGAATATGTTAGGGCAGTTCCAAGTGTTGATGGCTCTGCTGGAGACCCAGTGAGAGTGCTGTGTTGTGAGTGTGACAGAGTGTGTGTGTCTGTGTGTGTGTGTGTGTTTGGGGGAACCCCACAGTGTATGCTTCTAAGAAAAAGTCGATGGGTGTTTGTGTGTGTTTCTTGTGTATGTGTGTGTCGGGACCACGTATGAGAGTATTTTGTGGCAGTTCCAAGCGCCAGAGTGAATGCTGTGTTGTTAGTGTGGCAGTGTGTGTTTCTGTGTGTGTTTGTGTTGGCGGGAAAACATTGTGTATGCCTGTAAGAATAAGTCGATGGATGTTTGTGTGAGTTTCATGTGTATGTGTGTGTCGCGACCACATTTGTCAATATTTTAAGGCAGTTCCAAGTGTTGATGGTTCTGCTGGATACCCATTGTGAGTGGTGTGTTGTAAGTGTGACTGTGTGTGTGTGTTCAAGGGAAACCGTTGTGTATGCCTGTAAGAAAAAGTCGATGGGTGTTTGTGTGCGTTTCTTGTGTATGTGTGTGTCGGGAAAACGTTTGGGAGTATATTAGGGCAGTTCCAAGTGTTGATGGCTCTGCCGAGGCCCAGTGTGAGTGCTGTGTTGCGAGTGTGACAGTGTGTGTGTGTGTGTGTGTGTGTTTTCGGGTTACCATTGTGTATGCCTGTATGAAAAAGTCGATGGGTGTATTTGTGTGTTCTTGCGTATTGTGTTTCAGATCCACATTTGTGAGTGTGTGAGGGCAGTTCCAAGTGTTCATGAGTTTGCTGGATATCCAGTGTGAGTGTGTGTTGTGAGTGTGACAGTGTGTGTGCGTGTCTGTGTGTGTGTTTGCAGGAAACCAGTCTGTATGCCTATAAGAAAAATTCGATGGGTGTTTGTGTGTGTTTCTTCTGTATGTGTGTGTCGGGACCACATTTGTGAATATGTTAGGGCAGTTCCAAGTGTTGATGGCTCTGCTGGAGACCCAGTGAGAGTGCTGTGTTGTGAGTGTGACAGAGTGTGTGTGTCTGTGTGTGTGTGTGTGTTTGGGGGAACCCCACAGTGTATGTTTCTAAGAAAAAGTCGATGGGTGTTTGTGTGTGTTTCTTGTGTATGTGTGTGTCGGGACCACGTATGAGAGTATTTTGTGGCAGTTCCAAGCGCCAGAGTGAATGCTGTGTTGTTAGTGTGGCAGTGTGTGTTTCTGTGTGTGTTTGTGTTGGCGGGAAAACATTGTGTATGCCTGTAAGAATAAGTCGATGGATGTTTGTGTGAGTTTCATGTGTATGTGTGTGTCGCGACCACATTTGTCAATATTTTAAGGCAGTTCCAAGTGTTGATGGTTCTGCTGGATACCCATTGTGAGTGGTGTGTTGTAAGTGTGACTGTGTGTGTGTGTTCAAGGGAAACCGTTGTGTATGCCTGTAAGAAAAAGTCGATGGGTGTTTGTGTGCGTTTCTTGTGTATGTGTGTGTCGGGAAAACGTTTGGGAGTATATTAGGGCAGTTCCAAGTGTTGATGGCTCTGCCGAGGCCCAGTGTGAGTGCTGTGTTGCGAGTGTGACAGTGTGTGTGTGTGTGTGTGTGTGTTTTCGAGTTACCATTGTGTATGCCTGTATGAAAAAGTCGATGGGTGTATTTGTGTGTTCTTGCGTATTGTGTTTCAGATCCACATTTGTGAGTGTGTGAGGGCAGTTCCAAGTCTTCATGAGTTTGCAGGATATCCAGTGTGAGTGTGTGTTGTGAGTGTGACAGTGTGTGTGCGTGTCTGTGTGTGTGTTTGCAGGAAACCAGTCTGTATGCCTATAAGAAAAATTCGATGGGTGTTTGTGTGTGTTTTTTCTGTATGTGTGTGTCGGGACCACATTTGTGAATATGTTAGGGCAGTTCCAAGTGTTGATGGCTCTGCTGGAGACCCAGTGAGAGTGCTGTGTTGTGAGTGTGATAGTGTGTGTGTGTCTGTGTGTGTGTGTGTGTTTGGGGGAACCCCACAGTGTATGCTTCTAAGAAAAAGTCGATGGGTGTTTGTGTGTGTTTCTTGTGTATGTGTGTGTCGAGACCACGTATGTGAGTATGTTGTGGCAGTTCCAAGTGCCAGTGTGAATGCTGTGTTGTGAGTGTGGCAGTGTGTGTTTCTGTGTGTGTTTGTGTTGGCGGGAAAACATTGTGTATGCCTGTAAGAATAAGTCGATGGATGTTTGTGTGAGTTTCATGTGTATGTGTGTGTCGCGACCACATTTGTCAATATTTTAAGGCAGTTCCAAGTGTTGATGGTTCTGCTGGATACCCATTGTGAGTGCTGTGTTGTAAGTGTGACTGTGTGTGTGTGTGTTCACGGGAAACCGTTGTGTATGCCTGTAAGAAAAAGTCGATGGGTGTTTGTGTGTGATTCTTGTGTATGTGTGTGTCGGTGAAACGTTTGTGAGTATGTTAGGGCAGTTCCAAGTGTTGATGGCTCTGCCGAGGTCCAGTGTGCGTACTGTGCTGTTAGTGTGACAGTGTGTGTGTGTGTGTGTGTGTGTGTGTTTGGGGAAACCCCACTCTGTCTCCCTGTAACAAAATGTTGATGGGTGTTTGTGTGTGTTTCTTCTGTATGTGTGTGTCGGGACCACGTTTGTTTGTATGTTAGGGCAGATTCAAGTGCCAGTGTGAATGCTGTGTTGTGAGTGTGATAGTGTGTGTGTGTGTGTGTTTGCGGAAACCATTGTGCATGACTGTAAGTAAAAGTCAATGGGAGTTTGTGTGTGTTTCTTGTGTATGTGTGTGTCGGGACCACGTTTGTGAGTATGTTAGGGCAGTTCCAACTGTTGATGGCTATGCCGGGGACCCAGTGTGAGTGCTGTGTTGTGCGTGTGATAGTGTCTGTGTGTGTGTGTGTGTGTTTTGCTGGATACCATAGTGTATGTCTGTAAGAAAAAGTCGTAGGGTGTTTTTGTGTGTTTCTTCTGCATGTGTGTTTCGGGACCACGTTTGTGAATATGTTAGGGTAATTCCAAGTGTTCATGGCTCTGCTGGAGATCCAATGTGAGTGCTCTGTCGTGAGTGTGCCTTTTGTGTGTGTGTGTGTGTGTGTGTGTGTGTGTGTGTGTGTGTTTGCAGGAAACCATTGTGTATGCCTGCAAGAAAAAGTCGATGGGTGTTTGTGTGTGTTATTTGTATATGTGTGTGTCAGGACCATGTTTGTGATTATGTTAAAGCAGTTCCAAGTGTTGACGGCTGTGTTGGAGACCCAGTGTGAGTGCTGTGTTGTGAGTGTGATAGTGTGTGTGTGTCTGTGTGTGTTTCCGAACCCCCTGTGTACGCCTGTAAGAAAAATTCCATGGGTGTTTGTGTGTGTTTCTTGTGTATGCGTGTGTCAGGAAAACGTTTGTGAGTATGTTAGGGCAGTTCCAAGTGTTGATGGCTGTGCCGAGGCCCAGTGTGAGTGCTGTGTTGCGAGTGTGACAGTGTGTGTGTGTGTGTGTGTGTGTGTTTTCGGGTTACCATTGTGTATGCCTGTATGAAAAAGTCGATGGGTGTATTTGTGTGTTCTTGCGTATTGTGTTTCAGATCCACATTTGTGAGTGTGTGAGGGCAGTTCCAAGTGTTCATGAGTTTGCTGGATATCCAGTGTGAGTGTGTGTTGTGAGTGTGACAGTGTGTGTGCGTGTCTGTGTGTGTGTGTTTGCAGGAAACCAGTCTGTATGCCTATAAGAAAAATTCGATGGGTGTTTGTGTGTGTTTCTTCTGTATGTGTGTGTCGGGACCACATTTGTGAATATGTTAGGGCAGTTCCAAGTGTTGATGGCTCTGCTGGAGACCCAGTGAGAGTGCTGTGTTGTGAGTGTGACAGTGTGTGTGTGTCTGTGTGTGTGTGTGTGTTTGGGGGAACCCCACAGTGTATGCTTCTAAGAAAAAGTCGATGGGTGTTTGTGTGTGTTTCTTGTGTATGTGTGTGTCGGGACCACGTATGAGAGTATTTTGTGGCAGTTCCAAGCGCCAGAGTGAATGCTGTGTTGTGAGTGTGGCAGTGTGTGTTTCTGTGTGTGTTTGTGTTGGCGGGAAAACATTGTGTATGCCTGTAAGAATAAGTCGATGGATGTTTGTGTGAGTTTCATGTGTATGTGTGTGTCGCGACCACATTTGTCAATATTTTAAGGCAGTTCCAAGTGTTGATGGTTCTGCTGGATACCCATTGTGAGTGGTGTGTTGTAAGTGTGACTGTGTGTGTGTGTGTTCACGGGAAACCGTTGTGTATGCCTGTAAGAAAAAGTCGATGGGTGTTTGTGTGCGTTTCTTGTGTATGTGTGTGTCGGTGAAACGTTTGTGAGTATGTTAGGGCAGTTCCAAGTGTTGATGGCTCTGCCGAGGTCCAGTGTGCGTACTGTGCTGTTAGTGTGACAGTGTGTGTGTGTGTGTGTGTGTGTTTGGGGAAACCCCACTCTGTCTCCCTGTAACAAAATGTTGATGGGTGTTTGTGTGTGTTTCTTCTGTATGTGTGTGTCGGGACCACGTTTGTTTGTATGTTAGGGCAGATTCAAGTGCCAGTGTGAATGCTGTGTTGTGAGTGTGATAGTGTGTGTGTGTGTTTGCGGAAACCATTGTGCATGACTGTAAGTAAAAGTCAATGGGAGTTTGTGTGTGTTTCTTGTGTATGTGTGTGTCGGGACCACGTTTGTGAGTATGTTAGGGCAGTTCCAACTGTTGATGGCTATGCCGGGGACCCAGTGTGAGTGCTGTGTTGTGCGTGTGATAGTGTCTGTGTGTGTGTGTGTGTGTTTTGCTGGATACCATTGTGTATGTCTGTAAGAAAAAGTCGTAGGGTGTTTTTGTGTGTTTCTTCTGCATGTGTGTTTCGGGACCACGTTTGTGAATATGTTAAGGTAATTCCAAGTGTTCATGGCTCTGCTGGAGATCCAATGTGAGTGCTCTGTCGTGAGTGTGCCTTTTGTGTGTGTGTGTGTGTGTGTGTTTGCAGGAAACCATTGTGTATGCCTGCAAGAAAAAGTCGATGGGTGTTTGTGTGTGTTATTTGTATATGCGTGTGTCAGGACCATGTTTGTGATTATGTTAAAGCAGTTCCAAGTGTTGACGGCTGTGTTGGAGACCCAGTGTGAGTGCTGTGTTGTGAGTGTGATAGTGTGTGTGTGTCTGTGTGTGTTTCAGAACCCCCTGTGTACGCCTGTAAGAAAAATTCCATGGGTGTTTGTGTGTGTTTCTTGTGTATGCGTGTGTCAGGAAAACGTTTGTGAGTATGTTAGGGCAGTTCCAAGTGTTGATGGCTCTGCCGAGGCCCAGTGTGAGTGCTGTGTTGCGAGTGTGACAGTGTGTGTGTGTGTGTGTGTGTGTTTTCGGGTTACCATTGTGTATGCCTGTATGAAAAAGTCGATGGGTGTATTTGTGTGTTCTTGCGTATTGTGTTTCAGATCCACATTTGTGAGTGTGTGAGGGCAGTTCCAAGTGTTCATGAGTTTGCTGGATATCCAGTGTGAGTGTGTGTTGTGAGTGTGACAGTGTGTGTGCGTGTCTGTGTGTGTGTTTGCAGGAAACCAGTCTGTATGCCTATAAGAAAAATTCGATGGGTGTTTGTGTGTGTTTCTTCTGTATGTGTGTGTCGGGACCACATTTGTGAATATGTTAGGGCAGTTCCAAGTGTTGATGGCTCTGCTGGAGACCCAGTGAGAGTGCTGTGTTGTGAGTGTGACAGAGTGTGTGTGTCTGTGTGTGTGTGTGTGTTTGGGGGAACCCCACAGTGTATGCTTCTAAGAAAAAGTCGATGGGTGTTTGTGTGTGTTTCTTGTGTATGTGTGTGTCGGGACCACGTATGAGAGTATTTTGTGGCAGTTCCAAGCGCCAGAGTGAATGCTGTGTTGTGAGTGTGGCAGTGTGTGTTTCTGTGTGTGTTTGTGTTGGCGGGAAAACATTGTGTATGCCTGTAAGAATAAGTCGATGGATGTTTGTGTGAGTTTCATGTGTATGTGTGTGTCGCGACCACATTTGTCAATATTTTAAGGCAGTTCCAAGTGTTGATGGTTCTGCTGGATACCCATTGTGAGTGGTGTGTTGTAAGTGTGACTGTGTGTGTGTGTTCACGGGAAACCGTTGTGTATGCCTGTAAGAAAAAGTCGATGGGTGTTTGTGTGCGTTTCTTGTGTATGTGTGTGTCGGGAAAACGTTTGGGAGTATGTTAGGGCAGTTCCAAGTGTTGATGGCTCTGCCGAGGCCCAGTGTGAGTGCTGTGTTGCGAGTGTGACAGTGTGTGTGTGTGTTTTCGAGTTACCATTGTGTATGCCTGTATGAAAAAGTCGATGGGTGTATTTGTGTGTTCTTGCGTATTGTGTTTCAGATCCACATTTGTGAGTGTGTGAGGGCAGTTCCAAGTCTTCATGAGTTTGCAGGATATCCAGTGTGAGTGTGTGTTGTGAGTGTGACAGTGTGTGCGTGTCTGTGTGTGTGTTTGCAGGAAACCAGTCTGTATGCCTATAAGAAAAATTCGATGGGTGTTTGTGTGTGTTTCTTCTGTATGTGTGTGTCGGGACCACATTTGTGAATATGTTAGGGCAGTTCCAAGTGTTGATGGCTCTGCTGGAGACCCAGTGAGAGTGCTGTGTTGTGAGTGTGATAGTGTGTGTGTGTCTGTGTGTGTGTGTGTGTTTGGGGGAACCCCACAGTGTATGCTTCTAAGAAAAAGTCGATGGGTGTTTGTGTGTGTTTCTTGTGTATGTGTGTGTCGAGACCACGTATGTGAGTATGTTGTGGCAGTTCCAAGTGCCAGTGTGAATGCTGTGTTGTGAGTGTGGCAGTGTGTGTTTCTGTGTGTGTTTGTGTTGGCGGGAAAACATTGTGTATGCCTGTAAGAATAAGTCGATGGATGTTTGTGTGAGTTTCATGTGTATGTGTGTGTCGCGACCACATTTGTCAATATTTTAAGGCAGTTCCAAGTGTTGATGGTTCTGCTGGATACCCATTGTGAGTGCTGTGTTGTAAGTGTGACTGTGTGTGTGTGTGTTCACGGGAAACCGTTGTGTATGCCTGTAAGAAAAAGTCGATGGGTGTTTGTGTGTGATTCTTGTGTATGTGTGTGTCGGTGAAACGTTTGTGAGTATGTTAGGGCAGTTCCAAGTGTTGATGGCTCTGCCGAGGTCCAGTGTGCGTACTGTGCTGTTAGTGTGACAGTGTGTGTGTGTGTGTGTGTGTGTGTGTGTTTGGGGAAACCCCACTCTGTCTCCCTGTAACAAAATGTTGATGGGTGTTTGTGTGTGTTTCTTCTGTATGTGTGTGTCGGGACCACGTTTGTTTGTATGTTAGGGCAGATTCAAGTGCCAGTGTGAATGCTGTGTTGTGAGTGTGATAGTGTGTGTGTGTGTGTGTTTGCGGAAACCATTGTGCATGACTGTAAGTAAAAGTCAATGGGAGTTTGTGTGTGTTTCTTGTGTATGTGTGTGTCGGGACCACGTTTGTGAGTATGTTAGGGCAGTTCCAACTGTTGATGGCTATGCCGGGGACCCAGTGTGAGTGCTGTGTTGTGCGTGTGATAGTGTCTGTGTGTGTGTGTGTGTGTTTTGCTGGATACCATTGTGTATGTCTGTAAGAAAAAGTCGTAGGGTGTTTTTGTGTGTTTCTTCTGCATGTGTGTTTCGGGACCACGTTTGTGAATATGTTAAGGTAATTCCAAGTGTTCATGGCTCTGCTGGAGATCCAATGTGAGTGCTCTGTCGTGAGTGTGCCTTTTGTGTGTGTGTGTGTGTGTGTGTGTGTGTTTGCAGGAAACCATTGTGTATGCCTGCAAGAAAAAGTCGATGGGTGTTTGTGTGTGTTATTTGTATATGTGTGTGTCAGGACCATGTTTGTGATTATGTTAAAGCAGTTCCAAGTGTTGACGGCTGTGTTGGAGACCCAGTGTGAGTGCTGTGTTGTGAGTGTGATAGTGTGTGTGTGTCTGTGTGTGTTTCCGAACCCCCTGTGTACGCCTGTAAGAAAAATTCCATGGGTGTTTGTGTGTGTTTCTTGTGTATGCGTGTGTCAGGAAAACGTTTGTGAGTATGTTAGGGCAGTTCCAAGTGTTGATGGCTCTGCCGAGGCCCAGTGTGAGTGCTGTGTTGCGAGTGTGACAGTGTGTGTGTGTGTGTGTGTGTTTTCGGGTTACCATTGTGTATGCCTGTATGAAAAAGTCGATGGGTGTATTTGTGTGTTCTTGCGTATTGTGTTTCAGATCCACATTTGTGAGTGTGTGAGGGCAGTTCCAAGTGTTCATGAGTTTGCTGGATATCCAGTGTGAGTGTGTGTTGTGAGTGTGACAGTGTGTGTGCGTGTCTGTGTGTGTGTGTTTGCAGGAAACCAGTCTGTATGCCTATAAGAAAAATTCGATGGGTGTTTGTGTGTGTTTCTTCTGTATGTGTGTGTCGGGACCACATTTGTGAATATGTTAGGGCAGTTCCAAGTGTTGATGGCTCTGCTGGAGACCCAGTGAGAGTGCTGTGTTGTGAGTGTGACAGTGTGTGTGTGTCTGTGTGTGTGTGTGTGTTTGGGGGAACCCCACAGTGTATGCTTCTAAGAAAAAGTCGATGGGTGTTTGTGTGTGTTTCTTGTGTATGTGTGTGTCGGGACCACGTATGAGAGTATTTTGTGGCAGTTCCAAGCGCCAGAGTGAATGCTGTGTTGTGAGTGTGGCAGTGTGTGTTTCTGTGTGTGTTTGTGTTGGCGGGAAAACATTGTGTATGCCTGTAAGAATAAGTCGATGGATGTTTGTGTGAGTTTCATGTGTATGTGTGTGTCGCGACCACATTTGTCAATATTTTAAGGCAGTTCCAAGTGTTGATGGTTCTGCTGGATACCCATTGTGAGTGGTGTGTTGTAAGTGTGACTGTGTGTGTGTGTGTTCACGGGAAACCGTTGTGTATGCCTGTAAGAAAAAGTCGATGGGTGTTTGTGTGCGTTTCTTGTGTATGTGTGTGTCGGGAAAACGTTTGGGAGTATGTTAGGGCAGTTCCAAGTGTTGATGGCTCTGCCGAGGACCAGTGTGAGTGCTGTGTTGCGAGTGTGACAGTGTGTGTGTGTGTGTGTGTTTTCGGGTAACCATTGTGTATGCCTGTATGAAAAAGTCGATGGGTGTATTTGTGTGTTCTTGCGTATTGTGTTTCAGATCCACATTTGTGAGTGTGTGAGGGCAGTTCCAAGTCTTCATGAGTTTGCAGGATATCCAGTGTGAGTGTGTGTTGTGAGTGTGACAGTGTGTGTGCGTGTCTGTGTGTGTGTGTTTGCAGGAAACCAGTCTGTATGCCTATAAGAAAAATTCGATGGGTGTTTGTGTGTGTTTCTTCTGTATGTGTGTGTCGGGACCACATTTGTGAATATGTTAGGGCAGTTCCAAGTGTTGATGGCTCTGCTGGAGACCCAGTGAGAGTGCTGTGTTGTGAGTGTGATAGTGTGTGTGTGTCTCTGTGTGTGTGTGTGTGTGTGTTTGGGGGAACCCCACAGTGTATGCTTCTAAGAAAAAGTCGATGGGTGTTTGTGTGTGTTTCTTGTGTATGTGTGTGTCGAGACCACGTATGTGAGTATGTTGTGGCAGTTCCAAGTGCCAGTGTGAATGCTGTGTTGTGAGTGTGGCAGTGTGTGTTTCTGTGTGTGTTTGTGTTGGCGGGAAAACATTGTGTATGCCTGTAAGAATAAGTCGATGGATGTTTGTGTGAGTTTCATGTGTATGTGTGTGTCGCGACCACATTTGTCAATATTTTAAGGCAGTTCCAAGTGTTGATGGTTCTGCTGGATACCCATTGTGAGTGCTGTGTTGTAAGTGTGACTGTGTGTGTGTGTGTTCACGGGAAACCGTTGTGTATGCCTGTAAGAAAAAGTCGATGGGTGTTTGTGTGTGATTCTTGTGTATGTGTGTGTCGGTGAAACGTTTGTGAGTATGTTAGGGCAGTTCCAAGTGTTGATGGCTCTGCCGAGGTCCAGTGTGCGTACTGTGCTGTTAGTGTGACAGTGTGTGTGTGTGTGTGTGTGTGTGTTTGGGGAAACCCCACTCTGTCTCCCTGTAACAAAATGTTGATGGGTGTTTGTGTGTGTTTCTTCTGTATGTGTGTGTCGGGACCACGTTTGTTTGTATGTTAGGGCAGATTCAAGTGCCAGTGTGAATGCTGTGTTGTGAGTGTGATAGTGTGTGTGTGTGTGTGTTTGCGGAAACCATTGTGCATGACTGTAAGTAAAAGTCAATGGGAGTTTGTGTGTGTTTCTTGTGTATGTGTGTGTCGGGACCACGTTTATGAGTATGTTAGGGCAGTTCCAACTGTTGATGGCTATGCCGGGGACCCAGTGTGAGTGCTGTGTTGTGCGTGTGATAGTGTCTGTGTGTGTGTGTGTGTGTTTTGCTGGATACCATTGTGTATGTCTGTAAGAAAAAGTCGTAGGGTGTTTTTGTGTGTTTCTTCTGCATGTGTGTTTCGGGACCACGTTTGTGAATATGTTAAGGTAATTCCAAGTGTTCATGGCTCTGCTGGAGATCCAATGTGAGTGCTCTGTCGTGAGTGTGCCTTTTGTGTGTGTGTGTGTGTGTGTGTGTGTGTTTGCAGGAAACCATTGTGTATGCCTGCAAGAAAAAGTCGATGGGTGTTTGTGTGTGTTATTTGTATATGTGTGTGTCAGGACCATGTTTGTGATTATGTTAAAGCAGTTCCAAGTGTTGACGGCTGTGTTGGAGACCCAGTGTGAGTGCTGTGTTGTGAGTGTGATAGTGTGTGTGTGTCTGTGTGTGTTTCCGAACCCCCTGTGTACGCCTGTAAGAAAAATTCCATGGGTGTTTGTGTGTGTTTCTTGTGTATGCGTGTGTCAGGAAAACGTTTGTGAGTATGTTAGGGCAGTTCCAAGTGTTGATGGCTCTGCCGAGGCCCAGTGTGAGTGCTGTGTTGCGAGTGTGACAGTGTGTGTGTGTGTGTGTGTGTGTTTTCGGGTTACCATTGTGTATGCCTGTATGAAAAAGTCGATGGGTGTATTTGTGTGTTCTTGCGTATTGTGTTTCAGATCCACATTTGTGAGTGTGTGAGGGCAGTTCCAAGTGTTCATGAGTTTGCTGGATATCCAGTGTGAGTGTGTTTGTGAGTGTGACAGTGTGTGTGCGTGTCTGTGTGTGTGTGTTTGCAGGAAACCAGTCTGTATGCCTATAAGAAAAATTCGATGGGTGTTTGTGTGTGTTTCTTCTGTATGTGTGTGTCGGGACCACATTTGTGAATATGTTAGGGCAGTTCCAAGTGTTGATGGCTCTGCTGGAGACCCAGTGAGAGTGCTGTGTTGTGAGTGTGACAGTGTGTGTGTGTCTGTGTGTGTGTGTGTGTGTGTGTGTTTGGGGGAACCCCACAGTGTATGCTTCTAAGAAAAAGTCGATGGGTGTTTGTGTGTGTTTCTTGTGTATGTGTGTGTCGGGACCACGTATGAGAGTATTTTGTGGCAGTTCCAAGCGCCAGAGTGAATGCTGTGTTGTGAGTGTGGCAGTGTGTGTTTCTGTGTGTGTTTGTGTTGGCGGGAAAACATTGTGTATGCCTGTAAGAATAAGTCGATGGATGTTTGTGTGAGTTTCATGTGTATGTGTGTGTCGCGACCACATTTGTCAATATTTTAAGGCAGTTCCAAGTGTTGATGGTTCTGCTGGATACCCATTGTGAGTGGTGTGTTGTAAGTGTGACTGTGTGTGTGTGTGTTCAAGGGAAACCGTTGTGTATGCCTGTAAGAAAAAGTCGATGGGTGTTTGTGTGCGTTTCTTGTGTATGTGTGTGTCGGGAAAACGTTTGGGAGTATGTTAGGGCAGTTCCAAGTGTTGATGGCTCTGCCGAGGCCCAGTGTGAGTGCTGTGTTGCGAGTGTGACAGTGTGTGTGTGTGTGTGTGTGTGTTTTCGGGTAACCATTGTGTATGCCTGTATGAAAAAGTCGATGGGTGTATTTGTGTGTTCTTGCGTATTGTGTTTCAGATCCACATTTGTGAGTGTGTGAGGGCAGTTCCAAGTCTTCATGAGTTTGCAGGATATCCAGTGTGAGTGTATGTTGTGAGTGTGACAGTGTGTGTGCGTGTCTGTGTGTGTGTTTGCAGGAAACCAGTCTGTATGCCTATAAGAAAAATTCGATGGGTGTTTGTGTGTGTTTTTTCTGTATGTGTGTGTCGGGACCACATTTGTGAATATGTTAGGGCAGTTCCAAGTGTTGATGGCTCTGCTGGAGACCCAGTGAGAGTGCTGTGTTGTGAGTGTGATAGTGTGTGTGTGTGTCTGTGTGTGTGTGTGTGTGTTTGGGGGAACCCCACAGTGTATGCTTCTAAGAAAAAGTCGATGGGTGTTTGTGTGTGTTTCTTGTGTATGTGTGTGTCGAGACCACGTATGTGAGTATGTTGTGGCAGTTCCAAGTGCCAGTGTGAATGCTGTGTTGTGAGTGTGGCAGTGTGTGTTTCTGTGTGTGTTTGTGTTGGCGGGAAAACATTGTGTATGCCTGTAAGAATAAGTCGATGGATGTTTGTGTGAGTTTCATGTGTATGTGTGTGTCGCGACCACATTTGTCAATATTTTAAGGCAGTTCCAAGTGTTGATGGTTCTGCTGGATACCCATTGTGAGTGCTGTGTTGTAAGTGTGACTGTGTGTGTGTGTGTTCACGGGAAACCGTTGTGTATGCCTGTAAGAAAAAGTCGATGGGTGTTTGTGTGTGATTCTTGTGTATGTGTGTGTCGGTGAAACGTTTGTGAGTATGTTAGGGCAGTTCCAAGTGTTGATGGCTCTGCCGAGGTCCAGTGTGCGTACTGTGCTGTTAGTGTGACAGTGTGTGTGTGTGTGTGTGTGTGTGTGTGTTTGGGGAAACCCCACTCTGTCTCCCTGTAACAAAATGTTGATGGGTGTTTGTGTGTGTTTCTTCTGTATGTGTGTGTCGGGACCACGTTTGTTTGTATGTTAGGGCAGATTCAAGTGCCAGTGTGAATGCTGTGTTGTGAGTGTGATAGTGTGTGTGTGTGTGTGTTTGCGGAAACCATTGTGCATGACTGTAAGTAAAAGTCAATGGGAGTTTGTGTGTGTTTCTTGTGTATGTGTGTGTCGGGACCACGTTTGTGAGTATGTTAGGGCAGTTCCAACTGTTGATGGCTATGCCGGGGACCCAGTGTGAGTGCTGTGTTGTGCGTGTGATAGTGTCTGTGTGTGTGTGTGTGTGTTTTGCTGGATACCATTGTGTATGTCTGTAAGAAAAAGTCGTAGGGTGTTTTTGTGTGTTTCTTCTGCATGTGTGTTTCGGGACCACGTTTGTGAATATGTTAAGGTAATTCCAAGTGTTCATGGCTCTGCTGGAGATCCAATGTGAGTGCTCTGTCGTGAGTGTGCCTTTTGTGTGTGTGTGTGTGTGTGTGTGTGTGTGTGTGTTTGCAGGAAACCATTGTGTATGCCTGCAAGAAAAAGTCGATGGGTGTTTGTGTGTGTTATTTGTATATGTGTGTGTCAGGACCATGTTTGTGATTATGTTAAAGCAGTTCCAAGTGTTGACGGCTGTGTTGGAGACCCAGTGTGAGTGCTGTGTTGTGAGTGTGATAGTGTGTGTGTGTCTGTGTGTGTTTCCGAACCCCCTGTGTACGCCTGTAAGAAAAATTCCATGGGTGTTTGTGTGTGTTTCTTGTGTATGCGTGTGTCAGGAAAACGTTTGTGAGTATGTTAGGGCAGTTCCAAGTGTTGATGGCTCTGCCGAGGCCCAGTGTGAGTGCTGTGTTGCGAGTGTGACAGTGTGTGTGTGTGTGTGTGTGTGTGTGTTTTCGGGTTACCATTGTGTATGCCTGTATGAAAAAGTCGATGGGTGTATTTGTGTGTTCTTGCGTATTGTGTTTCAGATCCACATTTGTGAGTGTGTGAGGGCAGTTCCAAGTGTTCATGAGTTTGCTGGATATCCAGTGTGAGTGTGTGTTGTGAGTGTGACAGTGTGTGTGCGTGTCTGTGTGTGTGTTTGCAGGAAACCAGTCTGTATGCCTATAAGAAAAATTCGATGGGTGTTTGTGTGTGTTGCTTCTGTATGTGTGTGTCGGGACCACATTTGTGAATATGTTAGGGCAGTTCCAAGTGTTGATGGCTCTGCTGGAGACCCAGTGAGAGTGCTGTGTTGTGAGTGTGATAGTGTGTGTGTGTCTGTGTGTGTGTGTGTGTGTGTTTGGGGGAACCCCACAGTGTATGCTTCTAAGAAAAAGTCGATGGGTGTTTGTGTGTGTTTCTTGTGTATGTGTGTGTCGAGACCACGTATGTGAGTATGTTGTGGCAGTTCCAAGTGCCAGTGCGAATGCTGTGTTGTGAGTGTGGCAGTGTGTGTTTCTGTGTGTGTTTGTGTTGGCGGGAAAACATTGTGTATGCCTGTAAGAATAAGTCGATGGATGTTTGTGTGAGTTTCATGTGTATGTGTGTGTCGCGACCACATTTGTCAATATTTTAAGGCAGTTCCAAGTGTTGATGGTTCTGCTGGATACCCATTGTGAGTGCTGTGTTGTAAGTGTGACTGTGTGTGTGTGTGTTCACGGGAAACCGTTGTGTATGCCTGTAAGAAAAAGTCGATGGGTGTTTGTGTGTGATTCTTGTGTATGTGTGTGTCGGTGAAACGTTTGTGAGTATGTTAGGGCAGTTCCAAGTGTTGATGGCTCTGCCGAGGTCCAGTGTGCGTACTGTGCTGTTAGTGTGACAGTGTGTGTGTGTGTGTGTGTGTGTGTGTGTGTTTGGGGAAACCCCACTCTGTCTCCCTGTAACAAAATGTTGATGGGTGTTTGTGTGTGTTTCTTCTGTATGTGTGTGTCGGGACCACGTTTGTTTGTATGTTAGGGCAGATTCAAGTGCCAGTGTGAATGCTGTGTTGTGAGTGTGATAGTGTGTGTGTGTGTGTGTGTGTTTGCGGAAACCATTGTGCATGACTGTAAGTAAAAGTCAATGGGAGTTTGTGTGTGTTTCTTGTGTATGTGTGTGTCGGGACCACATTTGTGAATATGTTAGGGCAGTTCCAAGTGTTGATGGCTCTGCTGGAGACCCAGTGAGAGTGCTGTGTTGTGAGTGTGACAGTGTGTGTGTGTCTGTGTGTGTGTGTGTGTTTGGGGGAACCCCACAGTGTATGCTTCTAAGAAAAAGTCGATGGGTGTTTGTGTGTGTTTCTTGTGTATGTGTGTGTCGGGACCACGTATGAGAGTATTTTGTGGCAGTTCCAAGCGCCAGAGTGAATGCTGTGTTGTGAGTGTGGCAGTGTGTGTTTCTGTGTGTGTTTGTGTTGGCGGGAAAACATTGTGTATGCCTGTAAGAATAAGTCGATGGATGTTTGTGTGAGTTTCATGTGTATGTGTGTGTCGCGACCACATTTGTCAATATTTTAAGGCAGTTCCAAGTGTTGATGGTTCTGCTGGATACCCATTGTGAGTGGTGTGTTGTAAGTGTGACTGTGTGTGTGTGTGTTCAAGGGAAACCGTTGTGTATGCCTGTAAGAAAAAGTCGATGGGTGTTTGTGTGCGTTTCTTGTGTATGTGTGTGTCGGGAAAACGTTTGGGAGTATGTTAGGGCAGTTCCAAGTGTTGATGGCTCTGCCGAGGACCAGTGTGAGTGCTGTGTTGGGAGTGTGACAGTGTGTGTGTGTGTGTGTGTGTTTTCGGGTAACCATTGTGTATGCCTGTATGAAAAAGTCGATGGGTGTATTTGTGTGTTCTTGCGTATTGTGTTTCAGATCCACATTTGTGAGTGTGTGAGGGCAGTTCCAAGTCTTCATGAGTTTGCAGGATATCCAGTGTGAGTGTGTGTTGTGAGTGTGACAGTGTGTGTGCGTGTCTGTGTGTGTGTTTGCAGGAAACCAGTCTGTATGCCTATAAGAAAAATTCGATGGGTGTTTGTGTGTGTTTTTTCTGTATGTGTGTGTCGGGACCACATTTGTGAATATGTTAGGGCAGTTCCAAGTGTTGATGGCTCTGCTGGAGACCCAGTGAGAGTGCTGTGTTGTGAGTGTGATAGTGTGTGTGTGTCTGTGTGTGTGTGTGTGTGTTTGGGGGAACCCCACAGTGTATGCTTCTAAGAAAAAGTCGATGGGTGTTTGTGTGTGTTTCTTGTGTATGTGTGTGTCGAGACCACGTATGTGAGTATGTTGTGGCAGTTCCAAGTGCCAGTGTGAATGCTGTGTTGTGAGTGTGGCAGTGTGTGTTTCTGTGTGTGTTTGTGTTGGCGGGAAAACATTGTGTATGCCTGTAAGAATAAGTCGATGGATGTTTGTGTGAGTTTCATGTGTATGTGTGTGTCGCGACCACATTTGTCAATATTTTAAGGCAGTTCCAAGTGTTGATGGTTCTGCTGGATACCCATTGTGAGTGCTGTGTTGTAAGTGTGACTGTGTGTGTGTGTGTTCACGGGAAACCGTTGTGTATGCCTGTAAGAAAAAGTCGATGGGTGTTTGTGTGTGATTCTTGTGTATGTGTGTGTCGGTGAAACGTTTGTGAGTATGTTAGGGCAGTTCCAAGTGTTGATGGCTCTGCCGAGGTCCAGTGTGCGTACTGTGCTGTTAGTGTGACAGTGTGTGTGTGTGTGTGTGTGTTTGGGGAAACCCCACTCTGTCTCCCTGTAACAAAATGTTGATGGGTGTTTGTGTGTGTTTCTTCTGTATGTGTGTGTCGGGACCACGTTTGTTTGTATGTTAGGGCAGATTCAAGTGCCAGTGTGAATGCTGTGTTGTGAGTGTGATAGTGTGTGTGTGTGTGTTTGCGGAAACCATTGTGCATGACTGGAAGTAAAAGTCAATGGGAGTTTGTGTGTGTTTCTTGTGTATGTGTGTGTCGGGACCACGTTTGTGAGTATGTTAGGGCAGTTCCAACTGTTGATGGCTATGCCGGGGACCCAGTGTGAGTGCTGTGTTGTGCGTGTGATAGTGTCTGTGTGTGTGTGTGTGTGTGTTTTGCTGGATACCATTGTGTATGTCTGTAAGAAAAAGTCGTAGGGTGTTTTTGTGTGTTTCTTCTGCATGTGTGTTTCGGGACCACGTTTGTGAATATGTTAAGGTAATTCCAAGTGTTCATGGCTCTGCTGGAGATCCAATGTGAGTGCTCTGTCGTGAGTGTGCCTTTTGTGTGTGTGTGTGTGTGTGTGTGTGTGTGTGTGTTTGCAGGAAACCATTGTGTATGCCTGCAAGAAAAAGTCGATGGGTGTTTGTGTGTGTTATTTGTATATGTGTGTGTCAGGACCATGTTTGTGATTATGTTAAAGCAGTTCCAAGTGTTGACGGCTGTGTTGGAGACCCAGTGTGAGTGCTGTGTTGTGAGTGTGATAGTGTGTGTGTGTCTGTGTGTGTTTCCGAACCCCCTGTGTACGCCTGTAAGAAAAATTCCATGGGTGTTTGTGTGTGTTTCTTGTGTATGCGTGTGTCAGGAAAACGTTTGTGAGTATGTTAGGGCAGTTCCAAGTGTTGATGGCTCTGCCGAGGCCCAGTGTGAGTGCTGTGTTGCGAGTGTGACAGTGTGTGTGTGTGTGTGTGTGTGTGTGTTTTCGGGTTACCATTGTGTATGCCTGTATGAAAAAGTCGATGGGTGTATTTGTGTGTTCTTGCGTATTGTGTTTCAGATCCACATTTGTGAGTGTGTGAGGGCAGTTCCAAGTGTTCATGAGTTTGCTGGATATCCAGTGTGAGTGTGTGTTGTGAGTGTGACAGTGTGTGTGCGTGTCTGTGTGTGTGTTTGCAGGAAACCAGTCTGTATGCCTATAAGAAAAATTCGATGGGTGTTTGTGTGTGTTTCTTCTGTATGTGTGTGTCGGGACCACATTTGTGAATATGTTAGGGCAGTTCCAAGTGTTGATGGCTCTGCTGGAGACCCAGTGAGAGTGCTGTGTTGTGAGTGTGACAGTGTGTGTGTGTCTGTGTGTGTGTGTGTGTGTGTTTGGGGGAACCCCACAGTGTATGCTTCTAAGAAAAAGTCGATGGGTGTTTGTGTGTGTTTCTTGTGTATGTGTGTGTCGAGACCACGTATGTGAGTATGTTGTGGCAGTTCCAAGTGCCAGTGTGAATGCTGTGTTGTGAGTGTGGCAGTGTGTGTTTCTGTGTGTGTTTGTGTTGGCGGGAAAACATTGTGTATGCCTGTAAGAATAAGTCGATGGATGTTTGTGTGAGTTTCATGTGTATGTGTGTGTCGCGACCACATTTGTCAATATTTTAAGGCAGTTCCAAGTGTTGATGGTTCTGCTGGATACCCATTGTGAGTGGTGTGTTGTAAGTGTGACTGTGTGTGTGTGTGTTCACGGGAAACCGTTGTGTATGCCTGTAAGAAAAAGTCGATGGGTGTTTGTGTGTGATTCTTGTGTGTGTGTGTGTCGGTGAAACGTTTGTGAGTATGTTAGGGCAGTTCCAAGTGTTGATGGCTCTGCCGAGGTCCAGTGTGCGTACTGTGCTGTTAGTGTGACAGTGTGTGTGTGTGTGTGTGTGTGTGTTTGGGGAAACCCCACTCTGTCTCCCTGTAACAAAATGTTGATGGGTGTTTGTGTGTGTTTCTTCTGTATGTGTGTGTCGGGACCACGTTTGTTTGTATGTTAGGGCAGATTCAAGTGCCAGTGTGAATGCTGTGTTGTGAGTGTGATAGTGTGTGTGTGTGTGTGTTTGCGGAAACCATTGTGCATGACTGGAAGTAAAAGTCAATGGGAGTTTGTGTGTGTTTCTTGTGTATGTGTGTGTCGGGACCACGTTTGTGAGTATGTTAGGGCAGTTCCAACTGTTGATGGCTATGCCGGGGACCCAGTGTGAGTGCTGTGTTGTGCGTGTGATAGTGTCTGTGTGTGTGTGTGTGTGTTTTGCTGGATACCATTGTGTATGTCTGTAAGAAAAAGTCGTAGGGTGTTTTTGTGTGTTTCTTCTGCATGTGTGTTTCGGGACCACGTTTGTGAATATGTTAAGGTAATTCCAAGTGTTCATGGCTCTGCTGGAGATCCAATGTGAGTGCTCTGTCGTGAGTGTGCCTTTTGTGTGTGTGTGTGTGTGTGTGTGTGTTTGCAGGAAACCATTGTGTATGCCTGCAAGAAAAAGTCGATGGGTGTTTGTGTGTGTTATTTGTATATGTGTGTGTCAGGACCATGTTTGTGATTATGTTAAAGCAGTTCCAAGTGTTGACGGCTGTGTTGGAGACCCAGTGTGAGTGCTGTGTTGTGAGTGTGATAGTGTGTGTGTGTCTGTGTGTGTTTCCGAAACCCCTGTGTACGCCTGTAAGAAAAATTCCATGGGTGTTTGTGTGTGTTTCTTGTGTATGCGTGTGTCAGGAAAACGTTTGTGAGTATGTTAGGGCAGTTCCAAGTGTTGATGGCTCTGCCGAGGCCCAGTGTGAGTGCTGTGTTGCGAGTGTGACAGTGTGTGTGTGTGTGTGTGTGTGTGTGTTTTCGGGTTACCATTGTGTATGCCTGTATGAAAAAGTCGATGGGTGTATTTGTGTGTTCTTCCGTATTGTGTTTCAGATCCACATTTGTGAGTGTGTGAGGGCAGTTCCAAGTGTTCATGAGTTTGCTGGATATCCAGTGTGAGTGTGTGTTGTGAGTGTGACAGTGTGTGTGCGTGTCTGTGTGTGTGTTTGCAGGAAACCAGTCTGTATGCCTATAAGAAAAATTCGATGGGTGTTTGTGTGTGTTTCTTCTGTATGTGTGTGTCGGGACCACATTTGTGAATATGTTAGGGCAGTTCCAAGTGTTGATGGCTCTGCTGGAGACCCAGTGAGAGTGCTGTGTTGTGAGTGTGACAGTGTGTGTGTGTCTGTGTGTGTGTGTGTGTGTGTTTGGGGGAACCCCACAGTGTATGCTTCTAAGAAAAAGTCGATGGGTGTTTGTGTGTGTTTCTTGTGTATGTGTGTGTCGGGACCACGTATGAGAGTATTTTGTGGCAGTTCCAAGCGCCAGAGTGAATGCTGTGTTGTGAGTGTGGCAGTGTGTGTTTCTGTGTGTGTTTGTGTTGGCGGGAAAACATTGTGTATGCCTGTAAGAATAAGTCGATGGATGTTTGTGTGAGTTTCATGTGTATGTGTGTGTCGCGACCACATTTGTCAATATTTTAAGGCAGTTCCAAGTGTTGATGGTTCTGCTGGATACCCATTGTGAGTGGTGTGTTGTAAGTGTGACTGTGTGTGTGTGTGTTCAAGGGAAACCGTTGTGTATGCCTGTAAGAAAAAGTCGATGGGTGTTTGTGTGCGTTTCTTGTGTATGTGTGTGTCGGGAAAACGTTTGGGAGTATGTTAGGGCAGTTCCAAGTGTTGATGGCTCTGCCGAGGACCAGTGTGAGTGCTGTGTTGCGAGTGTGACAGTGTGTGTGTGTGTGTGTGTGTTTTCGGGTAACCATTGTGTATGCCTGTATGAAAAAGTCGATGGGTGTATTTGTGTGTTCTTGCGTATTGTGTTTCAGATCCACATTTGTGAGTGTGTGAGGGCAGTTCCAAGTCTTCATGAGTTTGCAGGATATCCAGTGTGAGTGTGTGTTGTGAGTGTGACAGTGTGTGTGCGTGTCTGTGTGTGTGTTTGCAGGAAACCAGTCTGTATGCCTATAAGAAAAATTCGATGGGTGTTTGTGTGTGTTTTTTCTGTATGTGTGTGTCGGGACCACATTTGTGAATATGTTAGGGCAGTTCCAAGTGTTGATGGCTCTGCTGGAGACCCAGTGAGAGTGCTGTGTTGTGAGTGTGATAGTGTGTGTGTGTCTGTGTGTGTGTGTGTGTTTGGGGGAACCCCACAGTGTATGCTTCTAAGAAAAAGTCGATGGGTGTTTGTGTGTGTTTCTTGTGTATGTGTGTGTCGAGACCACGTATGTGAGTATGTTGTGGCAGTTCCAAGTGCCAGTGTGAATGCTGTGTTGTGAGTGTGGCAGTGTGTGTTTCTGTGTGTGTTTGTGTTGGCGGGAAAACATTGTGTATGCCTGTAAGAATAAGTCGATGGATGTTTGTGTGAGTTTCATGTGTATGTGTGTGTCGCGACCACATTTGTCAATATTTTAAGGCAGTTCCAAGTGTTGATGGTTCTGCTGGATACCCATTGTGAGTGCTGTGTTGTAAGTGTGACTGTGTGTGTGTGTGTTCACGGGAAACCGTTGTGTATGCCTGTAAGAAAAAGTCGATGGGTGTTTGTGTGTGATTCTTGTGTATGTGTGTGTCGGTGAAACGTTTGTGAGTATGTTAGGGCAGTTCCAAGTGTTGATGGCTCTGCCGAGGTCCAGTGTGCGTACTGTGCTGTTAGTGTGACAGTGTGTGTGTGTGTGTGTGTGTGTGTGTTTGGGGAAACCCCACTCTGTCTCCCTGTAACAAAATGTTGATGGGTGTTTGTGTGTGTTTCTTCTGTATGTGTGTGTCGGGACCACGTTTGTTTGTATGTTAGGGCAGATTCAAGTGCCAGTGTGAATGCTGTGTTGTGAGTGTGATAGTGTGTGTGTGTGTGTGTTTGCGGAAACCATTGTGCATGACTGTAAGTAAAAGTCAATGGGAGTTTGTGTGTGTTTCTTGTGTATGTGTGTGTCGGGACCACGTTTGTGAGTATGTTAGGGCAGTTCCAACTGTTGATGGCTATGCCGGGGACCCAGTGTGAGTGCTGTGTTGTGCGTGTGATAGTGTCTGTGTGTGTGTGTGTGTGTTTTGCTGGATACCATTGTGTATGTCTGTAAGAAAAAGTCGTAGGGTGTTTTTGTGTGTTTCTTCTGCATGTGTGTTTCGGGACCACGTTTGTGAATATGTTAAAGTAATTCCAAGTGTTCATGGCTCTGCTGGAGATCCAATGTGAGTGCTCTGTCGTGAGTGTGCCTTTTGTGTGTGTGTGTGTGTGTGTGTGTGTGTTTGCAGGAAACCATTGTGTATGCCTGCAAGAAAAAGTCGATGGGTGTTTGTGTGTGTTATTTGTATATGTGTGTGTCAGGACCATGTTTGTGATTATGTTAAAGCAGTTCCAAGTGTTGACGGCTGTGTTGGAGACCCAGTGTGAGTGCTGTGTTGTGAGTGTGATAGTGTGTGTGTGTCTGTGTGTGTTTCCGAACCCCCTGTGTACGCCTGTAAGAAAAATTCCATGGGTGTTTGTGTGTGTTTCTTGTGTATGCGTGTGTCAGGAAAACGTTTGTGAGTATGTTAGGGCAGTTCCAAGTATTGATGGCTCTGCCGAGGCCCAGTGTGAGTGCTGTGTTGCGAGTGTGACAGTGTGTGTGTGTGTGTGTGTGTGTGTGTTTTCGGGTTACCATTGTGTATGCCTGTATGAAAAAGTCGATGGGTGTATTTGTGTGTTCTTGCGTATTGTGTTTCAGATCCACATTTGTGAGTGTTGAGGGCAGTTCCAAGTGTTCATGAGTTTGCTGGATATCCAGTGTGAGTGTGTGTTGTGAGTGTGACAGTGTGTGTGCGTGTCTGTGTGTGTGTTTGCAGGAAACCAGTCTGTATGCCTATAAGAAAAATTCGATGGGTGTTTGTGTGTGTTTCTTCTGTATGTGTGTGTCGGGACCACATTTGTGAATATGTTAGGGCAGTTCCAAGTGTTGATGGCTCTGCTGGAGACCCAGTGAGAGTGCTGTGTTGTGAGTGTGACAGTGTGTGTGTGTCTGTGTGTGTGTGTGTGTTTGGGGGAACCCCACAGTGTATGCTTCTAAGAAAAAGTCGATGGGTGTTTGTGTGTGTTTCTTGTGTATGTGTGTGTCGGGACCACGTATGAGAGTATTTTGTGGCAGTTCCAAGCGCCAGAGTGAATGCTGTGTTGTGAGTGTGGCAGTGTGTGTTTCTGTGTGTGTTTGTGTTGGCGGGAAGACATTGTGTATGCCTGTAAGAATAAGTCGATGGATGTTTGTGTGAGTTTCATGTGTATGTGTGTGTCGCGACCACATTTGTCAATATTTTAAGGCAGTTCCAAGTGTTGATGGTTCTGCTGGATACCCATTGTGAGTGGTGTGTTGTAAGTGTGACTGTGTGTGTGTGTTCAAGGGAAACCGTTGTGTATGCCTGTAAGAAAAAGTCGATGGGTGTTTGTGTGCGTTTCTTGTGTATGTGTGTGTCGGGAAAACGTTTGGGAGTATGTTAGGGCAGTTCCAAGTGTTGATGGCTCTGCCGAGGACCAGTGTGAGTGCTGTGTTGCGAGTGTGACAGTGTGTGTGTGTGTGTGTGTTTTCAGGTAACCATTGTGTATGCCTGTATGAAAAAGTCGATGGGTGTATTTGTGTGTTCTTGCGTATTGTGTTTCAGATCCACATTTGTGAGTGTGTGAGGGCAGTTCCAAGTCTTCATGAGTTTGCAGGATATCCAGTGTGAGTGTGTGTTGTGAGTGTGACAGTGTGTGTGCGTGTCTGTGTGTGTGTTTGCAGGAAACCAGTCTGTATGCCTATAAGAAAAATTCGATGGGTGTTTGTGTGTGTTTTTTCTGTATGTGTGTGTCGGGACCACATTTGTGAATATGTTAGGGCAGTTCCAAGTGTTGATGGCTCTGCTGGAGACCCAGTGAGAGTGCTGTGTTGTGAGTGTGATAGTGTGTGTGTGTCTGTGTGTGTGTGTGTGTGTTTGGGGGAACCCCACAGTGTATGCTTCTAAGAAAAAGTCGATGGGTGTTTGTGTGTGTTTCTTGTGTATGTGTGTGTCGAGACCATGTATGTGAGTATGTTGTGGCAGTTCCAAGTGCCAGTGTGAATGCTGTGTTGTGAGTGTGGCAGTGTGTGTTTCTGTGTGTGTTTGTGTTGGCGGGAAAACATTGTGTATGCCTGTAAGAATAAGTCGATGGATGTTTGTGTGAGTTTCATGTGTATGTGTGTGTCGCGACCACATTTGTCAATATTTTAAGGCAGTTCCAAGTGTTGATGGTTCTGCTGGATACCCATTGTGAGTGCTGTGTTGTAAGTGTGACTGTGTGTGTGTGTGTTCACGGGAAACCGTTGTGTATGCCTGTAAGAAAAAGTCGATGGGTGTTTGTGTGTGATTCTTGTGTATGTGTGTGTCGGTGAAACGTTTGTGAGTATGTTAGGGCAGTTCCAAGTGTTGATGGCTCTGCCGAGGTCCAGTGTGCGTACTGTGCTGTTAGTGTGACAGTGTGTGTGTGTGTGTGTGTGTGTTTGGGGAAACCCCACTCTGTCTCCCTGTAACAAAATGTTGATGGGTGTTTGTGTGTGTTTCTTCTGTATGTGTGTGTCGGGACCACGTTTGTTTGTATGTTAGGGCAGATTCAAGTGCCAGTGTGAATGCTGTGTTGTGAGTGTGATAGTGTGTGTGTGTGTGTGTTTGCGGAAACCATTGTGCATGACTGTAAGTAAAAGTCAATGGGAGTTTGTGTGTGTTTCTTGTGTATGTGTGTGTCGGGACCACGTTTGTGAGTATGTTAGGGCAGTTCCAACTGTTGATGGCTATGCCGGGGACCCAGTGTGAGTGCTGTGTTGTGCGTGTGATAGTGTCTGTGTGTGTGTGTGTGTGTGTTTTGCTGGATACCATTGTGTATGTCTGTAAGAAAAAGTCGTAGGGTGTTTTTGTGTGTTTCTTCTGCATGTGTGTTTCGGGACCACGTTTGTGAATATGTTAAGGTAATTCCAAGTGTTCATGGCTCTGCTGGAGATCCAATGTGAGTGCTCTGTCGTGAGTGTGCCTTTTGTGTGTGTGTGTGTGTGTGTGTGTGTTTGCAGGAAACCATTGTGTATGCCTGCAAGAAAAAGTCGATGGGTGTTTGTGTGTGTTATTTGTATATGTGTGTGTCAGGACCATGTTTGTGATTATGTTAAAGCAGTTCCAAGTGTTGACGGCTGTGTTGGAGACCCAGTGTGAGTGCTGTGTTGTGAGTGTGATAGTGTGTGTGTGTCTGTGTGTGTTTCCGAACCCCCTGTGTACGCCTGTAAGAAAAATTCCATGGGTGTTTGTGTGTGTTTCTTGTGTATGCGTGTGTCAGGAAAACGTTTGTGAGTATGTTAGGGCAGTTCCAAGTGTTGATGGCTCTGCCGAGGCCCAGTGTGAGTGCTGTGTTGCGAGTGTGACAGTGTGTGTGTGTGTGTGTGTGTGTGTGTTTTCGGGTTACCATTGTGTATGCCTGTATGAAAAAGTCGATGGGTGTATTTGTGTGTTCTTGCGTATTGTGTTTCAGATCCACATTTGTGAGTGTGTGAGGGCAGTTCCAAGTGTTCATGAGTTTGCTGGATATCCAGTGTGAGTGTGTGTTGTGAGTGTGACAGTGTGTGTGCGTGTCTGTGTGTGTGTTTGCAGGAAACCAGTCTGTATGCCTATAAGAAAAATTCGATGGGTGTTTGTGTGTGTTTCTTCTGTATGTGTGTGTCGGGACCACATTTGTGAATATGTTAGGGCAGTTCCAAGTGTTGATGGCTCTGCTGGAGACCCAGTGAGAGTGCTGTGTTGTGAGTGTGACAGTGTGTGTGTGTCTGTGTGTGTGTGTGTGTGTGTTTGGGGGAACCCCACAGTGTATGCTTCTAAGAAAAAGTCGATGGGTGTTTGTGTGTGTTTCTTGTGTATGTGTGTGTCGAGACCACGTATGTGAGTATGTTGTGGCAGTTCCAAGTGCCAGTGTGAATGCTGTGTTGTGAGTGTGGCAGTGTGTGTTTCTGTGTGTGTTTGTGTTGGCGGGAAAACATTGTGTATGCCTGTAAGAATAAGTCGATGGATGTTTGTGTGAGTTTCATGTGTATGTGTGTGTCGCGACCACATTTGTCAATATTTTAAGGCAGTTCCAAGTGTTGATGGTTCTGCTGGATACCCATTGTGAGTGGTGTGTTGTAAGTGTGACTGTGTGTGTGTGTGTTCACGGGAAACCGTTGTGTATGCCTGTAAGAAAAAGTCGATGGGTGTTTGTGTGTGATTCTTGTGTATGTGTGTGTCGGTGAAACGTTTGTGAGTATGTTAGGGCAGTTCCAAGTGTTGATGGCTCTGCCGAGGTCCAGTGTGCGTACTGTGCTGTTAGTGTGACAGTGTGTGTGTGTGTGTGTGTGTGTGTTTGGGGAAACCCCACTCTGTCTCCCTGTAACAAAATGTTGATGGGTGTTTGTGTGTGTTTCTTCTGTATGTGTGTGTCGGGACCACGTTTGTTTGTATGTTAGGGCAGATTCAAGTGCCAGTGTGAATGCTGTGTTGTGAGTGTGATAGTGTGTGTGTGTGTGTGTTTGCGGAAACCATTGTGCATGACTGGAAGTAAAAGTCAATGGGAGTTTGTGTGTGTTTCTTGTGTATGTGTGTGTCGGGACCACGTTTGTGAGTATGTTAGGGCAGTTCCAACTGTTGATGGCTATGCCGGGGACCCAGTGTGAGTGCTGTGTTGTGCGTGTGATAGTGTCTGTGTGTGTGTGTGTGTGTTTTGCTGGATACCATTGTGTATGTCTGTAAGAAAAAGTCGTAGGGTGTTTTTGTGTGTTTCTTCTGCATGTGTGTTTCGGGACCACGTTTGTGAATATGTTAAGGTAATTCCAAGTGTTCATGGCTCTGCTGGAGATCCAATGTGAGTGCTCTGTCGTGAGTGTGCCTTTTGTGTGTGTGTGTGTGTGTGTGTGTGTTTGCAGGAAACCATTGTGTATGCCTGCAAGAAAAAGTCGATGGGTGTTTGTGTGTGTTATTTGTATATGTGTGTGTCAGGACCATGTTTGTGATTATGTTAAAGCAGTTCCAAGTGTTGACGGCTGTGTTGGAGACCCAGTGTGAGTGCTGTGTTGTGAGTGTGATAGTGTGTGTGTGTCTGTGTGTGTTTCCGAAACCCCTGTGTACGCCTGTAAGAAAAATTCCATGGGTGTTTGTGTGTGTTTCTTGTGTATGCGTGTGTCAGGAAAACGTTTGTGAGTATGTTAGGGCAGTTCCAAGTGTTGATGGCTCTGCCGAGGCCCAGTGTGAGTGCTGTGTTGCGAGTGTGACAGTGTGTGTGTGTGTGTGTGTGTGTGTGTGTTTTCGGGTTACCATTGTGTATGCCTGTATGAAAAAGTCGATGGGTGTATTTGTGTGTTCTTCCGTATTGTGTTTCAGATCCACATTTGTGAGTGTGTGAGGGCAGTTCCAAGTGTTCATGAGTTTGCTGGATATCCAGTGTGAGTGTGTGTTGTGAGTGTGACAGTGTGTGTGCGTGTCTGTGTGTGTGTTTGCAGGAAACCAGTCTGTATGCCTATAAGAAAAATTCGATGGGTGTTTGTGTGTGTTTCTTCTGTATGTGTGTGTCGGGACCACATTTGTGAATATGTTAGGGCAGTTCCAAGTGTTGATGGCTCTGCTGGAGACCCAGTGAGAGTGCTGTGTTGTGAGTGTGACAGTGTGTGTGTGTCTGTGTGTGTGTGTGTGTGTGTTTGGGGGAACCCCACAGTGTATGCTTCTAAGAAAAAGTCGATGGGTGTTTGTGTGTGTTTCTTGTGTATGTGTGTGTCGGGACCACGTATGAGAGTATTTTGTGGCAGTTCCAAGCGCCAGAGTGAATGCTGTGTTGTGAGTGTGGCAGTGTGTGTTTCTGTGTGTGTTTGTGTTGGCGGGAAAACATTGTGTATGCCTGTAAGAATAAGTCGATGGATGTTTGTGTGAGTTTCATGTGTATGTGTGTGTCGCGACCACATTTGTCAATATTTTAAGGCAGTTCCAAGTGTTGATGGTTCTGCTGGATACCCATTGTGAGTGGTGTGTTGTAAGTGTGACTGTGTGTGTGTGTGTTCAAGGGAAACCGTTGTGTATGCCTGTAAGAAAAAGTCGATGGGTGTTTGTGTGCGTTTCTTGTGTATGTGTGTGTCGGGAAAACGTTTGGGAGTATGTTAGGGCAGTTCCAAGTGTTGATGGCTCTGCCGAGGACCAGTGTGAGTGCTGTGTTGCGAGTGTGACAGTGTGTGTGTGTGTGTGTGTGTTTTCGGGTAACCATTGTGTATGCCTGTATGAAAAAGTCGATGGGTGTATTTGTGTGTTCTTGCGTATTGTGTTTCAGATCCACATTTGTGAGTGTGTGAGGGCAGTTCCAAGTCTTCATGAGTTTGCAGGATATCCAGTGTGAGTGTGTGTTGTGAGTGTGACAGTGTGTGTGCGTGTCTGTGTGTGTGTTTGCAGGAAACCAGTCTGTATGCCTATAAGAAAAATTCGATGGGTGTTTGTGTGTGTTTTTTCTGTATGTGTGTGTCGGGACCACATTTGTGAATATGTTAGGGCAGTTCCAAGTGTTGATGGCTCTGCTGGAGACCCAGTGAGAGTGCTGTGTTGTGAGTGTGATAGTGTGTGTGTGTCTGTGTGTGTGTGTGTGTTTGGGGGAACCCCACAGTGTATGCTTCTAAGAAAAAGTCGATGGGTGTTTGTGTGTGTTTCTTGTGTATGTGTGTGTCGAGACCACGTATGTGAGTATGTTGTGGCAGTTCCAAGTGCCAGTGTGAATGCTGTGTTGTGAGTGTGGCAGTGTGTGTTTCTGTGTGTGTTTGTGTTGGCGGGAAAACATTGTGTATGCCTGTAAGAATAAGTCGATGGATGTTTGTGTGAGTTTCATGTGTATGTGTGTGTCGCGACCACATTTGTCAATATTTTAAGGCAGTTCCAAGTGTTGATGGTTCTGCTGGATACCCATTGTGAGTGCTGTGTTGTAAGTGTGACTGTGTGTGTGTGTGTTCACGGGAAACCGTTGTGTATGCCTGTAAGAAAAAGTCGATGGGTGTTTGTGTGTGATTCTTGTGTATGTGTGTGTCGGTGAAACGTTTGTGAGTATGTTAGGGCAGTTCCAAGTGTTGATGGCTCTGCCGAGGTCCAGTGTGCGTACTGTGCTGTTAGTGTGACAGTGTGTGTGTGTGTGTGTGTGTGTGTGTGTTTGGGGAAACCCCACTCTGTCTCCCTGTAACAAAATGTTGATGGGTGTTTGTGTGTGTTTCTTCTGTATGTGTGTGTCGGGACCACGTTTGTTTGTATGTTAGGGCAGATTCAAGTGCCAGTGTGAATGCTGTGTTGTGAGTGTGATAGTGTGTGTGTGTGTGTGTGTGTTTGCGGAAACCATTGTGCATGACTGTAAGTAAAAGTCAATGGGAGTTTGTGTGTGTTTCTTGTGTATGTGTGTGTCGGGACCACGTTTGTGAGTATGTTAGGGCAGTTCCAACTGTTGATGGCTATGCCGGGGACCCAGTGTGAGTGCTGTGTTGTGCGTGTGATAGTGTCTGTGTGTGTGTGTGTGTGTTTTGCTGGATACCATTGTGTATGTCTGTAAGAAAAAGTCGTAGGGTGTTTTTGTGTGTTTCTTCTGCATGTGTGTTTCGGGACCACGTTTGTGAATATGTTAAAGTAATTCCAAGTGTTCATGGCTCTGCTGGAGATCCAATGTGAGTGCTCTGTCGTGAGTGTGCCTTTTGTGTGTGTGTGTGTGTGTGTGTGTGTGTTTGCAGGAAACCATTGTGTATGCCTGCAAGAAAAAGTCGATGGGTGTTTGTGTGTGTTATTTGTATATGTGTGTGTCAGGACCATGTTTGTGATTATGTTAAAGCAGTTCCAAGTGTTGACGGCTGTGTTGGAGACCCAGTGTGAGTGCTGTGTTGTGAGTGTGATAGTGTGTGTGTGTCTGTGTGTGTTTCCGAACCCCCTGTGTACGCCTGTAAGAAAAATTCCATGGGTGTTTGTGTGTGTTTCTTGTGTATGCGTGTGTCAGGAAAACGTTTGTGAGTATGTTAGGGCAGTTCCAAGTATTGATGGCTCTGCCGAGGCCCAGTGTGAGTGCTGTGTTGCGAGTGTGACAGTGTGTGTGTGTGTGTGTGTGTGTGTGTTTTCGGGTTACCATTGTGTATGCCTGTATGAAAAAGTCGATGGGTGTATTTGTGTGTTCTTGCGTATTGTGTTTCAGATCCACATTTGTGAGTGTTGAGGGCAGTTCCAAGTGTTCATGAGTTTGCTGGATATCCAGTGTGAGTGTGTGTTGTGAGTGTGACAGTGTGTGTGCGTGTCTGTGTGTGTGTTTGCAGGAAACCAGTCTGTATGCCTATAAGAAAAATTCGATGGGTGTTTGTGTGTGTTTCTTCTGTATGTGTGTGTCGGGACCACATTTGTGAATATGTTAGGGCAGTTCCAAGTGTTGATGGCTCTGCTGGAGACCCAGTGAGAGTGCTGTGTTGTGAGTGTGACAGTGTGTGTGTGTCTGTGTGTGTGTGTGTGTTTGGGGGAACCCCACAGTGTATGCTTCTAAGAAAAAGTCGATGGGTGTTTGTGTGTGTTTCTTGTGTATGTGTGTGTCGGGACCACGTATGAGAGTATTTTGTGGCAGTTCCAAGCGCCAGAGTGAATGCTGTGTTGTGAGTGTGGCAGTGTGTGTTTCTGTGTGTGTTTGTGTTGGCGGGAAGACATTGTGTATGCCTGTAAGAATAAGTCGATGGATGTTTGTGTGAGTTTCATGTGTATGTGTGTGTCGCGACCACATTTGTCAATATTTTAAGGCAGTTCCAAGTGTTGATGGTTCTGCTGGATACCCATTGTGAGTGGTGTGTTGTAAGTGTGACTGTGTGTGTGTGTTCAAGGGAAACCGTTGTGTATGCCTGTAAGAAAAAGTCGATGGGTGTTTGTGTGCGTTTCTTGTGTATGTGTGTGTCGGGAAAACGTTTGGGAGTATGTTAGGGCAGTTCCAAGTGTTGATGGCTCTGCCGAGGACCAGTGTGAGTGCTGTGTTGCGAGTGTGACAGTGTGTGTGTGTGTGTGTGTTTTCAGGTAACCATTGTGTATGCCTGTATGAAAAAGTCGATGGGTGTATTTGTGTGTTCTTGCGTATTGTGTTTCAGATCCACATTTGTGAGTGTGTGAGGGCAGTTCCAAGTCTTCATGAGTTTGCAGGATATCCAGTGTGAGTGTGTGTTGTGAGTGTGACAGTGTGTGTGCGTGTCTGTGTGTGTGTTTGCAGGAAACCAGTCTGTATGCCTATAAGAAAAATTCGATGGGTGTTTGTGTGTGTTTTTTCTGTATGTGTGTGTCGGGACCACATTTGTGAATATGTTAGGGCAGTTCCAAGTGTTGATGGCTCTGCTGGAGACCCAGTGAGAGTGCTGTGTTGTGAGTGTGATAGTGTGTGTGTGTCTGTGTGTGTGTGTGTGTGTTTGGGGGAACCCCACAGTGTATGCTTCTAAGAAAAAGTCGATGGGTGTTTGTGTGTGTTTCTTGTGTATGTGTGTGTCGAGACCATGTATGTGAGTATGTTGTGGCAGTTCCAAGTGCCAGTGTGAATGCTGTGTTGTGAGTGTGGCAGTGTGTGTTTCTGTGTGTGTTTGTGTTGGCGGGAAAACATTGTGTATGCCTGTAAGAATAAGTCGATGGATGTTTGTGTGAGTTTCATGTGTATGTGTGTGTCGCGACCACATTTGTCAATATTTTAAGGCAGTTCCAAGTGTTGATGGTTCTGCTGGATACCCATTGTGAGTGCTGTGTTGTAAGTGTGACTGTGTGTGTGTGTGTTCACGGGAAACCGTTGTGTATGCCTGTAAGAAAAAGTCGATGGGTGTTTGTGTGTGATTCTTGTGTATGTGTGTGTCGGTGAAACGTTTGTGAGTATGTTAGGGCAGTTCCAAGTGTTGATGGCTCTGCCGAGGCCCAGTGTGCGTACTGTGCTGTTAGTGTGACAGTGTGTGTGTGTGTGTGTGTGTGTTTGGGGAAACCCCACTCTGTCTCCCTGTAACAAAATGTTGATGGGTGTTTGTGTGTGTTTCTTCTGTATGTGTGTGTCGGGACCACGTTTGTTTGTATGTTAGGGCAGATTCAAGTGCCAGTGTGAATGCTGTGTTGTGAGTGTGATAGTGTGTGTGTGTGTGTGTTTGCGGAAACCATTGTGCATGACTGTAAGTAAAAGTCAATGGGAGTTTGTGTGTGTTTCTTGTGTATGTGTGTGTCGGGACCACGTTTGTGAGTATGTTAGGGCAGTTCCAACTGTTGATGGCTATGCCGGGGACCCAGTGTGAGTGCTGTGTTGTGCGTGTGATAGTGTCTGTGTGTGTGTGTGTGTGTGTTTTGCTGGATACCATTGTGTATGTCTGTAAGAAAAAGTCGTAGGGTGTTTTTGTGTGTTTCTTCTGCATGTGTGTTTCGGGACCACGTTTGTGAATATGTTAAGGTAATTCCAAGTGTTCATGGCTCTGCTGGAGATCCAATGTGAGTGCTCTGTCGTGAGTGTGCCTTTTGTGTGTGTGTGTGTGTGTGTGTGTGTTTGCAGGAAACCATTGTGTATGCCTGCAAGAAAAAGTCGATGGGTGTTTGTGTGTGTTATTTGTATATGTGTGTGTCAGGACCATGTTTGTGATTATGTTAAAGCAGTTCCAAGTGTTGACGGCTGTGTTGGAGACCCAGTGTGAGTGCTGTGTTGTGAGTGTGATAGTGTGTGTGTGTCTGTGTGTGTTTCCGAACCCCCTGTGTACGCCTGTAAGAAAAATTCCATGGGTGTTTGTGTGTGTTTCTTGTGTATGCGTGTGTCAGGAAAACGTTTGTGAGTATGTTAGGGCAGTTCCAAGTGTTGATGGCTCTGCCGAGGCCCAGTGTGAGTGCTGTGTTGCGAGTGTGACAGTGTGTGTGTGTGTGTGTGTGTGTGTGTTTTCGGGTTACCATTGTGTATGCCTGTATGAAAAAGTCGATGGGTGTATTTGTGTGTTCTTGCGTATTGTGTTTCAGATCCACATTTGTGAGTGTGTGAGGGCAGTTCCAAGTGTTCATGAGTTTGCTGGATATCCAGTGTGAGTGTGTGTTGTGAGTGTGACAGTGTGTGTGCGTGTCTGTGTGTGTGTTTGCAGGAAACCAGTCTGTATGCCTATAAGAAAAATTCGATGGGTGTTTGTGTGTGTTTCTTCTGTATGTGTGTGTCGGGACCACATTTGTGAATATGTTAGGGCAGTTCCAAGTGTTGATGGCTCTGCTGGAGACCCAGTGAGAGTGCTGTGTTGTGAGTGTGACAGTGTGTGTGTGTCTGTGTGTGTGTGTGTGTGTGTTTGGGGGAACCCCACAGTGTATGCTTCTAAGAAAAAGTCGATGGGTGTTTGTGTGTGTTTCTTGTGTATGTGTGTGTCGAGACCACGTATGTGAGTATGTTGTGGCAGTTCCAAGTGCCAGTGTGAATGCTGTGTTGTGAGTGTGGCAGTGTGTGTTTCTGTGTGTGTTTGTGTTGGCGGGAAAACATTGTGTATGCCTGTAAGAATAAGTCGATGGATGTTTGTGTGAGTTTCATGTGTATGTGTGTGTCGCGACCACATTTGTCAATATTTTAAGGCAGTTCCAAGTGTTGATGGTTCTGCTGGATACCCATTGTGAGTGGTGTGTTGTAAGTGTGACTGTGTGTGTGTGTGTTCACGGGAAACCGTTGTGTATGCCTGTAAGAAAAAGTCGATGGGTGTTTGTGTGTGATTCTTGTGTATGTGTGTGTCGGTGAAACGTTTGTGAGTATGTTAGGGCAGTTCCAAGTGTTGATGGCTCTGCCGAGGTCCAGTGTGCGTACTGTGCTGTTAGTGTGACAGTGTGTGTGTGTGTGTGTGTGTGTGTTTGGGGAAACCCCACTCTGTCTCCCTGTAACAAAATGTTGATGGGTGTTTGTGTGTGTTTCTTCTGTATGTGTGTGTCGGGACCACGTTTGTTTGTATGTTAGGGCAGATTCAAGTGCCAGTGTGAATGCTGTGTTGTGAGTGTGATAGTGTGTGTGTGTGTGTGTTTGCGGAAACCATTGTGCATGACTGGAAGTAAAAGTCAATGGGAGTTTGTGTGTGTTTCTTGTGTATGTGTGTGTCGGGACCACGTTTGTGAGTATGTTAGGGCAGTTCCAACTGTTGATGGCTATGCCGGGGACCCAGTGTGAGTGCTGTGTTGTGCGTGTGATAGTGTCTGTGTGTGTGTGTGTGTGTTTTGCTGGATACCATTGTGTATGTCTGTAAGAAAAAGTCGTAGGGTGTTTTTGTGTGTTTCTTCTGCATGTGTGTTTCGGGACCACGTTTGTGAATATGTTAAGGTAATTCCAAGTGTTCATGGCTCTGCTGGAGATCCAATGTGAGTGCTCTGTCGTGAGTGTGCCTTTTGTGTGTGTGTGTGTGTGTGTGTGTGTTTGCAGGAAACCATTGTGTATGCCTGCAAGAAAAAGTCGATGGGTGTTTGTGTGTGTTATTTGTATATGTGTGTGTCAGGACCATGTTTGTGATTATGTTAAAGCAGTTCCAAGTGTTGACGGCTGTGTTGGAGACCCAGTGTGAGTGCTGTGTTGTGAGTGTGATAGTGTGTGTGTGTCTGTGTGTGTTTCCGAAACCCCTGTGTACGCCTGTAAGAAAAATTCCATGGGTGTTTGTGTGTGTTTCTTGTGTATGCGTGTGTCAGGAAAACGTTTGTGAGTATGTTAGGGCAGTTCCAAGTGTTGATGGCTCTGCCGAGGCCCAGTGTGAGTGCTGTGTTGCGAGTGTGACAGTGTGTGTGTGTGTGTGTGTGTGTGTGTTTTCGGGTTACCATTGTGTATGCCTGTATGAAAAAGTCGATGGGTGTATTTGTGTGTTCTTGCGTATTGTGTTTCAGATCCACATTTGTGAGTGTGTGAGGGCAGTTCCAAGTGTTCATGAGTTTGCTGGATATCCAGTGTGAGTGTGTGTTGTGAGTGTGACAGTGTGTGTGCGTGTCTGTGTGTGTGTTTGCAGGAAACCAGTCTGTATGCCTATAAGAAAAATTCGATGGGTGTTTGTGTGTGTTTCTTCTGTATGTGTGTGTCGGGACCACATTTGTGAATATGTTAGGGCAGTTCCAAGTGTTGATGGCTCTGCTGGAGACCCAGTGAGAGTGCTGTGTTGTGAGTGTGACAGTGTGTGTGTGTCTGTGTGTGTGTGTGTGTGTGTTTGGGGGAACCCCACAGTGTATGCTTCTAAGAAAAAGTCGATGGGTGTTTGTGTGTGTTTCTTGTGTATGTGTGTGTCGGGACCACGTATGAGAGTATTTTGTGGCAGTTCCAAGCGCCAGAGTGAATGCTGTGTTGTGAGTGTGGCAGTGTGTGTTTCTGTGTGTGTTTGTGTTGGCGGGAAAACATTGTGTATGCCTGTAAGAATAAGTCGATGGATGTTTGTGTGAGTTTCATGTGTATGTGTGTGTCGCGACCACATTTGTCAATATTTTAAGGCAGTTCCAAGTGTTGATGGTTCTGCTGGATACCCATTGTGAGTGGTGTGTTGTAAGTGTGACTGTGTGTGTGTGTGTTCAAGGGAAACCGTTGTGTATGCCTGTAAGAAAAAGTCGATGGGTGTTTGTGTGCGTTTCTTGTGTATGTGTGTGTCGGGAAAACGTTTGGGAGTATGTTAGGGCAGTTCCAAGTGTTGATGGCTCTGCCGAGGACCAGTGTGAGTGCTGTGTTGCGAGTGTGACAGTGTGTGTGTGTGTGTGTGTGTTTTCGGGTAACCATTGTGTATGCCTGTATGAAAAAGTCGATGGGTGTATTTGTGTGTTCTTGCGTATTGTGTTTCAGATCCACATTTGTGAGTGTGTGAGGGCAGTTCCAAGTCTTCATGAGTTTGCAGGATATCCAGTGTGAGTGTGTGTTGTGAGTGTGACAGTGTGTGTGCGTGTCTGTGTGTGTGTTTGCAGGAAACCAGTCTGTATGCCTATAAGAAAAATTCGATGGGTGTTTGTGTGTGTTTTTTCTGTATGTGTGTGTCGGGACCACATTTGTGAATATGTTAGGGCAGTTCCAAGTGTTGATGGCTCTGCTGGAGACCCAGTGAGAGTGCTGTGTTGTGAGTGTGATAGTGTGTGTGTGTCTGTGTGTGTGTGTGTGTTTGGGGGAACCCCACAGTGTATGCTTCTAAGAAAAAGTCGATGGGTGTTTGTGTGTGTTTCTTGTGTATGTGTGTGTCGAGACCACGTATGTGAGTATGTTGTGGCAGTTCCAAGTGCCAGTGTGAATGCTGTGTTGTGAGTGTGGCAGTGTGTGTTTCTGTGTGTGTTTGTGTTGGCGGGAAAACATTGTGTATGCCTGTAAGAATAAGTCGATGGATGTTTGTGTGAGTTTCATGTGTATGTGTGTGTCGCGACCACATTTGTCAATATTTTAAGGCAGTTCCAAGTGTTGATGGTTCTGCTGGATACCCATTGTGAGTGCTGTGTTGTAAGTGTGACTGTGTGTGTGTGTGTTCACGGGAAACCGTTGTGTATGCCTGTAAGAAAAAGTCGATGGGTGTTTGTGTGTGATTCTTGTGTATGTGTGTGTCGGTGAAACGTTTGTGAGTATGTTAGGGCAGTTCCAAGTGTTGATGGCTCTGCCGAGGTCCAGTGTGCGTACTGTGCTGTTAGTGTGACAGTGTGTGTGTGTGTGTGTGTGTGTGTGTGTTTGGGGAAACCCCACTCTGTCTCCCTGTAACAAAATGTTGATGGGTGTTTGTGTGTGTTTCTTCTGTATGTGTGTGTCGGGACCACGTTTGTTTGTATGTTAGGGCAGATTCAAGTGCCAGTGTGAATGCTGTGTTGTGAGTGTGATAGTGTGTGTGTGTGTGTGTGTGTTTGCGGAAACCATTGTGCATGACTGTAAGTAAAAGTCAATGGGAGTTTGTGTGTGTTTCTTGTGTATGTGTGTGTCGGGACCACGTTTGTGAGTATGTTAGGGCAGTTCCAACTGTTGATGGCTATGCCGGGGACCCAGTGTGAGTGCTGTGTTGTGCGTGTGATAGTGTCTGTGTGTGTGTGTGTGTGTTTTGCTGGATACCATTGTGTATGTCTGTAAGAAAAAGTCGTAGGGTGTTTTTGTGTGTTTCTTCTGCATGTGTGTTTCGGGACCACGTTTGTGAATATGTTAAAGTAATTCCAAGTGTTCATGGCTCTGCTGGAGATCCAATGTGAGTGCTCTGTCGTGAGTGTGCCTTTTGTGTGTGTGTGTGTGTGTGTGTGTGTGTTTGCAGGAAACCATTGTGTATGCCTGCAAGAAAAAGTCGATGGGTGTTTGTGTGTGTTATTTGTATATGTGTGTGTCAGGACCATGTTTGTGATTATGTTAAAGCAGTTCCAAGTGTTGACGGCTGTGTTGGAGACCCAGTGTGAGTGCTGTGTTGTGAGTGTGATAGTGTGTGTGTGTCTGTGTGTGTTTCCGAACCCCCTGTGTACGCCTGTAAGAAAAATTCCATGGGTGTTTGTGTGTGTTTCTTGTGTATGCGTGTGTCAGGAAAACGTTTGTGAGTATGTTAGGGCAGTTCCAAGTATTGATGGCTCTGCCGAGGCCCAGTGTGAGTGCTGTGTTGCGAGTGTGACAGTGTGTGTGTGTGTGTGTGTGTGTGTGTTTTCGGGTTACCATTGTGTATGCCTGTATGAAAAAGTCGATGGGTGTATTTGTGTGTTCTTGCGTATTGTGTTTCAGATCCACATTTGTGAGTGTTGAGGGCAGTTCCAAGTGTTCATGAGTTTGCTGGATATCCAGTGTGAGTGTGTGTTGTGAGTGTGACAGTGTGTGTGCGTGTCTGTGTGTGTGTTTGCAGGAAACCAGTCTGTATGCCTATAAGAAAAATTCGATGGGTGTTTGTGTGTGTTTCTTCTGTATGTGTGTGTCGGGACCACATTTGTGAATATGTTAGGGCAGTTCCAAGTGTTGATGGCTCTGCTGGAGACCCAGTGAGAGTGCTGTGTTGTGAGTGTGACAGTGTGTGTGTGTCTGTGTGTGTGTGTGTGTTTGGGGGAACCCCACAGTGTATGCTTCTAAGAAAAAGTCGATGGGTGTTTGTGTGTGTTTCTTGTGTATGTGTGTGTCGGGACCACGTATGAGAGTATTTTGTGGCAGTTCCAAGCGCCAGAGTGAATGCTGTGTTGTGAGTGTGGCAGTGTGTGTTTCTGTGTGTGTTTGTGTTGGCGGGAAGACATTGTGTATGCCTGTAAGAATAAGTCGATGGATGTTTGTGTGAGTTTCATGTGTATGTGTGTGTCGCGACCACATTTGTCAATATTTTAAGGCAGTTCCAAGTGTTGATGGTTCTGCTGGATACCCATTGTGAGTGGTGTGTTGTAAGTGTGACTGTGTGTGTGTGTTCAAGGGAAACCGTTGTGTATGCCTGTAAGAAAAAGTCGATGGGTGTTTGTGTGCGTTTCTTGTGTATGTGTGTGTCGGGAAAACGTTTGGGAGTATGTTAGGGCAGTTCCAAGTGTTGATGGCTCTGCCGAGGACCAGTGTGAGTGCTGTGTTGCGAGTGTGACAGTGTGTGTGTGTGTGTGTGTTTTCAGGTAACCATTGTGTATGCCTGTATGAAAAAGTCGATGGGTGTATTTGTGTGTTCTTGCGTATTGTGTTTCAGATCCACATTTGTGAGTGTGTGAGGGCAGTTCCAAGTCTTCATGAGTTTGCAGGATATCCAGTGTGAGTGTGTGTTGTGAGTGTGACAGTGTGTGTGCGTGTCTGTGTGTGTGTTTGCAGGAAACCAGTCTGTATGCCTATAAGAAAAATTCGATGGGTGTTTGTGTGTGTTTTTTCTGTATGTGTGTGTCGGGACCACATTTGTGAATATGTTAGGGCAGTTCCAAGTGTTGATGGCTCTGCTGGAGACCCAGTGAGAGTGCTGTGTTGTGAGTGTGATAGTGTGTGTGTGTCTGTGTGTGTGTGTGTGTGTTTGGGGGAACCCCACAGTGTATGCTTCTAAGAAAAAGTCGATGGGTGTTTGTGTGTGTTTCTTGTGTATGTGTGTGTCGAGACCATGTATGTGAGTATGTTGTGGCAGTTCCAAGTGCCAGTGTGAATGCTGTGTTGTGAGTGTGGCAGTGTGTGTTTCTGTGTGTGTTTGTGTTGGCGGGAAAACATTGTGTATGCCTGTAAGAATAAGTCGATGGATGTTTGTGTGAGTTTCATGTGTATGTGTGTGTCGCGACCACATTTGTCAATATTTTAAGGCAGTTCCAAGTGTTGATGGTTCTGCTGGATACCCATTGTGAGTGCTGTGTTGTAAGTGTGACTGTGTGTGTGTGTGTTCACGGGAAACCGTTGTGTATGCCTGTAAGAAAAAGTCGATGGGTGTTTGTGTGTGATTCTTGTGTATGTGTGTGTCGGTGAAACGTTTGTGAGTATGTTAGGGCAGTTCCAAGTGTTGATGGCTCTGCCGAGGCCCAGTGTGCGTACTGTGCTGTTAGTGTGACAGTGTGTGTGTGTGTGTGTGTGTGTTTGGGGAAACCCCACTCTGTCTCCCTGTAACAAAATGTTGATGGGTGTTTGTGTGTGTTTCTTCTGTATGTGTGTGTCGGGACCACGTTTGTTTGTATGTTAGGGCAGATTCAAGTGCCAGTGTGAATGCTGTGTTGTGAGTGTGATAGTGTGTGTGTGTGTGTGTTTGCGGAAACCATTGTGCATGACTGTAAGTAAAAGTCAATGGGAGTTTGTGTGTGTTTCTTGTGTATGTGTGTGTCGGGACCACGTTTGTGAGTATGTTAGGGCAGTTCCAACTGTTGATGGCTATGCCGGGGACCCAGTGTGAGTGCTGTGTTGTGCGTGTGATAGTGTCTGTGTGTGTGTGTGTGTGTGTTTTGCTGGATACCATTGTGTATGTCTGTAAGAAAAAGTCGTAGGGTGTTTTTGTGTGTTTCTTCTGCATGTGTGTTTCGGGACCACGTTTGTGAATATGTTAAGGTAATTCCAAGTGTTCATGGCTCTGCTGGAGATCCAATGTGAGTGCTCTGTCGTGAGTGTGCCTTTTGTGTGTGTGTGTGTGTGTGTGTGTGTTTGCAGGAAACCATTGTGTATGCCTGCAAGAAAAAGTCGATGGGTGTTTGTGTGTGTTATTTGTATATGTGTGTGTCAGGACCATGTTTGTGATTATGTTAAAGCAGTTCCAAGTGTTGACGGCTGTGTTGGAGACCCAGTGTGAGTGCTGTGTTGTGAGTGTGATAGTGTGTGTGTGTCTGTGTGTGTTTCCGAACCCCCTGTGTACGCCTGTAAGAAAAATTCCATGGGTGTTTGTGTGTGTTTCTTGTGTATGCGTGTGTCAGGAAAACGTTTGTGAGTATGTTAGGGCAGTTCCAAGTGTTGATGGCTCTGCCGAGGCCCAGTGTGAGTGCTGTGTTGCGAGTGTGACAGTGTGTGTGTGTGTGTGTGTGTGTGTGTTTTCGGGTTACCATTGTGTATGCCTGTATGAAAAAGTCGATGGGTGTATTTGTGTGTTCTTGCGTATTGTGTTTCAGATCCACATTTGTGAGTGTGTGAGGGCAGTTCCAAGTGTTCATGAGTTTGCTGGATATCCAGTGTGAGTGTGTGTTGTGAGTGTGACAGTGTGTGTGCGTGTCTGTGTGTGTGTTTGCAGGAAACCAGTCTGTATGCCTATAAGAAAAATTCGATGGGTGTTTGTGTGTGTTTCTTCTGTATGTGTGTGTCGGGACCACATTTGTGAATATGTTAGGGCAGTTCCAAGTGTTGATGGCTCTGCTGGAGACCCAGTGAGAGTGCTGTGTTGTGAGTGTGACAGTGTGTGTGTGTCTGTGTGTGTGTGTGTGTGTGTTTGGGGGAACCCCACAGTGTATGCTTCTAAGAAAAAGTCGATGGGTGTTTGTGTGTGTTTCTTGTGTATGTGTGTGTCGAGACCACGTATGTGAGTATGTTGTGGCAGTTCCAAGTGCCAGTGTGAATGCTGTGTTGTGAGTGTGGCAGTGTGTGTTTCTGTGTGTGTTTGTGTTGGCGGGAAAACATTGTGTATGCCTGTAAGAATAAGTCGATGGATGTTTGTGTGAGTTTCATGTGTATGTGTGTGTCGCGACCACATTTGTCAATATTTTAAGGCAGTTCCAAGTGTTGATGGTTCTGCTGGATACCCATTGTGAGTGGTGTGTTGTAAGTGTGACTGTGTGTGTGTGTGTTCACGGGAAACCGTTGTGTATGCCTGTAAGAAAAAGTCGATGGGTGTTTGTGTGTGATTCTTGTGTATGTGTGTGTCGGTGAAACGTTTGTGAGTATGTTAGGGCAGTTCCAAGTGTTGATGGCTCTGCCGAGGTCCAGTGTGCGTACTGTGCTGTTAGTGTGACAGTGTGTGTGTGTGTGTGTGTGTGTGTTTGGGGAAACCCCACTCTGTCTCCCTGTAACAAAATGTTGATGGGTGTTTGTGTGTGTTTCTTCTGTATGTGTGTGTCGGGACCACGTTTGTTTGTATGTTAGGGCAGATTCAAGTGCCAGTGTGAATGCTGTGTTGTGAGTGTGATAGTGTGTGTGTGTGTGTGTTTGCGGAAACCATTGTGCATGACTGGAAGTAAAAGTCAATGGGAGTTTGTGTGTGTTTCTTGTGTATGTGTGTGTCGGGACCACGTTTGTGAGTATGTTAGGGCAGTTCCAACTGTTGATGGCTATGCCGGGGACCCAGTGTGAGTGCTGTGTTGTGCGTGTGATAGTGTCTGTGTGTGTGTGTGTGTGTTTTGCTGGATACCATTGTGTATGTCTGTAAGAAAAAGTCGTAGGGTGTTTTTGTGTGTTTCTTCTGCATGTGTGTTTCGGGACCACGTTTGTGAATATGTTAAGGTAATTCCAAGTGTTCATGGCTCTGCTGGAGATCCAATGTGAGTGCTCTGTCGTGAGTGTGCCTTTTGTGTGTGTGTGTGTGTGTGTGTGTGTTTGCAGGAAACCATTGTGTATGCCTGCAAGAAAAAGTCGATGGGTGTTTGTGTGTGTTATTTGTATATGTGTGTGTCAGGACCATGTTTGTGATTATGTTAAAGCAGTTCCAAGTGTTGACGGCTGTGTTGGAGACCCAGTGTGAGTGCTGTGTTGTGAGTGTGATAGTGTGTGTGTGTCTGTGTGTGTTTCCGAAACCCCTGTGTACGCCTGTAAGAAAAATTCCATGGGTGTTTGTGTGTGTTTCTTGTGTATGCGTGTGTCAGGAAAACGTTTGTGAGTATGTTAGGGCAGTTCCAAGTGTTGATGGCTCTGCCGAGGCCCAGTGTGAGTGCTGTGTTGCGAGTGTGACAGTGTGTGTGTGTGTGTGTGTGTGTGTGTTTTCGGGTTACCATTGTGTATGCCTGTATGAAAAAGTCGATGGGTGTATTTGTGTGTTCTTCCGTATTGTGTTTCAGATCCACATTTGTGAGTGTGTGAGGGCAGTTCCAAGTGTTCATGAGTTTGCTGGATATCCAGTGTGAGTGTGTGTTGTGAGTGTGACAGTGTGTGTGCGTGTCTGTGTGTGTGTTTGCAGGAAACCAGTCTGTATGCCTATAAGAAAAATTCGATGGGTGTTTGTGTGTGTTTCTTCTGTATGTGTGTGTCGGGACCACATTTGTGAATATGTTAGGGCAGTTCCAAGTGTTGATGGCTCTGCTGGAGACCCAGTGAGAGTGCTGTGTTGTGAGTGTGACAGTGTGTGTGTGTCTGTGTGTGTGTGTGTGTGTGTTTGGGGGAACCCCACAGTGTATGCTTCTAAGAAAAAGTCGATGGGTGTTTGTGTGTGTTTCTTGTGTATGTGTGTGTCGGGACCACGTATGAGAGTATTTTGTGGCAGTTCCAAGCGCCAGAGTGAATGCTGTGTTGTGAGTGTGGCAGTGTGTGTTTCTGTGTGTGTTTGTGTTGGCGGGAAAACATTGTGTATGCCTGTAAGAATAAGTCGATGGATGTTTGTGTGAGTTTCATGTGTATGTGTGTGTCGCGACCACATTTGTCAATATTTTAAGGCAGTTCCAAGTGTTGATGGTTCTGCTGGATACCCATTGTGAGTGGTGTGTTGTAAGTGTGACTGTGTGTGTGTGTGTTCAAGGGAAACCGTTGTGTATGCCTGTAAGAAAAAGTCGATGGGTGTTTGTGTGCGTTTCTTGTGTATGTGTGTGTCGGGAAAACGTTTGGGAGTATGTTAGGGCAGTTCCAAGTGTTGATGGCTCTGCCGAGGACCAGTGTGAGTGCTGTGTTGCGAGTGTGACAGTGTGTGTGTGTGTGTGTGTGTTTTCGGGTAACCATTGTGTATGCCTGTATGAAAAAGTCGATGGGTGTATTTGTGTGTTCTTGCGTATTGTGTTTCAGATCCACATTTGTGAGTGTGTGAGGGCAGTTCCAAGTCTTCATGAGTTTGCAGGATATCCAGTGTGAGTGTGTGTTGTGAGTGTGACAGTGTGTGTGCGTGTCTGTGTGTGTGTTTGCAGGAAACCAGTCTGTATGCCTATAAGAAAAATTCGATGGGTGTTTGTGTGTGTTTTTTCTGTATGTGTGTGTCGGGACCACATTTGTGAATATGTTAGGGCAGTTCCAAGTGTTGATGGCTCTGCTGGAGACCCAGTGAGAGTGCTGTGTTGTGAGTGTGATAGTGTGTGTGTGTCTGTGTGTGTGTGTGTGTTTGGGGGAACCCCACAGTGTATGCTTCTAAGAAAAAGTCGATGGGTGTTTGTGTGTGTTTCTTGTGTATGTGTGTGTCGAGACCACGTATGTGAGTATGTTGTGGCAGTTCCAAGTGCCAGTGTGAATGCTGTGTTGTGAGTGTGGCAGTGTGTGTTTCTGTGTGTGTTTGTGTTGGCGGGAAAACATTGTGTATGCCTGTAAGAATAAGTCGATGGATGTTTGTGTGAGTTTCATGTGTATGTGTGTGTCGCGACCACATTTGTCAATATTTTAAGGCAGTTCCAAGTGTTGATGGTTCTGCTGGATACCCATTGTGAGTGCTGTGTTGTAAGTGTGACTGTGTGTGTGTGTGTTCACGGGAAACCGTTGTGTATGCCTGTAAGAAAAAGTCGATGGGTGTTTGTGTGTGATTCTTGTGTATGTGTGTGTCGGTGAAACGTTTGTGAGTATGTTAGGGCAGTTCCAAGTGTTGATGGCTCTGCCGAGGTCCAGTGTGCGTACTGTGCTGTTAGTGTGACAGTGTGTGTGTGTGTGTGTGTGTGTGTGTGTTTGGGGAAACCCCACTCTGTCTCCCTGTAACAAAATGTTGATGGGTGTTTGTGTGTGTTTCTTCTGTATGTGTGTGTCGGGACCACGTTTGTTTGTATGTTAGGGCAGATTCAAGTGCCAGTGTGAATGCTGTGTTGTGAGTGTGATAGTGTGTGTGTGTGTGTGTTTGCGGAAACCATTGTGCATGACTGTAAGTAAAAGTCAATGGGAGTTTGTGTGTGTTTCTTGTGTATGTGTGTGTCGGGACCACGTTTGTGAGTATGTTAGGGCAGTTCCAACTGTTGATGGCTATGCCGGGGACCCAGTGTGAGTGCTGTGTTGTGCGTGTGATAGTGTCTGTGTGTGTGTGTGTGTGTTTTGCTGGATACCATTGTGTATGTCTGTAAGAAAAAGTCGTAGGGTGTTTTTGTGTGTTTCTTCTGCATGTGTGTTTCGGGACCACGTTTGTGAATATGTTAAAGTAATTCCAAGTGTTCATGGCTCTGCTGGAGATCCAATGTGAGTGCTCTGTCGTGAGTGTGCCTTTTGTGTGTGTGTGTGTGTGTGTGTGTGTGTTTGCAGGAAACCATTGTGTATGCCTGCAAGAAAAAGTCGATGGGTGTTTGTGTGTGTTATTTGTATATGTGTGTGTCAGGACCATGTTTGTGATTATGTTAAAGCAGTTCCAAGTGTTGACGGCTGTGTTGGAGACCCAGTGTGAGTGCTGTGTTGTGAGTGTGATAGTGTGTGTGTGTCTGTGTGTGTTTCCGAACCCCCTGTGTACGCCTGTAAGAAAAATTCCATGGGTGTTTGTGTGTGTTTCTTGTGTATGCGTGTGTCAGGAAAACGTTTGTGAGTATGTTAGGGCAGTTCCAAGTATTGATGGCTCTGCCGAGGCCCAGTGTGAGTGCTGTGTTGCGAGTGTGACAGTGTGTGTGTGTGTGTGTGTGTGTGTGTTTTCGGGTTACCATTGTGTATGCCTGTATGAAAAAGTCGATGGGTGTATTTGTGTGTTCTTGCGTATTGTGTTTCAGATCCACATTTGTGAGTGTTGAGGGCAGTTCCAAGTGTTCATGAGTTTGCTGGATATCCAGTGTGAGTGTGTGTTGTGAGTGTGACAGTGTGTGTGCGTGTCTGTGTGTGTGTTTGCAGGAAACCAGTCTGTATGCCTATAAGAAAAATTCGATGGGTGTTTGTGTGTGTTTCTTCTGTATGTGTGTGTCGGGACCACATTTGTGAATATGTTAGGGCAGTTCCAAGTGTTGATGGCTCTGCTGGAGACCCAGTGAGAGTGCTGTGTTGTGAGTGTGACAGTGTGTGTGTGTCTGTGTGTGTGTGTGTGTTTGGGGGAACCCCACAGTGTATGCTTCTAAGAAAAAGTCGATGGGTGTTTGTGTGTGTTTCTTGTGTATGTGTGTGTCGGGACCACGTATGAGAGTATTTTGTGGCAGTTCCAAGCGCCAGAGTGAATGCTGTGTTGTGAGTGTGGCAGTGTGTGTTTCTGTGTGTGTTTGTGTTGGCGGGAAGACATTGTGTATGCCTGTAAGAATAAGTCGATGGATGTTTGTGTGAGTTTCATGTGTATGTGTGTGTCGCGACCACATTTGTCAATATTTTAAGGCAGTTCCAAGTGTTGATGGTTCTGCTGGATACCCATTGTGAGTGGTGTGTTGTAAGTGTGACTGTGTGTGTGTGTTCAAGGGAAACCGTTGTGTATGCCTGTAAGAAAAAGTCGATGGGTGTTTGTGTGCGTTTCTTGTGTATGTGTGTGTCGGGAAAACGTTTGGGAGTATGTTAGGGCAGTTCCAAGTGTTGATGGCTCTGCCGAGGACCAGTGTGAGTGCTGTGTTGCGAGTGTGACAGTGTGTGTGTGTGTGTGTGTTTTCAGGTAACCATTGTGTATGCCTGTATGAAAAAGTCGATGGGTGTATTTGTGTGTTCTTGCGTATTGTGTTTCAGATCCACATTTGTGAGTGTGTGAGGGCAGTTCCAAGTCTTCATGAGTTTGCAGGATATCCAGTGTGAGTGTGTGTTGTGAGTGTGACAGTGTGTGTGCGTGTCTGTGTGTGTGTTTGCAGGAAACCAGTCTGTATGCCTATAAGAAAAATTCGATGGGTGTTTGTGTGTGTTTTTTCTGTATGTGTGTGTCGGGACCACATTTGTGAATATGTTAGGGCAGTTCCAAGTGTTGATGGCTCTGCTGGAGACCCAGTGAGAGTGCTGTGTTGTGAGTGTGATAGTGTGTGTGTGTCTGTGTGTGTGTGTGTGTGTTTGGGGGAACCCCACAGTGTATGCTTCTAAGAAAAAGTCGATGGGTGTTTGTGTGTGTTTCTTGTGTATGTGTGTGTCGAGACCATGTATGTGAGTATGTTGTGGCAGTTCCAAGTGCCAGTGTGAATGCTGTGTTGTGAGTGTGGCAGTGTGTGTTTCTGTGTGTGTTTGTGTTGGCGGGAAAACATTGTGTATGCCTGTAAGAATAAGTCGATGGATGTTTGTGTGAGTTTCATGTGTATGTGTGTGTCGCGACCACATTTGTCAATATTTTAAGGCAGTTCCAAGTGTTGATGGTTCTGCTGGATACCCATTGTGAGTGCTGTGTTGTAAGTGTGACTGTGTGTGTGTGTGTTCACGGGAAACCGTTGTGTATGCCTGTAAGAAAAAGTCGATGGGTGTTTGTGTGTGATTCTTGTGTATGTGTGTGTCGGTGAAACGTTTGTGAGTATGTTAGGGCAGTTCCAAGTGTTGATGGCTCTGCCGAGGCCCAGTGTGCGTACTGTGCTGTTAGTGTGACAGTGTGTGTGTGTGTGTGTGTGTTTGGGGAAACCCCACTCTGTCTCCCTGTAACAAAATGTTGATGGGTGTTTGTGTGTGTTTCTTCTGTATGTGTGTGTCGGGACCACGTTTGTTTGTATGTTAGGGCAGATTCAAGTGCCAGTGTGAATGCTGTGTTGTGAGTGTGATAGTGTGTGTGTGTGTGTGTTTGCGGAAACCATTGTGCATGACTGTAAGTAAAAGTCAATGGGAGTTTGTGTGTGTTTCTTGTGTATGTGTGTGTCGGGACCACGTTTGTGAGTATGTTAGGGCAGTTCCAACTGTTGATGGCTATGCCGGGGACCCAGTGTGAGTGCTGTGTTGTGCGTGTGATAGTGTCTGTGTGTGTGTGTGTGTGTGTTTTGCTGGATACCATTGTGTATGTCTGTAAGAAAAAGTCGTAGGGTGTTTTTGTGTGTTTCTTCTGCATGTGTGTTTCGGGACCACGTTTGTGAATATGTTAAGGTAATTCCAAGTGTTCATGGCTCTGCTGGAGATCCAATGTGAGTGCTCTGTCGTGAGTGTGCCTTTTGTGTGTGTGTGTGTGTGTGTGTGTGTTTGCAGGAAACCATTGTGTATGCCTGCAAGAAAAAGTCGATGGGTGTTTGTGTGTGTTATTTGTATATGTGTGTGTCAGGACCATGTTTGTGATTATGTTAAAGCAGTTCCAAGTGTTGACGGCTGTGTTGGAGACCCAGTGTGAGTGCTGTGTTGTGAGTGTGATAGTGTGTGTGTGTCTGTGTGTGTTTCCGAACCCCCTGTGTACGCCTGTAAGAAAAATTCCATGGGTGTTTGTGTGTGTTTCTTGTGTATGCGTGTGTCAGGAAAACGTTTGTGAGTATGTTAGGGCAGTTCCAAGTGTTGATGGCTCTGCCGAGGCCCAGTGTGAGTGCTGTGTTGCGAGTGTGACAGTGTGTGTGTGTGTGTGTGTGTGTGTTTTCGGGTTACCATTGTGTATGCCTGTATGAAAAAGTCGATGGGTGTATTTGTGTGTTCTTGCGTATTGTGTTTCAGATCCACATTTGTGAGTGTTGAGGGCAGTTCCAAGTGTTCATGAGTTTGCTGGATATCCAGTGTGAGTGTGTGTTGTGAGTGTGACAGTGTGTGTGCGTGTCTGTGTGTGTGTTTGCAGGAAACCAGTCTGTATGCCTATAAGAAAAATTCGATGGGTGTTTGTGTGTGTTTCTTCTGTATGTGTGTGTCGGGACCACATTTGTGAATATGTTAGGGCAGTTCCAAGTGTTGATGGCTCTGCTGGAGACCCAGTGAGAGTGCTGTGTTGTGAGTGTGACAGTGTGTGTGTGTCTGTGTGTGTGTGTGTGTTTGGGGGAACCCCACAGTGTATGCTTCTAAGAAAAAGTCGATGGGTGTTTGTGTGTGTTTCTTGTGTATGTGTGTGTCGGGACCACGTATGAGAGTATTTTGTGGCAGTTCCAAGCGCCAGAGTGAATGCTGTGTTGTGAGTGTGGCAGTGTGTGTTTCTGTGTGTGTTTGTGTTGGCGGGAAGACATTGTGTATGCCTGTAAGAATAAGTCGATGGATGTTTGTGTGAGTTTCATGTGTATGTGTGTGTCGCGACCACATTTGTCAATATTTTAAGGCAGTTCCAAGTGTTGATGGTTCTGCTGGATACCCATTGTGAGTGGTGTGTTGTAAGTGTGACTGTGTGTGTGTGTGTTCAAGGGAAACCGTTGTGTATGCCTGTAAGAAAAAGTCGATGGGTGTTTGTGTGCGTTTCTTGTGTATGTGTGTGTCGGGAAAACGTTTGGGAGTATGTTAGGGCAGTTCCAAGTGTTGATGGCTCTGCCGAGGACCAGTGTGAGTGCTGTGTTGCGAGTGTGACAGTGTGTGTGTGTGTGTGTGTTTTCGGGTAACCATTGTGTATGCCTGTATGAAAAAGTCGATGGGTGTATTTGTGTGTTCTTGCGTATTGTGTTTCAGATCCACATTTGTGAGTGTGTGAGGGCAGTTCCAAGTCTTCATGAGTTTGCAGGATATCCAGTGTGAGTGTGTGTTGTGAGTGTGACAGTGTGTGTGCGTGTCTGTGTGTGTGTTTGCAGGAAACCAGTCTGTATGCCTATAAGAAAAATTCGATGGGTGTTTGTGTGTGTTTTTTCTGTATGTGTGTGTCGGGACCACATTTGTGAATATGTTAGGGCAGTTCCAAGTGTTGATGGCTCTGCTGGAGACCCAGTGAGAGTGCTGTGTTGTGAGTGTGACAGTGTGTGTGTGTCTGTGTGTGTGTGTGTGTTTGGGGGAACCCCACAGTGTATGCTTCTAAGAAAAAGTCGATGGGTGTTTGTGTGTGTTTCTTGTGTATGTGTGTGTCGAGACCACGTATGTGAGTATGTTGTGGCAGTTCCAAGCGCCAGTGTGAATGCTGTGTTGTGAGTGTGGCAGTGTGTGTTTCTGTGTGTGTTTGTGTTGGCGGGAAAACATTGTGTATGCCTGTAAGAATAAGTCGATGGATGTTTGTGTGAGTTTCATGTGTATGTGTGTGTCGCGACCACATTTGTCAATATTTTAAGGCAGTTCCAAGTGTTGATGGTTCTGCTGGATACCCATTGTGAGTGCTGTGTTGTAAGTGTGACTGTGTGTGTGTGTGTTCACGGGAAACCGTTGTGTATGCCTGTAAGAAAAAGTCGATGGGTGTTTGTGTGTGATTCTTGTGTATGTGTGTGTCGGTGAAACGTTTGTGAGTATGTTAGGGCAGTTCCAAGTGTTGATGGCTCTGCCGAAGTCCAGTGTGCGTACTGTGCTGTTAGTGTGACAGTGTGTGTGTGTGTGTGTGTGTGTTTGGGGAAACCCCACTCTGTCTCCCTGTAACAAAATGTTGATGGGTGTTTGTGTGTGTTTCTTCTGTATGTGTGGGTCGGGACCACGTTTGTTTGTATGTTAGGGCAGATTCAAGTGCCAGTGTGAATGCTGTGTTGTGAGTGTGATAGTGTGTGTGTGTGTGTGTTTGCGGAAACCATTGTGCATGACTGGAAGTAAAAGTCAATGGGAGTTTGTGTGTGTTTCTTGTGTATGTGTGTGTCGGGACCACGTTTGTGAGTATGTTAGGGCAGTTCCAACTGTTGATGGCTATGCCGGGGACCCAGTGTGAGTGCTGTGTTGTGCGTGTGATAGTGTCTGTGTGTGTGTGTGTGTGTTTTGCTGGATACCATTGTGTATGTCTGTAAGAAAAAGTCGTAGGGTGTTTTTGTGTGTTTCTTCTGCATGTGTGTTTCGGGACCACGTTTGTGAATATGTTAAGGTAATTCCAAGTGTTCATGGCTCTGCTGGAGATCCAATGTGAGTGCTCTGTCGTGAGTGTGCCTTTTGTGTGTGTGTGTGTGTGTGTGTGTGTTTGCAGGAAACCATTGTGTATGCCTGCAAGAAAAAGTCGATGGGTGTTTGTGTGTGTTATTTGTATATGTGTGTGTCAGGACCATGTTTGTGATTATGTTAAAGCAGTTCCAAGTGTTGACGGCTGTGTTGGAGACCCAGTGTGAGTGCTGTGTTGTGAGTGTGATAGTGTGTGTGTGTCTGTGTGTGTTTCCGAACCCCCTGTGTACGCCTGTAAGAAAAATTCCATGGGTGTTTGTGTGTGTTTCTTGTGTATGCGTGTGTCAGGAAAACGTTTGTGAGTATGTTAGGGCAGTTCCAAGTGTTGATGGCTCTGCCGAGGCCCAGTGTGAGTGCTGTGTTGCGAGTGTGACAGTGTGTGTGTGTGTGTGTGTGTGCGTGTGTTTTCGGGTTACCATTGTGTATGCCTGTATGAAAAAGTCGATGGGTGTATTTGTGTGTTCTTGCGTATTGTGTTTCAGATCCACATTTGTGAGTGTGTGAGGGCAGTTCCAAGTGTTCATGAGTTTGCTGGATATCCAGTGTGAGTGTGTGTTGTGAGTGTGACAGTGTGTGTGCGTGTCTGTGTGTGTGTTTGCAGGAAACCAGTCTGTATGCCTATAAGAAAAATTCGATGGGTGTTTGTGTGTGTTTCTTCTGTATGTGTGTGTCGGGACCACATTTGTGAATATGTTAGGGCAGTTCCAAGTGTTGATGGCTCTGCTGGAGACCCAGTGAGAGTGCTGTGTTGTGAGTGTGACAGTGTGTGTGTGTCTGTGTGTGTGTGTGTGTTTGGGGGAACCCCACAGTGTATGCTTCTAAGAAAAAGTCGATGGGTGTTTGTGTGTGTTTCTTGTGTATGTGTGTGTCGGGACCACGTATGAGAGTATTTTGTGGCAGTTCCAAGCGCCAGAGTGAATGCTGTGTTGTGAGTGTGGCAGTGTGTGTTTCTGTGTGTGTTTGTGTTGGCGGGAAAACATTGTGTATGCCTGTAAGAATAAGTCGATGGATGTTTGTGAGTTTCATGTGTATGTGTGTGTCGCGACCACATTTGTCAATATTTTAAGGCAGTTCCAAGTGTTGATGGTTCTGCTGGATACCCATTGTGAGTGGTGTGTTGTAAGTGTGACTGTGTGTGTGTGTGTTCAAGGGAAACCGTTGTGTATGCCTGTAAGAAAAAGTCGATGGGTGTTTGTGTGCGTTTCTTGTGTATGTGTGTGTCGGGAAAACGTTTGGGAGTATGTTAGGGCAGTTCCAAGTGTTGATGGCTCTGCCGAGGACCAGTGTGAGTGCTGTGTTGCGAGTGTGACAGTGTGTGTGTGTGTGTGTGTGTTTTCGGGTAACCATTGTGTATGCCTGTATGAAAAAGTCGATGGGTGTATTTGTGTGTTCTTGCGTATTGTGTTTCAGATCCACATTTGTGAGTGTGTGAGGGCAGTTCCAAGTCTTCATGAGTTTGCAGGATATCCAGTGTGAGTGTGTGTTGTGAGTGTGACAGTGTGTGTGCGTGTCTGTGTGTGTGTTTGCAGGAAACCAGTCTGTATGCCTATAAGAAAAATTCGATGGGTGTTTGTGTGTGTTTTTTCTGTATGTGTGTGTCGGGACCACATTTGTGAATATGTTAGGGCAGTTCCAAGTGTTGATGGCTCTGCTGGAGACCCAGTGAGAGTGCTGTGTTGTGAGTGTGATAGTGTGTGTGTGTCTGTGTGTGTGTGTGTGTGTTTGGGGGAACCCCACAGTGTATGCTTCTAAGAAAAAGTCGATGGGTGTTTGTGTGTGTTTCTTGTGTATGTGTGTGTCGAGACCACGTATGTGAGTATGTTGTGGCAGTTCCAAGTGCCAGTGTGAATGCTGTGTTGTGAGTGTGGCAGTGTGTGTTTCTGTGTGTGTTTGTGTTGGCGGGAAAACATTGTGTATGCCTGTAAGAATAAGTCGATGGATGTTTGTGTGAGTTTCATGTGTATGTGTGTGTCGCGACCACATTTGTCAATATTTTAAGGCAGTTCCAAGTGTTGATGGTTCTGCTGGATACCCATTGTGAGTGCTGTGTTGTAAGTGTGACTGTGTGTGTGTGTGTTCACGGGAAACCGTTGTGTATGCCTGTAAGAAAAAGTCGATGGGTGTTTGTGTGTGATTCTTGTGTATGTGTGTGTCGGTGAAACGTTTGTGAGTATGTTAGGGCAGTTCCAAGTGTTGATGGCTCTGCCGAGGTCCAGTGTGCGTACTGTGCTGTTAGTGTGACAGTGTGTGTGTGTGTGTGTGTGTGTGTTTGGGGAAACCCCACTCTGTCTCCCTGTAACAAAATGTTGATGGGTGTTTGTGTGTGTTTCTTCTGTATGTGTGTGTCGGGACCACGTTTGTTTGTATGTTAGGGCAGATTCAAGTGCCAGTGTGAATGCTGTGTTGTGAGTGTGATAGTGTGTGTGTGTGTGTGTTTGCGGAAACCATTGTGCATGACTGTAAGTAAAAGTCAATGGGAGTTTGTGTGTGTTTCTTGTGTATGTGTGTGTCGGGACCACGTTTGTGAGTATGTTAGGGCAGTTCCAACTGTTGATGGCTATGCCGGGGACCCAGTGTGAGTGCTGTGTTGTGCGTGTGATAGTGTCTGTGTGTGTGTGTGTGTGTTTTGCTGGATACCATTGTGTATGTCTGTAAGAAAAAGTCGTAGGGTGTTTTTGTGTGTTTCTTCTGCATGTGTGTTTCGGGACCACGTTTGTGAATATGTTAAGGTAATTCCAAGTGTTCATGGCTCTGCTGGAGATCCAATGTGAGTGCTCTGTCGTGAGTGTGCCTTTTGTGTGTGTGTGTGTGTGTGTGTGTGTGTTTGCAGGAAACCATTGTGTATGCCTGCAAGAAAAAGTCGATGGGTGTTTGTGTGTGTTATTTGTATATGTGTGTGTCAGGACCATGTTTGTGATTATGTTAAAGCAGTTCCAAGTGTTGACGGCTGTGTTGGAGACCCAGTGTGAGTGCTGTGTTGTGAGTGTGATAGTGTGTGTGTGTCTGTGTGTGTTTCCGAACCCCCTGTGTACGCCTGTAAGAAAAATTCCATGGGTGTTTGTGTGTGTTTCTTGTGTATGCGTGTGTCAGGAAAACGTTTGTGAGTATGTTAGGGCAGTTCCAAGTGTTGATGGCTCTGCCGAGGCCCAGTGTGAGTGCTGTGTTGCGAGTGTGACAGTGTGTGTGTGTGTGTGTGTGTGTGTGTGTTTTCGGGTTACCATTGTGTATGCCTGTATGAAAAAGTCGATGGGTGTATTTGTGTGTTCTTGCGTATTGTGTTTCAGATCCACATTTGTGAGTGTGTGAGGGCAGTTCCAAGTCTTCATGAGTTTGCAGGATATCCAGTGTGAGTGTGTGTTGTGAGTGTGACAGTGTGTGTGCGTGTCTGTGTGTGTGTGTTTGCAGGAAACCAGTCTGTATGCCTATAAGAAAAATTCGATGGGTGTTTGTGTGTGTTTCTTCTGTATGTGTGTGTCGGGACCACATTTGTGAATATGTTAGGGCAGTTCCAAGTGTTGATGGCTCTGCTGGAGACCCAGTGAGAGTGCTGTGTTGTGAGTGTGACAGTGTGTGTGTGTCTGTGTGTGTGTGTGTGTTTGGGGGAACCCCACAGTGTATGCTTCTAAGAAAAAGTCGATGGGTGTTTGTGTGTGTTTCTTGTGTATGTGTGTGTCGGGACCACGTATGAGAGTATTTTGTGGCAGTTCCAAGCGCCAGAGTGAATGCTGTGTTGTGAGTGTGGCAGTGTGTGTTTCTGTGTGTGTTTGTGTTGGCGGGAAAACATTGTGTATGCCTGTAAGAATAAGTCGATGGATGTTTGTGTGAGTTTCATGTGTATGTGTGTGTCGCGACCACATTTGTCAATATTTTAAGGCAGTTCCAAGTGTTGATGGTTCTGCTGGATACCCATTGTGAGTGCTGTGTTGTAAGTGTGACTGTGTGTGTGTGTGTTCAAGGGAAACCGTTGTGTATGCCTGTAAGAAAAAGTCGATGGGTGTATGTGTGCGTTTCTTGTGTATGTGTGTGTCGGGAAAACGTTTGGGAGTATGTTAGGGCAGTTCCAAGTGTTGATGGCTCTGCCGAGGACCAGTGTGAGTGCTGTGTTGCGAGTGTGACAGTGTGTGTGTGTGTGTGTGTGTGTTTTCAGGTAACCATTGTGTATGCCTGTATGAAAAAGTCGATGGGTGTATTTGTGTGTTCTTGCGTATTGTGTTTCAGATCCACATTTGTGAGTGTGTGAGGGCAGTTCCAAGTCTTCATGAGTTTGCAGGATATCCAGTGTGAGTGTGTGTTGTGAGTGTGACAGTGTGTGTGCGTGTCTGTGTGTGTGTTTGCAGGAAACCAGTCTGTATGCCTATAAGAAAAATTCGATGGGTGTTTGTGTGTGTTTTTTCTGTATGTGTGTGTCGGGACCACATTTGTGAATATGTTAGGGCAGTTCCAAGTGTTGATGGCTCTGCTGGAGACCCAGTGAGAGTGCTGTGTTGTGAGTGTGATAGTGTGTGTGTGTCTGTGTGTGTGTGTGTGTGTTTGGGGGAACCCCACAGTGTATGCTTCTAAGAAAAAGTCGATGGGTGTTTGTGTGTGTTTCTTGTGTATGTGTGTGTCGAGACCACGTATGTGAGTATGTTGTGGCAGTTCCAAGTGCCAGTGTGAATGCTGTGTTGTGAGTGTGGCAGTGTGTGTTTCTGTGTGTGTTTGTGTTGGCGGGAAAACATTGTGTATGCCTGTAAGAATAAGTCGATGGATGTTTGTGTGAGTTTCATGTGTATGTGTGTGTCGCGACCACATTTGTCAATATTTTAAGGCAGTTCCAAGTGTTGATGGTTCTGCTGGATACCCATTGTGAGTGCTGTGTTGTAAGTGTGACTGTGTGTGTGTGTGTTCACGGGAAACCGTTGTGTATGCCTGTAAGAAAAAGTCGATGGGTGTTTGTGTGTGATTCTTGTGTATGTGTGTGTCGGTGAAACGTTTGTGAGTATGTTAGGGCAGTTCCAAGTGTTGATGGCTCTGCCGAAGTCCAGTGTGCGTACTGTGCTGTTAGTGTGACAGTGTGTGTGTGTGTGTGTGTGTGTTTGGGGAAACCCCACTCTGTCTCCCTGTAACAAAATGTTGATGGGTGTTTGTGTGTGTTTCTTCTGTATGTGTGTGTCGGGACCACGTTTGTTTGTATGTTAGGGCAGATTCAAGTGCCAGTGTGAATGCTGTGTTGTGAGTGTGATAGTGTGTGTGTGTGTGTGTTTGCGGAAACCATTGTGCATGACTGTAAGTAAAAGTCAATGGGAGTTTGTGTGTGTTTCTTGTGTATGTGTGTGTCGGGACCACGTTTGTGAGTATGTTAGGGCAGTTCCAACTGTTGATGGCTATGCCGGGGACCCAGTGTGAGTGCTGTGTTGTGCGTGTGATAGTGTCTGTGTGTGTGTGTGTGTGTGTTTTGCTGGATACCATTGTGTATGTCTGTAAGAAAAAGTCGTAGGGTGTTTTTGTGTGTTTCTTCTGCATGTGTGTTTCGGGACCACGTTTGTGAATATGTTAAGGTAATTCCAAGTGTTCATGGCTCTGCTGGAGATCCAATGTGAGTGCTCTGTCGTGAGTGTGCCTTTTGTGTGTGTGTGTGTGTGTGTGTGTTTTTGCAGGAAACCATTGTGTATGCCTGCAAGAAAAAGTCGATGGGTGTTTGTGTGTGTTATTTGTATATGTGTGTGTCAGGACCATGTTTGTGATTATGTTAAAGCAGTTCCAAGTGTTGACGGCTGTGTTGGAGACCCAGTGTGAGTGCTGTGTTGTGAGTGTGATAGTGTGTGTGTGTCTGTGTGTGTTTCCGAACCCCCTGTGTACGCCTGTAAGAAAAATTCCATGGGTGTTTGTGTGTGTTTCTTGTGTATGCGTGTGTCAGGAAAACGTTTGTGAGTATGTTAGGGCAGTTCCAAGTGTTGATGGCTCTGCCGAGGCCCAGTGTGAGTGCTGTGTTGCGAGTGTGACAGTGTGTGTGTGTGTGTGTGTGTGTTTTCGGGTTACCATTGTGTATGCCTGTATGAAAAAGTCGATGGGTGTATTTGTGTGTTCTTGCGTATTGTGTTTCAGATCCACATTTGTGAGTGTTGAGGGCAGTTCCAAGTGTTCATGAGTTTGCTGGATATCCAGTGTGAGTGTGTGTTGTGAGTGTGACAGTGTGTGTGCGTGTCTGTGTGTGTGTTTGCAGGAAACCAGTCTGTATGCCTATAAGAAAAATTCGATGGGTGTTTGTGTGTGTTTCTTCTGTATGTGTGTGTCGGGACCACATTTGTGAATATGTTAGGGCAGTTCCAAGTGTTGATGGCTCTGCTGGAGACCCAGTGAGAGTGCTGTGTTGTGAGTGTGACAGTGTGTGTGTGTCTGTGTGTGTGTGTGTGTTTGGGGGAACCCCACAGTGTATGCTTCTAAGAAAAAGTCGATGGGTGTTTGTGTGTGTTTCTTGTGTATGTGTGTGTCGGGACCACGTATGAGAGTATTTTGTGGCAGTTCCAAGCGCCAGAGTGAATGCTGTGTTGTGAGTGTGGCAGTGTGTGTTTCTGTGTGTGTTTGTGTTGGCGGGAAGACATTGTGTATGCCTGTAAGAATAAGTCGATGGATGTTTGTGTGAGTTTCATGTGTATGTGTGTGTCGCGACCACATTTGTCAATATTTTAAGGCAGTTCCAAGTGTTGATGGTTCTGCTGGATACCCATTGTGAGTGGTGTGTTGTAAGTGTGACTGTGTGTGTGTGTGTTCAAGGGAAACCGTTGTGTATGCCTGTAAGAAAAAGTCGATGGGTGTTTGTGTGCGTTTCTTGTGTATGTGTGTGTCGGGAAAACGTTTGGGAGTATGTTAGGGCAGTTCCAAGTGTTGATGGCTCTGCCGAGGACCAGTGTGAGTGCTGTGTTGCGAGTGTGACAGTGTGTGTGTGTGTGTGTGTTTTCGGGTAACCATTGTGTATGCCTGTATGAAAAAGTCGATGGGTGTATTTGTGTGTTCTTGCGTATTGTGTTTCAGATCCACATTTGTGAGTGTGTGAGGGCAGTTCCAAGTCTTCATGAGTTTGCAGGATATCCAGTGTGAGTGTGTGTTGTGAGTGTGACAGTGTGTGTGCGTGTCTGTGTGTGTGTTTGCAGGAAACCAGTCTGTATGCCTATAAGAAAAATTCGATGGGTGTTTGTGTGTGTTTTTTCTGTATGTGTGTGTCGGGACCACATTTGTGAATATGTTAGGGCAGTTCCAAGTGTTGATGGCTCTGCTGGAGACCCAGTGAGAGTGCTGTGTTGTGAGTGTGATAGTGTGTGTGTGTCTCTGTGTGTGTGTGTGTTTGGGGGAACCCCACAGTGTATGCTTCTAAGAAAAAGTCGATGGGTGTTTGTGTGTGTTTCTTGTGTATGTGTGTGTCGAGACCACGTATGTGAGTATGTTGTGGCAGTTCCAAGCGCCAGTGTGAATGCTGTGTTGTGAGTGTGGCAGTGTGTGTTTCTGTGTGTGTTTGTGTTGGCGGGAAAACATTGTGTATGCCTGTAAGAATAAGTCGATGGATGTTTGTGTGAGTTTCATGTGTATGTGTGTGTCGCGACCACATTTGTCAATATTTTAAGGCAGTTCCAAGTGTTGATGGTTCTGCTGGATACCCATTGTGAGTGCTGTGTTGTAAGTGTGACTGTGTGTGTGTGTGTTCACGGGAAACCGTTGTGTATGCCTGTAAGAAAAAGTCGATGGGTGTTTGTGTGTGATTCTTGTGTATGTGTGTGTCGGTGAAACGTTTGTGAGTATGTTAGGGCAGTTCCAAGTGTTTATGGCTCTGCCGAGGTCCAGTGTGCGTACTGTGCTGTTAATGTGACAGTGTGTGTGTGTGTGTGTGTGTGTTTGGGGAAACCCCACTCTGTCTCCCTGTAACAAAATGTTGATGGGTGTTTGTGTGTGTTTCTTCTGTATGTGTGGGTCGGGACCACGTTTGTTTGTATGTTAGGGCAGATTCAAGTGCCAGTGTGAATGCTGTGTTGTGAGTGTGATAGTGTGTGTGTGTGTGTGTTTGCGGAAACCATTGTGCATGACTGTAAGTAAAAGTCAATGGGAGTTTGTGTGTGTTTCTTGTGTATGTGTGTGTCGGGACCACGTTTGTGAGTATGTTAGGGCAGTTCCAACTGTTGATGGCTATGCCGGGGACCCAGTGTGAGTGCTGTGTTGTGCGTGTGATAGTGTCTGTGTGTGTGTGTGTGTGTTTTGCTGGATACCATTGTGTATGTCTGTAAGAAAAAGTCGTAGGGTGTTTTTGTGTGTTTCTTCTGCATGTGTGTTTCGGGACCACGTTTGTGAATATGTTAAGGTAATTCCAAGTGTTCATGGCTCTGCTGGAGATCCAATGTGAGTGCTCTGTCGTGAGTGTGCCTTTTGTGTGTGTGTGTGTGTGTGTGTGTGTTTGCAGGAAACCATTGTGTATGCCTGCAAGAAAAAGTCGATGGGTGTTTGTGTGTGTTATTTGTATATGTGTGTGTCAGGACCATGTTTGTGATTATGTTAAAGCAGTTCCAAGTGTTGACGGCTGTGTTGGAGACCCAGTGTGAGTGCTGTGTTGTGAGTGTGATAGTGTGTGTGTGTCTGTGTGTGTTTCCGAACCCCCTGTGTACGCCTGTAAGAAAAATTCCATGGGTGTTTGTGTGTGTTTCTTGTGTATGCGTGTGTCAGGAAAACGTTTGTGAGTATGTTAGGGCAGTTCCAAGTGTTGATGGCTCTGCCGAGGCCCAGTGTGAGTGCTGTGTTGCGAGTGTGACAGTGTGTGTGTGTGTGTGTGTGCGTGTGTTTTCGGGTTACCATTGTGTATGCCTGTATGAAAAAGTCGATGGGTGTATTTGTGTGTTCTTGCGTATTGTGTTTCAGATCCACATTTGTGAGTGTGTGAGGGCAGTTCCAAGTCTTCATGAGTTTGCAGGATATCCAGTGTGAGTGTGTGTTGTGAGTGTGACAGTGTGTGTGCGTGTCTGTGTGTGTGTTTGCAGGAAACCAGTCTGTATGCCTATAAGAAAAATTCGATGGGTGTTTGTGTGTGTTTTTTCTGTATGTGTGTGTCGGGACCACATTTGTGAATATGTTAGGGCAGTTCCAAGTGTTGATGGCTCTGCTGGAGACCCAGTGAGAGTGCTGTGTTGTGAGTGTGATAGTGTGTGTGTGTCTGTGTGTGTGTGTGTGTGTTTGGGGGAACCCCACAGTGTATGCTTCTAAGAAAAAGTCGATGGGTGTTTGTGTGTGTTTCTTGTGTATGTGTGTGTCGAGACCACGTATGTGAGTATGTTGTGGCAGTTCCAAGTGCCAGTGTGAATGCTGTGTTGTGAGTGTGGCAGTGTGTGTTTCTGTGTGTGTTTGTGTTGGCGGGAAAACATTGTGTATGCCTGTAAGAATAAGTCGATGGATGTTTGTGTGAGTTTCATGTGTATGTGTGTGTCGCGACCACATTTGTCAATATTTTAAGGCAGTTCCAAGTGTTGATGGTTCTGCTGGATACCCATTGTGAGTGCTGTGTTGTAAGTGTGACTGTGTGTGTGTGTGTTCACGGGAAACCGTTGTGTATGCCTGTAAGAAAAAGTCGATGGGTGTTTGTGTGTGATTCTTGTGTATGTGTGTGTCGGTGAAACGTTTGTGAGTATGTTAGGGCAGTTCCAAGTGTTGATGGCTCTGCCGAGGTCCAGTGTGCGTACTGTGCTGTTAGTGTGACAGTGTGTGTGTGTGTGTGTGTGTGTTTGGGGAAACCCCACTCTGTCTCCCTGTAACAAAATGTTGATGGGTGTTTGTGTGTGTTTCTTCTGTATGTGTGTGTCGGGACCACGTTTGTTTGTATGTTAGGGCAGATTCAAGTGCCAGTGTGAATGCTGTGTTGTGAGTGTGATAGTGTGTGTGTGTGTGTGTTTGCGGAAACCATTGTGCATGACTGTAAGTAAAAGTCAATGGGAGTTTGTGTGTGTTTCTTGTGTATGTGTGTGTCGGGACCACGTTTGTGAGTATGTTAGGGCAGTTCCAACTGTTGATGGCTATGCCGGGGACCCAGTGTGAGTGCTGTGTTGTGCGTGTGATAGTGTCTGTGTGTGTGTGTGTGTGTGTTTTGCTGGATACCATTGTGTATGTCTGTAAGAAAAAGTCGTAGGGTGTTTTTGTGTGTTTCTTCTGCATGTGTGTTTCGGGACCACGTTTGTGAATATGTTAAGGTAATTCCAAGTGTTCATGGCTCTGCTGGAGATCCAATGTGAGTGCTCTGTCGTGAGTGTGCCTTCTGTGTGTGTGTGTGTGTGTGTGTGTGTTTGCAGGAAACCATTGTGTATGCCTGCAAGAAAAAGTCGATGGGTGTTTGTGTGTGTTATTTGTATATGTGTGTGTCAGGACCATGTTTGTGATTATGTTAAAGCAGTTCCAAGTGTTGACGGCTGTGTTGGAGACCCAGTGTGAGTGCTGTGTTGTGAGTGTGATAGTGTGTGTGTGTCTGTGTGTGTTTCCGAACCCCCTGTGTACGCCTGTAAGAAAAATTCCATGGGTGTTTGTGTGTGTTTCTTGTGTATGCGTGTGTCAGGAAAACGTTTGTGAGTATGTTAGGGCAGTTCCAAGTGTTGATGGCTCTGCCGAGGCCCAGTGTGAGTGCTGTGTTGCGAGTGTGACAGTGTGTGTGTGTGTGTGTGTGTGTTTTCGGGTTACCATTGTGTATGCCTGTATGAAAAAGTCGATGGGTGTATTTGTGTGTTCTTGCGTATTGTGTTTCAGATCCACATTTGTGAGTGTTGAGGGCAGTTCCAAGTGTTCATGAGTTTGCTGGATATCCAGTGTGAGTGTGTGTTGTGAGTGTGACAGTGTGTGTGCGTGTCTGTGTGTGTGTTTGCAGGAAACCAGTCTGTATGCCTATAAGAAAAATTCGATGGGTGTTTGTGTGTGTTTCTTCTGTATGTGTGTGTCGGGACCACATTTGTGAATATGTTAGGGCAGTTCCAAGTGTTGATGGCTCTGCTGGAGACCCAGTGAGAGTGCTGTGTTGTGAGTGTGACAGTGTGTGTGTGTCTGTGTGTGTGTGTGTGTTTGGGGGAACCCCACAGTGTATGCTTCTAAGAAAAAGTCGATGGGTGTTTGTGTGTGTTTCTTGTGTATGTGTGTGTCGGGACCACGTATGAGAGTATTTTGTGGCAGTTCCAAGCGCCAGAGTGAATGCTGTGTTGTGAGTGTGGCAGTGTGTGTTTCTGTGTGTGTTTGTGTTGGCGGGAAAACATTGTGTATGCCTGTAAGAATAAGTCGATGGATGTTTGTGTGAGTTTCATGTGTATGTGTGTGTCGCGACCACATTTGTCAATATTTTAAGGCAGTTCCAAGTGTTGATGGTTCTGCTGGATACCCATTGTGAGTGGTGTGTTGTAAGTGTGACTGTGTGTGTGTGTTCAAGGGAAACCGTTGTGTATGCCGGTAAGAAAAAGTCGATGGGTGTTTGTGTGCGTTTCTTGTGTATGTGTGTGTCGGGAAAACGTTTGGGAGTATGTTAGGGCAGTTCCAAGTGTTGATGGCTCTGCCGAGGACCAGTGTGAGTGCTGTGTTGCGAGTGTGACAGTGTGTGTGTGTGTGTGTGTTTTCGGGTAACCATTGTGTATGCCTGTATGAAAAAGTCGATGGGTGTATTTGTGTGTTCTTGCGTATTGTGTTTCAGATCCACATTTGTGAGTGTGTGAGGGCAGTTCCAAGTCTTCATGAGTTTGCAGGATATCCAGTGTGAGTGTGTGTTGTGAGTGTGACAGTGTGTGTGCGTGTCTGTGTGTGTGTTTGCAGGAAACCAGTCTGTATGCCTATAAGAAAAATTCGATGGGTGTTTGTGTGTGTTTTTTCTGTATGTGTGTGTCGGGACCACATTTGTGAATATGTTAGGGCAGTTCCAAGTGTTGATGGCTCTGCTGGAGACCCAGTGAGAGTGCTGTGTTGTGAGTGTGATAGTGTGTGTGTGTCTCTGTGTGTGTGTGTGTTTGGGGGAACCCCACAGTGTATGCTTCTAAGAAAAAGTCGATGGGTGTTTGTGTGTGTTTCTTGTGTATGTGTGTGTCGAGACCACGTATGTGAGTATGTTGTGGCAGTTCCAAGCGCCAGTGTGAATGCTGTGTTGTGAGTGTGGCAGTGTGTGTTTCTGTGTGTGTTTGTGTTGGCGGGAAAACATTGTGTATGCCTGTAAGAATAAGTCGATGGATGTTTGTGTGAGTTTCATGTGTATGTGTGTGTCGCGACCACATTTGTCAATATTTTAAGGCAGTTCCAAGTGTTGATGGTTCTGCTGGATACCCATTGTGAGTGCTGTGTTGTAAGTGTGACTGTGTGTGTGTGTGTTCACGGGAAACCGTTGTGTATGCCTGTAAGAAAAAGTCGATGGGTGTTTGTGTGTGATTCTTGTGTATGTGTGTGTCGGTGAAACGTTTGTGAGTATGTTAGGGCAGTTCCAAGTGTTGATGGCTCTGCCGAGGTCCAGTGTGCGTACTGTGCTGTTAGTGTGACAGTGTGTGTGTGTGTGTGTGTGTGTTTGGGGAAACCCCACTCTGTCTCCCTGTAACAAAATGTTGATGGGTGTTTGTGTGTGTTTCTTCTGTATGTGTGGGTCGGGACCACGTTTGTTTGTATGTTAGGGCAGATTCAAGTGCCAGTGTGAATGCTGTGTTGTGAGTGTGATAGTGTGTGTGTGTGTGTGTTTGCGGAAACCATTGTGCATGACTGGAAGTAAAAGTCAATGGGAGTTTGTGTGTGTTTCTTGTGTATGTGTGTGTCGGGACCACGTTTGTGAGTATGTTAGGGCAGTTCCAACTGTTGATGGCTATGCCGGGGACCCAGTGTGAGTGCTGTGTTGTGCGTGTGATAGTGTCTGTGTGTGTGTGTGTGTGTGTTTTGCTGGATACCATTGTGTATGTCTGTAAGAAAAAGTCGTAGGGTGTTTTTGTGTGTTTCTTCTGCATGTGTGTTTCGGGACCACGTTTGTGAATATGTTAAGGTAATTCCAAGTGTTCATGGCTCTGCTGGAGATCCAATGTGAGTGCTCTGTCGTGAGTGTGCCTTTTGTGTGTGTGTGTGTGTGTGTGTGTTTGCAGGAAACCATTGTGTATGCCTGCAAGAAAAAGTCGATGGGTGTTTGTGTGTGTTATTTGTATATGTGTGTGTCAGGACCATGTTTGTGATTATGTTAAAGCAGTTCCAAGTGTTGACGGCTGTGTTGGAGACCCAGTGTGAGTGCTGTGTTGTGAGTGTGATAGTGTGTGTGTGTCTGTGTGTGTTTCCGAACCCCCTGTGTACGCCTGTAAGAAAAATTCCATGGGTGTTTGTGTGTGTTTCTTGTGTATGCGTGTGTCAGGAAAACGTTTGTGAGTATGTTAGGGCAGTTCCAAGTGTTGATGGCTCTGCCGAGGCCCAGTGTGAGTGCTGTGTTGCGAGTGTGACAGTGTGTGTGTGTGTGTGTGTGTGTTTTCGGGTTACCATTGTGTATGCCTGTATGAAAAAGTCGATGGGTGTATTTGTGTGTTCTTGCGTATTGTGTTTCAGATCCACATTTGTGAGTGTTGAGGGCAGTTCCAAGTGTTCATGAGTTTGCTGGATATCCAGTGTGAGTGTGTGTTGTGAGTGTGACAGTGTGTGTGCGTGTCTGTGTGTGTGTTTGCAGGAAACCAGTCTGTATGCCTATAAGAAAAATTCGATGGGTGTTTGTGTGTGTTTCTTCTGTATGTGTGTGTCGGGACCACATTTGTGAATATGTTAGGGCAGTTCCAAGTGTTGATGGCTCTGCTGGAGACCCAGTGAGAGTGCTGTGTTGTGAGTGTGACAGTGTGTGTGTGTCTGTGTGTGTGTGTGTGTTTGGGGGAACCCCACAGTGTATGCTTCTAAGAAAAAGTCGATGGGTGTTTGTGTGTGTTTCTTGTGTATGTGTGTGTCGGGACCACGTATGAGAGTATTTTGTGGCAGTTCCAAGCGCCAGAGTGAATGCTGTGTTGTGAGTGTGGCAGTGTGTGTTTCTGTGTGTGTTTGTGTTGGCGGGAAGACATTGTGTATGCCTGTAAGAATAAGTCGATGGATGTTTGTGTGAGTTTCATGTGTATGTGTGTGTCGCGACCACATTTGTCAATATTTTAAGGCAGTTCCAAGTGTTGATGGTTCTGCTGGATACCCATTGTGAGTGGTGTGTTGTAAGTGTGACTGTGTGTGTGTGTGTTCAAGGGAAACCGTTGTGTATGCCTGTAAGAAAAAGTCGATGGGTGTTTGTGTGCGTTTCTTGTGTATGTGTGTGTCGGGAAAACGTTTGGGAGTATGTTAGGGCAGTTCCAAGTGTTGATGGCTCTGCCGAGGACCAGTGTGAGTGCTGTGTTGCGAGTGTGACAGTGTGTGTGTGTGTGTGTGTTTTCGGGTAACCATTGTGTATGCCTGTATGAAAAAGTCGATGGGTGTATTTGTGTGTTCTTGCGTATTGTGTTTCAGATCCACATTTGTGAGTGTGTGAGGGCAGTTCCAAGTCTTCATGAGTTTGCAGGATATCCAGTGTGAGTGTGTGTTGTGAGTGTGACAGTGTGTGTGCGTGTCTGTGTGTGTGTTTGCAGGAAACCAGTCTGTATGCCTATAAGAAAAATTCGATGGGTGTTTGTGTGTGTTTTTTCTGTATGTGTGTGTCGGGACCACATTTGTGAATATGTTAGGGCAGTTCCAAGTGTTGATGGCTCTGCTGGAGACCCAGTGAGAGTGCTGTGTTGTGAGTGTGATAGTGTGTGTGTGTCTCTGTGTGTGTGTGTGTTTGGGGGAACCCCACAGTGTATGCTTCTAAGAAAAAGTCGATGGGTGTTTGTGTGTGTTTCTTGTGTATGTGTGTGTCGAGACCACGTATGTGAGTATGTTGTGGCAGTTCCAAGCGCCAGTGTGAATGCTGTGTTGTGAGTGTGGCAGTGTGTGTTTCTGTGTGTGTTTGTGTTGGCGGGAAAACATTGTGTATGCCTGTAAGAATAAGTCGATGGATGTTTGTGTGAGTTTCATGTGTATGTGTGTGTCGCGACCACATTTGTCAATATTTTAAGGCAGTTCCAAGTGTTGATGGTTCTGCTGGATACCCATTGTGAGTGCTGTGTTGTAAGTGTGACTGTGTGTGTGTGTGTTCACGGGAAACCGTTGTGTATGCCTGTAAGAAAAAGTCGATGGGTGTTTGTGTGTGATTCTTGTGTATGTGTGTGTCGGTGAAACGTTTGTGAGTATGTTAGGGCAGTTCCAAGTGTTTATGGCTCTGCCGAGGTCCAGTGTGCGTACTGTGCTGTTAATGTGACAGTGTGTGTGTGTGTGTGTGTGTGTTTGGGGAAACCCCACTCTGTCTCCCTGTAACAAAATGTTGATGGGTGTTTGTGTGTGTTTCTTCTGTATGTGTGGGTCGGGACCACGTTTGTTTGTATGTTAGGGCAGATTCAAGTGCCAGTGTGAATGCTGTGTTGTGAGTGTGATAGTGTGTGTGTGTGTGTGTTTGCGGAAACCATTGTGCATGACTGTAAGTAAAAGTCAATGGGAGTTTGTGTGTGTTTCTTGTGTATGTGTGTGTCGGGACCACGTTTGTGAGTATGTTAGGGCAGTTCCAACTGTTGATGGCTATGCCGGGGACCCAGTGTGAGTGCTGTGTTGTGCGTGTGATAGTGTCTGTGTGTGTGTGTGTGTGTTTTGCTGGATACCATTGTGTATGTCTGTAAGAAAAAGTCGTAGGGTGTTTTTGTGTGTTTCTTCTGCATGTGTGTTTCGGGACCACGTTTGTGAATATGTTAAGGTAATTCCAAGTGTTCATGGCTCTGCTGGAGATCCAATGTGAGTGCTCTGTCGTGAGTGTGCCTTTTGTGTGTGTGTGTGTGTGTGTGTTTGCAGGAAACCATTGTGTATGCCTGCAAGAAAAAGTCGATGGGTGTTTGTGTGTGTTATTTGTATATGTGTGTGTCAGGACCATGTTTGTGATTATGTTAAAGCAGTTCCAAGTGTTGACGGCTGTGTTGGAGACCCAGTGTGAGTGCTGTGTTGTGAGTGTGATAGTGTGTGTGTGTCTGTGTGTGTTTCCGAACCCCCTGTGTACGCCTGTAAGAAAAATTCCATGGGTGTTTGTGTGTGTTTCTTGTGTATGCGTGTGTCAGGAAAACGTTTGTGAGTATGTTAGGGCAGTTCCAAGTGTTGATGGCTCTGCCGAGGCCCAGTGTGAGTGCTGTGTTGCGAGTGTGACAGTGTGTGTGTGTGTGTGTGTGCGTGTGTTTTCGGGTTACCATTGTGTATGCCTGTATGAAAAAGTCGATGGGTGTATTTGTGTGTTCTTGCGTATTGTGTTTCAGATCCACATTTGTGAGTGTGTGAGGGCAGTTCCAAGTCTTCATGAGTTTGCAGGATATCCAGTGTGAGTGTGTGTTGTGAGTGTGACAGTGTGTGTGCGTGTCTGTGTGTGTGTTTGCAGGAAACCAGTCTGTATGCCTATAAGAAAAATTCGATGGGTGTTTGTGTGTGTTTTTTCTGTATGTGTGTGTCGGGACCACATTTGTGAATATGTTAGGGCAGTTCCAAGTGTTGATGGCTCTGCTGGAGACCCAGTGAGAGTGCTGTGTTGTGAGTGTGATAGTGTGTGTGTGTCTGTGTGTGTGTGTGTGTGTTTGGGGGAACCCCACAGTGTATGCTTCTAAGAAAAAGTCGATGGGTGTTTGTGTGTGTTTCTTGTGTATGTGTGTGTCGAGACCACGTATGTGAGTATGTTGTGGCAGTTCCAAGTGCCAGTGTGAATGCTGTGTTGTGAGTGTGGCAGTGTGTGTTTCTGTGTGTGTTTGTGTTGGCGGGAAAACATTGTGTATGCCTGTAAGAATAAGTCGATGGATGTTTGTGTGAGTTTCATGTGTATGTGTGTGTCGCGACCACATTTGTCAATATTTTAAGGCAGTTCCAAGTGTTGATGGTTCTGCTGGATACCCATTGTGAGTGCTGTGTTGTAAGTGTGACTGTGTGTGTGTGTGTTCACGGGAAACCGTTGTGTATGCCTGTAAGAAAAAGTCGATGGGTGTTTGTGTGTGATTCTTGTGTATGTGTGTGTCGGTGAAACGTTTGTGAGTATGTTAGGGCAGTTCCAAGTGTTGATGGCTCTGCCGAGGTCCAGTGTGCGTACTGTGCTGTTAGTGTGACAGTGTGTGTGTGTGTGTGTGTGTGTTTGGGGAAACCCCACTCTGTCTCCCTGTAACAAAATGTTGATGGGTGTTTGTGTGTGTTTCTTCTGTATGTGTGGGTCGGGACCACGTTTGTTTGTATGTTAGGGCAGATTCAAGTGCCAGTGTGAATGCTGTGTTGTGAGTGTGATAGTGTGTGTGTGTGTGTGTTTGCGGAAACCATTGTGCATGACTGTAAGTAAAAGTCAATGGGAGTTTGTGTGTGTTTCTTGTGTATGTGTGTGTCGGGACCACGTTTGTGAGTATGTTAGGGCAGTTCCAACTGTTGATGGCTATGCCGGGGACCCAGTGTGAGTGCTGTGTTGTGCGTGTGATAGTGTCTGTGTGTGTGTGTGTGTGTGTTTTGCTGGATACCATTGTGTATGTCTGTAAGAAAAAGTCGTAGGGTGTTTTTGTGTGTTTCTTCTGCATGTGTGTTTCGGGACCACGTTTGTGAATATGTTAAGGTAATTCCAAGTGTTCATGGCTCTGCTGGAGATCCAATGTGAGTGCTCTGTCGTGAGTGTGCCTTTTGTGTGTGTGTGTGTGTGTGTGTGTGTGTTTGCAGGAAACCATTGTGTATGCCTGCAAGAAAAAGTCGATGGGTGTTTGTGTGTGTTATTTGTATATGTGTGTGTCAGGACCATGTTTGTGATTATGTTAAAGCAGTTCCAAGTGTTGACGGCTGTGTTGGAGACCCAGTGTGAGTGCTGTGTTGTGAGTGTGATAGTGTGTGTGTGTCTGTGTGTGTTTCCGAACCCCCTGTGTACGCCTGTAAGAAAAATTCCATGGGTGTTTGTGTGTGTTTCTTGTGTATGCGTGTGTCAGGAAAACGTTTGTGAGTATGTTAGGGCAGTTCCAAGTGTTGATGGCTCTGCCGAGGCCCAGTGTGAGTGCTGTGTTGCGAGTGTGACAGTGTGTGTGTGTGTGTGTGTGTGTTTTCGGGTTACCATTGTGTATGCCTGTATGAAAAAGTCGATGGGTGTATTTGTGTGTTCTTGCGTATTGTGTTTCAGATCCACATTTGTGAGTGTTGAGGGCAGTTCCAAGTGTTCATGAGTTTGCTGGATATCCAGTGTGAGTGTGTGTTGTGAGTGTGACAGTGTGTGTGCGTGTCTGTGTGTGTGTTTGCAGGAAACCAGTCTGTATGCCTATAAGAAAAATTCGATGGGTGTTTGTGTGTGTTTCTTCTGTATGTGTGTGTCGGGACCACATTTGTGAATATGTTAGGGCAGTTCCAAGTGTTGATGGCTCTGCTGGAGACCCAGTGAGAGTGCTGTGTTGTGAGTGTGACAGTGTGTGTGTGTCTGTGTGTGTGTGTGTGTTTGGGGGAACCCCACAGTGTATGCTTCTAAGAAAAAGTCGATGGGTGTTTGTGTGTGTTTCTTGTGTATGTGTGTGTCGGGACCACGTATGAGAGTATTTTGTGGCAGTTCCAAGCGCCAGAGTGAATGCTGTGTTGTGAGTGTGGCAGTGTGTGTTTCTGTGTGTGTTTGTGTTGGCGGGAAAACATTGTGTATGCCTGTAAGAATAAGTCGATGGATGTTTGTGTGAGTTTCATGTGTATGTGTGTGTCGCGACCACATTTGTCAATATTTTAAGGCAGTTCCAAGTGTTGATGGTTCTGCTGGATACCCATTGTGAGTGGTGTGTTGTAAGTGTGACTGTGTGTGTGTGTTCAAGGGAAACCGTTGTGTATGCCGGTAAGAAAAAGTCGATGGGTGTTTGTGTGCGTTTCTTGTGTATGTGTGTGTCGGGAAAACGTTTGGGAGTATGTTAGGGCAGTTCCAAGTGTTGATGGCTCTGCCGAGGACCAGTGTGAGTGCTGTGTTGCGAGTGTGACAGTGTGTGTGTGTGTGTGTGTTTTCGGGTAACCATTGTGTATGCCTGTATGAAAAAGTCGATGGGTGTATTTGTGTGTTCTTGCGTATTGTGTTTCAGATCCACATTTGTGAGTGTGTGAGGGCAGTTCCAAGTCTTCATGAGTTTGCAGGATATCCAGTGTGAGTGTGTGTTGTGAGTGTGACAGTGTGTGTGCGTGTCTGTGTGTGTGTTTGCAGGAAACCAGTCTGTATGCCTATAAGAAAAATTCGATGGGTGTTTGTGTGTGTTTTTTCTGTATGTGTGTGTCGGGACCACATTTGTGAATATGTTAGGGCAGTTCCAAGTGTTGATGGCTCTGCTGGAGACCCAGTGAGAGTGCTGTGTTGTGAGTGTGATAGTGTGTGTGTGTCTCTGTGTGTGTGTGTGTTTGGGGGAACCCCACAGTGTATGCTTCTAAGAAAAAGTCGATGGGTGTTTGTGTGTGTTTCTTGTGTATGTGTGTGTCGAGACCACGTATGTGAGTATGTTGTGGCAGTTCCAAGCGCCAGTGTGAATGCTGTGTTGTGAGTGTGGCAGTGTGTGTTTCTGTGTGTGTTTGTGTTGGCGGGAAAACATTGTGTATGCCTGTAAGAATAAGTCGATGGATGTTTGTGTGAGTTTCATGTGTATGTGTGTGTCGCGACCACATTTGTCAATATTTTAAGGCAGTTCCAAGTGTTGATGGTTCTGCTGGATACCCATTGTGAGTGCTGTGTTGTAAGTGTGACTGTGTGTGTGTGTGTTCACGGGAAACCGTTGTGTATGCCTGTAAGAAAAAGTCGATGGGTGTTTGTGTGTGATTCTTGTGTATGTGTGTGTCGGTGAAACGTTTGTGAGTATGTTAGGGCAGTTCCAAGTGTTGATGGCTCTGCCGAGGTCCAGTGTGCGTACTGTGCTGTTAGTGTGACAGTGTGTGTGTGTGTGTGTGTGTGTGTGTGTGTTTGGGGAAACCCCACTCTGTCTCCCTGTAACAAAATGTTGATGGGTGTTTGTGTGTGTTTCTTCTGTATGTGTGGGTCGGGACCACGTTTGTTTGTATGTTAGGGCAGATTCAAGTGCCAGTGTGAATGCTGTGTTGTGAGTGTGATAGTGTGTGTGTGTGTGTGTTTGCGGAAACCATTGTGCATGACTGTAAGTAAAAGTCAATGGGAGTTTGTGTGTGTTTCTTGTGTATGTGTGTGTCGGGACCACGTTTGTGAGTATGTTAGGGCAGTTCCAACTGTTGATGGCTATGCCGGGGACCCAGTGTGAGTGCTGTGTTGTGCGTGTGATAGTGTCTGTGTGTGTGTGTGTGTGTGTTTTGCTGGATACCATTGTGTATGTCTGTAAGAAAAAGTCGTAGGGTGTTTTTGTGTGTTTCTTCTGCATGTGTGTTTCGGGACCACGTTTGTGAATATGTTAAGGTAATTCCAAGTGTTCATGGCTCTGCTGGAGATCCAATGTGAGTGCTCTGTCGTGAGTGTGCCTTTTGTGTGTGTGTGTGTGTGTGTGTGTGTTTGCGGAAACCATTGTGTATGCCTGCAAGAAAAAGTCGATGGGTGTTTGTGTGTGTTATTTGTATATGTGTGTGTCAGGACCATGTTTGTGATTATGTTAAAGCAGTTCCAAGTGTTGACGGCTGTGTTGGAGACCCAGTGTGAGTGCTGTGTTGTGAGTGTGATAGTGTGTGTGTGTCTGTGTGTGTTTCCGAACCCCCTGTGTACGCCTGTAAGAAAAATTCCATGGGTGTTTGTGTGTGTTTCTTGTGTATGCGTGTGTCAGGAAAACGTTTGTGAGTATGTTAGGGCAGTTCCAAGTGTTGATGGCTCTGCCGAGGCCCAGTGTGAGTGCTGTGTTGCGAGTGTGACAGTGTGTGTGTGTGTGTGTGTGTTTTCGGGTTACCATTGTGTATGCCTGTATGAAAAAGTCGATGGGTGTATTTGTGTGTTCTTGCGTATTGTGTTTCAGATCCACATTTGTGAGTGTGTGAGGGCAGTTCCAAGTGTTCATGAGTTTGCTGGATATCCAGTGTGAGTGTGTGTTGTGAGTGTGACAGTGTGTGTGCGTGTCTGTGTGTGTGTTTGCAGGAAACCAGTCTGTATGCCTATAAGAAAAATTCGATGGGTGTTTGTGTGTGTTTCTTCTGTATGTGTGTGTCGGGACCACATTTGTGAATATGTTAGGGCAGTTCCAAGTGTTGATGGCTCTGCTGGAGACCCAGTGAGAGTGCTGTGTTGTGAGTGTGACAGTGTGTGTGTGTCTGTGTGTGTGTGTGTGTTTGGGGGAACCCCACAGTGTATGCTTCTAAGAAAAAGTCGATGGGTGTTTGTGTGTGTTTCTTGTGTATGTGTGTGTCGGGACCACGTATGAGAGTATTTTGTGGCAGTTCCAAGCGCCAGAGTGAATGCTGTGTTGTGAGTGTGGCAGTGTGTGTTTCTGTGTGTGTTTGTGTTGGCGGGAAAACATTGTGTATGCCTGTAAGAATAAGTCGATGGATGTTTGTGAGTTTCATGTGTATGTGTGTGTCGCGACCACATTTGTCAATATTTTAAGGCAGTTCCAAGTGTTGATGGTTCTGCTGGATACCCATTGTGAGTGGTGTGTTGTAAGTGTGACTGTGTGTGTGTGTTCAAGGGAAACCGTTGTGTATGCCTGTAAGAAAAAGTCGATGGGTGTTTGTGTGTGATTCTTGTGTATGTGTGTGTCGGGAAAACGTTTGGGAGTATGTTAGGGCAGTTCCAAGTGTTGATGGCTCTGCCGAGGACCAGTGTGAGTGCTGTGTTGCGAGTGTGACAGTGTGTGTGTGTGTGTGTGTGTTTTCGGGTAACCATTGTGTATGCCTGTATGAAAAAGTCGATGGGTGTATTTGTGTGTTCTTGCGTATTGTGTTTCAGATCCACATTTGTGAGTGTGTGAGGGCAGTTCCAAGTCTTCATGAGTTTGCAGGATATCCAGTGTGAGTGTGTGTTGTGAGTGTGACAGTGTGTGTGCGTGTCTGTGTGTGTGTTTGCAGGAAACCAGTCTGTATGCCTATAAGAAAAATTCGATGGGTGTTTGTGTGTGTTTTTTCTGTATGTGTGTGTCGGGACCACATTTGTGAATATGTTAGGGCAGTTCCAAGTGTTGATGGCTCTGCTGGAGACCCAGTGAGAGTGCTGTGTTGTGAGTGTGATAGTGTGTGTGTGTCTGTGTGTGTGTGTGTGTGTTTGGGGGAACCCCACAGTGTATGCTTCTAAGAAAAAGTCGATGGGTGTTTGTGTGTGTTTCTTGTGTATGTGTGTGTCGAGACCACGTATGTGAGTATGTTGTGGCAGTTCCAAGTGCCAGTGTGAATGCTGTGTTGTGAGTGTGGCAGTGTGTGTTTCTGTGTGTGTTTGTGTTGGCGGGAAAACATTGTGTATGCCTGTAAGAATAAGTCGATGGATGTTTGTGTGAGTTTCATGTGTATGTGTGTGTCGCGACCACATTTGTCAATATTTTAAGGCAGTTCCAAGTGTTGATGGTTCTGCTGGATACCCATTGTGAGTGCTGTGTTGTAAGTGTGACTGTGTGTGTGTGTGTTCACGGGAAACCGTTGTGTATGCCTGTAAGAAAAAGTCGATGGGTGTTTGTGTGTGATTCTTGTGTATGTGTGTGTCGGTGAAACGTTTGTGAGTATGTTAGGGCAGTTCCAAGTGTTGATGGCTCTGCCGAGGTCCAGTGTGCGTACTGTGCTGTTAGTGTGACAGTGTGTGTGTGTGTGTGTGTGTGTGTGTTTGGGGAAACCCCACTCTGTCTCCCTGTAACAAAATGTTGATGGGTGTTTGTGTGTGTTTCTTCTGTATGTGTGTGTCGGGACCACGTTTGTTTGTATGTTAGGGCAGATTCAAGTGCCAGTGTGAATGCTGTGTTGTGAGTGTGATAGTGTGTGTGTGTGTGTGTTTGCGGAAACCATTGTGCATGACTGTAAGTAAAAGTCAATGGGAGTTTGTGTGTGTTTCTTGTGTATGTGTGTGTCGGGACCACGTTTGTGAGTATGTTAGGGCAGTTCCAACTGTTGATGGCTATGCCGGGGACCCAGTGTGAGTGCTGTGTTGTGCGTGTGATAGTGTCTGTGTGTGTGTGTGTGTGTTTTGCTGGATACCATTGTGTATGTCTGTAAGAAAAAGTCGTAGGGTGTTTTTGTGTGTTTCTTCTGCATGTGTGTTTCGGGACCACGTTTGTGAATATGTTAAGGTAATTCCAAGTGTTCATGGCTCTGCTGGAGATCCAATGTGAGTGCTCTGTCGTGAGTGTGCCTTTTGTGTGTGTGTGTGTGTGTGTGTGTGTTTGCAGGAAACCATTGTGTATGTCTGCAAGAAAAAGTCGATGGGTGTTTGTGTGTGTTATTTGTATATGTGTGTGTCAGGACCATGTTTGTGATTATGTTAAAGCAGTTCCAAGTGTTGACGGCTGTGTTGGAGACCCAGTGTGAGTGCTGTGTTGTGAGTGTGATAGTGTGTGTGTGTCTGTGTGTGTTTCCGAACCCCCTGTGTACGCCTGTAAGAAAAATTCCATGGGTGTTTGTGTGTGTTTCTTGTGTATGCGTGTGTCAGGAAAACGTTTGTGAGTATGTTAGGGCAGTTCCAAGTGTTGATGGCTCTGCCGAGGCCCAGTGTGAGTGCTGTGTTGCGAGTGTGACAGTGTGTGTGTGTGTGTGTGTTTTCGGGTTACCATTGTGTATGCCTGTATGAAAAAGTCGATGGGTGTATTTGTGTGTTCTTGCGTATTGTGTTTCAGATCCACATTTGTGAGTGTGTGAGGGCAGTTCCAAGTGTTCATGAGTTTGCTGGATATCCAGTGTGAGTGTGTGTTGTGAGTGTGACAGTGTGTGTGCGTGTCTGTGTGTGTGTGTTTGCAGGAAACCAGTCTGTATGCCTATAAGAAAAATTCGATGGGTGTTTGTGTGTGTTTCTTCTGTATGTGTGTGTCGGGACCACATTTGTGAATATGTTAGGGCAGTTCCAAGTGTTGATGGCTCTGCTGGAGACCCAGTGAGAGTGCTGTGTTGTGAGTGTGACAGAGTGTGTGTGTCTGTGTGTGTGTGTGTGTTTGGGGGAACCCCACAGTGTATGCTTCTAAGAAAAAGTCGATGGGTGTTTGTGTGTGTTTCTTGTGTATGTGTGTGTCGAGACCACGTATGTGAGTATGTTGTGGCAGTTCCAAGTGCCAGTGTGAATGCTGTGTTGTGAGTGTGGCAGTGTGTGTTTCTGTGTGTGTTTGTGTTGGCGGGAAAACATTGTGTATGCCTGTAAGAATAAGTCGATGGATGTTTGTGTGAGTTTCATGTGTATGTGTGTGTCGCGACCACATTTGTCAATATTTTAAGGCAGTTCCAAGTGTTGATGGTTCTGCTGGATACCCATTGTGAGTGCTGTGTTGTAAGTGTGACTGTGTGTGTGTGTGTTCACGGGAAACCGTTGTGTATGCCTGTAAGAAAAAGTCGATGGGTGTTTGTGTGTGATTCTTGTGTATGTGTGTGTCGGTGAAACGTTTGTGAGTATGTTAGGGCAGTTCCAAGTGTTGATGGCTCTGCCGAGGTCCAGTGTGCGTACTGTGCTGTTAGTGTGACAGTGTGTGTGTGTGTGTGTGTGTGTGTGTGTGTGTGTGTTTGGGGAAACCCCACTCTCTCTCCCTGTAACAAAATGTTGATGGGTGTTTGTGTGTGTTTCTTCTGTATGTGTGTGTCGGGACCACGTTTGTTTGTATGTTAGGGCAGATTCAAGTGCCAGTGTGAATGCTGTGTTGTGAGTGTGATAGTGTGTGTGTGTGTGTGTTTGCGGAAACCATTGTGCATGACTGTAAGTAAAAGTCAATGGGAGTTTGTGTGTGTTTCTTGTGTATGTGTGTGTCGGGACCACGTTTGTGAGTATGTTAGGGCAGTTCCAACTGTTGATGGCTATGCCGGGGACCCAGTGTGAGTGCTGTGTTGTGCGTGTGATAGTGTCTGTGTGTGTGTGTGTGTGTTTTGCTGGATACCATTGTGTATGTCTGTAAGAAAAAGTCGTAGGGTGTTTTTGTGTGTTTCTTCTGCATGTGTGTTTCGGGACCACGTTTGTGAATATGTTAAGGTAATTCCAAGTGTTCATGGCTCTGCTGGAGATCCAATGTGAGTGCTCTGTCGTGAGTGTGCCTTTTGTGTGTGTGTGTGTGTGTGTGTGTGTGTGTGTGTGTGTTTGCAGGAAACCATTGTGTATGCCTGCAAGAAAAAGTCGATGGGTGTTTGTGTGTGTTATTTGTATATGTGTGTGTCAGGACCATGTTTGTGATTATGTTAAAGCAGTTCCAAGTGTTGACGGCTGTGTTGGAGACCCAGTGTGAGTGCTGTGTTGTGAGTGTGATAGTGTGTGTGTGTCTGTGTGTGTTTCCGAACCCCCTGTGTACGCCTTTAAGAAAAATTCCATGGGTGTTTGTGTGTGTTTCTTGTGTATGCGTGTGTCAGGAAAACGTTTGTGAGTATGTTAGGGCAGTTCCAAGTGTTGATGGCTCTGCCGAGGCCCAGTGTGAGTGCTGTGTTGCGAGTGTGACAGTGTGTGTGTGTGTTTTCGGGTTACCATTGTGTATGCCTGTATGAAAAAGTCGATGGGTGAATTTGTGTGTTCTTGCGTATTGTGTTTCAGATCCACATTTGTGAGTGTGTGAGGGCAGTTCCAAGTGTTCATGAGTTTGCTGGATATCCAGTGTGAGTGTGTGTTGTGAGTGTGACAGTGTGTGTGCGTGTCTGTGTGTGTGTGTTTGCAGGAAACCAGTCTGTATGCCTATAAGAAAAATTCGATGGGTGTTTGTGTGTGTTTCTTCTGTATGTGTGTGTCGGGACCACATTTGTGTATATGTTAGGGCAGTTCCAAGTGTTGATGGCTCTGCTGGAGACCCAGTGAGAGTGCTGTGTTGTGAGTGTGACAGTGTGTGTGTGTCTGTGTGTGTGTGTGTGTTTGGGGGAACATCACAGTGTATGCTTCTAAGAAAAAGTCGATGGGTGTTTGTGTGTGTTTCTTGTGTATGTGTGTGTCGGGACCACGTATGAGAGTATTTTGTGGCAGTTCCAAGCGCCAGAGTGAATGCTGTGTTGTGAGTGTGGCAGTGTGTGTTTCTGTGTGTGTTTGTGTTGGCGGGAAAACATTGTGTATGCCTGTAAGAATAAGTCGATGGATGTTTGTGTGAGTTTCATGTGTATGTGTGTGTCGCGACCACATTTGTCAATATTTTAAGGCAGTTCCAAGTGTTGATGGTTCTGCTGGATACCCATTGTGAGTGCTGTGTTGTAAGTGTGACTGTGTGTGTGTGTGTTCAAGGGAAACCGTTGTGTATGCCTGTAAGAAAAAGTCGATGGGTGTTTGTGTGCGTTTCTTGTGTATGTGTGTGTCGGGAAAACGTTTGGGAGTATGTTAGGGCAGTTCCAAGTGTTGATGGCTCTGCCGAGGACCAGTGTGAGTGCTGTGTTGCGAGTGTGACAGTGTGTGTGTGTGTGTGTGTGTTTTCGGGTAACCATTGTGTATGCCTGTATGAAAAAGTCGATGGGTGTATTTGTGTGTTCTTGCGTATTGTGTTTCAGATCCACATTTGTGAGTGTGTGAGGGCAGTTCCAAGTCTTCATGAGTTTGCAGGATATCCAGTGTGAGTGTGTGTTGTGAGTGTGACAGTGTGTGTGCGTGTCTGTGTGTGTGTTTGCAGGAAACCAGTCTGTATGCCTATAAGAAAAATTCGATGGGTGTTTGTGTGTGTTTTTTCTGTATGTGTGTGTCGGGACCACATTTGTGAATATGTTAGGGCAGTTCCAAGTGTTGATGGCTCTGCTGGAGACCCAGTGAGAGTGCTGTGTTGTGAGTGTGATAGTGTGTGTGTGTCTCTGTGTGTGTGTGTGTTTGGGGGAACCCCACAGTGTATGCTTCTAAGAAAAAGTCGATGGGTGTTTGTGTGTGTTTCTTGTGTATGTGTGTGTCGAGACCACGTATGTGAGTATGTTGTGGCAGTTCCAAGCGCCAGTGTGAATGCTGTGTTGTGAGTGTGGCAGTGTGTGTTTCTGTGTGTGTCTGTGTTGGCGGGAAAACATTGTGTATGCCTGTAAGAATAAGTCGATGGATGTTTGTGTGAGTTTCATGTGTATGTGTGTGTCGCGACCACATTTGTCAATATTTTAAGGCAGTTCCAAGTGTTGATGGTTCTGCTGGATACCCATTGTGAGTGCTGTGTTGTAAGTGTGACTGTGTGTGTGTGTGTTCACGGGAAACCGTTGTGTATGCCTGTAAGAAAAAGTCGATGGGTGTTTGTGTGTGATTCTTGTGTATGTGTGTGTCGGTGAAACGTTTGTGAGTATGTTAGGGCAGTTCCAAGTGTTGATGGCTCTGCCGAGGTCCAGTGTGCGTACTGTGCTGTTAGTGTGACAGTGTGTGTGTGTGTGTGTGTGTGTGTTTGGGGAAACCCCACTCTGTCTCCCTGTAACAAAATGTTGATGGGTGTTTGTGTGTGTTTCTTCTGTATGTGTGTGTCGGGACCACGTTTGTTTGTATGTTAGGGCAGATTCAAGTGCCAGTGTGAATGCTGTGTTGTGAGTGTGATAGTGTGTGTGTGTGTGTTTGCGGAAACCATTGTGCATGACTGTCAGTAAAAGTCAATGGGAGTTTGTGTGTGTTTCTTGTGTATGTGTGTGTCGGGACCACGTTTGTGAGTATGTTAGGGCAGTTCCAACTGTTGATGGCTATGCCGGGGACCCAGTGTGAGTGCTGTGTTGTGCGTGTGATAGTGTCTGTGTGTGTGTGTGTGTGTTTTGCTGGATACCATTGTGTATGTCTGTAAGAAAAAGTCGTAGGGTGTTTTTGTGTGTTTCTTCTGCATGTGTGTTTCGGGACCACGTTTGTGAATATGTTAAGGTAATTCCAAGTGTTCATGGCTCTGCTGGAGACCCAATGTGAGTGCTCTGTCGTGAGTGTGCCTTTTGTGTGTGTGTGTGTGGGTGTGTGTGTGTTTGCAGGAAACCATTGTGTATGCCTGCAAGAAAAAGTCGATGGGTGTTTGTGTGTGTTATTTGTATATGTGTGTGTCAGGACCATGTTTGTGATTATGTTAATGCAGTTCCAAGTGTTGACGGCTGTGTTGGAGACCCAGTGTGAGTGCTGTGTTGTGAGTGTGATAGTGTGTGTGTGTCTGTGTGTGTTTCCGAACCCCCTGTGTACGCCTGTAAGAAAAATTCCATGGGTGTTTGTGTGTGTTTCTTGTGTATGCGTGTGTCAGGAAAACGTTTGTGAGTATGTTAGGGCAGTTCCAAGTGTTGATGGCTCTGCCGAGGCCCAGTGTGAGTGCTGTGTTGCGAGTGTGACAGTGTGTGTGTGTGTGTGTGTTTTCGGGTAACCATTGTGTATGCCTGTATGAAAAAGTCGATGGGTGTATTTGTGTGTTCTTGCGTATTGTGTTTCAGATCCACATTTGTGAGTGTGTGAGGGCAGTTCCAAGTCTTCATGAGTTTGCAGGATATCCAGTGTGAGTGTGTGTTGTGAGTGTGACAGTGTGTGTGCGTGTCTGTGTGTGTGTGTTTGCAGGAAACCAGTCTGTATGCCTATAAGAAAAATTCGATGGGTGTTTGTGTGTGTTTCTTCTGTATGTGTGTGTCGGGACCACATTTGTGAATATGTTAGGGCAGTTCCAAGTGTTGATGGCTCTGCTGGAGACCCAGTGAGAGTGCTGTGTTGTGAGTGTGACAGTGTGTGTGTGTCTGTGTGTGTGTGTGTGTTTGGGGGAACCCCACAGTGTATGCTTCTAAGAAAAAGTCGATGGGTGTTTGTGTGTGTTTCTTGTGTATGTGTGTGTCGGGACCACGTATGAGAGTATTTTGTGGCAGTTCCAAGCGCCAGAGTGAATGCTGTGTTGTGAGTGTGGCAGTGTGTGTTTCTGTGTGTGTTTGTGTTGGCGGGAAAACATTGTGTATGCCTGTAAGAATAAGTCGATGGATGTTTGTGTGAGTTTCATGTGTATGTGTGTGTCGCGACCACATTTGTCAATATTTTAAGGCAGTTCCAAGTGTTGATGGTTCTGCTGGATACCCATTGTGAGTGGTGTGTTGTAAGTGTGACTGTGTGTGTGTGTGTTCAAGGGAAACCGTTGTGTATGCCTGTAAGAAAAAGTCGATGGGTGTTTGTGTGCGTTTCTTGTGTATGTGTGTGTCGGGAAAACGTTTGGGAGTATGTTAGGGCAGTTCCAAGTGTTGATGGCTCTGCCGAGGACCAGTGTGAGTGCTGTGTTGCGAGTGTGACAGTGTGTGTGTGTGTGTGTGTGTGTTTTCGGGTAACCATTGTGTATGCCTGTATGAAAAATTCGATGGGTGTATTTGTGTGTTCTTGCGTATTGTGTTTCAGATCCACATTTGTGAGTGTGTGAGGGCAGTTCCAAGTCTTCATGAGTTTGCAGGATATCCAGTGTGAGTGTGTGTTGTGAGTGTGACAGTGTGTGTGCGTGTCTGTGTGTGTGTGTTTGCAGGAAACCAGTCTGTATGCCTATAAGAAAAATTCGATGGGTGTTTGTGTGTGTTTCTTCTGTATGTGTGTGTCGGGACCACATTTGTGAATATGTTAGGGCAGTTCCAAGTGTTGATGGCTCTGCTGGAGACCCAGTGAGAGTGCTGTGTTGTGAGTGTGACAGTGTGTGTGTGTCTGTGTGTGTGTGTGTGTTTGGGGGAACCCCACAGTGTATGCTTCTAAGAAAAAGTCGATGGGTGTTTGTGTGTGTTTCTTGTGTATGTGTGTGTCGGGACCACGTATGAGAGTATTTTGTGGCAGTTCCAAGCGCCAGAGTGAATGCTGTGTTGTGAGTGTGGCAGTGTGTGTTTCTGTGTGTGTTTGTGTTGGCGGGAAAACATTGTGTATGCCTGTAAGAATAAGTCGATGGATGTTTGTGTGAGTTTCATGTGTATGTGTGTGTCGCGACCACATTTGTCAATATTTTAAGGCAGTTCCAAGTGTTGATGGTTCTGCTGGATACCCATTGTGAGTGGTGTGTTGTAAGTGTGACTGTGTGTGTGTGTGTTCAAGGGAAACCGTTGTGTATGCCTGTAAGAAAAAGTCGATGGGTGTTTGTGTGCGTTTCTTGTGTATGTGTGTGTCGGGAAAACGTTTGGGAGTATGTTAGGGCAGTTCCAAGTGTTGATGGCTCTGCCGAGGACCAGTGTGAGTGCTGTGTTGCGAGTGTGACAGTGTGTGTGTGTGTGTGTGTTTTCGGGTAACCATTGTGTATGCCTGTATGAAAAAGTCGATGGGTGTATTTGTGTGTTCTTGCGTATTGTGTTTCAGATCCACATTTGTGAGTGTGTGAGGGCAGTTCCAAGTCTTCATGAGTTTGCAGGATATCCAGTGTGAGTGTGTGTTGTGAGTGTGACAGTGTGTGTGCGTGTCTGTGTGTGTGTGTTTGCAGGAAACCAGTCTGTATGCCTATAAGAAAAATTCGATGGGTGTTTGTGTGTGTTTCTTCTGTATGTGTGTGTCGGGACCACATTTGTGAATATGTTAGGGCAGTTCCAAGTGTTGATGGCTCTGCTGGAGACCCAGTGAGAGTGCTGTGTTATGAGTGTGACAGTGTGTGTGTGCCTGTGTGTGTGTGTGTGTTTGGGGGAACCCCACAGTGTATGCTTCTAAGAAAAAGTCGATGGGTGTTTGTGTGTGTTTCTTGTGTATGTGTGTGTCGGGACCACGTATGAGAGTATTTTGTGGCAGTTCCAAGCGCCAGAGTGAATGCTGTGTTGTGAGTGTGGCAGTGTGTGTTTCTGTGTGTGTTTGTGTTGGCGGGAAAACATTGTGTATGCCTGTAAGAATAAGTCGATGGATGTTTGTGTGAGTTTCATGTGTATGTGTGTGTCGCGACCACATTTGTCAATATTTTAAGGCAGTTCCAAGTGTTGATGGTTCTGCTGGATACCCATTGTGAGTGGTGTGTTGTAAGTGTGACTGTGTGTGTGTGTTCACGGGAAACCGTTGTGTATGCCTGTAAGAAAAAGTCGATGGGTGTTTGTGTGCGTTTCTTGTGTATGTGTGTGTCGGGAAAACGTTTGGGAGTATGTTAGGGCAGTTCCAAGTGTTGATGGCTCTGCCGAGGACCAGTGTGAGTGCTGTGTTGCGAGTGTGACAGTGTGTGTGTGTGTGTGTGTGTGTTTTCGGGTAACCATTGTGTATGCCTGTATGAAAAAGTCGATGGGTGTATTTGTGTGTTCTTGCGTATTGTGTTTCAGATCCACATTTGTGAGTGTGTGAGGGCAGTTCCAAGTCTTCATGAGTTTGCAGGATATCCAGTGTGAGTGTGTGTTGTGAGTGTGACAGTGTGTGTGCGTGTCTGTGTGTGTGTTTGCAGGAAACCAGTCTGTATGCCTATAAGAAAAATTCGATGGGTGTTTGTGTGTGTTTTTTCTGTATGTGTGTGTCGGGACCACATTTGTGAATATGTTAGGGCAGTTCCAAGTGTTGATGGCTCTGCTGGAGACCCAGTGAGAGTGCTGTGTTGTGAGTGTGATAGTGTGTGTGTGTCTGTGTGTGTGTGTGTGTTTGGGGGAACCCCACAGTGTATGCTTCGAAGAAAAAGTCGATGGGTGTTTGTGTGTGTTTCTTGTGTATGTGTGTGTCGAGACCACGTATGTGAGTATGTTGTGGCAGTTCCAAGTGCCAGTGTGAATGCTGTGTTGTGAGTGTGGCAGTGTGTGTTTCTGTGTGTGTTTGTGTTGGCGGGAAAACATTGTGTATGCCTGTAAGAATAAGTCGATGGATGTTTGTGTGAGTTTCATGTGTATGTGTGTGTCGCGACCACATTTGTCAATATTTTAAGGCAGTTCCAAGTGTTGATGGTTCTGCTGGATACCCATTGTGAGTGGTGTGTTGTAAGTGTGACTGTGTGTGGGTGTGTTCACGGGAAACCGTTGTGTATGCCTGTAAGAAAAAGTCGATGGGTGTTTGTGTGCGTTTCTTGTGTATGTGTGTGTCGGGAAAACGTTTGGGAGTATGTTAGGGCAGTTCCAAGTGTTGATGGCTCTGCCGAGGCCCAGTGTGAGTGCTGTGTTGCGAGTGTGACAGTGTGTGTGTGTGTGTGTGTGTGTTTTCGGGTAACCATTGTGTATGCCTGTATGAAAAAGTCGATGGGTGTATTTGTGTGTTCTTGCGTATTGTGTTTCAGATCCACATTTGTGAGTGTGTGAGGGCAGTTCCAAGTCTTCATGAGTTTGCAGGATATCCAGTGTGAGTGTGTGTTGTGAGTGTGACAGTGTGTGTGCGTGTCTGTGTGTGTGTTTGCAGGAAACCAGTCTGTATGCCTATAAGAAAAATTCGATGGGTGTTTGTGTGTGTTTCTTCTGTATGTGTGTGTCGGGACCACATTTGTGAATATGTTAGGGCAGTTCCAAGTGTTGATGGCTCTGCTGGAGACCCAGTGAGAGTGCTGTGTTGTGAGTGTGACAGTGTGTGTGTGTCTGTGTGTGTGTGTGTGTTTGGGGGAACCCCACAGTGTATGCTTCTAAGAAAAAGTCGATGGGTGTTTGTGTGTGTTTCTTGTGTATGTGTGTGTCGGGACCACGTATGAGAGTATTTTGTGGCAGTTCCAAGCGCCAGAGTGAATGCTGTGTTGTGAGTGTGGCAGTGTGTGTTTCTGTGTGTGTTTGTGTTGGCGGGAAAACATTGTGTATGCCTGTAAGAATAAGTCGATGGATGTTTGTGTGAGTTTCATGTGTATGTGTGTGTCGCGACCACATTTGTCAATATTTTAAGGCAGTTCCAAGTGTTGATGGTTCTGCTGGATACCCATTGTGAGTGGTGTGTTGTAAGTGTGACTGTGTGTGTGTGTTCACGGGAAACCGTTGTGTATGCCTGTAAGAAAAAGTCGATGGGTGTTTGTGTGCGTTTCTTGTGTATGTGTGTGTCGGGAAAACGTTTGGGAGTATGTTAGGGCAGTTCCAAGTGTTGATGGCTCTGCCGAGGACCAGTGTGAGTGCTGTGTTGCGAGTGTGACAGTGTGTGTGTGTGTGTGTGTGTTTTCGGGTAACCATTGTGTATGCCTGTATGAAAAAGTCGATGGGTGTATTTGTGTGTTCTTGCGTATTGTGTTTCAGATCCACATTTGTGAGTGTGTGAGGGCAGTTCCAAGTCTTCATGAGTTTGCAGGATATCCAGTGTGAGTGTGTGTTGTGAGTGTGACAGTGTGTGTGCGTGTCTGTGTGTGTGTTTGCAGGAAACCAGTCTGTATGCCTATAAGAAAAATTCGATGGGTGTTTGTGTGTGTTTTTTCTGTATGTGTGTGTCGGGACCACATTTGTGAATATGTTAGGGCAGTTCCAAGTGTTGATGGCTCTGCTGGAGACCCAGTGAGAGTGCTGTGTTGTGAGTGTGATAGTGTGTGTGTGTCTGTGTGTGTGTGTGTGTTTGGGGGAACCCCACAGTGTATGCTTCTAAGAAAAAGTCGATGGGTGTTTGTGTGTGTTTCTTGTGTATGTGTGTGTCGAGACCACGTATGTGAGTATGTTGTGGCAGTTCCAAGTGCCAGTGTGAATGCTGTGTTGTGAGTGTGGCAGTGTGTGTTTCTGTGTGTGTTTGTGTTGGCGGGAAAACATTGTGTATGCCTGTAAGAATAAGTCGATGGATGTTTGTGTGAGTTTCATGTGTATGTGTGTGTCGCGACCACATTTGTCAATATTTTAAGGCAGTTCCAGTGTTGATGGTTCTGCTGGATACCCATTGTGAGTGGTGTGTTGTAAGTGTGACTGTGTGTGTGTGTGTTCAAGGGAAACCGTTGTGTATGCCTGTAAGAAAAAGTCGATGGGTGTTTGTGTGCGTTTCTTGTGTATGTGTGTGTCGGGAAAACGTTTGGGAGTATGTTAGGGCAGTTCCAAGTGTTGATGGCTCTGCCGAGGACCAGTGTGAGTGCTGTGTTGCGAGTGTGACAGTGTGTGTGTGTGTGTGTGTGTGTTTTCGGGTAACCATTGTGTATGCCTGTATGAAAAAGTCGATGGGTGTATTTGTGTGTTCTTGCGTATTGTGTTTCAGATCCACATTTGTGAGTGTGTGAGGGCAGTTCCAAGTCTTCATGAGTTTGCAGGATATCCAGTGTGAGTGTGTGTTGTGAGTGTGACAGTGTGTGTGCGTGTCTGTGTGTGTGTTTGCAGTAACCAGTCTGTATGCCTATAAGAAAAATTCGATGGGTGTTTGTGTGTGTTTCTTCTGTATGTGTGTGTCGGGACCACATTTGTGAATATGTTAGGGCAGTTCCAAGTGTTGATGGCTCTGCTGGAGACCCAGTGAGAGTGCTGTGTTGTGAGTGTGACAGTGTGTGTGTGTCTGTGTGTGTGTGTGTGTTTGGGGAACATCACAGTGTATGCTTCTAAGAAAAAGTCGATGGGTGTTTGTGTGTGTTTCTTGTGTATGTGTGTGTCGGGACCACGTATGAGAGTATTTTGTGGCAGTTCCAAGCGCCAGAGTGAATGCTGTGTTGTGAGTGTGGCAGTGTGTGTTTCTGTGTGTGTTTGTGTTGGCGGGAAAACATTGTGTATGCCTGTAAGAATAAGTCGATGGATGTTTGTGTGAGTTTCATGTGTATGTGTGTGTCGCGACCACATTTGTCAATATTTTAAGGCAGTTCCAAGTGTTGATGGTTCTGCTGGATACCCATTGTGAGTGGTGTGTTGTAAGTGTGACTGTGTGTGTGTGTTCACGGGAAACCGTTGTGTATGCCTGTAAGAAAAAGTCGATGGGTGTTTGTGTGCGTTTCTTGTGTATGTGTGTGTCGGGAAAACGTTTGGGAGTATGTTAGGGCAGTTCCAAGTGTTGATGGCTCTGCCGAGGACCAGTGTGAGTGCTGTGTTGCGAGTGTGACAGTGTGTGTGTGTGTGTGTTTTCGGGTAACCATTGTGTATGCCTGTATGAAAAAGTCGATGGGTGTATTTGTGTGTTCTTGCGTATTGTGTTTCAGATCCACATTTGTGAGTGTGTGAGGGCAGTTCCAAGTCTTCATGAGTTTGCAGGATATCCAGTGTGAGTGTGTGTTGTGAGTGTGACAGTGTGTGTGCGTGTCTGTGTGTGTGTTTGCAGGAAACCAGTCTGTATGCCTATAAGAAAAATTCGATGGGTGTTTGTGTGTGTTTTTTCTGTATGTGTGTGTCGGGACCACATTTGTGAATATGTTAGGGCAGTTCCAAGTGTTGATGGCTCTGCTGGAGACCCAGTGAGAGTGCTGTGTTGTGAGTGTGATAGTGTGTGTGTGTCTCTGTGTGTGTGTGTGTTTGGGGGAACCCCACAGTGTATGCTTCTAAGAAAAAGTCGATGGGTGTTTGTGTGTGTTTCTTGTGTATGTGTGTGTCGAGACCACGTATGTGAGTATGTTGTGGCAGTTCCAAGTGCCAGTGTGAATGCTGTGTTGTGAGTGTGGCAGTGTGTGTTTCTGTGTGTGTTTGTGTTGGCGGGAAAACATTGTGTATGCCTGTAAGAATAAGTCGATGGATGTTTGTGTGAGTTTCATGTGTATGTGTGTGTCGCGACCACATTTGTCAATATTTTAAGGCAGTTCCAAGTGTTGATGGTTCTGCTGGATACCCATTGTGAGTGGTGTGTTGTAAGTGTGACTGTGTGTGTGTGTGTTCAAGGGAAACCGTTGTGTATGCCTGTAAGAAAAAGTCGATGGGTGTTTGTGTGCGTTTCTTGTGTATGTGTGTGTGGGGAAAACGTTTGGGAGTATGTTAGGGCAGTTCCAAGTGTTGATGGCTCTGCCGAGGCCCAGTGTGAGTGCTGTGTTGCGAGTGTGACAGTGTGTGTGTGTGTGTGTGTGTGTTTTCGGGTAACCATTGTGTATGCCTGTATGAAAAAGTCGATGGGTGTATTTGTGTGTTCTTGCGTATTGTGTTTCAGATCCACATTTGTGAGTGTGTGAGGGCAGTTCCAAGTCTTCATGAGTTTGCAGGATATCCAGTGTGAGTGTGTGTTGTGAGTGTGACAGTGTGTGTGCGTGTCTGTGTGTGTGTTTGCAGGAAACCAGTCTGTATGCCTATAAGAAAAATTCGATGGGTGTTTGTGTGTGTTTCTTCTGTATGTGTGTGTCGGGACCACATTTGTGAATATGTTAGGGCAGTTCCAAGTGTTGATGGCTCTGCTGGAGACCCAGTGAGAGTGCTGTGTTGTGAGTGTGACAGTGTGTGTGTGTCTGTGTGTGTGTGTGTGTTTGGGGGAACCCCACAGTGTATGCTTCTAAGAAAAAGTCGATGGGTGTTTGTGTGTGTTTCTTGTGTATGTGTGTGTCGGGACCACGTATGAGAGTATTTTGTGGCAGTTCCAAGCGCCAGAGTGAATGCTGTGTTGTGAGTGTGGCAGTGTGTGTTTCTGTGTGTGTTTGTGTTGGCGGGAAAACATTGTGTATGCCTGTAAGAATAAGTCGATGGATGTTTGTGTGAGTTTCATGTGTATGTGTGTGTCGCGACCACATTTGTCAATATTTTAAGGCAGTTCCAAGTGTTGATGGTTCTGCTGGATACCCATTGTGAGTGGTGTGTTGTAAGTGTGACTGTGTGTGTGTGTTCACGGGAAACCGTTGTGTATGCCTGTAAGAAAAAGTCGATGGGTGTTTGTGTGCGTTTCTTGTGTATGTGTGTGTCGGGAAAACGTTTGGGAGTATGTTAGGGCAGTTCCAAGTGTTGATGGCTCTGCCGAGGACCAGTGTGAGTGCTGTGTTGCGAGTGTGACAGTGTGTGTGTGTGTGTGTGTGTGTTTTCGGGTAACCATTGTGTATGCCTGTATGAAAAAGTCGATGGGTGTATTTGTGTGTTCTTGCGTATTGTGTTTCAGATCCACATTTGTGAGTGTGTGAGGGCAGTTCCAAGTCTTCATGAGTTTGCAGGATATCCAGTGTGAGTGTGTGTTGTGAGTGTGACAGTGTGTGTGCGTGTCTGTGTGTGTGTTTGCAGGAAACCAGTCTGTATGCCTATAAGAAAAATTCGATGGGTGTTTGTGTGTGTTTCTTCTGTATGTGTGTGTCGGGACCACATTTGTGAATATGTTAGGGCAGTTCCAAGTGTTGATGGCTCTGCTGGAGACCCAGTGAGAGTGCTGTGTTGTGAGTGTGATAGTGTGTGTGTGTCTGTGTGTGTGTGTGTGTTTGGGGGAACCCCACAGTGTATGCTTCTAAGAAAAAGTCGATGGGTGTTTGTGTGTGTTTCTTGTGTATGTGTGTGTCGAGACCACGTATGTGAGTATGTTGTGGCAGTTCCAAGTGCCAGTGTGAATGCTGTGTTGTGAGTGTGGCAGTGTGTGTTTCTGTGTGTGTTTGTGTTGGCGGGAAAACATTGTGTATGCCTGTAAGAATAAGTCGATGGATGTTTGTGTGAGTTTCATGTGTATGTGTGTGTCGCGACCACATTTGTCAATATTTTAAGGCAGTTCCAAGTGTTGATGGCTCTGCTGGAGACCCAGTGAGAGTGCTGTGTTGTGAGTGTGATAGTGTGTGTGTGTCTGTGTGTGTGTGTGTGTTTGGGGGAACCCCACAGTGTATGCTTCTAAGAAAAAGTCGATGGGTATTTGTGTGTGTTTCTTGTGTATGTGTGTGTCGAGACCACGTATGTGAGTATGTTGTGGCAGTTCCAAGTGCCAGTGTGAATGCTGTGTTGTGAGTGTGGCAGTGTGTGTTTCTGTGTGTGTTTGTGTTGGCGGGAAAACATTGTGTATGCCTGTAAGAATAAGTCGATGGATGTTTGTGTGAGTTTCATGTGTATGTGTGTGTCGCGACCACATTTGTCAATATTTTAAGGCAGTTCCAAGTGTTGATGGTTCTGCTGGATACCCATTGTGAGTGGTGTGTTGTAAGTGTGACTGTGTGTGTGTGTGTTCAAGGGAAACCGTTGTGTATGCCTGTAAGAAAAAGTCGATGGGTGTTTGTGTGCGTTTCTTGTGTATGTGTGTGTGGGGAAAACGTTTGGGAGTATGTTAGGGCAGTTCCAAGTGTTGATGGCTCTGCCGAGGCCCAGTGTGAGTGCTGTGTTGCGAGTGTGACAGTGTGTGTGTGTGTGTGTGTGTTTTCGGGTAACCATTGTGTATGCCTGTATGAAAAAGTCGATGGGTGTATTTGTGTGTTCTTGCGTATTGTGTTTCAGATCCACATTTGTGAGTGTGTGAGGGCAGTTCCAAGTCTTCATGAGTTTGCAGGATATCCAGTGTGAGTGTGTGTTGTGAGTGTGACAGTGTGTGTGCGTGTCTGTGTGTGTGTTTGCAGGAAACCAGTCTGTATGCCTATAAGAAAAATTCGATGGGTGTTTGTGTGTGTTTCTTCTGTATGTGTGTGTCGGGACCACATTTGTGAATATGTTAGGGCAGTTCCAAGTGTTGATGGCTCTGCTGGAGACCCAGTGAGAGTGCTGTGTTGTGAGTGTGACAGTGTGTGTGTGTCTGTGTGTGTGTGTGTGTTTGGGGGAACCCCACAGTGTATGCTTCTAAGAAAAAGTCGATGGGTGTTTGTGTGTGTTTCTTGTGTATGTGTGTGTCGGGACCACGTATGAGAGTATTTTGTGGCAGTTCCAAGCGCCAGAGTGAATGCTGTGTTGTGAGTGTGGCAGTGTGTGTTTCTGTGTGTGTTTGTGTTGGCGGGAAAACATTGTGTATGCCTGTAAGAATAAGTCGATGGATGTTTGTGTGAGTTTCATGTGTATGTGTGTGTCGCGACCACATTTGTCAATATTTTAAGGCAGTTCCAAGTGTTGATGGTTCTGCTGGATACCCATTGTGAGTGGTGTGTTGTAAGTGTGACTGTGTGTGTGTGTTCACGGGAAACCGTTGTGTATGCCTGTAAGAAAAAGTCGATGGGTGTTTGTGTGCGTTTCTTGTGTATGTGTGTGTCGGGAAAACGTTTGGGAGTATGTTAGGGCAGTTCCAAGTGTTGATGGCTCTGCCGAGGACCAGTGTGAGTGCTGTGTTGCGAGTGTGACAGTGTGTGTGTGTGTGTGTTTTCGGGTAACCATTGTGTATGCCTGTATGAAAAAGTCGATGGGTGTATTTGTGTGTTCTTGCGTATTGTGTTTCAGATCCACATTTGTGAGTGTGTGAGGGCAGTTCCAAGTCTTCATGAGTTTGCAGGATATCCAGTGTGAGTGTGTGTTGTGAGTGTGACAGTGTGTGTGCGTGTCTGTGTGTGTGTTTGCAGGAAACCAGTCTGTATGCCTATAAGAAAAATTCGATGGGTGTTTGTGTGTGTTTTTTCTGTATGTGTGTGTCGGGACCACATTTGTGAATATGTTAGGGCAGTTCCAAGTGTTGATGGCTCTGCTGGAGACCCAGTGAGAGTGCTGTGTTGTGAGTGTGATAGTGTGTGTGTGTCTGTGTGTGTGTGTGTGTTTGGGGGAACCCCACAGTGTATGCTTCTAAGAAAAAGTCGATGGGTGTTTGTGTGTGTTTCTTGTGTATGTGTGTGTCGAGACCACGTATGTGAGTATGTTGTGGCAGTTCCAAGTGCCAGTGTGAATGCTGTGTTGTGAGTGTGGGAGTGTGTGTTTCTGTGTGTGTTTGTGTTGGCGGGAAAACATTGTGTATGCCTGTAAGAATAAGTCGATGGATGTTTGTGTGAGTTTCATGTGTATGTGTGTGTCGCGACCACATTTGTCAATATTTTAAGGCAGTTCCAGTGTTGATGGTTCTGCTGGATACCCATTGTGAGTGGTGTGTTGTAAGTGTGACTGTGTGTGTGTGTGTTCAAGGGAAACCGTTGTGTATGCCTGTAAGAAAAAGTCGATGGGTGTTTGTGTGCGTTTCTTGTGTATGTGTGTGTCGGGAAAACGTTTGGGAGTATGTTAGGGCAGTTCCAAGTGTTGATGGCTCTGCCGAGGACCAGTGTGAGTGCTGTGTTGCGAGTGTGACAGTGTGTGTGTGTGTGTGTGTGTGTTTTCGGGTAACCATTGTGTATGCCTGTATGAAAAAGTCGATGGGTGTATTTGTGTGTTCTTGCGTATTGTGTTTCAGATCCACATTTGTGAGTGTGTGAGGGCAGTTCCAAGTCTTCATGAGTTTGCAGGATATCCAGTGTGAGTGTGTGTTGTGAGTGTGACAGTGTGTGTGCGTGTCTGTGTGTGTGTTTGCAGGAAACCAGTCTGTATGCCTATAAGAAAAATTCGATGGGTGTTTGTGTGTGTTTCTTCTGTATGTGTGTGTCGGGACCACATTTGTGAATATGTTAGGGCAGTTCCAAGTGTTGATGGCTCTGCTGGAGACCCAGTGAGAGTGCTGTGTTGTGAGTGTGACAGTGTGTGTGTGTCTGTGTGTGTGTGTGTGTTTGGGGGAACCCCACAGTGTATGCTTCTAAGAAAAAGTCGATGGGTGTTTGTGTGTGTTTCTTGTGTATGTGTGTGTCGGGACCACGTATGAGAGTATTTTGTGGCAGTTCCAAGCGCCAGAGTGAATGCTGTGTTGTGAGTGTGGCAGTGTGTGTTTCTGTGTGTGTTTGTGTTGGCGGGAAAACATTGTGTATGCCTGTAAGAATAAGTCGATGGATGTTTGTGTGAGTTTCATGTGTATGTGTGTGTCGCGACCACATTTGTCAATATTTTAAGGCAGTTCCAAGTGTTGATGGTTCTGCTGGATACCCATTGTGAGTGGTGTGTTGTAAGTGTGACTGTGTGTGTGTGTGTTCAAGGGAAACCGTTGTGTATGCCTGTAAGAAAAAGTCGATGGGTGTTTGTGTGCGTTTCTTGTGTATGTGTGTGTCGGGAAAACGTTTGGGAGTATGTTAGGGCAGTTCCAAGTGTTGATGGCTCTGCCGAGGACCAGTGTGAGTGCTGTGTTGCGAGTGTGACAGTGTGTGTGTGTGTGTGTGTGTGTTTTCGGGTAACCATTGTGTATGCCTGTATGAAAAAGTCGATGGGTGTATTTGTGTGTTCTTGCGTATTGTGTTTCAGATCCACATTTGTGAGTGTGTGAGGGCAGTTCCAAGTCTTCATGAGTTTGCAGGATATCCAGTGTGAGTGTGTGTTGTGAGTGTGACAGTGTGTGTGCGTGTCTGTGTGTGTGTTTGCAGGAAACCAGTCTGTATGCCTATAAGAAAAATTCGATGGGTGTTTGTGTGTGTTTTTTCTGTATGTGTGTGTCGGGACCACATTTGTGAATATGTTAGGGCAGTTCCAAGTGTTGATGGCTCTGCTGGAGACCCAGTGAGAGTGCTGTGTTGTGAGTGTGATAGTGTGTGTGTGTCTGTGTGTGTGTGTGTGTTTGGGGGAACCCCACAGTGTATGCTTCTAAGAAAAAGTCGATGGGTGTTTGTGTGTGTTTCTTGTGTATGTGTGTGTCGAGACCACGTATGTGAGTATGTTGTGGCAGTTCCAAGTGCCAGTGTGAATGCTGTGTTGTGAGTGTGGCAGTGTGTGTTTCTGTGTGTGTTTGTGTTGGCGGGAAAACATTGTGTATGCCTGTAAGAATAAGTCGATGGATGTTTGTGTGAGTTTCATGTGTATGTGTGTGTCGCGACCACATTTGTCAATATTTTAAGGCAGTTCCAAGTGTTGATGGTTCTGCTGGATACCCATTGTGAGTGGTGTGTTGTAAGTGTGACTGTGTGTGTGTGTGTTCAAGGGAAACCGTTGTGTATGCCTGTAAGAAAAAGTCGATGGGTGTTTGTGTGCGTTTCTTGTGTATGTGTGTGTGGGGAAAACGTTTGGGAGTATGTTAGGGCAGTTCCAAGTGTTGATGGCTCTGCCGAGGCCCAGTGTGAGTGCTGTGTTGCGAGTGTGACAGTGTGTGTGTGTGTGTGTGTTTTCGGGTAACCATTGTGTATGCCTGTATGAAAAAGTCAATGGGTGTATTTGTGTGTTCTTGCGTATTGTGTTTCAGATCCACATTTGTGAGTGTGTGAGGGCAGTTCCAAGTCTTCATGAGTTTGCAGGATATCCAGTGTGAGTGTGTGTTGTGAGTGTGACAGTGTGTGTGCGTGTCTGTGTGTGTGTTTGCAGGAAACCAGTCTGTATGCCTATAAGAAAAATTCGATGGGTGTTTGTGTGTGTTTCTTCTGTATGTGTGTGTCGGGACCACATTTGTGAATATGTTAGGGCAGTTCCAAGTGTTGATGGCTCTGCTGGAGACCCAGTGAGAGTGCTGTGTTGTGAGTGTGACAGTGTGTGTGTGTCTGTGTGTGTGTGTGTGTTTGGGGGAACCCCACAGTGTATGCTTCTAAGAAAAAGTCGATGGGTGTTTGTGTGTGTTTCTTGTGTATGTGTGTGTCGGGACCACTTATGAGAGTATTTTGTGGCAGTTCCAAGCGCCAGAGTGAATGCTGTGTTGTGAGTGTGGCAGTGTGTGTTTCTGTGTGTGTTTGTGTTGGCGGGAAAACATTGTGTATGCCTGTAAGAATAAGTCGATGGATGTTTGTGTGAGTTTCATGTGTATGTGTGTGTCGCGACCACATTTGTCAATATTTTAAGGCAGTTCCAAGTGTTGATGGTTCTGCTGGATACCCATTGTGAGTGGTGTGTTGTAAGTGTGACTGTGTGTGTGTGTGTTCAAGGGAAACCGTTGTGTATGCCTGTAAGAAAAAGTCGATGGGTGTTTGTGTGCGTTTCTTGTGTATGTGTGTGTCGGGAAAACGTTTGGGAGTATGTTAGGGCAGTTCCAAGTGTTGATGGCTCTGCCGAGGACCAGTGTGAGTGCTGTGTTGCGAGTGTGACAGTGTGTGTGTGTGTGTGTGTGTGTGTTTTCGGGTAACCATTGTGTATGCCTGTATGAAAAAGTCGATGGGTGTATTTGTGTGTTCTTGCGTATTGTGTTTCAGATCCACATTTGTGAGTGTGTGAGGGCAGTTCCAAGTCTTCATGAGTTTGCAGGATATCCAGTGTGAGTGTGTGTTGTGAGTGTGACAGTGTGTGTGCGTGTCTGTGTGTGTGTTTGCAGGAAACCAGTCTGTATGCCTATAAGAAAAATTCGATGGGTGTTTGTGTGTGTTTTTTCTGTATGTGTGTGTCGGGACCACATTTGTGAATATGTTAGGGCAGTTCCAAGTGTTGATGGCTCTGCTGGAGACCCAGTGAGAGTGCTGTGTTGTGAGTGTGATAGTGTGTGTGTGTCTCTGTGTGTGTGTGTGTTTGGGGGAACCCCACAGTGTATGCTTCTAAGAAAAAGTCGATGGGTGTTTGTGTGTGTTTCTTGTGTATGTGTGTGTCGGGACCACGTATGTGAGTATGTTGTGGCAGTTCCAAGTGCCAGTGTGAATGCTGTGTTGTGAGTGTGGCAGTGTGTGTTTCTGTGTGTGTTTGTGTTGGCGGGAAAACATTGTGTATGCCTGTAAGAATAAGTCGAAGGATGTTTGTGTGAGTTTCATGTGTATATGTGTGTCGCGACCACATTTGTCAATATTTTAAGGCAGTTCCAAGTGTTGATGGTTCTGCTGGATACCCATTGTGAGTGGTGTGTTGTAAGTGTGACTGTGTGTGTGTGTGTTCAAGGGAAACCGTTGTGTATGCCTGTAAGAAAAAGTCGATGGGTGTTTGTGTGCGTTTCTTGTGTATGTGTGTGTGGGGAAAACGTTTGGGAGTATGTTAGGGCAGTTCCAAGTGTTGATGGCTCTGCCGAGGACCAGTGTGAGTGCTGTGTTGCGAGTGTGACAGTGTGTGTGTGTGTGTGTGTGTGTGTTTTCGGGTAACCATTGTGTATGCCTGTATGAAAAAGTCGATGGGTGTATTTGTGTGTTCTTGCGTATTGTGTTTCAGATCCACATTTGTGAGTGTGTGAGGGCAGTTCCAAGTCTTCATGAGTTTGCAGGATATCCAGTGTGAGTGTGTGTTGTGAGTGTGACAGTGTGTGTGCGTGTCTGTGTGTGTGTTTGCAGGAAACCAGTCTGTATGCCTATAAGAAAAATTCGATGGGTGTTTGTGTGTGTTTCTTCTGTATGTGTGTGTCGGGACCACATTTGTGAATATGTTAGGGCAGTTCCAAGTGTTGATGGCTCTGCTGGAGACCCAGTGAGAGTGCTGTGTTGTGAGTGTGATAGTGTGTGTGTGTCTGTGTGTGTGTGTGTGTTTGGGGGAAACCCACAGTGTATGCTTCTAAGAAAAAGTCGATGGGTGTTTGTGTGTGTTTCTTGTGTATGTGTGTGTCGGGACCACGTATGAGAGTATTTTGTGGCAGTTCCAAGCGCCAGAGTGAATGCTGTGTTGTGAGTGTGGCAGTGTGTGTTTCTGTGTGTGTTTGTGTTGGCGGGAAAACATTGTGTATGCCTGTAAGAATAAGTCGATGGATGTTTGTGTGAGTTTCATGTGTATGTGTGTGTCGCGACCACATTTGTCAATATTTTAAGGCAGTTCCAAGTGTTGATGGTTCTGCTGGATACCCATTGTGAGTGGTGTGTTGTAAGTGTGACTGTGTGTGTGTGTTCACGGGAAACCGTTGTGTATGCCTGTAAGAAAAAGTCGATGGGTGTTTGTGTGCGTTTCTTGTGTATGTGTGTGTCGGGAAAACGTTTGGGAGTATGTTAGGGCAGTTCCAAGTGTTGATGGCTCTGCCGAGGACCAGTGTGAGTGCTGTGTTGCGAGTGTGACAGTGTGTGTGTGTGTGTGTGTGTTTTCGGGTAACCATTGTGTATGCCTGTATGAAAAAGTCGATGGGTGTATTTGTGTGTTCTTGCGTATTGTGTTTCAGATCCACATTTGTGAGTGTGTGAGGGCAGTTCCAAGTCTTCATGAGTTTGCAGGATATCCAGTGTGAGTGTGTGTTGTGAGTGTGACAGTGTGTGTGCGTGTCTGTGTGTGTGTTTGCAGGAAACCAGTCTGTATGCCTATAAGAAAAATTCGATGGGTGTTTGTGTGTGTTTTTTCTGTATGTGTGTGTCGGGACCACATTTGTGAATATGTTAGGGCAGTTCCAAGTGTTGATGGCTCTGCTGGAGACCCAGTGAGAGTGCTGTGTTGTGAGTGTGATAGTGTGTGTGTGTCTGTGTGTGTGTGTGTGTTTGGGGGAACCCCACAGTGTATGCTTCTAAGAAAAAGTCGATGGGTGTTTGTGTGTGTTTCTTGTGTATGTGTGTGTCGAGACCACGTATGTGAGTATGTTGTGGCAGTTCCAAGTGCCAGTGTGAATGCTGTGTTGTGAGTGTGGCAGTGTGTGTTTCTGTGTGTGTTTGTGTTGGCGGGAAAACATTGTGTATGCCTGTAAGAATAAGTCGATGGATGTTTGTGTGAGTTTCATGTGTATGTGTGTGTCGCGACCACATTTGTCAATATTTTAAGGCAGTTCCAGTGTTGATGGTTCTGCTGGATACCCATTGTGAGTGGTGTGTTGTAAGTGTGACTGTGTGTGTGTGTGTTCAAGGGAAACCGTTGTGTATGCCTGTAAGAAAAAGTCGATGGGTGTTTGTGTGCGTTTCTTGTGTATGTGTGTGTCGGGAAAACGTTTGGGAGTATGTTAGGGCAGTTCCAAGTGTTGATGGCTCTGCCGAGGACCAGTGTGAGTGCTGTGTTGCGAGTGTGACAGTGTGTGTGTGTGTGTGTGTGTGTGTTTTCGGGTAACCATTGTGTATGCCTGTATGAAAAAGTCGATGGGTGTATTTGTGTGTTCTTGCGTATTGTGTTTCAGATCCACATTTGTGAGTGTGTGAGGGCAGTTCCAAGTCTTCATGAGTTTGCAGGATATCCAGTGTGAGTGTGTGTTGTGAGTGTGACAGTGTGTGTGCGTGTCTGTGTGTGTGTTTGCAGTAACCAGTCTGTATGCCTATAAGAAAAATTCGATGGGTGTTTGTGTGTGTTTCTTCTGTATGTGTGTGTCGGGACCACATTTGTGAATATGTTAGGGCAGTTCCAAGTGTTGATGGCTCTGCTGGAGACCCAGTGAGAGTGCTGTGTTGTGAGTGTGACAGTGTGTGTGTGTCTGTGTGTGTGTGTGTGTGTTTGGGGGAACCCCACAGTGTATGCTTCTAAGAAAAAGTCGATGGGTGTTTGTGTGTGTTTCTTGTGTATGTGTGTGTCGGGACCACGTATGAGAGTATTTTGTGGCAGTTCCAAGCGCCAGAGTGAATGCTGTGTTGTGAGTGTGGCAGTGTGTGTTTCTGTGTGTGTTTGTGTTGGCGGGAAAACATTGTGTATGCCTGTAAGAATAAGTCGATGGATGTTTGTGTGAGTTTCATGTGTATGTGTGTGTCGCGACCACATTTGTCAATATTTTAAGGCAGTTCCAAGTGTTGATGGTTCTGCTGGATACCCATTGTGAGTGGTGTGTTGTAAGTGTGACTGTGTGTGTGTGTTCACGGGAAACCGTTGTGTATGCCTGTAAGAAAAAGTCGATGGGTGTTTGTGTGCGTTTCTTGTGTATGTGTGTGTCGGGAAAACGTTTGGGAGTATGTTAGGGCAGTTCCAAGTGTTGATGGCTCTGCCGAGGACCAGTGTGAGTGCTGTGTTGCGAGTGTGACAGTGTGTGTGTGTGTGTGTGTGTGTTTTCGGGTAACCATTGTGTATGCCTGTATGAAAAAGTCGATGGGTGTATTTGTGTGTTCTTGCGTATTGTGTTTCAGATCCACATTTGTGAGTGTGTGAGGGCAGTTCCAAGTCTTCATGAGTTTGCAGGATATCCAGTGTGAGTGTGTGTTGTGAGTGTGACAGTGTGTGTGCGTGTCTGTGTGTGTGTTTGCAGGAAACCAGTCTGTATGCCTATAAGAAAAATTCGATGGGTGTTTGTGTGTGTTTTTTCTGTATGTGTGTGTCGGGACCACATTTGTGAATATGTTAGGGCAGTTCCAAGTGTTGATGGCTCTGCTGGAGACCCAGTGAGAGTGCTGTGTTGTGAGTGTGATAGTGTGTGTGTGTCTCTGTGTGTGTGTGTGTTTGGGGGAACCCCACAGTGTATGCTTCTAAGAAAAAGTCGATGGGTGTTTGTGTGTGTTTCTTGTGTATGTGTGTGTCGAGACCACGTATGTGAGTATGTTGTGGCAGTTCCAAGTGCCAGTGTGAATGCTGTGTTGTGAGTGTGGCAGTGTGTGTTTCTGTGTGTGTTTGTGTTGGCGGGAAAACATTGTGTATGCCTGTAAGAATAAGTCGATGGATGTTTGTGTGAGTTTCATGTGTATGTGTGTGTCGCGACCACATTTGTCAATATTTTAAGGCAGTTCCAGTGTTGATGGTTCTGCTGGATACCCATTGTGAGTGGTGTGTTGTAAGTGTGACTGTGTGTGTGTGTGTTCAAGGGAAACCGTTGTGTATGCCTGTAAGAAAAAGTCGATGGGTGTTTGTGTGCGTTTCTTGTGTATGTGTGTGTCGGGAAAACGTTTGGGAGTATGTTAGGGCAGTTCCAAGTGTTGATGGCTCTGCCGAGGACCAGTGTGAGTGCTGTGTTGCGAGTGTGACAGTGTGTGTGTGTGTGTGTGTGTGTGTTTTCGGGTAACCATTGTGTATGCCTGTATGAAAAAGTCGATGGGTGTATTTGTGTGTTCTTGCGTATTGTGTTTCAGATCCACATTTGTGAGTGTGTGAGGGCAGTTCCAAGTCTTCATGAGTTTGCAGGATATCCAGTGTGAGTGTGTGTTGTGAGTGTGACAGTGTGTGTGCGTGTCTGTGTGTGTGTTTGCAGTAACCAGTCTGTATGCCTATAAGAAAAATTCGATGGGTGTTTGTGTGTGTTTCTTCTGTATGTGTGTGTCGGGACCACATTTGTGAATATGTTAGGGCAGTTCCAAGTGTTGATGGCTCTGCTGGAGACCCAGTGAGAGTGCTGTGTTGTGAGTGTGACAGTGTGTGTGTGTCTGTGTGTGTGTGTGTGTGTTTGGGGGAACCCCACAGTGTATGCTTCTAAGAAAAAGTCGATGGGTGTTTGTGTGTGTTTCTTGTGTATGTGTGTGTCGGGACCACGTATGAGAGTATTTTGTGGCAGTTCCAAGCGCCAGAGTGAATGCTGTGTTGTGAGTGTGGCAGTGTGTGTTTCTGTGTGTGTTTGTGTTGGCGGGAAAACATTGTGTATGCCTGTAAGAATAAGTCGATGGATGTTTGTGTGAGTTTCATGTGTATGTGTGTGTCGCGACCACATTTGTCAATATTTTAAGGCAGTTCCAAGTGTTGATGGTTCTGCTGGATACCCATTGTGAGTGGTGTGTTGTAAGTGTGACTGTGTGTGTGTGTTCACGGGAAACCGTTGTGTATGCCTGTAAGAAAAAGTCGATGGGTGTTTGTGTGCGTTTCTTGTGTATGTGTGTGTCGGGAAAACGTTTGGGAGTATGTTAGGGCAGTTCCAAGTGTTGATGGCTCTGCCGAGGACCAGTGTGAGTGCTGTGTTGCGAGTGTGACAGTGTGTGTGTGTGTGTGTGTGTTTTCGGGTAACCATTGTGTATGCGTGTATGAAAAAGTCGATGGGTGTATTTGTGTGTTCTTGCGTATTGTGTTTCAGATCCACATTTGTGAGTGTGTGAGGGCAGTTCCAAGTCTTCATGAGTTTGCAGGATATCCAGTGTGAGTGTGTGTTGTGAGTGTGACAGTGTGTGTGCGTGTCTGTGTGTGTGTTTGCAGGAAACCAGTCTGTATGCCTATAAGAAAAATTCGATGGGTGTTTGTGTGTGTTTTTTCTGTATGTGTGTGTCGGGACCACATTTGTGAATATGTTAGGGCAGTTCCAAGTGTTGATGGCTCTGCTGGAGACCCAGTGAGAGTGCTGTGTTGTGAGTGTGATAGTGTGTGTGTGTCTCTGTGTGTGTGTGTGTTTGGGGGAACCCCACAGTGTATGCTTCTAAGAAAAAGTCGATGGGTGTTTGTGTGTGTTTCTTGTGTATGTGTGTGTCGAGACCACGTATGTGAGTATGTTGTGGCAGTTCCAAGTGCCAGTGTGAATGCTGTGTTGTGAGTGTGGCAGTGTGTGTTTCTGTGTGTGTTTGTGTTGGCGGGAAAACATTGTGTATGCCTGTAAGAATAAGTCGATGGATGTTTGTGTGAGTTTCATGTGTATGTGTGTGTCGCGACCACATTTGTCAATATTTTAAGGCAGTTCCAAGTGTTGATGGTTCTGCTGGATACCCATTGTGAGTGGTGTGTTGTAAGTGTGACTGTGTGTGTGTGTGTTCAAGGGAAACCGTTGTGTATGCCTGTAAGAAAAAGTCGATGGGTGTTTGTGTGCGTTTCTTGTGTATGTGTGTGTGGGGAAAACGTTTGGGAGTATGTTAGGGCAGTTCCAAGTGTTGATGGCTCTGCCGAGGCCCAGTGTGAGTGCTGTGTTGCGAGTGTGACAGTGTGTGTGTGTGTGTGTGTGTGTTTTCGGGTAACCATTGTGTATGCGTGTATGAAAAAGTCGATGGGTGTATTTGTGTGTTCTTGCGTATTGTGTTTCAGATCCACATTTGTGAGTGTGTGAGGGCAGTTCCAAGTCTTCATGAGTTTGCAGGATATCCAGTGTGAGTGTGTGTTGTGAGTGTGACAGTGTGTGTGCGTGTCTGTGTGTGTGTTTGCAGGAAACCAGTCTGTATGCCTATAAGAAAAATTCGATGGGTGTTTGTGTGTGTTTTTTCTGTATGTGTGTGTCGGGACCACATTTGTGAATATGTTAGGGCAGTTCCAAGTGTTGATGGCTCTGCTGGAGACCCAGTGAGAGTGCTGTGTTGTGAGTGTGACAGTGTGTGTGTGTCTGTGTGTGTGTGTGTGTTTGGGGGAACCCCACAGTGTATGCTTCTAAGAAAAAGTCGATGGGTGTTTGTGTGTGTTTCTTGTGTATGTGTGTGTCGGGACCACGTATGAGAGTATTTTGTGGCAGTTCCAAGCGCCAGAGTGAATGCTGTGTTGTGAGTGTGGCAGTGTGTGTTTCTGTGTGTGTTTGTGTTGGCGGGAAAACATTGTGTATGCCTGTAAGAATAAGTCGATGGATGTTTGTGTGAGTTTCATGTGTATGTGTGTGTCGCGACCACATTTGTCAATATTTTAAGGCAGTTCCAAGTGTTGATGGTTCTGCTGGATACCCATTGTGAGTGGTGTGTTGTAAGTGTGACTGTGTGGGTGTGTGTTCAAGGGAAACCGTTGTGTATGCCTGTAAGAAAAAGTCGATGGGTGTTTGTGTGCGTTTCTTGTGTATGTGTGTGTCGGGAAAACGTTTGGGAGTATGTTAGGGCAGTTCCAAGTGTTGATGGCTCTGCCGAGTACCAGTGTGAGTGCTGTGTTGCGAGTGTGACAGTGTGTGTGTGTGTGTGTGTGTGTTTTCGGGTAACCATTGTGTATGCCTGTATGAAAAAGTCGATGGGTGTATTTGTGTGTTCTTGCGTATTGTGTTTCAGATCCACATTTGTGAGTGTGTGAGGGCAGTTCCAAGTCTTCATGAGTTTGCAGGATATCCAGTGTGAGTGTGTGTTGTGAGTGTGACAGTGTGTGTGCGTGTCTGTGTGTGTGTTTGCAGGAAACCAGTCTGTATGCCTATAAGAAAAATTCGATGGGTGTTTGTGTGTGTTTCTTCTGTATGTGTGTGTCGGGACCACATTTGTGAATATGTTAGGGCAGTTCCAAGTGTTGATGGCTCTGCTGGAGACCCAGTGAGAGTGCTGTGTTGTGAGTGTGACAGTGTGTGTGTGTCTGTGTGTGTGTGTGTGTTTGGGGGAACCCCACAGTGTATGCTTCTAAGAAAAAGTCGATGGGTGTTTGTGTGTGTTTCTTGTGTATGTGTGTGTCGGGACCACGTATGAGAGTATTTTGTGGCAGTTCCATGCGCCAGAGTGAATGCTGTGTTGTGAGTGTGGCAGTGTGTGTTTCTGTGTGTGTTTGTGTTGGCGGGAAAACATTGTGTATGCCTGTAAGAATAAGTCGATGGATGTTTGTGTGAGTTTCATGTGTATGTGTGTGTCGCGACCACATTTGTCAATATTTTAAGGCAGTTCCAAGTGTTGATGGTTCTGCTGGATACCCATTGTGAGTGGTGTGTTGTAAGTGTGACTGTGTGTGTGTGTTCACGGGAAACCGTTGTGTATGCCTGTAAGAAAAAGTCGATGGGTGTTTGTGTGCGTTTCTTGTGTATGTGTGTGTCGGGAAAACGTTTGGGAGTATGTTAGGGCAGTTCCAAGTGTTGATGGCTCTGCCGAGGACCAGTGTGAGTGCTGTGTTGCGAGTGTGACAGTGTGTGTGTGTGTGTGTGTGTGTGTGTTTTCGGGTAACCATTGTGTATGCCTGTATGAAAAAGTCGATGGGTGTATTTGTGTGTTCTTGCGTATTGTGTTTCAGATCCACATTTGTGAGTGTGTGAGGGCAGTTCCAAGTCTTCATGAGTTTGCAGGATATCCAGTGTGAGTGTGTGTTGTGAGTGTGACAGTGTGTGTGCGTGTCTGTGTGTGTGTTTGCAGGAAACCAGTCTGTATGCCTATAAGAAAAATTCGATGGGTGTTTGTGTGTGTTTTTTCTGTATGTGTGTGTCGGGACCACATTTGTGAATATGTTAGGGCAGTTCCAAGTGTTGATGGCTCTGCTGGAGACCCAGTGAGAGTGCTGTGTTGTGAGTGTGATAGTGTGTGTGTGTCTCTGTGTGTGTGTGTGTTTGGGGGAACCCCACAGTGTATGCTTCTAAGAAAAAGTCGATGGGTGTTTGTGTGTGTTTCTTGTGTATGTGTGTGTCGAGACCACGTATGTGAGTATGTTGTGGCAGTTCCAAGTGCCAGTGTGAATGCTGTGTTGTGAGTGTGGCAGTGTGTGTTTCTGTGTGTGTTTGTGTTGGCGGGAAAACATTGTGTATGCCTGTAAGAATAAGTCGATGGATGTTTGTGTGAGTTTCATGTGTATGTGTGTGTCGCGACCACATTTGTCAATATTTTAAGGCAGTTCCAAGTGTTGATGGTTCTGCTGGATACCCATTGTGAGTGGTGTGTTGTAAGTGTGACTGTGTGTGTGTGTGTTCAAGGGAAACCGTTGTGTATGCCTGTAAGAAAAAGTCGATGGGTGTTTGTGTGCGTTTCTTGTGTATGTGTGTGTGGGGAAAACGTTTGGGAGTATGTTAGGGCAGTTCCAAGTGTTGATGGCTCTGCGGAGGCCCAGTGTGAGTGCTGTGTTGCGAGTGTGACAGTGTGTGTGTGTGTGTGTGTGTGTGTTTTCGGGTAACCATTGTGTATGCCTGTATGAAAAAGTCGATGGGTGTATTTGTGTGTTCTTGCGTATTGTGTTTCAGATCCACATTTGTGAGTGTGTGAGGGCAGTTCCAAGTCTTCATGAGTTTGCAGGATATCCAGTGTGAGTGTGTGTTGTGAGTGTGACAGTGTGTGTGCGTGTCTGTGTGTGTGTTTGCAGGAAACCAGTCTGTATGCCTATAAGAAAAATTCGATGGGTGTTTGTGTGTGTTTCTTCTGTATGTGTGTGTCGGGACCACATTTGTGAATATGTTAGGGCAGTTCCAAGTGTTGATGGCTCTGCTGGAGACCCAGTGAGAGTGCTGTGTTGTGAGTGTGACAGTGTGTGTGTGTCTGTGTGTGTGTGTGTGTTTGGGGGAACCCCACAGTGTATGCTTCTAAGAAAAAGTCGATGGGTGTTTGTGTGTGTTTCTTGTGTATGTGTGTGTCGGGACCACGTATGAGAGTATTTTGTGGCAGTTCCAAGCGCCAGAGTGAATGCTGTGTTGTGAGTGTGGCAGTGTGTGTTTCTGTGTGTGTTTGTGTTGGCGGGAAAACATTGTGTATGCCTGTAAGAATAAGTCGATGGATGTTTGTGTGAGTTTCATGTGTATGTGTGTGTCGCGACCACATTTGTCAATATTTTAAGGCAGTTCCAAGTGTTGATGGTTCTGCTGGATACCCATTGTGAGTGGTGTGTTGTAAGTGTGACTGTGTGTGTGTGTTCACGGGAAACCGTTGTGTATGCCTGTAAGAAAAAGTCGATGGGTGTTTGTGTGCGTTTCTTGTGTATGTGTGTGTCGGGAAAACGTTTGGGAGTATGTTAGGGCAGTTCCAAGTGTTGATGGCTCTGCCGAGGACCAGTGTGAGTGCTGTGTTGCGAGTGTGACAGTGTGTGTGTGTGTGTGTGTGTGTTTTCGGGTAACCATTGTGTATGCCTGTATGAAAAAGTCGATGGGTGTATTTGTGTGTTCTTGCGTATTGTGTTTCAGATCCACATTTGTGAGTGTGTGAGGGCAGTTCCAAGTCTTCATGAGTTTGCAGGATATCCAGTGTGAGTGTGTGTTGTGAGTGTGACAGTGTGTGTGCGTGTCTGTGTGTGTGTTTGCAGGAAACCAGTCTGTATGCCTATAAGAAAAATTCGATGGGTGTTTGTGTGTGTTTTTTCTGTATGTGTGTGTCGGGACCACATTTGTGAATATGTTAGGGCAGTTCCAAGTGTTGATGGCTCTGCTGGAGACCCAGTGAGAGTGCTGTGTTGTGAGTGTGATAGTGTGTGTGTGTCTGTGTGTGTGTGTGTGTTTGGGGGAACCCCACAGTGTATGCTTCTAAGAAAAAGTCGATGGGTGTTTGTGTGTGTTTCTTGTGTATGTGTGTGTCGAGACCACGTATGTGAGTATGTTGTGGCAGTTCCAAGTGCCAGTGTGAATGCTGTGTTGTGAGTGTGGCAGTGTGTGTTTCTGTGTGTGTTTGTGTTGGCGGGAAAACATTGTGTATGCCTGTAAGAATAAGTCGATGGATGTTTGTGTGAGTTTCATGTGTATGTGTGTGTCGCGACCACATTTGTCAATATTTTAAGGCAGTTCCAGTGTTGATGGTTCTGCTGGATACCCATTGTGAGTGGTGTGTTGTAAGTGTGACTGTGTGTGTGTGTGTTCAAGGGAAACCGTTGTGTATGCCTGTAAGAAAAAGTCGATGGGTGTTTGTGTGCGTTTCTTGTGTATGTGTGTGTGGGGAAAACGTTTGGGAGTATGTTAGGGCAGTTCCAAGTGTTGATGGCTCTGCCGAGGCCCAGTGTGAGTGCTGTGTTGCGAGTGTGACAGTGTGTGTGTGTGTGTGTGTGTTTTCGGGTAACCATTGTGTATGCCTGTATGAAAAAGTCGATGGGTGTATTTGTGTGTTCTTGCGTATTGTGTTTCAGATCCACATTTGTGAGTGTGTGAGGGCAGTTCCAAGTCTTCATGAGTTTGCAGGATATCCAGTGTGAGTGTGTGTTGTGAGTGTGACAGTGTGTGTGCGTGTCTGTGTGTGTGTTTGCAGGAAACCAGTCTGTATGCCTATAAGAAAAATTCGATGGGTGTTTGTGTGTGTTTCTTCTGTATGTGTGTGTCGGGACCACATTTGTGAATATGTTAGGGCAGTTCCAAGTGTTGATGGCTCTGCTGGAGACCCAGTGAGAGTGCTGTGTTGTGAGTGTGACAGTGTGTGTGTGTCTGTGTGTGTGTGTGTGTTTGGGGGAACCCCACAGTGTATGCTTCTAAGAAAAAGTCGATGGGTGTTTGTGTGTGTTTCTTGTGTATGTGTGTGTCGGGACCACGTATGAGAGTATTTTGTGGCAGTTCCAAGCGCCAGAGTGAATGCTGTGTTGTGAGTGTGGCAGTGTGTGTTTCTGTGTGTGTTTGTGTTGGCGGGAAAACATTGTGTATGCCTGTAAGAATAAGTCGATGGATGTTTGTGTGAGTTTCATGTGTATGTGTGTGTCGCGACCACATTTGTCAATATTTTAAGGCAGTTCCAAGTGTTGATGGTTCTGCTGGATACCCATTGTGAGTGGTGTGTTGTAAGTGTGACTGTGTGTGTGTGTGTTCAAGGGAAACCGTTGTGTATGCCTGTAAGAAAAAGTCGATGGGTGTTTGTGTGCGTTTCTTGTGTATGTGTGTGTCGGGAAAACGTTTGGGAGTATGTTAGGGCAGTTCCAAGTGTTGATGGCTCTGCCGAGGACCAGTGTGAGTGCTGTGTTGCGAGTGTGACAGTGTGTGTGTGTGTGTGTGTGTGTTTTCGGGTAACCATTGTGTATGCCTGTATGAAAAAGTCGATGGGTGTATTTGTGTGTTCTTGCGTATTGTGTTTCAGATCCACATTTGTGAGTGTGTGAGGGCAGTTCCAAGTCTTCATGAGTTTGCAGGATATCCAGTGTGAGTGTGTGTTGTGAGTGTGACAGTGTGTGTGCGTGTCTGTGTGTGTGTTTGCAGGAAACCAGTCTGTATGCCTATAAGAAAAATTCGATGGGTGTTTGTGTGTGTTTTTTCTGTATGTGTGTGTCGGGACCACATTTGTGAATATGTTAGGGCAGTTCCAATTGTTGATGGCTCTGCTGGAGACCCAGTGAGAGTGCTGTGTTGTGAGTGTGATAGTGTGTGTGTGTCTCTGTGTGTGTGTGTGTTTGGGGGAACCCCACAGTGTATGCTTCTAAGAAAAAGTCGATGGGTGTTTGTGTGTGTTTCTTGTGTATGTGTGTGTCGGGACCACGTATGTGAGTATGTTGTGGCAGTTCCAAGTGCCAGTGTGAATGCTGTGTTGTGAGTGTGGCAGTGTGTGTTTCTGTGTGTGTTTGTGTTGGCGGGAAAACATTGTGTATGCCTGTAAGAATAAGTCGATGGATGTTTGTGTGAGTTTCATGTGTATGTGTGTGTCGCGACCACATTTGTCAATATTTTAAGGCAGTTCCAAGTGTTGATGGTTCTGCTGGATATCCATTGTGAGTGGTGTGTTGTAAGTGTGACTGTGTGTGTGTGTGTTCAAGGGAAACCGTTGTGTATGCCTGTAAGAAAAAGTCGATGGGTGTTTGTGTGCGTTTCTTGTGTATGTGTGTGTCGGGAAAACGTTTGGGAGTATGTTAGGGCAGTTCCAAGTGTTGATGGCTCTGCCGAGTACCAGTGTGAGTGCTGTGTTGCGAGTGTGACAGTGTGTGTGTGTGTGTGTGTGTGTTTTCGGGTAACCATTGTGTATGCCTGTATGAAAAAGTCGATGGGTGTATTTGTGTGTTCTTGCGTATTGTGTTTCAGATCCACATTTGTGAGTGTGTGAGGGCAGTTCCAAGTCTTCATGAGTTTGCAGGATATCCAGTGTGAGTGTGTGTTGTGAGTGTGACAGTGTGTGTGCGTGTCTGTGTGTGTGTTTGCAGGAAACCAGTCTGTATGCCTATAAGAAAAATTCGATGGGTGTTTGTGTGTGTTTCTTCTGTATGTGTGTGTCGGGACCACATTTGTGAATATGTTAGGGCAGTTCCAAGTGTTGATGGCTCTGCTGGAGACCCAGTGAGAGTGCTGTGTTGTGAGTGTGACAGTGTGTGTGTGTCTGTGTGTGTGTGTGTGTTTGGGGGAACCCCACAGTGTATGCTTCTAAGAAAAAGTCGATGGGTGTTTGTGTGTGTTTCTTGTGTATGTGTGTGTCGGGACCACGTATGAGAGTATTTTGTGGCAGTTCCAAGCGCCAGAGTGAATGCTGTGTTGTGAGTGTGGCAGTGTGTGTTTCTGTGTGTGTTTGTGTTGGCGGGAAAACATTGTGTATGCCTGTAAGAATAAGTCGATGGATGTTTGTGTGAGTTTCATGTGTATGTGTGTGTCGCGACCACATTTGTCAATATTTTAAGGCAGTTCCAAGTGTTGATGGTTCTGCTGGATACCCATTGTGAGTGGTGTGTTGTAAGTGTGACTGTGTGTGTGTGTTCACGGGAAACCGTTGTGTATGCCTGTAAGAAAAAGTCGATGGGTGTTTGTGTGCGTTTCTTGTGTATGTGTGTGTGGGGAAAACGTTTGGGAGTATGTTAGGGCAGTTCCAAGTGTTGATGGCTCTGCCGAGGACCAGTGTGAGTGCTGTGTTGCGAGTGTGACAGTGTGTGTGTGTGTGTGTGTGTGTTTTCGGGTAACCATTGTGTATGCCTGTATGAAAAAGTCGATGGGTGTATTTGTGTGTTCTTGCGTATTGTGTTTCAGATCCACATTTGTGAGTGTGTGAGGGCAGTTCCAAGTCTTCATGAGTTTGCAGGATATCCAGTGTGAGTGTGTGTTGTGAGTGTGACAGTGTGTGTGCGTGTCTGTGTGTGTGTTTGCAGGAAACCAGTCTGTATGCCTATAAGAAAAATTCGATGGGTGTTTGTGTGTGTTTTTTCTGTATGTGTGTGTCGGGACCACATTTGTGAATATGTTAGGGCAGTTCCAAGTGTTGATGGCTCTGCTGGAGACCCAGTGAGAGTGCTGTGTTGTGAGTGTGATAGTGTGTGTGTGTCTCTGTGTGTGTGTGTGTTTGGGGGAACCCCACAGTGTATGCTTCTAAGAAAAAGTCGATGGGTGTTTGTGTGTGTTTCTTGTGTATGTGTGTGTCGGGACCACGTATGTGAGTATGTTGTGGCAGTTCCAAGTGCCAGTGTGAATGCTGTGTTGTGAGTGTGGCAGTGTGTGTTTCTGTGTGTGTTTGTGTTGGCGGGAAAACATTGTGTATGCCTGTAAGAATAAGTCGATGGATGTTTGTGTGAGTTTCATGTGTATGTGTGTGTCGCGACCACATTTGTCAATATTTTAAGGCAGTTCCAAGTGTTGATGGTTCTGCTGGATACCCATTGTGAGTGGTGTGTTGTAAGTGTGACTGTGTGTGTGTGTGTTCAAGGGAAACCGTTGTGTATGCCTGTAAGAAAAAGTCGATGGGTGTTTGTGTGCGTTTCTTGTGTATGTGTGTGTGGGGAAAACGTTTGGGAGTATGTTAGGGCAGTTCCAAGTGTTGATGGCTCTGCGGAGGCCCAGTGTGAGTGCTGTGTTGCGAGTGTGACAGTGTGTGTGTGTGTGTGTGTGTGTTTTCGGGTAACCATTGTGTATGCCTGTATGAAAAAGTCGATGGGTGTATTTGTGTGTTCTTGCGTATTGTGTTTCAGATCCACATTTGTGAGTGTGTGAGGGCAGTTCCAAGTCTTCATGAGTTTGCAGGATATCCAGTGTGAGTGTGTGTTGTGAGTGTGACAGTGTGTGTGCGTGTCTGTGTGTGTGTTTGCAGGAAACCAGTCTGTATGCCTATAAGAAAAATTCGATGGGTGTTTGTGTGTGTTTCTTCTGTATGTGTGTGTCGGGACCACATTTGTGAATATGTTAGGGCAGTTCCAAGTGTTGATGGCTCTGCTGGAGACCCAGTGAGAGTGCTGTGTTGTGAGTGTGACAGTGTGTGTGTGTCTGTGTGTGTGTGTGTGTTTGGGGGAACCCCACAGTGTATGCTTCTAAGAAAAAGTCGATGGGTGTTTGTGTGTGTTTCTTGTGTATGTGTGTGTCGGGACCACGTATGAGAGTATTTTGTGGCAGTTCCAAGCGCCAGAGTGAATGCTGTGTTGTGAGTGTGGCAGTGTGTGTTTCTGTGTGTGTTTGTGTTGGCGGGAAAACATTGTGTATGCCTGTAAGAATAAGTTGATGGATGTTTGTGTGAGTTTCATGTGTATGTGTGTGTCGCGACCACATTTGTCAATATTTTAAGGCAGTTCCAAGTGTTGATGGTTCTGCTGGATACCCATTGTGAGTGGTGTGTTGTAAGTGTGACTGTGTGTGTGTGTGTTCAAGGGAAACCGTTGTGTATGCCTGTAAGAAAAAGTCGATGGGTGTTTGTGTGCGTTTCTTGTGTATGTGTGTGTCGGGAAAACGTTTGGGAGTATGTTAGGGCAGTTCCAAGTGTTGATGGCTCTGCCGAGGACCAGTGTGAGTGCTGTGTTGCGAGTGTGACAGTGTGTGTGTGTGTGTGTGTGTGTTTTCGGGTAACCATTGTGTATGCCTGTATGAAAAAGTCGATGGGTGTATTTGTGTGTTCTTGCGTATTGTGTTTCAGATCCACATTTGTGAGTGTGTGAGGGCAGTTCCAAGTCTTCATGAGTTTGCAGGATATCCAGTGTGAGTGTGTGTTGTGAGTGTGACAGTGTGTGTGCGTGTCTGTGTGTGTGTTTGCAGGAAACCAGTCTGTATGCCTATAAGAAAAATTCGATGGGTGTTTGTGTGTGTTTTTTCTGTATGTGTGTGTCGGGACCACATTTGTGAATATGTTAGGGCAGTTCCAAGTGTTGATGGCTCTGCTGGAGACCCAGTGAGAGTGCTGTGTTGTGAGTGTGATAGTGTGTGTGTGTCTCTGTGTGTGTGTGTGTTTGGGGGAACCCCACAGTGTATGCTTCTAAGAAAAAGTCGATGGGTGTTTGTGTGTGTTTCTTGTGTATGTGTGTGTCGGGACCACGTATGTGAGTATGTTGTGGCAGTTCCAAGTGCCAGTGTGAATGCTGTGTTGTGAGTGTGGCAGTGTGTGTTTCTGTGTGTGTTTGTGTTGGCGGGAAAACATTGTGTATGCCTGTAAGAATAAGTCGATGGATGTTTGTGTGAGTTTCATGTGTATGTGTGTGTCGCGACCACATTTGTCAATATTTTAAGGCAGTTCCAAGTGTTGATGGTTCTGCTGGATACCCATTGTGAGTGGTGTGTTGTAAGTGTGACTGTGTGTGTGTGTGTTCAAGGGAAACCGTTGTGTATGCCTGTAAGAAAAAGTCGATGGGTGTTTGTGTGCGTTTCTTGTGTATGTGTGTGTCGGGAAAACGTTTGGGAGTATGTTAGGGCAGTTCCAAGTGTTGATGGCTCTGCGGAGGCCCAGTGTGAGTGCTGTGTTGCGAGTGTGACAGTGTGTGTGTGTGTGTGTGTGTGTTTTCGGGTAACCATTGTGTATGCCTGTATGAAAAAGTCGATGGGTGTATTTGTGTGTTCTTGCGTATTGTGTTTCAGATCCACATTTGTGAGTGTGTGAGGGCAGTTCCAAGTCTTCATGAGTTTGCAGGATATCCAGTGTGAGTGTGTGTTGTGAGTGTGACAGTGTGTGTGCGTGTCTGTGTGTGTGTTTGCAGGAAACCAGTCTGTATGCCTATAAGAAAAATTCGATGGGTGTTTGTGTGTGTTTCTTCTGTATGTGTGTGTCGGGACCACATTTGTGAATATGTTAGGGCAGTTCCAAGTGTTGATGGCTCTGCTGGAGACCCAGTGAGAGTGCTGTGTTGTGAGTGTGACAGTGTGTGTGTGTCTGTGTGTGTGTGTGTTTGGGGGAACCCCACAGTGTATGCTTCTAAGAAAAAGTCGATGGGTGTTTGTGTGTGTTTCTTGTGTATGTGTGTGTCGGGACCACGTATGAGAGTATTTTGTGGCAGTTCCAAGCGCCAGAGTGAATGCTGTGTTGTGAGTGTGGCAGTGTGTGTTTCTGTGTGTGTTTGTGTTGGCGGGAAAACATTGTGTATGCCTGTAAGAATAAGTCGATGGATGTTTGTGTGAGTTTCATGTGTATGTGTGTGTCGCGACCACATTTGTCAATATTTTAAGGCAGTTCCAAGTGTTGATGGTTCTGCTGGATACCCATTGTGAGTGGTGTGTTGTAAGTGTGACTGTGTGTGTGTGTTCACGGGAAACCGTTGTGTATGCCTGTAAGAAAAAGTCGATGGGTGTTTGTGTGCGTTTCTTGTGTATGTGTGTGTGGGGAAAACGTTTGGGAGTATGTTAGGGCAGTTCCAAGTGTTGATGGCTCTGCCGAGGACCAGTGTGAGTGCTGTGTTGCGAGTGTGACAGTGTGTGTGTGTGTGTGTGTGTGTTTTCGGGTAACCATTGTGTATGCCTGTATGAAAAAGTCGATGGGTGTATTTGTGTGTTCTTGCGTATTGTGTTTCAGATCCACATTTGTGAGTGTGTGAGGGCAGTTCCAAGTCTTCATGAGTTTGCAGGATATCCAGTGTGAGTGTGTGTTGTGAGTGTGACAGTGTGTGTGCGTGTCTGTGTGTGTGTTTGCAGGAAACCAGTCTGTATGCCTATAAGAAAAATTCGATGGGTGTTTGTGTGTGTTTTATCTGTATGTGTGTGTCGGGACCACATTTGTGAATATGTTAGGGCAGTTCCAAGTGTTGATGGCTCTGCTGGAGACCCAGTGAGAGTGCTGTGTTGTGAGTGTGATAGTGTGTGTGTGTCTGTGTGTGTGTGTGTGTTTGGGGGAACCCCACAGTGTATGCTTCTAAGAAAAAGTCGATGGGTGTTTGTGTGTGTTTCTTGTGTATGTGTGTGTCGAGACCACGTATGTGAGTATGTTGTGGCAGTTCCAAGTGCCAGTGTGAATGCTGTGTTGTGAGTGTGGCAGTGTGTGTTTCTGTGTGTGTTTGTGTTGGCGGGAAAACATTGTGTATGCCTGTAAGAATAAGTCGATGGATGTTTGTGTGAGTTTCATGTGTATGTGTGTGTCGCGACCACATTTGTCAATATTTTAAGGCAGTTCCAAGTGTTGATGGTTCTGCTGGATACCCATTGTGAGTGGTGTGTTGTAAATGTGACTGTGTGTGTGTGTGTTCAAGGGAAACCGTTGTGTATGCCTGTAAGAAAAAGTCGATGGGTGTTTGTGTGCGTTTCTTGTGTATGTGTGTGTCGGGAAAACGTTTGGGAGTATGTTAGGGCAGTTCCAAGTGTTGATGGCTCTGCCGAGGCCCAGTGTGAGTGCTGTGTTGCGAGTGTGACAGTGTGTGTGTGTGTGTGTGTGTGTGTTTTCGGGTAACCATTGTGTATGCCTGTATGAAAAAGTCGATGGGTGTATTTGTGTGTTCTTGCGTATTGTGTTTCAGATCCACATTTGTGAGTGTGTGAGGGCAGTTCCAAGTCTTCATGAGTTTGCAGGATATCCAGTGTGAGTGTGTGTTGTGAGTGTGACAGTGTGTGTGCGTGTCTGTGTGTGTGTTTGCAGGAAACCAGTCTGTATGCCTATAAGAAAAATTCGATGGGTGTTTGTGTGTGTTTCTTCTGTATGTGTGTGTCGGGACCACATTTGTGAATATGTTAGGGCAGTTCCAAGTGTTGATGGCTCTGCTGGAGACCCAGTGAGAGTGCTGTGTTGTGAGTGTGACAGTGTGTGTGTGTCTGTGTGTGTGTGTGTGTTTGGGGGAACCCCACAGTGTATGCTTCTAAGAAAAAGTCGATGGGTGTTTGTGTGTGTTTCTTGTGTATGTGTGTGTCGGGACCACGTATGAGAGTATTTTGTGGCAGTTCCAAGCGCCAGAGTGAATGCTGTGTTGTGAGTGTGGCAGTGTGTGTTTCTGTGTGTGTTTGTGTTGGCGGGAAAACATTGTGTATGCCTGTAAGAATAAGTCGATGGATGTTTGTGTGAGTTTCATGTGTATGTGTGTGTCGCGACCACATTTGTCAATATTTTAAGGCAGTTCCAAGTGTTGATGGTTCTGCTGGATACCCATTGTGAGTGGTGTGTTGTAAGTGTGACTGTGTGTGTGTGTTCACGGGAAACCGTTGTGTATGCCTGTAAGAAAAAGTCGATGGGTGTTTGTGTGCGTTTCTTGTGTATGTGTGTGTCGGGAAAACGTTTGGGAGTATGTTAGGGCAGTTCCAAGTGTTGATGGCTCTGCCGAGGACCAGTGTGAGTGCTGTGTTGCGAGTGTGGCAGTGTGTGTGTGTGTGTGTGTGTTTTCGGGTAACCATTGTGTATGCCTGTATGAAAAAGTCGATGGGTGTATTTGTGTGTTCTTGCGTATTGTGTTTCAGATCCACATTTGTGAGTGTGTGAGGGCAGTTCCAAGTCTTCATGAGTTTGCAGGATATCCAGTGTGAGTGTGTGTTGTGAGTGTGACAGTGTGTGTGCGTGTCTGTGTGTGTGTTTGCAGGAAACCAGTCTGTATGCCTATAAGAAAAATTCGATGGGTGTTTGTGTGTGTTTTTTCTGTATGTGTGTGTCGGGACCACATTTGTGAATATGTTAGGGCAGTTCCAAGTGTTGATGGCTCTGCTGGAGACCCAGTGAGAGTGCTGTGTTGTGAGTGTGATAGTGTGTGTGTGTCTGTGTGTGTGTGTGTGTTTGGGGGAACCCCACAGTGTATGCTTCTAAGAAAAAGTCGATGGGTGTTTGTGTGTGTTTCTTGTGTATGTGTGTGTCGAGACCACGTATGTGAGTATGTTGTGGCAGTTCCAAGTGCCAGTGTGAATGCTGTGTTGTGAGTGTGGCAGTGTGTGTTTCTGTGTGTGTTTGTGTTGGCGGGAAAACATTGTGTATGCCTGTAAGAATAAGTCGATGGATGTTTGTGTGAGTTTCATGTGTATGCGTGTGTCGCGACCACATTTGTCAATATTTTAAGGCAGTTCCAGTGTTGATGGTTCTGCTGGATACCCATTGTTAGTGGTGTGTTGTAAGTGTGACCGTGTGTGTGTGTGTTCAAGGGAAACCGTTGTGTATGCCTGTAAGAAAAAGTCGATGGGTGTTTGTGTGCGTTTCTTGTGTATGTGTGTGTCGGGAAAACGTTTGGGAGTATGTTAGGGCAGTTCCAAGTGTTGATGGCTCTGCCGAGGACCAGTGTGAGTGCTGTGTTGCGAGTGTGACAGTGTGTGTGTGTGTGTGTGTGTGTGTTTTCGGGTAACCATTGTGTATGCCTGTATGAAAAAGTCGATGGGTGTATTTGTGTGTTCTTGCGTATTGTGTTTCAGATCCACATTTGTGAGTGTGTGAGGGCAGTTCCAAGTCTTCATGAGTTTGCAGGATATCCAGTGTGAGTGTGTGTTGTGAGTGTGACAGTGTGTGTGCGTGTCTGTGTGTGTGTTTGCAGGAAACCAGTCTGTATGCCTATAAGAAAAATTCGATGGGTGTTTGTGTGTGTTTCTTCTGTATGTGTGTGTCGGGACCACATTTGTGAATATGTTAGGGCAGTTCCAAGTGTTGATGGCTCTGCTGGAGACCCAGTGAGAGTGCTGTGTTGTGAGTGTGACAGTGTGTGTGTGTCTGTGTGTGTGTGTGTGTTTGGGGGAACCCCACAGTGTATGCTTCTAAGAAAAAGTCGATGGGTGTTTGTGTGTGTTTCTTGTGTATGTGTGTGTCGGGACCACGTATGAGAGTATTTTGTGGCAGTTCCAAGCGCCAGAGTGAATGCTGTGTTGTGAGTGTGGCAGTGTGTGTTTCTGTGTGTGTTTGTGTTGGCGGGAAAACATTGTGTATGCCTGTAAGAATAAGTCGATGGATGTTTGTGTGAGTTTCATGTGTATGTGTGTGTCGCGACCACATTTGTCAATATTTTAAGGCAGTTCCAAGTGTTGATGGTTCTGCTGGATACCCATTGTGAGTGGTGTGTTGTAAGTGTGACTGTGTGTGTGTGTTCACGGGAAACCGTTGTGTATGCCTGTAAGAAAAAGTCGATGGGTGTTTGTGTGCGTTTCTTGTGTATGTGTGTGTCGGGAAAACGTTTGGGAGTATGTTAGGGCAGTTCCAAGTGTTGATGGCTCTGCCGAGGACCAGTGTGAGTGCTGTGTTGCGAGTGTGGCAGTGTGTGTGTGTGTGTGTGTGTTTTCGGGTAACCATTGTGTATGCCTGTATGAAAAAGTCGATGGGTGTATTTGTGTGTTCTTGCGTATTGTGTTTCAGATCCACATTTGTGAGTGTGTGAGGGCAGTTCCAAGTCTTCATGAGTTTGCAGGATATCCAGTGTGAGTGTGTGTTGTGAGTGTGACAGTGTGTGTGCGTGTCTGTGTGTGTGTTTGCAGGAAACCAGTCTGTATGCCTATAAGAAAAATTCGATGGGTGTTTGTGTGTGTTTTTTCTGTATGTGTGTGTCGGGACCACATTTGTGAATATGTTAGGGCAGTTCCAAGTGTTGATGGCTCTGCTGGAGACCCAGTGAGAGTGCTGTGTTGTGAGTGTGATAGTGTGTGTGTGTCTATGTGTGTGTGTGTGTTTGGGGGAACCCCACAGTGTATGCTTCTAAGAAAAAGTCGATGGGTGTTTGTGTGTGTTTCTTGTGTATGTGTGTGTCGAGACCACGTATGTGAGTATGTTGTGGCAGTTCCAAGTGCCAGTGTGAATGCTGTGTTGTGAGTGTGGCAGTGTGTGTTTCTGTGTGTGTTTGTGTTGGCGGGAAAACATTGTGTATGCCTGTAAGAATAAGTCGATGGATGTTTGTGTGAGTTTCATGTGTATGCGTGTGTCGCGACCACATTTGTCAATATTTTAAGGCAGTTCCAGTGTTGATGGTTCTGCTGGATACCCATTGTTAGTGGTGTGTTGTAAGTGTGACCGTGTGTGTGTGTGTTCAAGGGAAACCGTTGTGTATGCCTGTAAGAAAAAGTCGATGGGTGTTTGTGTGCGTTTCTTGTGTATGTGTGTGTCGGGAAAACGTTTGGGAGTATGTTAGGGCAGTTCCAAGTGTTGATGGCTCTGCCGAGGACCAGTGTGAGTGCTGTGTTGCGAGTGTGACAGTGTGTGTGTGTGTGTGTGTGTGTTTTCGGGTAACCATTGTGTATGCCTGTATGAAAAAGTCGATGGGTGTATTTGTGTGTTCTTGCGTATTGTGTTTCAGATCCACATTTGTGAGTGTGTGAGGGCAGTTCCAAGTCTTCATGAGTTTGCAGGATATCCAGTGTGAGTGTGTGTTGTGAGTGTGACAGTGTGTGTGCGTGTCTGTGTGTGTGTTTGCAGGAAACCAGTCTGTATGCCTATAAGAAAAATTCGATGGGTGTTTGTGTGTGTTTCTTCTGTATGTGTGTGTCGGGACCACATTTGTGAATATGTTAGGGCAGTTCCAAGTGTTGATGGCTCTGCTGGAGACCCAGTGAGAGTGCTGTGTTGTGAGTGTGACAGTGTGTGTGTGTCTGTGTGTGTGTGTGTGTTTGGGGGAACCCCACAGTGTATGCTTCTAAGAAAAAGTCGATGGGTGTTTGTGTGTGTTTCTTGTGTATGTGTGTGTCGGGACCACGTATGAGAGTATTTTGTGGCAGTTCCAAGCGCCAGAGTGAATGCTGTGTTGTGAGTGTGGCAGTGTGTGTTTCTGTGTGTTTGTGTTGGCGGGAAAACATTGTGTATGCCTGTAAGAATAAGTCGATGGATGTTTGTGTGAGTTTCATGTGTATGTGTGTGTCGCGACCACATTTGTCAATATTTTAAGGCAGTTCCAAGTGTTGATGGTTCTGCTGGATACCCATTGTGAGTGGTGTGTTGTAAGTGTGACTGTGTGTGTGTGTTCACGGGAAACCGTTGTGTATGCCTGTAAGAAAAAGTCGATGGGTGTTTGTGTGCGTTTCTTGTGTATGTGTGTGTCGGGAAAACGTTTGGGAGTATGTTAGGGCAGTTCCAAGTGTTGATGGCTCTGCCGAGGACCAGTGTGAGTGCTGTGTTGCGAGTGTGACAGTGTGTGTGTGTGTGTGTGTGTGTTTTCGGGTAACCATTGTGTATGCCTGTATGAAAAAGTCGATGGGTGTATTTGTGTGTTCTTGCGTATTGTGTTTCAGATCCACATTTGTGAGTGTGTGAGGGCAGTTCCAAGTCTTCATGAGTTTGCAGGATATCCAGTGTGAGTGTGTGTTGTGAGTGTGACAGTGTGTGTGCGTGTCTGTGTGTGTGTTTGCAGGAAACCAGTCTGTATGCCTATAAGAAAAATTCGATGGGTGTTTGTGTGTGTTTTTTCTGTATGTGTGTGTCGGGACCACATTTGTGAATATGTTAGGGCAGTTCCAAGTGTTGATGGCTCTGCTGGAGACCCAGTGAGAGTGCTGTGTTGTGAGTGTGACAGTGTGTGTGTGTCTGTGTGTGTGTGTGTGTTTGGGGGAACCCCACAGTGTATGCTTCTAAGAAAAAGTCGATGGGTGTTTGTGTGTGTTTCTTGTGTATGTGTGTGTCGAGACCACGTATGTGAGTATGTTGTGGCAGTTCCAAGTGCCAGTGTGAATGCTGTGTTGTGAGTGTGGCAGTGTGTGTTTCTGTGTGTGTTTGTGTTGGCGGGAAAACATTGTGTATGCCTGTAAGAATAAGTCGATGGATGTTTGTGTGAGTTTCATGTGTATGTGTGTGTCGCGACCACATTTGTCAATATTTTAAGGCAGTTCCAAGTGTTGATGGTTCTGCTGGATACCCATTGTGAGTGGTGTGTTGTAAGTGTGACTGTGTGTGTGTGTGTTCAAGGGAAACCGTTGTGTATGCCTGTAAGAAAAAGTCGATGGGTGTTTGTGTGCGTTTCTTGTGTATGTGTGTGTGGGGAAAACGTTTGGGAGTATGTTAGGGCAGTTCCAAGTGTTGATGGCTCTGCCGAGGCCCAGTGTGAGTGCTGTGTTGCGAGTGTGACAGTGTGTGTGTGTGTGTGTGTGTTTTCGGGTAACCATTGTGTATGCCTGTATGAAAAAGTCGATGGGTGTATTTGTGTGTTCTTGCGTATTGTGTTTCAGATCCACATTTGTGAGTGTGTGAGGGCAGTTCCAAGTCTTCATGAGTTTGCAGGATATCCAGTGTGAGTGTGTGTTGTGAGTGTGACAGTGTGTGTGCGTGTCTGTGTGTGTGTTTGCAGGAAACCAGTCTGTATGCCTATAAGAAAAATTCGATGGGTGTTTGTGTGTGTTTCTTCTGTATGTGTGTGTCGGGACCACATTTGTGAATATGTTAGGGCAGTTCCAAGTGTTGATGGCTCTGCTGGAGACCCAGTGAGAGTGCTGTGTTGTGAGTGTGACAGTGTGTGTGTGTCTGTGTGTGTGTGTGTGTTTGGGGGAACCCCACAGTGTATGCTTCTAAGAAAAAGTCGATGGGTGTTTGTGTGTGTTTCTTGTGTATGTGTGTGTCGGGACCACGTATGAGAGTATTTTGTGGCAGTTCCAAGCGCCAGAGTGAATGCTGTGTTGTGAGTGTGGCAGTGTGTGTTTCTGTGTGTGTTTGTGTTGGCGGGAAAACATTGTGTATGCCTGTAAGAATAAGTCGATGGATGTTTGTGTGAGTTTCATGTGTATGTGTGTGTCGCGACCACATTTGTCAATATTTTAAGGCAGTTCCAAGTGTTGATGGTTCTGCTGGATACCCATTGTGAGTGGTGTGTTGTAAGTGTGACTGTGTGTGTGTGTTCACGGGAAACCGTTGTGTATGCCTGTAAGAAAAAGTCGATGGGTGTTTGTGTGCGTTTCTTGTGTATGTGTGTGTCGGGAAAACGTTTGGGAGTATGTTAGGGCAGTTCCAAGTGTTGATGGCTCTGCCGAGGACCAGTGTGAGTGCTGTGTTGCGAGTGTGACAGTGTGTGTGTGTGTGTGTGTGTGTTTTCGGGTAACCATTGTGTATGCCTGTATGAAAAAGTCGATGGGTGTATTTGTGTGTTCTTGCGTATTGTGTTTCAGATCCACATTTGTGAGTGTGTGAGGGCAGTTCCAAGTCTTCATGAGTTTGCAGGATATCCAGTGTGAGTGTGTGTTGTGAGTGTGACAGTGTGTGTGCGTGTCTGTGTGTGTGTTTGCAGGAAACCAGTCTGTATGCCTATAAGAAAAATTCGATGGGTGTTTGTGTGTGTTTTTTCTGTATGTGTGTGTCGGGACCACATTTGTGAATATGTTAGGGCAGTTCCAAGTGTTGATGGCTCTGCTGGAGACCCAGTGAGAGTGCTGTGTTGTGAGTGTGATAGTGTGTGTGTGTCTGTGTGTGTGTGTGTGTTTGGGGGAACCCCACAGTGTATGCTTCTAAGAAAAAGTCGATGGGTGTTTGTGTGTGTTTCTTGTGTATGTGTGTGTCGAGACCACGTATGTGAGTATGTTGTGGCAGTTCCAAGTGCCAGTGTGAATGCTGTGTTGTGAGTGTGGCAGTGTGTGTTTCTGTGTGTGTTTGTGTTGGCGGGAAAACATTGTGTATGCCTGTAAGAATAAGTCGATGGATGTTTGTGTGAGTTTCATGTGTATGTGTGTGTCGCGACCACATTTGTCAATATTTTAAGGCAGTTCCAGTGTTGATGGTTCTGCTGGATACCCATTGTGAGTGGTGTGTTGTAAGTGTGACTGTGTGTGTGTGTGTTCAAGGGAAACCGTTGTGTATGCCTGTAAGAAAAAGTCGATGGGTGTTTGTGTGCGTTTCTTGTGTATGTGTGTGTCGGGAAAACGTTTGGGAGTATGTTAGGGCAGTTCCAAGTGTTGATGGCTCTGCCGAGGACCAGTGTGAGTGCTGTGTTGCGAGTGTGACAGTGTGTGTGTGTGTGTGTGTGTGTGTTTTCGGGTAACCATTGTGTATGCCTGTATGAAAAAGTCGATGGGTGTATTTGTGTGTTCTTGCGTATTGTGTTTCAGATCCACATTTGTGAGTGTGTGAGGGCAGTTCCAAGTCTTCATGAGTTTGCAGGATATCCAGTGTGAGTGTGTGTTGTGAGTGTGACAGTGTGTGTGCGTGTCTGTGTGTGTGTTTGCAGTAACCAGTCTGTATGCCTATAAGAAAAATTCGATGGGTGTTTGTGTGTGTTTCTTCTGTATGTGTGTGTCGGGACCACATTTGTGAATATGTTAGGGCAGTTCCAAGTGTTGATGGCTCTGCTGGAGACCCAGTGAGAGTGCTGTGTTGTGAGTGTGACAGTGTGTGTGTGTCTGTGTGTGTGTGTGTGTTTGGGGGAACCCCACAGTGTATGCTTCTAAGAAAAAGTCGATGGGTGTTTGTGTGTGTTTCTTGTGTATGTGTGTGTCGGGACCACGTATGAGAGTATTTTGTGGCAGTTCCAAGCGCCAGAGTGAATGCTGTGTTGTGAGTGTGGCAGTGTGTGTTTCTGTGTGTGTTTGTGTTGGCGGGAAAACATTGTGTATGCCTGTAAGAATAAGTCGATGGATGTTTGTGTGAGTTTCATGTGTATGTGTGTGTCGCGACCACATTTGTCAATATTTTAAGGCAGTTCCAAGTGTTGATGGTTCTGCTGGATACCCATTGTGAGTGGTGTGTTGTAAGTGTGACTGTGTGTGTGTGTTCACGGGAAACCGTTGTGTATGCCTGTAAGAAAAAGTCGATGGGTGTTTGTGTGCGTTTCTTGTGTATGTGTGTGTCGGGAAAACGTTTGGGAGTATGTTAGGGCAGTTCCAAGTGTTGATGGCTCTGCCGAGGACCAGTGTGAGTGCTGTGTTGCGAGTGTGACAGTGTGTGTGTGTGTGTGTGTGTTTTCGGGTAACCATTGTGTATGCCTGTATGAAAAAGTCGATGGGTGTATTTGTGTGTTCTTGCGTATTGTGTTTCAGATCCACATTTGTGAGTGTGTGAGGGCAGTTCCAAGTCTTCATGAGTTTGCAGGATATCCAGTGTGAGTGTGTGTTGTGAGTGTGACAGTGTGTGTGCGTGTCTGTGTGTGTGTTTGCAGGAAACCAGTCTGTATGCCTATAAGAAAAATTCGATGGGTGTTTGTGTGTGTTTTTTCTGTATGTGTGTGTCGGGACCACATTTGTGAATATGTTAGGGCAGTTCCAAGTGTTGATGGCTCTGCTGGAGACCCAGTGAGAGTGCTGTGTTGTGAGTGTGATAGTGTGTGTGTGTCTGTGTGTGTGTGTGTGTTTGGGGGAACCCCACAGTGTATGCTTCTAAGAAAAAGTCGATGGGTGTTTGTGTGTGTTTCTTGTGTATGTGTGTGTCGAGACCACGTATGTGAGTATGTTGTGGCAGTTCCAAGTGCCAGTGTGAATGCTGTGTTGTGAGTGTGGCAGTGTGTGTTTCTGTGTGTGTTTGTGTTGGCGGGAAAACATTGTGTATGCCTGTAAGAATAAGTCGATGGATGTTTGTGTGAGTTTCATGTGTATGTGTGTGTCGCGACCACATTTGTCAATATTTTAAGGCAGTTCCAAGTGTTGATGGTTCTGCTGGATACCCATTGTGAGTGGTGTGTTGTAAGTGTGACTGTGTGTGTGTGTGTTCAAGGGAAACCGTTGTGTATGCCTGTAAGAAAAAGTCGATGGGTGTTTGTGTGCGTTTCTTGTGTATGTGTGTGTCGGGAAAACGTTTGGGAGTATGTTAGGGCAGTTCCAAGTGTTGATGGCTCTGCCGAGGCCCAGTGTGAGTGCTGTGTTGCGAGTGTGACAGTGTGTGTGTGTGTGTGTGTGTTTTCGGGTAACCATTGTGTATGCCTGTATGAAAAAGTCGATGGGTGTATTTGTGTGTTCTTGCGTATTGTGTTTCAGATCCACATTTGTGAGTGTGTGAGGGCAGTTCCAAGTCTTCATGAGTTTGCAGGATATCCAGTGTGAGTGTGTGTTGTGAGTGTGACAGTGTGTGTGCGTGTCTGTGTGTGTGTTTGCAGGAAACCAGTCTGTATGCCTATAAGAAAAATTCGATGGGTGTTTGTGTGTGTTTCTTCTGTATGTGTGTGTCGGGACCACATTTGTGAATATGTTAGGGCAGTTCCAAGTGTTGATGGCTCTGCTGGAGACCCAGTGAGAGTGCTGTGTTGTGAGTGTGACAGTGTGTGTGTGTCTGTGTGTGTGTGTGTGTTTGGGGGAACCCCACAGTGTATGCTTCTAAGAAAAAGTCGATGGGTGTTTGTGTGTGTTTCTTGTGTATGTGTGTGTCGGGACCACGTATGAGAGTATTTTGTGGCAGTTCCAAGCGCCAGAGTGAATGCTGTGTTGTGAGTGTGGCAGTGTGTGTTTCTGTGTGTGTTTGTGTTGGCGGGAAAACATTGTGTATGCCTGTAAGAATAAGTCGATGGATGTTTGTGTGAGTTTCATGTGTATGTGTGTGTCGCGACCACATTTGTCAATATTTTAAGGCAGTTCCAAGTGTTGATGGTTCTGCTGGATACCCATTGTGAGTGGTGTGTTGTAAGTGTGACTGTGTGTGTGTGTGTTCAAGGGAAACCGTTGTGTATGCCTGTAAGAAAAAGTCGATGGGTGTTTCTGTGCGTTTCTTGTGTATGTGTGTGTCGGGAAAACGTTTGGGAGTATGTTAGGGCAGTTCCAAGTGTTGATGGCTCTGCCGAGGACCAGTGTGAGTGCTGTGTTGCGAGTGTGACAGTGTGTGTGTGTGTGTGTGTGTTTTCGGGTAACCATTGTGTATGCCTGTATGAAAAAGTCGATGGGTGTATTTGTGTGTTCTTGCGTATTGTGTTTCAGATCCACATTTGTGAGTGTGTGAGGGCAGTTCCAAGTCTTCATGAGTTTGCAGGATATCCAGTGTGAGTGTGTGTTGTGAGTGTGACAGTGTGTGTGCGTGTCTGTGTGTGTGTTTGCAGGAAACCAGTCTGTATGCCTATAAGAAAAATTCGATGGGTGTTTGTGTGTGTTTTTTCTGTATGTGTGTGTCGGGACCACATTTGTGAATATGTTAGGGCAGTTCCAAGTGTTGATGGCTCTGCTGGAGACCCAGTGAGAGTGCTGTGTTGTGAGTGTGATAGTGTGTGTGTGTCTCTGTGTGTGTGTGTGTTTGGGGGAACCCCACAGTGTATGCTTCTAAGAAAAAGTCGATGGGTGTTTGTGTGTGTTTCTTGTGTATGTGTGTGTCGGGACCACGTATGTGAGTATGTTGTGGCAGTTCCAAGTGCCAGTGTGAATGCTGTGTTGTGAGTGTGGCAGTGTGTGTTTCTGTGTGTGTTTGTGTTGGCGGGAAAACATTGTGTATGCCTGTAAGAATAAGTCGATGGATGTTTGTGTGAGTTTCATGTGTATGTGTGTGTCGCGACCACATTTGTCAATATTTTAAGGCAGTTCCAAGTGTTGATGGTTCTGCTGGATACCCATTGTGAGTGGTGTGTTGTAAGTGTGACTGTGTGTGTGTGTGTTCAAGGGAAACCGTTGTGTATGCCTGTAAGAAAAAGTCGATGGGTGTTTGTGTGCGTTTCTTGTGTATGTGTGTGTCGGGAAAACGTTTGGGAGTATGTTAGGGCAGTTCCAAGTGTTGATGGCTCTGCCGAGGCCCAGTGTGAGTGCTGTGTTGCGAGTGTGACAGTGTGTGTGTGTGTGTGTGTTTTCGGGTAACCATTGTGTATGCCTGTATGAAAAAGTCGATGGGTGTATTTGTGTGTTCTTGCGTATTGTGTTTCAGATCCACATTTGTGAGTGTGTGAGGGCAGTTCCAAGTCTTCATGAGTTTGCAGGATATCCAGTGTGAGTGTGTGTTGTGAGTGTGACAGTGTGTGTGCGTGTCTGTGTGTGTGTTTGCAGGAAACCAGTCTGTATGCCTATAAGAAAAATTCGATGGGTGTTTGTGTGTGTTTCTTCTGTATGTGTGTGTCGGGACCACATTTGTGAATATGTTAGGGCAGTTCCAAGTGTTGATGGCTCTGCTGGAGACCCAGTGAGAGTGCTGTGTTGTGAGTGTGACAGTGTGTGTGTGTCTGTGTGTGTGTGTGTGTTTGGGGGAACCCCACAGTGTATGCTTCTAAGAAAAAGTCGATGGGTGTTTGTGTGTGTTTCTTGTGTATGTGTGTGTCGGGACCACGTATGAGAGTATTTTGTGGCAGTTCCAAGCGCCAGAGTGAATGCTGTGTTGTGAGTGTGGCAGTGTGTGTTTCTGTGTGTGTTTGTGTTGGCGGGAAAACATTGTGTATGCCTGTAAGAATAAGTCGATGGATGTTTGTGTGAGTTTCATGTGTATGTGTGTGTCGCGACCACATTTGTCAATATTTTAAGGCAGTTCCAAGTGTTGATGGTTCTGCTGGATACCCATTGTGAGTGGTGTGTTGTAAGTGTGACTGTGTGGGTGTGTGTTCACGGGAAACCGTTGTGTATGCCTGTAAGAAAAAGTCGATGGGTGTTTGTGTGCGTTTCTTGTGTATGTGTGTGTGGGGAAAACGTTTGGGAGTATGTTAGGGCAGTTCCAAGTGTTGATGGCTCTGCCGAGGACCAGTGTGAGTGCTGTGTTGCGAGTGTGACAGTGTGTGTGTGTGTGTGTGTGTTTTCGGGTAACCATTGTGTATGCCTGTATGAAAAAGTCGATGGGTGTATTTGTGTGTTCTTGCGTATTGTGTTTCAGATCCACATTTGTGAGTGTGTGAGGGCAGTTCCAAGTCTTCATGAGTTTGCAGGATATCCAGTGTGAGTGTGTGTTGTGAGTGTGACAGTGTGTGTGCGTGTCTGTGTGTGTGTTTGCAGGAAACCAGTCTGTATGCGTATAAGAAAAATTCGATGGGTGTTTGTGTTTGTTTTTTCTGTATGTGTGTGTCGGGACCACATTTGTGAATATGTTAGGGCAGTTCCAAGTGTTGATGGCTCTGCTGGAGACCCAGTGAGAGTGCTGTGTTGTGAGTGTGATAGTGTGTGTGTGTCTGTGTGTGTGTGTGTGTTTGGGGGAACCCCACAGTGTATGCTTCTAAGAAAAAGTCGATGGGTGTTTGTGTGTGTTTCTTGTGTATGTGTGTGTCGAGACCACGTATGTGAGTATGTTGTGGCAGTTCCAAGTGCCAGTGTGAATGCTGTGTTGTGAGTGTGGCAGTGTGTGTTTCTGTGTGTGTTTGTGTTGGCGGGAAAACATTGTGTATGCCTGTAAGAATAAGTCGATGGATGTTTGTGTGAGTTTTATGTGTATGTGTGTGTCGCGACCACATTTGTCAATATTTTAAGGCAGTTCCAGTGTTGATGGTTCTGCTGGATACCCATTGTGAGTGGTGTGTTGTAAGTGTGACTGTGTGTGTGTGTGTTCAAGGGAAACCGTTGTGTATGCCTGTAAGAAAAAGTCGATGGGTGTTTGTGTGCGTTTCTTGTGTATGTGTGTGTCGGGAAAACGTTTGGGAGTATGTTAGGGCAGTTCCAAGTGTTGATGGCTCTGCCGAGGACCAGTGTGAGTGCTGTGTTGCGAGTGTGACAGTGTGTGTGTGTGTGTGTGTGTGTTTTCGGGTAACCATTGTGTATGCCTGTATGAAAAAGTCGATGGGTGTATTTGTGTGTTCTTGCGTATTGTGTTTCAGATCCACATTTGTGAGTGTGTGAGGGCAGTTCCAAGTCTTCATGAGTTTGCAGGATATCCAGTGTGAGTGTGTGTTGTGAGTGTGACAGTGTGTGTGCGTGTCTGTGTGTGTGTTTGCAGGAAACCAGTCTGTATGCCTATAAGAAAAATTCGATGGGTGTTTGTGTGTGTTTTTTCTGTATGTGTGTGTCGGGACCACATTTGTGAATATGTTAGGGCAGTTCCAAGTGTTGATGGCTCTGCTGGAGACCCAGTGAGAGTGCTGTGTTGTGAGTGTGATAGTGTGTGTGTGTCTCTGTGTGTGTGTGTGTTTGGGGGAACCCCACAGTGTATGCTTCTAAGAAAAAGTCGATGGGTGTTTGTGTGTGTTTCTTGTGTATGTGTGTGTCGAGACCACGTATGTGAGTATGTTGTGGCAGTTCCAAGTGCCAGTGTGAATGCTGTGTTGTGAGTGTGGCAGTGTGTGTTTCTGTGTGTGTTTGTGTTGGCGGGAAAACATTGTGTATGCCTGTAAGAATAAGTCGATGGATGTTTGTGTGAGTTTCATGTCTATGTGTGTGTCGCGACCACATTTGTCAATATTTTAAGGCAGTTCCAAGTGTTGATGGTTCTGCTGGATACCCATTGTGAGTGGTGTGTTGTAAGTGTGACTGTGTGTGTGTGTGTTCAAGGGAAACCGTTGTGTATGCCTGTAAGAAAAAGTCGATGGGTGTTTGTGTGCGTTTCTTGTGTATGTGTGTGTGGGGAAAACGTTTGGGAGTATGTTAGGGCAGTTCCAAGTGTTGATGGCTCTGCCGAGGCCCAGTGTGAGTGCTGTGTTGCGAGTGTGACAGTGTGTGTGTGTGTGTGTGTGTGTTTTCGGGTAACCATTGTGTATGCCTGTATGAAAAAGTCGATGGGTGTATTTGTGTGTTCTTGCGTATTGTGTTTCAGATCCACATTTGTGAGTGTGTGAGGGCAGTTCCAAGTCTTCATGAGTTTGCAGGATATCCAGTGTGAGTGTGTGTTGTGAGTGTGACAGTGTGTGTGCGTGTCTGTGTGTGTGTTTGCAGGAAACCAGTCTGTATGCCTATAAGAAAAATTCGATGGGTGTTTGTGTGTGTTTCTTCTGTATGTGTGTGTCGGGACCACATTTGTGAATATGTTAGGGCAGTTCCAAGTGTTGATGGCTCTGCTGGAGACCCAGTGAGAGTGCTGTGTTGTGAGTGTGACAGTGTGTGTGTGTCTGTGTGTGTGTGTGTGTTTGGGGGAACCCCACAGTGTATGCTTCTAAGAAAAAGTCGATGGGTGTTTGTGTGTGTTTCTTGTGTATGTGTGTGTCGGGACCACGTATGAGAGTATTTTGTGGCAGTTCCAAGCGCCAGAGTGAATGCTGTGTTGTGAGTGTGGCAGTGTGTGTTTCTGTGTGTGTTTGTGTTGGCGGGAAAACATTGTGTATGCCTGTAAGAATAAGTCGATGGATGTTTGTGTGAGTTTCATGTGTATGTGTGTGTCGCGACCACATTTGTCAATATTTTAAGGCAGTTCCAAGTGTTGATGGTTCTGCTGGATACCCATTGTGAGTGGTGTGTTGTAAGTGTGACTGTGTGTGTGTGTTCACGGGAAACCGTTGTGTATGCCTGTAAGAAAAAGTCGATGGGTGTTTGTGTGCGTTTCTTGTGTATGTGTGTGTGGGGAAAACGTTTGGGAGTATGTTAGGGCAGTTCCAAGTGTTGATGGCTCTGCCGAGGACCAGTGTGAGTGCTGTGTTGCGAGTGTGACAGTGTGTGTGTGTGTGTGTGTGTGTGTTTTCGGGTAACCATTGTGTATGCCTGTATGAAAAAGTCGATGGGTGTATTTGTGTGTTCTTGCGTATTGTGTTTCAGATCCACATTTGTGAGTGTGTGAGGGCAGTTCCAAGTCTTCATGAGTTTGCAGGATATCCAGTGTGAGTGTGTGTTGTGAGTGTGACAGTGTGTGTGCGTGTCTGTGTGTGTGTTTGCAGGAAACCAGTCTGTATGCCTATAAGAAAAATTCGATGGGTGTTTGTGTGTGTTTCTTCTGTATGTGTGTGTCGGGACCACATTTGTGAATATGTTAGGGCAGTTCCAAGTGTTGATGGCTCTGCTGGAGACCCAGTGAGAGTGCTGTGTTGTGAGTGTGATAGTGTGTGTGTGTCTGTGTGTGTGTGTGTGTTTGGGGGAACCCCACAGTGTATGCTTCTAAGAAAAAGTCGATGGGTGTTTGTGTGTGTTTCTTGTGTATGTGTGTGTCGGGACCACGTATGTGAGTATGTTGTGGCAGTTCCAAGTGCCAGTGTGAATGCTGTGTTGTGAGTGTGGCAGTGTGTGTTTCTGTGTGTGTTTGTGTTGGCGGGAAAACATTGTGTATGCCTGTAAGAATAAGTCGATGGATGTTTGTGTGAGTTTCATGTGTATGTGTGTGTCGCGACCACATTTGTCAATATTTTAAGGCAGTTCCAAGTGTTGATGGTTCTGCTGGATACCCATTGTGAGTGGTGTGTTGTAAGTGTGACTGTGTGTGTGTGTGTTCAAGGGAAACCGTTGTGTATGCCTGTAAGAAAAAGTCGATGGGTGTTTGTGTGCGTTTCTTGTGTATGTGTGTGTCGGGAAAACGTTTGGGAGTATGTTAGGGCAGTTCCAAGTGTTGATGGCTCTGCCGAGGACCAGTGTGAGTGCTGTGTTGTGAGTGTGACAGTGTGTGTGTGTGTGTGTGTGTGTTTGCGGAAAACCATTGTATATGCCTGTAAGAATAAGCCGATTCGTGTTTGTGTGTGTTTCTTGTGTGTGTGTGTGTGTGTTGGGACCACGTTTGGGAATATGTTAGGGCAGTTCCAAGTGTTGATGGCTCTGCTGGAGACCCAGTGAGAGTGCTGTGTTGTGAGTGTGACAGTGTGTGTGTCTGTGTGTGTGTGTGTGTTTGGGGGAACCCCACAGTGTATGCTTCTAAGAAAAAGTCGATGGGTGTTTGTGTGTGTTTCTTGTGTATGTGTGTGTCAGGACCACGTTTTTGAGTATGTTAGGGCAGTTCCAAGTGATGATGGCTTTGCCGAGGACCTAGTGTGAGTTCTGTGTTGTGAGTTTGATACTGTGTGTGTGTGTGTGTGTGTGTGTGTTTGCGGAAAACCACAGTGTGCGCCTGTAAGAAAAAATCGATGGGTGTCTGCGAGTGTTTCCTCTGTATGTGTGTGTCGGGACCTCGTTTTGGAGTATGTTAGGGCAATTTCAAGTGTTGATGGCTATGCCATGGACGCAGTGTGAGTGCTGTGTTGTGAATGTGATAGTGTGTGAGTGTCTGTGTGTGTGTGTTTGGGAACCCCACTGTGTGTGCCTGTAAGAAAAAGTCTATGTGTGTTTGTGTGTTTTTCTTGTGTATGTGTGTGTCGAGACCACGCTTGTGAGTCTGTTAGGGCAGTTCCAAGTGCCAGTGTAAGTGCTGTGTTGTGAGTGTGATAGTGTGTGTGTGTGTGTGTGTGTGTTTGCGGGAAACCATTGTGTATGCCTGTACCAAAAAGGCGATGGGTGTTTGTGTGTGTTTCTGGTGTATGTGCGTGTCGGGACCACAATTGTGAGTATGTTAGGGCGGTTCCAAGTGTTGATGGCTCTGCTGGAGACCCAGTGTGAGTGTGTGCTATGAGTGTGATTGTATGTGTGTGTGTGTTTCTGAACCCACTCTTATGCCTGTAATAAAAAGTCTATCGGTGTTTGTGTGTCTTTCTTGTGTATGTGTGTGTCAGGACCACATTTGTGAGTATGTTAGGGTAGTCAAACTGTTGATGGCTCTGCCGGAGACCCAGTGTGAGTGCTATGTTGTGAATGTGATAGTGTGTGTGTGTGTGTGTGTGTGTGTGTGTGTGTTTGGGAACCCCCTGTGTATGCCTGTAAGAAAAAGCCGATGGGTGTTTGTGTATTTTTCTTGTATATGTGTGTGTTGAGACCTCATTTGTGAATATGATAGGGCAGTTCCAAGTTGCCAGCGTAAGTGCTGTGTTTTGAGTGTGATAGTGTGTGTGTGTGTGTGTGTTTGCGGGAAACCGTTGTGTATGCCTGTACCAAAAAGTCGATGGGTGTTTGTGTGTGTTTCTTGTGTACGTGTGTGTCGGGACCACAATTGTGAGTATGTTAGGGCGGTTCCATGTGTTGAAGGCTCTGCCTGAGACCCAGTGTGAGTGCTTTGTTTGAGTGTGATAGTGTGTGTTTGTGTGTGTGTGTGTGTGTTTGGGGGAACCCCAGTGTGTATGCCTGTAAGAAAAAGTCGATGTGTGTTTTTGTGTGTTTCTTGTGTATGTGTGTGTCGGGACCACGTTTGTGTGTATATAAGGACCAATCCAAGTGCCAGTGTGAGTCCTGTGTTGTGAGGGTGATAGTGTGTGTGTGTGTGGTGTGTGTGTTTGCGGGAAACCATTGTGTATGCGTGTAACAAAAAGTCGATGGGTGTTTGTGTGTGTTTCTTGTGTGTGTGTCTGGACAACGTTTGTGACTATGTTAGGGCAGTTCCAAGGGTTGATGGCTCTGCCGGAGACCCAGTGTGAGTGCTGTGTTTGACTGTGATAGTGTGATAGTGTGTGTGTGTGTGTTTTGTGGGAAACCATTGTATATGCCTGTAAGAAAAAGTCGATGGGTGTTTTGTGTGTTTCTTGTGTATGTGTGTGTTGGGTCCACGTTTGTGAGTATGTTAGGGCAGTCCAAGTGTGATGGCTCTGCTGAGACCCAGTGTGAGTGCAGTGTTGTGAGTGTGATAGTGTGGTGTGTGTGTGTATGTGTGTGTTTGGGAACCCCACTGTGTATGACTGTAAGAAAAGGTCGATGGGTGTTTGTGTGTGTGTCTTGTATATGTGTGTGTCGGGACCTTGTCTGTGAGTATTTAGGGCAGTTCCAAGTGTTGATGTCTCTGCTGGAGACGCAGTGTGAGTGCTGTGTTGTGAGTGTGACAGGATGTGTGTGTGTGTGTGTGTGTGTGTGTTTGCGGGAAACCATTGTGTGCCTGTAAGAAAAATTCGTTGGGTGTTTTTGTCTGTTTCTTCTGTGTGTGTGTTGGGACCACGTTTGTGAATATGTTAGAGCAGTTCCAAGTGTTGATGGCTCTGCTGGAGACTCAATGTGAGTGCTCTGTCATGAGTGTGACAGTTGTGTGTGTGTGTGTGTTTGTGGGAAACCATTGTGTATGCCTGTAAGAAAAAGTCGATGGGAGTTTGTGAGTGTGTCTTGTATATGTGTGTTTCGGGACCACGTTTGTGACTACTTAGGGCAGTTCCAAGTGTTGATGGCTCTGCTGGAGACCCAGTGTTAGTGCTGTCTTGTGAGTGTGACAGTGTGTTCGTGTGTGTGTGTGTGTTTGGGGAACCCTAGTGTGTATGCTTCTAAGAAAAATGCCATGGGTGTTTGTGTGTGTTTCTTGTGTATGTGTGTGTCAGGACCACGTTTCTGAGTATGTTAGGCCAGTTCCAAGTGCCAGTGTGAGTGCTGTGTTGTGAGTGTGCAAGTGTGTGTGTGTGTGTTTTTACGGGTCACCATTGTGTATGCCTGTAAGAATAAGTTGATGGGTGTTTGTGTGAGTTTCTTGTGTATGTGTGTGTCAGGACCACGTTTTTGAGTGTGTTAGGGCAGTTTCACGTGATGATGGCTATGCCGGGGACCCAGTGTGAGTGCTGTGTTGTGAGTTTGATACTGTGTGTGTGTGTGTGTTTGCGGAAAACCACTGTGTATGCCTGTAAGAAAAAATCGATGGGTGTCTGCGAATGTTTCCTCTGTATGTGTGTGTCGGGACCTCGTTTTTAGTATGTTAGGGCAATTTCAGGTGTTGATGGCTCTACCGGAGACCCAGTGTGAGTGATGTGTTTGACTGTGATAGTGATATACATGTGTGTGTGTGTGTGTTTTGTGGGAAACCATTTTATATGCCTGTAAGAAAAAGTCGATGGGTGTTTTTGTGTGTTTCTTGTGTATGTGTGTGTCGGGTCCACGATTGTGAGTATGTTAGGGCAGTTCCAAGTGTGATGGCTCTGCTGGAGACCCAGTGTGAATGCAGTGTTGTGAGTGTGATAGTGTGGTGTGTGTGTATGTGTGTGTTCGGGAACCCCACTGTGCATGCCTGTAAGGAAAGGTCGATGGGAGTTTGTGTGTGTGTCTTGTATATGTGTGTGTCGGGACCACGTTTGTGAGTACTTAGGGCAGTTCCAAGTGTTGATGGCTCTGCTGGAGACGCAGTGTGAGTGCTGTGTTGTGAGTGTGTCAGTGTGTGTGTGTGTGTTTTCGGGAAACCATTGTATATGCCTGTAAGAATAAGTCGATGGGTGTTTGTGTGTGTTTCTTGTGTGTGTGTGTGTTGGGACCACATTTGTGAATATGTTAGGGCAGTTCCAAGTGTTGATGGCTCTGCTGGAGACTCAATGTGAGTGTTCTGTCATGAATGTGACAGTTGTGTGTGTGTGTGTGTGTGTGTGTGTTTGCAGGAAACCATTGTGTATGCCTGTAAGAAAAAGTCGATGGGAGTTTGTGTGTGTGTCTTTTATATGTGTGTTTCGGGACCACGTTTGTGACTACTTAGGGCAGTTCCAAGTGTTGATGGCTCTGCTGGAGACTCAGTGTGAGTGCTGTGTTGTTTCTGTGACAGTGTGTTAGTGTCTGTGTGTGTGTGTGTGTTTGGGGAACCCCAGTGTGTATGCTTCTACGAAAAATGCGATGGGTGTTTGTGTTTGTTTCTTTTGTATGTGTGTGTCAGGACCACGTTTCTGAGTATGTTGTGGCAGTTCCAAGTGCCAGGGTGAATGCTGTGTTGTGAGTGTGATACTGTGTGTGTGTGTGTTTGCGGAAAAACACTGTGTGCGCCTGTAAGAAAAAATCGATGGGTGGCTGCGAGTGTTTCCTTTGTATGTGTGTGTCGGGACCTCGTTTTTGAATGAGTATGTTAGGGCAATTTCAAGTGTTGATGGCTATGCCGGGGACCCAGTGTGAGTGCCGTGTTGTGAATGTGATAGTGTGTGTGTGTGTGTGTGTGTTTGGAACCCCACCGTGTGTGCCTGTAAAAAAGGCTGATGGGTGTTTGTGTGTTTTTCTCTGTGTGTGTGTCGAGATCATGTTTGTGAGTCTGTTAGGGCAGTTCCAAGTGCCAGTGTAAGTGCTGTGTTTTGAGTGTGATAGTGTGTGTGTGTGTGTGTGTGTGTTTGCGGGAAACCATTGTGTATGCCTGTACCAAAAAGTCGATGGGTGTTTGTGTGTGTTTCTTGTGTATGTGTGTGTCGGGACCACGTTTGTGTATATATAAGGCAAATTCCAAGTGCAAGTGTGAGTACTGTGTTGTGAGTGTGATAGTGTGTTTGTGAGTGTGGTGTGTGTGTTTGCAGGAAACCATTGTGTATGCCTGTAACAAAAAGTCGAAGGGTGTTTTTGTATGTTTCTTGTGTGTGTGTCAGGACAACGTTTGTGACTATGTTAGGGCAGTTCCAAGTGTTGATGGTCTGCCGGAGACCCAGTGTGAGTCCTGTGTTTGACTGTGATAGTGTGATACTGTGTGTGTGTGTATGTTTGCGGAAAACCACTGTATGCGCCTGTAAGAAAAAATCGATGGGTGTCTGCCAGTGTTTCCTCTGTATGTGTGTGTCGGGACCTCTTTTTTGAGTATGTTAGGGCAATTTCAAGTGTTGATGGCTATGCCGGGGACCAAGTGTGAGTGCTGTGTTGTGAATTTGATACTGTGTGTGTGTGTGTGTGTATGTGTTTGAGAACCCCACTGTGTGCCTGTAAGAAAAAGTCTATGGGTGTTTGTGTGTTTTTCTTGTGTATGTGTGTGTCGAGATCACATTTGTGAGTATGTTAGGGCAGTTCCAAGTGCCAGTGTAAGTGCTGTGTTTGAGTGTGATAGTGTGTGTGTGTGTGTGTGTGTGTGTGTGTGTGTGTTTGCGGGAAACCATTGTGTATGCCTGTACCAAAAAGTCGATGCGTGTTTGTGTGTGTTTCTTGTGTATGTGTGTGTCGGGACCACGTTTGTGAGTATGTTAGGGCGGTTCCAAGTGTTGAAGGCTCTGCCTGAGACCCAGCGTGAGTGCTGTGTTTGAGTGTGATAGTGTGTGTTTGTGGGTGTCTGTGAGTGTTTGGGGGAACCCCACTGTGTGCCTGTTAGAAAAAGTCGATGTGTGTTTGTGTGTGTTTCCTTTTTATGTGTGTTTTTGGACCACGTTTGTGTGTATATAAGGGCCATTCCAATTGCCAGTGTGAGTACTGTGTTATGAGGGTGATAGTGTGCGTTTGTGTGGTTTGTGTGTTTGTGGGAAACCATTGTGTATGCCTGTAACAAAAAGTCGATGGGTGTTTGTGTGTGTCTCTTGTGTGTGTGTCGGGACAACGTTTGTGACTATGTTAGGGCAGTTCCAAGGGTTGATGGCTCTGCCAGAGACCCAGTGTGAGTACTGTGTTTGACTGTGATAGTGATATAGTGTGTGTGTGTGTGTGTGTGTGTGTGTTTTGGGAAACCATTGTGTATGACTGTAAGAAAAAGTCGATGGGTGTTTGCGCGTTTTTATTGTATATGTGTGTGTCGGAACCACGTTTTTGAGGATGTTAGGGCAGTTCCAAGTGTGGATGGCTCTGCTGGAGACTCAGTGTGATTGCTGTGTTGTGAGTGTGATAGTGTGTGATTGTGTGTGTGTGTGTTTGGGGGAACCCCACTCTGTACGCCTGTAAGAAAAAGTGGATGTGTGTTTGTGTGTGTTTCTCAAGTATGTGTGTGTCGGGACCACGTTTGTGTGTATATAAGGGCAGTTCCAATTGTCAGTGTGAGTGCTGTGTTGTCAGTGTGATAGTGTGTGTGTGTGTGGTGTGTGTGTTTGCGGGAAACCATTGTGTATGCCTGTAAGAAAATGTTGATGGGAGTTTGTGTGTGTTTCTTGTTTATGTGTGTTTCGGGACCACGTTTGTGACTACTTATGGGAGTTCCAAGTTTTGATGGCTCTGCTGGAGACCCACTGTGAGTGCTGTGTTGTCAGTGTGACAGTGTGTTCGTGTCTGTGTGTGTGTGTGTGTGTGTTTGGGGAACCCCAGTGTGTATGCTTCTAAGAAAAATGCGATGGGTGTTTGTGTGTGTTTCTTGTGTATGTGTGTGTCAGGACCACGTTTCTGAGTATGTTAGGCCAGTTCCAAGTGCCAGGGTGAGTGCTGTGTTGTGAGTCTGCAAGTGGGTGTGTGTGTGTTTCTCCGGGTCACCATTGTGTATGCGTGTAAGAATAAGTCGATGGGTGTTTGTGTGAGTTTCTTGTGTATGTGTGTGTCAGGACCACGTTTTTGAGTATGTTAGGGCAGTTCTGTGATGATGGCTTTGTTGGGGACCCAGTGTGAGTGCTGTGTTGTGAATGTGATAGTGTGTGTGTGTATGTGCGTGTGTGTGTTTGGGAACCCCACTGTGTGTGCCGGTAAGAAAAAGTCTATGGGTGTTTGTGAGTTTTTCTTGTGTATGTGTGTGTCGAGACCACGTTTGTGAGTATGTTAGGGCAGTTGCAAGTGCCAGTGTAAGTGCTGTGTTGTGAGTGTGATAGTGTGTGTGTGTTGTTTACGGGAAACCATTGTGTATGCCTGTATCAAAAAGGCGATGGGTGTTTGTGTGTATTTCTTGTGTATGTGTGTGTCGGGACCATGATTGTGAGTATGTTAGGGCGGTTCCAAGTGTTGATGGCTCTGCTGGAGACCCAGTGTGAGTGCTCTGCTATGGGTGTGATTGTGTGTGTGTGTGTGTGTGTTTCAGAACCCACTGTTTATGCCTGTAATAAAAAGTCGATCGGTGTTTGTGTGTGTTTCTTGTGTATGTGTGTATCGGGACCACGATTGTGAGTATGTTATGGTAGTCCAAGTGTTGATGGCTCTGCCGGAGACCCAGTGTGAGTGCTGTGTTGTGAATGTGATAGTGTGTGTGTGTGTGTGCGTGTGTGTGTGTGTGTGTTTGGGAACCCCCTGTGTATGCCTGTAAGAAAAAGCCGATGGGTGTTTGTGTATTTTTCTTGTGTATGTGTGTGTCAAGTCCACGTTTGTGAGTATGTTAGGGCAGTTCAAAGTGCCAGTGTAAGTGCTGTGTTGTGAGCGTGATAGCGTGTGTGTGTGTGTGTCTTTGTTGGAAACCATTGTGTATGCCTTAACAAAAAGTCGATGGGTGTTTGTGTGTGTTTCTTGTGTATGTGTGTGTCGGGTCCACGTTTGTGGGTATGTTAGGGCAGTTCGAAGTGTGATGGCTGTGCTGGAGACCCAGTGTGAGTGCAGTGTTGTGAGTGTGATAGTGTGGTGTGTGTGTGTGTGTGTCTGTGTGTTTGGGAACCCCAATGCGTATGCCTGTAAGAAAAGGTTGATGGGAGTTTGTGTGTGTGTCTTGTATATGTGTGTGTCGGGACCACGTTTGTGAGTACTTAGGGCAGTTCCAAGTGTTGATGGCTCTGCTGGAGACGCAGTGTGAGTGCTGTGTTGTGAGTGTGACAGTGTGTGTGTGTGTGTGACATGGGAAACCATTGTATATGCCTGTAAGAAAAATTCGATGGGTGTTTGTGTGTGTTTCTTGTGTGTGTATGTGTCGGGACCACGTTTGTGAGTATGTTAGGGCAGTTCCAAGTGTTGATGACTCTGCTGGGGACCCAGTGTGAGTGCTGTGTTGTGAGTGTGACTCTGTGTTAGTGTCTGTGTGTGTGTTTGTGTTGGGGAACCCCAGTGTGTATGCTTAAGAAAAATGGGATGGGTGTTTGTGTGTGTTACTTGTGTATGTGTGTGTCGGGACCACGTCTGTGAGTTAGTTAGGGCAGTTCCAAGTGCCGATGGCACTGCCTGAGACCCAGTGTGAGTGCTGTGTTTGAGTGTGGTAGTGTGTGTGTGTGTGTGTGTTTCTGGGAAACCATTGTATGCCTGTAAGAAAAAGTCGATGTGTGTTTGTGTGTGTTTCTTGTGTATGTGTGTGTCGGGACCACGTTTGTGTGTATATAGGCCATTCCAAGTGCCAGTGTGAGTACACTGTTGTGAGGGTGATAGTGTGTGTGTGTGCTGTGTGTGTTTGCGGGAAACCATTGTATGCCTGTAAGAAAAAGTCGATGGGTGTTTGTGTGTGTTTCTTGTTTGTGTGTCTGGACAACGTTTGTGACTCTGTTAGGGCAGTTCCAAGTGTTGATGGCTCTACCGGGGACCCAGTGTGTGATGTGTTTGACTGTGATAGTGTTGTAGTGTGTGTGTGTGTGTTTTGAGGGAAACCATTGTATATGCCTGTAAAAAAGTCGATGGGTGTTTTTGTGTGTTTCTTAGGTATGTGTGTGTCGGGTTCACGTTTGTGGGTATGTTAGGGCAGTTCCAAGTGTGATGGCTCTGCTGGAGACCCAGTGTGAGTGCAGTGTTGTGGTGTGATAGTGTGGTGTGTGTGTATGTGTGTGTTTGGTCATCCCACCGTGCATGCCTGTAAGAAAAGGTCGATGGGAGTTTGTGTGTGTGTCTTGTATATATGTGTCGGGACCACCTTTGTGAATACTTAGGGCAGTTCCAAGTGTTGATGGCTCTGCCAAGGTACAGAGTGAGTGCTGTGTTGTGAGTGTGAGAGTGTGTGTGTGTGTGTGTGTGTGTTTTCAGGTAACCATTGTGTATGCCTGTATGAAAAAGTCGATGGGTGTATTTGTGTGTTCTTGCGTATTGTGTTTCAGATCCACATTTGTGAGTGTGTGAGGGCAGTTCCAAGTGTTCATGAGTTTGCTGGATATCCAGTGTGAGTGTGTGTTGTGAGTGTGACAGTGTGTGTGCGTGTCTGTGTGTGTGTTTGCAGGAAACCAGTCTGTATGCCTATAAGAAAAATTCGATGGGTGTTTGTGTGTGTTTCTTCTGTATGTGTGTGTCGGGACCACATTTGTGAATATGTTAGGGCAGTTCCAAGTGTTGATGGCTCTGCTGGAGACCCAGTGAGAGTGCTGTGTTGTGAGTGTGACAGTGTGTGTGTGTCTCTGTGTGTGTGTGTGTTTGGGGGAACCCCACAGTGTATGCTTCTAAGAAAAAGTCGATGGGTGTTTGTGTGTGTTTCTTGTGTATGTGTGTGTCGGGACCACGTATGTGAGTATGTTGTGGCAGTTCCAAGTGCCAGTGTGAATGCTGTGTTGTGAGTGTGGCAGTGTGTGTTTCTGTGTGTGTTTGTGTTGGCGGGAAACATTGTGTATGCCTGTAAGAATAAGTCGATGGATGTGTGTGTGAGTTTCATGTGTATGTGTGTGTCGCGACCACATTTGTCAATATTTTAGGGCAGTTCCAAGTGTTGATGGTTCTGCTGGATACCCATTGTGAGTGCTGTGTTGTAAGTGTGACTGTGTGTGTGTGTGTTCGCGGGAAACCGTTGTGTATGCCTGTAAGAAAAAGTCGATGGGTGTTTGTGTGTGTTTCTTGTGTATGTGTGTGTCGGGAAAACGTTTGTGAGTATGTTAGGGCAGTTCCAAGTGTTGATGGCTCTGCCGAGGCACAGTGTGCGTACTGTGCTGTTAGTGTGACAGTGTGTGTGTGTGTGTGTGTGTGTGTTTGGGGAAACCCCACTCTGTCTCCCTATAACAAAATGTTGATGGGTGTTTATGTGTGTTTCTTTCGTAAGTGTGTGTCAGGACCACGTTTGTTTGTATGTTAGGGCAGATTCAAGTGCCAGTGTGAATGCTGTGTTGTGAGTGTGATAGTGTGTGTGTGTGTGTTTGCGGAAACCATTGTGCATGACTGTAAGTAAAAGTCAATGGGAGTTTGTGTGTGTTTCTTGTGTATGTGTGTGTCGGGACCACGTTTGTGAGTATGTTAGGGCAGTTCCAACTGTTGATGGCTATGCCGGGGACCCAGTGTGAGTGCTGTGTTGTGCGTGTGATAGTGTGTGTGTGTGTGTGTGTGTGTGTGTTTTGCTGGATACCATTGTGTATGTCTGTAAGAAAAAGTCGTAGGGTGTTTTTGTGTGTTTCTTCTGCATGTGTGTTTCGGGACCACGTTTGTGAATATGTTAAGGTAATTCCAAGTGTTGATGGCTCTGCTGGAGATCCAATGTGAGTGCTCTGTCGTGAGTGTGCCTTTTGTGTGTGTGTGTGTGTGTGTTTTCAGGAAACCATTGTGTATGCCTGCAAGAAAAAGTCGATGGGTGTTTGTGTGTGTTATTTGTATATGTGTGTGTCAGGACCATGTTTGTGATTATGTTAAAGCAGTTCCAAGTGTTGACGGCTGTGTTGGAGACCCAGTGTGAGTGCTGTGTTGTGAGTGTGATAGTGTGTGTGTGTCTCTGTGTGTTTCAGAACCCCCTGTGTACGCCTGTAAGAAAAATTCAATGGGTGTTTGTGTGTGTTTCTTGTGTATGTGTGTGTCGGGAAAACGTTTGTGAGTATGTTAGGGCAGTTCCAAGTGTTGATGGCTCTGCCGAGGCCCAGTGTGAGTGCTGTGTTGCGAGTGTGACAGTGTGTGTGTGTGTGTGTGTGTTTTCGGGTTACCATTGTGTATGCCTGTATGAAAAAGTCGATGGGTGTATTTGTGTGTTCTTGCGTATTGTGTTTCAGATCCACATTTGTGAGTGTGTGAGGGCAGTTCCAAGTGTTCATGAGTTTGCTGGATATCCAGTGTGAGTGTGTGTTGTGAGTGTGACAGTGTGTGTGCGTGTCTGTGTGTGTGTTTGCAGGAAACCAGTCTGTATGCCTATAAGAAAAATTCGATGGGTGTTTGTGTGTGTTTCTTCTGTATGTGTGTGTCGGGACCACATTTGTGAATATGTTAGGGCAGTTCCAAGTGTTGATGGCTCTGCTGGAGACCCAGTGAGAGTGCTGTGTTGTGAGTGTGACAGTGTGTGTGTGTCTCTGTGTGTGTGTGTGTTTGGGGGAACCCCACAGTGTATGCTTCTAAGAAAAAGTCGATGGGTGTTTGTGTGTGTTTCTTGTGTATGTGTGTGTCGGGACCACGTATGTGAGTATGTTGTGGCAGTTCCAAGTGCCAGTGTGAATGCTGTGTTGTGAGTGTGGCAGTGTGTGTTTCTGTGTGTGTTTGTGTTGGCGGGAAAACATTGTGTATGCCTGTAAGAATAAGTCGATGGATGTTTGTGTGAGTTTCATGTGTATGTGTGTGTCGCGACCACATTTGTCAATATTTTAAGGCAGTTCCAAGTGTTGATGGTTCTGCTGGATACCCATTGTGAGTGCTGTGTTGTAAGTGTGACTGTGTGTGTGTGTGTTCACGGGAAACCGTTGTGTATGCCTGTAAGAAAAAGTCGATGGGTGTTTGTGTGTGTTTCTTGTGTATGTGTGTGTCGGTAAAACGTTTCTGAGTATGTTAGGGCAGTTCCAAGTGTTCATGGCTCTGCCGAGGCCCAGTGTGCGTACTGTGCTGTTAGTGTGACAGTGTGTGTGTGTGTGTGTGTGTGTGTGTGTTTGGGGAAACCCCACTCTGTCTGCCTGTAACAAAATGTTCATGGGTGTTTGTGTGTGTTTCTTGTGTATGTGTGTGTCGGGACCACGTTTGATAGTATTTTAGGGCAGATTCAAGTGCCAGTGTGAATGCTGTGTTGTGAGTGTGATAGTGTGTGTGTGTGTGTGTTTGCGGAAACCATTGTGCATGACTGTAAGTAAAAGTCAATGGGAGTTTGTGTGTGTTTCTTGTGTATGTGTGTGTCGGGACCACGTTTGTGAGTATGTTAGGGCAGTTCCAACTGTTGATGGCTATGCCGGGGACCCAGTGTGAGTGCTGTGTTGTGCGTGTGATAGTGTCTGTGTGTGTGTGTGTGTGTTTTGCTGGATACCATTGTGTATGTCTGTAAGAAAAAGTCGTAGGGTGTTTTTGTGTGTTTCTTCTGCATGTGTGTTTCGGGACCACGTTTGTGAATATGTTAAGGTAATTCCAAGTGTTGATGGCTCTGCTGGAGATCCAATGTGAGTGCTCTGTCGTGAGTGTGCCTTTTGTGTGTGTGTGTGTGTGTGTGTTTGCAGGAAACCATTGTGTATGCCTGCAAGAAAAAGTCGATGGGTGTTTGTGTGTGTTATTTGTATATGTGTGTGTCAGGACCATGTTTGTGATTATGTTAAAGCAGTTCCAAGTGTTGACGGCTGTGTTGGAGACCCAGTGTGAGTGCTGTGCTCTGAGTGTGATAGTGTGTGTGTGTCTGTGTGTGTTTCAGAACCCCCTGTGTACGCCTGTAAGAAAAACTCAATGGGTGTTTGTGTGTGTTTCTTGTGTATGTGTGTGTCGGGAAAACGTTTGTGAGTATGTTAGGGCAGTTCCAAGTGTTGATGGCTCTGCCGAGGCCCAGTGTGAGTGCTGTGTTGCGACTGTGACAGTGTGTGTGTGTGTGTTTTCCGGTAACCATTGTGTATGCCTGTATGAAAAAGTGGATGGGTGTATTTGTGTGTTCTTGCGTATTGTGTTTCAGATCCACATTTGTGAGTTGTGAGGGCAGTTCCAAGTGTTCATGAGTTTGCTGGATATCCAGTGTGAGTGTGTGTTGTGAGTGTGACAGTGTGTGTGCGTGTCTGTGTGTGTGTTTGCAGGAAACCAGTCTGTATGCCTATAAGAAAAATTCGATGGGTGTTTGTGTGTGTTTCTTCTGTATGTGTGTGTCGGGACCACATTTGTGAATATGTTAGGGCAGTTCCAAGTGTTGATGGCTCTGCTGGAGACCCAGGGAGAGTGCTGTGTTGTGAGTGTGATAGTGTGTGTGTGTCTGTGTGTGTGTGTGTGTTTGGGGGAACCCCACAGTGTATGCTTCTAAGAAAAAGTCGATGGGTGTTTGTGTGTGTTTCTTGTGTATGTGTGTGTCGGGACCACGTATGTGAGTATGTTGTGGCAGTTCCAAGTGCCAGTGTGAATGCTGTGTTGTGAGTGTGGCAGTGTGTGTTTCTGTGTGTGTTTGTTTTGGCGGGAAAACATTGTGTATGCCTGTAAGAATAAGTCGATGGATGTTTGTGTGAGTTTCATGTGTATGTGTGTGTCGCGACCACATTTGTCAATATTTTAAGGCAGTTCCAAGTGTTGATGGTTCTGCTGGATACCCATTGTGAGTGCTGTGTTGTAAGTGTGACTGTGTGTGTGTGTGTTCACGGGAAACCGTTGTGTATGCCTGTAAGAAAAAGTCGATGGGTGTTTGTGCGTGATTCTTGTGTATGTGTGTGTCGGTGAAACGTTTGTGAGTATGTTAGGGCAGTTCCAAGTGTTGATGGCTCTGCCGAGGTCCAGTGTGCGTACTGTGCTGTTAGTGTGACAGTGTGTGTGTGTGTGTGTGTGTGTGTGTGTGTGTTTGGGGAAACCCCACTCTGTCTCCCTGTAACAAAATGTTGATGGGTGTTTGTGTGTGTTTCTTCTGTATGTGTGTGTCGGGACCACGTTTGTTTGTATGTTAGGGCAGATTCAAGTGCCAGTGTGAATGCTGTGTTGTGAGTGTGATAGTGTGTGTGTGTGTGTGTTTGCGGAAACCATTGTGCATGACTGTAAGTAAAAGTCAATGGGAGTTTGTGTGTGTTTCTTGTGTATGTGTGTGTCGGGACCACGTTTGTGAGTATGTTAGGGCAGTTCCAACTGTTGATGGCTATGCCGGGGACCCAGTGTGAGTGCTGTGTTGTGCGTGTGATAGTGTCTGTGTGTGTGTGTGTGTGTTTTGCTGGATACCATTGTGTATGTCTGTAAGAAAAAGTCGTAGGGTGTTTTTGTGTGTTTCTTCTGCATGTGTGTTTCGGGACCACGTTTGTGAATATGTTAAGGTAATTCCAAGTGTTCATGGCTCTGCTGGAGATCCAATGTGAGTGCTCTGTCGTGAGTGTGCCTTTTGTGTGTGTGTGTGTGTGTGTGTGTTTGCAGGAAACCATTGTGTATGCCTGCAAGAAAAAGTCGATGGGTGTTTGTGTGTGTTATTTGTATATGTGTGTGTCAGGACCATGTTTGTGATTATGTTAAAGCAGTTCCAAGTGTTGACGGCTGTGTTGGAGACCCAGTGTGAGTGCTGTGTTGTGAGTGTGATAGTGTGTGTGTGTCTGTGTGTGTTTCCGAACCCCCTGTGTACGCCTGTAAGAAAAATTCCATGGGTGTTTGTGTGTGTTTCTTGTGTATGCGTGTGTCAGGAAAACGTTTGTGAGTATGTTAGGGCAGTTCCAAGTGTTGATGGCTCTGCCGAGGCCCAGTGTGAGTGCTGTGTTGCGAGTGTGACAGTGTGTGTGTGTGTGTGTGTGTGTGTTTTCGGGTTACCATTGTGTATGCCTGTATGAAAAAGTCGATGGGTGTATTTGTGTGTTCTTGCGTATTGTGTTTCAGATCCACATTTGTGAGTGTGTGAGGGCAGTTCCAAGTGTTCATGAGTTTGCTGGATATCCAGTGTGAGTGTGTGTTGTGAGTGTGACAGTGTGTGTGCGTGTCTGTGTGTGTGTTTGCAGGAAACCAGTCTGTATGCCTATAAGAAAAATTCGATGGGTGTTTGTGTGTGTTTCTTCTGTATGTGTGTGTCGGGACCACATTTGTGAATATGTTAGGGCAGTTCCAAGTGTTGATGGCTCTGCTGGAGACCCAGTGAGAGTGCTGTGTTGTGAGTGTGACAGTGTGTGTGTGTCTGTGTGTGTGTGTGTGTTTGGGGGAACCCCACAGTGTATGCTTCTAAGAAAAAGTCGATGGGTGTTTGTGTGTGTTTCTTGTGTATGTGTGTGTCGGGACCACGTATGAGAGTATTTTGTGGCAGTTCCAAGCGCCAGAGTGAATGCTGTGTTGTGAGTGTGGCAGTGTGTGTTTCTGTGTGTGTTTGTGTTGGCGGGAAAACATTGTGTATGCCTGTAAGAATAAGTCGATGGATGTTTGTGTGAGTTTCATGTGTATGTGTGTGTCGCGACCACATTTGTCAATATTTTAAGGCAGTTCCAAGTGTTGATGGTTCTGCTGGATACCCATTGTGAGTGGTGTGTTGTAAGTGTGACTGTGTGTGTGTGTGTTCAAGGGAAACCGTTGTGTATGCCTGTAAGAAAAAGTCGATGGGTGTTTGTGTGCGTTTCTTGTGTATGTGTGTGTCGGGAAAACGTTTGGGAGTATGTTAGGGCAGTTCCAAGTGTTGATGGCTCTGCCGAGGACCAGTGTGAGTGCTGTGTTGCGAGTGTGACAGTGTGTGTGTGTGTGTGTGTGTGTGTGTGTTTTCGGGTAACCATTGTGTATGCCTGTATGAAAAAGTCGATGGGTGTATTTGTGTGTTCTTGCGTATTGTGTTTCAGATCCACATTTGTGAGTGTGTGAGGGCAGTTCCAAGTCTTCATGAGTTTGCAGGATATCCAGTGTGAGTGTGTGTTGTGAGTGTGACAGTGTGTGTGCGTGTCTGTGTGTGTGTTTGCAGGAAACCAGTCTGTATGCCTATAAGAAAAATTCGATGGGTGTTTGTGTGTGTTTTTTCTGTATGTGTGTGTCGGGACCACATTTGTGAATATGTTAGGGCAGTTCCAAGTGTTGATGGCTCTGCTGGAGACCCAGTGAGAGTGCTGTGTTGTGAGTGTGATAGTGTGTGTGTGTCTGTGTGTGTGTGTGTGTTTGGGGGAACCCCACAGTGTATGCTTCTAAGAAAAAGTCGATGGGTGTTTGTGTGTGTTTCTTGTGTATGTGTGTGTCGAGACCACGTATGTGAGTATGTTGTGGCAGTTCCAAGTGCCAGTGTGAATGCTGTGTTGTGAGTGTGGCAGTGTGTGTTTCTGTGTGTGTTTGTGTTGGCGGGAAAACATTGTGTATGCCTGTAAGAATAAGTCGATGGATGTGTGTGTGAGTTTCATGTGTATGTGTGTGTCGCGACCACATTTGTCAATATTTTAAGGCAGTTCCAAGTGTTGATGGTTCTGCTGGATACCCATTGTGAGTGCTGTGTTGTAAGTGTGACTGTGTGTGTGTGTGTTCACGGGAAACCGTTGTGTATGCCTGTAAGAAAAAGTCGATGGGTGTTTGTGTGTGATTCTTGTGTATGTGTGTGTCGGTGAAACGTTTGTGAGTATGTTAGGGCAGTTCCAAGGGTTGATGGCTCTGCCGAGGCCCAGTGTGCGTACTGTGCTGTTAGTGTGACAGTGTGTGTGTGTGTGTGTGTGTGTGTTTGGGGAAACCCCACTCTGTCTGCCTGTAACAAAATGTTGATGGGTGTTTGTGTGTGTTTCTTGTGTATGTGTGTGTCGGGACCACGTTTGTTTGTATGTTAGGGCAGATTCAAGTGCCAGTGTGAATGCTGTGTTGTGAGTGTGATAGTGTGTGTGTGTGTGTGTTTGCGGAAACCATTGTGCATGAGTGTAAGTAAAAGTCAATGGGAGTTTGTGTGTGTTTCTTGTGTATGTGTGTGTCGGGACCACGTTTGTGAGTATGTTAGGGCAGTTCCAACTGTTGATGGCTATGCCGGGGACCCAGTGTGAGTGCTGTGTTGTGCATGTGATAGTGTCTGTGTGTGTGTGTGTGTGTTTTGCTGGATACCATTGTGTATGTCTGTAAGAAAAAGTCGTAGGGTGTTTTTGTGTGTTTCTTCTGCATGTGTGTTTCGGGACCACGTTTGTGAATATGTTAAGGTAATTCCAAGTGTTCATGGCTCTGCTGGAGATCCAATGTGAGTGCTCTGTCGTGAGTGTGCCTTTTGTGTGTGTGTGTGTGTGTGTGTGTGTTTGCAGGAAACCATTGTGTATGCCTGCAAGAAAAAGTCGATGGGTGTTTGTGTGTGTTATTTGTATATGTGTGTGTCAGGACCATGTTTGTGATTATGTTAAAGCAGTTCCAAGTGTTGACGGCTGTGTTGGAGACCCAGTGTGAGTGCTGTGTTGTGAGTGTGATAGTGTGTGTGTGTCTGTGTGTGTTTCCGAACCCCCTGTGTACGCCTGTAAGAAAAATTCCATGGGTGTTTGTGTGTGTTTCTTGTGTATGCGTGTGTCAGGAAAACGTTTGTGAGTATGTTAGGGCAGTTCCAAGTGTTGATGGCTCTGCCGAGGCCCAGTGTGAGTGCTGTGTTGCGAGTGTGACAGTGTGTGTGTGTGTGTGTGTGTGTGTGTGTGTGTTCGGGTTACCATTGTGTATGCCTGTATGAAAAAGTCGATGGGTGTATTTGTGTGTTCTTGCGTATTGTGTTTCAGATCCACATTTGTGAGTGTGTGAGGGCAGTTCCAAGTGTTCATGAGTTTGCTGGATATCCAGTGTGAGTGTGTGTTGTGAGTGTGACAGTGTGTGTGCGTGTCTGTGTGTGTGTTTGCAGGAAACCAGTCTGTATGCCTATAAGAAAAATTCGATGGGTGTTTGTGTGTGTTTCTTCTGTATGTGTGTGTCGGGACCACATTTGTGAATATGTTAGGGCAGTTCCAAGTGTTGATGGCTCTGCTGGAGACCCAGTGAGAGTGCTGTGTTGTGAGTGTGACAGTGTGTGTGTGTCTGTGTGTGTGTGTGTGTTTGGGGGAACCCCACAGTGTATGCTTCTAAGAAAAAGTCGATGGGTGTTTGTGTGTGTTTCTTGTGTATGTGTGTGTCGGGACCACGTATGAGAGTATTTTGTGGCAGTTCCAAGCGCCAGAGTGAATGCTGTGTTGTGAGTGTGGCAGTGTGTGTTTCTGTGTGTGTTTGTGTTGGCGGGAAAACATTGTGTATGCCTGTAAGAATAAGTCGATGGATGTGTGTGTGAGTTTCATGTGTATGTGTGTGTCGCGACCACATTTGTCAATATTTTAAGGCAGTTCCAAGTGTTGATGGTTCTGCTGGATACCCATTGTGAGTGCTGTGTTGTAAGTGTGACTGTGTGTGTGTGTGTTCACGGGAAACCGTTGTGTATGCCTGTAAGAAAAAGTCGATGGGTGTTTGTGTGTGTTTCTTGTGTATGTGTGTGTCGGTAAAACGTTTCTGAGTATGTTAGGGCAGTTCCAAGTGTTCATGGCTCTGCCGAGGCCCAGTGTGCGTACTGTGCTGTTAGTGTGACAGTGTGTGTGTGTGTGTGTGTGTGTGTGTTTGGGGAAACCCCACTCTGTCTGCCTGTAACAAAATGTTCATGGGTGTTTGTGTGTGTTTCTTGTGTATGTGTGTGTCGGGACCACGTTTGATAGTATTTTAGGGCAGATTCAAGTGCCAGTGTGAATGCTGTGTTGTGAGTGTGATAGTGTGTGTGTGTGTGTGTTTGCGGAAACCATTGTGCATGACTGTAAGTAAAAGTCAATGGGAGTTTGTGTGTGTTTCTTGTGTATGTGTGTGTCGGGACCACGTTTGTGAGTATGTTAGGGCAGTTCCAACTGTTGATGGCTATGCCGGGGACCCAGTGTGAGTGCTGTGTTGTGCGTGTGATAGTGTCTGTGTGTGTGTGTGTGTGTTTTGCTGGATACCATTGTGTATGTCTGTAAGAAAAAGTCGTAGGGTGTTTTTGTGTGTTTCTTCTGCATGTGTGTTTCGGGACCACGTTTGTGAATATGTTAAGGTAATTCCAAGTGTTGATGGCTCTGCTGGAGATCCAATGTGAGTGCTCTGTCGTGAGTGTGCCTTTTGTGTGTGTGTGTGTGTGTGTGTTTGCAGGAAACCATTGTGTATGCCTGCAAGAAAAAGTCGATGGGTGTTTGTGTGTGTTATTTGTATATGTGTGTGTCAGGACCATGTTTGTGATTATGTTAAAGCAGTTCCAAGTGTTGACGGCTGTGTTGGAGACCCAGTGTGAGTGCTGTGCTCTGAGTGTGATAGTGTGTGTGTGTCTGTGTGTGTTTCAGAACCCCCTGTGTACGCCTGTAAGAAAAACTCAATGGGTGTTTGTGTGTGTTTCTTGTGTATGTGTGTGTCGGGAAAACGTTTGTGAGTATGTTAGGGCAGTTCCAAGTGTTGATGGCTCTGCCGAGGCCCAGTGTGAGTGCTGTGTTGCGACTGTGACAGTGTGTGTGTGTGTGTTTTCCGGTAACCATTGTGTATGCCTGTATGAAAAAGTGGATGGGTGTATTTGTGTGTTCTTGCGTATTGTGTTTCAGATCCACATTTGTGAGTTGTGAGGGCAGTTCCAAGTGTTCATGAGTTTGCTGGATATCCAGTGTGAGTGTGTGTTGTGAGTGTGACAGTGTGTGTGCGTGTCTGTGTGTGTGTTTGCAGGAAACCAGTCTGTATGCCTATAAGAAAAATTCGATGGGTGTTTGTGTGTGTTTCTTCTGTATGTGTGTGTCGGGACCACATTTGTGAATATGTTAGGGCAGTTCCAAGTGTTGATGGCTCTGCTGGAGACCCAGGGAGAGTGCTGTGTTGTGAGTGTGATAGTGTGTGTGTGTCTGTGTGTGTGTGTGTGTTTGGGGGAACCCCACAGTGTATGCTTCTAAGAAAAAGTCGATGGGTGTTTGTGTGTGTTTCTTGTGTATGTGTGTGTCGGGACCACGTATGTGAGTATGTTGTGGCAGTTCCAAGTGCCAGTGTGAATGCTGTGTTGTGAGTGTGGCAGTGTGTGTTTCTGTGTGTGTTTGTTTTGGCGGGAAAACATTGTGTATGCCTGTAAGAATAAGTCGATGGATGTTTGTGTGAGTTTCATGTGTATGTGTGTGTCGCGACCACATTTGTCAATATTTTAAGGCAGTTCCAAGTGTTGATGGTTCTGCTGGATACCCATTGTGAGTGCTGTGTTGTAAGTGTGACTGTGTGTGTGTGTGTTCACGGGAAACCGTTGTGTATGCCTGTAAGAAAAAGTCGATGGGTGTTTGTGCGTGATTCTTGTGTATGTGTGTGTCGGTGAAACGTTTGTGAGTATGTTAGGGCAGTTCCAAGTGTTGATGGCTCTGCCGAGGTCCAGTGTGCGTACTGTGCTGTTAGTGTGACAGTGTGTGTGTGTGTGTGTGTGTGTGTGTGTGTGTGTGTTTGGGGAAACCCCACTCTGTCTCCCTGTAACAAAATGTTGATGGGTGTTTGTGTGTGTTTCTTCTGTATGTGTGTGTCGGGACCACGTTTGTTTGTATGTTAGGGCAGATTCAAGTGCCAGTGTGAATGCTGTGTTGTGAGTGTGATAGTGTGTGTGTGTGTGTGTTTGCGGAAACCATTGTGCATGACTGTAAGTAAAAGTCAATGGGAGTTTGTGTGTGTTTCTTGTGTATGTGTGTGTCGGGACCACGTTTGTGAGTATGTTAGGGCAGTTCCAACTGTTGATGGCTATGCCGGGGACCCAGTGTGAGTGCTGTGTTGTGCGTGTGATAGTGTCTGTGTGTGTGTGTGTGTGTTTTGCTGGATACCATTGTGTATGTCTGTAAGAAAAAGTCGTAGGGTGTTTTTGTGTGTTTCTTCTGCATGTGTGTTTCGGGACCACATTTGTGAATATGTTAAGGTAATTCCAAGTGTTCATGGCTCTGCTGGAGATCCAATGTGAGTGCTCTGTCGTGAGTGTGCCTTTTGTGTGTGTGTGTGTGTGTGTGTGTTTGCAGGAAACCATTGTGTATGCCTGCAAGAAAAAGTCGATGGGTGTTTGTGTGTGTTATTTGTATATGTGTGTGTCAGGACCATGTTTGTGATTATGTTAAAGCAGTTCCAAGTGTTGACGGCTGTGTTGGAGACCCAGTGTGAGTGCTGTGTTGTGAGTGTGATAGTGTGTGTGTGTCTGTGTGTGTTTCCGAACCCCCTGTGTACGCCTGTAAGAAAAATTCCATGGGTGTTTGTGTGTGTTTCTTGTGTATGCGTGTGTCAGGAAAACGTTTGTGAGTATGTTAGGGCAGTTCCAAGTGTTGATGGCTCTGCCGAGGCCCAGTGTGAGTGCTGTGTTGCGAGTGTGACAGTGTGTGTGTGTGTGTGTGTGTGTGTTTTCGGGTTACCATTGTGTATGCCTGTATGAAAAAGTCGATGGGTGTATTTGTGTGTTCTTGCGTATTGTGTTTCAGATCCACATTTGTGAGTGTGTGAGGGCAGTTCCAAGTGTTCATGAGTTTGCTGGATATCCAGTGTGAGTGTGTGTTGTGAGTGTGACAGTGTGTCTGCGTGTCTGTGTGTGTGTTTGCAGGAAACCAGTCTGTATGCCTATAAGAAAAATTCGATGGGTGTTTGTGTGTGTTTCTTCTGTATGTGTGTGTCGGGACCACATTTGTGAATATGTTAGGGCAGTTCCAAGTGTTGATGGCTCTGCTGGAGACCCAGTGAGAGTGCTGTGTTGTGAGTGTGACAGTGTGTGTGTGTCTGTGTGTGTGTGTGTGTTTGGGGGAACCCCACAGTGTATGCTTCTAAGAAAAAGTCGATGGGTGTTTGTGTGTGTTTCTTGTGTATGTGTGTGTCGGGACCACGTATGAGAGTATTTTGTGGCAGTTCCAAGCGCCAGAGTGAATGCTGTGTTGTGAGTGTGGCAGTGTGTGTTTCTGTGTGTGTTTGTGTTGGCGGGAAAACATTGTGTATGCCTGTAAGAATAAGTCGATGGATGTTTGTGTGAGTTTCATGTGTATGTGTGTGTCGCGACCACATTTGTCAATATTTTAAGGCAGTTCCAAGTGTTGATGGTTCTGCTGGATACCCATTGTGAGTGGTGTGTTGTAAGTGTGACTGTGTGTGTGTGTTCAAGGGAAACCGTTGTGTATGCCTGTAAGAAAAAGTCGATGGGTGTTTGTGTGCGTTTCTTGTGTATGTGTGTGTCGGGAAAACGTTTGGGAGTATGTTAGGGCAGTTCCAAGTGTTGATGGCTCTGCCGAGGACCAGTGTGAGTGCTGTGTTGCGAGTGTGACAGTGTGTGTGTGTGTGTGTGTGTGTGTGTGTTTTCGGGTAACCATTGTGTATGCCTGTATGAAAAAGTCGATGGGTGTATTTGTGTGTTCTTGCGTATTGTGTTTCAGATCCACATTTGTGAGTGTGTGAGGGCAGTTCCAAGTCTTCATGAGTTTGCAGGATATCCAGTGTGAGTGTGTGTTGTGAGTGTGACAGTGTGTGTGCGTGTCTGTGTGTGTGTTTGCAGGAAACCAGTCTGTATGCCTATAAGAAAAATTCGATGGGTGTTTGTGTGTGTTTTTTCTGTATGTGTGTGTCGGGACCACATTTGTGAATATGTTAGGGCAGTTCCAAGTGTTGATGGCTCTGCTGGAGACCCAGTGAGAGTGCTGTGTTGTGAGTGTGATAGTGTGTGTGTGTCTGTGTGTGTGTGTGTGTTTGGGGGAACCCCACAGTGTATGCTTCTAAGAAAAAGTCGATGGGTGTTTGTGTGTGTTTCTTGTGTATGTGTGTGTCGAGACCACGTATGTGAGTATGTTGTGGCAGTTCCAAGTGCCAGTGTGAATGCTGTGTTGTGAGTGTGGCAGTGTGTGTTTCTGTGTGTGTTTGTGTTGGCGGGAAAACATTGTGTATGCCTGTAAGAATAAGTCGATGGATGTGTGTGTGAGTTTCATGTGTATGTGTGTGTCGCGACCACATTTGTCAATATTTTAAGGCAGTTCCAAGTGTTGATGGTTCTGCTGGATACCCATTGTGAGTGCTGTGTTGTAAGTGTGACTGTGTGTGTGTGTGTTCACGGGAAACCGTTGTGTATGCCTGTAAGAAAAAGTCGATGGGTGTTTGTGTGTGATTCTTGTGTATGTGTGTGTCGGTGAAACGTTTGTGAGTATGTTAGGGCAGTTCCAAGGGTTGATGGCTCTGCCGAGGCCCAGTGTGCGTACTGTGCTGTTAGTGTGACAGTGTGTGTGTGTGTGTGTGTGTGTGTTTGGGGAAACCCCACTCTGTCTGCCTGTAACAAAATGTTGATGGGTGTTTGTGTGTGTTTCTTGTGTATGTGTGTGTCGGGACCACGTTTGTTTGTATGTTAGGGCAGATTCAAGTGCCAGTGTGAATGCTGTGTTGTGAGTGTGATAGTGTGTGTGTGTGTGTGTTTGCGGAAACCATTGTGCATGACTGTAAGTAAAAGTCAATGGGAGTTTGTGTGTGTTTCTTGTGTATGTGTGTGTCGGGACCACGTTTGTGAGTATGTTAGGGCAGTTCCAACTGTTGATGGCTATGCCGGGGACCCAGTGTGAGTGCTGTGTTGTGCATGTGATAGTGTCTGTGTGTGTGTGTGTGTGTTTTGCTGGATACCATTGTGTATGTCTGTAAGAAAAAGTCGTAGGGTGTTTTTGTGTGTTTCTTCTGCATGTGTGTTTCGGGACCACGTTTGTGAATATGTTAAGGTAATTCCAAGTGTTCATGGCTCTGCTGGAGATCCAATGTGAGTGCTCTGTCGTGAGTGTGCCTTTTGTGTGTGTGTGTGTGTGTGTGTGTGTTGCAGGAAACCATTGTGTATGCCTGCAAGAAAAAGTCGATGGGTGTTTGTGTGTGTTATTTGTATATGTGTGTGTCAGGACCATGTTTGTGATTATGTTAAAGCAGTTCCAAGTGTTGACGGCTGTGTTGGAGACCCAGTGTGAGTGCTGTGTTGTGAGTGTGATAGTGTGTGTGTGTCTGTGTGTGTTTCCGAACCCCCTGTGTACGCCTGTAAGAAAAATTCCATGGGTGTTTGTGTGTGTTTCTTGTGTATGCGTGTGTCAGGAAAACGTTTGTGAGTATGTTAGGGCAGTTCCAAGTGTTGATGGCTCTGCCGAGGCCCAGTGTGAGTGCTGTGTTGCGAGTGTGACAGTGTGTGTGTGTGTGTGTGTGTGTGTGTGTTTTCGGGTTACCATTGTGTATGCCTGTATGAAAAAGTCGATGGGTGTATTTGTGTGTTCTTGCGTATTGTGTTTCAGATCCACATTTGTGAGTGTGTGAGGGCAGTTCCAAGTGTTCATGAGTTTGCTGGATATCCAGTGTGAGTGTGTGTTGTGAGTGTGACAGTGTGTGTGCGTGTCTGTGTGTGTGTTTGCAGGAAACCAGTCTGTATGCCTATAAGAAAAATTCGATGGGTGTTTGTGTGTGTTTCTTCTGTATGTGTGTGTCGGGACCACATTTGTGAATATGTTAGGGCAGTTCCAAGTGTTGATGGCTCTGCTGGAGACCCAGTGAGAGTGCTGTGTTGTGAGTGTGACAGTGTGTGTGTGTCTGTGTGTGTGTGTGTGTTTGGGGGAACCCCACAGTGTATGCTTCTAAGAAAAAGTCGATGGGTGTTTGTGTGTGTTTCTTGTGTATGTGTGTGTCGGGACCACGTATGAGAGTATTTTGTGGCAGTTCCAAGCGCCAGAGTGAATGCTGTGTTGTGAGTGTGGCAGTGTGTGTTTCTGTGTGTGTTTGTGTTGGCGGGAAAACATTGTGTATGCCTGTAAGAATAAGTCGATGGATGTGTGTGTGAGTTTCATGTGTATGTGTGTGTCGCGACCACATTTGTCAATATTTTAAGGCAGTTCCAAGTGTTGATGGTTCTGCTGGATACCCATTGTGAGTGCTGTGTTGTAAGTGTGACTGTGTGTGTGTGTGTTCAAGGGAAACCGTTGTGTATGCCTGTAAGAAAAAGTCGATGGGTGTTTGTGTGCGTTTCTTGTGTATGTGTGTGTCGGGAAAACGTTTGGGAGTATGTTAGGGCAGTTCCAAGTGTTGATGGCTCTGCCGAGGACCAGTGTGAGTGCTGTGTTGCGAGTGTGGCAGTGTGTGTGTGTGTGTGTGTGTTTTCGGGTAACCATTGTGTATGCCTGTATGAAAAAGTCAATGGGTGTATTTGTGTGTTCTTGCGTATTGTGTTTCAGATCCACATTTGTGAGTGTGTGAGGGCAGTTCCAAGTCTTCATGAGTTTGCAGGATATCCAGTGTGAGTGTGTGTTGTGAGTGTGACAGTGTGTGTGCGTGTCAGTGTGTGTGTTTGCAGGAAACCAGTCTGTATGCCTATAAGAAAAATTCGATGGGTGTTTGTGTGTGTTTCTTCTGTATGTGTGTGTCGGGACCACATTTGTGAATATGTTAGGGCAGTTCCAAGTGTTGATGGCTCTGCTGGAGACCCAGTGAGAGTGCTGTGTTGTGAGTGTGATAGTGTGTGTGTGTCTGTGTGTGTGTGTGTGTGTGTGTTTGGGGGAACCCCACAGTGTATGCTTCTAAGAAAAAGTCGATGGGTGTTTGTGTGTGTTTCTTGTGTATGTGTGTGTCGAGACCACGTATGTGAGTATGTTGTGGCAGTTCCAAGTGCCAGTGTGAATGCTGTGTTGTGAGTGTGGCAGTGTGTGTTTCTGTGTGTGTTTGTGTTGGCGGGAAAACATTGTGTATGCCTGTAAGAATAAGTCGATGGATGTTTGTGTGAGTTTCATGTGTATGTGTGTGTCGCGACCACATTTGTCAATATTTTAAGGCAGTTCCAAGTGTTGATGGTTCTGCTGGATACCCATTGTGAGTGCTGTGTTGTAAGTGTGACTGTGTGTGTGTGTGTTCACGGGAAACCGTTGTGTATGCCTGTAAGAAAAAGTCGATGGGTGTTTGTGTGTGATTCTTGTGTATGTGTGTGTCGGTGAAACGTTTGTGAGTATGTTAGGGCAGTTCCAAGTGTTGATGGCTCTGCCGAGGTCCAGTGTGCGTACTGTGCTCTTAGTGTGACAGTGTGTGTGTGTGTGTGTGTGTGTTTGGGGAAACCCCACTCTGTCTCCCTGTAACAAAATGTTGATGGGTGTTTGTGTGTGTTTCTTCTGTATGTGTGTGTCGGGACCACGTTTGTTTGTATGTTAGGGCAGATTCAAGTGCCAGTGTGAATGCTGTGTTGTGAGTGTGATAGTGTGTGTGTGTGTGTGTTTGCGGAAACCATTGTGCATGACTGTAAGTAAAAGTCCATGGGAGTTTGTGTGTGTTTCTTGTGTATGTGTGTGTCGGGACCACGTTTGTGAGTATGTTAGGGCAGTTCCAACTGTTGATGGCTATGCCGGGGACCCAGTGTGAGTGCTGTGTTGTGCGTGTGATAGTGTCTGTGTGTGTGTGTGTGTGTTTTGCTGGATACCATTGTGTATGTCTGTAAGAAAAAGTCGTAGGGTGTTTTTGTGTGTTTCTTCTGCATGTGTGTTTCGGGACCACGTTTGTGAATATGTTAAGGTAATTCCAAGTGTTCATGGCTCTGCTGGAGATCCAATGTGAGTGCTCTGTCGTGAGTGTGCCTTTTGTGTGTGTGTGTGTGTGTGTGTGTTTGCAGGAAACCATTGTGTATGCCTGCAAGAAAAAGTCGATGGGTGTTTGTGTGTGTTATTTGTATATGTGTGTGTCAGGACCATGTTTGTGATTATGTTAAAGCAGTTCCAAGTGTTGACGGCTGTGTTGGAGACCCAGTGTGAGTGCTGTGTTGTGAGTGTGATAGTGTGTGTGTGTCTGTGTGTGTTTCCGAACCCCCTGTGTACGCCTGTAAGAAAAATTCCATGGGTGTTTGTGTGTGTTTCTTGTGTATGCGTGTGTCAGGAAAACGTTTGTGAGTATGTTAGGGCAGTTCCAAGTGTTGATGGCTCTGCCGAGGCCCAGTGTGAGTGCTGTGTTGCGAGTGTGACAGTGTGTGTGTGTGTGTGTGTGTGTTTTCGGGTTACCATTGTGTATGCCTGTATGAAAAAGTCGATGGGTGTATTTGTGTGTTCTTGCGTATTGTGTTTCAGATCCACATTTGTGAGTGTGTGAGGGCAGTTCCAAGTGTTCATGAGTTTGCTGGATATCCAGTGTGAGTGTGTGTTGTGAGTGTGACAGTGTGTGTGCGTGTCTGTGTGTGTGTTTGCAGGAAACCAGTCTGTATGCCTATAAGAAAAATTCGATGGGTGTTTGTGTGTGTTTCTTCTGTATGTGTGTGTCGGGACCACATTTGTGAATATGTTAGGGCAGTTCCAAGTGTTGATGGCTCTGCTGGAGACCCAGTGAGAGTGCTGTGTTGTGAGTGTGACAGTGTGTGTGTGTCTGTGTGTGTGTGTGTGTTTGGGGGAACCCCACAGTGTATGCTTCTAAGAAAAAGTCGATGGGTGTTTGTGTGTGTTTCTTGTGTATGTGTGTGTCGGGACCACGTATGAGAGTATTTTGTGGCAGTTCCAAGCGCCAGAGTGAATGCTGTGTTGTGAGTGTGGCAGTGTGTGTTTCTGTGTGTGTTTGTGTTGGCGGGAAAACATTGTGTATGCCTGTAAGAATAAGTCGATGGATGTTTGTGTGAGTTTCATGTGTATGTGTGTGTCGCGACCACATTTGTCAATATTTTAAGGCAGTTCCAAGTGTTGATGGTTCTGCTGGATACCCATTGTGAGTGGTGTGTTGTAAGTGTGACTGTGTGTGTGTGTGTTCAAGGGAAACCGTTGTGTATGCCTGTAAGAAAAAGTCGATGGGTGTTTGTGTGCGTTTCTTGTGTATGTGTGTGTCGGGAAAACGTTTGGGAGTATGTTAGGGCAGTTCCAAGTGTTGATGGCTCTGCCGAGGACCAGTGTGAGTGCTGTGTTGCGAGTGTGACAGTGTGTGTGTGTGTGTGTGTGTTTTCGGGTAACCATTGTGTATGCCTGTATGAAAAAGTCGATGGGTGTATTTGTGTGTTCTTGCGTATTGTGTTTCAGATCCACATTTGTGAGTGTGTGAGGGCAGTTCCAAGTCTTCATGAGTTTGCAGGATATCCAGTGTGAGTGTGTGTTGTGAGTGTGACAGTGTGTGTGCGTGTCTGTGTGTGTGTGTTTGCAGGAAACCAGTCTGTATGCCTATAAGAAAAATTCGATGGGTGTTTGTGTGTGTTTTTTCTGTATGTGTGGGTCGGGACCACATTTGTGAATATGTTAGGGCAGTTCCAAGTGTTGATGGCTCTGCTGGAGACCCAGTGAGAGTGCTGTGTTGTGAGTGTGATAGTGTGTGTGTGTCTGTGTGTGTGTGTGTGTTTGGGGGAACCCCACAGTGTATGCTTCTAAGAAAAAGTCGATGGGTGTTTGTGTGTGTTTCTTGTGTATGTGTGTGTCGAGACCACGTATGTGAGTATGTTGTGGCAGTTCCAAGTGCCAGTGTGAATGCTGTGTTGTGAGTGTGGCAGTGTGTGTTTCTGTGTGTGTTTGTGTTGGCGGGAAAACATTGTGTATGCCTGTAAGAATAAGTCGATGGATGTTTGTGTGAGTTTCATGTGTATGTGTGTGTCGCGACCACATTTGTCAATATTTTAAGGCAGTTCCAAGTGTTGATGGTTCTGCTGGATACCCATTGTGAGTGCTGTGTTGTAAGTGTGACTGTGTGTGTGTGTGTTCACGGGAAACCGTTGTGTATGCCTGTAAGAAAAAGTCGATGGGTGTTTGTGTGTGATTCTTGTGTATGTGTGTGTCGGTGAAACGTTTGTGAGTATGTTAGGGCAGTTCCAAGTGTTGATGGCTCTGCCGAGGTCCAGTGTGCGTACTGTGCTGTTAGTGTGACAGTGTGTGTGTGTGTGTGTGTGTTTGGGGAAACCCCACTCTGTCTCCCTGTAACAAAATGTTGATGGGTGTTTGTGTGTGTTTCTTCTGTATGTGTGTGTCGGGACCACGTTTGTTTGTATGTTAGGGCAGATTCAAGTGCCAGTGTGAATGCTGTGTTGTGAGTGTGATAGTGTGTGTGTGTGTGTGTTTGCGGAAACCATTGTGCATGACTGTAAGTAAAAGTCCATGGGAGTTTGTGTGTGTTTCTTGTGTATGTGTGTGTCGGGACCACGTTTGTGAGTATGTTAGGGCAGTTCCAACTGTTGATGGCTATGCCGGGGACCCAGTGTGAGTGCTGTGTTGTGCGTGTGATAGTGTCTGTGTGTGTGTGTGTGTGTTTTGCTGGATACCATTGTGTATGTCTGTAAGAAAAAGTCGTAGGGTGTTTTTGTGTGTTTCTTCTGCATGTGTGTTTCGGGACCACGTTTGTGAATATGTTAAGGTAATTCCAAGTGTTCATGGCTCTGCTGGAGATCCAATGTGAGTGCTCTGTCGTGAGTGTGCCTTTTGTGTGTGTGTGTGTGTGTGTGTGTGTGTGTTTGCAGGAAACCATTGTGTATGCCTGCAAGAAAAAGTCGATGGGTGTTTGTGTGTGTTATTTGTATATGTGTGTGTCAGGACCATGTTTGTGATTATGTTAAAGCAGTTCCAAGTGTTGACGGCTGTGTTGGAGACCCAGTGTGAGTGCTGTGTTGTGAGTGTGATAGTGTGTGTGTGTCTGTGTGTGTTTCCGAACCCCCTGTGTACGCCTGTAAGAAAAATTCCATGGGTGTTTGTGTGTGTTTCTTGTGTATGCGTGTGTCAGGAAAACGTTTGTGAGTATGTTAGGGCAGTTCCAAGTGTTGATGGCTCTGCCGAGGCCCAGTGTGAGTGCTGTGTTGCGAGTGTGACAGCGTGTGTGTGTGTGTGTGTGTGTGTGTTTTCGGGTTACCATTGTGTATGCCTGTATGAAAAAGTCGATGGGTGTATTTGTGTGTTCTTGCGTATTGTGTTTCAGATCCACATTTGTGAGTGTGTGAGGGCAGTTCCAAGTGTTCATGAGTTTGCTGGATATCCAGTGTGAGTGTGTGTTGTGAGTGTGACAGTGTGTGTGCGTGTCTGTGTGTGTGTTTGCAGGAAACCAGTCTGTATGCCTATAAGAAAAATTCGATGGGTGTTTGTGTGTGTTTCTTCTGTATGTGTGTGTCGGGACCACATTTGTGAATATGTTAGGGCAGTTCCAAGTGTTGATGGCTCTGCTGGAGACCCAGTGAGAGTGCTGTGTTGTGAGTGTGACAGTGTGTGTGTGTCTGTGTGTGTGTGTGTGTTTGGGGGAACCCCACAGTGTATGCTTCTAAGAAAAAGTCGATGGGTGTTTGTGTGTGTTTCTTGTGTATGTGTGTGTCGGGACCACGTATGAGAGTATTTTGTGGCAGTTCCAAGCGCCAGAGTGAATGCTGTGTTGTGAGTGTGGCAGTGTGTGTTTCTGTGTGTGTTTGTGTTGGCGGGAAAACATTGTGTATGCCTGTAAGAATAAGTCGATGGATGTTTGTGTGAGTTTCATGTGTATGTGTGTGTCGCGACCACATTTGTCAATATTTTAAGGCAGTTCCAAGTGTTGATGGTTCTGCTGGATACCCATTGTGAGTGGTGTGTTGTAAGTGTGACTGTGTGTGTGTGTGTTCAAGGGAAACCGTTGTGTATGCCTGTAAGAAAAAGTCGATGGGTGTTTGTGTGCGTTTCTTGTGTATGTGTGTGTCGGGAAAACGTTTGGGAGTATGTTAGGGCAGTTCCAAGTGTTGATGGCTCTGCCGAGGACCAGTGTGAGTGCTGTGTTGCGAGTGTGACAGTGTGTGTGTGTGTGTGTGTGTTTTCGGGTAACCATTGTGTATGCCTGTATGAAAAAGTCGATGGGTGTATTTGTGTGTTCTTGCGTATTGTGTTTCAGATCCACATTTGTGAGTGTGTGAGGGCAGTTCCAAGTCTTCATGAGTTTGCAGGATATCCAGTGTGAGTGTGTGTTGTGAGTGTGACAGTGTGTGTGCGTGTCTGTGTGTGTGTGTTTGCAGGAAACCAGTCTGTATGCCTATAAGAAAAATTCGATGGGTGTTTGTGTGTGTTTTTTCTGTATGTGTGTGTCGGGACCACATTTGTGAATATGTTAGGGCAGTTCCAAGTGTTGATGGCTCTGCTGGAGACCCAGTGAGAGTGCTGTGTTGTGAGTGTGATAGTGTGTGTGTGTCTCTGTGTGTGTGTGTGTTTGGGGGAACCCCACAGTGTATGCTTCTAAGAAAAAGTCGATGGGTGTTTGTGTGTGTTTCTTGTGTATGTGTGTGTCGAGACCACGTATGTGAGTATGTTGTGGCAGTTCCAAGTGCCAGTGTGAATGCTGTGTTGTGAGTGTGGCAGTGTGTGTTTCTGTGTGTGTTTGTGTTGGCGGGAAAACATTGTGTATGCCTGTAAGAATAAGTCGATGGATGTTTGTGTGAGTTTCATGTGTATGTGTGTGTCGCGACCACATTTGTCAATATTTTAAGGCAGTTCCAAGTGTTGATGGTTCTGCTGGATACCCATTGTGAGTGCTGTGTTGTAAGTGTGACTGTGTGTGTGTGTGTTCACGGGAAACCGTTGTGTATGCCTGTAAGAAAAAGTCGATGGGTGTTTGTGTGTGATTCTTGTGTATGTGTGTGTCGGTGAAACGTTTGTGAGTATGTTAGGGCAGTTCCAAGTGTTGATGGCTCTGCCGAGGTCCAGTGTGCGTACTGTGCTCTTAGTGTGACAGTGTGTGTGTGTGTGTGTGTGTGTGTGTTTGGGGAAACCCCACTCTGTCTCCCTGTAACAAAATGTTGATGGGTGTTTGTGTGTGTTTCTTCTGTATGTGTGTGTCGGGACCACGTTTGTTTGTATGTTAGGGCAGATTCAAGTGCCAGTGTGAATGCTGTGTTGTGAGTGTGATAGTGTGTGTGTGTGTGTGTTTGCGGAAACCATTGTGCATGACTGTAAGTAAAAGTCCATGGGAGTTTGTGTGTGTTTCTTGTGTATGTGTGTGTCGGGACCACGTTTGTGAGTATGTTAGGGCAGTTCCAACTGTTGATGGCTATGCCGGGGACCCAGTGTGAGTGCTGTGTTGTGCGTGTGATAGTGTCTGTGTGTGTGTGTGTGTGTTTTGCTGGATACCATTGTGTATGTCTGTAAGAAAAAGTCGTAGGGTGTTTTTGTGTGTTTCTTCTGCATGTGTGTTTCGGGACCACGTTTGTGAATATGTTAAGGTAATTCCAAGTGTTCATGGCTCTGCTGGAGATCCAATGTGAGTGCTCTGTCGTGAGTGTGCCTTTTGTGTGTGTGTGTGTGTGTGTGTGTGTTTGCAGGAAACCATTGTGTATGCCTGCAAGAAAAAGTCGATGGGTGTTTGTGTGTGTTATTTGTATATGTGTGTGTCAGGACCATGTTTGTGATTATGTTAAAGCAGTTCCAAGTGTTGACGGCTGTGTTGGAGACCCAGTGTGAGTGCTGTGTTGTGAGTGTGATAGTGTGTGTGTGTCTGTGTGTGTTTCCGAACCCCCTGTGTACGCCTGTAAGAAAAATTCCATGGGTGTTTGTGTGTGTTTCTTGTGTATGCGTGTGTCAGGAAAACGTTTGTGAGTATGTTAGGGCAGTTCCAAGTGTTGATGGCTCTGCCGAGGCCCAGTGTGAGTGCTGTGTTGCGAGTGTGACAGTGTGTGTGTGTGTGTGTGTGTGTGTGTGTTTTCGGGTTACCATTGTGTATGCCTGTATGAAAAAGTCGATGGGTGTATTTGTGTGTTCTTGCGTATTGTGTTTCAGATCCACATTTGTGAGTGTGTGAGGGCAGTTCCAAGTGTTCATGAGTTTGCTGGATATCCAGTGTGAGTGTGTGTTGTGAGTGTGACAGTGTGTGTGCGTGTCTGTGTGTGTGTTTGCAGGAAACCAGTCTGTATGCGTATAAGAAAAATTCGATGGGTGTTTGTGTGTGTTTCTTCTGTATGTGTGTGTCGGGACCACATTTGTGAATATGTTAGGGCAGTTCCAAGTGTTGATGGCTCTGCTGGAGACCCAGTGAGAGTGCTGTGTTGTGAGTGTGACAGTGTGTATGTGTCTGTGTGTGTGTGTGTGTTTGGGGGAACCCCACAGTGTATGCTTCTAAGAAAAAGTCGATGGGTGTTTGTGTGTGTTTCTTGTGTATGTGTGTGTCGGGACCACGTATGAGAGTATTTTGTGGCAGTTCCAAGCGCCAGAGTGAATGCTGTGTTGTGAGTGTGGCAGTGTGTGTTTCTGTGTGTGTTTGTGTTGGCGGGAAAACATTGTGTATGCCTGTAAGAATAAGTCGATGGATGTTTGTGTGAGTTTCATGTGTATGTGTGTGTCGCGACCACATTTGTCAATATTTTAAGGCAGTTCCAAGTGTTGATGGTTCTGCTGGATACCCATTGTGAGTGGTGTGTTGTAAGTGTGACTGTGTGTGTGTGTGTTCAAGGGAAACCGTTGTGTATGCCTGTAAGAAAAAGTCGATGGGTGTTTGTGTGCGTTTCTTGTGTATGTGTGTGTCGGGAAAACGTTTGGGAGTATGTTAGGGCAGTTCCAAGTGTTGATGGCTCTGCCGAGGACCAGTGTGAGTGCTGTGTTGCGAGTGTGACAGTGTGTGTGTGTGTGTGTGTGTTTTCGGGTAACCATTGTGTATGCCTGTATGAAAAAGTCGATGGGTGTATTTGTGTGTTCTTGCGTATTGTGTTTCAGATCCACATTTGTGAGTGTGTGAGGGCAGTTCCAAGTCTTCATGAGTTTGCAGGATATCCAGTGTGAGTGTGTGTTGTGAGTGTGACAGTGTGTGTGCGTGTCTGTGTGTGTGTTTGCAGGAAACCAGTCTGTATGCCTATAAGAAAAATTCGATGGGTGTTTGTGTGTGTTTTTTCTGTATGTGTGTGTCGGGACCACATTTGTGAATATGTTAGGGCAGTTCCAAGTGTTGATGGCTCTGCTGGAGACCCAGTGAGAGTGCTGTGTTGTGAGTGTGATAGTGTGTGTGTGTCTCTGTGTGTGTGTGTGTTTGGGGGAACCCCACAGTGTATGCTTCTAAGAAAAAGTCGATGGGTGTTTGTGTGTGTTTCTTGTGTATGTGTGTGTCGAGACCACGTATGTGAGTATGTTGTGGCAGTTCCAAGTGCCAGTGTGAATGCTGTGTTGTGAGTGTGGCAGTGTGTGTTTCTGTGTGTGTTTGTGTTGGCGGGAAAACATTGTGTATGCCTGTAAGAATAAGTCGATGGATGTTTGTGTGAGTTTCATGTGTATGTGTGTGTCGCGACCACATTTGTCAATATTTTAAGGCAGTTCCAAGTGTTGATGGTTCTGCTGGATACCCATTGTGAGTGCTGTGTTGTAAGTGTGACTGTGTGTGTGTGTGTTCACGGGAAACCGTTGTGTATGCCTGTAAGAAAAAGTCGATGGGTGTTTGTGTGTGATTCTTGTGTATGTGTGTGTCGGTGAAACGTTTGTGAGTATGTTAGGGCAGTTCCAAGTGTTGATGGCTCTGCCGAGGTCCAGTGTGCGTACTGTGCTGTTAGTGTGACAGTGTGTGTGTGTGTGTGTGTGTGTGTGTTTGGGGAAACCCCACTCTGTCTCCCTGTAACAAAATGTTGATGGGTGTTTGTGTGTGTTTCTTCTGTATGTGTGTGTCGGGACCACGTTTGTTTGTATGTTAGGGCAGATTCAAGTGCCAGTGTGAATGCTGTGTTGTGAGTGTGATAGTGTGTGTGTGTGTGTGTTTGCGGAAACCATTGTGCATGACTGTAAGTAAAAGTCCATGGGAGTTTGTGTGTGTTTCTTGTGTATGTGTGTGTCGGGACCACGTTTGTGAGTATGTTAGGGCAGTTCCAACTGTTGATGGCTATGCCGGGGACCCAGTGTGAGTGCTGTGTTGTGCGTGTGATAGTGTCTGTGTGTGTGTGTGTGTGTTTTGCTGGATACCATTGTGTATGTCTGTAAGAAAAAGTCGTAGGGTGTTTTTGTGTGTTTCTTCTGCATGTGTGTTTCGGGACCACGTTTGTGAATATGTTAAGGTAATTCCAAGTGTTCATGGCTCTGCTGGAGATCCAATGTGAGTGCTCTGTCGTGAGTGTGCCTTTTGTGTGTGTGTGTGTGTGTGTGTGTGTTTGCAGGAAACCATTGTGTATGCCTGCAAGAAAAAGTCGATGGGTGTTTGTGTGTGTTATTTGTATATGTGTGTGTCAGGACCATGTTTGTGATTATGTTAAAGCAGTTCCAAGTGTTGACGGCTGTGTTGGAGACCCAGTGTGAGTGCTGTGTTGTGAGTGTGATAGTGTGTGTGTGTCTGTGTGTGTTTCCGAACCCCCTGTGTACGCCTGTAAGAAAAATTCCATGGGTGTTTGTGTGTGTTTCTTGTGTATGCGTGTGTCAGGAAAACGTTTGTGAGTATGTTAGGGCAGTTCCAAGTGTTGATGGCTCTGCCGAGGCCCAGTGTGAGTGCTGTGTTGCGAGTGTGACAGTGTGTGTGTGTGTGTGTGTGTGTTTTCGGGTTACCATTGTGTATGCCTGTATGAAAAAGTCGATGGGTGTATTTGTGTGTTCTTGCGTATTGTGTTTCAGATCCACATTTGTGAGTGTGTGAGGGCAGTTCCAAGTGTTCATGAGTTTGCTGGATATCCAGTGTGAGTGTGTGTTGTGAGTGTGACAGTGTGTGTGCGTGTCTGTGTGTGTGTTTGCAGGAAACCAGTCTGTATGCCTATAAGAAAAATTCGATGGGTGTTTGTGTGTGTTTCTTCTGTATGTGTGTGTCGGGACCACATTTGTGAATATGTTAGGGCAGTTCCAAGTGTTGATGGCTCTGCTGGAGACCCAGTGAGAGTGCTGTGTTGTGAGTGTGACAGTGTGTGTGTGTCTGTGTGTGTGTGTGTGTTTGGGGGAACCCCACAGTGTATGCTTCTAAGAAAAAGTCGATGGGTGTTTGTGTGTGTTTCTTGTGTATGTGTGTGTCGGGACCACGTATGAGAGTATTTTGTGGCAGTTCCAAGCGCCAGAGTGAATGCTGTGTTGTGAGTGTGGCAGTGTGTGTTTCTGTGTGTGTTTGTGTTGGCGGGAAAACATTGTGTATGCCTGTAAGAATAAGTCGATGGATGTTTGTGTGAGTTTCATGTGTATGTGTGTGTCGCGACCACATTTGTCAATATTTTAAGGCAGTTCCAAGTGTTGATGGTTCTGCTGGATACCCATTGTGAGTGGTGTGTTGTAAGTGTGACTGTGTGTGTGTGTGTTCAAGGGAAACCGTTGTGTATGCCTGTAAGAAAAAGTCGATGGGTGTTTGTGTGCGTTTCTTGTGTATGTGTGTGTCGGGAAAACGTTTGGGAGTATGTTAGGGCAGTTCCAAGTGTTGATGGCTCTGCCGAGGACCAGTGTGAGTGCTGTGTTGCGAGTGTGACAGTGTGTGTGTGTGTGTGTGTGCTGTTTTCGGGTAACCATTGTGTATGCCTGTATGAAAAAGTCGATGGGTGTATTTGTGTGTTCTTGCGTATTGTGTTTCAGATCCACATTTGTGAGTGTGTGAGGGCAGTTCCAAGTCTTCATGAGTTTGCAGGATATCCAGTGTGAGTGTGTGTTGTGAGTGTGACAGTGTGTGTGCGTGTCTGTGTGTGTGTGTTTGCAGGAAACCAGTCTGTATGCCTATAAGAAAAATTCGATGGGTGTTTGTGTGTGTTTTTTCTGTATGTGTGTGTCGGGACCACATTTGTGAATATGTTAGGGCAGTTCCAAGTGTTGATGGCTCTGCTGGAGACCCAGTGAGAGTGCTGTGTTGTGAGTGTGATAGTGTGTGTGTGTCTGTGTGTGTGTGTGTGTTTGGGGGAACCCCACAGTGTATGCTTCTAAGAAAAAGTCGATGGGTGTTTGTGTGTGTTTCTTGTGTATGTGTGTGTCGAGACCACGTATGTGAGTATGTTGTGGCAGTTCCAAGTGCCAGTGTGAATGCTGTGTTGTGAGTGTGGCAGTGTGTGTTTCTGTGTGTGTTTGTGTTGGCGGGAAAACATTGTGTATGCCTGTAAGAATAAGTCGATGGATGTTTGTGTGAGTTTCATGTGTATGTGTGTGTCGCGACCACATTTGTCAATATTTTAAGGCAGTTCCAAGTGTTGATGGTTCTGCTGGATACCCATTGTGAGTGCTGTGTTGTAAGTGTGACTGTGTGTGTGTGTGTTCACGGGAAACCGTTGTGTATGCCTGTAAGAAAAAGTCGATGGGTGTTTGTGTGTGATTCTTGTGTATGTGTGTGTCGGTGAAACGTTTGTGAGTATGTTAGGGCAGTTCCAAGTGTTGATGGCTCTGCCGAGGTCCAGTGTGCGTACTGTGCTGTTAGTGTGACAGTGTGTGTGTGTGTGTGTGTGTGTGTGTTTGGGGAAACCCCACTCTGTCTCCCTGTAACAAAATGTTGATGGGTGTTTGTGTGTGTTTCTTCTGTATGTGTGTGTCGGGACCACGTTTGTTTGTATGTTAGGGCAGATTCAAGTGCCAGTGTGAATGCTGTGTTGTGAGTGTGATAGTGTGTGTGTGTGTGTGTTTGCGGAAACCATTGTGCATGACTGTAAGTAAAAGTCCATGGGAGTTTGTGTGTGTTTCTTGTGTATGTGTGTGTCGGGACCACGTTTGTGAGTATGTTAGGGCAGTTCCAACTGTTGATGGCTATGCCGGGGACCCAGTGTGAGTGCTGTGTTGTGCGTGTGATAGTGTCTGTGTGTGTGTGTGTGTGTTTTGCTGGATACCATTGTGTATGTCTGTAAGAAAAAGTCGTAGGGTGTTTTTGTGTGTTTCTTCTGCATGTGTGTTTCGGGACCACGTTTGTGAATATGTTAAGGTAATTCCAAGTGTTCATGGCTCTGCTGGAGATCCAATGTGAGTGCTCTGTCGTGAGTGTGCCTTTTGTGTGTGTGTGTGTGTGTGTGTGTGTGTGTGTTTGCAGGAAACCATTGTGTATGCCTGCAAGAAAAAGTCGATGGGTGTTTGTGTGTGTTATTTGTATATGTGTGTGTCAGGACCATGTTTGTGATTATGTTAAAGCAGTTCCAAGTGTTGACGGCTGTGTTGGAGACCCAGTGTGAGTGCTGTGTTGTGAGTGTGATAGTGTGTGTGTGTCTGTGTGTGTTTCCGAACCCCCTGTGTACGCCTGTAAGAAAAATTCCATGGGTGTTTGTGTGTGTTTCTTGTGTATGCGTGTGTCAGGAAAACGATTGTGAGTATGTTAGGGCAGTTCCAAGTGTTGATGGCTCTGCCGAGGCCCAGTGTGAGTGCTGTGTTGCGAGTGTGACAGTGTGTGTGTGTGTGTGTGTGTGTGTGTGTTTTCGGGTTACCATTGTGTATGCCTGTATGAAAAAGTCGATGGGTGTATTTGTGTGTTCTTGCGTATTGTGTTTCAGATCCACATTTGTGAGTGTGTGAGGGCAGTTCCAAGTGTTCATGAGTTTGCTGGATATCCAGTGTGAGTGTGTGTTGTGAGTGTGACAGTGTGTGTGCGTGTCTGTGTGTGTGTTTGCAGGAAACCAGTCTGTATGCCTATAAGAAAAATTCGATGGGTGTTTGTGTGTGTTTCTTCTGTATGTGTGTGTCGGGACCACATTTGTGAATATGTTAGGGCAGTTCCAAGTGTTGATGGCTCTGCTGGAGACCCAGTGAGAGTGCTGTGTTGTGAGTGTGACAGTGTGTATGTGTCTGTGTGTGTGTGTGTGTTTGGGGGAACCCCACAGTGTATGCTTCTAAGAAAAAGTCGATGGGTGTTTGTGTGTGTTTCTTGTGTATGTGTGTGTCGGGACCACGTATGAGAGTATTTTGTGGCAGTTCCAAGCGCCAGAGTGAATGCTGTGTTGTGAGTGTGGCAGTGTGTGTTTCTGTGTGTGTTTGTGTTGGCGGGAAAACATTGTGTATGCCTGTAAGAATAAGTCGATGGATGTTTGTGTGAGTTTCATGTGTATGTGTGTGTCGCGACCACATTTGTCAATATTTTAAGGCAGTTCCAAGTGTTGATGGTTCTGCTGGATACCCATTGTGAGTGGTGTGTTGTAAGTGTGACTGTGTGTGTGTGTGTTCAAGGGAAACCGTTGTGTATGCCTGTAAGAAAAAGTCGATGGGTGTTTGTGTGCGTTTCTTGTGTATGTGTGTGTCGGGAAAACGTTTGGGAGTATGTTAGGGCAGTTCCAAGTGTTGATGGCTCTGCCGAGGACCAGTGTGAGTGCTGTGTTGCGAGTGTGACAGTGTGTGTGTGTGTGTGTGTGTTTTCGGGTAACCATTGTGTATGCCTGTATGAAAAAGTCGATGGGTGTATTTGTGTGTTCTTGCGTATTGTGTTTCAGATCCACATTTGTGAGTGTGTGAGGGCAGTTCCAAGTCTTCATGAGTTTGCAGGATATCCAGTGTGAGTGTGTGTTGTGAGTGTGACAGTGTGTGTGCGTGTCTGTGTGTGTGTGTTTGCAGGAAACCAGTCTGTATGCCTATAAGAAAAATTCGATGGGTGTTTGTGTGTGTTTTTTCTGTATGTGTGTGTTGATGGCTCTGCTGGAGACCCAGTGAGAGTGCTGTGTTGTGAGTGTGATAGTGTGTGTGTGTCTGTGTGTGTGTGTGTGTTTGGGGGAACCCCACAGTGTATGCTTCTAAGAAAAAGTCGATGGGTGTTTGTGTGTGTTTCTTGTGTATGTGTGTGTCGAGACCACGTATGTGAGTATGTTGTGGCAGTTCCAAGTGCCAGTGTGAATGCTGTGTTGTGAGTGTGGCAGTGTGTGTTTCTGTGTGTGTTTGTGTTGGCGGGAAAACATTGTGTATGCCTGTAAGAATAAGTCGATGGATGTTTGTGTGAGTTTCATGTGTATGTGTGTGTCGCGACCACATTTGTCAATATTTTAAGGCAGTTCCAAGTGTTGATGGTTCTGCTGGATACCCATTGTGAGTGCTGTGTTGTAAGTGTGACTGTGTGTGTGTGTGTTCACGGGAAACCGTTGTGTATGCCTGTAAGAAAAAGTCGATGGGTGTTTGTGTGTGATTCTTGTGTATGTGTGTGTCGGTGAAACGTTTGTGAGTATGTTAGGGCAGTTCCAAGTGTTGATGGCTCTGCCGAGGTCCAGTGTGCGTACTGTGCTGTTAGTGTGACAGTGTGTGTGTGTGTGTGTGTGTGTGTGTTTGGGGAAACCCCACTCTGTCTCCCTGTAACAAAATGTTGATGGGTGTTTGTGTGTGTTTCTTCTGTATGTGTGTGTCGGGACCACGTTTGTTTGTATGTTAGGGCAGATTCAAGTGCCAGTGTGAATGCTGTGTTGTGAGTGTGATAGTGTGTGTGTGTGTGTGTTTGCGGAAACCATTGTGCATGACTGTAAGTAAAAGTCCATGGGAGTTTGTGTGTGTTTCTTGTGTATGTGTGTGTCGGGACCACGTTTGTGAGTATGTTAGGGCAGTTCCAACTGTTGATGGCTATGCCGGGGACCCAGTGTGAGTGCTGTGTTGTGCGTGTGATAGTGTCTGTGTGTGTGTGTGTGTGTTTTGCTGGATACCATTGTGTATGTCTGTAAGAAAAAGTCGTAGGGTGTTTTTGTGTGTTTCTTCTGCATGTGTGTTTCGGGACCACGTTTGTGAATATGTTAAGGTAATTCCAAGTGTTCATGGCTCTGCTGGAGATCCAATGTGAGTGCTCTGTCGTGAGTGTGCCTTTTGTGTGTGTGTGTGTGTGTGTGTGTGTTTGCAGGAAACCATTGTGTATGCCTGCAAGAAAAAGTCGATGGGTGTTTGTGTGTGTTATTTGTATATGTGTGTGTCAGGACCATGTTTGTGATTATGTTAAAGCAGTTCCAAGTGTTGACGGCTGTGTTGGAGACCCAGTGTGAGTGCTGTGTTGTGAGTGTGATAGTGTGTGTGTGTCTGTGTGTGTTTCCGAACCCCCTGTGTACGCCTGTAAGAAAAATTCCATGGGTGTTTGTGTGTGTTTCTTGTGTATGCGTGTGTCAGGAAAACGTTTGTGAGTATGTTAGGGCAGTTCCAAGTGTTGATGGCTCTGCCGAGGCCCAGTGTGAGTGCTGTGTTGCGAGTGTGACAGTGTGTGTGTGTGTGTGTGTGTGTTTTCGGGTTACCATTGTGTATGCCTGTATGAAAAAGTCGATGGGTGTATTTGTGTGTTCTTGCATATTGTGTTTCAGATCCACATTTGTGAGTGTGTGAGGGCAGTTCCAAGTGTTCATGAGTTTGCTGGATATCCAGTGTGAGTGTGTGTTGTGAGTGTGACAGTGTGTGTGCGTGTCTGTGTGTGTGTTTGCAGGAAACCAGTCTGTATGCCTATAAGAAAAATTCGATGGGTGTTTGTGTGTGTTTCTTCTGTATGTGTGTGTCGGGACCACATTTGTGAATATGTTAGGGCAGTTCCAAGTGTTGATGGCTCTGCTGGAGACCCAGTGAGAGTGCTGTGTTGTGAGTGTGACAGTGTGTGTGTGTCTGTGTGTGTGTGTGTGTTTGGGGGAACCCCACAGTGTATGCTTCTAAGAAAAAGTCGATGGGTGTTTGTGTGTGTTTCTTGTGTATGTGTGTGTCGGGACCACGTATGAGAGTATTTTGTGGCAGTTCCAAGCGCCAGAGTGAATGCTGTGTTGTGAGTGTGGCAGTGTGTGTTTCTGTGTGTGTTTGTGTTGGCGGGAAAACATTGTGTATGCCTGTAAGAATAAGTCGATGGATGTTTGTGTGAGTTTCATGTGTATGTGTGTGTCGCGACCACATTTGTCAATATTTTAAGGCAGTTCCAAGTGTTGATGGTTCTGCTGGATACCCATTGTGAGTGGTGTGTTGTAAGTGTGACTGTGTGTGTGTGTGTTCAAGGGAAACCGTTGTGTATGCCTGTAAGAAAAAGTCGATGGGTGTTTGTGTGCGTTTCTTGTGTATGTGTGTGTCGGGAAAACGTTTGGGAGTATGTTAGGGCAGTTCCAAGTGTTGATGGCTCTGCCGAGGACCAGTGTGAGTGCTGTGTTGCGAGTGTGACAGTGTGTGTGTGTGTGTGTGTGTGCTGTTTTCGGGTAACCATTGTGTATGCCTGTATGAAAAAGTCGATGGGTGTATTTGTGTGTTCTTGCGTATTGTGTTTCAGATCCACATTTGTGAGTGTGTGAGGGCAGTTCCAAGTCTTCATGAGTTTGCAGGATATCCAGTGTGAGTGTGTGTTGTGAGTGTGACAGTGTGTGTGCGTGTCTGTGTGTGTGTGTTTGCAGGAAACCAGTCTGTATGCCTATAAGAAAAATTCGATGGGTGTTTGTGTGTGTTTTTTCTGTATGTGTGTGTCGGGACCACATTTGTGAATATGTTAGGGCAGTTCCAAGTGTTGATGGCTCTGCTGGAGACCCAGTGAGAGTGCTGTGTTGTGAGTGTGATAGTGTGTGTGTGTCTGTGTGTGTGTGTGTGTTTGGGGGAACCCCACAGTGTATGCTTCTAAGAAAAAGTCGATGGGTGTTTGTGTGTGTTTCTTGTGTATGTGTGTGTCGAGACCACGTATGTGAGTATGTTGTGGCAGTTCCAAGTGCCAGTGTGAATGCTGTGTTGTGAGTGTGGCAGTGTGTGTTTCTGTGTGTGTTTGTGTTGGCGGGAAAACATTGTGTATGCCTGTAAGAATAAGTCGATGGATGTTTGTGTGAGTTTCATGTGTATGTGTGTGTCGCGACCACATTTGTCAATATTTTAAGGCAGTTCCAAGTGTTGATGGTTCTGCTGGATACCCATTGTGAGTGCTGTGTTGTAAGTGTGACTGTGTGTGTGTGTGTTCACGGGAAACCGTTGTGTATGCCTGTAAGAAAAAGTCGATGGGTGTTTGTGTGTGATTCTTGTGTATGTGTGTGTCGGTGAAACGTTTGTGAGTATGTTAGGGCAGTTCCAAGTGTTGATGGCTCTGCCGAGGTCCAGTGTGCGTACTGTGCTGTTAGTGTGACAGTGTGTGTGTGTGTGTGTGTGTGTGTGTTTGGGGAAACCCCACTCTGTCTCCCTGTAACAAAATGTTGATGGGTGTTTGTGTGTGTTTCTTCTGTATGTGTGTGTCGGGACCACGTTTGTTTGTATGTTAGGGCAGATTCAAGTGCCAGTGTGAATGCTGTGTTGTGAGTGTGATAGTGTGTGTGTGTGTGTGTTTGCGGAAACCATTGTGCATGACTGTAAGTAAAAGTCCATGGGAGTTTGTGTGTGTTTCTTGTGTATGTGTGTGTCGGGACCACGTTTGTGAGTATGTTAGGGCAGTTCCAACTGTTGATGGCTATGCCGGGGACCCAGTGTGAGTGCTGTGTTGTGCGTGTGATAGTGTCTGTGTGTGTGTGTGTGTGTTTTGCTGGATACCATTGTGTATGTCTGTAAGAAAAAGTCGTAGGGTGTTTTTGTGTGTTTCTTCTGCATGTGTGTTTCGGGACCACGTTTGTGAATATGTTAAGGTAATTCCAAGTGTTCATGGCTCTGCTGGAGATCCAATGTGAGTGCTCTGTCGTGAGTGTGCCTTTTGTGTGTGTGTGTGTGTGTGTGTGTGTTTGCAGGAAACCATTGTGTATGCCTGCAAGAAAAAGTCGATGGGTGTTTGTGTGTGTTATTTGTATATGTGTGTGTCAGGACCATGTTTGTGATTATGTTAAAGCAGTTCCAAGTGTTGACGGCTGTGTTGGAGACCCAGTGTGAGTGCTGTGTTGTGAGTGTGATAGTGTGTGTGTGTCTGTGTGTGTTTCCGAACCCCCTGTGTACGCCTGTAAGAAAAATTCCATGGGTGTTTGTGTGTGTTTCTTGTGTATGCGTGTGTCAGGAAAACGATTGTGAGTATGTTAGGGCAGTTCCAAGTGTTGATGGCTCTGCCGAGGCCCAGTGTGAGTGCTGTGTTGCGAGTGTGACAGTGTGTGTGTGTGTGTGTGTGTGTGTGTGTGTTTTCGGGTTACCATTGTGTATGCCTGTATGAAAAAGTCGATGGGTGTATTTGTGTGTTCTTGCGTATTGTGTTTCAGATCCACATTTGTGAGTGTGTGAGGGCAGTTCCAAGTGTTCATGAGTTTGCTGGATATCCAGTGTGAGTGTGTGTTGTGAGTGTGACAGTGTGTGTGCGTGTCTGTGTGTGTGTTTGCAGGAAACCAGTCTGTATGCCTATAAGAAAAATTCGATGGGTGTTTGTGTGTGTTTCTTCTGTATGTGTGTGTCGGGACCACATTTGTGAATATGTTAGGGCAGTTCCAAGTGTTGATGGCTCTGCTGGAGACCCAGTGAGAGTGCTGTGTTGTGAGTGTGACAGTGTGTGTGTGTCTGTGTGTGTGTGTGTGTTTGGGGGAACCCCACAGTGTATGCTTCTAAGAAAAAGTCGATGGGTGTTTGTGTGTGTTTCTTGTGTATGTGTGTGTCGGGACCACGTATGAGAGTATTTTGTGGCAGTTCCAAGCGCCAGAGTGAATGCTGTGTTGTGAGTGTGGCAGTGTGTGTTTCTGTGTGTGTTTGTGTTGGCGGGAAAACATTGTGTATGCCTGTAAGAATAAGTCGATGGATGTTTGTGTGAGTTTCATGTGTATGTGTGTGTCGCGACCACATTTGTCAATATTTTAAGGCAGTTCCAAGTGTTGATGGTTCTGCTGGATACCCATTGTGAGTGGTGTGTTGTAAGTGTGACTGTGTGTGTGTGTGTTCAAGGGAAACCGTTGTGTATGCCTGTAAGAAAAAGTCGATGGGTGTTTGTGTGCGTTTCTTGTGTATGTGTGTGTCGGGAAAACGTTTGGGAGTATGTTAGGGCAGTTCCAAGTGTTGATGGCTCTGCCGAGGACCAGTGTGAGTGCTGTGTTGCGAGTGTGACAGTGTGTGTGTGTGTGTGTGTGTGTTTTCGGGTAACCATTGTGTATGCCTGTATGAAAAAGTCGATGGGTGTATTTGTGTGTTCTTGCGTATTGTGTTTCAGATCCACATTTGTGAGTGTGTGAGGGCAGTTCCAAGTCTTCATGAGTTTGCAGGATATCCAGTGTGAGTGTGTGTTGTGAGTGTGACAGTGTGTGTGCGTGTCAGTGTGTGTGTTTGCAGGAAACCAGTCTGTATGCCTATAAGAAAAATTCGATGGGTGTTTGTGTGTGTTTTTTCTGTATGTGTGTGTCGGGACCACATTTGTGAATATGTTAGGGCAGTTCCAAGTGTTGATGGCTCTGCTGGAGACCCAGTGAGAGTGCTGTGTTGTGAGTGTGATAGTGTGTGTGTGTCTGTGTGTGTGTGTGTGTTTGGGGGAACCCCACAGTGTATGCTTCTAAGAAAAAGTCGATGGGTGTTTGTGTGTGTTTCTTGTGTATGTGTGTGTCGAGACCACGTATGTGAGTATGTTGTGGCAGTTCCAAGCGCCAGTGTGAATGCTGTGTTGTGAGTGTGGCAGTGTGTGTTTCTGTGTGTGTTTGTGTTGGCGGGAAAACATTGTGTATGCCTGTAAGAATAAGTCGATGGATGTTTGTGTGAGTTTCATGTGTATGTGTGTGTCGCGACCACATTTGTCAATATTTTAAGGCAGTTCCAAGTGTTGATGGTTCTGCTGGATACCCATTGTGAGTGCTGTGTTGTAAGTGTGACTGTGTGTGTGTGTGTTCACGGGAAACCGTTGTGTATGCCTGTAAGAAAAAGTCGATGGGTGTTTGTGTGTGATTCTTGTGTATGTGTGTGTCGGTGAAACGTTTGTGAGTATGTTAGGGCAGTTCCAAGTGTTGATGGCTCTGCCGAGGTCCAGTGTGCGTACTGTGCTCTTAGTGTGACAGTGTGTGTGTGTGTGTGTGTGTGTGTGTTTGGGGAAACCCCACTCTGTCTCCCTGTAACAAAATGTTGATGGGTGTTTGTGTGTGTTTCTTCTGTATGTGTGTGTCGGGACCACGTTTGTTTGTATGTTAGGGCAGATTCAAGTGCCAGTGTGAATGCTGTGTTGTGAGTGTGATAGTGTGTGTGTGTGTGTTTGCGGAAACCATTGTGCATGACTGTAAGTAAAAGTCAATGGGAGTTTGTGTGTGTTTCTTGTGTATGTGTGTGTCGGGACCACGTTTGTGAGTATGTTAGGGCAGTTCCAACTGTTGATGGCTATGCCGGGGACCCAGTGTGAGTGCTGTGTTGTGCGTGTGATAGTGTCTGTGTGTGTGTGTGTGTTTTGCTGGATACCATTGTGTATGTCTGTAAGAAAAAGTCGTAGGGTGTTTTTGTGTGTTTCTTCTGCATGTGTGTTTCGGGACCACGTTTGTGAATATGTTAAGGTAATTCCAAGTGTTCATGGCTCTGCTGGAGATCCAATGTGAGTGCTCTGTCGTGAGTGTGCCTTTTGTGTGTGTGTGTGTGTGTGTGTGTGTGTGTTTGCAGGAAACCATTGTGTATGCCTGCAAGAAAAAGTCGATGGGTGTTTGTGTGTGTTATTTGTATATGCGTGTGTCAGGACCATGTTTGTGATTATGTTAAAGCAGTTCCAAGTGTTGACGGCTGTGTTGGAGACCCAGTGTGAGTGCTGTGTTGTGAGTGTGATAGTGTGTGTGTGTCTG